>NC_092739.1:75622524-76872524 GCF_047496795.1 Chiloscyllium punctatum
ATCAGAAAGCATAGGGCACTGTCGGAGAATACATTTAGACTGGAGAGTTGGGCAGAGAAGTGACAGATAGAGTTCAACCCAGGCAAATGTGAGGTGATGCATTTTGGGAGGTCTAATTCTAGAACAAACTATAGTGTAAACAGAAGAGCCTTGGGAAAAATTGATGAGCAGAGCGATCTGGGAGTGGACATCCACTGTACCCTGAAAGTGGCTACACAGGATAGAGTGGTCAAGGTGGCATATGGTATGACTTACCTTCATTGGACGGGGTATTGAGTATAAGAGCTGGCAGCTCATGTTAAAATTGTACAAGACTTTGGTTCGGCCGTATTTAGAATATTGTGTACAGTTCTGGTCACCACATTACCAAAAGGATGGAAAGGGTGCAGAGAAGGTTTATGAGGAAGCTGCTAGCTATGAAGAGAGGTTGAGTAGGTTAGGATTGTTTTCATTAGAAAAAAAGGAGATTGAGGGGGGAATCTGATTGAGGTTTACAAAATCATGAAGGGTATAGACAGGGTGGATAGAGATAAGCTTTTTCCCAGGGTGAGGGATTCAATAACAAGAGATCATGTGTTCAAGGTGATGGGTGAAAAGTTTAAGGTGGATACACGTGGAAAACACTTTATACAGAGGGTGGTGGGTGCCTGGAATGCATTGCCAGCAGAAGTAGTAGAGGCAGGCACAATAGATTCATTTAAGGTGCATCTGGACAGATGCACGAGTAGGTGGGGAGCAGAGGGATACAGATGCTTAGGAATCGGGCGATAGGTTTAGACAGTGGATTTGGATTGGCTCAGGCTTGGAGGGCCGAAGGGCTTGTTCCTGTGCTGTAAATTTTCTTCGTTCTAACATCCTATCTGCTTTACAAACTCATTTACCTTGTTTCATACACTGCATTCATGCATTCTAATCCTTTCTACACTGTCACATGACTTATCCCCCCATTCCCTCCCTTCAGACCTTTAAGGAACATTCATGAAAACACAAAATAGCATCAAAGTTTTTTTTTGAAAAGCATACGATCATGCAAAAATGGCTGGTAGGTCAAAAGATGGCACAAAACTTTAAAAAAGGCTAAAAAAGGTGAATAAAAATTAGATTACGAGAAAGTATATATTTTTATATTTCTGGTAAGCTAAGAGGTTTTAATGAATGTTTTAAGACATGTTAAAGTGAGTATTGCTCCGATAGAAAAATTATGAAAAATAAGGAGATCACAGATGAATTCTTCACTATATAGGAAACTGGTAGCATCCCAGAAATAATTAAAAATCAGGAGATGAAAGGGAAGAAAGGTAGAATTCAAGAAAATTACAATACCTCAGATCCAAAATTATTTTCATCCTAAGACCTTCAAAGAAGTGGCTAGTGAGATCATTGACATGTTGATTTTAATTCTCTCAAATTCCCTGATTTTGGGTATTTTCCCCCCAATTGGAAAATAATGAATGTCAAAAAGGGAAGAAAACAGAAGCAAAGAAAACTGCAAACCAGTTAACTTCATTCTTTCAGAGAGAAGTTGTGAGCAACTATTTTGAAAGACTTTACAGCGATGCATGTAGAAACGTTCAAAGCAATGAGGCAGAAAGGGAAATCATATTTCACTAAATCTGTTGAAGTTCCCGTGGAAGTAAATGTTGTGAATGGAAGTAACCAATCAATATAATGTACTTAGATTTCCAGAAGACACAAAGATTATTGCTGAAAGTAAAAAGCTCAAATTGTAGGGGGTAACATACTGGCATGGATAAAAGATTAGCTAGCTAACGCGAAACAAATGTATAAATGGCTCTTTTTCTGGTTGGCAAGATGCAATGAGTGGCTTGCCACACGGATCAGTGCTAAGGCCTCATTTTATTTTACAATTTGAATGTAACGGTATGGTTAGTAAATTTACTGTTGATTCTAAGATAGATAACAAAGATAGTTGTGAAGACAGTATAAAGAAGCTACAAAAATATATAGTTTCAGTGAGCAGGTAAAAGATCTGGCAAATAGAGGAAAGTTTAAGAAAAATGTGAAATTGTCCATTTTGGCAGGAAGAATGAGAAAATAAGTCATCCAAATGGTGAAAAATTACAGAGCTCCAAGATGTAGAGGGATCAGGATGTCCTACGCAATGAATTGCAAGAAGTCAGTATCAGGTACGGCAATTGAAAGAGCTAATAGAATGTTATTTATATAGAGCATTGTTAAGACCATATCTGGACTACCATCTACAGGGCTGGTCTTGTTATTTAAGGATGTCATTGTTTTAACAGTTCAGAAAATGTTTACCAGACCAATCCCAGGAATATGTGGAATATTTTGAGGAAAGGTTCAGTAGGCTGGCTTAGGGGTTGTCCATTTAAGGCAATGAGGTGATTTGTTTTCACTCAGACTCCTTAGAACTCTTCCTCAAAAGGCATTGGAAGAGGAATCTTTGAATTTTTTTTTAATGACAGAGATGTCATGAGGCAAGAAGTCAAAATGTTATCAGCAATGTATAATGTGGAGTTGCAGTAACAATCAGATAAGCACGATTTTTTAAATGACGGAGCAGGCTCAAGAAACTAAATGGTCAACTACTATCCCCAGACATTCATGTATAATTTATAATATAAAATAAAAACAAAGTGTTGGAAATCCTCAGCAGATCTGACAATATCTGTGGAGAGGTAAACTAAGTTAATATTCAGTCTGATATGACTGTCAAATGTCTCTTTCCCTGATACTGTGCCAAAGCTCTATGAATCAAAACCCATTTTCCTAATCCAATCTTCGAACAATACATTCAACTCTGATTTTATTTGCCCAATTCCAAGTTGCTTGTGACTCAGTAATCCAGCTATTATTACCTTCGTTACTCTGGTATTTTAAATTAGCCTTCTTGCCATTCATTCATTTATTCATTCATTCATTCAAAAGGACCTCTTTCTTGGTGACATCAATGTCTCTGGATTAAAGTATCAAATGACAACAGGTCCCTCCCTTCCTGCTCAAAATTTTTCTGAAGGCCCCAGGAGACATTATTAACCCTGCTATCAAGCTGTCAAAAGAACTCTCTTGAATGTAGAGAACAGTGCTCATCTTTCTCACTGTACTGTCCCTTACAACAACTACATTTCTGTTTCATACCATCACTTGGATTGCTCCCTAACACACGGTCAAAATTTAGAAATATCTGTTGCCAAGTACCAATTGAAATTAACATCCCCAAGTTTATACATTTTACAATATTTAAAGCAATTAGCTAATGCAAATACAAACCCAGTACCAAAAACATACACACAGTATAGCAAAATGTCACGCTAATACCAGATACTATCTATTAAAATGTCAGTATGCTAGTCTATGATAATTTCCTTTGGTCTCAGTCATGCTGAAAGTGGAGACAGAAAAGGGAACATTATGTCAGGCTTGGAGTCCAAATTTTTATGTGCTTATAAGCTTGCTCCACACACAAAATACTTAAATCATAATATTCAGCCAAGTCCGACAACAACTATAATAGTTTTGATTAGGTATCACAGTAATTGTCTAAACATAAAGTACATCATCCACCATTTTGTAAAAGGTTTAACATGCAAGATGTTCATGCAAAATTAGCTCTGATATGGTGACCGTAAATCCCATTGTTTTCATTAAAAATTAGTTGCCCACCTAATAAGTCTTTGCATCTTCTAGCAGATTCATGCCAACACTAAGCCAGAGCCTGAATGAACAAATAACTCATTACCAGAAGTATGTATCAAAAATCAAAGACAAAAATGGTGCACGAGGGAATCTGATGAGGTAGTCACTGCACAAAAGAGAAGGGCACAGATATTGAAGAACAGCTTAGCTTTAGTCCTGGCATTATGTTATTATTATATTTAAACTATTCACCATAAATTTTTTTTGTTGCTTCAGACCTCAGAGGATTTGCAGAGTCATGTGTCATTAAACTGTGTCAATATTTCCAGTGACATCAAGACAACCTATATTTGTGGTTCTTGAATAGATGGGGTAGTCAAACTGCAATTATCCAAAAAGTAATACTTACCAATCTGAACCTCTCTTAAGAAATCCCCCCCAAATCCAGTGACAAACAATTATGCCCAATATTGTAAATGCTTAATAATAACATAAGTAGGAGCAAGGGTCAACCATCTGGCCCTTTGGGCCTGCTCCAGCATTCAGTAAGATCATGGCTGATCTTTTGGTAGACTCAGCTCCACTTACCCATCCACTCTCCATAAACCTTAATTCCTTTACTGTTCACAAAATTTGTATCTTAACTTTAAAAACATTTACTGAGGAAACCTCAACCACTTTTCTGGGCAAGGAATTCCATAGATTCACAAACCTCTCGGTGAAGAAGTTCTTTCTCAATTCAATCCTAAATCTGCTTCCCCCTAATTTTGAAGCAATGCCCCCTTGTCCTCATTTCTCCTGCCAGTGGAAACATCCTCTCTACTTCTATCTTATCTATCCCCTTCATAATTTTATAATATTTCTAAGATCCCCACCTCATTCTTCAAAATTCCAAAAACTATAATCCCAGTCTACTCAGTCTCTCCTCATAAGCCAACCCCCTCAACTCCAGAATCAATCTGGTGAACCTTCTCTGCACCTCTTCTAGCACTTGTACATCCTTTCTCAAGTAAGGAGACCAAGTATGCATGCAGTATTCCAGGTCTGGCCTCATCAGCACCCTATACATCTGCAAAAACCAGTTTTTAAAAATGTAATCCCTTAAGCAATGAAGGACAAAATTCTATTTGCCTTCGTAAACCTGTGGCACCTGCAGACCAACCTCCTGTGATTCATACACAAGGACACCCAGGTCCTCGACACAGCGGCATGCTGCAAAATTCTTACCATTCAATTAATAGTCCTTTTCCCTGTTATTCCTACCAAAACGGATGACTTCACATTCATTTAAAAATCACACACCAGGTTATAGTCCAAAAGGTTTCACATTTATTAACATTGCACCCCATCTGCCAGACCTTCGCTCACTAAGTTAAAACTATCTAGTCCCTTTGCAATGTTTCACAGTCCTTTGCACACTTTGCTCTACCACTCAACTTAGTGTCATCCACACTACATGTAGTCCCCAATTCTCAATCATTTATGTAAATTGTGAATAATTGCAGTCCCAACACAGATGCCTGAGGCATACCACTTGTCACTGATTGTCAACCAGAATACCACTCCTTTACTCCCACACTTGGCTTCCTGTTGGTTAACCAATCCTCTATTTATGTTAATATATTGCCCATCACGCCTTGTATCTTTATCTTAACCAGCAGCCTTCTGTGTGGCACCTTGTTGAATGCTTTTTGGAAGTCTATATACACTACATCTATTGAGTCCCCGTTTTCCAAGTTCATAATGTCTTCATAGAATTCCAAAAGATTAGTTAAGCTTGACCTGCCCTTCATGAACTCATGTTGTATCTGCCCAAAGGGACAATTTCTATCTAGATGCCTTGCTGTTTCTTCCTTGATAAGAGACTCAAGCATTTTCTCCACCACAGAAATTAAGCTAACCGGTCTAAAATTCTTCATCTTTTGTCTCCCTCCCTTTTTAATCTGTGGTGTCACATTGGATGCTTTCCAATCTGCTGGAACTGGCCCAGAGCCCAGTGAATTTTGGAAAATTACCACACATGCATTTGCTATTTCTCCTGCCATCTCTTTTAGTGCCATGGCATGCATTCCATCTGGGCCAGGAGACTTATCTACCCTTAGCTCCATGAGCTTACCCAACACTACCTCTCATGATAATGATAGTTTCCAGGTCCTCACCTACCTTCATCTTTTGTCAATTGTGGGCATGTTGTTAGCGTCCTCCACTGTGAAGACCGACAAAATATAATTCAATGCCTCGGCCATTTCCTCATATCCAATTACTAAATCCCCCTTCTCACCCTCTAAAGGACCTATGTTTACTTTAGCCATGCTTTTGTTTGATAAATTTATAGGAACTTTTGCAGGCCATAATGTGTAGCCAACATCTTAGCATTATTCTTTTATGACTGTTGTTTAGCTACTCACTTTCAGGAAGTGGTTGAGATAGATTCTAAAATTAATTCTAATTGTTAGAAATTTTTAGCTTGCAGCTGCTAATTCCCCTCCATGTTATCTCTATTGTCTCTTCAGGAGTGCTCAAAGTATAAAAGATGATTATGAATTTACGGACATTTGAAATTGCTTGAAACATCAATTTGCAGCTGATCAAAGTTTAACTTTCACATTCATACTGATAGATCATCCACTAATATTGTTTGTGTTCCACTGATTCTGACAGTGATGCCATCAGGAGTTCTCAACTCCTGGCTTCAGAACCACCCATGGAGGGGAGGAACCAGACAGACAAAGTCAATCCAAAGCAAGTACTCAAATGGCAATCCAGACAGAAGATACTCATACATCATTTGTTCCAACAGCAGGGAGATCCCCAGTCAGTAAGGTTTCCTTGCCACTGGAACTGGATCTAGCTTCTGTCGAAGACCATGTGTCTGATGTGCAACAGCACTCCCTCTTTCAAAGATATCTGACACAAGATGTCTACCTTGAGGAATTTACAACCCACAAACACAACACAAGCTCTGTGGCAATCGACAAGAAGTGACAGAGGTCTCAAAGTCCCGAGCTTCAGATTGCATGTAGAGGGGTGGAGTTGGCTCAGTTGATTTGCTCTTAGAAGAGGAACAGGAGTGTGGTTCAGCAGCTTTCTCCATAACTAAGCAGGCCTCACTCTGCACATGCTACATGAGGAAGGGGAGAGTAAAGGTGCTCTAAAAATAGTGTGCTTCATTGCCAACCTGGCTGGAAAACCACATCCAGTGGGCTCATCTCCCTGCATTCTGAAAACCAATCTTGGAAACTGGAATATACAAACCCCATGGACAACACACAAACAATTATCCCGAACAAAGGACTGTCTTTGTTACCTGTGAATCTAAGGCACTTCAACACTGATTTCATTGGCCTGCAGGAGACTTGAAAAGCAGGCAACAGGCAGCTGAGGGAAGGAGGTGGTGGTTGCACCTTCTTCTCAAGCAAAAAATCCAAGGATCCACCCAGGATGCATGGAATTGGATTCACTATCAAGAGCGCACTTGCCAACTGACTCTCCCAGTTCCCTATTGGCATTATCAATCACCTCATGACTCTCCATCTACAACTTGCAATAGTCGTGATTGCCTATGCTCCAATCCTTGATGCCACAGATGAGACCAGGGCAGCTTTTACTCCATCCGAGACACCAACTCACCAACATCTCCAGGAAATATAAAATTAATCTCCTTGGAGACTTGAAAGCCAGGGTTAGAAAGGGTGCCTGACTCTGGAAAGGAACCACTGGAAAGGATTTTCCTGCTCACTAATTGTATGCAACTCCAATTGTGCATCACCAACACACTATTTTGCCAAAAACATTAATTCACATCCACAATCAAAACACTGGTACATAATCAATTATATCATCATTCGATTCCAAGACCTATAGGATGTCTTCAGTACCAAAGCAATGACCATTGCAGATGGATTGCTGGACAGGCCACTGGCTCATCTGTTCCTCAACGTCCATCACGCTACCAGAAGCGGCTGAAGACAAATAAACATTTCAGAAAAATGTTCAACGTTGAGTGGTTTGAAGAGCCAAGCAGACCAGTAAATATACAAAGTCTTCATCAAAATTTCCAAAAAGTAGTAATTTTATTCAAGTAGCGGGAATCTAAAAGGAGATGAAGACATCCTCATCTCAATGTGAAGAAAAAATTGGTTACAAGGCCAGGAAACAATAAAAGATTTGTTTGAAGAGAATAGTCATATCATTCAAGACCTTACCCACAGGAAGAGGAAAGTTCTCCATGTCTTGCAAAACAATATCGCCAGTGAGGTGAAGAGAACTCAAACAGCAGAGTTAAAGAACAACGAGAGAATCAAGAACCAATGGTGGATTGAGAAAGCGAAGGAGCTGCAATCCCTTGCTGCCACGCACCACATCTGGAGTTTCTTCAGTGTCACCAAGGTAACATACAGACCCAATATCCTTGGTCTCAAATTGGTGTACAGTAAGGATGGCACGTAACGTGACAGAGAAAACATCAATCTCCAATGGAGGGAACACTTTAAAGAACACCTAAAACATGAGACAATCATTGATGAGGACATATCTAAGGAAATCCCCCAACTTCCCAAAGATGATCTTAAATTCCCATCGACTGTGGCCGAAGGTGATGCCTCTATTACACATGTGAAGAGTGGGAAAAGCAGACAGGATTCCAGGAGAGATTTACAGAAGAGCAGAGCTTAATCATGTCCAACTGTTTCTGGAAATCTAGTACAAAGAAGAAGAAATCCCTGCCAATCTCAGGGATGCTGCAATCACCACAATCTTCAAGAAAGGAGACAAAATGGACTGCCGGATACTCAGGAATCCTCCTACTCTCCATCACTGGGAATATTCCTAGACATGCATGGTTCACCGGGCTCGTTGCTCCTACATTTCTCCCGAAAGGTAACAGGTTGGGCCTGTACTCCCACCCAGTAACTTTATGAATGACTCTGACTGTTCTGCTGTAGATTTACCCTCAAGTAGCTTTTCCCAGTCTATTTTAATAAAATATTTTATCCTGCCTTATTTTAATAAAATCTGCCTTACTCAAATCTGTCCCATCCAAACCCTTTATACTATGATTATTCCAAAAGATATTGGAGTAGTCAAAATCCCCTAATCCCCTATTCATATTTTATCAATGTATAATTACACTAATTAAAGCCAAAATATTGGCAAATGGGATAAGTAGAGAATATGTCCTGGTTTCAGATATAGCTGAGAAGCATAGTAAAGGTAGGAATGACTATATATAGTCCTTCTGAAGCTAAATTCCAATATTCATATTAAAGATACTCTCTACCATATCATGTGGCACTACAAAATGCAGAAAGGCATTTGAGAAGTTGCCACAAAGGCTGTGGAAGATAAAAGTTTGTAGTGTACGTAGGGTACATTGCTACAAGCAACTTCTGTGTGGCCTAGATTCTTTGCCAGGCCAAGTACCCTTTACTGAAGGATTGGATCAGACATAGGCATACTCTCTGCTAAGGCTGCCTTGGACCACATTAGCAGAGCTTCTTCAACTATGGGATATGGTGCCATTCTCATCCTGTTCCTTGCTAGAGAAAATGTTTGCTTATTGAACAGTTCACTTTGTGTCGTAATGTTGGACAACCTCACCAATGGAATCTCCCACTGCCTTGCAACTCCCAATGATTTGCAATGCCCACTTTCTATTTCACACCAATTCTCCACTCAATGTGTTAACTTCACATTCTCTCCGATTGACAGCATTTTAAATTTCTCAAAGATTTAGTCATAATTGAAGGCTTTAAATATCTTTACACACGAGGATGTTAACGTCAATGACAGTTTATGAAACACTGATTTTGTACTCCTCTCCAGTCTAGCCTCACTCTGATTGGCAATCAAATGACAAGCTTGGTCAAGTTCAGCTAATCTGGAGTTACCACGTGGAAATTCAGTTTACTACAGATACCATTCAGAAGTTTGCTATTCTGCTGGACTAAAATTTTCCGTCATCATAAATTTCACATTTTGTAAAACAGAATCAAAGACAATAGCCAAATTTACTTTTGTTTTTGCAGTGGTCCTTTTTTGTTGCAGAGCTGTGTAAAACATTGAGAGATGGCTATATAGTGCAGTGTTCTCTGTTACAGATCAGGCCAGACTCACTCAAACTATTTCAAGAAAGTAGCCTGGACCCTAACTTTGCTAGCTGTTTTAAGCAGGTGTAGTGTGGATATTCCAGGAGTGATGCAGCTAGCCCACCCACTTAGTTCTAAACAAAACAGAACTTATTTGCAAGATTATCAAATACAACACAAACAAAAGAGAACAGAATATAGAAGAAGTTAACCTATCCGAAAACTAGACTATCCCAATTTAATGATGCTGTTTCAAATTCCTGCAACAATTTCCATAAACACCTCTTGGCAAAAAAGGTAAAATCAAGCACAGGGTCTTACAGGAGAGAGCGAGACTGAGAGATTAGAGATTCAGCATGGAACATCTTCTTCCATGTAGCTATTCAGAGTCATAGAGATGTACAGCATGGATCTATGCTGAGAAGATACCCAAACCCAATCTAGTCCCACCTGCCAGCACCCGGCCCATATCCCTCCAAACCCTTCCTATTCATATACCCATCCAAATGCCTCTTAAAATGTTGCAATTGAACCAGCCTTCACCACTTCCTCTGGCAGTTCATTCCATACACGTATCACACTGTGTGAAAATGTTGCCCTTAGGTCTCTTTTACATCTTTTCCCTCTCACCCTATACCGATGCCCTCTAGTTCTGGACTCCCCAACTCCAGGGAAAGGACTTTGTCTATTTATCCTATCCATGCCCCTCATAATTTTGTAAACCTCTATAAAGTCACCCCTCAGCATCCAATGCTCCAGGGAAAACAGCCCCAGCTATTCAACCTCTCCCTATTGCTCAAATCATCCAACCCTGGCAACATCCTTGTAAATCTTTTCTGAACCCTTTCAAGTTTCACAACTTCTTTCCGATACAAAGGAGACCAGAATTGCACACAATATTCCAACGGTGGCCTAACCAATGTCCTGTACAGCTGCAACATGATCTCCCAACTCCTGTACTCAATACTCTGGCCAATAAAGGAAAGCATACCAAATGCCTTCTTCACTATCCTATCTACCTGCGACCCCACTTTCAAGGAGCTATGAACCTACACTCCAAGGTCTCTTTGTTCAGCAACACTCCCTAGGACCTTACCATTAAGTATTTAAGTTCAGCTAAAATATTGCTTTCCCAAAATGCAGCACCTCACATTTATCTAAATTAAACTCCATCTGCCACTTCTCAGTCCATTGGTCCATCTGATCAAGATCCTGTTGTAATCTGAGGTACCTTCCTCACTGTCCACTACACCTCCAATTTTGGTGTCATCTGCAAACTTACTAACTATACCTCTTATGCTCACATCCAAATTATTTATGTATAATGATGAAAAGTAGTGGACCTAGCACTGATCCTTATGCACTTCACCGGTCACAGGCCTCCAATCTTAAAAACAACCCTCCACCACCATCCTCTGTCTTCTATCTTTGAGCCAGTTCTATGTCCAAATGGCAAGTTCTCCCTGTATTCTGAGAGGTCTAAGCTTGCTAATCAGTCTCCCATGGGGAACTTTGTCGAACGCCTTACTGAAGTTCATATAGATCACGTCTACCACTCCAAACTCATCAATCTTCTTTGATACTTCTTCAAAAAACTCAATCAAGTTTGTGAGACATGATTTCCCATGCATAAAGCCATGTTGACTATCCCTCATCAGTCCTTGCCTTTCCAAATACATGTACATCCTGTCCCTCAGGATTCCATCCAACAACTTGCCCACCACTGACGTCAGGCTTACTGGTCTACAGTTCCCTAGATTGTCCTTACCACCCTTCCTAAACATTGGCACCACGTTAGCCAACCTCCAGTCTTCCGGCACCTCACCTGTGACTACTGATAATATAAATATCTCAGTAAGAGGCCCAGCAATCACATCCCTAGATTCCCAGAGTTCTAGCGTACTCCTGATCTTTGATCAGCGGCCTCAAAATCTGACTAACTGCTTTCTTTGAACAGCCAGATTGTTAAAACGCAAACCAAACCAGAGAAAAACTGAGCTCAGAGAACTGGCCACTACCCTTTCATAAGACAGGTGTATTTTATAAAATGTGAAAGCCTTTTGTCGGAGATAATATCTGTTAGCGATAATCAAATTGGCCCTAACCCCCATCCATCTCGACTTCCCAGAGTTTTTGCATTTATGACCCCTCTGAAAAAAAAACAAAGACAACATAACCTTAATAAAGGAGCAGCATAGTCACAGCTCCCACTCCAGCACCTTTGCTGGAACTTCAAGACTGTAATAAATTAGATTAAATTGATTTTCCCAAAGAAATGTATTTTTAAATTAGAGCAAATGTTTTAACTGGCACCTTATGAACCGGCCATCTTGATAAACTGGCAAAAGTGATATACTTCAAATACCGTAAGGTTTACTGTATTATCACGTAATCGGTTAAGGGCACAAGTGAGAAGGCTCTTTGCCGGTAAGTTTTATTTTGGCAAAGTTGCAATATTATTTAAGTGATTTGTTCTGTAATTAAAGTATAACAGTGATGTGCATTCCCCTGCATTATGTTTCTATTACTGTAGTATATGTTCGTACCTTGATTACATGGATCTCTTGATTCTCCAGAATATTTGATCAACCAGCATATTCCTGGTCCAACTTGGGTTCCGAGCAATTATCAGGTTTGCTGTATATATTTAGAAATTTGGTATATATCACTTAACCAACATAAGGGAATGAGTATATCATTGATCTAAACATGGTTATGGTTTGAAAATAGTCTCAACTTTAAACCGTACAGACTTATAATTGTGGCTCTTTTATGGAATAAAACACATAGTAATTATGAAATGATACAGCAACTTTGATCGAAGCTGATTACGTCTAATAATTGATGTATCAAAACAAGATTTAGAATACATTGCAAGTAACACTGCCTCATTCAGAGAGACATGGTTCTATGGAATTCACTTCTATGGTTCCTAGTTGAGGCAAAACCATTTCTGCATTCAAGATTACATAAGTTACATAATATTTAAAAGGCATCTGCATGGGTATATGAATAGTAAGGGTTTAGAAGAATATGGGCCAAGTGCTGGCAAATGGGACTAGACTAAGTAAATATCTGGTCAGTATGAAGGAATTGGACCATGTTGTACATCTCTATGACTCTATACCATAAACAAAGGGAAGGGAACTAAAAGATATGGAAACAAATTAAGTAAATGAAAATGAAACCATTTGCTTGCATGGAAAGTAAATACTGACAGTGGTTGAACAGAGCATGCTTCCATGTTGCAACCTCTGTATAGATTCAGAACAGTAAATCCTGAGTTTTCCAAGTAACAACGAGATATTAATTTCCAGTTAATGCTCTTGCAAGGTGACATTTCAAACCATTACAATGTGACACAGTATTTATTGTTCATGCTTCCAACAGCATAAGACTATAAGACTGAGGAGCAGAACTATTTAGGAAGGTTGCTAAGGAAAAGCAAAGGAGCTATAGACCGTGGAGCCTAACAGCAATGAGAGGCAAGTTGTTGGAGGGAATTTGGAGGGACAGGATTTACATGTATTTGGAAAGACAAGGACTGATTAGGGATAGTCAGCATGGCTTTATGCATGAGAAATCATTTCTCACAAACTTGATTGAGTTTTTTGAAGTAGTAACGAATTGATGAGGACAGAGCATTAGATGTGATCTATATGAACTTCAGTAAGGTGTTCGACAAGGTTCCCCATGGGAGACTGGTGAGCAAGGTTAGGTCTCATGGAATACAGGGACAACTAGCCATTTGGATACAGAACTGGCTCAAAGGTAGAAGACGGAGGGTGGTGGTGGAGGGTTAGCAAGATTAAATCACATGGAAGAGAGGGAGAACTAGTTACTTGGATAGAACTGGCTTGATGGTAGAAGACAAAGGGTGGTGATGCAGGGTGGCTTTTCAGACTGAGAACCAGCGGAGTGCAAAGAGGATCAGTGGTGGATCCACTGTTTGTGTAAATGATTTGCATGTGAACATAGGAGCTTTGGTAAGTAAGTTTGCATATGACACCAAAATTGGAGGTTTAGATTACATTACACTACAGTGTGGAAACAGGCCCTTCAGCCCAACAAGTCCACACCGACCCGCCAAAGTGCAACCCACCCATACCCCTACATTTACCCCTTACCTAACACTACGGGCAATTTAGCATAGCCAATTCACCTGACCTGCACATCTTTGGACTTTGGGAGGAAAACGGAGCACCCGGAGGAAACCCACGCAGACACGGGGAGAACATGCAAACTCCACACAGTCAGTCAGTTGCCTGAGGTAAGGTGTGGTGGACAGCAAAGAAGGTTACTTCAGAGTACAATAGGGTCTTCATCAGATGAGCCAATGGATCAAGAGTAGCAGATGGAGTTTAATTTAGACAAATGTGAGTTGTTGCATTTTAGAAAGGCAAATCAGAACATGACTTACACACTTAACAGTAAGGTCCTGGGGAGTGTTGTTGAACAAAGAACCCTTAGAATACAGGTCATAGTTCCTTGAAAGTGGAGTCGTAGGTACGACAGGGTGGTGAAGATGGTGTTTGGTATGCTTGCCTTTATTGGTCAGTGCATTCAGTACAGGAGTAGGGAGGTCATGTTGCTGCACAGGACATTGGTTAGGCCACTTTTGGAATACTATGTACAATTCTGGTCTCCCTCCTATTGGAAGAATGTTGTGAAACTTGAAAGGGTTCAGAGAAGATTTACAAGGATGTTGGCAGAATTGGAGGTTCGAGCTTTGGGGAAAGGCTGAATAGGCTGGGGTTATCTTCCTGAGAGCATCGGAGGCTGAGGGGTATGGATAGGGTAAAGAGACAAAATCACTTCCCCAGGGTAGCGAAGTCCAAAACAGAAGTGTATAGGTTTAAGGTGAAAGGGGAAAGATTTAAAAGGGACCATAGGGGCAACATTTTCATGCAAAGGTGTGCGTGTATGGAATGAGTTGCCAGAGGAAATGGTGGAGGCTGATATAATTACAACATTTAAAAGACATTTGGATGTCTATATAAATAGGGAGGGTTCAGAGGGATATGGGCCAAATGCTGGCAAATGCGTCTAGACTAATTTAGGTTATCAGGTCAGCATGGATGAGTTGGACTGAAGGCTCTTTTTCCACACTGTATATTTCTATGACACTAAGTCAGCCATTCCACTCACTGAGTCTGTTCTACCATTCAAAGACGGATCTGATAATCTTCAACTTCACTTTCCTGAGTTACCCCAATTATTGGTTCTTTTGCTGATTAAAAAATTGTCACTCATAGCCTTGTATATGTTTAATGATCTAGCCTCGACAGCTCTCTGCAGTCAAGATGTCGATAACTCACCATAGATTTAGAAAATCATTCCTCCTCATCTCAGTCTTTAAATGGGTGACCCCTTACTGAGTTACACCCTCTGGCCCGAGACTCTTTCACAAAGGAAAACAACCATTCCCAAATCAAGCCCCCAAAGAATCTTATACATTTCAAATTGCTAAAGGTCCACATTCTCACATTTGAACACACATGGGTCAAGCACTCAGTCTGTGCTTTACATAGTTATGAAGCACTTTACAACTACTGCCAATAATGATCTCAAGCACTACCTGGGAGGAGTGTCCTGTCAAATTAAATAAGTTAAAGACTTAACTTTAAGCTAAATGGGAGGAAAGGAGAGCTTGGGAGAAGGGAAACAAAGTGAAGATATAGCAGCATTACAGATCAGATCTTTAAATAACTAGTCCCAGAGTGAGAAAGGAAGACACAGAGTGCGCAACATAGAAAAACAACAGTCCTGAGATGGTATTGGGGGGTGAATATGCTAACAAGGCAAAATGAATGGCTCTTTACTTGAATAACAAAATAAATTAATTAATGGCTCTTCAATTGAATAACAAAATAAATTAATTAATGGCTCTTCAATTGAATAACAAAATAAATTAATGGCATAAATATATATAATTAGTTATGGTCTAATAGCTAATACAGAGATTCGGTTACAAAGAGATCTAATGAGAGCTCAGTATTCAGGGACATGTGACCTTTGGAAAGAACAAACAAGGAAAAATGGGAGGTGGAGTGGTATTGTTAAGAACGGATGAAGTATGTAATAGAGCCCGAAAATATTTGAATTAGAACATTAGAACCCATATGCGTGGAGTTTAAAAAGTAACAAGGGGATGGCAACACTGGAAAGAGTGTTCTATAGGTCTTTTCACAATAACCGTTCAGTTAGAATTAGTATAAATCAAGAGCTAACAAAGACATGTAAAAATAATGTAGTGCATTATTCACATGTGACTTCAATCTTCATGTTGATTGGGGCAGCTAGTTTGGCAGAGGTAGGCACAAGGAAGGATTAGGGTCAGTTTCCAAGAACAATAACAAAGCAAGTTACAGCACAGGAACATGCCCGACGGCTCTCCAGCCTCCGTCAATCCAGATCCTCTATCTAAACGTGTCACCTATTTTCTAAGGATCTATATCCCTCTGCTCCCTGCTCATTCATGTATTTGTCTAGATACATCTGGAATGACACTATCGTTCTTGCCTCTACCACCTCCGCTGGCAACACGGTCCAGACGCCCACCACCCTCTGTGTAAAGAACTTTCCACGCATATCTCCTTTAAACTTTTCCCTCTCACCTTTAACTCATGACTTCTCGTAATTGAGTCCGCTACTCTGGGAAAAAGCTTCTTGCTATCCACCCTGTCTATACCTCTCATGATTTTGACAACCTCAATCAGGTCCCCCTCAACCCCTGTCTTTGTAAAGAAAATAATCCTAATCTACTCAACCTCTCTTCATAGCTAGTGCCCTCCATACCAGACAACATCCTGGTGAACCTCCTCTGCACCCTCTCCAAAGCATCCACATCCTTTTGGTAATGTGGCCACCATAACTGTATGCAGTATTCCAAATGTGGCCGAACCAAAGTCCGATACAATCGTAACAAGACCTGCAACTTCTTGTACTCAATACCATGTCCAATGAAGGAAAGCATGCCGTATGTCATCTTGACCACTCTTTCAACCTGCATTGCCACCTTCAGGGTACAGTGGGTCTGAACGCCCTGATCTCTCTGTACATCAATTTTCCCCAGGGCTTTTCCATTTACGGTACAGTTCACTTTGAATTGGATCGTCCAAAATGCATCACTTCACATTTGACCAGATTAAACTCCATCTGCCATTTTTCCACCCAACTCTCCAATCTATATTCTGCTGCATTCTCCAACAGGCCTCTTCACTTTCTGCTACTCCACCAATCTTCGCGTCATCTGCAAACTTGCTAATCCAACCACCTATACTTCTTCCAGATCATTTATGTATATCACAAAACGACAGTGATCCCAACACAGATCCCTGTGAAACACCACTGGTCACAGTTCTCCATTTGGAGAAACTCCCTTCCACTACTACTCTCTAGCTCCTGCTACCCAGCCAGTTCTCTAACCACCTAGCTAGTACACCCAGAACCCAATGCAACTTCACTTTCGACATCAGCCTACCACAGGGAACTTTATCAAACGCCTTGCTGAAATCCATGTATATGACATCTATAGCCCTTCCCCCAATCAATCAACTTGGTCACGTAGAGTCATAGAGATGTACAGCATGGAAACAGACCCTTTGATCCAACCCGTCCATGCCGACCAGATATCCCAACCCAATCTAGTCCCACCTGCCAGCACCCGGCCCATATCCCTCCAAACCCTTCCTATTCATATACCCATCCAAATGCCTCTTAAAATGTTGCAATTGTACCAGCCTCCACCACTTCCTCTGGCAACTCATTCCATACACATACCACCCTCTGCGTGAAAAAGTTGCCCCTTAGGTCTCTTTTATATCTTTCCCCTCTCACCCTAAACCTATGCCCTCTAGTTCTGGACTCCCCCACCCCAGGGAAAGGACTTTGCCTATTTACCCTATCCATGCCCCTCATAATTTTGTAAACCTCTATAAGGTCACCCCTCAGCTTCCGACGCTCTAGGGAAATCAGCCCCAGCCTGTCCAGCCTCTCCCTATAGCTCAAATCATCCAACCCTGGCAACATCCTTGTAAATCCTTTCTGAACCCTTTCAAGTTTCACAACATCTTTCTGATACAAAGGAGACCAGAATTGCATGCAATATTCCAACAGTGGCCTAACCAATGTCCTGTACAGCCGCAACATGTACTCAATACTCTGACCAATAAAAGTAAGCCTACTAAACGCCTTCTTCACTATCATATCTACCTGCAACTCCACTTTCAAGGAGCTATGAACCTGCACTCCAAGGTCTCTTTGTTCAGTAACACTCCCTAGGACCTTACCATTAAGTGTATAAGTCCTGCTAAGATTTGCTTTCCCAAAATGTAGCACCTTGCATTTATCTGAATTTAATTCCATCTGCCACTTCTCAGCCCATTGGTCCATCTGGTCAAGATCCTGTTGTAATCTGAGGTAACCCTTTTCGCTGTCCACTACACGTCCAATTTTGGTGTCATCTGCAATCTTACTAACTGTTCCTTTTATGCTTGCATCCAAATCATTTATGTAAGTGACAAAAAGGAATGGACCCAGCACCAAGCCTTGTGGCACTCCACTGGTCATAGGCCTCCAGTCTCAAAAACAACCCTCCCCCACCACCCTCTGTCTTCTACCTTTGAGCCAGTTCTGTATCCAAATGGCTAGTTCTCCCTGTATTCCATGAGATCTAACCTTGCTAATCAGTCTCCCATGGGAACCTTGTCAAATGCCTTACTGACGTCCATATAGATCACATCTACTGCTCTGCCCTCATCAATCTTCTTTGTTACCTCTTCAAAAAAACTCAATCAAGTTTGTGAGACATGGTTTCCCACACACAATGCCATGTTGACTCTCCCTAATCAGTCCTTGCCTTTCCAAATACATGTACATCCTGTCCCTCAGGATTCCCTCCAACAACTTGTCCACCACCAAGGTCAGGCTCACTGGTCTATAGTTCCTTGGCTTGTCTTTACCACCCTTCTTAAGCAGTGGCACCACGTTTGCCAACCTCCAGTCTTCTGGCACCTCACCTGTGACTAATGATGATATAAATATCTCAGTAAGAGGCCCAGCAATCACTTCTCTACCTTCCCACAGACTTCTAGGGTACACCTGATCAGGTCCTGGGGATTTATCCACCTTTACCCGTTTCAAGACATCCAGCACTTGCTCCTCTGTAATCTGGACATTTTGCAAGATGTCACCATGTATTTCCCTACAGTCGATATCTTCCATATCCTTTTCCACAGTAAACACTGATGCAAAATATTCATTTAGTATCTCCCCCATTTTCTGCGGCTCCACACAAAGGCCACCTTGCTGATCTGTGAGGGGCCCTATTCTATCCCTAGTTACTCTTTTGTCCTTAATATATTTGTAAAAACCCTTTGGATTCTCCTTAATTCTATTTGCCAAAGCTATCTCATGTCCCCTTTTTGCCCTCCTGATTTCCCTCTTAAGTATACTCCTACTTCCTTTGTATTCTTCTAAGGATTCACTCAATCTATCCTGTCTATACCTGACATATGCTTCCTTCTATTCTTAACCAAACCCTCAATTTTTTTAGTCATCCAGCATTCTCGATACCTCTCAGCCTTTCCTTTCACCCTGACAGGAATACACTTGCTCTGGATTCTTGTTATCTCATTTCTGAAGGCTTCCCATTTTCCAGCTGTCACTTTACCTGCGACCATCTGCCCCAATCAGTTTTCAAAAGTTCTTACCAAATACCATCAAAATTGGCCTTTCTGCAATTTAGAACTTCAATTTTTAGATCTAGTCTATCCTTTTTCATCACTATTTTAAATCTAATCAAATTATGGTCGCTGGCCCCAAAGTGCTCCCCTACTGACACCTCAGTCACCTGCCCTGCCTTATTTCCAAAGAGTAGGTCAAGACACTACCCATGCCCTCCACCTCTTCCAAGACTTCCGTTTCCCTAGCCCCCAACTCCTCATCTTCACCATGGATATCCAATCCCTCTACACCTCCATTCCCTCGACACATCCATGACCAGGGCATCCAATCCCTCCGTTTCTTCCTCTCCCGACATCCCCAACAGTACCCTTCCACTGACACACTCAGTCATTTGCCTGAACTGGTCCTCACCCTCAACAATTTCTCCTTCGAATCCTCCCACCTTCTCCAGACCAAAGGGGTAGCCATGGGCACCAGTATGGGCCCCAGCTATGCCTGTCTCTTTGTTGGCTACGTAGAACAGTCCATCTTCCATAGTTACACCGGCACCACACCCCACCTCTTCCTCCGCTACACTGATGACTGCACTGCTGCCACCTCGTGCTTCCACGAGGAGGTTGAGCAATTCATCAACTTCACCAACACATTCTACCCCAACCTTAAATTTTCCTGGATCATCTCTGACACCTCCCTCCCCTTCCTGGACCTCTCCATCTCCATTAATGACGACCGACTTGACACCGACATTTTTTACAAACCCGTTGACTCCCACAGCTACCTGGATTACACTTCTTCCCACCCTACCTCCTGCAAAAATGCCATCCTGTATTCCCAATTCCTCCGCCTCCGCCGGATCTGCTCCCAGGAGGACCAGTTCCACCACAGAACACACCAGATGGCCTCCTTCTTTAGAGACCGCAATCTCCCTTCCCACGTGGTTAAAGATGCCCTCCAATGCATCTCGTACACATCCTGCCCCTCCGCCCTCAAACCCCATCCCTCCAACCGTAACAAGGATAGAACGCCCCGGTGCTCACCTTCCACCCTACTAACCCTCACATAAACCAAATCATCCGACGATATTTCCACCACCTCCGAACGGACCACACCACCAGGGACATATTTCCCTCCCTACCCATTTCCACCTTCCGCAAAGACCATTCTCTCCGTGACTACCTAGTCAGGTCCACGCTCCCCAACAACTCACCCTCCTGTCCTGGCACCTTCTCCTGCCACCGCAGGAATTGCAAAACCTGCACCCACACCTCCTCTCTCACCTCCATCAAAGGCCCCAAAGGAGCCTTCCACATCCAAAGTTTTACCTGCACATCCACCAATATCATTTATTGTATCCGTTGCTCCCAACGCAGTCTCCTCTACACTGGGGAGACTGGACGCCTCCTAGCAGAGTGCTTTCGGGACACACTCTGGGACACCCGCACCAATCAACCACACCGCCCTGTGGCCCAACATTTCAACTCCCCCTCCCACTCTGCCGAGGACATACAGGTCCTGGCCTCCTTCACCGCCGCTCCCTCACCACCAGACGCCTGGAAGAAGAACGCCTCATTTTCTGCCTTGGCACACTTCAACCCCAGGGTATCAATGTGGACTTCAACAGTTTCCTCATTCCCCCTCCCCCCCCACCTCACCCCAATTCCAAACTTCCAGCTCAGCACTGTCCCCAGGACTTGTCCTACCTGCCTATCTTCCTTTCCAACTATCCACTCCACCCTCCTCCCTGACCTATTACCTCCATCCCCACCCCCACTCACCTATTGTACTCTATGCTACTTTCACCCCACCCCCACCCTCCTCTCATTTATCTCTCCACCCTGCAGGCACTCTGCCTCTATTCCTGATGAAGGGCTTTTGCCCGAAAAGTTGATTTTCCTGCTCCTGGGATGCTGCGTGAACTGCTGTGCTTTTCCAGCACCACTCCAATCCAGAATCTGGTTTCCAGCATCTGCAGTCCTTGTTTTTACCTACTTCTCAGTTCCACCCAAATAATTTCCCTGGATGTATTTCCAGGAATATCCTCCCTCAGCACAGCTGTAATGCTATCCCTTATCAAAAATGCCACTCCCCCTCCTCTCTTGCCTCCCTTTCTGTCCTTCCTGCAGCATTTGTATCCTGGAACATTAAGCTGTCAGTCCTACCCATCCCTGAGCCATGTTTCTGTAATTGCTATGATATCCCAGCCTCATGTCCCTAACCATGTCCTGAGTTCACCTGCCTTCCCTGTTAGGCCCCTTGTATGGAAATAAATGCAGTTTAATTTATTAGTCCGACCTTGTCCCCGCTTGCCTTGACTGTTTGACTCACTTCTGTTCTCAACTGTACCCGTCTCAGATTGATCTCTTTCCTCACCATCTCCTTGAGTCCCACACCCCCCACCCCCATCTTACTAGGTTAAATTCTCCTGAGCAACTCAAGAAAATCTCCCTGCCAGTATATTAGTCCCCTTCCAACTTAGATGCAATCTGTCCTTCTTGTACAGGTCACTTCCACCCCAAAAGAGATTCCAATAATCCAAAAATGTGAATCCTTCCCCCATACACCAGCTCCTCAGCAATGCATTCATCTGCTCTATCCTCCTATTCCTGCCCTCACTAGCTCTTCGCAGAGGGAGTAATCCAGATATTACTACTCTCGAGGACCTCCTTTTTAAATTTCTGCCTAACACTCTGTAATCTCCCTTCAGAATCTCAACCTTTTCCCTTCCACTGTCATTGGTTCCAATGTGGGCAATGACCTCTTACTGGCCCCTCTCCCCCATGAGAACATGGTGCACCCTCTCTGAGACATCCTTGATCCTGGTACTAGGGAAGCAACACACCATTCTGCTTTTTCTCTGCTGGCCACAGAAACGTCTGTCTGTACCGCGGACTACAGAATCCCCCAACACAATTGATCTCTTGGAAGCCGACGTACCCCTCGTTGCATTAGAGCCAGTCTCAATACCAGAAACTTGGCTGCTTGGGCTACGTTCACCTGAGAATCCATCACCCCCTACATTTTCCAAAACAGCAAACCTATTTTAAATGGATATATCCACAAAAAGGTTCCTGCCCTAGGTGCCAACCTCTCTCACCCTTCCTGGAGTTAACCCATCTATGTGACTGTATCTGAGACTTTCCCCCCTTCCTATAACTGCCATCCATCACAAACTGTTAATGTTGCAAATTCCTCATCGCTTCTAACTATCTCTCCAACCGATCCATTCAATCTAATAAGATTTGCAGCCTACAGCATTTATGGCAGATATAATCCGCAGTAACCCTTAAACCCTCTTTAAACTCCTACATCTGGCAAGAAGTACGTATCACTGTACTAAAGGCCACTTTTGCTCCTTCACAATCTACAGACTCAGAAAATAACACCATCTTATTCCTCTACAAAACACTGCCCCAGGTTAAATTAATAGCTATGGCTTATATTTTAAGTTTAATCAAGAGACATATCTCCAAAAACATATAATCAAGAAAGAACCCACTCTAATCACTACTGCACCCTTTCTGTTGGATACACTTAAAACAACGATTAACTTGGCTGATTCTGTGCTGTGAACTTCACCCAAACAGGTTCCTCCAAGATCAGTTGCAAATTTCACTGTTTGTTAATTTTCCCAGACGCACTCCGATGTCCAACGATACATGAATTCAAACAGCAAAGGCAGTAGTTATGCAGGTTCTCTCTCTCTCTCTCTCTCTCTCCTGCACTGTCCTCACCATGTGCTTCCTTTGTCTGTTCTTTTCCCTTTTAAAACTGCTGTTGTTTTGACTTTTTTTTCCTAAGTTCCAAAACAATGCAACAGCATATAAAACAGTCATTACTTTCTCAAAGAATTCTATTAAGTTGGTAAGACATAACCTTCCCCGCACAAAACCATGTTACCTATCACTGTTAAGCTCATTTTCTTCCAAATGTAAATAGATCCTATCCCTCAGTTAATTCTACAGCAGCTTCCCTCCCACTGACGTCAGGCTCACCGGTCAAATATTACCCGGATTATCCCTGCTACCCTTCTTAAACAAGGAGGACAACATTAGCATTCTCCAGTTCTCCGGAACCTCACCCTTGTTCATTTATGCTGCAAATATATCTGTTAAGGCCTCAATTATTTCCTCTCTCACTTCTCTCAATAACCTGGGATAGATCCCATCCGGACCTAGCGACTTGTCCATCTTAATGCCTTTTAGGATACTCAACATGTCCTCCCTCTTTATGCTGACTTGATCTAGCATAATCAAACATCTATTGTGCCCCTCCCCTTGGTAAATATCGATTGATAGAATCGCACCCATTTTCTCTGACTCCACGCGTAACCGTCCTTCTTTGTCCCCGAGTGGGCCAACCCTTTCTCTGGTTACCCTCCTGTTCCTTATATACAAATAAAAGGCTTTGGGATTTTCCTTCACAGTGTTTACTAAAGATATGTCATGACCCGTTTTAGCCCTCTAAATTCTTTTCAGATTGATCCTACTTTCCCAATATTCATCCAAAGCTTAGCCAGTTTTCAGTTGCCTAGACCTTAAGTATGCTTCCTTTATCCTCAGCTAGTCTCACAATTTCATCGGTGATCCATGGTTCCCTAATCTTGCCATTTTTATCCCTCATTTTCAAAGGGACATGTCTGCTCTACACTCTAATCAACTTCTCTTTAAAAGCCTCACACATATCAAATGCTGATCTACCTTCAATCACCTGCTCCCAATCCACATTCCCCAGCTCCTGCTGAGTTTTGCTATTGTTGGCCTTTCTTCAATTTAGCACTCTTCCTTTAGGACCACCCGTCTTTGGGAACTTAGGGAATTGTGATCACTATTTCCAAAATAACCCCCTACTGAAACTTCAACCCCTGGCCAGGCTCATTCCTCAACACCAGGCCCAGTATAGACCCTTCCGAGTTGAACTATTTACATACTGCTCGAAAAAACCCTCCTAACATGCTGTGAATCTAACTAGAAAATCAGGCCTACTTTGGATCTGATGATAAGTAATGAGACAGGTTTAATAAATAATGTCAGATTAAAAGAACATCTAGGGAACAGTGACCATAACAAAAGCCGAAAGAAGTGTGGCTGCTATAAATAAGGAATAAAATAGAAATTATTGGAAAAGCCTCAGCAAGTGTGGCAGAATCTGTGGAGAGAAATCAGAGTTAACATTTCAAGTCAAATGACCCTTCCTCAGAACTGGCCGTAATAAAGTAGAATTTAGCATTCAATTTGAGGGAGAAAAACAACTGTGCTAACTTGAATAAGAACAATTATAAAGCAATGAGGGTTGAATTAGCTAGATAGGACTCAAAAGGATTTTGGCAAAAAAAAAATGCACAGGTTAGGTGAATCGGCCATGCTAAATTGCCCGTAGTGTTAGGTGAAGGGGTAAATGTAGGGGAATGGGTCTGGGTGGGTTGCGCTTCGGCGGGTCGGTGTGGACTTGTTGGGCCGAAGGGCCTGTTTCCACACTGTAAGTAATCTAATCTAAAAAAATGGTTGAGGAACAACAGCAGAAGTTTAAGAAACTATTTTAGTGGCGCACAGCAAAGACAAAGAAAGAAAGGTTATGGGATGGTGAGAAGCCAACCATGGTGAACCAGCGAGGTTAAGGCTAGTATCAAATTGAAAGAAAAACATGCAATGTGCTGAAGATTAGTAGCAAGTCAGATGATTGGGAAAGTTCTAAAACCAACTAAAGATAATCTAAAAGATAATGATGCAGCAAAATCTAAACTTTGAATGTGAACTTCCAATAGTTTTGGAAAGATGCACTGGCCTTGGAGGCAGTCCACAGAAGGTTCATTAGGCTGAACTCTTGTTTGGAAGAACTGCTTTCTGAGGAGGTTGAATACATTGGGCCTGTACTCACTTGAATTGAAAAGAATGAAGTACAACCTTATTGGAACAGATTCAAGTCTTGGGAACTTGACAGGTTAAATACAGAACATGTTTCTGGGACCAGAGCAGATAATCTCAGACTAAGGGATCACCCTTTTAAGATAGGGATGAGGAAGATTTTTTCCTCTCAGAGAATAGTAATTTGTATGATTCTTTACCACAGATGACTGTGAGGCTAATGTCATTAAGTATAGTCAAGGCTGAAACAGACAATTTTTTTTTTAAATCAGTAAGGGAATCAAAGGTTTTGAGAATTAAAGCAGGAAAGTGGAGTTGAGGATTTTAACATCAGTTATGATCAAAGAAGCTTCTGCTTCTTTGCATAATGAGGTCAATGCACATTCCTCATTCCTGAAGAAGGGCTCATGTCCGAAATGTCGATTCTCCTGCTCCTTGGATGCTGCCTGACCTGCTGTGCTTTTCCAGCAACACATTTTCAGCTCTGATCTCCAGCATCTAAAGTCCTCACTTTCTCCTCAATGTACATATCACCACTGAAGTAAACAAAGTTTTCATATTCAAGTTGCTCTGTCCTACAAGCTGCACCCTATTGTATAAATTAGACATATTCAGCAATAAGGGGACTGAATAACTTTTGAACTGCTTTCAACACAATACAGCATTTCTCTGAAACACAGTAGAAAGCCACGTCATTAGGACACATATTAGACTCGAGGTGAGTGCAAACTGTAACATACAATGCCAACGTATTTAAAATGCGTAAATGTTGATTTTCACATCCAATACAACTAAAAAAAATCAGATTTTAAAGAGTGACTGTTATGATCCTAGAAAGTTCTCAAAGCATTTTGCAGCCAATTAAATAGTTTTGAAGTGCAGTTGTATAAAAATGTAGGAAATGTAAACCTGGAACTATGACTGTTTATATTAAAGGAGCTATTTCCAACAGTTGCACAATGCAAGTCAAATCCACTATTGTCAAATATACCTCTTATTTCAAAGGCTGATCATTCAAACATTTCAGCACAAAATTTCTACTTTTGCAATTTATTTTCATAAGCTGGTAAAAACTACTTGGTGGTTAAAATTTTTAATTCTAAAAATATCGGAGTTATCAGGGCTACGTACTGTGGATTTTTTCTCTTTGAGGGTGTCTCAGTGGCATTAAACCAAAGTACAAAGCCAACATGCTCCTTTCAGAAGGATACAAGTAATAGGAACTCAGATCATGAAGGGCAAAGAAAACTTAGCAAATTCCATCAAAAACTAAAGTGCCATATCATCTTTGACCCCTGAAGTCCCAAAGTCACAGAAAGGCTCAAGTATACCATCATGGCTGACTGAGAGGGAATATGACTGAAATGTATAAAATTATGAGAAGCACAGATAAGCATATGAAGAAACTTTTTCTGCTTGATGGAGAATCAGTGACCTGGGGCATGGATTTAAGGCTGAAGCTTTAAAGGAAATGACGAAAAACTTTATTACTGACAGCACAGTGGGAATCTGGAACTCAATGCTTGAGGGGACTATTTAAGAAATATTCAGGTATGCATTTGCGATGGATCAAGTGCTGGGATAAGAATAGTTAGGCGGATGGGCCGAAGAGCCTTTCTCTGTGCTGTAGATCTCTTTGACTCTAGTAATAAGTGACTCAACATCCCTTTCTCCTGGGCCACCTGAATACAGAGGATGTCAATAGAATGCACTTTTGACGAGCAACTTTTACTGTCAATGGATCACAATTGCCAAAAGGGAGAACAATAGAAAAGTGGAAACTGAAACTAAAAAAAGGCAACAGTGCCTCCAAACTACAACTGCCTCACCATTTCTCTCCAATAGTAAAATCAAATAAAAGCAAAACATGCCGGAAACACGCAGGATTTGTCTGCGAAAAGCATGAAGAAGAGTTAATATTTTAAGTCCACAACCATTTGTTATACCACGTTGTATTTCCGATGTTAGGTAAAAACAATGACTGCAGATGCTGGAAACCAGATTCTGGATTAGTGGTGCTGGAAGAGCACAGCAGTACAGGCAGCATCCGAGGAGAACCGTCTCATACACAATCAGACCGAGGACAGTAAATTCTTGAGACTCACAAATCAACCAAGTATTCATAATCACACGTACCACAATCAGGAACAGAACAACCCAAGGACCTGCCGGCAGTCAGGACGGCAATTATTTGCATTTATATGGCAAGAAATCTTCTCAAGTTACTTCACAGGAGCTTTATCAGTCAAGATATGACATCAGAAATTTGACTTAAAGAAGTTGGTTTAAAGCGCGATCAGAGAAGACGAGAAAGAAAGGTTGAGGAAGGGGAATCCAGAGTTGAGATTCGCACACTCCCATCAAAGCCAGATGAACTCTCCCACTCACTTCCCATAAACGGGTTAACCCTATGGTCAGGCAATCTTTCTCACACACGCAGACGCACAGAGAGAGAGAGTGAACCACACGTTCAGCATTCACAACGAGTCGCTTTGTTCACTCCGGGCCCCAGCACAATCCAGCTCGGCCTCACGCTCATTCTCAGGCGCTTTTGTTCATCCTCTTTCCAATAGCGCCTGTGGAGTTCGTCTCTGAAGCCAATGGGCAAGACCCGGCCTGCCGCAGACTCTCCCTGTGAACCAACTGAAGTCGGATCCCCGCCTCCCCTACCTGTGGAGCCGCGGTGCTGGTGTCTACCCGAAAGAATGGTACCTGCTCACTCTCTCGAGCTATTCTCCGTGCGACTCTCACTCTGAATCCGCAAGCCCCTGACCGCTGCGACGCCGCCCGTTTACCCGCCGCTCGCGTTTTTTTTCCCCCTCCGTGACAACCGGACTCGCTCTCCCGTTAGGCCCGCCTCTGGCCTCACCGGATTGGTGCAATGACGTTAAGTCGAACGGCTCGTTGCCGTGAGACTGGCCGCCTATTGGTCAATAATGTTGTCAATAACCTAACGTCACGGAGCCTGCCTGCCATATTCATTTCCGGTCTGTCATTCGATTACAGGCAAACGAGGAAGTATAGGTAAAAACTGAAATAAAAGTGTGAGGTGGAGCCTTTATTTTATAAATAGTTTCTTATTTTCACCTTTGCTGCGTTGTTTGATATGTATTTCCTGATTCTGGCTGTGGTACGAACATGTGCAATTCAAGGTGGTTCCATATCTGATCAGATAAATCAGTCAGTGAGAGTACCATCACCTCGGAGCCTGTGTGAACGAGGAGGACTGTGGGCGCCTTACATATTTCTTCCGACTTGACGGTGCGGGCATGTGACCTCAGGTTCGGTCCCCGCTTTTCGTTTCCGGGATCATGGTCAATTTCATAGAAATGCTTCCGGGCCCTGCGCGCGGGGCGATCGTTCGGTGGAAGGTGGTGGCGTCGTGCTGTGACCGTTAACGGCGCGGCCTCTCCGCGGGGATGGAGGAGGAGCAGCCCGGCCCCGGCCCCGGCCCCGGCCCCGGCCCTGGACATGGACAAGACCCTGGTCCCACAACCCGGCTCGGCTCAATTCAGGTATTCGCTAAAGGACCGGTGGGTGACATTGTGAATCAGTGGAGGCCGTTTACAGACCGAGATCTGAGAGAGTCATGTTTTTTTTTACTGCCGAGAGTGATCAGCTGCTTTCTCCTGGACGGTGGTGTTTCTCCTCTTCCACCACCAACACACCGGGGGCAAGAGGAGAGCCCAACCTGACCGCGCCTGATCAGCCGCTGCTGGTACCCCAGTCCTCAGCACCCTGGCATGGCCACCCTCTGTCACCCTGTATGAGGTGCTGGATGTCTTGTCAAGCCTCCTACCACTGTTCCAGGCTTCATTCCCTAGACAGCAGGCCTTTGCTCCTAGTTTCCGCTGCTAATTATTTAGAAACTGGATGGCGGTAGAAGTGTGAAGGGAGAGAGGGATCCCCAGCTACTAGCACCTGCTGCGCAAGGGAGGCACCAAAATACTGCTTTTTCTTCTCTTTTTGCTGAAATGGGCAACTACAAAATGCTACTTATGCCAAGTGTTTTTTTTTCTTTTGCTTAACCTGCCCTTGACAGTGATCCTGCCTTACCTTCCTTCTGATTAAATCTGATCCAGTTTCCCAACTGTTCGTTCTGTCTCTTTATTCAAGTAATTGAAACAAATTGTAAACACTTCTAGCCCAGTATTATTCATAGAATAAACTCAGTACAGAAGAGCCCTCTGCACCATCAGTGGGTGAGCAGGCAGATGTTGTGCACATTGGCACCAACGACATAGGTTGAGGTTATGCAGAGTGAATAAAGGGAGTTGGGGGGAAAAAGACTGAAAAGCAGGACCTTGAGGGTAGTAATCTCTGGGTTAATACCAGTCCTTCGTGCTAGTGAGGCAAGGAGTAGAAAGATAGGACAGAAGAATGCGTGGCTAAGAAGCTGATGCATGGGGCAGGGTTTCAGGTTCTTAGATCATTGAGATCTCTTCCGGGACAGGAGTGAACCGTACAAGAGGGACAAGTTGCACCTAAACTGGAGAGAAAACAATATCTGCACGTGGAGGTTCACCAGTTCACCATGGGAGTGTTTAAATTAGAGTGCCTGGGTGCTGGGAGCCAGAGCAGCAGGTCAGCAAGTGGAGGGATTGAGGTAAAGGTTAGGATCAGTAAATCAGAAAGAAAGGACAGGCAGAGACAGGTTAACGAACGTTATGGCACTAATAGGCTGAAGTGTTTATTTCAATGCAAGGAGTATTACAAGTAGGGCAGATGAGCTTAGAGCCTGAATCAGTACGTGGGACTTTGATGTTGTCTGAGAGGGCGACAGCACTGGCTGCTTGACATTCCAGGGTTTCATTGTTTTAAGCAAGATAGAGATGAAAGTAGAAGAAGTGGAGTTGCATTACTAATTAGGGAGAATGTTATACTGTCAAGAGATCTACAACATGGGGACACACCCTTCAGTCCAACTTGCCCATGCTGACCAGATGTCCTAAATTAATCTAGTCCCATTTGCCAGCACTTGACCCATATCCCTCTCAATCCTTCCTATTCATTTACCCATCCAGATGCCTTTTAAATGTTGCAATTGTACCAGCCGCCACCATTTCCTCTGGAAGCTCATTCAATACATGCACCACCCTTTGCATGACAAATTTGCTCCTATGGTCCCTTTTAGTTCTTTCCCTTCTCATCTTAAACCTATGCCCTCTAGTTCTGGCCTTCCCCACCACAGGGAAAAGACCTTGTGTATGTACCCAATCCATGCCTCTCAAGATTTTATAAACCTCTATAAGGTCACCCCTCAGCCTCCACTGCAGGGAAAACAGCCACCAGCCTGTTCAGCCTCTTCCTGTAGATCAAACCCTCCAACCCTGACAACATATTTGTAAATCTTTTCTAACTCTTTTAAATTTCACAACATCCCTACGAGGGAGGGAAACCAGAATTGCACACACTATTCAAAAGTGGCCTAACCAATGTTAGATGCAACATCTGTACTCGGACAGGACATGCTGGAGGCCCCATCCACTGAGACGGTATGGGTGTAGCTCAAAAATAAGATGGTTCAATCACTGATAGAATTATGCTACAAAGGAACCTTGATTATCCGGCATTTGGTTATCCGAATTTCGTATTATCTGGACAAGATTGAAAGATCCCAATGCTTGGCTAAACTGTGTTATCTGGTATTCGATTATCCAAGCATTCAATTATCCAAAATATTCCCTGCCTGAAGCATTTGGATAATCGAGGTTCCTCTGTATAGGTTTCCCCGCCCCCAACAGCCAATGCGACATTGAGGGACATGGAATGATGCAATAAAAACAGAGTTATCATAGTGGGTGACTTTAAGTTCCCCAATATTGACTGGGCCTCTCTTCCAACAAGAGGCTTAGAAGGGGCAGAAATTAAGTGCATCCAAGAAGGTTTCTTAGAACATTATGTGAATAGTCCAACTAGATGAGGACCATACCAGACCTTGTACTGGCTAATGAGTCTGGCCAGGTGACTGGTCTTTCAGTGGGAAAGCATTTTGGAAACGGTGATCACAACTTCCTTAAGTTTTAAAATAACTATGAATAAGGATAAGTCAGGAGTTTGTGGCAAGGTAATAATTTGGGTGAGGGGCAAATTCCATGAGTATTGGGAAGGAGCTGGGTAGTGTTAATGGGAGGAGTTGTTAACAGGTCCACATTTGACAGGTGGGAATTGTTTAAAGATTTGCTGATGAGTTCAGGACCGGCATATCCTAGTATGGAATGACAAGGATGGCTAAGCAAGGGACCCTTTGATAACGAGGGTGATTATGCTTTTTTCCCTTTTGACTAAGTTCACATGTAAGATTTAAGTTAAAATTTGACAGGGCCCATGAGGAATATAAAGAAAGCAGGAAGGAACTCTAGCAGGGAATTAGGAGAGCAAGAAGGGACATGAAATGACCTTGGCAAGTAGAATTAAAGAGAAGGTAGGACCACTCAAGGATAAAGGAGGGAACTTGTGTTTGGAGGCAGAGGATGTGGGCAAGATCCTAAATGAGTACTTTGTATCGGTATTCACCCAGGAGAAGGATATGGTGGATAGTGAGATTTGTGTGGAGCATGCTAAAATGCTGGGGCATTTTGAGATCCAAAAAGAAATGGTGTTGGGTTTCTTGAAGAGCATTAAGTTGGATAGGTCCCAGGGCCAGATGATATCTACCCCAGGTTGTTGAGAGAGGCAATAAAAGAGATTGCTGGGGCCTTGACCAAGCTCTTTGAATTGTCTTTCGCCACTGGAGAGGTCCCAGAGGACTGGCGAGTAGCTAATGTTGTTCCTCTGTTTAAGAAGGGAAATAGGGATAATGCAGTAATCTACAGACCTGTGAGTCTCACAGTGGTTGGGTAGCTATTAGAGAGAATTCTTAGTAATAGGATTTACTTGTATTTGAAAAAGAATGGCCTAATTAGGGACCATCAGCATGGTTTAGTGCAGGGCCTGTCATATCTTGATTGATCATCTTTGTCACCTCAAACTTCAATGAGTGTGGAGCAGTGGATGTTATCTACGTGGATTTTAGTAAGGTTCTTGACAAGGTCCCTCATGGAGGCTCATCCAGACGATTAAGGTGTGTGGCATCCACGGTGACTTGGTTATGTGAATTCAGAATTGGCTTGCCCTTAGAAGTACTGGATTAGTGGTGCTGGAAGAGCACAGCAGTTCAGGCAGCATCCAACGAGCAGCAAAATCGACGTTTTGGGCAAAAGCCCTTCATCAGGAATCTTTTGCCCGAAACGTCGATTTTTGCTGCTCGTTGGATGCTGCCTGAACTGCTGTGCCCTTCCAGCACCACTAATCCAGTATTTGGTTTTCAGCATCTGCAGTCATTGTTTTTACCTTGCCCTTAGAAGGCAAAGGGTAGTGGTGGACAGTTGTTTTCATCCTGACAGTCTGTGACTAATGGTGTTCTGAAGGATTCATAGCGGGCCCTCTGCTATTTAAGTAGTTTGAGTTCAAATGTTAAGGAAAAGTATACAGTTAATGACATGTCCCTGAACAACATCGTTGTACAGGGGGAGCTTGGGGTTCAAGTCCATAGCTCCCTGAAAGTGGCCATGTAAGTAGATAGTATGGTAAAGAAGGCATATAGCACGCTTGTCTTTAATGGTTGGGGATTAGTGGTACTGGAAGAGCACAGCAGTTCAGGCAACATCCACCGAGCAGCGAAATCGACGCTTCAGGCAAAAGCCCTTCATCAGGAATAAAGGCAGTGAGCCTGAAGCGTGGAGAGATAAGCTAGAGGAGGGTGGGGGTGGGGAGAGAGTAGCATAGAGTACAATGGGTGAGTGGGGGAGGAGATGAAGGTGATAGGTCAGGGAGGGGAAGGTGGAGTGGAGTGGATAGGTGGAAAAGGAGCTAGGCAGGTCGGACAAGTCCGGACAAGTCAAGGGGACAGTGCTGAGCTGGAAGTTTGAAACTAGGATGAGGTGGGGGAAGGGGAAATGAGGAAGCTGTTGAAGTCCACATTGATGCCCTGGGGTTGAAGTGTTCCGAGGCGGAAGATGAGGCGTTCTTCCTCCAGGCGTCTGGTGGTGAGGGAGCGGCGGTGAAGGAGGCCCAGGACCTCCATGTCCTCGGCAGAGTGGGAGGGGGAGTTGAAATGTTGGGCCACGGGGCAGTTTGATTGATTGGTGCGGGTGTCTTGGAGATGTTCCCTAAAGCGCTCTGCCAGGAGGCGCCCAGTCTCCCCAATGTAGAGGAGACCACATCGGGACCAACGGATACAATAAATGATATTAGTGGATGTGCAGGTAAAACTTTGGATGTGGAAGGCTCCTTTAGGGCCTTGGATAGAGGTGAGGGAGGAATGGTTGGGGAATTGAGTACAAGAGTCGGGATATCATGTTGCAGCTTTATAAGATTTTGGTTAGGCCACACTTGGAGAATTGCATTCTGTTCTGGTCGCCACTTTACAGAAAGGACGTGGAGGCTTTGACAAGGTTGCAGAAGAGGTTCACCAGGATGCTGCCTGGATTAGAGGGTATGAACTATAAAGAGAGGCTAGAAAACCTTGGGTTGATTTCTCTGAAGCAGTGGAAGGAGACCTGAAGTCTGTAAAATGATGAGATGCATAGATAGGGTTGAAGGTCAGAACTTTTTTCCCCAGAGGTGAAATGCCTAAAACTAGGAGCCATGCTTTTAAAGTTGGGGGGGGGCGGGGGGGAAAGAGTTCAAAGGAGATGTGAAGGACGTCTTTTTTTTCCCCACAGTGGTAGGAGTGTGGACCAAGGCTGGTGGTGGAGGCAGATAAGATAAGGCGTTCAAGGGACTTCTTGGCTAAGCAAATGAATATTCAAGGAATGGGGTGATGTCGACAGATGGCACTAGTTTAATATGGTATCATGTTTGGCACAACATCATGGACTGAAGAGTCTGTTCCTATGCTGTACTGTTCTATGTTTAACAAAAACTACATTAGTCCACTTTCCAGCACTTTGCCCATAGCTTTGAATGTTATGTTATTTGGAATGTTCGTCGATAGTCTTTTTAAAGATTGTGAAACTTCCCACCTCAGCTGCCCTCTAAAGGCAGTATTCTGGCGGTTACAGTGGTAACAGCTTGCCAACCTAAAATACCCCATTATTCCATATTCTCCACTTCCTGTTAGTTAAACAACCTTTTATTAGTGCTAATGTTTCTTCACGTGCCATGAGATCTTTTCTTGTTTAGTAACCTTTTGATATGACACCTTATCAAATGTCTTTTGGAAATTGAAGTGTACCAGAACTACAGGATCCTCTTTATCTGTCTTAATTGTTACTTGCACTCAAAACGTAGTCAGTCTAATAATGTAGTTAAACACAATTTGTTTTTTTTAACAAAACCTGCCTCTGCCTGATTACATTGTTTTTCTATGTATCCTTCCATAATCTCCTTAATAGTGGATTCTGGCAACATTCCCATGACACAACTAGCGTATAGTTTATCACTTTATACCTTCTTTCTTGCATGGAGAAGTTATATTAGATAATTTCCCAAACTGCTGAGGCCTCCAAAATCTAAAGTTTCAGAAGACTATAGCCAATGCATCCACTGTCTGTAACCCCGCATAGTATCTCATTGGCAATAGTGAAAGATCCTCTCTCCTGTTGACCTCATGATCTTCAAATACCTTTGGAAAGTTTTCTAAGTCTTCAGTAGTGAAGGCAGACTCATAACATTTGTTTGTTTCCATGTTTACCAGTATCAATTCCCCACAGTCTCTCAGACGAATGCTAACTATAGCTACTGTTTTCTTATTTAAATACTTGCCGGAGCTCTGTCTGTTTCTGCATTGCTGGTTAGCTTTCTCTCATACTCTGCTTTCACCTTCAGTTTTAAGTCATTCTTTGCTTGTTCTTATCTGACCAATTTTTTGACCTGCCACTATTCCTTGTCAGGCTTTCTTTCCATTTGAAGTGATCTTATATCCTCCTCATTCAGCTGTGGATGATGAATATTTCTCAAATAATCCTTTCTAATGGAATAGAAGGTTTTTTTTAAAGGAGTTATTAAATATATCCTTAAAGTTCTGCCACTCCATCTGCAATGTCCTACCTTTTAACTTAGTTTCTCAGTAATATAGCTAGCACTAGAATCATAACCCTGTCCTACTTGCTAAACGTTTAGTCAGGTTTAGGACAAGTATGTTGAACCCACACTTAACCTTTCAAACTAACACAAAATTCTATCATGTTGTGATCGCTGTCATCTAGAGGCTCCTTTCCTTTGAGGTTACTGATTAATCCTGTCTTAGATCTCTTTACCAGGCCGAGAATTATCTGCTCAATGTTCTAGAATGTACTGCTTTCAGTTTGTCCCAAATACACTGTACAAACACATTTTCTTGACTACGTTTTGCCAGTCTGATTTGCATTATGTATGGATTCTGGTCACTTGTGATTATTACAGTACCTTTCTGAAGTATTCCATTTATTTATTTCTGCATAGATTGTAATGCAATGTTACTATGTTAAGAGCTTATAAACTAATCTAACAAGTAATGTCCTATTTTTCTTTTTTTTTAATCTTCAACCAAACTCGTTTGATATCTTGCTCTTTTGACCTACGATCATGTCTCAATACTGTATTAATGACATCTTTGATTAACAAAGCTACCCCACCACCTTTTTAAATAGGAATATACAACAGTAGATGGCATTCAGCCGCTCAAGCCTGCTCTACCATTCAGTGAGATTGTGGCTGATCTGTGGCCTAACATGAGGAAAAAGATGATTATGTCAAGGTTTATATATACCTATTACAAAATGTCTAGTATTCAGTCAGTTACTATGTGTAGTAATGTGGTAATTAAGTTGCTGGGCTCATCATTCGGAAGCCTCCATTAGTAATTCTGTTCTGATCAGGCGAGGGGGAGAATCACTCTTTGTCAGTCTTCACAACATTTCTTATTTCAATTGCCACACATTATCTCACAATTAAACGTAGTTACTAGAGCAGAATGAAGGAAATGATTTTAAGGATTTTTTGAAAGAGGAATTTTACTTGTACTAACCTTGAGGCAAAAACAGCAACATCAAGCAATGCAAAATGGGTAATCCACCTGTCTATTATAGAAGAGGAGTAAAGATTGTGTAGTTTAAAAGTCCTTGGAGACTTTGAGGTGTTATAACCGACGAGGACAGTTGTTGTTTAATTGTTGGAAGTAATCTTAGCAGTGGCAAAAAATGTAGATATTCTTGAATTCTTAGTGCATGACCATTTCCCCAGTTTACTCGTTGACCAGGTGCTTTCTTCCGAGGTGATGAGAGAAGCGGGCAGAGTGAGCCTTCCGGTTCTTATAAATCTATTTTCTTTTCCTTTTGCTTCTTAAATGTAACTTTTGAAATGTGACTGGCAGCGTGACTTCAGGATGATATGTTGTCCCTCTGGTGCCAGGATCAAGAGTGTCACAGGCACCTGCAAAATGTTTTGGGGAAGGGTGAACAGCCAAATGTCATGGTCCATGTTGTTACCAATGATTTGGGTAGGAGGGGGCTGCTGCTGAAATCATAATTTAAGGAGCTACATAGGAAGTTAGCAAGTAGGATCTCAAATGTAGTAGTCTCTAGATTACTTCAAGTGCCACATTTGAATACAGAAATTGGAGGATAAAGGTTCATAAGTACGTAGCTGGAAAAATGGCATAGGAGGTAGGGCTTTAGGTTTCTCGGACACTGGCTTTTGGGAAACTGGCAACCATTTCAGCCAAATGTGTTGCAGCTAAACATTGGGATTGAATTCCTTGTGAAGCATTTTGCCGATGCTGTTGGCAGAACCTCAAACAAATTTTAAACTTGGCAGTAATGTGGGAATCAAGCGAGAATAGTAGACCAATACTGTATTCACAAAGTACTTAAGAGATGCACTGACAGGAGGATAGAGAATAGCAATTCAGTTGGTGTAAGGGATAAAGAAATGAAATCTAAATCGGTGTTTAAAAACAAAATCCTAGAAATCTGAAACAAGTGCAATGCTAGAATAACTCTGGTCTGGGCAGTTTGAGAAGAGAAATAAAATTAATATTTCAAGTATGGAAGGTCTCCTGTTCAGAAGTTACAAGGTTTAACTCTGGCGGATAGATATTTGGTACCTAAAGTTGATGAGGCACTGGGATCAGATGAGATGCACCTAAGGATTTTGAATGGAAATTGCAAAGGCACTGGCCATAATCTTTCAGTCTTTCGAAAGTTGGGAGAAGTGCGAGGAGACTGAACAATTGCAAATGTTACAGCCTTGTTCAAGAAAGGTTGTAAGAATAAGCCCACTAATTACAGACCAGTCAGTTTAACTTCAGCACAGGGAGACTTTGAGGCAATTTATTTGGAAAGAATTTGTAGCCACATGGAAAAAGATGATTGATTGTGCAGAGTCAGCATGAATTTCTAAAGGAGAAATTCTGTTTAATTGCTGGAGAATTTTGAAGAGATGACTGATTCAGTGAGGGTAATGCTGTTGTGGTGGATATGGACTTTCAGAAGATGTTTGATACAGTACAATAAAACACACTTGTGGCAGTGTTTTATAGCTCCTGGAATATCAGGGTTAATTGTAATATGGATACAAAATTTTGAATGATCTAAAACAGTCATCAGTGGATGTTTTCCAGGATGGAGGAAAGTTTATAGTGGCGTTCCCCAGGAATCAGTATTGAGACTGTTGTTTTTCCTATATATGTAATATATAAATGATCCTGATCTTTATGCAGGGCATAATTTCAAACTATGCAGATAACATGAAACTTGGAAGATTTGTAAAAAGGGGAGGATAGCCAAATGAACATAGCCAAATTGATTGAGTAGATGGATAGTTATGGGGCGGCATTGTGGCTCTGGTTAGCACTGCTGTCTTACAGTGCCAGAGACCTGGGTTCAATTCCAGCCTTGGGTGACTGTCTGTGTAGAGTTTGTAAATTCTCTCTGGATCTGCTTGGGTTACCTCCCACAGTCCAAAGATATGCAGGTTAGGTGAATTGGACATGCTAAATTGCTCATAGTATTCAGGGATGTGTAGGTTAGGTGCATTACTCAGGGGTAAATATTGTGTAATAGGGTAGAGGAATGCCTCTGGGTGGGTTACTCTTCAGAGGGTCGGTGTGGGCTTGTTGGGCTGAAGGGCCTGTTTCCACGCTAAAGGGATTCTATAACAGTTATCAGATGAGCTTCAGTACAGAGAAGTGAGATGGTGCATTTTGGTAAGAACATTGAAAGACAATAGGTGAGGGGGAATATAATTCTGAAGGGGATGCAGAAGCCAAGGGACCTTAGTGTATATGAGCACAGATTATAGATGGGCAGGACAGAGCAGTAAATAAAGCATATAGTATTCTGCTTTAATATGGAGAGAGAGAGAGAAGAATTCCTTCTGAGGTTAGCAAACTTGTGGAGTTCTTTACCACGGTTGGCTTTCAAAGCTAGGTTGTGAAGTATATTGCAGGTTGAGATAGAGTTTTAATCAATAAGGGAATCAAATGAAGAGGCAGGTAAGTAGAGTTGAGATTTATTGCATCAGCACACTCAATGGGCTGCATGGCTTCTGTCTCTTTCTAGGTCTTATAGCTTTGATAAGGGTGTAGAGTACAAGAATAAGGAGGTGATGTTGAACTTGTTAGACCTTGGAGAAAGTGAGGACTGCAGATGCTGGAGATCCGAGCTGAAAAATGTGTTGCTGGAAAAGCGCAGCAGGTCAGGCAGCATCCAAGGAGCAGGAGAAACGACGTTTCAGGCATGAGCCCTTCTTCAGGAATGAGGAGGGTGTGCCAAGCAGGCTAAGATAAAAGGTAGGGAGGAGGGACTTGGAGGAGGGGCGTTGGGAATGCGATAGGTGTAGGGAGGTTAAGGTGAGGGTGAAGAAGAAGGGCTTATGACTGACACGTCGATACACTTGTTAGATCTTAGCTGGAATATTGTGTACAGTTCTGTGCATCATGTTTTAGGAAGGATATGCATACATAGGAAAGACTGGAGAATTGATCTAAAAGAATATGGTGGTGTTCATAATCTGACACCCTGGTCTACTTTTCCATCACTCCTAACATTTCCTCAGTCATGACCCCTTCCTGTCCAATCTCAGTGTAACACATGACCATTAAACTCCTCCTCACTTATGAGGTACCAAACATATCTTACACTTCCAGCAGCATTTAACTTGTACTGCTTTTAATCTCATCCTGCATTTGTGAGACCAAATGCTTTACGGAACACCATCACTCTGTCATTAGGAACGATTCTGACCTTTCAGCTGCTGTCCATTTCAATGAACCCCATTCCACTTACGTTAACGTTTCTGTTTTGGACTTGCTGCAGTAGATGCGATTAGAATACTTACAGTGCGGAAACAGGCCCTTCGGCCCAACAAGTCCACACCAATCCGCCGAAGCGCAACCTACCTAGACCCATTCTCCTACATTTACCCCTTCACCTAACACTACGGGCAATTTAGCATTGAGGATCGACATTTCAGGCATAAGACCTTCTTCTTTAATGAAGGTCATACATTTGAGCCTAAGAGTAGAGCAAACTGCTGGGTTAAAGGCTTAGAATACAATGAAATAGAAATATCCCACAGTATGTAAAGTCCTGATTGGGCTGCATCTAGAATACTGAGTGGTTTTATGCACCATACCTAATAAAAAAGGAATGAGTAAAATGTAGATTTATCCAAATGATGTCTGCACCCTGTATTCTAAATCTTTAATCCAGTCCTCCATTTATCTTGATTATTACTAGTTCGTGATCTATGTACAGTAACAGCAACTCCTACCAACTAAATCTTTTCACACCTTTATTTGTAGCTTTTCACCATTGAGAAAGTAGTTTTCCTTAACAAGCTTCAGAAGTAATTATATTTAAGCCTGCCTGTCTGTGAAGATTTTATTTTATTGAACTGTATTTACAGGATGATTGAGTTCCCTCTATTTTAGATCTTTTAGTCTGTTGAATAGATTAGAAATTTTATAACCTCCAACTGGATTCCATGTTTTAGCTGAATTATGTCAGACATCTCCTCCTCCAGCTCGTTTACAGGGAAGTGCCCTCACATTTCTGGTAATATCATTAGGTACACAGATCCTTAATTGATCCTATGACATACGTGGTATGAACACTTCAGTTGCGCACACAGCAGTGCATTTAAAAAAATAAATTTGGTTGTTAAATTTTACTTCATTGGATGAAGAATTAATCCTAACTTTTCTCATTATCTAGAGTCCATTGGGTACTTCATACATCCCTACAGAAGATGAAAGAAGGGTCTTCAGGGAATGCAATCAGGAAAGCTTCTATTATAGATGTATGTTTTTGATCAATTACTAATCACTTGTAGCTGGTCTGACATTTCAAATTTTATTTTGATAGAATTGTATTTATTTCTGTAAAAGCAATGCCAAATTTAGATGGGTTATTGAAACATTTTATTCCAATTAAAATAATTTCAAAGTGTACTGAATTATGCTTTGGGAGTATTTCTCTGCAGTGACTAGCTGAGAGATGCTTTGTAGGTATAAAATATTCCTCGAAGTATAAAAGGTTTGTAGGTACGCATGATTCATATTCAACATATATGATTTTGCTTCCATCGTGGCACTATTGTTAATTAAAACAATTTAACTATGCATTTATCAACCAATATTGAATGTTATCATGTACAATTATTCCATCACATCATATCTTTACTGTTTAATTTCAAGGCAACTGGAGATTTTTTTTAAAAAACTGTTTCCAGTCTAAACCCTTAAATTGTAATTAATTCTGCTCAATTTACTGTATTCATTTTTCATCCACTTTCTCCTCTTCCATCCCCCACCTATTTGAATTTAAAGTTAGGTAATCATTTCTGTTCTAATTAATAGGAATTGGGAAAAGTTCAATCTGCAAACTGGTGAATCCATGTCTACCCCTCTAGAATCTGCAGTAGTATTTCAGTTTTGGAGGACAGATGTCAGTCTTTGCTCAATGATTGTTACACAGCTTTTGAATCAGGTTCTGGGTTTCTGCCCCATACCAGAACCTTCAGGACAAGTCGAGAGTGACAATGTAGCACCATACTGAGGAAGCACTCTCAAATACAATCAAAGCTGTGTTGTTCAGAAGAGATGCTAAACCTAACCCATATTTTCCCTTTCAGAAAACTGTAAAACACACGATGACAGTGGATTTCTTCCTGCTGTTCTCGTTCCTTTCTTCACCTCACCTCTCTTTCCCACCCCCCCCCACCCCCCTCCCCAACCACCAGAGCACATTATCTCGCCATTCCTCATGCTGCCCCTCAACCTATATCCTGAGAAAAGTTTATCATGTCATTATTTGTGAAATCTTGCTGTGTATAAATTAGCTACCACACTTTCCTTCATTACAGCAGTAAAAGTTGTCTCTGATGCATTTTGGAATATGTAGAACTTGAGAGACACTGTACAATTTTTTTCTTTCTTTTTGAATCATCTTTTATTAACTTTTCACCTCAAGCTATTTCTAGAACTTTAATGTTTAAAATGAACAGATTCAGACACTACAGTACAGTGCAAGGGGAAGATTTTCATTTCACTTTAAGATGATCAAGACCAAGTGAACTTTGAACAAAACTTGGTTGCCCAAAACTTTAAACTTTAAAAGCCGTCCTCAAGAAGTAACATTTTCTTCAAATTAATTCATCCAGCCTTGTGTAGAAATGTCTTTAGAAATTTTATTACAGATTTTTTTTTCATCACTAGAAAGATTTGTAATGTTTCAGAATCACTATTTAATAGTCCTGTAATTCAGATCATTTACTGATTTTGTTCAAATGGTCTTTACAGCATTGCCTTTTTCTGGGATGAGTATGCTAGTAACTCAAGTCCTAATCTCCAGAGGTAACTTTCTAAAGTAATTAATATAATTTTTTTTGATTAGCATTACTGTATTTGTTTTATAAGTTACGTAGTTTCTGTACTTCCCATTTAGGCATCCTTTCGACTTCAACTCGATTTGGATCAATACCTAAGGTTGCGTGTAAGTGAATTATTCATTCCTTGAGGAGCAGAAAAAAGTAATTTTGAAGTTAATTCATGTTATTGACTTTTTTTAATTTCCCTAGTAAAGGCATTTTTCTAACTCTGGTAGAAATAGTTTCTCTGAATCTGTACCCAGTGCTGGAAAGTCTTCAAATATTTGATTTCAGTTTTGCATATATGAACATCAAGCAGTTTCAAATTAAACATGGACATTGAATTGGCAATGTGACAAGATAAAGTGTCTGATACTCCAATAATTAGCTTATGTAATTCTAACTCTATAACACGACAGCCAGTCTAAGTCCTTGGTTGTGTAGTGGATACATTAATTGAAATGCTTTTCTCATTTTGGAAACTAAAAGAATTAAATTGGAAATCTTCTGTGACTTTTTGGCCCTTCTTTCTCAGTTGCTGGTTTTTGTGGTTACCTGATTGGAAAGATTTCCTACATGAGGACATGCCAAGAGAAGTTCATGAGATTAGAGAATTCGCCACTCGGAGATGCTCTACGGCAAGGACATAGAAGATTCCCACATCCGTCAGTTGCCATTTTAAAATTTTTTTCTGCATTTTAGTGAAACTTATTTGTTAGAAAAATATTGCAGTTTCTCTCCAGAAAAAGTAGAGATGTACATTAGTATTTTTAGATCGCTATTGAATTCCCAATGCAAAGTAATGCAAGACAGCTTCTTTATTCGTGGGTAAGAGCATACTGCTTGTTATTTCTGATAACAGCAAGGGACTTCAGTTGCACACAGCCAAACCTTTCTATAACAGGAGCTGACTTTTCCATTTATAGAGTCATAGAGATGTACAGCATGGAAACAGACATTTCAGTCCAACCCGTCCATGCCAACCAGATATCCCAACCCAATCTAGTCCCACCTGCCAGCACCCGGCCCATATCCCTTCAAACCCTTCCTATTCATATACCCATCCAAATGCCTCTTAAATGTTGCAAGTGTACCAGCCTCCACCACTTCCTCTGGCAGCTCATTCCATACACATACCACCCTCTGCATGAAAATGTTGCCCTTTAGGTCCCTTTTATATCTTTCCCCTCTCACCCTAAGCCTATGCCCTCTAGTTCTGGCCTATGCCGTCTAGTTCTGGACTCCCCAACCCCAGGGGAGTCATTTATCCTATGCATGCCCCTCATAATTATGTAAACCTCTAAGGTCACCCCTCGGCCTCCGGCGCTCCAGGCAAAACAACCCCAGCCTGATTAGCCTCTGCCCATAGCTCAAACCCTCCAACCCTGGCAACATCCTTGTAAATCTTTTCTGAACCCTTTCAAGTTTCACAACATCTTTCCGATAGGAAGGAGACCAGAATTGCACATAATATTCCAACAGTGGCCTAACCAATGTCCTATATAGCCACAACATGACCTCCCAACTCCTGTACTCCATACTCTGACCAATAATAGAAAGCATACCAAATGCCTTCTTTACTATCCTATCTACCTGCAACTCCACTTTCAAGGAGCTATTAACCTTCTCTCCAAGGTCTCTTTGTTCAGCAATACTCCCTAGGGCCTTACCATTAAGTGTATAAGTCCTGCTAAGATTTGCTTTCCCAAAATGCAGCACCTCTCAATTATCTGAATTAAACTCCATCTGCCACTTCTCAGCACATTGGCCCATCTGATCAAGATCCTGTTGTAATCTGAGATAATCTCCTTCACTGTCCACTACACCTCCAATTTTGGTGTCATCTGCAAACTTACTAACTGTACTTCTTATGCTCACATCCAAATCATTTATGTAAATGACAAAAAGTAGAAGACCCAGCACCGATCCTTGTGGCACTCCACTGGTCACAGGCCTCCAGTCTGAAAAACAACCCTCCACCACCACCCTCTGTCTTCTACCTTTGTGCCAGTTCTGTATCCAAATGGCTAGTTCTCCCTGTATTCCGTGAGATCTAACCTTGCTAACCAGTCTCTCATGGCGAACCTTGTTGAACGCCTTACTGAAGTCCTATAGATTACAACTACTGCTCCAACCTCATCAATCCACTTTGTTACTTCTTCAAAAAACTCAATCAAGTTTGTGAGACATGATTTCCCACGCACAAAGCCATGTTGACTATCCCTAATCAGTCCTTGCCTTTCCAAATACATGTACATCCTGTCCCTCAGGATACCCTCCAACAACTTGTCCACCACCGACGTCAGGCTCACAGGTCTATAGTTCCCTGACTTGTCCTTACCACCCTTCTTAAACAGTGGCACCACGTTAGCCAAACTCCAGTCTTCTGGCACCTCACCTGTGACTATCGATGATACAAATATCTCAGCAAGAGGCCCAGCAATCACTTCTCTAGCTTCCCACTGAGATCTAGGGTACACTTGATCAGGTCCTGGGGATTTATCCACCTTTTATGCAATACAAGATATCCAGCACTTCTTCCTCTGTAATATGGACATTTTGCAAGGTGTCACCATTTATTTCGCTACTTTCTATATCTTCCATATCCTTTTCCACAGTAAAGGATATGGAAGATATAGTAAGTAGCGAAATAGATGGTGACACCTTGCAAAATGTCCATATTACAGAGGAGGAAGTGCTGGATGTCTTAAAACGCATAAAGGTGGATCAGATCAGGTGTACCCTAGAATTCTGTGGGAAGCTAGAGATTGCTGGGCCTCTTGCTGAGATGTTTGTTCAATTAGGATGAAAATAAGATAACCTATAACTACATAGCAATTAGAACATCTAAATTCTGCTTGGTTAAGGATACATGTTTACACTATTGACAAGTGTTTCTGCGGGCTAATGTGAAACAAAAGTGAAAATTAAGCTTGCATGGTACCCAAACAAGTTCATGTGATGGGCTGCACAAAATCATTAATAAATAGCAAATAACCAATTCATCCGAAGGAAATAATAACATGCAGCTTAGAATGGACTGTTACTGTACAATATCCATATGGAGATTGGATGTAGAACTGATGTAATATTTGTAGATCCAGTTAACCTTTACTACCTAATTTTTTTTTTAGCACTTTAATGTATATGACATCCAATGTATTTACAAAGAAACCATACATAAATTAGTTCATGTGTAAAAACTATGCTGTACAATGATCTTAAATAGGAACAATGCCCAAATAGTTTCTATCCTATGAGGGCAATTACACTATGCATTTGCATTTTCCTAAACATGTTCCTGGCTTTGCACTATTGCCAAGTGTATAAAACATTCCAGCCAAACCAACAGCCATAAGTTTGGTGTTTGATTCACCTTTGGGAAACTTCTGTCAACTGCAGTGTGATATTTTTAACAACTGTCACTAATGAGCTGATTGCATAATTCTTTACTAATAAATTCCATTAATTACCATTTTTGTTCAATTGTACATGTATAGAGATCTCTTTCAACCTCTGAAAACATGGGTGAGAATTTTCTGCCTTGTGCTAGAATTCTGATTTTTCTATTATCCTGTCCTTGGCACCATTGGTCTGACCTCTGTATCCTGTTCTCCTTGGTGCTTTGATTTGCTTCACATGTATACAATCCAGCATAGTTTAAATTAAGATTAAAAAATTTCTGGACTTTGATGTGATAGATTTGTTGCCTACCTGACTAGGAATGTGGTGAGTACTTGTTTACCCCATAAAAAGAAACATATGTTAATACTTTCAAAGTTTGAGCATTCCTCACTTGCCATGTGTCTATTTAATTTTCTTCTTCTTCTTTCTTAAAACCAAGCAAGCTTGTAATCATTTCTTGCTTTGCATTGGTGTCAGTTTTTGTCTGTGCATCCATATAGCACATTTTTCCACATTAAAAATCTAGATGGAAGTTATATCTTCACCCCTGTGTATCACCTTTTACTGTTTTCATCCTGCTCTTAAACTGTGCACCCTCGGAATATTGTCTACTTCATTATTTTAGCCAAAAAATGAAGACTAGTTTAAAGTGAAACCTTCCTGACCCACTTTTGACCATGGAGGTTCAAGTAAAATTACCGCAATCCTCATTTGTAAGACCAGCTTAATCTGACGACCCACCTTCATGACAGAAGTGCCAGGCAGTCACCTTCTTCAATAAGTCTGACCATCATCCCTTGATGGTGTTGCCATCATTGAATCTCCCACTAGCGACATATTTGGCGGGGGGAGGTACCATTGACCAGAAACTCAATTTGACATATGTTTTGCTGCTAAAATTGAGGTGGATTATTAGGGAATACAAGAATAAAGTTGGAATTAAATGTTGCTGCTGAATTAATTTACATTTTGAATATTAAAATGTGTTTTTCATTGTGTCATTGAGGCTAACTCCGTGGATACAATATAACATACAATCATGCAAGTGAAGAAGAACTACTTCACCTTTTAAATCGAATTTATGCTGTTGAATGATCCGTTTTGGTTCCACTCTAACATGTGTTATGGACTAGGCCAGACCACTCAAAAGAATAAAGAACCCCTGCAGAAGGTGGCACGGTGACTCAGTGGTTAGCACTGCTGTCCACAGCACCGGGTTGGATTCCAGCCTTGGGCGACTGTCTGTGTGGAGTTTGTACATTCTCCCCATGTCTGCATGGGTTTCCTCCGGGTGCTCCGTTTTCCTCCCACAGTCCAAATATGTTCAGGCCAGGTGAATTGGCCATGCTAAATTGTCCGTAGTGTTAGGTGCATCAGTCAGAGGGAAATGGGTTTGGGCGGGTTACTCTTCAGAAGTTCGGTGTGGACTTGTTGGGCCGAAGGGCCTGTTTTCACACTGTAAGTAATCTAATCTAATCTGAACTCAACCTATCCAAACTAGACTTAAGTATGCTGTTCTGAATATACACAACGGTCCCAATAATTCCCTTTAAAAATCAGTAGAAATGGAACAGATGCTTACAGGTTGAAGTTGAAGGGCAGAAAGAGAAAGAGTGTTTCTACACAGCTCACTATTGAACTTCTCACCAGTTCAGGACTGAACTAAACTGCTCAGCTAGAGATCTGACCACTCCCCTTTCATTATACAGGTCTTTGCAAGGTTTGTGAAGGTTTGTAGCTCAGGTTGAGGTTTAGGGTGTAGGTTTGCTCGCTAAGCTGTAGGTTTGATATCTAGACGTTTCAAGGCCTGGCTAGGTTACATCATCAGTGGCGATCTCCAAGTGAAGCGAAGCTGTTGTCTCCGACTTTCTATTTATATCTTTCTCCTGGATGGGGTTCCTGGGGTTTGTGATGATGTCATTTCCTGTTTGTTTTCTGAGGGGTTGATAGATGGCATCTAGATCTATGTGTTGGTTTATGGCGTTGTGGTTGGAGTGCCAGGCCTCTAGGAATTCTCTGACATGTCTTTGTTTAGCCTGTCTTAGGATAGATGTGTTGTCCCAGTCGAAATGGTTTTTTTTTTCATCCTTTTGTGGGCTATGAGGGAGAAAGGGTCGTGTCTTCTTGTGGCTAGCTGGTGTTCTTGTATCCTGGTGGCTAACTTTCTTCCTGTTTGTCCTATGTAGTGTTTGTGGCAGTCCTTGCGTGGAATTTTGTAGATGACATTGGTTTTGTCCATGGGTTATACTGAGTCTTTTTAAAACAAACAGGAAATGACATCACCACAAACCCCAGGAACCCCATCCAGGAGAATGATATAAATAGAAAGCGGGAGACAACAGCTTCACTTTACTTCACTTGGAGGTCGCCACTGATGATGTTACCTAGCCAGGTAATGAAACGCCTGGATATTAAACCTACAGCTCAGCGAGCAAACCTACACCCTATTATACGGTCACTTTTAAAATATTACCACTTTGGCCTGAAGTATCATCTGTTTACAAAAGGCCTCAAAATCCTTTTCATCTCTGTACCAAACCAGACTGATCAGAGCCCGGCCCGGGTTATTACCCCTCTGAAAAAAATCAAGGACAGTGTACCCTTGAGCCAAGGAACAGCTTTTAGAGGAAAAAAAGGGTCTAGCTTTGAAAGGGGTTTCAAGGAGAATTATCAATCCTGTGATGGTAAGTAAATATCTAATATGATTGCAAGTTATGTCATGACAATATATATGTTATTTCTTAATATGGTCATCTTATAACTTTGTTTCTCTACATCCCACTCCTTCGTCAACCGTAACCACCTAGAGGTAATATTGCTAATTTTGTATTGCAGACATTCATATCAAAAGTCTGAATTTTCTGACAGTACTGTAGAACATCTACAACCCGAAGTGAACAGCCCTATCACCTACTCCGATGATTATAGCTACAGTGTCTCTGATTCAAATTATGAGCCTGTTCCATTCAGTTCTACACTCAGCGAATCAGCTCCTACAGGGATTGTTGACACTACAGAAGGTATTTTGTGTACTTTTGTACTTTGTAACACTTTAATTACAGTAAGTAACACAATTATATTTAATAAACAGTATCAATTATATGCATTCTTTTGAAGAAAATTGCAATGAATTGTTAAAGACAGATAGGTTTAACAGTAGTTCAGTTTTTTTTGTCAACTATTTAAGTCCTTGTCCAGTACTAACCTTTGAAACATTGTTATCCATCTTATGGTTGTTTTGTACGGAAGAATTATACGAGCATCAGTGCCAGTGTATAAATTACAAAAGGTTAAAATCTTAAAATAAAAAGTTGACCAAAAATAAAAGGCAATCACTGCAAAGTAAGTAAGAACATGAGACCCAAAAGAACACTGTGGATACTGTAAATCAGAGACAAAATGGAAATTGCTGGAAAAGCTCGGCAGGTCTGGCAGCATCTAGGGAGAGAAATCTAAGTTAACATTTTGGATCAAGTGACCTTCCTCAAAGTTCATCAGAACTCTGTTAGCGTGCTGAGCTTTTCAAGCAATTTCTATTTTAGTCCATGAGAACATAAGAAATGGGAGCACAAGGAGACAGCTAAACCTGCTTTGTCATTCAATGGAATGGTGGCTGATCTTAGGCATCAGTTCCACTTCCCCATCTGCTCTTCATGTTCTTTAATTTCCTGAGAAACAAAACATCTGCCTTTTTTTACCTTGAATATGTTCCTCATTAGAGCATCAGCAATCCTCTGGGACAGAGAATTCCAAAGATTATCAGTTCTTTGAGTGGAATAAAGGTTTTTTTCCATCTCAGTTTTTTTGAGATCCTGACCCCATATTCTAGAAACATGTTAACTTTTTTAAAATGTCTTTACAGTGATCATTTCTCATTCTAATTCCAAGAATATGGACCGAATTTTCTAAGCCTGTTATCATAGGCCAGTCCCTTTCCATCAAGGACCAATATAATGAACCTTCACTTCCCCTGTGGTTGAGAGTGGGGTCTGCAAAGAGGAATGACTATGGTACAGGGAGCTATAGAATTAGTGTAGAGGAGATATAAGTGTAGGAAATAGTATGTTTAGGAGAATAAATACTGTTGTTCCTAGCCATGAACACAAGTCCAGTGGTGCCTTTGTGGTGCCATGGTTAAGGGTATCCCCTCTGGGCTGGAGAAGAACTTGGAGTGGAAGAGGAAGAATCCAGTTGCTGTCATCTGTACCAATGACATTTGATAGGACTGGATAGGAGGTTCTGCTGAAAGAATTTGAACAGTGAGCTAAAGAAGTGAGCAGGTGATAATCTTTAGATTGCTACCTGAGCCACGGGTGAACTTGCAGAGAGTAAATACAGTCAAGGACTTAAATGTGTGGCTTAAAGATTGTTGCGGAAGTAATGGCTTTCATTTCATGGGGCCCTGGCAACATTATTAGGTTATAAGGGAGCTCTTTCAGTGCAACGGATTTCACTTAAACTGTGCTGGGACCAATGTTCTGGCAAATTGAATAATTGGGACTGCAGAGAGGGCTTTCAACTAAAGGGGGAAGGGGCGGGGTTCAAGAGAGGGAATATGTAGATTTGCAAAGCAATAAGATAATGGCAGCACTGCAGGGTAACTATTTTGTTGGTGATACCCAGAGTAGGACAAGAGGTGACAAAGTGAAATTATGTTTTGGCCACACAAGTGCTAGGCAGTGACCTTCTCCAACAAGAGCCAAGTCTGACCATCGCCCCTTGATGGTACTGCCATCATTGAATCTCCCACTATCAACATACTGGGGGGTTACCACTGACCAGAAACTCAATTTGTCATATGAATACAGTGGCTACAAGAACAGGTTAGAGGCTGGAAATACTGTAACGACTCATTCATCTCAACTCTCCAAAGCCTGTTCTTCATTTACAAGGTGCAAATCAGGAGTAATGTAGAATATTCCCTGCTTGCCTGGTTTGGTGCAGCTCCAACAACACTCAAGAAACTTGCCACCATCCAGGAAAAAGCATCCTGCTTTATTAACACCACAACGATTCTCTCTATCACTGCTCAGTAGCAGCAGCATGTGCCGTCTACAAGATGCACTGCAAAAATTCACCAAAGATCCTTAGATAGCGCCTTCCCAACTCACTGCCACTTCCATCTAGAAGAACAAGGGCAGCAGATACATAGTACATATACCAAACACCACCAACTTCATCAGCAAGAATAGTATCATCAAGCTAGTGGACCTATGCCTTACCACACACTTCATCTTCAACAACAAAATCTACAGACAAACCAACGGGACACCCTTGGGATATCCAACATCAGGATTCTCAGCAGAAACAGTAATGCAGAGACTCTAGCAAATAGCTCTGCCAACCATCCAACCTAAACTTTGGGTCCGCTATGTGAATGACACCTTTGTCATCACTAAATGAAACAAATTAGAGGAAACCTTCAAGACCATCAATAATCCCCTGACTGGCATAAAATTCAATAAAGAGGAGGAAAACAACAACAAATTGCCATTCCTAGATGTCACAGTAGATGTCACAGCCAATGAGGAACTTCAAACCAGTGTCTACAAGAAAACAACACATACAGACCAAACATTGAACTACAGAAGCAATCACCCCAACATCCACAAACGAAGCTGCATCAGAACATTATTTCAACGAGCCACCACACGCTGCAGCACAGAGGAACTACGCAGAGCAGAGGAAAATCACCTATACAGTGTATTCAGAAAGAATGGGTACCCAATGGACACAGTCCGCCAATTTCTCAGCAATAAACCCAAACAAGCAGACAAAATATGTCCAGAAACCCTAGCCATTCTCCCTACATCAGAGACATCTCTGAAATGACTGCCAGACTACTCAGACCCCTTGGCATAATGGTAGCCCACAAACCCACGAACACACTAAAACAGCAGTTAATGAATTCAAAAGACCCTATACAGACAACAAGCAAACTAATGTCATTTACAAAATGCTGTGTAAGAATTGTAACAAACACTACATTGGACAAGCAGGCAGAAAACTAGCCATGAGGATACAAGAACATCAACTACAAAACGAATGACCCCCTCTCACTAGTATCCTTACATGCAGATAAGGAAGGACACCACTTCGACTGGGACCACACATCCATCCTAGGACAAGCTAAACAGAGACATGCACGAGAATTCCTAAAAGCATGGCATTCCAACTGGAACTCTATCAACAAACCCATTGACTTGGACCCCATTTACCACCCCTGTGAAAAAGAACAGGAAATGACATCACCACTGGAAATGACATCACCAAACATAGAAACCAGCACTGCTTCGTCCGGAGGCTCACTAAAGATGTTACCGCGTATGGTAATGAAACGTCTGAAAATGGATTTTCCAGCTCAGCGAGCAAACCTACATCCAGAACCTCCACCTGAGCTACAAATCTTCTCAAAACGTACTCAAAAAATATTCACCTTGAATATGATTGAATGCAGCTTTTACATGGTTCATTTTATTTTTACAATTAATGTAATCTATTTTCATCAGTATGAAAGTCTTTGTGCTTTGCTTAGGGCAGAAGTTTAGTCTTGCCTTTTAAAAAAAATTGTTTGAATGTAAATAAGATTACAGATTTAAGTAAACTTCAAATCATTTTTCATCTTATCCAAAATAGAATGGCTGTTGTACCCACTAAAGATTTAACCATGTCATTTTATTTTCTGTTAACCTTGGAAACCTTTTTGGGAATTTCTCTTCCTTAATCAACAGTGGAAACTGAATTGTTTCACCAATATTTGTGTGTAATAGCCTTTTTTTCAAAATCTAATCTATTATCTGATTGTAAGCATTGGTATAGAATGTGCAAATTGCAGTGACAATACTAAAGCTTATTTAATTTGAGATCTGCATCATTCTTGGAACAGAGTTGCAACTTTAGGAGCACAGTGCAAGGATGTATGATAGACAGAAGCAGTCTAGACCAGGTCGACCCAGGTCCTCTTGAGCCTTCATTCAATCAACACTGCCAGACCCAAGCTTTTTGCAAAATTTTGTCGCCTTCTGTAAACTAGCACTTGTTTGTTTTGAATTGTATTTGTATCTCAATCACTATACCATGCAGAGGTTTTATAATCTCTTCTAAAATAAGTTTATTTGCTTCTGACCACAGCACCTAGTCCAGAGATAGAAGAATCAAAGCCTCAAAGGAAATCAATGACATATGACGAACTAAGAAACAAAAATAGGGAACTATACGAAGTGACAGTGGCACAAAAGGCAGATTCGCTTCACAAACCAACTCCACAACGATTACCTGACAACAAAGGAGGTCAAATATGGATTTTATTTTTAATTAAGGTTCTTGAACTGCTGCAGTTATTCTGGTGGTGCCACCATGATGCTAAATTAGGAATGATAAAATTCTCAGTGAAAGGCATATGTAAGAAATGCAATTGTTTATCTAATTTAGAAGTGAGGCTTGCCAAAGTTTGTGAATTTAAGCTTTTTTAAACTGATGTTAAATCTTTTCGGGCTGGATTCTATTTTTCTGTTGTTGCGTCGGCCACACTGTGTATTTTAACTCTTATATCTAGCGAAGAAACCGTGAGTCAAGTCTTAATAGTAATAAATTATATTATTGTGTTAAATAAATATCATAACAAAATACACTACAAACTAATAATTTACACTGAATCTAATCAATTATTTTGTGCTTTAACTTTGGATGATCAAATACCACCAGACTAGATCTTGACCTTGGTCCACGTGGCGATTATTGTCTGTAGCTGCAGCCTGTCTGGAATTTGCAGCTTGTTTATTTCAGAGTTTTTGTGCACAGTCACTTGGACCAAGGCTTGTCTCAATTTTCCAGCATGCCTCATTTACTGTCCCTTTTTTGATACGTCTTCTAGATATTGTAACTCTACTCGCATCCACCGTTTCCTCTGCAAGTTCATTCCGCACATGAACCACTCGGTGTAAACAAGTCGTCCCTTGTGTCTTTTTAAAATCCTTCGCCTCTCACCTTAAAAACATGCCCAGTAGTCTTGAAATGCCCCACCCTAGGGAAAAGACACTTGCCATTCACCATATCTGTAGCCCTCATGATTTTTATAAATCTCTGTGGTCACCCTTCAACCTCCTAGGTTCTTGTCTCATACCATTAAAATTTGTCTTACTCCTATTTAAAAACTTTAATTTTTATGGAAATCACCCTTTTCTGGTACAGGTGAAAGCCATCCTTTTTCTACAAGTCTTTTCTGACCCAAAAGAGGTCCCAGTGATCTACGAACTTGAATCCCCGAACAGTACACCACCTCTTCAGCCATTGAATGATCTACTTTATCTTTTTATTCTTTCCCTCATTTGAATTTGGCACGAGAAGTAAACAGAGATTACTACTTTTAAGGTTCTATTTTTTCATCATCTACCTAACCTCTTATGTTCACTCTGTAAAGCCTTCATCTTTTCCCCATGTTATTCTACCAATGTATACAATAACTTCCAGTTTTCCATGCTCCCCTGTAACAATATGCTTTAAAAATTTTGGGACATCCTTAATCCTGGTACTAGAAAAGCAAAATCTCCTGTCTGTGCCCTTGACAGGAGAGTCCCCATACCAATTTTCTCTTGAATGTTGTCGAACCCCACATAACATCGGATTCATTCTTTGTTTATTGGATGTTGTACACTTTGAATTTCTGCCTCCATATTTAATACCCATACCTTTTAACTAGTTCTGACAAGCCCTTTTAAAAAAACTGTCTTATTTTTTACCTGGACCTACTTCTCAAAATGCATGTATTGAATCAGATTTTCACTCCAATCTTTTTTGATCAAATTTGTTAGGTAAGTGTTGATTTTTATCTAATTAGTCCCACTGCTGTTTACACAGGTATATGTTTCAACATGAACATGCTTTATAAATGTAAATTATTTTTAATAGGATGAATAAATGCCAGTATATTCCTCTGCTGGAGTAGTCCATGATTAAGTTATTGATGATAAAGTGAGAATTTTAAGTAAGAGGAGGGATCAGGAGAAATTTATTTAATTGGTTGTTGTATCATGAATCAGTTGAGGAATTTTCTCAAGGGGACAGTAGATCATTATATGATGTTGTGGGAATAGTGATGCAATTCAATTCCACCTGGATTGTTAATGCAAAGAGCTAGCCTTGGCATGATCTGGCCTCCTCCTACAGTTTTTAGTTACTGTATAGAAACATTCAAGTTAGACATTTCATGGACATAGGTTTATTTGTGGTGGATTCTGTATGTTTAGTAGTAAACATTTTAGAATGAAAATGAAATGTACATTTTTTTATTTTGACCTATTGTCTATTTTCAAGCTAAAAAGGCCATGCATCTATGGTTGCACTCCAGCCTGAACAGTATAACACAGGCCTTGTTCCGTGATAATTGAGGGACCACATATAGAAAGAGTTAGCTATGCAGAAAGTTGCATTTTGAAGGATTCATTGCTGAGAATATATTTAAAAATCAGTGAGTAAGAACAAATGAATACGTATTGATCTGGATTTTATAGCCTTCGTCTGCAGGAAAATTGGTTTATTTCAAAGAAGCTTAAGGAAATTTTTGAATAAATTATCTTTTTTTTAACATATCCTTTTGACACTATTAGGGTCTCATTTGTTCACTAGTGTACGGTGGGTGAAGTGACATGGAAAGGGCATAAGCAGGACCTCCTGAACTTAACTTGCAAAGGTTTGACATGCACATTATGGCCCATGACAACTCTGAGACATTGTAAACAACCACTACATGTAAAGCTGGGCTGACTCCATTGAAAACAAGAAAGAACTAGGACATACCTATCTGTGCAATGGAGCTGGTCTGCTCATGATCCAGAATGCTGGCTTGCAACCTGAAGCAGCTTGAATCCTTAAAGGATGCTGTTGAAAATTGGAAGCCACAGAAATAGAATCAAGACCTTCCCACAATTTTTAAGTGTTTCCATGATGAAAATCCAGGCCAATTTATCATAATGTAAAAATAAAGTGTGGCAGATGGAATCTGAGAAGTAAAATGGAAAATACTAAAAATACTCAAGTTCTGGCAGCACCTACGGAGCGATTAAGAGAGCTGATCTTTCAGGCTGATGACCCAGCAACAGTTTTTGAAAGGTTATAAACCTGTAACATTGGTACTGTCAGAGCTTCAGACTGTTTTCAGAATTTTTTTTGTTTTTTCCAAAATATTGTGTCATTCTTCTGTTCTGATGAAGGGTCACTGCACCTGAAACATTGATTCTGCTTTATCTGCAAAGATGCTCCCAGACCTGCTGAGTTTCTCTAGTTGTTTCTGCTTTTGTTATAGTTTGGTTTTGTTTTACATTTATTGAGCTAATGCTTCCCACATGTTAACACTATCTCTCCTGGTCTAATTATTTTTCCAGTTGCAAAAACAAACAAGTATGGAGATACCTGGGAAGAATAAGGATACTCGTGGACAAGTAGATGGATCCAGAACGTTTCATATGTGATATCCTTCACAGAAATATTTAATCTGAAAGCCTGAAGAATTTTTTTAAAAAGTTGATCCCAATCTGATTATACCATAAAGATCTTATGATCTACTTTTTAATGGAATCCAATTGACTTGTTTACATTCTTTTCCATCAAAGACTTGTTTGTTCCATTTCTTAGCATAAAAATTATGATTGATTCAAAAACACTGCAGAAGGTTTCTTGCTAGTACTTGTATTCCTTTCTAAATGTAACGATTTATGACAGGGAAGGTATGCAAAGAAAAATATTACTTTAGTTTAAGGCTGTATTAGACAGCCTCAACATGGATGATTGTGTATTCTTAATTCTGAGCTGTGTTTTTGCTGTTAATCAAATTAAACCAAAGTGATGGATGGACTGTATTTAAGTAATACTATGTATGTTCAATTTTCAACCATGAAGCTATTAATGCAAGTATAAATTTGAAAGTGAACATTATTAGATGTAAAGTGTTTTATTATTGTTACATTTTTATAAAAGCTAGCCCATAATTTGCTTACTGAACAATTTTTTAAAAATCTTTTTGAACAGTTTCCACGCTTGGGGAATCCAGCTATTGGGAACTTTCAAATTTGCATAAATGTAAATCAAATTATGTTGATTGGGTGGCACCCAAAGACTTTGTAATCCTAGCAGGATGAGTCACTAGTTTGGTAACAGTGAGGTATTTTTCTAGTTTTATGTTTTACTTTTAGCCAATCAAAACTTTCAGTTGTATTACCAATTCAAGAAAAACAATTCAAATGTTTTATTTCAGTACTTTGTGTTTTCCACCAATTCTTTCCCTGCAACATTGATAATAAAGTGTATAAACATGAACCAAATAGGTGGTTGGTCTTGCATAAATGGGTGTTGGGGTGAACCATGAATTGATTTGAATGTGAGAATAAGAATTTAAAATGCGTGATTTATCAGAATCCATTGAATTGAGTGGGTGGATGAGCAAGTGTCTAGAAAAAGACTGGTTGAATCAAAAGCTGACAAAGATATGGTTTAAGAAGTTAACAATTTGATGATTTCCTGCAGGAATAAGGTAGTCGGCGTCACGGGTGAAATTATAATCCCCAACATAAAGACTATGATTAGACACACTGATCAAAGTCTAGTAGAATGCAAAGGTTGTAAACATTCAGTCTGTCACATTCTGAGACTGTGGGCGGTAAGGATACAATTGCAATATTGAACTGGAGGAAATTGTGGCAATGTACAGTTTTGGTATAATGGCAGCTATTCTAATTGGCACAAAGAGACTAGTGGTGATCCTTAAGAGCTGAATTGAGGCTCAACTATTCAGCATGTTTGTTTATGACAAATAATGAGATAGCAAGTCACAGATGTGAACTTGCTGGTGGATACAAAGTTGCATCATGATGGAAGCAAAACGTTACAGAAGGATTGAGTGAACAGGGAAAAACAAATTAATTTCAAAGTAGCCAAATATGAGAACATTCCCTGTGGAGTAAAAAGGGATAGAACAACTTAATGGTGAGAAGTGAGAAACAGTGGAAGTCTAAAGAAGCTTGAGTGTCTATATGTAGTTCATTAAAATGATCAGGTACAGAAAATAAAAGGCTAGTGGAATGTTTGCCTTTTATAAGTAAAAGACTAGAATACGAGAGGGCAAAGTCAGACTTCAAATATCAAAGCTTTCCTTAGACTATGTTCAGTACCCCATGTATAGTCTGAGGCACCATTTCTTAGGAAATATATATATATATTGATTGTGCACAAATTACAGTGTGGATTTATGAAAATGACACCTCTACTCAGTGTTAAAATATGAGGAGAGATTGCCACAATTTCCTAGAATTTGAAAGTTCACTGAATTGACATTTTCAAGGTACAACCTTGAATCTCTTCTTTCTCATTCTCCTGTTTAATTCCCTTCCTGTCTGCCCTTCACCAAAAGTAAAATTCTCCCCATTCCAACTATATGTGCTTGACCTCACCCAACCATTGGTATTTCATGTTCATTAGTGTAGACAACATGCCCCTGAGTTATCTACATCAACCCATTTGCCACTCCCTTTTCTTCTGTCTCCCTTCAAGTCCTCCTTAAAAGTGAGCTCTTTGGCCAAGCTCTTTGCTCAAGCTATTGGTCATAATTCTTCATCTGTCCATTGGTGTGTCTATTCTGCGTTTGTATCTCTGTGAAATATCTTACATTTACATATTTTCAATGTAAAGAAAATCTAAGATGCTGGCTTTTATATCTAAAGTTGTCTTTGTTTTAAGCTGAAGAGTAATGGGCTAATTAGATTTATTTTTATGGTTCTTCCAACTAATCCCAGTAATTAGCCTTTTTACTTTCTGATAAAAGGACAATTTAAGGATGAATTTTTAGATTTCTTCAGGGGAATTTAGTTTTATTTAAAATTGCTTTCATTTATTTGTATCTCAGAGCAAAATTGATTCTCTTTTTGTTACATGAATACGTTGGTATAATCTGCACCAAGACCTCTATCATCGTCAGATGTGAGCTGATTTTGCATAGATTTAAAACCAAGTCATTACAAAACTCACTTGTAAGCTCTGTAGGGAACATATTGTAATTTGGTTCTGTGATAGAATAACTTATGACTTTAAAGTACAGTATTTGTAGCTATATAATGGAAAGTCTAATTTATGCTACTATTTGCTTCTACCGCCAAAACATAAGCTTATGAGCAATATGTAAACATGAAACAAAAGGGGTAGCAGCACAAACATAAAATTGATGAAAAGATGGAGCAAGATTATGGTGAATTTTTGCTTTGGACTGGAGCTACAAGGAGAGCTGAATGGATTGGGACTATTTTTCCCTGAAATATTGGAGGCAGAGGGGTGACCTTTTATAGAGGTTTGTAAAAGCATGAGGGGCATGGATAGGGTAAATATGAGGTATTTTCCCCAGGGAGGGGTATGTCCAAAACTAGAGGGCATAAGTTTAAGGTCAAAGGGGAAAGATTTAAAAGAGACCTAAGGGGCAATGTTTCCATGTAGAGTGTGGTGCAGGTGTGTGAAAAATGAGCTGCTAGAGGTGGTGGTGGAGACTGTTATAATTATGACATTTAAAAGGCATCTGGATGGGTATACAAGGGATTTAGAGGAAAATGGGCCAAGTGCTGGCAAATGGAAATAGATTTATTTAGGATATCTGTTTAGCCTGAAGGAGTTGGGTCAAAAGGTCTGTTTTCCTGCTGTAAAGGTCTGCCTTCAACTGCAGAAATGTGAACAGTGCTGTTCACCAGGGTTCGGTACTAGAACTACTATTTTTATATGTGCTTTTAAATTTTGGGACTTGGAGATATAGGGAGCAATTTCAAAATTTGTATTGATGTAAAACTGGAAAGTATAATGAACAGTAAGGAAAATAGTAAATGCTATGTAAATACTGTAGCAACAAAAGCAGGCCAGAGCTGGTGAAGTCTGCATTGAGTAACCTGACTCTCTTCAAAGCATGTTTACCATTTACAAAGCGCAAGGAGTGTGATGAAATACTTCTCACTTTCCTGTATAAGTACAACTTCAATAGTATTCAAGAAGCTTGACTCCATCCAGGACAAAGCAGCCTGGTTGATTTGCGCACCATCTATTCTCACTACCACTGATACACAGTGTTATCAATGTGTTGCCTACAAAATGCACTGAAATAACCCACATATGTTCCTTTGATAACGCCGTCTAAACCTGTGACCTCTAACACAAATAGGGTCAAGAGCTGTAAATGCATAGGAGTACAAAAAGCTATAGGTTCCTCCCCTCGACTGCACAACATCCTGACTTAGAATATAAAGCCATCGCTGGCACACAATCCTGGCAGCTGTTCCTAATAGTACTGTGAGTGGATCTATACTGTGTGACTGTAGCAGTTCACGAAGGTAGCTTGCCACCATCATCTCAAGCAACAAAGCTTACATTCTGTACACTATTAAGAAACCGCCAATGCCATTTTCTCATGAAGAGAATATTAAAAGGAGATTAGATAACGGTGTTCACAGTGCCAAGTCTGGCCAGACTGGTTAGGGAGAAACATCCGCTTGGTGGAGGTATCTGAACTTGGGGACACTGCTTTAAGCTGAAACTGTGTTGCTGGAAAAGCGCAGCAGGTCAGGCAGCATCCAAGGAGCAGGACAATCGACGTTTCGGGCATGAGCCTGAAGAAAGGCTCATGCCCGAAATGTCAATTCTCCTGCTCATTGAATGCTGCCTGACCTGCTGCGCTTTTCCAGAAACACATTTTCAGCTCTGATCTCCAGCATCTGCAGTCCTCACTTTCTCCGAGAAGACATTGCTTTAAGGTAATATTCAAAAATTGATTCATGAGATGTGTGTGACACTGGTTGAGCCAGCATTAATTGCCCATTTTTAATTGTCCCTGAGAAGATGGTGAGCTGCCTTCTTGAACCAGTGCAGTCCAATTTGCTGTTAGGGAGCAAGTCGCGGGATTTTGAAACAATAACACAGGAGAAAATGCAATATATTTCCAAACCTGGGTAGTGCATGTCTTGGTGGGGAACTTGCAGGTGATGGTGGTGTTCCCATGTATCTGCTGCCCTTGTCCTAGAAGGTAGAGTTCATGCCTTTAGAAGGTGGTGTCTCAGGAATCTTGATGAACTTTTGCAGTGTCTCTTGTAGGTGGTACACATTGCTGCTACTGAGTGTTAGTGATAGAGGGAGTGGATGTTTGTGGATATGGTGCTAATCAAGTGGATTGTTTTTTTTTCCTGGACAGTGTCAAGTTTCTTGAGAGTTGTCAGAGCTGCACTTCTACGCAAATAAGAATTGCTCCACCACACTCCTGACTTGTGCCTTGAAGAGGTGGACAGGCTTTTAGAATCAGGAGACGAGTCACTCTGCTGCAGGATTGTTTGTCCCTGACCTGCTCTTGTAGTCACAGTATTTATATGACTAGTCCAGTTCAGATTATGGCCAATGATAACTGATAGAGATGGCCACTAATACTTGTGTACCATGATAGACAAAAGAAATGATGCCATGATAAAAACCTGTTTTGACAGTGAGTTGCTGCAATCTGGAAAATAGTTTTTGCGAGGTGGTGGGAGCAGTTTCAGTTCTGGCTTGGAAAATGAATTGGAGAGCCATGAGAAGAGGGCATTGAGTGGGACTAAGTGAATTGGACAGATATAGCTCATAGATCTGTTCTTTGTGTTTCATTGTGTAATTTTGTCAATAAATTTTTCTGTTTTAAAATCTAGTAGTCAACCTAGCGAACTGAATCCGGGTAATTTTCACTGTACACTTACCGAAACAAATCGCAAAGTTATGGTCTGGGGCTGCCTGCTTAAGAATGTTTTGAGTGGTCTGGCATAGTCCATAACAGATTGGGGCTCTTTGCAGGATTTTAAACAGCAAGTGATAGATGCTAGTGTCTTTATTTCGGGTGTTGGTTTTGTTGGGTAGATAAAGCTCGGGATAGTAATACCCAAAAATTTTCTGGATGTGGATGCAGTGACTTTGGTTAAAGTTTTGCAAAAAGTGAATAAGACCAAGTTGCAAGAATTAGCAGAGAAGCTGGAATTGGACCTGCCTACTTCTGTGAGGAAAGGAAAGATAATTATAGCAGTAGCTCAGCATTTAAACTTACTGGAGAAACCATCAGAACCTAAAGAGATATCAAGAAATCATTTGCAAATGAAGCAGCAAGAGATAAGGAAAGGGCAGCAGAAATGAAACCCTTTGAGTTACAATTAAAAGCAGAAGAGGGAAAAAGAGCAGCGGAACAGAGAGAAAAAGAGAGAGCTTTTGAACTTCAAAAACTGACGCTTAAAAAGGGACGTCAGCTTAAAAGGCTGGAGATAAAGGCTGAGGGTAGGTTTAGTGAGGAAGAGCAAGCCCCTGGTAGTCAGAAGCCTACTGAGAAACTGTTTAAGTATGTTCAAGCATTGCCAAAATTTGGTGAGAAGAATGTGGAAGCCTTTTTATCTTATTTGAATAGGTAGTTAAACAAATGCAGTGTTCAGTGACAATGAGCGTGTTATTGATCCAAAAGAAACTTATAGGTAGGGCTAGTGAGGTATTCGCATCCCGAGCAGAGGAGGTATCTGGGAAGTATGAGGTGGTGAAAACATCCATTTAAAGTGCATATGAGCTTGTATCAGAAGCCTATAGATAACGTTTCAGGAATCTAAGAAAGGACCCAGGTCAAACCTATATTGATTTGAAAGGATCAAACAGAGAAATTTCGATAGATGAATAAGAGCTTTAAAAATTGAGCAAACCTATGATGCCCTTAAGAGAGGTAATTATTTTGGAGGAATTCAAAAATTCACTACCTGAAGTTGTGCGAACTCATTTGGAAGAGCAGAGAGTTAAAACAGCAAGGTTAGCAGCTGAAGTGGTTGATGACTATGAGCTGGTCCATAAACCATGGTTTGGCTTCATGAATCAATTTCAGTCCATGAGGGATAGAAACTGGCGCAAAGAGAAATCCTCACATGAAAAGGAAAAGGTACGTCTCCGTGAAGATCATAAGGATAACTTATCACAGGGTAAAAAAGAAACCCTTGAGAGGGACAAAGAAGTTAAAAAGCTCCGGTGTTTTCATTGTAATAAAGTGGGCCACACAAAATCACTGTGTTGGTGGGCCAGAAGAAAGCTTAATGTAGGAAAACTGGGCAAACCTGGGAGTTTTGTTGGACTGCTAACAAAAAGCACAAGGGAAGTTAGACAACTGCCTCAGAGTGTACAAGATGATCAGACGTTGATTAAGGAGGAAGTGCCAGACCTGCTTAAAATATATACATCCAAGGGTAAAGTTTATTCACAAAGGGCAGGAGTAATAGTTCAGGAGGTTACAATATTAGGGGACACAGGATCCTCTCAGTCTGTAATGCTGAGTGATGAGGAGACATGCACTCCTGAGGAACTATTGCCAGAAAAGGTACTGGTAACAGGAATTCATGGTGAGACAAAAAGTGCTCAATTATGTAAAGTGAGGATAGAGAGCCCAGAGAAGAGTGGAGAATTTGTAGGAGTACTAGACAAACTCTCAGCTCCAGGAATGCAATTTTTTTTCTTGCAAATGATATAGCTAATTCACCAGTAGGCATGCTGCCAGTCTAGTTGGAAAGCCACTGGAGACATGGAGAATGTTTAACCAGGAATTTTCCCTGATTGTGTGATCACAGAGGCACAAGTTGAAGCAGGAGAGATCAAAAGGCACAGATAAGGAAGCTGACAGAGTTATCCAAAACTTACTTTGATCAGTTAAGTGGCGCAGAGAAGGTGCAAATAGGTAAACACCAGTATTTTTAGCTCTGCTAAGCTAATTGAATTACAGCAGAAAGATAAGGAGTTAAAACAGTTATGTCAAAAGACATTTACTGAGAAAGAAAGTGAATGCATTCCTGTGTGTTATTACTTAACAAATGATGTCTTAATGAGGAAATGGAGACCATCATACATTCAAGTAGATGAGAAATGGGCAGAAATTCATCAAATTGTTTTGCCTGCAGGGTTTGAAAGGAAGTGCTGTGAGTGGCACATGAGCTATCACTTGGAGGTCATTTAGCGGTGAGGAAAACACAGGCTAAAATACAAAGATGTTTTTACTGGCCTGGACTACACAAAGATGTGGTTGAATTTTGCCAGACGTGTCAGACATGTCAGCTAATTGGAAAACCAGCAGTAATAAAACCTGCACCTTTGATACCTCTTCCAGCATTTGGGGTACCTTTCACAAGAGTCTTGATTGATTGCATAGGTCCCCTACCTCAAACAAAAAGTGGGAATAAGTATTTGTTAATAATAATGTATGTCTGGACTGGATTTTCAGAGGCAATCTCATTACTCAACATCACAGCTAAAAGGGTTGTAAAAGAACTATTCAACTTTTTTATTAGTTACGGACTACCAATAGAGATCCAGTCAGATCAAGAATCAAACTTCAAATCCAAACTATTTAAGGAGGTTATGGATAACTTGGGAATAAAGCAATTCAAATTACTGCATGCCATGCAAAATCGCAGTGAGCACTAGAAAGATGGCATCAAACACTAAAGACAGTTGAGGGCTTATGGTCTGGATTATGCAGATGATTGGGATAAGGGAGTTCCGTTTGTACTTTTTGCGATCAGTGATGCACCAAATGAATTGACCAAATTCAGTCCATTTGAATTACTTTTTGGGCATGAAATAAAAGGACTGTTAAAACTGATTAAGGAGAAGTTAATAAGTCAGGATTCAGAGAACATCCATTTGGTCTATGTGTCAAATTTTAGAGAACAATTAAATAGAGCTGGAGAGTTGGATAGACAGCATTTAAAATTTTATAGCATACAATGAAACAGGAAGCGGATAAGAAATCACAAATACACAATTTTGCAACTGGGGATATGGTATTGGTGTTACTTCTGGTAACAGGTGAGCCTTTAAAAGCAAGGTTTAGTGGAACATATCAAATTGAGAAGAAATTGAGTGAGGTGAACTACTTGATAAGGACTCCAGACAGGAATCAATCTCACATAATGTGTCATGTGAATATGCTGAAAAGGTATTTTGATGAGGAAGGAAAGCAAGAGGAGGTGCTGTTCTGATTAAGCAACATCCTTATAGGCATAGCCCTCTAAAGTTGGCACAGGTTCAGAAGGAGATAGAATGCATGCTCCAAGATGGCATAATCGAAGTGAGTTACAGTGACTGAGCTCACCCATAGTCATGGTGCCAAAGCCAGATGGTACCCAACAGTTATGTGTGGACTATCGCAAAGCCAACACTATTATAAAGACTGATGCGTATCCAATTCCACGGTTGGAGGACTGTGTCAAAAAAGAGGGACAAGCAACTTACATTTCTAAGTTGGACTTACTCAGAGGCTACTGTCAAGTACCTCTGTCAGAGAGAGCAAAGGCAATTTCAGCTTTCCTAATGCTAAATGGACTATATCAGTTCAAAGTCATGCCATTTGGTATTTAAAATGCTCCAGCCACATTTCAGAGAGTGACTAATCAGGTCATTGCTAGATTCCCCAACTGTGTGGTGTACATTGATGACCTGGTGATTTTTAGTCACTCATGGAAGGAACATTTACAGCATTTATTGGACTTGTTCAATCAACTTCAGAAGGCAGGCTTGGTGGTAAACTTAGCTGAAACTGAATTTGCCAAAGTCCAAGCCACCTTCCTGGGACATGAACAAACGGCCCCATGGGATGTGAAAATGAAAGTAATTCGGGGATTTCCCATACCGTCAATGACAAAAGCAGTACTACGGCTCCTGGAGTTGAGTGGATTTTACTGAAAGTTTGTGCCGAACTTTAGCAGTTTTACTGCTCCACTCACCAAATTGTTTAAAAGGGACAAGAAGTTTCAGAGGACAGCGGACTGTCAAAAGCCATTTGTCAGCCTAAAAACTGTGTTAACCTCTGCCCCAATATTAACCACACTGGATTACATCAAGCCTTTCAAGATGGCTATGATGTGGGTGTTGGTGCGGTGCTCCCGCAGAAGGATGCTGAAGGGAAAGAAAGACTCATCGGGTATTTTTCCAGAAAGTTGAACGTTCATCAACAGAAATATTCAACGGTGGAGAAAGAGACTTTAAGCTTGGTGTTGGCATTACAATATTTCTGTGTTTATATTACCAACAATGCATCAGAGACAATCGTATACACTGATCACAACCCATTGATATTTGTGGAAAGATTTAAGGACAAAAATACCAGACTGTTTAGATGGAGCTTGTTGTTGCAGCCATTCACTTTGACAATTGTGCATGTGGCAGTTCGCAAAAACGTGATTGCTGATGCGTTATCAATGAGATATGGAGGTGTCTGGTGGTGGGTGTACCGTGGCCTGAATTTGCATGTGGTTGTGCATGTTTGCATGTTTATAGTTAGTACAGTGTATGTATGTTTAGACAACTAACTGGGTTTTGAAGGGTTAAAAATGAAGCCATCTTTTGGTATTGATGGGTTTTTTTTAAAAAGGGGGGAGATGTCACAAAGCTGGTCCCTTTTATTTAAAAGCTTTTCTTTGCCTGGAGACTCTGTCATTGATTCTTTTTTCAGAGGGGTAATAAACCAGGCCGGGCTCCGATCAGTCTGGTTTGGTACAGAGATGAAAAGGATTTTGAGAGGCCTTTTGTTTATATGTGAACAGATGAGACTTCAGGCCAAAGTGATCATGTTTTAGAAGTGACCTGTATGATGAAACAGAAGTGGTCAGCTCTTTAGCTGAGCTGAGCAGTTTTAGTTCAGTCTTGAACTGAGAAGTTCAACACGGAGTTGTGTGGAAACTCTCTCTCTTTTCTGCCCTTCAACTTCAATTGTAAGTATGTGTTCTATTTATACTGGGTTTTAAAGAGAGTTTGCTTATTGGGACTATTGTGTATATTCGGAACAGCATAATCAAGTCTATCTGGATAGGTTGAATTCTGTAGGGATTCTTTATTCTGTTCTTTGTGTTTCATTGTGTAATTTTGTGAATAATTTTTTTATCTCTTTTAAAATCTAGTAGTCAACCTAACTAATTGAATCCGAGTAATTTTCACTGTACACTTACCGAAACAAATTGCAAAGTTATGGTCTGGGGCTGCCTGCTTAAGAATATTTTGAGAGTGGTCTGGCTTAGTCCATAACAACATTTGCACAGAGTCACCATAGTCATAAGTTGTCATTCTCTCTTCCAACTTTGGATAATAACCACACACAGAGATATTTTCTCTGTTTTCTACACTTCTGTTCAAATGTCTGTACTGTTGAATTCAAGTGTTAGAATACATCTTGCAATCCCCAATTTATTCTGACGAAAACAAGGATGGGTTGGACTGAAGAATCTGTTTCTGTGCTGTATATATCTATGACTCTATAACTGTCTAACTTCATACTTTTCACCTGTTTCTCAGCATTCAAAGATTTTATATCTCCTTTCAAAAACTTGTTTAAGACAAGCAAGCTAATACAGTAAAACTTTTAACACTTAATGAGAAAAATACATGCGCTGATCCAACAAATTGATTTACATGGATCAACTTGAAGACAGAATTGAACTAAACAGATTGATCTTAAAAACATAAATGTGACATTGGGTGTGTGATTTATAAAATTTGAATAGTTAACTAATTTAAAATCCAAACTCTAAAATAGTAGTACTATAGGTTTAGGTCTGTGTCTATCAAGGGGTTTAATGGTTAACTTATAAGTATTTTTGTAGCCATGGTAATTTTCAGAACATAGTGTAAGACACAGACTTCCTGGAGAGTAATGGAGTTTTGTTGTCCTTGATGAGTTTTATCGGTGAACAAAATAAACAGTTGTATACTAAATTTAAGGTAGAAAATCCAGAAATATTTGGCTTAGGGGAAACATCCACAGCTTGAAGGATGTCTTTTTGATGTCAATTTGCTAAGGTCTTAGCAGAAACTGGATTTGTTATACAGTTGGTTCCTGAAGAAGGGAGGTAGTTAAGAACTCATTTTAAAAAAAGATTAGGAACATAGGAATTAGAAGCGGAAGTAGGCAATTCCACCTTTTGAGTCTGCTCCACCATTTAAAGTGATCATGGCTGATCTTATTCTGGGAGAAAGTGAGGACTGCAGATGCTGGAGATCAGAGCTGAAACGCTCCCAGATTAATGAGTTCAACACGTGGCGAGATATCGAACAATTCTTCCGCCGCCTTCGCCTCCACGCCTACTTCTTCAGCCAGGATTCTCACCCACCCTTTGACGACCCCTTCTCCTGCCTCTAATACACCCCAACCACCTGGACACCCCGTGCTGGCCTCTTACCCGCCCTCAATCTCTTCATAGCCAACTGCCGCCGCGACATTAACCGCCTCAACCTGTCCACCCCTCTCATCCGCTCCAACCCCAAACTCACTATCTAACCAGAAGACAAGGGAGGCGCAGTGGTAGTTTGGCACACCGATCTTTACATTGCTGAGGCTAAACGCCAGCTCGCAGACACCTCCTCCTACTGCCTCCTTGACCATGACCCCACCTCCCACCACCAAACCATCATCTCCCAATCCATCCATAACCTCATCACTTCAGGGGATCTCCCATCCACCGCCTCCAACCTCATCGTCCCACAACCCCGCACCGCCCGTTTCTACCTCCTGCCCAAAATCTACAAACCTGACTGCCCGGCCTAAAAAAGATTTTCCTGCTCCTTGGATGCTGCCAAAGAATTTCAGCTCTGATCTTATCCTGGTCTCAACTCTATTTTCCTGCCTGGTCCCCATCATCTTTTATCCTGCTTTTCATCAGAAACATACCTATTTCTTTCTTGAATATGTTGATTTGATTGTTCCTTCACTGCACTGTGGGACAGTGAGTTCCACAGATTCACAACCCTCTGAGAGAAGTCTTTTCTCCTCATCTCAGTTTTGAATTTACCTCTTCTCACTTTATATCTATGACCTCTTGTTTGAGACTGTCCCAAAAGTGGGAACATCTGCTCAATGTCTATCTTATCAAGCCCCTGTAGCATTTTATATATCTCCATCAGATAGCCCCCCTCATTCTTCTGAACTCCAGTGAGTACAAGCTCAAGCTATTCAACCGCTTCTCATATGACAGCTCTTTCATTCCTGGAGTCAACCTGGTGAACCTCCTCTTAACAGCTTCCAGTACCACCATATCCTTTCTCAAGTAAGGAGACCAAAAGTGGACACAGTATTTACAGATGTGGTCTCACCGATGCCTTTTATAATTGTAACAACACTTCTTTTATAGTCCAGCCCTTTTTCAATAAATGCCAGGATTCCATTTGCCTTTCTTATTCTATGCTACATCTGCATACCCACTTTCTGTGATTCATACACAAAAATGTCATCGATACTGAATCAATTTGAGACTGCTTCCCATTTAAATAAAAATTTGACTTCAATGTCAGTAGTTTGAAAGTTTCAGACCTGAAGATTTGGTAAAAATTCTGCCGAGGTGATTTGAAACTGAGATAGTCTAAGCTCAGTTGGATTAAAATTCAAGGAAGAAACTATCAGATTTTCAAGACTGGGAATTGAAGCTATGATTAGGTCAAGCCTTACAGATGTGGGAGAGAAGGAAATCCTCTCTGGTGAGCGTATAAAGTGTTTGAAATTATTACATTTATATTTATATGTAAATATTTTGGCTTATTCTATCTAATCTTCATTTCTTATGTGTAATAAACTTGTTTTATTGTTGAAACTGAATCTGCAGGATTGTGTGTTGAGTTTCAGTGAAAGACCACTTCATTAATACCAATAAAACAAAATATGATCTATCAAACCAGATTTTAGTCTGGGATCTGATTTTTCCAGTAATAATACCAACAGTGACCCAAATACAAAACACCAAATTGAGAGCAGACCACACACTTCATGTACTAATATAGACGTATTAAAAACATCAAAATTAAATCTGATAGATAACAAAAATGCTTAAAATAATAATACGTTATTTCTGTTTTATTTATACAATAAAATGTCATTTCTTAAAGCCAAGAGTCAAAATACTCCTGATTGTAAAACATTTCCCAAATGCTAAAACCAAACTGTTTGCACACTTCCTGAGTTCAGTGGATGATGATTCTTAACCAGGGTCTTTCACAAAGTGTTTGTGTGTCTCATTAAACCAGGAATCTGTCACTTCACCAAACCCATACTAATGTTAATAGTGGCATATTATTAAAAATTTGAAGTTATTATTTAAAACCTGTGCAAGCCTGCATGCTGGAAGGCAGGTGGAAAATTTTGTCTAGTATGAATATAATTATTAATCCCAGAAACCAAGTGCAATGAGTCACTGTGGTTAAATACAAAGAAACAATCAGCCTGTTCAAAACCAACCAGAGTCTGCATCATCTGTAACAGCATGTCCTGCATTTTAAAAAAATGGCACAAGTACAAGAGGTTGATTCATGGACTCCCCTCCACCCAAAAAACCTTTCCATGATACTTTCCAAAGCTCAGATGCTTTTCCCTAACTTTAACCTTTCTGGTCACAACATCGCCATTGACTATTTAAGCATTGAGATATCATATATGTTATTCTATGCAATATGGATAAATACATAAACCTGGAAGTTTTAAAATTGTAAAATTTGAGGTTTTATGTTCCAATGCACACAATTGACAGGCCTTTTCAAGTGTTTTAGTGCAATCTTCTCATTTTTCCAAGATTTTTAGCCTCTGTATGAAGCCATTGTTCTGTAAGTGCTATGTAACTGGTAACTATTTCCACAAGAACAAGTACAGTCTCCCCAGTCGCATCATCAACGCAACTACTGCCACTCTGAAGCAGGGGCGGGTGTAAAAGATATATCAGAAAAAGCATGATTCACAAGTGAGGAGAAGTAAGTGAAAGGGAGCAGGAGGTGAATGCAGTAACTACCAGGCCACATCATATTCCAATAACATGGCTGACCTTTAAAGGTCTCCAGTGAATAATGGAAGCAGACATTTGCATAATAGTGCAACTTGTCACTTTGACAGCCACTGGGATAGGATGGCCACCTACCCCTTTGGATACAAGTCCTATTCCAACAGATGACACCATTTGGTGGTGGTGACCTGGGACAGTCTCAGTGTGTGGTGCAAAGGCCCCTTAATCATCTGGAGGAAATGACAATAGACTGTGGGCTAGGTGAACCTTCTCTGCATCATGAAGGGGAGCTTCTGTTGTGGCTTCTCCATGAAGAGACAGTTTAGCAGGCACTAGATGTTGTTGCAGGATTCAGTGATGTAGATACAATTACTTCAGCCCATATAATGTTTAGTGCCTGATTGCCCATTGAAGGTCCTCCCATCACTCACAAGTAGAGCCTGCTCCCTCAGACAGAAAAAAGACACCTATTCCACCCATTCAAGATTTGGTGGCAGTCACTTCTCATTTCCATTGCACACTTGCAATTCAGATAAAGATGGAAGATATCACAGGGGAATCTCAGGCTCAGCTTCTCAATCTTGGTGACCCTTGTGTTCCTTGCATTTCCTGTCAACATCATCGGATCTGAGTTTCCATACGTTCCCACTCATCTCTTTTATTTAAGATTTAATCTCTCCAATTTATCCCCGAGCCCAGACTTACACTTTAGTTATATCAATTTTCATGATGTAATAAGGCCCCTATCGAAACCGATAGTGACCCTCAATGATTTCCTCCTATCAGGCTCTGGTGAAGGGTCACAGGACTCGAAATGTTAACTCTTGTGCATCTCTCAATAGATGCGGCCACTCCTGCTGAGTTTCTCTAGCACTTTCTGTTTTGGATTAAGAATAGTAAGCAGGCTACTAGCTGGCCAGGAAACCAAGGATTATTTTCAAAAGGAAAGCATTTAGAACATGAATATGCAACATTTATAACAGTTCCAATACTGACCAGTATTGCAGAAATATGGATCAGCATTTCAGCTGAGAAACAGCTAATTATTCACACATCACAGTTGTGTATTTTGGTATCACAGAATCCAGAGCCTTTGTTATGCCATTTTTGGCTACTGCTGCTCTGCTTTAGAGCAATAATTTGGAATCCTACCCTCCATAAACATACTGGTTTCCTAACTCATAATAATTCCTATTCTCCCATCATCTGTGTTCACTCACGACATCTTGATTTTACAATGCTCACTTTTGTTTTCAATTACTTTGATGACCTTGTCCTATTTTTTGTCTTCAAATTCTTCCAGTCCCAGAATGTTACAAACTACTTGTGTTTCTCCATTTCTTGTCTCTTGTGCATTAAGTCTAATTATACAAGTGATTGTAATCAAGTTTTTAAAAAAATCAAGTACTCTGCAAGTTTACAAGACATTGGTGAAACCACTCTGAATTACTGTGCCTGTGATTGGTCTTCTAAGACCAATTGGTATTAAGGGGAAGATGTCAGTGTCTTGCAAGCAATTCAGAGGAAGGTCTACTAGACTAATACCCAGAATGGGCAAGTTGTATTATGAGGAAAGGGTGGACAGGCTAGGCTTCTGTCTGCTGGAGTTTATAAGTGTAAAGCAACTTGACTGAAACATCCAAGATCCTGAGGGGATGTGGGGCGAATGTCAAAAGGATGTTTCCTTTGATGGAAGACTGCAAAACTGGTGGTCACTGTCTTAAGTTAGAGGTCATCCACTTAGGTCAGAGTTAAGTTTCTTTCAGAGGGTTGAAAGTCTTTGGAATTCTTTTCAAAAGGCAGAGAAGGCAGAGGGGGATAGATTCTTGATTAGCAAACGAGTGAAAGGTTATTGGGGGAGGAATATCAAGGAGTGTAGAATTGAGGTCAAAATCAGATTAGCTGTGACTCCATTATCTTCTCGAATATGGAGTAGGCTCAAACAGATGAGTAACCGACTAATTTCTGTGTTTGTTCATATCTCCAATTTCAATCAGTCATCACTGGCAGTCATGTTTTCCACTGCTAGTGTTACAGGCTTTGAAATTCACTCGGAGCCACTCCTTTCTCTCTTTCTCTCTTACTTATTTTAGGAAAAGTCTTAAAATGAATTTGGTCACCTCTTGTTATCTTCAATATGTCCAGTATCAAATTTTGTTTGTTAATGCTCATGTGAAGAGACTTGGGATGTTTTACTACATTAAAGGAGCTATATGAATCTAAGTTGTTGTTAAAGCTTGAGAGTCATGAATATCCTACTGTGCCTCCAAATAGTGGATGAAATGAAGACAGCTGAAGAATGAAGGAATCACAGATGACCTGAACAGCATACAATCAAATACAGGATGATTTGTGCTTATGATCTGATACCATTTCAAAACCAATGAAAGTTCTTCCTACAATTTGCCGGTTTAGTTGCGATACGCAAATCAGTTGTTCAGCTTTGAATCCCTGAATTATTGTGAAAACATCTTCCACCTTGTTGCTGATGTTTCCTTTTCATTGGAAAAGAGCATAGGATTCTCATGTGCAAACGTAAGATTTTCTTTGATGCACACAATAACTATACACTGTGGCAGCTTTTCACAGCAGACACAAGGAAATATTCATATAAACATCCACACCCTTCCTACTTTCAGAGGCCCGAGAAAAGCATTGCCAATCCATAAATCAGCCAACCAATTATGACAGGTTTTTGTCACACCGCCTCCACATCAGAGGACTCAGCTGATAAAATGACTGACATGGTGTTTAGCTTGAAGGCTGGGGCTAACCATAATTTGATCATCCTCATTCGGATATACATTAGGAAAGGAGTTGGTGGGACCAGTCCATTCTTCAGTGTTCCTAGGTGCCACGTCCTCTCCAGCTGTTCGAGAAAGCATAGACTTTTAGACTCTAAGGGTTAAATTATCCTTCTGTACTAGAAGTAGAAGGCAGATTTCAACTTTGTATGGAGTGGTGCTTATGCACCTGAAAGTCGAGTGTCCATAGGCATCTGTATAAACAGGAGACAATGTTAAGAATGGCTTTGGAGAAAACAGTCTCGGACAGGGGGCAACATCCAGAACCAGATTGATTGTTTACTCCCTGGCTGCATGATGGAGAATTTAATACATTAACCTTTGACATTATTTGCTGTGTGTGGAGGAACACTGAAATGTGAATGAGAGGATGGAAAAGAGTACAATGCTTTTTAAAACTTTGCTTCAGCACAATAATTAAGGCAAATCTCTCCTTGCACTACTGAGATAAAACAAGTCTAAAAAACTATACTCAGTTTCCAACCATTGATTATTTAAAATAAGACAACACAGCTGCACAAAGAGATGAAAATACTGAGTAGTGGAGGGGTAGAAATTTGAAATGAAATGCATTTCAGTAACTTTCAAGCGGTTTTGAGAATTTCCAAACAGGTAAGTGTTGCTTCTACCTATCCACGTTGCAGCTGTCATCACAGTTTGTTTGGGGCTGGAGGAGTTAATTTGGTGGGGAGATGGCAGTATCTTGGACATCACAAGAAATCCCAAATATCATGTCTTCCTTGTTATAAACAGGTGTGTACATTACAAATAGGTAGTCACCAAATTCCCAAATGATCATAGAGTTGCTCTCTCCTTAAAGAGAGAAGACTGGTGGTGATTTTATATTGAGGGTCACCCCATTCAACTGAGTTAACCAACCCCCTGACATTGCAGACACAGAAACACCATTGGTGCCATTGTTAAGAACGGCCCAGGGTTGACAATTTTGATATAGTTTAACCAACAATAGCTGTTTGATATTTGCAACCACCTTTAACTTGACTGATAAATATATTAACATAAACAGGTAGCATTCCTACTACAACATTTCTTAATTAATACATGAGAAGACCAAGGACTGGCCCCCTTCAAAGACAAGATACTGTGATAAAAAATCTCAGTTTATTATGGGAAACTGTAAAGAGCATTAGAAATACAAATTAGCCCACTGATTACTGTACATAGGATAGTAAAATAGCTGATGAATTCAAATCACACTTTTTATAGCATTTGTAGTTTGTAAATCACCATGAATAAAACATGCCACACATTATTTATACTCATTATTTAGACTAATGCAACATTTTAAATGCTAAAAGTAGGATAGTTTAGAATATAGGAGAGCTACACCACAGAATTTCTCCACCAAGTTGCAGGCACGACGATGTATTCTTTATGAAACCTGTGAACTGTAAAAAAAAAGCATTTTTCAAAAGTCAAATACTTAAGAATTCTGCAGTTCATAGAAACCAAACAGGCTGATATACACACAAGTAACTGTGTTCGTAGAAACCAAACAGTATGTTATACCCACAATTAAATGTAAAAAATAATCTATACAAAGCAACAATGGAGATGAAGTGATAGCTTTATTTTAAAGACCATAAGAAATATGAGTAGAATTGTAAGGCTACTGGAGTTCTTTCTGCTATTCAATATGATAATTATCTTTCCAGCTCTATTTTTCCACTTTCAGCTCATATCCTTTGATTCTCTGAATGTCCTAATGTCTATCAGTCTCAGCCTAAAGTTTAAGCATCCACAGCCCTCTTGGGCAGACAATTTCCAAAGATTCACAGTCATTTAGTGAATAAATTTTTCATCTGAATACTTTATCCCGAGTGCGTACCCTTATGTTCTCTATTTCATTCAGGAAAAACGTCTCAGTATCAACCTAATCAATCACTGCAGAATCTTGTATGCTTCAAAGAAATACTTCTAAATTCCAGAAAGCATAGACCCAACTTCATCATAGCATAACCCTCTTATCCATGATTTGGAGGTGCTGGTGTTGGACTGGGGAGTACAAAGTTAAAAATCACACAACACCAGGTGATAGTCCAACAGGTTTGTTTGGAAGCACTAGCTTTTGTAGCGCTGCTCCTTCATCAGGTGGTTGTGGAGTATAAGATCGTAAGACCCAGAATTTATAGCAAAAGTTTACAGTGTGATGCAACCGAAGTGATACATTGAAAAAGTCCTGGGTTATTTGTTAAGTCTCTCATCTTTTAGAATGACCATGTTGGTTTCAGTTCTTTCATATGTAAATCTCAGAACTTTTTTTGAAGTTACATTCTCAAGTGAACTTTAACAATAGGTGCCATTTCAGCTAGATAATGCACTGAAGGTGTGAGGTTAAAATCTGTCTGTCTGTGCCCCAATGTTCAGGCTGATTCTATTTCTAAAAAAGGAATTTACAGAATCTGACATGAATTCATGCAGTTTTTGAGCAAAATAAAAAGTTATTTGCAAGTGCAAATTCACCCCACAAGCTTGTGTGTGTGTGTGTGTGTGTGCGCATGCACGTGGCGTGGAGGTGGGGCGGGGGGGGGGGGGGTTGCGAGTGTATGTGAGAGAGTATGTTTATGTGTGTGAGTGTAAAGGGGTATAAGTCTGTGAAGGGTGCGTGTGTGGGTGTAAGTGTGGGGGCAGTTTGTATGTGTGAGCGTATAAAAGAGAGTTTGTGTATGAGAGAGGGTCTGTATGGATGTATGTGTCTGAGGGTATATGGGTCTGTAGTTAGTTAAAAATCACACAACACCAGGTTATAGTCCAACAGGTTTAATTGGAAGCACACTAGCTTTCGGAGCGACGCTCCTTCATCAGGTGATTGTGGAGGGCTCGATCGTAACACAGAATTTATAGCAAAAATTTGCAGTGTGATGTAACTGAAATTATACATTGAAGAATTGATTGTCTGTTAAGCCTTTCATCTGTTAGAATACAGTGATAGTTTCACTGCTTTCATGTGTAAATCACAAAACCCTTTTTTTAAAAGTTGCATTCTCGGGTTAGCTGTTAACAATGGTGATAGCTAGACAATATGTTGAAGGTGTTAGCCCCCTGTGTTAACCTGGTGTTGTGTGATTTTTAACTCTATATACCCCAGTCCAACACCGGCATCTCCAAATGATGGATCTGTAGTGGGTGTGTACACATGTGTGTGACAGAGTGTGTAGTGCAGCGGGGTCACCTGTACTGTGATATGAACCCAAGGTCCCAGTTGAGGCCATCACCATACTTGACTATCAGCCTCTGCTCAGCCACTTTATGTTGTAGCCGTTCCGATCTCCGCCATGGAGAATGGTCACCCGAAGGTCCAAGGCTGTATGTCACAGACCGCTGAAGCAATCCCCAAATGGGAGGGAACACTCCTGGCTGGTGATTGTTGTGCTGTGTCCATTCATCCGGTGCTGTACCTCTGCTCGGTCTCATCGAGGTACCATACCTCAGAGCATCCTTGCCTTCACCCTATACACTGCAGGCAAGGATGCTCTTGAGGTATGGTACACTGGCGAGACTGAGCAGAGGCTATCCCAACTAAACTGGCCTACATGTGATCCAGACCCATAGCAATGTGGTTGATTCTTAACAGCCCTCTGGGCCATTAGGGATAAGCAATAAATGCTGGCCTACTCACTGATACCCATAACCATGAACAAATAAACAAAACTTCAATACCCTTGTTGTAAAAGTCAGAATGGCATTTGTCTTCCTTATTGCTTGCTGTACCTGTATATTAATTTATTGTGTTTCCACTCAATATTCACAAGTTTTACACTTTTCAAAAAACTTTTTCTATTTGTCCTAACAAAATGGATAACTTCATATTTTCAAACATTACACTGCTTTTGCTATTTGGTGTTAATTCAATTAATATGTCTTTATATTTTTGATGCCTCTTTGTATCCTCATCACAGCTGGGAGCAGGTTTGAACTTGTGTGGAGTTGCTTTGATGGGTAAGGCACAATTTTGGATACAGTCCCAGAACACCTCTGGAGGAGCTCAAGTGCCCTTCACATAGATACGAATATGTGTACAAAATGTAGAAACTTATGGACACTATCAAACTGATTGAAATTATGAAGAAAGTACTCAATAAGTAACACCAAAATTGTTAAAGGAAACTGTCAAAAGGAACTGTTAATGGTAACTGCAAAAGCATTTGAAAATTGCTATTTAAGTATTTTTAAAACTGTCTTGGATATTAAAAATGCTTGTTTTCTCACTCTATCTTGTGCTTTCTCATGTTATATGAGAGCTGCTTGACTGATTTAACAAAACTTTCATTATTACAGCAGTTTGCCTGTCACTTCATAGTTTGATTGACAGTTAGAAGTGGTGAATAGGAGTTCCAATGCTTGTTTTCATAAAGGATCGAATAAAGTTAAATGTAGTGAATAACTTTTGTTAATCAATGAGAGGTTTTTGTTGATATTGTGAATTCGTCAATAGAAGAATTTTATTTCATCTCAGCATGGGTACTGAGGTTTGCCCATGGAAGATACTGGATAAGTTGGCATGTTAATTTTGTATTAATAAGTTGACATAAGGGCCATAAAGGTCTTTGGGTGTTGGTGAAGAAACACTGGTTTGCAAAGAGGATATGATGAAACATGGGCAGTGGGGAGAAGGAAATTGTTAACGTGGATTGGCATGGAAGGGATTTTTGAATGTATTAAGGTGAGGGAATGGGGAGGATGAGTTTTTTTTCTGTTATTTTATTGCTTTTTTAAAAAATCTGACATAAAGAACCTTCTACTGCGTCTGCCTCCACACCCAGCAGAAGACACCCTGTTTTCAAAGTTACCCACCATGCCTTGGTTCTCCCCTCCCACCATACAGGACCAGAATTTTAATGTTCTTGGGAAACATAATTTTTTTCCCAGACTGGATTTGTAGAGCAGGAAAAAAAAACTCCCAGGACTGAAAAGTCAAGGTTTTGTCTGTTAAATTATTTCAAAACCCTTTCTCTGTCAATACTAATTTCCTTAAATTCCTCAACCTTAACCCCAGGTTATCACTTTTTGCTGGTATATAATTTAGGGTATGCAACTATGAAGGATGACATAAAATATTTTTAATATCTCCACATTTCCACAATCCTCTTAATTTGACCTATAGATGCCTGTAAAGGACAAACCTTTGCTTTAGCTATTCACTTTTATAGATAATTGTAAAATTTCTAGAATTTGTTTTCATGCTCCAGCCTAATTTAGTCACATTCTATTTTTCCCCTCTATCAACTTTTTGGTCACCCTTTGACATTTTCAAAAATGCCTCAAATCCTTAGGATTACCATTTTTGTTTCTAATGCATAAAGGTTCTACTTTTAATCTAATACTATCCTTGATTTCTCTTGTAAAACATTAATGATCTTTCCAATTATTGTTTATTTAGAGTCAGAGAGATGTACAGCATGGAAACAGATCCTTCGGTCCAACCTGTCCATGTCGACCAGATATCCCAACCCAATCTAGTCCCACCTGCCAACACCTGGCCTATATCCCTCCAAACCCTTCCTATTCATATACCCATCCAAATGCCTCTTAAATGTTGCAATTGTACCAGCCTCCACCAGTTCCTCTGGCAGCTCATTCCATATACGTACCACCCTCTGTGTGAAAAAGTTGCCCTGTAGGTCTCTTTTATATCTTTCCCCTCTCACCCTAAACTTATGCCCTCTAGTTCTGGACTTCCCCCACCCCAGGAAAAGATTTTGTCTATTCACCCTATCCATGCCCCTCATAATTATGTAAACCACTGTAAGGTCACCCCTCAGCCTCTGACGCTCCAGGGCAAACAGCCCCAGCCTGTTCAGCCTCTCTCTACAGTTCAAATCCTCCACCCTGGCAACAACTTTGTAAATCTTTTCTGAACACTTAAAGTTTCACAACATCTTTCCAATAGGAAGGAGACCAGAATTGCACGCAATATTCCAACAGTGGCCTAACCAATGTCCTGTACAGCTGCAACATGACCTCCCAACTCTTGTACTCAATACTCTGACCAATAAAGGAAAGCATACCAAACGCCTTCTTCACTATCCTATCTACCTGCGACTCCACTTTCAAGCTATGAACCTGCACTCCAAGGTCTCTTTGTTCAGCAACACTCCCTAGGACCTTACCATTAAGTGTATAAGTCCTGCTAAGATTTGCTTTCCCAAAATGCAGCACCTCGCATTTATCTGAATTAAACTCCATCTGACACTTCTCAGCCCATTGGCCCACCTGGTCAAGATCCTGTTGTAATCTGCAGTATCCCTCTTCGCTGTCCACTACACCTCCAATTTTGGTGTCAACTGCAAACTTACTAACTGTGCATCTTATGCTCACATCCAAATCATTTATGTAAATGACAAAAAGTAGAGGACCCAGCACCGATCCTTGTGGCACTCCACTGGTCACAAGCCTCCAGTCTGAAAAACAACCCTTCACCACCACGCTCTGTCTTCTACCTTTGAGCCAGTTCTGTATCCAAATGGCCAGTTCTCCCTGTATTCCATGAGATCTAACTTTGCTAATCAGTCTGCCATGGGGAACCTTGTTGAATGCCTTACTGAAGTCCATATAGATCACATCTACTGCTCTGCCCTCATCAATCCTCTTTGTTACTTCCTCAAAAAACTCAATCAAGTTTGTGAGACATGATTTCCCACACACAATGCCATGTTGACTCTCCCTAATCAGTCCTTGCCTTTCCAAATACATGTACACCCTATCCCTCAGAATTCCCTTCAACAACTTATCCACCACCAATGTCAGGCTCACTGGTCTGTAATTCCCTGGCTTGTCCTTACTACCCTTCTTAAACAGTGACACCACGTTAGCCAACCTCCAGTCTTCTGGCACCTCACCTGTGACTATCGATGATACAAGTATCTCAGCAAGAGGCCCATCAATCACTTCTCTAGCTTCCCACGGAGTTTTAGGGTACACCTGATCAGGTGCTGGGATTTATCCACCTTTATGCGTCCCAAGACATCCAACACTTTGTCCTCTTTAATCTGGACATTTTGCAAGATGTCACCATCTATTTCCTTACAGTCTATATCTTCCATATCCTTTTCCACAGTAAATACTGATGCAAAATATTCATTTAGTATCTCCGCCATTTTCTGCGACTCCACACAAAAGCCGCCTTGCTGATCTTTGAGGGGCCCTATTCTCTCCCTAGTTACCCTTTTGTCCTTAATGTATTTGTAAAAACCCTTTGGATTCTCCTTAATTCTATTTGCCAAAGCTATCTCATGTCCCCTTTTTGCCCTCCTGATTTCCATCTTAAGTATACTCCTACTTCCTTTATACTCTTCTAAGGATTCACTCGATCTATCCTGTCTATACCTGCCAAATGCTTCCATCTTTTTCTTAACGAAACACTCAATTTCTTTAGTCATCCAGCATTCCCTACACCTACCAGCCTTCCCTTTCACCCTGACAGGAATATACTTTCTCTGGATTCTCGTTATCTCATTTCTGAAGGCTTCCTATTTTCCAGTCGTCTCTTTACCTGTGAACATCTGCCCCCAATCTGTTTTCAAAAGTTCTTGCCTCATACTGTCAAAATTTGCCTTTCTCCAATTTAGAACTTCAACTTTTAGATCTGGTCTATCCTTTTCCATCACTTTTTAAAATCTAATAGAATTATGGTCGCTGGCCCCAAAGTGCTCCACCACTGACACCTCGGTCACCTGCCCTGCCTTATTTCCCAACAGTAGGTCAAGTTTTGCACCTTCTCTAGTAGGAACATTCATATGTTGAGTCAGAAAATTGTCTTGTACAGACTTTTGTTTTGTAAATATATTTATTAGCAATTTTTTTAAACTTTCCAAACATATAAAATTATTGAAAAATACAATCAATAACAAATTTCAGTGTAATAAAAAGAAAACAAACACAAAAACAATACAACTACTGTCTCCTAACTATTAACCTACCCTCTAATACAAAACAAACCCTAACACTGTGAAAAGCAACACCAAAAAAAAAGAAAAGCAAAAAAAACTAAAAATAAAACAGAGTACAGAAAAGCTACGCTCGGTGCAAAGCTCCCAAACAGAGGAATGGGAGCATTGTATATTTACCTGTATTAACTCAGGAGACCCCCCTCCAGGGCCCAGGGCTTGACAAATCTAACCATCCTGGTTAAACAAATGCCCTAGTTAAGACAACTGACAAATCTGTTTCCAAATAACTCAAGTAGGGCTGCCATGTATTAGAAAAATGGTCTGTTGTGTGGTGCACCATGTTTGTAAAAAAGTCTAAGGGAATGTGCTCCATAACTAATTTCTGCCATCCCAGCAAGCCCGGCGGGTTCTCAGACACCCAATTGATCAGAATATTCTTCTGTGCACAGTATGCAAGAATATTAAATAGTTTCTTCCCATGCCTGTCTAAAGATGGTAAATTGGGTAGACCTAAGAGGAGAGATATTGGGTCTACTTTGACTTCAGTCCTCAATATCCTCCCTATCCCTCCCGTCACAGTGCTCCAATAAACACGGAGCCTGTGGTCTGTCCAGAAGCAATGGGTAAGAGTACCTACACTTATTTTACATTTGGGGCACACTGAAGATGCCCCTTTTTTAAACTTTACCAGATGGTCTGGTGCCAGATGAGCCCTGTGCAGAACTTCTAACTGCGTAGCGCATGTCCTATTACAGATAGAGATCTTTCAAGTATTCTCCCATATGTTCTCCCATGTTTCAGAAGAGATCTCCACTCCTAGCTCTTGCTGATTAATATCCTGCCAGGCCCTGCCATCCAGCAGGCGATAGAGGGCACTAACCAAAAGGGTGCTTGTGGAACGTAGCAACAATCTCTCTGTATCGGGCTTATAGGGCTTAGTGAGAAGCGTAGTCTTCTTCGGGATGAACTCCCTAACCTGAAAAAAATGGAAAAGATCTCTGCTGGGCAACCAGTATTTGCAGCTCAGTTGCTCAAAAGACATCATAACCTCCCCCTCAAACAAGTCTCCCAAACTAGAAACTCCTCTCACTGCCCAGAGTTTGAACCCTGAGTCCATCATCCCTGGTCGAAACCCTGGCATGCCATCTATAGGTGTAAGTGGCGAAGTCTTGGATAAACAACCCTCACTCTGACGCATCGCCCTCCAAGCCCTGACTGTACTAATGACAATGGGGTTCCAGCAGTGGTCCATAACTGTCCTCATCTTATCCATGAACAACAGGTTAATAAGAGGACACTTTGCTTGGGAGGCCTCAATATCCAGCCATATTGAGTTTGGATTGTTACCTACCCAATCGCAGACAAAGGACAGCAGGGAACTCAATTGATACCTCTTGATGTCTGGGAAATCAACTCCTCCCCCTCTTTGAGGCAACTGCAATTTGGTAAGTTTGACGAGGGGCCGCCCACGATGCCAGACAAAGGAACCAAATCACCCCATAAGCTTTCGCAGCGTTGACCTGAGAAACATTATAGTGAGCATACGTATGGGATAAAGCAAACAATGAAGAACATTCATGTTAATGAGAGATATTCGGCCCAGCCATGAAATTGGAAGAGCCTCCCATCTCTGGAGACCTTGCTTAATATTGTCAAGTAAGTGAGCAACATTAGTCCAAAATAACAGATCAAACTTGGGGTAATAAAAATGCCAAGGTACCGGAACCCTGCCCGTGACCACTTAAAAGGGAACTTAGGGCCACCTTCAACTTCTGGTACATCCTTAAGTTTCCCCAAAGGCATAGCCTCCGATTCTGCAAAGTTAATGTTATACCTTGAAATAGCCCCAAATGAATTGATACATTGTATCAAATGGGGTACAGAGGTCATCGGGTTTGATGAAATCAGAAGGACATCATCCGCATACAGTGTAATCTTGTGTCCCCTCGATCTCACTTCTGGAGCGGGTATGTGGACGTTCTGACGAATGGCCTCTGCCAGCGGCTCTATCACCAATGTGAACAACAACAGTGAGAGGGGACAGCCTTGCCGGCTACCTCTTCCAATCCTAAAATTCACAGACTTCACCCCGTTGGTCGTGACCGCCGCCAGAGGGTGGTGATATAAAACTCACCCACCGAGCAAGGACCCCATCCAACTCAAACTGTTCTAAGACATAAAAAAGATACGGCCATTCCACCTGGTCAAATGGTGTCTCCGCATCGAAGGAAATCACCGACCCCTGAATCGAGCGTTGCTGACAAATGTGGACCACATTCAGCAACCTTCTAATATTATTAGAGGACCTACGGCCCTTTATAAAGCCTGTCTGGTCCTCTTTAATAATATGGGACAACGCCCTTTCCAGGATCTTGGACAGAATCTTGAAATCTGAATTTAATAGAGAGATGGGCCTGTATGAGGCACAATCCTCAGGGACCTTCCCCTTCTTAAGAATTAAGGAAATATTAGCTTCTCTCAAAGATGGTGGTAGGCATCATGCATATAGGAGTGATTGTACATCTCCAACATTGGCCATGACAGAATCCCTATAAACTCCTTATAAAACTCACCTGGAAGACCATCAGGGCCAGGTGCTTTCCCACTCTGAAGTTGCCTCGCTGCCTCCTGTATTTTCTGAACTGTCAAGGGAGCATTAAGGAGAGAGGCATGTTCCAAGGTTACCCCAAGGGAGGTCAAGGTTCTTAAAAAAGGTCTCCATTTAAGCCCTCTTGCCTTCACAACCTTCAGACTGATACAGAGTAAAAGCTCCGAAAAGCCTCATTAATCCTTTTAGCATCGTATGTAAGGACCCCGGCGCTGTCTCTAATTGCAGTAATGGATTGGGGAGCACGTTTTTCCTAGTCAGGTAAGCTAAATACTTCCCTGGCCTATCCCCATATTTGAACAACCTCTGTCTTGCAAAAGCAAGTTCTTGGTGTTTTGTGTCCGTATTGAATTCAAGGCAGCCCGAAGGACCGTGATCCGCTGTAGCTTAGTCACCAAAGGCCGCGCAAAATGTGCTACCTCCGCAGCTTTCAACCGCATCTCAAGTAGACGCTGCTGTTCCTCCTTCTGTTGTTTCCAGCTAGCCAAGTAGGAAATAGCTAATCCCCTAGCAAAGGCCTTAGCAGTCTCCCATAGCATAGATGGACTACTAGCCATGCCTGAGTTGATAGTCAAGAATTCCTGAAACTCTTTCAAAAAGTATTCCACAAATTTGGAACCCTTAAGGAGAAAAGGGTCCAAACTCCAGTGCCAAACCTATCCCTTCACTCTTGGCCTTAACCTCCAAATATACTGCCGCGTGATCAGAGATAGCTATATTCCCAACTTTACAACCCATAATCGAATCCAGAAGGGCCGAGGGAGCCAGAATGAGGTCAATCCTCGTGTGACATTTATGTGGGTTTGAAAAAAAGGTGAAGTCCCTGCCGGTAGGGTGAAAACATCTCCAAATATCCAGCAACCCCAACTCCTCGCAAAAGTCGGCCACCTGCTTGGCCTGTGAAGAAATAGTTGGGGGCCCACAAGGCATCCTGTCCACTGTTGGATCCAAAGGATAATTAAAATCCCCCCCCCTACAATAATGCGCCGTGTTCCAAGAGCACTCAACTTAGAGAAAGCACTAATCAAAAATTTGAGGGGATGTGCCGGAGGAGAGTAGACATTTAAAATGCCATATTCCTCCCCATGTATCAGGGCTTTAAGTATCACAAATCATCCCTGCTCATCTTTCACCTGCTCTAATAATGTAAACAAAAGATTTTTCTGAATAAGTACCGCCACTCCCCTACTTTTAGTAGTAAAGGATGAAAAGAATACCCAGTCATAACCCCCCTGTTGTAATTTCAGGTGTTCCCCATCATCAAGATGGGTTTCCTGCAACTAAGCAATATCAACCCTTTCCCTCTTTAGGCTAGAAAGCATGTTTTTCCTTTTAACAGGCGAATGACTTCCCTTAATGTTCCAGGTGCACCATTTAATAAGACACTTAGCCATATCCCCTTTCTGAGACCCTTGAACCCCTCGGAGGGAGAACCCTGCTTACAAAGTGCCGAGCATAAGTAAATAAAGACTCATAGCATCGAAAAATTATGTATACAAAAACTACTCAATCATAACTGTAAACAACTATTACTACCAAAAAACTACAAAGAAAACCAACTACAGAACCTTGAATGGAAGACTCTTCCCCCTGCCCATAGGGGCACTCACCCTACCCATCCCCTCCTTCACAGCTCCTTCAACCCAGACTGTGCCCCAGCCTTAGGCCAGAAAAAAAAACAAGGAGATGATCCTTAACTCAACAAAAAAAAGACATAGTCCAGATGAGCACTCCACCCATCCTTGGCTTCATGTCACCCCTACTTGTGACTAAAAGGGAAGCAGAACAAACAAGAAAAAAGGGGGAGAGACAACAAAGAACATGCACAAAATTTCTGATCAGAAAATCCAGTTATTAAAAAAAAGGAACAACTTATTGCAAAGTCTTTTCTCCCCTTTCCAAAATGGAAATTATTAGGGAGAAAGAAAGGAATAAAAAAAAGGAAGGTAAAACATGGGGAAAGATAGAAAAGAGCACAAACATTAACCATATTCTACTGGCCAATCCGTCTATTTTAAAGTGTCCACAAAGTTTTTAGCCTTATCCGCTGAGACAAATGTATAAACTGAGTCCTCGGGGCTAAAATGGAGAACTGTGGGGTATCTCATGGAGTACTGGATACTCAGGTTCCTCAGCCTCTTCTGAACTTCATTGAAGGACTTCCTCTTTTGAATTACAGCTGCTGAAAAATCATGTAAAAACATAATTTTTGACCCCTTGTACAGCAGTGCCAGCAGATCTTTTCGCAGGGATCTGGAAACTTCTATGACTTTTTGCTGGTCCTTATATGAATGGAAGTGCACCAGGACTGAGTGGGGGTGTTGCACTGGGCCTGACCTGTGAACTGTAAACCCGATAAGCCCTTTCAATCGGCAGCTTGCTGGACTCGATGTGAAGGCCCAAAAACTTCGGCAGCCATCTTTCAAAGAAGCTCACTGGCTGCTCACCTTCCTCACCTTCAGGGAGCCCGACAATTCGGAGATTTATCCTCCAACCTCGATTTTCGAGGTCGTCGATATAGTCTCGCAAGGCCCGCACCTCTCGCTCCAGCACCTGGATCTGACTGGATGAGGACTCCATCGCAGCTTCCGAGGCCTTAGTTGAACCCTCCACCACCTCCAGTCTCTCCCCGAGGCCCTGGATCTACTTCTCATGCTTCTGCAGCATGGCTGCGATAGGTTGGACCTGGGCACGAATCTCCCCACTGGATCTCCTCAATCACAGTCGCAACTTTCATGGGAAGTCTCTCCATCTCCACAGCCAATTCCTGTGAGTCTGTCAGGTTCCTGGGGGGGGGGGGCGTTCAGGAGAGGCTGCTGCTGCTGTCTCTGGTGTGGAAGGTGCTGCAGGGGAGTGTCCTGCTGTTTGCTCACTGCTTTTCCCTTTGGCATCCTTCCAAATCCCAAATATTAACAAATATGTGTTCTGTAAGGTTTTAAACTAATAATTCCACAACATAAGTTGGCCAGGGATGGCAAAAGACATCGGTATGCCTTGGCTGTTAAGCAGAGCTGTCCACAGCAGTTCTGCAGAATCTCCACCATCTTGTCGATTCCCCATCTTGTACACACTTAACAAATTCCTCTCCATCTAAACCCTTAACACTATGGTAGTCCCAGTCTATGTTTGGAAAGCTAAAATCCCCTACCCTAACCACCCTATTATTCTTACAGATAGCTGAGATCACAAGTTTGTTTCTCAATTTCCCTCTGACTATTAGGAGGTCTATAATACAATCCCAATACGGTGATCATCCCTTTCTTATTTCTCAGTTCTACCCAACTAATTTCCCTGGATGTATTTCCAGGAATATCCTCCCTCACCACAGCTGTAATGCTATCCCTTATCAAGAACGCCACTCCCATCCCTCACTTGCCTCCCTTTCTATCCTACCTGTAGCATTTGTATCCTGGAACATTAAGCTGCCAGTCCTGTCCATCCCTGAGCCATGTTTCTGTAATTGCTATGATATCCCAGTCACATGTTCCTAACCATGCCCTGAGTTCATCTGCCTTCCCCGTTAGGCCCCTTGCATTGAAATAATTTATTAGTCCTACCTTGTCCCTGCCTGCCCTGACTGTTTGATTCGCTTCTGTTCTCAACTGTACCAGTCTCAGATTGATCTCTTTCCTCACTATCTCCCTCGGTCATTACCCCCCCACCTCCGCCCCCCCCCCCTCCCCCAACCTTACTAGTTTAAATCCTCCTGAGCAGCTCCAGCAAATTTCCCTGCCAGTATATTAGTCCCCTTCCAATTTAGGTGCAATCCGTCCTTCTTATCCAGGTCACTTCTACCCCAAAAGAGATTCCAATGATCCAAAAATGTGAATCCTTCTCCCATTCATCTGCTCTATCCTCCTATTCCTGCCCTCACTAGCTCATCGCACCGGGAGTAATTCAGATATTACTACTCTCGAGGACCTCCTTTTTGAATTCCTGCCTAACTCTCTGTATTTTCTCTTCAGAATCACAACCTTTTCCCTTCCTATGTCATTGGTTCCAATGTGGACAATGACCTCTTGCTGGCCCCTCTCCCTGTGAGAACATTCTGCACCCTCTCTGAGACATCCTTGATCCTGGCACCAGGGAAGCAACACACCATTCTGCTTTTTCTCTGCTGGCCACAGAAATGTCTGTCTGTACCGCGGACTACAGAATCTCCCAACACAATTGGTCTCTTGGAAACCGACGTACCCCTCATTGTATTAGAGCCAGTCTCAATACCAGAAACTTGGCTGTTTGTGCTATGCTCCCCTGAGAATCCATCATCCCCTACATTTTCCAAAACAGCATACTTGTTTGAAATGGGTATAGCCACAAAAGACTCCTGCACTAGCTGCCTATCTCTTTTACCTTTCCTGGAGTTAACCCATCTATGTGACTGTATCTGAGACTTTCCCCCCTTCCTAGAACTGCCGCCATCACATACTGTTGCTGTTGCAAATTCCTCATTGCTTCTAACTGTCTGTCCAACCAATCCACTCAATCTGATAAGATTCACAAACAACAGTATTTATGGCAGATATAATCCACAGTAACCCTTAAACTCCTACAAGAAGCACATATCAAGAGTATTAAAGGCCATGTTTGCTCCTTCACAATCTACAGACCCAGAAAATATCACCGTCTTATTCCTCAACAAACACTGCCCCAGATTAAATTCATAGTTATGGTTTATATTTTAAGTTTAATCAAGAGGCATATATTCAAAAACATATAATCAAGAAATAACCCACTGTACTCACTACTGCAGACTTTCTGTAGTCCACTTAAAACAATTAACTTATTTGATTCTGTGCTGTCAACTTCACCCAAACAGGTTCCTCCAAGATCAGTTGTGAATTTCACTGTTTGTTAATTTTCCCAGACGCACTCCGATGCCCAGCGATACATGAATTCAAACAGCAAAGGCAGTAACTGTGCAGCTTCACTGCTGTGCCAGTTTCTTTCCCTCTCTCTCCTGCACTGACCTCACCATGTGCTTCCTTTGTCTGTTCTTCTCCCTTTTAAACTGCTGTTGTTTTGACTTTTTTTTCCAAAGTTCCAAAACAATGCAACAGCATATAAAACAGTAACTGCTGCTCCTGGAATTCGAGGAAATCACCTCCAGCACCAAAATTACCTCAAAAAAGGAGCAGCTGTTACAGCCAGAAATTTTTCCCATCCTCCATCTTGGATTACCCAGAATCCATTTAATGCAATATATTTTTTTTGAACATTTTAAATTACTTCTTTCAACATTTGCCACCCTTTTTTGCTACTTTTTTAGTCAATGTGACAAATCAATCTTAAACAGCCTCCCCCTTATATCTGCGTAATTAGTGTTGTTCAAGCTTAGCTTTGTGCTTGGAAGTGCAGTTTGATGCTCTTAACCTTGGAATGGAATTCGTATTGTATTATGGTTGCTTTTTCCCAGTGGGTCTCTTACTGTGAGTTTGTTAAATAAAGGTGCTTTATTAACCAATACTACACATAAAATCGTAGTGCCTATTTGGTTCAACAATATATTGTTCCAGGAAACTGCTGTAAAAGATTCTATTAAGGTTTCTTTGATTGATCTAGTCCAAGCAAAGATTAAACTTTACTTTGTTACAAGTTCAAATTATTTGTCACATACTACTCTGTGCAATGGTGAAACTACTGTTAGCAGACCTATTAATATCACCCATTGACATAATCTGACTACTGTTATTCCTAATTTCCACCTTTATTAGTCCTACTTTCCTATCTTCTGATCTAACACCTCTTTCTCACAACCATCTTATGGCATAATTTATTATCAAGGCTGCTCTTATTTCTTCTCCATTCTGCCCATTATTTGGAATGTTGTGTACGGTCAAATAATATTTTCCAACATTGGTCACCTTGGAACCATGATCCACAATAACTGAATTAACACAGATTAGGTAGAAGCACACAATCATAGATCAATGTGCTGGTATTTTCAACACAGAAAAAACACAATCAAAAAAAGTCAGATTTTGTTGCAAGTTAATTTGTCTTCTATTAATGTAGCAAGCTTTAACCAAGCCACATTACCAGTAGGGTGTGGAGGCTTTGGAAAACCAGGATGTTGTCTGGCTTAGAGGGTATTAGCTATGAGGAGAGATTGGACAAACTTGGATTGTTTTCACTTGAATGTCAGAGCCTGAGTGTCGACCTCATTGAGGTTTACAACATTATGAGAGGCATAAATAGGATGGATAGTCAGAGTCTTTTTCCCAGGGTAGAAATGTCAATTACTAGGGGACAGAGGTTTAAGGTAAAGTTGGGGGATTGGGGAGGGGGTTAAGTTTAAAGGAGGTGTGAGAGGCAAACTTTTTCACACAAAGGGTGGTAAATGTCTGGATGCACTGCCAGAAGGGGTGGTACAAGCAAATACTATAGCAACACTTCAGAGGCATCTTGACAGATACATGAATAGGCAGGGAATAGACAGATATGGACTATGTAGAGGCAATACATTTTTTGTTTAGAAAGGTGTCATGTGTCAGCTCAGGCTTGGTGGGCCTGGGTTATATTGTACTCTATTCTTAAATTACACTAGGAAATTCAAATAATGAAGGAAAACACAGGAGAATGGAGGAAATAATCAACAAAACTTATTCTTATTTGTTTCAAACTTTGACCATTTCTAATGCATCTGGGTACTTTTTACTTTATGCAGTGCCCAAAATTAGTAGCTAGCTCAACCCTCGAATGCACTTTGATTTTCAGTTATTGAAGAAGCAGCTCACTGAACTTGCATCTCTCGAGTTCTCAGTTAGAACACCAAATAGTGGCTGGTCTGTTTTCAAACATGAGAGAGAGAAACTTTGGAATTTGGAACAAATGTTAGTGTGCTCCTTGGAATGATCAAGGCCAGAATGCATATGTGGTATTGATTCTGTGGGCTTTGGAATCTCACAGAAAGGTGAAAGCAGCCCCATGCAAATTCATTTACAAACGCACCTACTCTGACACAGAGTCAAAGTAGACACCAGTAGATCAAGTCAGTAGACACATGACATCAGGTTATAGTCCAACAAATAGCTCCTTCGTCAGGTGAAGTCAGTTGGCATTGTGTGACTTCTGACTTTGTCCACCCTAGTCCAACCCAGTAGATTAAGCATCCTTTCTCATCAAAACAATCCAGTACAAGCTTAATTCCTGGACAGGATGGAAAGTCAATTCCTGGGAATTTCTTGCAACTGTTTATAGCCTGGTTCAACCAATTTTAGTAACAAATTTAGATTTGTTTTTAGAGCCACATTTTTTATGTGTAGTGTTATCAATGTTGATCAAAATAAAATGCACAATCTCATTCATTTTGTTTTAATCCATTCAGGGGTTGTGGCTTCGTGGACTGGGCCAGCATTTATTGCCCATCCCTTCGAGGTGGTGGTGGTGAGCTGTCTTCTTGAACCACTGTAGCCTGTTATGATCCAGCAATGCATGAAGGAAACATGATATATTTCCAACTCAGAATGGTGAGTAGTTTGAAAGGAAACTTACAGGTATGGTATTCTCATGTATCTGCTGCCCTTGTCCTCCTAGATGGCAGTGGCTGTGGGTTTAGAAGGTGCTATCCAAGAAGCCTTGGTGAATACCTATTGTGCACCTTGTAGGTGATACACACTGCTATTACTGTGTGCTGCGGGTGGAAGGAATGAATGCAAATCAAGCTGGCTGTTTTATCTCAGATGGTGTTGAAGAGGGTTAAGTTAGTTAAGAGTTAACATTTTGGCTATATAGTTAGAAATAAGTGAAACTAGAACTCAGAAAAAAGGCATTAAACTGTCAAATTTAGTAGCTATCAAAAGCTTTGGTTGAGGAACAGATGATGCCTACAAAAACTGTGGGAAAACATTGATAATACGGGACAACACATGGATGTTCAAGTGTAGGAATTATAATTACAATATGCATCCTGTAATCTGCATAATGTGTGAAGGTGTTCTGTAAGTCAGTGAGCTTTGATCTCTTTTAAAGTTCTCTATGCATGCACAAAATAAATGATCTTTATCTGTTCTTGTGGAGTCATCTATCAATTTGTCCAGTGCCCCTACTGCAGTCAAGCTTATGTTGGAACTGCACTCATTCAGGTAAGTGAGGAGTATTCCAGCATTCTCCTGTTTTGTGTCTTGGAGGTAGTGAACAGTTTGGGGAATTCAGGAGGTGAGCAACTCAACTGAAGTTTCCTAGCATTTGTCTTGGTAATGAAGCCACAGTTTGACTAGTCCAGTTCAATTTCTGGGTCAAAATCCTGCAATTCCCTCCCTAATTGCATTGTGGGTCAACCCACAGCATATGGACTGCAGCAGTTCAAGAAGGCAGTTCAATACCACTTTCTCAAGAGTATCCAGGGACGGGCAATAAATGTTGGCCAGTGAGCGACATTCACAAACCACGAGAGAATGAAACAAGCAAGTAGAGAGCAGAAAAAGACAATGGAGAGTGGGATTGAAGAGGATGGAAATGTAAATGGAGATAAAAAGGGAACTAGAACTAAAAAGACACGAGCTTGAAGAGAGAGAGAGAGAGAATGGGCATTTCAGGAGCGAGATATGGAAAACCAGCTTAAAATTATAAATAAAAAAAGAGATATCAGGTCACTGAGCCCACAGTGAAAATTTGTTTCAGTAAAGCGGATGACATACTGTTAGTATTATTTATTTCAGGTTACGGTAGCAAATAGACTGCACTGATTTTGCAAATGTCAAGAAATAATGTACCTGATGTCAGCAGGGTTTATGGGTGGGGTTGTCTATTGAGATTTCTTCCAATGGTCTGGGATTCCATGGGGTCTATTTTTGCCGTCATGATGGTCACAGCCATGATGGGGCCTACTGGAAGACATAATCTTGTAAGTTATTACAAAATATCAAGCATGTTCCCAAATGCAAAATCACTGGAGACAGTTCACTGAAATTAAACAATGGGTTATACTTTACAACTTCCCAAACCAGTGAATTTGGAGGTGGCTAAGCATGTAAAATAAAGCAAGTGATCAGCCCACCATCCTTCTACCCAGCTCCATTCTGTCCCCCACATTATACAGGGATGGTTAAAGTGTCAGGCAGCCCATCCTTAGGCGTACTGAGAATTGGCAGTGAACTGTTAACTATCTCTTAGAGTCACTTTCCACGTCCACCACAATTTTTCAGCCAGACCTAGGGTCTCCAATCTCTGCCTACCCACTTATCTTCAAATCTAAGAAAGCTGTTTTCCTGGTGACTATCTGTGCTCCCAACAGTGGCTGCCACTCTCCTTCGGGACTGCTGTGACTACAGAATGCCTGCCAGTCCTATTATACAGGAGCTATCTGCAGTCTGGAGGTAGGGAGTTAATTTTATCTCTATTGGGGGTGTATGTTTCACTCTGCAGTAATTAGGGCCATCTGGGGTGCCTGGATTGATGGTTGGTACAGTGTTGACCGGCACTTATCCCCATAATCACTTGCCAATAATTCACCCATTAATTTTGCTTCTCACTCCACAGGAACTCCCTGACTCATTCCAATATTTTCCATTATTGTAATATCAAGGATGGAAGGAAGCCATTTGGCTCATTAAGCATCCAATAGCTCTTTCATAGAGAGAAATCTGATTGATCCCCTTTCCTGGGCAGAATCTTCCATTATGGTGTCAAAGTTTGATGGTTCTTGTCAGGCTGAGCATGGCTTCTGCTTGGAGATGGATCGGTTTTTGTTGCACATTAATGCAATTCCCACCTCATTTAACTCCCACCACTGTTCCACAAAGGGGTCAAAGATCCTGGTGCCATTCATTGCCCACAAGCCAAGAGCATCTCCTCGGCTCTTAGAGTGGACATGTGCAGCTAAGCATTCCTGTCTTTCCACACGTTCCTGGTCAACCAGCCTCCAACGGCCGAATAGACATTACCCCAAGATAAATTCAATGGGGTGTGCCTATTAAATTCCAATCTTGCACCTTCATTTATCTTCTGTACTCAGTGCAATTTAGATTATCACCACGCGTGATTAAAACATCCAATATCAACTGGGGCATGGTACAGCCAAAAGCTTCCCCCAAAGAAACAAATCAGCAGATTTTCCCTCCAAGAGCAGTAACCTCCCTGTTGCATGCTTTTTTTAGGCAGTCAGAAATCAGAAGGCCAATATTGCTCACTCATAGAAAAGTTATTTGGGAAGGGGGAACTGAATTTTAGTGAGCTGGCCATTGGATGAGCATTCATGATTGGCAAATAATTGCAAAAAGGCTTCCTGATATTCACCACTGGGCAGGTCTCTGATAAGTACGTTTGCTGTAGACTGAAAGTTTGGCCAGGTGGTTGACAGTGAGGAGAAAGGTGTTAGGTTACAGGAGGATACAGATGAATTGGTCAAATGGGCAGATCAGTGGCAGATGGCATTTAACCTTGAGGAAGGTGTGAGATGCTGCACTTTGGAAGTTGGAACAAGATCAGGGAGTATTCAGTGAATTGCAGAACACGAGGAAGTTCAGAGGAACAAAGGAATCGTGCAGTGCTTGTCCATAGATTCTTAAAGGCAGTAGGACAGGCTAATAAAGGAATCAAGGCATATGGGATACTTATAATCTATGCCATGACCGATGAAGACAAGATCAGGGACACCATGATGGACCTACATAGGATTCGGTTAGCCCACAGCTGGAGAACTGTGTGCAGTTCAGCTCACTACACTATAGGAAAGATGTGATTGTAGTGGAGGAGATATAGAGGATGTTCACCAAGAGGTTAGCCATGATAGAGCATTTTAGTTATGAAGAGAGGCTGGGTAAGCTCAGGTTGTTTTCAAGAAGAGAGGGTTGAGAGGTGACCTGATTTTTAAGATGTTTAAGATTATGACGGGCACGGACAGCATGGATAGAAAGCAGCTATTCCGCCTAGTCAAAAAGTCAATAACAAAGGGGCACAATGTTAAGGTGAAAGGTTTAACGTTTAGAGGGATTTGAGGAAATCTGTTTTACCCAGAGGGTAGTTGGAACCTGGAATGCAGTGCCTGGGAGGATATTTGAGACAGGTAACCTCACAACCTTTAAAATTGGGTGAGAACTTGTACTATTCAAGGCTATGGGCCAAGTGCTGGAAAGTGGGACTCGTGTAGATTTAGACTAACTTTTGCCGGTGCAGACACAACAGACGAAAGGGCCTCTTCTGCACCAGATGGTTTTATGCTTGTCTACCCATTTTTAAGATCACGAGAACTCAATCATCATCATTTACTCTCTCATCAGGATTTTGATTTAAGGACTCTTATACAATTAAGTTCAGCTGTCCGCCTTGCTTCCCACTTCCTCTCCTTTCCCTCCAATTTTGTTCTTTATCAAATATTCATCCAATTCCCTCCTGAAGGTTATTATTGTATCCACCCTCTAACAGGCTAGTCAGTAAGGAAGGTCCGAGATCCTACAGAACAGAGAAGAAGCAGCACTTTATAGTCATAGTGTCATACAGTACAGAAACAGACCCTTTGGCCCAACTTGTCCATGCAGTATCCCACTGACTTTATATTGGACCAAGAAGTAGCCAAAAATCAAAAAAAAAGAGAGCAGCAGTTGGGGCAGTAGTTATTTCCAAAGATTGAGCCAAAGCAGCAGACTCAGGGAGAAAAGCATTTAAATAGCAAAATATACAAATAACTAAAATAACCATTTCAGAAAAGAACAGGAATTTCTCAAGGAAGGTAAAATTGGCAGATAGGTTGGACAATCACAATATAGATGACAGAAGGTTTTGAGGAAAGGTCACCAGATCTGAAACATTAACTCTGATTTCTCTTCACAGATGCTGCCAGACCTGCTCAGCTTTTCTAGTGACTTAAGTTTTTGTTTCATTTTGTTTTCAGTTGGTTATTTTCTATTTCTGTTATACATCAAGGAAAATACTCAAATGTTTCCTGCCAATTTTAATTTTACTCCAGTCACACATCATTGAGAAACACATAATTAGTCCAACAGTTTCTTCATTTCCTTAAGTTTCTCATGTGTGTCAGGAACATTTAAGAACAAGAAGAAAATAGGAAAGAACCATAGAGGAAAACAAATGGCAAGGATGGATATATGGATATACAGAAGAGTAGCAAATAGAAGTTGAAAAAGAAAATGAAAATATTTAAGTGAAAACATAAAAACAGCAAAACATCACAGGAAACAAATAATGCAGATTTTAAAAATCTGAACATGGCGGGACACCAAATTACAACTTGTGAAGCCAAGACGTCTGAATAGTTTGATAACAAAAGTTCTAAGTTTCAATCCGATGGCATTACTGAAAGGTTATAATTAAATTTGCTAAAATGCTTTATGTGGATAAATTTATGGAACGTTACTTACCCAAAAGGGAAGTTTCTAAATCCATAAGGAAATGCAGTTCCAAAAGGGGGAAAGCCTGCATTTTGAAACTTTTGGCGACAAGCTCCCACATAAGAGATTTTTCCAACCACAAAACCAAGAACTCCAGCAACTGCCAAACAAAATACAAAGGCACTGTTAGTCAGGCACAGTTACTAGCATCTTCGTGACCTGGTGTAGGTACACCTGCTCCCTCCACAAGCAAGAACAGAGCTCCTTGTTTCCACCCATAAGTCCAGAAGACCATGAAAAATAGGAATTGGACTAGGCTGTTTGGCCCCTCAAGCCTGCTCCGCTATTCAAATGGATCATGGCTGATCCGACATTCCCCACATCCACTTTCCTGCCCTTTCAAAGCAACCCATGATTCCCCTAATGATCAGGAATGTATCCATCTCAGCTTTAAATAGACACAAAGATTCTGGGGGCTGTCTGTAGCAAGGAGTTCCAAAGTCTCACATCCCCCTGAGAGAAGAAATTTGTCCTTATCTCAGTCTCACATTAACACCTCCTTTATTCTGAGACTATACCTTCTAGTCCTAGACTCTCCCATGAAGGGAAACATTCTCTAAGAATTTACCCTGTCAAGCCCCTTAAAAATGGTCCAGTATGTATTTCAATGAGATCACCTCTCATTCTTCTAAACTCCAGTCAGTAGAGTCCCAATTTATTTAATTTTTGCTATAAGACTATCCCTCCATACCAGTGATTATCCTAATAAACATTCTCTGAATCCACACAGTGTCTGACATTAGTAGAAAGAGCCGGGTCACTGTAACATGAACATCAAACCCTTCAGAACTGTTACCTTACACAATGCTGGGAAGTGGCAGTCTGACACTCATTGACTGAGAGGACTTAAACTGAGTAAAACTGTTCACCACCTTGATGTTGTGTTTGAGAGATTAGATTAGATTACTTACAGTGTGGAAACAGGCCCTTCGGCCCAACAAGTCCACACCGACCCGCCGAAGCGTAACCCACCCATACCCCTACATCTACCCCTTACCGAACACTACGGGCAATTTAGCATGGCCAATTCACCTGACCTGCACATCTTTGGACTGTGGGAGGAAACCCACGCAGACACGGGGAGAACGTGCAAACTCCACACAGAGAGTCACCTGAGGCGGGAACTGAACCCGGGTCTCTGGCGCTGTGAGGCAGCAGTGCTAACCACTGTGCCACCGTGCCGCCCAATGAATTCCCAATCTCTTAACTGCACCATTGCAAACTATAACAATGACAGCTTAACATTTATATATCAATTTGACTATTTGCTGAGGTGGTTAACAGGAATGACAGCAAGAATAAAGAACAATACAGCACAGGAACAGGCTGTTCACCCCTCCAACCCTATGCCACCACCTTTTGCCCTTCCATACTAAAATTGTCTTCACTTACAGAATCCACATCCCTCTATTCCCTTTCTTTTCATGCATTCATCCAGGTGCTTCCTGAATGCTGCTATTGTGTCTGCTTCCACCACCTCCTCTGGCAGCATGTTCCAGGCACTCACCATCCTTTGAGTGAAAAACGTGTCTCGCACGTCTCTTTTAAACACACACACACCCCCGCCTCCCCCCCCCCCCCCCCACCCCCCCGCCTACCCCACCACCTCCGCACCTTGAACTGTCCCCTATTAACTAACTCCTCCACCCTGGGGAAAAAGCACCATACGTTCCACTCTATCTATGCCATTCACAATCTTATAAACATCTATGAGTTTGCCCTTCCACCTCCTGTGTTCCAGTGAAAATGAACTCAGTCTAGCCAACCTTTCTTCATAGCTAAAATCTCTCATACCAGGCAACACCTGGTAAACCTTTTCTGTACCCACTCGAAAACATCCAAATCCTTCTGGTAGTGTAATGACCAGAACCGAACGCAATGTTCCAAGTGTGGTCTAACTAAAGTTCTATAAAGCTGCAGCATAACTTGTCTATCCTTATACTCAATAGTATTCTTCCAATGAAAGGAAGCATGCCAGAAGCTCTTTTAACTATCTTTTCTACCTGCACTGCCACCTGCAGTGATCTGTGGACCTGCACACCCAGCTCCCTCTGACTATCAATATTCCTATGGGTTCTGCCATTCACTGTATAATTTCCACCTGTACCTGACCTTCCAAAATGCAACACCTCATATTTGTCCTGATTAAACTCCATCTGCCATTTTTTTCTGCCCATGCTTCCAATTGATTTATATCCTGCTGTATCCTCTGACAATCCTCCTCACGTTCTGCAACTCCATTAATCTTTGTGTTGTCCGACAACTTATTAATTAGACCAGCTACATTTTCCCCCAAATTGTTTATATAGATCACGAACAGCAGAGGTCCCAACACTGCTCCCTGTGGAACAACCCTCCATTCCGAAAAGCATCCTTCCACTGCTACCCTCTGTCTCCTATGACTAAGCCAGTTCTGTATCCATTTTGCCAGCTCACCCCTGATACCATGCGATGTCACCGTTTGTACCAGTCTGCCAAGAGGGACCCTATCAAAGGCATTACTGAAATCCAGGAAAACAACATCAACTGGTTTTTCTCTCATCAATCATCTTCGTCACCTCCTCAAAAAACTCAATCAAGTTAATGAGGCATGCCCTCCTGTGCAAAAAACCATACTGTCGATCACTAATAAGTTTTTGCTCCTAAATGGGTACAGATCTTGTCCCTGAGAATCTTTTTCAATGATTTGCCTACCACCAATGTGAGACTTAATTAATCCTGTAATTCCCAGAATTATACCCCAGGAGTATCACAGGTCACTGATGGATAAAGGTACCTTTAAGGGAGCTATTTTTCAGGCAGTCTGTACATGCTGGTGGCTTGGTATTTCTCCCTCAACTGTTCAAATTTTCCCAGTCTTATACCTCAAAGCATCGGATTGTGTCATTAGCTTTTAATATTGTCAATGCGTTAAATTCAAGCTTGATTGGAGTTTAGTTTTTTGGGGGTATTATTTAAACTGATTGTCCCAATTTTAATTTGTTTTTGTCTCTTGGCAACCAGCCAAACTAGCTGCTGGACCCAAAGGTTATATTATATCTTGTTCAGAACACTTGGTGTTGTCAGGGAGTTTTTAACTCTCTTAAAGGTACAGTGCACCCACATCTTCATAACATCAGTAATTTGTTGCCTTGCCTCCCTCAATATTCTGGGACAGATCCCATCAGGACTCTTAGACTTATCTACCTGAATATTTTTTAAGATGCACAATGCCGCTTTCTTTTTAATAGCAACTTGGCTTAGAAACTCGACACACCCTCCCCTGAGATCATCTCCACCAATTCCTTCTTTTTAGTGAATACCAACACAAAGTGTTTGCTTAGGACCTCACTCACCTTGCTACCTAACGATTCCGTACCAAGCTGCAAACAGAGATATCTGGACAGATGATCAAAAGCTTAATCAAAGAGTTAGCTTTAAGGAGAATTTTGAAAGTAGACAGTCAGCTAATAAGGCGTTACACTTCAGGAAATAAATGCCTGACCTTAGGGCCTCGGTTGTTGAAAACACAGCTGACAATGGTGTAGTAATTAAAATTGAAAACGTGTCGAGGACCAGAAATGGAAGAGTGTAGATATCGTGAACATTTAGCTAGTTGAAGGATGTTACAGTGATAATGAGGAGGGATGTATTCTCTCCTGCTAACCACGAGATAAGCTCTAAACCAAAACAAAGACAAGGTGGATTGGTAGCAGCAAACTACCTCATACTGGTAGAGGTGGCCAGTACCACAAAGTACTTAGAGTGCTCATCTTTGAAAATACCATACCCATGGTTCATCATCACCTTCTCCAGGGATGCTCAACAAGGCAGTAAACAAAAAGAAAGAATATGGAGCACAATTCCCAGCTGCTAATTCGTTCAACTAACTGGGAACAGCAGACAATGGAGGTTCTAGAATGGCTGAGGTGAAAGAAACAATGTCCATGAAAGGCTGCTACCTACATTTTTCCCAGTTTAATTTGCCAAGACCATAGAGGAAATCTCACACATAGATTGTAACCTACTCAATATAATGCTGTAATGGGACTACACAAATTAAAATCATTTGAGTTTTCTGACATACTTTTCTATGTTTTTGCAGTTTCAAGCACTACTATGTACAGTTCACTACCATGTATACGGTAAAACAAATCATTAACTTACGTGCGACTTTAGGAATCGACCCAAATCTCTTTGAAGGTGAAAGAATCCCTATATAGGGTATAGAAAAAATTATTCCAATTTAATCCACCAATTATTGTCTTTTATTTGGCAGAAGAGTATATTAGCTTTAAGTTTTGAAAGTAGCTTCCTCAAACTATAAGGAAACTGAACATTTTCAGTCCAAAAAATAAAGAACTTTGCTTAACAAATGTTCACATTCCCATCACTTAAAAGGAGAAAACCTCTCTCTTCTTTGAGCTTGCCAACTGTTTTTAATGCTAATTAATGTAATGGTAAATTTTTTGCCCTCTATATACCTCAATGATGATTCTTCAATCTGCTTACTTGAACAGCCATTGCGTAACGTACCCCGCTCATTCACAGTCCAAATTTCCTAATGAGATTGACACATCAGCCCAGATACCAAAAGTCATAGCTAAGCTGATTTAAAACCCACTAAAGGTCAATGAACTGTTGTAAGTTAAGTAATATTAAAATGGTGTTCATAAAGAGTGAAAACAAAATCTACATCCATTTCCTTGGAATTTCTATGGATCATCTGCCAGAAATACAGTGGTTCAGCCAAAACAACACATTGGAGATTCAACTCAACTTTATTCAACTGATTAATTTAAGTAGAACATTATGAATTGATAACTTCTTTGTAATATTACCTTTGTACACCAATCCTTGAGTAGCAAGCATACTTGCAATAGATAATGGCAAAGCTGAAAACAAGAAAATTCATAACAGTGAAATTCCATTCTGTCAAAACCAATATCAATCAAGGATAATCATCCCAAATACAATGTGTGCAGGGAGCTAATGTTTCATGACTGAGGGAAAGAGCTTGAAGGAAATTTCCTGTTTTATCTTCAGATTTCTTCCTTACATTAGAAGAGGGGTTATGGGGTGATGCCAGTGTCCTTGCTTCTAAACCAGAACTTTAAGATTCAAGTGACTGCTCAGGACATGATAGCCAGACAAGCTGTGCCATAATGCAGCCAAGCAGCTTAATTAACAATCAGGAAGTACTTCAAATGTTCCGATGGCAAAGGGTGAGCACAAGGGAGATTGACGGCCTGTTCAGAATCATGAGGTAATTACAGTGCAACAGCCTGTCTATGTTAAAAGACTCCAGAGGCAGAATCCTGGCATGTTCAAGTATTATCCTTATTCTGAGGGACTATCACTCTTACACTTGATTTATTTTAACCCACGTAGAACAGAACTCAAAAGGGCTGGAAGACAGCTGTAACTGGAAGTAACACATGAACTGCAGCAGTTTAAGAACTAAGTTCACCATCACCTGCTTAAGGGCAACTACGGACAGGCAATAAATGTTGGCCCAGCTAGCGACTCCCAGATCCCATGAGTGAAATTTTTTAAAAAAACTGAGAGGGGGTGCGCATTGGTGAGTAGGTCAGATAGGTTGGGGGTGAATGGGCAAAAGTTCTGATAGTGTCAGGAAATCACCTCTTAGTTGTAACCTTCTAAGTTTTACCCAGTATAATTAAGTGATAGACAGCCACCCTGCTCTCACAGAGGTGAGTTAACAGTTTAAATTTATCACATAACTTGTCTCTGAAAGTAAGAATGCAGATGAAGCAAGCAAGTGGTATGTTGGTCTTCAAAGTGATAGAGTTGAAGTACAGAAGCAGGGATGTCTTACTGCCTTGGTGAGAATTGTGTGCGGTATTGGTCTCCTTATCTGAGGCAGGATGTTCTGGCTATGAAGAGAGTGCAACTAATGTTTACCAGACCGATTCCTATTATGGTAGGACTGACATATGTAAAGAGACTGGACAGGACTATATTCACTGGAGTTTGGCAGAATATTGCAGGATCTCAAAATAATATATAAAATTTGAAACAGGACCAGACAGGTTAAATGCAGGAAGGATGTTCCTCAAGAGCAAGGGGTCCAAAGCCAAAGGTCTCAGTCAAGGTTTATTAGGGTAGACCATTTAGGATTGAAATGAGGAGAGATGTCCTCACACAGAGGGTGGTGAATCTGTGGAATGCCCTGCTGCAGAAAGCAGTTGAGGCCAAAATGTTGCATGTTTTCAAGAAGGAGTAAGGCATAGTCCTTAGGACTAAAGAGACCAAACGGTATGTGAAGAAAGCAGGAATTGGATACTGAGTTGGATGTTCAGATATGGCCATATTGAATAGACGAGCAGGCTCAAAGAGTCAAATAGCCTATTCCTCCTCTTACTTCCTATGTTTCTATGATGTTGAAATCTTGAGATTTGATCCTGCAAAGCAAATTATCTGGTTGGGTAGCTTTCTTTGCTAATGGCAGTAAGTGAAGAAGAGGGTCAGAAGCACTCTTTGTGAAACATGAAGAGCAAAAGATTTACTAACTGGCACCACACCCATTCCCAAATCATTCATGATCAGAATTTCAACAACTCCCAAATCCTATTTAGCAGCAGAATTCCTCACCCCAGAGTGAGGAATTGCATCCTGTGCAGGTTCAAATACCTCCCCTCTGCTCTGAGAATTAGATCCTTCTTTTCATCAAAATCTGCTGGCCCCTTTCACAAAGTCAAAGATTGGATCCAGTTCGTCCTGCAACCTCTTCTCCAGTATTCCTGTCCATCTGGAAGCCAATCAGGCTGACACTTGGGCAGGAAAACTGCCACTGATGTACAAAACACACAGTGGCCCAGAGTTGGTAAAAACAATGACTGCAGATGCTGAAAACCAAATACTGGATTAGTGGTGCTGGAAGAGCACAGCAGTTCAGGCAGCATCCAACGAACAGCGAAATCGAAGTTTCGGGCAAAAGCCCTTCATCAGGAAACTGATGAAGGGCTTTTGCCCGAAACGTTGATTTCGCTGCTCGTTGGATGCTGCCTGAACTGCTGTGCTCTTCCAGCACCACTAATCCAGTAAGTGGCCCAGAGTTCCCAACTGTTAACCAGAGAACCCACCTCCACTTTTGACAAGTCACAAAACTAAATCTTCCCCCTATATCTTCACAATTATTGTCAGAGATCAGTGGATTATGTAAATATGACAGGGTGCAAGGTCAATAATGTAAAGTCCAAAGAATCACAGTAAGAATAATTGTATGAAACAGATCTACACAGTAATTCCAACCAGGAGTGTACATTCTAACCTGATTATTCATAGAATCATAGTTACTTTGACCTGCTTAGATTTGCAGAAAACAGGACAAAAGTGAAAAAGATCAACATAGGGTGTGACAAATTATCAGAAAATAAGCTAATAAAACTTGCCTCTGTACCAGAAGCTTTCACTCTTGCATTCCATTATAATCTTGCCAACTTTCTCATAATTAGGTCCGTTCACATATCCACCCTGTGTATACAAAGTCAGTTGCTTAATCAGTCATAATTCTGTGGATGATTGAACTGTTTTACAATTATAGCTATCAATAAGAGGATAATAAAAAAAGAACAAAGAACAAAGAGAACTTACAGCCCAGGAACAGGCCCTTTGGCCCCCCAAGCCTGAGCCAATCCAAATCCATTGTCTAAACCTGTCACCCAATTCCTAAGGATCTGTATCCCTCTGCTCCCCACCTACTCACGCATCTGTCCAGATGCATCTTAAATGAATTTACCCGTGCCTGTCTCTACTACCTCTGCTGGCAACGCGTTCCAAGCACCTACCACCCTCTGTGTGAAGTACTTGCCGTGTGTATCCCCCTTAAACTTTTCACCTCTCACCTTGAAAACGTGATCTCTCGTTATTGAATCCTTCACACTGGGAAAAAGCTTATCTCTATCCACCCTGTCTACAAAATTAACTAAATCATTTCTCTGATAATATTTCTATATCCTGTAGTACTTGGTCATCAGTTTCAATACTCATTAGTCAGCTTATTCTCAAGTAGGGCTCCAAACCTATACAGATCTACACCCACTTCTGTCCAGCTTTTGGAGAGCATTTTATTGCATTCCTTACTGTGTACTTATCTGACAACTATTGAAATTGTGGGAGAACTTCCTCGTTCTCCATCCTACTAGAACTGTGATTTCCCCACCATCCGGTAGTATTTTTGGACAGTGTTAACAATTCAAATTTATTTTTAAAAGTGCATATTTTCTGATGAAAGAAGGGGACATTGCAATTAATTTTGGATTTCCCCAGAAAAGTAAGTTCATGGACCTATTGTTGTTAGATTCTTTTCCCGAGGTTTCACACACGAGACGCAATTCGCTCACACCAACTTCTGCAAACAATTAAGAGTTTGTTAAAGTCTGTACAAACTAGGTGACCCCCCAGTGACCCTCTTCACAGGCGTGCAAAGTTGAGTCAAAGAGGCCCCGATCAAAGAAAACACATCCTCTTTATAAAGGTCAGTTGGTAATGCTTACAGGTACTCTGGCCATTCTCCCTTCACCTCCATAACCACATGTTACCCAGGCACAATGGTAGAATGAGAGCATCCTCAAAGATGTAAATGCCATAATCCCGGGGAATTGTTATGCAAATGATTTCCTGACTCCATGATTCCCCAAGATAATGTAGGTGTGATTTGCCCTAGTTTTGGGGGATGGCTATGAAAGCATTTCTGAATGGAAGGGCCTGAATGAGAATTTAATTTGATAATAACAGGAGAGTAGTAGTAAATGTAGTAGTATGAAGTGAGAGTCATCCACGTTTCCGCATGAATATCGACCCTCCCCCCACATAAAGATAGTACAGTTTAATCCTTAAACATTACATTAATGTTCAGCGAGATAGTACAATTTATTTCTTTTTAGAAATAATTTTTATTAGAAACCTTTTTAAATCTTTTACAAAACATCTATCCACAAAAAAAGAATAATAGCAAAAAACAAAAAACTAGAAACAGTACAACAAAGTAATATCACGATATTATTAGCAGTGAACGACCTACTATTCCAACTTAAACTAAACTATAAACAAACTAAATAAAAATTAAATTAAACTGAATTCAAATTAAATTAAATTATATCTCACTACTTTATTCTATTTCAGTCATCACACCTCCATTGAAACTCCCATCCCTGGGAGCACCCAACATTATACCAGTATTCTTTCTCCCCCAGCCTCCCCCTCCCAGCACACCATGGGCACCCATACTGATTCCAACAGCTATACCATGGCCCTAGTTAATATTGCTGATAAGTCTGCGTCAATATAATTTAGAAAGGGCCGCCACATCTTGTAAAACTGCTCCGTTTTGTGGTGCGCCATATTTGTGAGGTAGTCTTGGGGGAGATGTTCCATCACCAGCGTACGCCACCCCATAAGTCCTGGTGGTTTTTCTGACATCCACTTCACTAAAATGTTCTTCCTCACACAGTAGATAAGAATGTTCCACAGTCTCTTCCCGTCTTCCCCCAGAGAGGGTAAATTTGGCAACCCCAGAACAAAAAATATCAGATCCACGTTAACTTCGATTCTTTAGCTCCCCTACTATAGCACTCTAGTATCTGTGGATCAACATGACCAGTAGCAGTGTGTGAGAGTGCCCATATTAATTTTACATTTGGAACACCCTGATGATACTCCTCTCTTGAACTTAGCTAGCCACTCTGGCGCCATATGAGCCCTGTGTAAGATCTTCAATTGCATGGCCTATGCTCTGTTGCATACTGAAATTTTCCTTACATTTCTCCATATATCTTCCCATACCTCCGATGAGATATCCTCTCCTAGCACTCAATTCCACATCCTACAGAGTCCTTCCACATCCTCTAAGGCACGACCTTTCTGTAAATGATACAAGAGGTTGGCTAACGTGGTGCCACTGTTTAAGAAGGGTGGTAAGGTCATGCCAGGGAACTGTAGACCAGTGAGCCTGATGTCAGAACTAGGTAAGTTGTTGGAGGGAATCCTGAGGGACAGGATGTACATGTATTTGGAAAGGCAAGGACTGATTAGGGATAGTCAGCATGGCTTTGTGTGTGGGAACTCATGTCTCACAAACTTGATTGAGATTTTTGAAGAAGTAACAAGGAGGATTGATGAGGGCAGAGCGGTAGATGTGATCTATATGGACTTCAGTAAGGCAGTCGACAAGGTTCCCCATGGGAGACTGGTTAGCAAGGTTAGATCTCACGGAATACAGGGAAAACTATCCATTTGGATACAGAACTGGCTCAAAGGTAGAAGACAGAGGGTGGTGGTGGAGGGTTGTTTTTCAGACTGGAGGCCTGTGACCAGTGGAGTGCCACAAGGATTGATGCTTGTATCCACTACTTTTTGTCATTTACGTATATGATTTGGATGTGAACATAAGAGGCACAGTTCGTAAGTTTGCAGATGACACCAAAATTGGAGGTGTAGTGGACAGTGAAGAAGGTTACCTCAGATTACAACAGGATCTTGATCAGATGGGCCAATGGGCTGACAAGTGGCAGATGGAGTTTAATTCAGATAAATGTGAGGTGCTGCATTTTGGGAAAGCAATATTTTAGCAGGACTTATACACTTAATGGTAAGATGCTCGGGAGTGCTGCTGAACAAAGAGACCTTGGAGTGCAGGTTCATAGCTCCTTGAAAGTGGGGTCACAGGTAGACAGGATACTAAAGAAGGTGTTTGGTATGGTTTCTTTTATTGGTCAGAGTATTGCGTACAGAGGTTAGGACGTCATATTGCGGCTGTACAGGATATTGGTTAGGCCACTGTTGGAATATTGTGTGCAATTCTGGTCTCCTGCTTATTGGAAAGATGTTGTGAAGCTTGAAAGGGTTCAGAAAAGACTTACAAGAATGTTGCCAGAGTTAGAGGATTTGAGCTATAGGTAGAGGTTGAACAGGCTGGGGCTGTTTTCCCTGGAGTACCAGAGATTGAGGGGTGACCTAATCGAGGTTTACAAAATCTTGAGGGGCATGGATAGGATAAATAGACAAAATCTTTTCCCTGGGATCAAGGAGTCCAGAACGAGAAGACATAGGTTTAGGGTGAGAGGGGAAGATATAAAAGAGACCTAAGGGGCAACTTTTTCACGTGCATGGAATGAGCTGCCAGAGGAAGTGGTGGAGGCTGGTACAATTGCAACGTTTAAAAGGCATTTCGATGGGTATATGAATAGGAAGGGTTTGGAGGGATATGGGCTGGGTGCTGGCAGGTGGGACTAGTTTGGGTTGGGATACCTGGTCAGCATGGATGGATTGGACCGAAGGGTCTGTTTCCATGTTGTACATCTCTATGACTCTATGACTATGATTATACTGACTGAAAGAGCACTTGTACAATTTTTTCCTTGTCTGACTTGTAACACTAAGCCAGGAGCTTGGTCTTCCTGTGCATATAATCCCTTATCTTAAAGTACCAGAAAAGATCCCTATTAGACAATCCATATTTCTGACTTAACTGGCTAAATGATATCCAGACTTCCCCCTAGAATAAATCTCCCAGGCAAGAGATTCCCTTATTCTCCTATAACTTAAAGCCGGAGTTCATTGCCACAGGTTTAAACCCTTGGACTCCCACCAACGGGGTAAACAGTGAGATGTAAGACCAAGTGCCCTCATCTTGCCTCATAATCCTCCAGGCTTTCACTGTATTTAAAATGACTGGATTCTTACACTGCTCTGTCACAGGTTTCATCTTATCCATAAATAATAGATTAACTAGGGGACTTCTCAACTACAAAGCTTCAACATCAAGCCAAATCGATTCCGAATCCCCCTATACCCAGCATTAACATATGCTAACAAAGCGCTTATTTGATATTTCTTCAAGTCTGGAAGATCCACTCCTCTCTCACCTGCAAAGGCTGCAATTCAATACATTTAATTAGAGGGTGCCTGTACACCAAATATTAGATCCTGGCCAGCCACTGAACCTACGTAACACTCATCTGGATAGTAACAACAGGAGCATTCTCGCGGGGTACAGCAGGCGGGGAAGAATATTAATTTTAATCAGGGCTATTGGGCCCACCCATGATCTCAGTAACCCCTCCCACCGCTGCAAATCCTGTTTTATCCTCTCGAATAGTTGTACATAGTTAGCTTTGTACAGCTAGTGGAAGGAAGGGGTAATGAAAATTCCCAAATACAATAAACCTTTCAACGACCATCTAAACAGGAACTGCATTCCATCCTTCAGATTAGGCACCTCCACTAATCCCCCCAACGGCATGGCTTCCGATTTTGTCAAGTTATTCCTGTAGCCCAAGAAACTGCCAAATAAATTAATTGTTTGAATCAATCGAGGAATGGACATCCCTGGATTGGCCAAGAACAAAAGGACGTCGTCAGCGTATAGGGTGATCTTATGCTGCCACATTCCCTCCCTTGGCGCCACTATTTCAGGATCCCTCCTGATAGCTTTGGCTAACAGCTCAATTGCCAAGGTGAATAACAGCAGTGAGAGGACACCCCTGTCAACTACCTCTCCCAATATTAAGAGCACCTGACTTGGTGCCATTAGTAATGACTGCCGTCTTAGGATCATTTTACAATACTGCCACCCATCTGGCAAAGGATCCCCCCAGACCAAAGCGCTCTAGGACCCCAAACAAATATGGCCATTCTACCCGGTCAAACACCTTTTCTGCGTCTAGGGAGACCACGAGACCTGGGATCAATCTTTGCTGGCATACCTGCACTATGTTCAGTACCCTCCTAATATTGTTGGAGGTGCAATGGTCCTTATCAAAACCCGTCTTAAATTCTTTTATAATATGGGGCAGGATCTTTTCCAACCTCAGAGCCAGCATCTTGGATAGGATTTTAAAATCTACATTCAACATTGAAATTGGTCTGTATGAGGCATATTCTTCAGGGTCTTTCCCCTTCTTTAAAATGAGGGAGATATTAGCCTCCCATAGAGAAGGCGGCAGACAATACTGTGTATATGAATAGCTATACATCCCCAGAAGTGGCTCCACCAATACATTTATGAATTCCTTATAGAATTCACTTGGGAATCTATCTGGCCCCGGTGCTTTGCCACCCTGGAGATGCCTTATTGCTTCCTGCACTTCCTGTACCATCATAGGCACATTCAACAGGGAAGTCTGTTCTGGGCTTATACTGGGGGAGGTCCAGATTCTCAAAAAAGGACTACATTCTCGCTGCACCATGTTTCCCTCTGACTGTTATAGCTCTGCAAAGAATTCCCTAAATCTCACACTATCTTCTTCAACTCACTGGTAATCGTGCCAGCCTTCTCTCTAACAGATGTAATAGACTGGGAAGCTTTTTTTCCTCCCAGCCAGATATGCCAGATATCTACGTAGCTTACCTGCAAATGCAAACAGTTTTTGTTTAGCAAAGGAGACCTCTTTTTTTGCCACTTGCATGTGCAATGAGTCAAGAGCTGCCCGGAGGGCCGTGACCTGCTACAGTTTGACCAAAGAGGGCCTATTAATAATATGCTTCCTCAGTTATCTGCAGCCAGGTCTCCAGCATCCATTGTTGCTCCTCCCTCTGCCTCCTTCAAGTCGCTGAATATGAAACGATCAGGCCTCGTAAATATGCCTTAGTGGCCTCCCAAAGTATTGCTGGACTACAACCTGAGTTGATATCCGAGAAGGCCTTGAACTCTCTTCTGATGTACTCAACAAATTTGCTATCCCTTAACAGGAATGGGTCCATGTGCCAGTGCCCTGCATCCATTCCACCACCCTTGATTTTAACATCTAAATAAACTGGTGCATGGTCCAAGACAGCTATATTCCCAACTTTGCACACCAATGTTCTGTCCAAACCATCAGTTGGCATTAAAAAACATGTTAATTTCCGTATGGTACTTGTGTAGATTGGAGTAGAAAGTAAAGTCTCCTCCATTAGGGTGGAGATGCCTCCACACATCCACTAGTCCCAACTCCTCACACATGTCCACCAACTGCTTAGACTGCATAGGTGTACCTGCTGGGCCCCTTGGCACCCTGTCAACCTCAGGATCTATTAGGCAATTAATATCCCCCTCGTATGACTGTGAGGCACACCCCAAGATTCATTAATTAATCAACTGCATCAATTAGAAATTTAAGCGGGTGCGCCGGGGGACAATACACATTCAAGATGCCATACTCAATGTATTAGAGCTTTAAGAATGATGAATGTCCATGTTCGTCCTTAATTTGCTCAGTCACCTGAAAAGGGAGGTTCCTTCTTACCAGTATAGCCACTCCTCTACTCTTACAGCTGGAGGAGCCCTTTTCTTCCTGAGGCTTGGCAGCACCTTTTTTCTTTTAATGGGGCAGTGGCTCCCTTTTACAGGCAGTGGTTCTTCTCTGACCACTGCCTCCTGCTGGCCGACTGTCACCTACAGGACGAACAGCGGGCAGGCAAGGGAACGTGGAAACTGAACACTAAGCTGTTGACCCCGGGAAACATCGAAGAGCTCTAGAGGGATTACGCAGGTTGGAGAACCGTGAAGCCCCTCTTTGAGTCTCCAGCGGACTGGTGGGAAATGGTAAAAGGGAACATCAAGAGGTTCTTTATCCTCAAAGGTGTCCAGGAGGCGAGAGAGAGGCGAGGAAAACTGTCCCAGCTCCAGGAAAGTGTGCAGAACCTGCTCCTGTTGCAGACGATGGGGGTCGATGTCACGGAGGACCTCAAGGAGGTGAAGGGCCAGCAAGCCTCGCTCTTTGCCTCGGAGGCCTCCAGGATAATCTTCCAGTCCAGGGTCCGCTCGGTGGAGCAGGACGAGATGTGCTCACGTTTCTTCTTCCAGAAGGTGCACAAAGAGAGCTCCGTGCTCAGCAGCCTGAAGAAAGAAGATGGCTCGGTAACGTCATCTCAGGCTGACGTCATGAGGATCAGCAAATCCTTCTACGCCAGCCTGTATGACTCGAAGCCAACCGACAGCGCGGCCTCCCAGTCGTTCCTGTCCTCTATCACGGAGGTCCTAGATGACGGAACACGAGAGAGGCTGGACCAGCCGCTATCTCTGGATGAACTGACCAAGGCCCTCGAGTCCTTCGAAAAGAATAAAACTCCCGGAAGCGACGGCTTACCGGTCGAGATTTATTCCGCTCTTTGGGACTTGATCGGCCAGGACCTGCTGGAAGTGTATGTCAGTATGCTTCGGGCAGGTACCATGAGTGAATCCATGAGGAAAGGCATCATCACCCTCATCTACAAGCGGAAGGGGGAGAGGGAGGAAATTAGAAATTGGAGACCGATCTCACTGTTAAATACAGACTACAAAATCTTGTCAAAGGTCATCGCCAACCGGGTCAGGTCTGCTCTGGGATCGGTGATCCACCCGGACCAAACCTGTGCTGTACCGGGCAGGAAGATCTCTGAGAGTCTCGCACTCCTCAGGGATACGATCGCATACGTGCAGGACAGGGGGGTGGACACCTGCCTCATCAGCCTGGACCAGGAGAAAGCCTTTGACAGGATATCGCATGCATTGTGATGCAGTGGGCCCACTCTATGATCAACAGGCCCGACTCCAACTCCAGCCCTAAGGACTTCGGGAGCCACTTCTCCAGGAAGCTGACCTGGAAGTCCTCACCTTCCTTGAGTTCCTGAAGACCCACAAACTGTAAGTTTTTCTTCTATTTTTATTCTCCAGGTCGTTGATTTGTTCCTGAAGGACCCGAACCTGGTCTTCCAGTGCTCGGATCCTACCTCCCAAAACCTCCGCCACGGTCTCCAATGCCGCAGTCCTCTTCTCTACTGCCTCTACTGTTTGGGTCCAACAATTGAATTTCCTGCTCATGCTTTTTTCAGCATGATAGATAATGATTCTACTGCTGCTTCAATCTTCTCTCGGAGATTGCCAAACTCCGAGAGTAAATGCTGCTGTCCCATTAGATCCAAAGCAGCCGCTACAGGAGTTTGAGCACTGGCTGCAGACACCCCTGACTTAGTAGGGAAGGGCCCTATTTGCTGCACTCCTTTAGGCCCCGTTCCTTTATTCGATTTCATTCTGGCCTTAAAGCTGTCACACCACAGTTTTAGCAGCTCCAGACATTCAGCAAGTTTAAATTAGCTGTTTTTTTTCTCCTGGGGGTGGTTGGTGAGGGGGGAGGGGTAAAGGTCCACCTTGCCTGGGGGCATGGCACAGAGCCCAGCACAGCAGACCACTCAGACCGCTGCCATCTTGGATCTCCAACAATTTAACTTTTTAACATTACATGGTCTCCTGTCTTGTGACTTGGAAGTATACGGAGAAATTATACCATGGAGCAAACCATTGGTGTCAATGATTTCAATGGAATAGTATGTTGTCTGTACTCTATCTTTACTGTCTATAAGATGCCAGTGAAGTGAATGCCTCATGGTAGGAGTCACATATCTAGTATTTCATTTCTAGCCCAACCATTCCCCACCTCATAAAAGAAAAACTAAAATAGAACTGAGAGTTGCCCAGGTTACAATTGTTCTTATGTACTAGCAGTTTGTTAATCTCATCGGTCTCAGCATTTGCATTGTACACATGGCTTTTAAATTATGCCAGTCTCTTAAAAGGTATGTGTACGTGATGTCATTGACGGTTCATCAGGGTGATGTCCTTCTCTGCAACCTGTCGCCAGAGTAACTGCTGTTGTTCCATTTCTGTTGATGAGGTGCCATGGGACTCTGGGTTTGATGGTTGATCCAACGTCTGTGCAGATGGAGAGTTCACAACTTCCTGATTGCCACTTACATTGAAGGACCATGTTCTTCAGTTTGGTTTATGCACCTGTGTTGAAGTTGTATGTCTGGATGTTCATATCTGCTGTGTACAAATAACAACTACCTATTGCAGACCCTAAAGTTACCACTTGGACTGACTCTTGCTGACAACATTTAATGTCTGTACCCTGACTGACTCTCCAATGCTCAATTCTGACAACGGCTTGGCAGTTTATCAAAATGAAATTTGGCTTTCTGCTGTTTCACCTTGACTTTTGTCATTCTTGCCTATTACAACTTTGGACAGCAATCATTTTGGTTGCTGTTGGAAAAACAGTGTATGTGTGACATAATCCTAGCCTTTGGTCTGGATGATTTTCCATGCTGTCAGTGTTTCTTCACTTGAGGATTGCCTTGTATTTGGCTGTGCTGTATTTGTATAATTTCATTATGACCCTTTTGTCATTGTCACTGCCACATCAGCCTTTCCATTTGATTAAGGATAGTGTGGAGCTGACATGTGGTGTTGTAATTCCTAATCTATTGTGAAACAATTGAACCCTTCACTTGTGAATTGCAAGCCACAGGATCTCATCACAATGTGTAGAACATTAGAAGTGTGAACATGTGTGTTTTTCGGCATCAACAATCGCACTGGTAGTCATTGAATTGAGCTGGTCCATGTGAAAGTATGAATTGGAAGTGCCAATGTTGGACGGGGGTGGACAAAGTCAGAAGTCACATGACACCAGTACTTCACCTGATGACAATAAACCTGTTGGACCATAACCTGGTGTTGTGTGACTTCTGGTGTTGTCTACGTGCAAGTAGTCAGTGTATTAGTCTATGATGACAAGATACTCAGTTCCTTTGAAAAGGTTTACTCCCAGCTTCATCCATGATCTGTTTGGGATATTATATGTCATCAGTAGTTCTCTGGCCTGCTTAGCAAGTCAAGAGGTGTAATCTGGCTGAGTTCATGAGCTGGGTGTATGTCTCTGATCGCAAAGTGGGAATATTAAGATGAGGCCAAAAATCTGATGTCAGAGAGACAATATAGGGTCGAGTAAGTAATTAATATGGTGAGTTTGGTAAGATAGGATGAGGTGAAAAGGCAAAATCATTCAGACTTAGCCAAAAAAAGTAAGATTCTGCCCAATATTACAAATTCAATGGAGTACCATGTAGTCTGTATTTTATTAGAGCTCATGGTAACTACCTGCAATGAATGCCTCATGGTAGATGGCTAATGATTAAGGAAATACATTACTACACCTTTTCAATCCTAAATAAATTTGCCCATTCAGCTGACTTCAGCTTCCACTCTTTGCGTGAACAGATAATTCCAATTATGTTCACCTAACATATTCTCTTATTATTTCATCAGTATTTCCTTTGCCCAACTCTAAAGTCCGAGGTTGAATGTTGCCACAATTTTAGTCCCTCCTAGCTTAAACCTTTATGGTGCTATGTGAATAAATACAGAGTTAAAATACATAGTAATGCAGAACCTGACTGGTAATTCCTGCATATCTAGTATGATGCAATAGCTGAGGATACACACACAGAGCTGCAAAGTGAAATTTGAGCTGTGAAGTGGAAAACTTTAAAAATTATTTCTTTTGATTAAGATCCTTACTTCATGCTGCAACAGACGCGTTGACATTCATGTTTTTTTTAAAAAAAACAGTTTTACAGTTCGTTATAAACACAACGATCTGACTGCGCACTGAGTTAGCCCAGATTAGTTGTCAGTACCTTTGCCTTGGCCTTGCTCAGTTTCTCAGTCCGAGCCCTGAATACCATCGCGCCACTGACGATGAACCTGATCAAGCCGTTTCTTGCAGTTTGTCCGTCCCGTCTCCATCAGTTTGGTCACTGTTCGCTTCTCCTCAGGGCTGATCCGAGCTAGGTGTAAGACAGGGTGCCACCAGGTGCCCGACCCTGGCTCTGCCTTTGACAGTGCAGTAAGGACCCCCACCCACCCACCTTTCAGCAGAGAGCAGGCGGCACCAACAACCAGTCCCCACTGGATCGCCAGTCTCCAGCTGAGGTTTCTTCCTCTCCCGCAGCGGTGAGAGTGTTCACTCCTGCTCCGACTAACAGCGGCTGCACCTTCTCCAGCCTGGTCTCAGGTCGGTATTTATGGACCAGCCTGAAGAGCTGTGTGTCCAGGTCCTGAGTGAACTGCTTCATTGCTGGGGGCACCTTCAGCTGCTGGGACACAGTGGCCCTTTAACACTGAAGCCGCACACGCCGAGGCCATTTCACTGCCTACCCCAGGTCCCTCTTGTACTGGATACCCCGACCAATCCCTCTTCTCGAATAGAACCTTTTTACCTCATGTTTCTCCCAAAGACGGAAGCGGGTGGGATCACCTTCTTGCATTTGACTTTTCTTTCCTTTCGGCATAGCGGAGAGATTGATCTTTCACCCATCTTGTTCAATGTTTAAAAAACGCTACTTGTTCTCGAGAAATAAATAGTATGAAATTCTGCTGCAGTTACTTACCTCTGAGTAGACTTCACAAGCAATTTCAGACTGTGCTTTACTCGATGTGATATTAGTCACCTCTTTACTTACTTGCTGCGGAGTTGGTGCAGGTTCTTGGTTTAGAGGAGGTGAAGTTTTGTTTGACATTGTTGTTCTTTCTCAGCAGCTTTCACTCAGCCGATGCTAAACTGCAGAAAGCTAAGCGACAACTTTCTCTTCCGGGTTTTATTTCTGACTACAACACTCGGCTCCACCTCTTTCATAACTCCAACCTCAATTCTTTTTTCACCCAATGTAAACTTAATGTGTCATAGAGTCATAGAGATGTACAGCACGGAAACAGACCCTTTGGTCCCATTTGTCCAAGCCAACCAGATAACCTAAATTAATCTAATCCCATTTGCCAGCATTTGGCCCAGATTCCTCTAAACCCTCCCTGTTTACATACCCTTGTAAATGTTAGAATTGTACTAGCCTCCACCGCTTCCTCTGACAGCTCATTCCATATAAGCATCACTCTCTGCTAAAAAGCTACCCTTTAGGTCCCTTTTAAACCTTTCCCCTCTCACCTCTATGCCCTCCAATTTTGGACTCCCTCACCTGGGGAAAAGACCATGGTTATTCAACTTTAATATGCCTGTCATGATTTTCTGAACCTCTATAAGGTCACCCCTCAGCCTCCGGTGCTCTAGGGGAAACATCCCCAGCCTACCCAGCCTCTCCCTATAGCTCAAACCCTCCGGTCCCAGCAACATCCTTATAAATCATTTTTGAACCCTTTCAAGTTTCACAACATCCTGAATATAGCTGGGAGACCAGAACTGAATGCAATATTCCAAAAGTGGTTTAACCAGTGTGCTGAACAGTCGCAACATGACCTCCCAACTCCTATACTCAATGCACTGTAATTCATGTTTCAGTGAATTTGAGACACCGAGAAGTTTAGCGTTTTCTTAATACAGCTCAAACAAATGTTGATGCTGTTTATAATAGCTTTTAAATGAAGTCAAAATAATTATTGGCACTGAGGTATTTTACTCAGAGGGTTTAACAGTATTAAAGTTTGCAAAGGTAAACGTGATCTTCCATCACGTTATACTGACACAATCCTCCAGAAAAAAGCCTCCTATGCCTTTTGTGAGAATTATAAACTTCTGATTGTGACTTATAAGGTAAATTAGAGCTATGACTGTGAATCTCAAAGGCAAAAGTTTCTGATCTTGCTCCACTGTATTGCCAGTATACCCAATAAGATGAGATGTACTGACAATAATAACATATTTATACAGGACATTTAGCAGAAATATCAAGATGCTTAAACAGATACAAACAGATCAAAATCATATAAAGAAATCAAAGCAGAGGGAATTCAGACATGCTGAGTTTCAAGAAAGTAAGGTAAGGTTGAATGGTAGCTACTTCAATGCTAGGAGTATTATAGATGACGCAGATGAATAAAGGGCATGGACTGACGTGTGGAATTACAATGTTGCTGTCATCACAGAGACATAATTGTGGGAGGGGCAGGACTGGCAACTCAACATTCCGGGGTATAGGGTCTTCAGGTAGAATAAGGAAGGATGTGAAAAAGAAGGTGGTGTCTCATAAGTAATTAACAAGACAGTTACTACAATAAGGAGGGATGATGCTTTGGAAAGGTGTTCGTCTTCGTCAAAAAGAAAAGAGAGGTAAGTATAAGCTTTAGGAAACTGAAATCAGACAAGGCCATTGAGGAATATAAATGATACAGGATTCAGGCTAAGAGCACTCTTTCAGTGAGTACTCTCTATCATTTGTTGGATGGAGGTTCCTCGGGTGATAATGAGCGATTATGGGAGGTTTGGGAGAGACAGTTAGATTAGATTCCCAACAGTGTGGAAACAGGCCGTTCGGCCCAACCAGTCCACACCGACCCTCCGAAGAGTAACCCACCCAGACCCATTTCCCTCAGACTAATGTACCTAACACTACGGGCAATTTAGCATTGCCAATTCACCTGACCTGCACATCTTTGTGACTGTGGGAGGAAACCAGAGCACCCGGAGGAAACCCACACAGACACAGGGAGAATGTGCAAACTCCACACAGACAGTCACCCGAGGCTGGAATCGAACCTGGGACCCTGGTGCTGTGAGGCAACAGTGCTAACCACTGAGCCACCGTGCTGCCCCTAGGGCTGGAGATCACTCCGACAACTTGGGAGGACATTTGTTAAGAATGCGAGGAAGTTTTCAATATGTAATAGGACCCGTGCTATGCAGCCCTTCATAGGCTCATCTGGCCCCAAATTGTTTGCAAAATTTAAGCCAGGTGTGTCATCAATGTGCCCCAAATGTAAAATGAATACGGGTACCCTCACTCATTGTCTGTGGTCCTGCCACAGGCTCCGTACATATTGGAGCGCAGTGGCAGGAGTAATAGAGAGGGTCTTGGGGACCGAAGTCAAGGTGGACCCGGTTTCTCTTCTCCTGGGTTTGCCGAATTTAACTCCCTTAGATGTACATGGGCAAAAGTTTATCAGCATCCTTAATTTTTGTGTGAGGAAGAACATTCTGATGCACTTCATTTCTGAGAACACCCCCACCTCCCCCTCCCCCTACCCCTCGGGTCTATCGGGTGGCATAACTTAGTTTTGGAACACATTCCTTTGAACTTTCTTGCAAACGTGGTGCACCATAAAATTGAGAATTTTATAAAACATAGCAGTCCTTTTTGAATTATTTGGAAGCAGATCTGTCCACCATTTAATTAGGGCTTTTGTCAAGCCACGGTGGTTTGGTTTAATAAGCCTAATTTCCTGAGAAGAATAATTTTGAGTAAACGTGAGTTTAATAATTGATGCTCTCGAAGGTTGAGAGCTGAGGTCTTGTTATGCTGAGTGACATTATTTATTTACTTATTTATTTATTGATCTGTAATAAGTATAGTTGTGAGTTCTTTTGTAGAGTAGTATATAGTTGGTTTATTGTTTATTGTTGTTTTTGTTGTTATAATATTATATTTTCATATTTTTGTAATTTTATACTTAAAGAAAGATTTTTTTCAATAAACATACCTTCTTTAATAAAAAAGTAAAAAGAATTTAAACAAGGAATAAGGATGGCTAAAAGTGGCCATGCAATGTCATTGGCAAGTAGGATTAAGGAGAATCCCATGGCATTTTATACAGATATTGGGAGGAAAAGGATAGTTCAGGAAAAGGTAGGTCCATTCAAGGACAAAACAGGAATTTATGCATGGAGCCAGAGAAAGTGGGTGAGGTATTTAATGACTACATTGCATTGGTAGTTACCAAGGAGAAGGATGTAGATGGTAGTATGAAGGAGGGGTATGTTGACATTCTAGGGCCTGTCAATACTAAGAAGGAGAAGGTGTTGGAAAACATTAAGGTAGTTCCTTGGGCCTGGTGGCATCTATCCCACCATACTGAGGGAGGCAAAGGAGGACATTACTGAGGGCTTGACAAAAATCGTTGTATCCTCTTTAACCACAGATAAAGTCTCAGAAGATTGGAGGATAGACAGTGTTGTTTCTTTGTTTAAGAAGAGCAACAGGGATAATTCAAGAAATTATGGGCCAGTGAGCCTTACATCAGTGGTAAGGAAATTTATGGAGAAGGTTCTTAGTGATAGGATTTCTCACATTTGGAGAAGAATGGATTTATTAGAGGTAGTCAGCATGGCCTTATGTGGAGGAGGTAATGTCTTGCAATTATGATTGAATTTTTGAGGAAGTGACAAAGATGATTGATGAGGGTAGGGCAGTGGATGTTGTCTAGATGGATTTTACTAAAGCATTTGACAAAATGCCTCATGGTAGGCTAATATAGAAGATATAGACATATGGGATCCATGGTGAGTTGCTAAGTTGGATACAAAATTGTCTTGGCAATAGAAAACAGAGGGAAGTTGTGGAGGGGTGTTTTTCTGACCAAAGGTCTGTGACCAGTGGTGTTCTACAGGGAACGGTACTGAACCTCTGCTGGTTGTAATTTTTATAAATGATTTGGAGGAGAATGTAGGTGGTCTGATTAGTAAGTTTGCAGATAACATAGAAGTGGGTGGAGTTGTAGATTGTGAAGCAGTTTGTCAAAGGATACAGCTGCATAGAGTTGGAAAGAAGGTTAGAGAAATGGCAGATGGAGTTTAATCCAGACAGGTATGAAGTGATGTGTTTCAAATGCAAGACAAAAGTATACAGTTAATGGCAGGACCCTTAGGAACATGGATATACAGAGGGATCTTGGAATGGAAATCTATAGCTCTCTGAAAGTGGCAACACAATTAGATAAGGTGGTAAAGAAGACACATGGCATGTTTGCCATCACTGGTCAGGGCATTGAGTATAAACATTGGCAAGTCATGTTGAAGTTTTAGTTATAAACTTTAGTTAGGCCACATTTGGAGGATAGTGTGCAGTCTGGTTGCCACACTTTTGGGAGGATGTAGAGGCTTTGGACAGAGTGCAGAAGAGGTTTACCAACATGTTGCCTGGATTGGAGTCAAATAGATCAGGAAAGATTGGATAAACTTGATTGTTTCCACTAGAGCAGGGATCAGTGCTGGGTCCTTTATTATTTGAGATTGACCTTTGCATTTTAGCTATGAAAGGAGGCTGGATAACCTCAAGTTATTTTCTTTGGATGGGGCATAGAGGATAAAAATTGGCTTGTAATGTTGCAACTGTATAGAAACTTAGTTGGGTCAAATTTAAAATAAAGTGTACAGTTCTGGTTGCCACATTACCAGCAGGATGTGGAGGTTTTGGAGAGAATGCAGAAATTGTTTACCTGGATGTTATTTGGTTTGGAGAGTATAAGTTAAGGGAACAGATTGGACAAACTTGGTTTGCTTTGACTTGAATGTTGGAGGCTGAAAGGCAACCCAAAAGAAGTTTACACAGTTATGTAAGGCGTAAGTAAAATGGATAGTCAAAGTATTTTTCCCAGGGTAGAAATACAGCAGGTTACTGGGTTAGTGTAGGGGTTTGAATCTGGGTGGGATGCTCTTCAGCACTGAATTGATGGGCTCATTGTCCTCTTTCAGCACTGTAGGAATTCTATGACTCTATGATAAAACATCAATTACTGGGGACATAGGTTCAAGGTAACAGAGGGTAAATTTAAAAGAGATGTGAGAGGTGAGTTTTATTTTTACTCAGAGAGTGTTAAATGCCTGGAATGCAGTGCCAGAGGAGATCATATAAGCAGATGCGAGAGCAACATTTAAGAGGCATTTTGACAGATACATGAATAGGGAGGGAAAAGAGGGATACAGTCCTTGTAGAGACAAAACGCTTCTAGTTTAGAAAGGCACCAAGTGTGTTGGTGGGCTTGGTTGGCCGAAGGGACTGTGCTGTGCTGTACTGATTCTTGTTCTTTGTACGTCTCTGGACTCGTAATCCAGAGGCTCAGGCTATTACTCCATGAACAGGATGCCAGGATTGAAAGAAGTCAGCATTACTCAGGACATCCAGAGATTGAATCACCATTGTGACGATAGAATGGCTTTAAGTGGTGTATTTTATCCTGGTTGTTTTTATAGAGAGGTTGAGGCAGAGATGGAGAATGGTGTGTTCCAAGCCAATAAAATAAACAGCTTGTGAAGGCTTGGGTTTTTCTTTGAACATTGGAATAGTAAAAGCAGTATGAACACATGGAGTCAGGCTCCCACAGAAACAAGATTTTAGTTTAACTTTCAGTCATTGCTGGGGTCTTGAAGCTGAAGGTGGGAGTAACTACCTCTCTCTCTGTTACAGCTAAAAACTTGCATTCTTTTCCTGCTGCCAGAATCACATATAAGACTATTTGTTTTACTAAATTTGTCTTTGCCATGGGTGTGTTTATGGGATGTTACCATATTGGAACAGTTGCTGTTTAGTAGTTAAATAAACTGTTATACAGTTAACTTTTCCAAAAGAGTTAAAGTTAAATCAATTCTTTTTTCTTTCTTTTGTTTGTATTTTAAATGGGTGTGAAGATAAAGTGTGTTTTGCTTAAATCCAAGTAGTATAACCAATTAAATTACATCTAGAATACAGTACCTTACACTTGCCTTGAAATAAGTTATGGTATAGGCTATCTCCTTGATATATTTGATGGAGGTGTGGTCTGATCCATAAAACCTCATCATTCTTGACAATACTTTCCTGTAGATACAGAACCTCTTGAAGACTGCAGAAAAAATTAAAACTCGTAACAAGCTCCTCAGTAAACTAGTCCACCTCACAATGATCACAGGTCAAGGTGTTAGGAACTTCAGCTCTTCTCATCACATACCAACTGCAGAAAACTCCATCACATAATGGTACCAAACTTATTAAGGTACAGCTCAACTCAGCAACTGTGTTGGACTCTAACCTGGTGTCATGAGATTTTGACTTTGTTGACCCCAGTCCAACACTAGCATCTCCACAGTTGTTCCTTCACTTCTCTGAAAGCTATGGTTTGGTTACACAACCATTTCCAAGTCTGGCCCATTTTTAAGAGTTAATGTAAAGGTGCCAGAATGGAGGCCAGGTTATGTCTGAACTTTCCGAAATAATTCACTAGCCCGAGGAAAGATCTAAGCTTCATAGCATGGGATTGTCCTCACTTTATTTTCCAACTGGTGTAATCTAGTTTTGTCAACTCTGTAGCCCAAGTCATTTGGGGTGCCTGGAACACATTTTTCTCCCTTCTAAGGTGTATATCTGCCTGAGTGAAACATCTAAAGACTATATCTAAATTCTTTAAGTAGTGTACTCCTTTTTGGTCTTCCCATTATTAGCACTTCATCTAAATAAATGACGGCCTGGGGTAGAACTCGCAAAATGTTCTCCATCATCTGCTGAAAAATTGCACAGGCTGATGATACCCCAAATGGCAGTTTTGTATGTGGTACAAACCCTATTGAGAATTAATTATAGAATATTTCTGGGAATTCTCATCTAACTGCAACTGTACATATGCAAGGCTCATGTCCAGCTTTTGAAGGACAACCTCCCTACACACTGACTGGGTATTTATCCAGCTGTGAAAAGTGCTTTACCAGTTGTTTAAAATCCTCACAACGGTGAACTGACTCACCAGACCTCACAATCGTTATGATCGGTGCTGCCGATTGCACAAACGGATTGGTGTGATGATTTCTTTGGTTTCCAGCCTCCTGAATTCTGCCTCTACTTTTGCCTGTAAAGCAAATGGCACTGAGCCAACTTTGCAGAATCATGGAATTGCTTCCTGGTCAACATGCAAGGTGGATTTGGTTCCTTTGGCAGTTCCTAGACTTCCCTGAAAAACTTCCAGATGTTTAATTTGGAATTCACTCAGGCAGCAATTTTCTTATCGGAAAATGTTTTGAACCAACCAATGAATCTTTCTCAACCAATTTCATCCCATCAGGCTTGAGCCCATGGTTTTTACTACAACCAGTGTCAACTGAACCAGCTGCTTCTCATAAGAGACTGGAATCAAAGTTGTACCCTTAATCTGTAAAGGATCCCCAGTATAGGTTCTCAGTGTAGTTGAAGTCTTGTGCAACTCAAGCGTTGGAGTCCAGAGCAAATTTCATTTAAGATTAGTTCTGTGGTCACTGAAACAGCTATGCCAGTATCGATCTCTATTAGAACTGGTTGACCATTTAACCAGACATTTATTTTGAATGGTTCTGATTTGGATGTTACCAACAGGCTTGAAAGCCACAAACAATATCAGACGAAACAACATTCAAAGCAAAGAGGGAGAGTGGAAACATGGTCCATTAAACATGATCCTCCTAAAAGATTATGTCCAATCTACTTTATGGTGGGCTCTCCCTCACTGACCTATTAAATATTTTTGCTTGACTTTCCATGATCTGCAAAATTATGAGAGAAAAAGATCAGTCAGCACATTGAAATAAGTTGTCCATTTGTTACCCATAAAACTAATGACATTGAAAATCGACTAATTTACACTTAAGTCAAATGATCAAACACATAGTTTGTGGTACTTCACTTTCAAAGTCCTTCAGAAATCCAAGATCAAGAAGGCTCCTTTCCTCCAGAGTTAACAATTTCCTGTGCAATGAAGGAAAAGGCAAGCCTATGGTGGAGAAGGGAATATAGAATTATGATGATAGATTTAGATGAGGAGAGATGGGAAATGTGTGGATAATTTCACCGTGGTATGGTTATGTTGAATGGCTTATTTCTGGGTTGCACATGATATGTGGTGCTTTTTCCCTCACACTTAGCAACTTTAAAATTAAATAACAGGCTTAAAGTTTATCTGTTATTATCTTCTCTACCTCTTTTCCACAATTTCTATTGCTTCCAAACCACTTCCTATCTCCCTACTGCTTATGTTCTGTTTGTAACTCTTATCTTCTGTGTCTCTAAGCCTTTTTTTAAATCATCTCATTCACCTATCTAATCAATCATCTCCTCACTCATTTCTTAACCATTCCACTGTCAATCTCTATTCCTTACAAAAGTTCTTCCTTGATGATGGCAGCTTTCCCAGATTTTCTAAGTGATTTTGTTAACTACTGGAAGTCAGTTCAATGCAGATCAATAGATTTCTAGATATAAATGTTTAAGGGTAGCATGGATTATTCATGCTCCTATTTTTCTACAATACTGTGATGAAAATAATCATTGAAATTTCATTATGCGATATAACAGACCATTGGCATTTAGGCACCAGAACAATGTTAGAGTCAAAGAGGGTAAACTTCTGCTGGTTGAAATCATGCCTACTTAAAAGGTTGGTTAGGGTTGTTGAGAGTCAGTAACCTCAGCTCCAGGACATCACTGCAGGAGTTTCTCAAGGTTGTGTATGAGGTCCAACCATCTTCAACTGCCTCACTAATGGCCTTCACTCCATCGTCAGGTTAAAATTGGGAACGTTTGTTGATGATTGTACAATGTTCAGCACCATCAGCAACACCCAGAGAGTGAAGTAGTTTCTACGCTGTGCATCTTTATGACTCTGACCCGGGCAAAATCCGGGCTTTGGCTGACAAATGGCAAGTAACATTTGCACCATACATATGCCAGGCAATGACCATCTGCAACAGCAGAGAATCTAACAATCACTTCTTGGCATTCAATGCCATGACCATTACTGAATCCCCCACGATCAAAATCTTGGGGTTTACTGTTGATCAGAAACTAAACTGGAGTGGCCATTTAAATACTGAGGCTACAGGATCATGTCAGACGTTAGGAATACTGCAGCAAGTCACTCTCCTCCTGATTGCCCAAAGCCTGTCCACTATCTACACATCATATGTGTTAAAGAATATTTCCCACTTGCTTGGATGAGTGCAATTCCAACAATGCTCAAGAAGCTGAACAAAGCTGGACAAAGCAGCCTGCTTGATTGGCACCTCATGTAGAATCATTCACTCCTTCTACCAACAATGCACAGGAGCAGCAGTGTATACCATCTACACGAGACACTGCATAATTTCACCAAGGCTCCTTAGAGTCTGCATCCCAAGCCCATTACCATCTTGAGGATCAAGGGTAGTAGTGAAATGGGGTGTAATATGATAAGATTCTAAGAGAAGGGTTTATGTTGAGACAAGTGACAGATTCAAATGTGAAGACCAATGAGACCAGGAGCATCCCATTCCATCTTTTATGTTTTTCTTTTATGTGGCAAGTCTTTCACTAGGCAATGGTGAGTTCCTAATTAAAGGGATTATTGCTTGTTAGATGTCTTGTTGTTGGCACAATTCACCTCATTGTTATTCAGCCATCTATCTTACCAAACTTACCAGTCAAGCTCAATGCTAAGAAATCACAACATGTAAACCAGATTCAGCTCACCAGTTGCTCCAAATGACCTCCATGTTGCGTTTGATCAAATTGCAATGGGGGGCACAATCTGTGGGCATCATCTGCACTAAACCCTCATCCATGGACACTACTACCCAACATTGGCCAATCCCTCATGACCAATATTCTCGGAAGCTGCACAGCCATTCTGAGGGGGCACACATGTCTACGCAATGGTGACAGTTTCTTCAGCTGCTGCTGCACAAGGACCTTGGAGGTCCACAGACTAGCTGGAGAAATTATCAGGAATGTAGCATACATTATTAATAGGGCATTCTGGGAGCACGGTATTGCATTGTGGACATGTCGGCAACCAGCAATGGAAGGCCGCCGAAGGGATTCTTTATGCACTGATTGGCACTCAGCTCACTGGCTGCAACTCAAAGCTGCTGACTTGCTCTCTTAGCATTTGTTCACTTCATGCCAATGGCAAGTTTGCAGTTTCTATAGACTTTCTATAGACTTCTTTGTTGTCCAGTTAGCGCAGTTGCACAACCAGGCAGCTTGTCTTGCTGGTCAACAGCCCTTAGCTGTGTTGCTGTATAGCAGCAGGCTACATCAAACTCACACCTGCACCATGTGCTAGCTGTTTATGTGGCAAACACACTCCATGTTCAAGTAAGCAGCCATGTCTCAACATCTCAGGGGAGTAGTCCTCACTGAAGTCGATGGAGGCACCCATGAGTCAAGGGTCCAAAACACAGTAAGTCAAGGACAGCCTCTGATACCAGTCCAGGGAATTGGCCATGGTCAGGCATCCAGTCAGGGTGATCTCAGTGAGGAGTCACTACCTCTGTAATCTATGGTGTGAGTCACATTAAGTTCCATCACTCCATAATGTCCAGTCTCAGGGGTAAGGCCAACCCAGTCAGGGAAACATACAGCCAGCTGTCAGAGGTTTGGGCATGTTCTGTCCAGGGCTGCTCAAGGGTATGATTGACTCCGGCCACAGAAACTAAGCAGAAGTAGGTAGCAGGGGAAGGATGCAATGAGCAATTGTTGCCAAGACTTTGAGATCTGGCGAGTGAGTCATCAGGAGTGGAGGCTGGTGGCTGGGGGGGCGATGGGTGGATGACAATTGTGAAGGGGCAATAGTATCAGAAATGGGCAGGATAGGAATGCTGTAAAGTATGGATGGGCAGGGGGCCATGCCAAATATGAGTTCACCAACAGTTAGGAGGACCCTTGCTTCAAGGGTGGTGGGTGGAAATGGTCACCTCATATGTCAGGGGCTGAATGGGAAAGGTAGGCTGGCATAGGCATATATGCTGAGTTCCTGGAGGTGTGAAGACTGTATTGGCCCTGAATACTTAGCTGGAGACCACAGGGACTGTGGAGTCTAAGTGAGCCAGATATGGCAAGTTATTATCTTGCCAGAGGCAGATTGGCTGTCCTCAGTGAGAAGTTTTAAGGTTTGAAGTGGAGATGGAGGGTCCAGCCATCTACAGAGTGTTCTGAGAGAAGATTTCTGAGGGGCCTGTGTCAGGTTCCTCCTCCAGCTGAGTGCCACCTGGCACTGCCCTGTCTCCCTGTGAGGAAGAACCATCAGAGCATTTGCCAAATTCCCTGCCCTCCTGTCTTGAGGACCAATGGGTCCAGCTGACCCAGAGGGTACTCGGTCGGTCTCTCCATGGTAGCCACAAACCTGTCCATGGAAGCAGACAGATAGTTGAATAAATTACCACAGTTTCTGGGAAATGAGGTCTATTGCTCCCTAAATTCCTCTCTGTGAGCATGCACAAAGACCCAGATTGCCAATACTACTGGGTCCTTCCCTGTCTGGGGCTGAGCAGCTGTCTGGTCTCCAGGCAGTGTTCTGGGTGCCTGCAGCCTAGGACATTTCTTCCCTGACTGTCTGCGGAGCTGTGACAGTGAGGTAGGTGCTCACCAGATTGTGGTGGCACGCTTTCTAAGCCTAGCCTTCCTACCGAGGTGTGAGTATCTGAGCTGACAGTGGTGTAGGAGGCAGACTTGGCTGATGCTTCCCCTGAGTTCTAGGTACTTTTGTCTTCAGGAGGTGGCTTCAGGAGAAGCTGGGCAAGGTTCTGCAGAAGTCATTGAGGGGTTGGTGGTATTTGCAAACACAAGGGAGAAAAGGTGCTAAGGCAGTGGCATGCCATGTTCTGCATGTTAGACTGACTAGTAAAGTTAGATTACATGGGACTCAGGGAAAGCCCGTCATCTGGATACAAAATTGGCTTGATGTTAGGAGACAGAGAATGGTGGTGGCGGGTTCTTTGGAGGCCTCTGACCAGCTGCGTTCCACAGGTGTCCACTATTGTTTGTCATTTAGATAAACGATTTTAATGAGAATTTAGGATGCATAGCTAGTAGGTTTGCAGATATCAAAAAAATTGGTGGTATAGTCAAAACTGAAGAAGGTTATCTATGATTACAAACGAATCTTGATCATCAAAATTGGACCAATGGGCTAAGGAGTGGCAGTCAGAATCTAATTTGGACAAATGCGAGGTGTTGCATTTTGGTGAAACGAACAAGGGCAAGACTTGCCCAATTAATGGTAGGGCTCTGGATGGTGTTGCCTTACAGAAAGACCTAGCAGTTCAGGTACATAGTTCTTTGAAAGTTGCATCACAGAGAGACAGGCTGGTTATGAAGGCATTTAATATGCTTGTTGTCACTGCTCAGACCACTGAGTATCGCAGTTGGGATGTCATTTTGAGGTTGTACAGGACGTTGGAGTACTGGGTATAGTTCTGCTCACCCTCTATCGAATGGATATTATTAATTTGGAGAAGGTTCAGAAAAGATTTACCAGTGTGTTACTAGGACTGGAGGGTTTGAGTTATAAGGAGAGGCTGGATAGGCTGGGACTTGTTTCACTAGAACTTAGGAGGTTGAGGGATGACCTTATAGAGGTCTATAAAATCATAAGGGGCATAAGTAAGGTAAATAGCAAGGGTCTTTACCCTATGGTGAGAGAGTTCAAACTAGTGTGCAGATTTTTAAGGTGAGGGGAGAAAGATTTAAAAGGGACCCGATGGGCAACATTTTCACACAGAGGGTGGTTTGTATGTGGAATGGACTGCCAGAGGAAGTGGTCAATGCAGGTATAATTACATCATTCAAAAGACACTTCGACATTTCCATGGATGCTGCCTGAACTGCAAAGTTTGGAGGGATATGGGCCAAACACAGAAAAGTGGGACTAATTTAGTTGAATGATTTGGACTGAAGGGTCAGTTTCCATTCTGTCTGACTCTGTGACTCTATGAGAGTGACAACAACATCAATGTGAGAGTTGCAGTAGTATAAAGAATGGAATTTACTCAGTTGGTGGGACATGGATGTTTCTGCATCTCTGCATTCCTGCAGAAGCAGTGGCAGTCTTTCCCCATGAGAACAAACAGTCTCTCTTTGTAGGGTTGGAGGAGTCCAACGTTGACCATCCCTCCACCTGGACAAGCTCACTGTGGTCAAAAGATGGTGAGGTTTTCTGAGGGAGTGAAGATGCAACACAGAGGTAGTGATGTGAAAGTTTTGTCATAGGTGAGTGTATGTGAGGGAAGATGTTGCATGCAATAGTGAAAGTGGTGTAGCATGAGGCTTGGCAGAAGGTGGATGCAGCAGAAGCGATAGGCTGAGTGAGTGGAAGGACAGAGAAGAGTACGGCATTTACGCCTGTAGAATGACCTCCTGTCATTGGTCATTGACCTTTTTATGTCACTGCTGGTCATCCATCCACACTGTGGAAGCAGCATTCGCCCAGATGGTGACCTCACACCAGGTTGTCAGGGTCAGCTGGCCTAGCCTCCTGCTGAAAGAGGATGGCCTTCCTTCAAACTCTCGCTAGCACCCAGGTCCCTTCACGTCCCTGACTGAGAATCATAGTGCCATCTTCCACTTCTCTGACATGTTTAGATCTTGTCCTTCAACAGACAAGGCAGTTTTGGAAGGATGGAGGGATGTATCTGGATATCTGCTGAGTAACAGATTGCATGGCAAAATGGAACTGGAAGCGGTTATGAGAAATGGATAGGTAAGGTGTTGGTCGTTAAAGAGGCAATTTTTGTCAGATATGGTGAGAGAACTCATTAAATCTTGCAGTGAAAATCACTCCAAAAATCTTGATACAACTTGGACTTAGTCAAAAGAAATTCATAAGATTCAGCCCATAGGAACATCACCACTTGCCACTTATCATCTGGACATGGAAATGTCATTATTATGATATGATAATGATAATGATAGGACATGATAATGTCCTTCATTATCAAAATCCTGGAACTCCATTCTTAATAGCCTTTCATGTCTATCTACAGCAAAAGGCCTATAGCAGTTCAAGACGGTAGCTCATTACCACCTTCTCAAGGGCAAAACATATTGGCTAAGTTAGCAACACCTGCATCCCATGAAGATTTTTTAAAATTCAATTTCTCATGATTTCCTATTGGTGTCAACATTCTCAAGTTTGTAATGTTTTGATTTGCATGACAGGGGAAACGTTATAAACTGCGATCAAAGTTAAGAAACTAGTCAATGGTCAGGGAATAGGAATTCTGTTGGGGTGGCATGGTGGCTAAGTGGTTAGCACTGCTACCTTACAGCACCAGGAACCTGGGTTTGATTCCAGCCTTGGGTAACTGTCTGTGTGGAGTTTGCACAGTTTCCCTGTGTCTGCGTGAGTTTCCTTTGGGTGTTCTAATTTCCTTCCACAGTGCAAAGATGTGCAGGTTAGGTGATTTGGTAAATGCTAAATTGCCCATAGTGTTCAAGGATGTGCAGGTTAGGTGCCTTAGTAGGGGAATAGGTCTGTGTGGGTTACTCTTTCAAGGGTTGGTGTTGACTTATTGGGAAAAAGGGCCAGTTTCCACACTGTAGGAATTCTACATCTTCAGCTGATGCAGAGTAAATAGTTGTGTTGCCAATTGTAAAGGGTCTGTCAGGGCAGAAGTTCAGTATGGGGTTTATGTTTTGAGTTGGGAGTGCCATAGTCAGATTTTAAGTTATTCCTCTTGTTTGACTTGTGCAACAAGTGACCACATTTTCCCTGTCCTGTCTTTAAAAGTAGTTGAAGCTGGTCTAGATTTCCCTTTGAAGATGAAACCTGTGGCTTTGCTACTTGGGTCAATTGTCAGATTATGGTTAGTGATCTTTTGCAGGCAACCTGAAAATATGACTTCAAGTGTTGAGGTTATCATCAGTTTGTAGGGTGTGGAGTGTATTTCACTTGGGATGACAGTATATCAGATAGTGCATGGGTTGTTTCTGAGGACTTGTCTCAACAGGAATATTTTTGTAAGTATTGGCTGTTGTGTTCCTTGAGAAGGATGTTTAGTCTGCAGACAATACAAGGTGAAATGTGTTTTGACAGGAAGCCATTCCAGCTGTATTAATGTTTTTATTCCAAAAATATACTTTATCCATAAAAAATCTTTACGTATACACACAGTTACTAAATCAGTTTTATACAGATGCAATGGGGAAAGATCACTGTCTGCAATCTTTCTGCAATGTACAAAAGGACTAATATTTAATGGTAAAAAATTACCACATGCTGCTGTGTAGAGGGACCTGGGTGTCCTTGTGCATGAATCACAAAAGGTTGGTCTGCAGGTACACCAGATAATTAAAAAGGTAAATGGAATTTTGTCCTTCATTGCTAAAGGGATAAAATTTAAAAGCAGAGAGGTTATGTTGCAGATGTATAGGGTGCTGGTGAGGCCACACCTGGAGTACTGCGTGCAGTTTTGGTCTCCTTACTTGAGAAAGGATGTACTGGCACTAGAGGGGGTACAGAGGAGGTTCACTAGGTTGATTCCAGAGTTGAAAATGTCGGCTTACGAGGAGAGGCTGAGTAGACTGGGATTATGTTCATTGGAATTTAGAAGAATGAGGGGGATCTTATTGAAACATATAAAATTATGAAGGGAATAGATAAGATAGAGATAGAGAGGATGTTTCCATTCTGGGTGAAACTAGGACATGAGGGCATAGCCTCAAAATTAGGGGGAGCAGATTTAGAACTAAATTGAGAAGAAACTTCTTCACCCAGAGGGTTGTGAATCTATGGAGTTCCCTGCCCAGTGAAGTAGTTGAGGCTTTCTCAGTAGATATTTGTAAAGGGAAGATATATAATTTTTTGAACAGTAAAGGAATTAAGGGTTATGGTGAGAGGGCGGATAAGTGAAGCTGAGGCCACGAAAAGATCAGCCATGATCTTATTGTTTGAAGGGCCAAATGGCCTATTCCTGCTCCTAGATCTTATGTTCTTATGTTCTATTCAGTTATTAGACCCTGTCAGTGTCTCAAATATATGTAAATATTGTCCTGCATAAGTAAGAAATGCCCTGGCATTTTTGCAACTGCATGGAGTGCCAAATTCCAATGTTTTGTTTGTTGTTCATGGGCAAAGACTATACAGAACTGCTTAACAAATCTTTTTACTTTTGGTTATTTTGGATTGTGGGCCAAAATGGGATAAGGTCTGTTTTAAACCAAGGACTGGGGAAGGAGTTGCTGTACTTTTCAGGATAAGTTATTGGAACTTATTATGAGTTATGTTTATACTGTTAGTTTGTTCAAGCAGTGGGGGAATATATTTGAGATGCAGTGGCACAATGGCTATGTGTTCAGAGAAAGCTTTGCCCAGAGACAGACAGCTTATTGAATTTTCAGTTAGAATCAGTGTGGAGACCAGGAGTCATCAGCATTACAACAACTCTATGATTGGCTCCTGGGCAGGTGGACAGCTTCTATGTGAAACAATACAGGGGCAGTAGGTCTGCAGACTGCAAGTGACAGTATCTTTCCTTTTCTCTTTCTGTGGTGAGCAAACCAAAAACTGAAAGAATGTCTCCCCACAATTTGATATAAACTGGTGTCTCTATCCAGTGACTGAGTAACTGATCAATTAATGTGTTAACCAGCCCCGAGCTCCATTTATTCAGAAAAGAGCTCCATTACTTAACAACTTGTTATCTTGCCTTCATACTTAGTCTTTCGAAAATCTAATTTTTCCAGGCTTTTTTTTATCATAACAGATATTTCAAAGGCTGAAAATAGAGTACATTTTCAAGACACCCAACATTTTTTAATTTTGAGCGATGACCATGTAAAATTAGGCAAGGTCAGCATAACACATTTGAGGATAAGCATTAGTAGTTCACTGCTTGAATAAGGAGGCCCAGTCAGAAAGGGTATTCTACTCTGAGCAGTGAAATAATTTTTTCGTTATATTTAAAAACCTGGTCATGGACAAGAATGTAGGATAAATTAAGAACTCCCTTGCTCAGCTTTAATATTGGCATTGTAGTTACTCTATGAAACTAATGACATTATGTTTCAAACAGTATCATGAACACAAAGAGCTTGATTAACTTTTGTCTGAAATGATGTAACCAAAATGTTAGGGAGAGAAAACTCACCAGTTGGACCTAATTTTCTCAACCATTTGTCCATTAGAGGGAGCAAGTTACCAACACATTGTTTATGAATCTAGATTTTGATTCAGTGGCATGGTGCAACAGAAGCATAAACTGCATTTAATTCAATGCAAGGGGCCTAACAAGGAAGGCAGATGAATTCAGGGCATGGTTAGGAACATGGGACTGGGATATCATAGCAATTACAGAAACATGGCTCAGGGATGGGCAGGACTGGCAGCTTAATGTCCCAGGATACAAATGCTACAGGAAGGATAGAAAGGGAGGCAAGAGAGGAGAGGAAGTGGCATTTTTTATAAGGGATAGCATTACAGCTGTGCTGAGGGAGGATATTCCCGGAAATACATCCAGGGAAGTTATTTGGGTGGAACTGAGAAATAAGAAAGGGATTATAACTTTATTGGGATTGTATTATAGACCACTTAACAGTCAGAGGGAAATTGAGAAACAAACTTGTAAGGAGACCTCAGCTATCTGTAAGATTAATAGGGGATTTTAACTTTCCAAACATAGACTGGGACTGCCATAGTGGTAAGGATTTAGATGGAGAGGATTTTGTTAAGTGCATACAAGAGAATCTTTTGATTCAGTATGTGGATGTACCTACTAGAGAAGGTGCAAAACTTGACTTACTCTTGACAAATAAAGCAGGGCAGGTGACTGAGGTGTCAGCAACAGGCCCAGCAATCACTTCTCTAGCTTCCCACAGAGTTCTCGGGTACACCTGATCAGGTCCTGGGGATTTATCCACTTTTACCCATTTCATGACATCCAGCACTTCCTCCTCTGTAATCTGGACATTTTGGGGCCAGTGACCACAATTCAATTAGATTTAAAATAATGGTGGAAAAGGATAGACCAGATCTAAAAGCTGAAGTTTTAAATTGGAGAAAGGCCAATTTTGATGGTATTAGGCAAGAACTTTTGAAAGCTGATTGGGGACAGCTGGAAAATGGAAAGCTTCAGAAATGAGATAACGAGAATCCAGAGGAAGTATATTCCTGTCAGGGTGAAAGGGAAGGCTGGTAGGTATAGGGAATGCTGGATGACTAAAGAAATTGAGGGTTTGGTTAAGAAAAAGAAGGAAGCATATGTCAGGTATAGACAGGATAGATCGAGTGAATCCTTAGAAGAGTATAAAGGATGTAGGAGTATACTTAAGAAGGAAATCAGGAGGGCAAAAAGGGGACATGAGATAGCTTTGGCAAATAGAATTAAGGAGAATCCAAAGAGTTTTTACAAATACATTAAGGCCAAAAGGGGACTTAGGGAGAGAATAGGGCCCCTCAAAGATCAGCAAGGCGGCCTTTGTGTGGAGCCGCAGAAAATGGAGGAGATACTAAATGAGTATTTTGCATCAGTATTTACTGTGGAAAAGGATATGGAAGATATAAACTATAGGGAAATAAATGGTGACATCTTGCAAAATGTCCAGATTACAGAGGAGGAAGTGCTGGATGTCATGAAATGGGTAAAGGTGGATAAATCCCCAGGACCTGATCAGGTGTACCCGAGAACTCTGTGGGAAGCTAGAGAAGTGATTGCTGGGCCTGTTGCTGACATATTTGTATCATCGATAATCACAGGTGAGGTGCAGGAAGACTGGAGGTTGGCTAACGTGGTGCCAATGTTTAAGAAGGGTGGTAAGGACAAGCCGGGGAACCATAGACCGGTGAGCCTGACGTCAGTGGTGGGCAGGTTGTTGGAGGGAAATCCTGAGGGACAGGATGTACATGTATTTGGAAAGGCAAGGACTGATTAGGGATAGTCAACATGGCTTTGTGCGTGGAAAATCATGTCTCACAAATTTGTTTGAGTTTTTTGAACAAATAGCAAAGAGGATTGATGAGGGCAGAGTGGTAGATGTGATCTGTATGGACTTCATTAAGGCGTTCGACAAAGTTCCCCATAGGAGACTGATTAGCAAGGTTAGATCTCACAGAATACATGGAGAACTAGCCATTTGGATACAGAACTGGCTCAAAGGTAGAAGACAGAGCGTGGTGGTGAAGGGTTGTTTTTCAGACTGGAGGCTTGTGACCAGTGGAGTGCCACAAGGATCGGTGCTGGGTCCTCTACTTTTTGTCATTTACATAAATGATTTGGATGTGAGCATAAGAGGTACAGCTAGTAAGTTTGCAGATGACACCAAAATTGGAGATGTAGTGGACAGCGAAGAGGGATACCTCAGATTACAACAGGATCTTGACCAGGTGGGCCAATGGGCTGAGAAGTGGCAGATGGAGTTTTATTCAGATAAATGTGAGGTGCTGCATTTTGGGAAAGCAAATCCTAGCTGGACTTATACACTTAATCGTAAGGTCCTAGGGAGTGTTGCTGAACAAAGAGATCTTGGAGTGCAGGTTCATAGCTCCTTGAAAGTGGAGTCGCAGGTAGATAGGATAGTGAAGGCGGTATTTGGTATGCTTTGGTCAGAGTATTGAGTACAGAAGTTGGGAGGTCATGTTGCTGCTGTACAGGACATTGGTTAGGCCACTGTTGGAATATTGTGTGCAGTTCTGGTCTCCTTCCTATCGGAAAGATGTTGTGAAACTTGAAAGGGTTCAGAAAAGATTTACAAGGATGTTGCCAGGGTTGGAGGATTTGAGCTACAGGGAGAGACTGAACAGGCTGGGGCTGTTTCCCCTGGAGCGTCAGAGGCTGAGAGGTGACCTTATAGAGGTTTACAAAATTATGAGGGACATGGATAGGGTAAATAGTCAAAGTCTTTTCCCTGTGGTCGGGGAGTCCAGAACTAGAGGGCATAGGTTTATGGTGAGAGGGGAAAGGGCAACCTTTTCACAAAGAGGATGGTACGAGTATGGAATGAGCTACCAGAGGAAATGGGAGGAGGCTGGTTCAATTGCAACATTTAAAAGGCATTTGGATGGATATATGAATAGGAAGGGTTTGGAGCGATATGGGCCAAGTGCTGGCAGGTGGGACTAGATTGGGTTGGGATATCTGGTCGGCATGGACGGGTTAGACCGAAGTGTCTTTTTCCATGCTGTACATCTCTATGACTCTAAAGAGACATTCATCTATAGACACAGGCCCTTCGGTGCAACCCGTCCATGCTGACTAGATATCCTAAATTAATCTTGACCCATTTGCCAGCATTTGGCCCATATCCCTTTAAACTTTTCTTATTAATATACCCATCCAGATGCCTTGTAAATGTTGTAATTGTACAAACCTCCATCACTTCCTCTAGCAGCACATTCCATACACCACACTGTGCACAAAAAAAATTGCCCCTTAGGTCCCTTTTAAATCTTTCCCCTCTAACCTTAAACCTTTGTCCTCTAGTTTTGGACTCCTCCACCCCAGGGAAAAGACCTTGTCTATTCACCCTATCCGTGCCCCTCATGATTTGTTAAACTACTGTAATGTCAACTTTCAGCCTCCAATGCTCCAAGGGAAATAGCCCCAACCGATTCAGCCTCTTCCTAGAGCTCAAATCCTCCAAACCTGGCAACATCCTTATAAATCTTTTCTAAAGCCTTTCAAGTTTCATAACATCCTTCCTATGGCAGGGAGACCAGAATTGCGCACAATATTCCAAAAGTGGCTGAACCAATGTCCTGTGCAACCACAACATGACCTCTCAACTCCTATACTCAATGCACTGACCAATAAAGGCAAACATACCAAATGCTACCTTCACTACCAAATGCTATCTATCAGCGACTCCATTTTCAAGGAACTACTAATCTACATTCTAAGGTCTCTTTGTTTAGTAACTCTCTCCATGACCTTAACATTAAGTGTAAAAGTTCTGCTCTGATTTGCCTTTCCAAAAAGCAACACCTCACATTTATCGAAATTAAATTCCATCTGCCACTCCTAGGCCCATTGGCCCACCTGATCAAGATCCTGTTGTACTCTGAGGTAACCTTCTTGTAGTCCACTACACCTTCAATTTTAGTGTCATCTGCAAACTTACTAACTATACCACCTATGTTCACATCCAAATTATTTACACAAATGATGAAAATCAGTGGACCCAGAACCAATCCTTGTGGCACGCCACTGCTCACAGGCCTCCAGTCTGAAAACAACCATCCACCACCACCCTCTTTCTTCTCCTTTTGAGCCTGTTCTGTATCCAAATGGCTAATTCTCCCTGTATTCCATGTGATCTAATCTTGCTAACCAGTCTACCATGAGGAAGCTTGTCGAACACCTTATTGAAGTCTATGTAAATCACGTCCACTGTTCTGCCCTCATCAATCCTCTTTGTTACTTCTTCAAAAAAACTCAATCGAGTTCATGAGACGCATGAAACCATGTTGACTATTTTTAATCAGTCCTTGCCCTTCCAAATACATGTATATTCTGTCCCTCAGGACTCCTTCCAACAACTTGCCCACCACCAATGTCAGGCTCACCTGTCTATAGTTCCCTTGCTTTTCCTTACCACCTTTCTTAAATAATGGCACCAAGTTAGGCAATTTCCAGTCTTCCGGCATCTCAGCTGTGGCTTTCGATGATACAAATATCTCAGCAAAGGACCCATCAATCACTTCCCCAGCTTCCCACAGAGTTTGAGGTATACCTGATTAGGTCCCAGCAATTTATCCTCCTATATGTGTTTTTAAGTCATTCTGCATTTTTCAAAATGTCACAATTTATTTCCCCAAGTTCTCTAGCTTCCCTATCCTTCTCCATAGTAAACACTGATGCAAAATACTCATTTATTATCTCCCCCATCTCCTGCATTTTCACACATTGGTGGCCTTGCTGATCTTTGAGGGGCCCTATTCTCTCTCTAGTTACCCTCTAATCCTTAATGTATTTGTAGAACACTTTTGGATTCTCCTTAACCCTTTTGGCCAATGCTATCTCATGTCCCCTTTTTGCCCTCCTGATCTCTCTTTTAAGTAGACTCTTACTGCCTTTATAGTCTTCTAGGAATTCACTCGATCCCTGCTTTCTATACCTGACATATGCTTCCTTCTTTTTCTTGACTAAAACCTCAATTTCTCTAGTCATCCAACATTCCCTATTCATTCCAGCCTTGCCGTCACCCAAATAGGAACATACTATCCCTGGACTCTCGTTATTTAATTTTTGAAGGCTTCCCATTTTTCAGCCATCCCTTTACTTGCAAGCATCTGACCCAATCACTTTTGAAAGCTCTTGCCTAACACTACCAAAATTGGTCTTCCTCCAATTTAGAACTTTTTTTCTATCACTATTTTAAAACCCGTAGAATTATGGGCACTGCCCCAAGATGCTCCCCTAACAACAACTGTAAATTTGAACAATTTTTCTTTACTTCTTTAGTTTTCTGCATTTAAATTCAATGTTTTGGTTTATGTTTCTGTATTTTAAGATGGTGCTGGAGAATGGTGCCAAAACATACACGTGAGAATAAATAAATAAAATCAAATAATTTCAAAGCTGTGTTCAGGAGTAGGAATTTTACCTGTGTTATGAAGATGTGGGTGTACTGTACCTTTAAGAGAGTTAAAAGCAACAGAACTACAGCACCAAGTGTTTTGAAAAAAAGATATAATGTAACCTTTTGATCCAGCAGTTAGGGTAGCTGGTTACCTGGAGACAAAAACAGATTCAAATTAGGCCAATCAGTTTAAATTATATTGCAAAAAAAAAAAAAACTCCAATCCAGTTTGAATTGAGCATATTGACAATCTTAAAAGCCAGTGATACAATTTGATGCTTTGGGGGTATAAGACCGGGAAAAATTAAGCAGTTGAGAGAAGAACTGCCAAATCACTAGCATATAAAGACTGCATGAGAAAAAGTTCTTATAAAGGTACCTTTATTGATCAGTAACCTGTGAAGCAGAATCCCCAAGAAGACAAAAAGAAGACAGGAATACAGAGAACTGAAAGTTGTCTGGTTTTGAGATAAGAAGTTTTGTTTTATAAATTGTAATTGGCATTTTGTAGTAATCAGCAGGATGTAGCAGCCCAGGAAAAATTTACAAAATTGCAAATGGAAAATCCTGAGATTTCACGTCTGGTGATAGGTTTATCATATTTTGAACAGAATCAAAACACCAGGCATATGACTAAATTAAGCTCTTTGCATTTAAGACCATAAGACATAGGAAAAGAAATTTGGCCATTCCGCCCATTGAATCTGCTCTGCTATTCAATCATGGTTGGTAAGATTCTCAACCCCATTCTCCTGCTTTATCCCTGTAAACCTTGACCCCCTTGATACTCAAGAACCTATCTATCTCAGTCTTAAATATACTCAAAGACTTGGCCTCCACAGCCTTCTGTGGCAATGCATTCTGTAGGTTCACCACTCTTGAGCTGAAGAAGTTTCTCCTTATCGCTGTTCTAAAAGATCTTCCCCTTACTCTAGGGGTCCTAATCTCTCCTACCTATGGAAACATCTTCCCAACATGTACTCTGTCCAGGCCATTCAGTATTCGGCATGTTTCAATTAGATTCCCCCCTCATCTAAACTCCATTGACTATAAACGCAGAGTCCTCAAATGTTCCTCCAATGTTAAGCTTTTCATTCTCGTGAACCTCTTCTGAACATGCTCCAGGGCCATTATATCCTTCCTAAGATATGGGGCCCAAAACTCCACACAATACTCCAAATCTGGTCTGACCAGAGCCTTCTTGAGCCTCAGAAGTGCATCCCTGCTTTTGTATTCAAGTTCTCTCAAAATAAATGCCATCATTGCATTTGCCTTCTTAACTATTGACTGAACCTACAAGTTTACCTTTAGAGGATCCTGGACTAGAGCTCACAAGTCTCTTTGAATTTTCTCCCCATTTAGAAAATAGTCCATGCCTCTATTCCTCCTTCCAAAGTGCATGACCTTAAACTTCCCCACATTGTACTCCATCTGCCACTTCTGGGGTGGCATGGTGGCTCAGTGTTAGCACTGTTGCCTCACAATGCCAGGGACCTGGGTTGGATTCCTGCCTCGGGCAACTGTCTATGTGTAGTTTGTATGTTCTCCCTGTATCTGCGTGGGTTTCTTCTGGGTGGTCCAGTTTCCTCCCACAATCCAAAGATGTGCAGGCCAGCTGAATTGTCCATGCTAAATTGCCCAGTGTTAGGTGCATTAGTCACAGGTAAATATAGGTTAGGGGAATGGTTCTGGGTGGGTTACTCTTTGGAGGGTCAGTGTGGACTTGTTGGGCCAAAAGGCCTGTTTCCACACTGTAGGGAATCTAATCTAATCTTCTTTACCCACTCTCCTTAGCTGTACAAATCCTTCTGCAACCTCCTCTCCTCCTCAATGCTACCTGTCCCATTATCTATCTTTGTATTTTCTGCAAATTTAGCCAGAATGCCCTCAGTTCCTTCATCTAGATCATTAATGTATATTTGCTCAAGTGCAAGTTTGTAAATATTAATTATACCTGTGAATTACCCAGAAAATTCTGTGATAGGACACAAACAGGTGGACAACGCAAAAACAGAACTGTGCATTGCGTGAAAAACGTGGGAATTTGTTACTAACACACTTTATTGTCATCCCTTTTGAAACAAAAATAATCCATTACTTCAACTGCATTAATTTTCAATGGTTAGAAAATTGTGCGCGCTGCAAATCAGATGTCCTGTGCGCTGTAGCTGAATCCTTGAAAATACTGCCATCAAATGAAACCAGGAATAATATTTAACAAATTTAAAAATTCCCGACTGGTTACATTTATTTCAAATTTGTCTCAAAATTTTACTTTCTCTAGAGTTGGAGAAAAAGAATGTCTACCTGTGGTACCTGCTACCATCAGACAGGGAAAGAAAATCTACTTCCACTGCTGGCTTGTGATGCATGTGTGGTTCCTACAGCTCTCTACAGCACTTTATTTATTTGACATCCTCAGAATCTGTTCCCAGACTGCTTTCTGCCTAATCCACCTACTGGTCACTTCCTTGTGCTGTGTGTCTGATTTCCCTTACTCCTTACCTTCCATTTTGCCACTCCCCACTTTCTTTTGTTCCCCCCTTCCTTCATCGATCCTTGCCAGTCATGGGGAAGTGAGCTGCAGAAGGAATGGGAGGGAGCAGACGGAAAGCAGCCAGGAGACTGGGAAGTATGAGAGGATCTGAAAGAAATGATTCAGAAAACAGGATCAGTGGTAAAGGGAGTGGAGGAGGCATTGAAGGGACAAAAGAAGTGACAAAGGGAGCAGGAGAAGCAGCAAGTGGAGCAGAGGGAAATGGTGAAGAGATCATGAGGTGTGGGAAGAAATGGGAGGGAACAATGGATTGCATGAAGTAGTGAATTGGAGCAGCTTAGGGACCTGGAAAGTGTGAGTGAAGGAGCAGGAGGAAGTTCAGACAGTATCATTTGTCCTTTTCTGTCTTTGTTTGACCTGAACCATCTTCAATACACACAGCTGCCTGGGACTTTGCAACAGTGATGACACAGATGCTGACAATCTATGTGAAGCCAGTGCACTGTTTGTAATTGCTACATCAACAAATGCAGTCTGGTGGTGCAAAGGACAATGTTGATAAAGGCTATTCATGTGGTGCATCTCTTTACAACCCAGTTAGTGCACAGAATAGCTTAAACATATAGATGAAGATCAGATCTATGCCATAAAAATCTTTTTCACAGTGATGTTTCAGCAGGGATATCTTATGGTTATAATTAGTGCCTTCTAAATCTGAAAGCTAAATTGGAGGCATTAGGGAGAATGAGCAGGAAAGCCCAAAGGTTAAAGAATTAAATGGTGAAATATATATAGTAATATGTAAATTTAAAATAGGTAATGTGATGCACAGGGAGCAGAAAAGTTTGGTCAATGCTGAAGTGTTCAAATCTTTAAGGAGTCTATTTTATAATTAGATATAAGAGTCAGGGCGTAATATTTATTGATATTTATCCAAACATTTTTCAAAAATCTGAAAGTTGAAATTGAGGAGAAACAGAATATTGCATACACATACACACATGCACACCTTTGTAAAGGAATACAGATATACGTAAATGCATGCACATTCCAAATGTACAGAAAACAAAAGTTTCCCATTTGATTGTGTCACATTATCTTGATTCGGTTACAGGGTGTGACACAGAATCACAGACTTGTTACAGCACAGGAGGGGGCCATTCAGCCTATTGCTCAGGTTTTATTATCTAGTGCCAATCTCCTGCCTTTTCACCATATCCTTGAGCACTATTTATACTCAAATAATCATCCAATGTCCTCTTAAATGCCTCAAATGGACCTGGCCCTACTATATTTTCAGACAGTGTATTCCATAACCTAACAACTCAGAATGAAAAAGATTTTTCTCACATCCCCCTTGCTTCACTTGCACATCACTTTAAAGCTTGTTTTGTCCTTATTATGAATGAGAATAATGTCTTCCAATCTACTCTATCCAGCCACTCATGGATTTTGGAGATCCTCAAATGTCTCCCAAGCCTGCTGTCCAAGGAGAGCAGTCCTACTTCTTCAATCTATCATCATAAACTGAAGTTTCTCATTCCTAGAACTGTTCTTGAAAATCACTCTGCACTCTCTTCAAAGCATTCACAACCTTCCTATTATGTGGCACCCACAACTATATACAATATTCCAGCTGAGGGCCGATAAGTGTCTTGAACAAGTTCAACATTGCCTCTGAGCTTGTACTCTATACACATATCAATGAAGCCAAAAACATTGTATGTTTTATTAACTACCTTCTCCACCTGTCCTGCAACCACCTATGATCTGTGCACATGTCCATCTAGATTTCTCTCATCTTCATCCTCTTCAGAATTGTACCCCATATTTTTTATTGTCTTTCAATGTTCTTCTGACCAAAGTGCATCACTTCACACTCCTTTGCATTGAACCTCATTTGCCACCTAACTGCAGAATTCAGTAATACTGCACCCCATTCCCATCCCATTTTAAGTAAAGGCATTAAGTGATGTTACAGGAATAATATAATGATGGGTTTTGAAGGAGGGATATCAGAAATTGCAATATGGCTCTTGCAAAATATATGCAGAAAGAGCAGTTTACAAGTTGAGCAATACTGATAGCAATACAACACCAGCAGGGCAAAGCGCATTTGGACAAGATACGTTGACGGCCAAATGCAGGTGTAACTGCAAACACAGCAAAACGACCTATCGTGGAAGTGGTGTCACTGTTAGGCAACCACAGAATTTGTGCATGTTGTGTGATTTTATAATATGCTCATGTTTAACCACACACTATGTGCCTATACTGTGATGATATAATGTAAAAAGTAAAGTTGCTATATTCCCAGAAGACCACTGGCTTGGTCTCTCATTAGAGAGAGAAAATGGTGGTTTAACTTGAGGGTCACCACACATCAAGCCAGGGGTGAGATTAAGAAGGCTGGACCTTCCTCAGCCAGTGCAGGAATATTGCATACTTATGTGTGATCAAAGTATGTATCTGTATTGTGATCGTTTATTCTGTTTTTATGTAGGTGTCAAAGAAATGAATGGAAATTGTGATTTGTGTGGTCACTCATGATTAGGGAAACTACCCGAAAATATTAGAAATGTATGAAAGAACATGAATACAAGATACCAGTGGGGAAATCTCTTGGCGTGACCAGCAGAGGTTGATTTCCCACCAGTGAAAATAAAAACTACTTAAACTTTGACAGTGACCTCAGGTGTGATTATTTCGTCATTCCACCCTTTAACACCCTTCAATATTGTAGCAAATTTTCAAAAGCACGTATTTGATAAAACGTGTAATAAACATAATCTGGATTAGTTTGTCAATCAGAGATGCAGCACGGCTCATAATGTCCCTGGCTCATTTTTTGACTACATGCTACTCCAGGCAAACGAGGGGTGGATTTCACTGGTTTAACACTTGTATCAAATTTATAAGCACCCGTTTGAATTTAACAACTTTTGTGCCCTTGGAACAGAACCTTCCGAACCGGAGTAATTCGAAGTGGGTCTGCACCAACTGCCTTCCACTAAAATGATTCTTTTTTGCAGTGAAAATTTTTTGTATCATGCTAATTGAAATCAGCGACTGAAGTATTTATGGCAGTCCCAGAAACTTTAATTTTTCCTTTCGTGCACCCTTCCAACATTTTCACATTTGCTTCTTGAATTTAAATTTGCACACGGTTTTAGGTGCAGTAAAAAGAAGTGTCAGAACAACGTGAGTGACACCTGATAAGGAAGCAGTATGCAAATAAAGTCGTTTGTGTAAAAATAAATTGGCTGCAAAGGAAAGTTTTCCCACTTGCTTTGCAGCAGCAGCAGCATTACTCCTACCTGCGTGATGTAGACTTCCCAGGCCTCGCGCGCGGATCCCGGCAGGTGAGGCCCCGCCCTCCTGACCTCAGGTGGCTCAGTGAGTGAGTGAGGAGCAGCAGCAGCAGAGCCCAGTCTCCTGTTCACTCCTCCAACTCGTTAAATATAACCCTCAATCCACAAAATACACTTCCACTCTTCCTATTGCCTGCTGCATTTGGGACACGATGCCTACCGTGCATAGGGACTTATTGATGGAAGTTTGTTTGGGTAAGTTTTTTGTCATTTCTTACCCTTTTATAGGTAATTTCATTCGTTGAAGACTAGTTAGCTAGACGAGAAATAAATACTTCGATATGTTATTTATTATGAGGCTGTAAAGCACATCTCGAAGCACTATAATCTTTCTGCATATAATACTTTACGAAAACATTATCTGGGACAGAACTTAGATAGTCTTGGAAACAATATGCATTATTAATTGTATTACAGTACATATGATTGGGAGTACCGAAAACAAAACGATATAAAACATTTTCCTTTTGCAGTCATTATTGTTGTTATTCTCACAACTAATAAAACAATTTGTTTAAATTAGTAAATTGTTTTTTTTAAAAAGAAATTTGATCATTTGATCTGAGATAAGGAGTGAACTCAAATGACTTTTATAGTACAGGGTCATTATAACACAAAATGTTTTATTTTTGAATCAGATATGACTTAACAATCACTTGCATAGGTTTTTTATTTTTGATTAATTTAAACTGGATGAGGTTATTGTGCTTAATAAAGTGGAGCTTACTAAGATCAATTTGGTACATGTAGTGATAATGTTCCGGTTAGCTCAGTGAGTATGTGGACTGGGTTAATGCCATGAGCCTGTGATTGAATCCTTGTCCAGTTAAGATAGACTTGGGACCTGTGTCCTTGCCCCACTAGTAGTAAGAAAAAAAATCATGCCACTTGGCCATGGTACAGCAAACAATCATTATGGATCTGCCTTCTGACAACAAATTCAGGAAGGATAGTTAAGTCACTAGATCAATAATGGAGAGACCTAAGTTAATAATCGAGACAATGTTCATTCAAATTTTAAAAACTATAATTTTTATCATTTCAAAAAATGTTGCTATCAATTTATTGCTTTATTAAGAAAGCTTTTAAAGCTTAGAATAGATGTATTATTTTGGAAGCATCAATTTCTCAGCATCATTGAAGTCTGCCAGACCAGACACTCCAATTCTCTACTTCTGTGCTTGCTGCTGAAAACGTTGTGTGACAGTTTTCAGTTTTGATTAAAAATTTGAATTGATAACTGTTTCTTTCTCCACAGGTGCTGCTTGACCTGCTGAGCTTTTTTCCATCATTTTCTGTTTCTACAGTGTTTCAGTTTTCCAATATTTGTAGTATGTTGTCCTGTGTGCTATAATTGAATTTCTGCAAAAAGGAAAACTGTACATTTTCTCTATTTTACCCATGTCAGATTACTATGACATTGTTTGTTTTATAATTGTATACTATTTAGAGATGTTGGCTATAAAATTCAATTCTGCACTGATACTAGTTCTGAAACTGCAGAAGCCCAAAAGTGAACAAATGGCACTTAGCATGTTTCCAGGCACCTTTGGTATGTTCTGTGTCACAGCCTGACTGATGGGGTTGCAGCCCAGGGATGCCATCTGTGCACTGGAAACATGCAGAGTGGGAAATCATGATGTCAACCAAGTTGTAACATGAATTTTATGCAAGGTTTGCCCTGTCACTTTGCACCATCCAGGCCCAGAGATGATTTCATTGAAACATTAAAGGTTGTGAAGATCTGGACAGGGTAGAAACAGAAAGGTTGTTTTCACTGGCTGAGGAATCTGGAACAAGGGCGGACCACTTAGGACTGAGATGAGGAGAAATCACATTTACTCAAAAGGTTGTGAATCTTTAAGATATCCAGCTCAGCAGTTTGCAATTGTTCCAAGTATATAAGGCTGGCCCAGTTTTATTTTGGGACTGAGGGAATTCAGAAATATGGGGGACATGAAGGAAAAAAGTTAAAATCGGTCACAATCACATTGAATGTTTCAGTAGGTCGTAAGCCCCTTTTCTCCTGCTATTTTTTATGTTCCTATACCCTGTTAAACCATACTTAATTATGCCTAATTAATTACTTCTAACTAACAAGTGACTAACTCGATGAAGAACCCCACCACATCCCAGATGATAAGGCAGCACTTGGTGATCTTCCTAGACCTGAAAATGAGCCTAATTTTTTTTTGCCATAATGTCTTTGAAATAAATCAGAAATTGTATTTCTTCTCTTTGTCTTAACCAGTTTGAAATTTAGTTTCCTGCCACTTTAAACAGCGGTGGCCTACTGCCCTTGTTTGTGGACTTTGATTTTATAGTGACCTCAATAACACTGTTGGAATATTAAACCTGAAATACTGTCTATTACACACACATTGATGCAGGATGTTGACGGAGGAGGGAGGGGTAAATTTTTTATAACACAGGCACACTTAGAATCATACAAGGCCAGCTTATCAATATCCTTGCTTTTAAGGTGGAGCCTAAAAGTATAAAACTGGTATTAGCAGGTAGGAATTTTTTTTGTGGGTGTGGTTTATTTGTTAGGCAGCAGTTCAGGAGTCATATGCATTTTCTTTTTAAAATTCTTTTGATGATTGATTAAGGAATATTGCTGAATATAACTTCCTCATTGTTTTAAACTTGGAAACATAAAGAATGAGTAGGTCATTCAACTCTTTGAGCCCTCCACCATCTATTGTGATCATGACTGATCGTCCTAATTTAGTAGCTGGTTCCTGTTTTCCCCCCCCATATAGTTTGATCTCTTTAAACCCAAATTTTGATGAAAGAAAGATATTATTTGCATAGAGTACAAAGCACAGGTTCTTGACTTTTTTTGTAGTCCAGAGCTAGAGGCTTTTACCTTGTGATATTAAAGAGTTAATTTGTTCCACTGACCTGCAAGAAATTGAATGCCCCAGGAGCAGGGTGGTGTATCTTTGTCTTATAGGTGAAATATGGAAGGCTTCCATTCCCATCCCTTGCCATTCAGAACCATTTGCTGCATCATCACCTATTCAGAAGTCAGTTGGAATATTGCAAAATATTGCAATTGAAATTCTGACTGCACTTTTTTTTAAAACAAAAAAAAGTACAGTTCACACCAGAGCTGACCATTCAGGGGTGATTTGTGTTACATTGTTTCTGGAGTTGAGGTGGTCACTGCATTGTGTCTTGAGTGGTATGTGACTGTGAATGAGTGACCAGAGTACCAGTAAGCATGACCAATGACCTGTATAAAGGGATGTGTTTTCTTTGTTCGGGGCCTCTTTGATTCGACTTTGTGTGCCTGTGAAGAGGGTCACGGGGGGGTCACCTAGCTTGTACAGACTTTAATAAACTTTAACTGTTTGCAGAAGTTGTTGTGTGCAAATTGCATCTATTGTATGAAACTTTGGGAAAAGAACCTAACAAGTAGATATTATAAAAGTCACATTGACCCTTAACTGACTAATTTCTCAAAATTGTATGGTTAAAGGCAGTTAGATTCAGCACTGTAAATCATGTATCCAAGGGGAGGTGGGGAGGAAAACAGCTACCATCGAGACAAATGGTTGCATTGCAAATATCCAATTGCCTGTGGCCCATCTTGGATGTTATGTTGAGCCATTAGTGCATCTTGCAGTATAGGGAAAACTCTATTCTTTTGTATAAAGATCTTTCTTGAAGCCACTCTGCCTCTGTAGTCAGCATTCCACTTGCATCAAGATGTATATGAGGTGCTGATTGTCTGGCTGGCTTTGACTTCTGAAAAGCTTCTGGAGATTTTTCTTGATAGTTATTGTAATGTCACTGGACCTATTTGTTGGGTTGCTTAAAGTGCTTTTTATTTCAAAACTGTATATATATATATACATTAAATTGATTAGATTTTTGTTCTGTTTATGATATTTTTTGTTCTTGCAGAACTTTTTTTTTTAAACAAGTTCCACTAAACTGAAAGGAAGACCCCTGCAGTATTGGTTTTTTAACTGACTGAAGTGTTTCCCTCATTAACGTCTTGTCTGTGTGGGAGATGACTATTGTTTGCCAGCGGGAATGTGGGCCCTTGTCCTTCACGTTTACCTGCTCGGTTTGGGAACTTCATTCTGAACAGTAGAACTCTGCTGGCCATGTTTTGGCTGTCTCCCTCAATTTCTGCTACTTCTGTCCTGACTCTCTCCCATTTAACTTGGCAGAGTGAGGCTTCCCTCCTACTCACCTGCTCATTGTTATGGAAACCTTTTTTGAGTTTCATTTAATGGCCTGCCAGTTCAGGCTTGCTACCTTCAAATCTTAATTTCTATGGCCTTTCCATGATTCCTGATACACTTTTTGTCTGTGTTTACCCCTTCGAGTTTATATCTGTTATATCTCAACCCTTTTGGATACCACTACCTTCCGGGAAGCCACTGAACCTTGTCTAGCTTTATGCACCTTTTTAAAACCTATCTGAAGTGGCTTATTTTCAGGTGCCCCTTCCTTTTCTTGGGAGCCAAGCAGAATCTGTTTTACTTGACGTGTCTCGTCTTGCCTCATTTATTTCCTCTGGGTCCTTTCTTGACTCAATTTTACTTTGGCACCTTCCAGCTTGCCCTTCCTTGATTCCCATGGCTGCTCATTCTCTTGCTTTTCTTGATTAGATTGAACTTTTTTGGGATTACTACAACTTGATTGCTAACTGAGTAGGAAATCTGTCTCTGCTACCATTAAAAATCACAGGTTATAGTCCAACAGGTTATTTGGAGGCTTTAGCTTTCGGAGCGATGCTTCTTCCATCAGGTGGTTGTGAAGCGGAATCATAAGACACAGAATTTATAGCAAGAGTACAGTGTCGTGCTGCTGAAATGATATATTGAACAACCTGGATTAAGTCTTTCATCTTTTAGAATGGGTTGCTAGTTTCAGTTCATTAATGTGTAAATCTCAAATCTCTTTTTAAATCACATTCTCAAGATAAGAAGGTTTTATAAGAAAAGGTGTCATCTCAGTTTATATACTGCATTAAAGCTGTGAGGCCAGAGTCTGTCTGTATCCCAATCTTGAGTCAGACTGGTTCTGTTTGCAAAGTGGAATTTACAAAATATTACATGGATTGACTGCCTGTGGGTTATGCATTTTTTGAGCAAAATAGAATGTATCTGCAAATATAATTCTGCAAGAATAAATTAACTCCTTAAATCTGTGCGCATGCAGGAGAGAGACAGTGAGTCTGTGCATGTGAATGCACATGAGATAGTGTGTGCTTGCATGTGTGCAAGCATGGTAAAGTGAGTGTGATGGAATATAAGCCTGTGAGAGGGTGCATGCGTTGAGTTGTGTGTGTGTGAGAGTGTGTAGTGCAGTGGGGTCACCTGTAGTGTGTAGTTGAGGCCATCCCCATGGGTACAGAATTTGGCTATTAGCCTCTGCTCGGCCACTTTGCGTTGTTTCCTGTCCCGAAGTCCATCTTGGAGGGTGGTCACCCAAAGATCCGAGGCCAAATGTCCCTGACCGCTGATGTGTTCCCCTGCTGGGAGGGAGCACTCCTGATTGGTGATTGTTGTGTGGTGTCCATTCATCCGTTGTTGTATTGTCTGCTTGGTCTCTCCAACATACCATGCCTCAGGAGATCGTTGCCTGCAGTGTATGAAATGGACACTGCTGGCCAAGTCACATGAATACCTGCTGTGTATACGGTGGGTGGTGTCCCCATGTGTAATGGTGGTATCCGTGTCTATACACTGACCTGTCTTCCAGCGGTTGCCATGACAGGGTTTATGGTGTTGTGGTTGATGTTGTCCTGAAAGCTGGGCCATTTCCTGCGAACATTGATCTGTTTGAGGTTTGGTGGTTGTTTAAAAGGTGAGAAGTGCAGGCGTGGTGAAGGTCTTGGCGAGGTGCTCATCCTCATCAATAATGTGTTGCAGGCTGCAAAGAACATGGTGCAGATTTTGGGCTCCCGGGAAGTACTGGGCAATGAAGGGTACCCTATCTGTTGCAACCCATGCATGTCTCCTGAAGAGGTAATTACAGTTTCTCGGTTTAGCATGTCAGAACTGGCAATCGATGGGTTGAGCATCATACCCTGTTCTTTTGAGGGCATCCTTGAGCATCTTCTACCATTTAGCTCTGAGACAATTTCTACTGTCACTGGGCCTGAGAATAAATTACACTGTGGAGGGGGATCAGACATATACACTTTACCCACTTTCCTGACCTGAGGCAAATTCTGGATGAGGTTTTAGAGTCTTCCTTGATATTAGGGATTGATAGTCCCAGTGTTCTTGATTTTAAAAAAAGTAGAGTTGCTTGCTTTCAGGACAGTGTATTGGGACACTTGCATGAGTTTAAAACTCCGACAGCTTTCAGGGGAGATTATGTGGGGAGGCTACACATAGGGCACATTATCCCAACTGGCTAGATTCTACAGCAAAGATCCCTATGGGTTCTGCTGCACCCTCTGGGATATCTTCCTCAGAACTGACCAAATCAGTGTGCACTATTTTTGCCAGCTTATCTTTAAATGTCTTTGATCTGGCCAGCAATGCACCACTTTATTGTAGTGGGAATGCATTGGTCTCTGGATGTTCTCCTTATGTGGGTGGGCAATGGCTTTACTCACACTCATTTACACTCAACTTTTAACAGATTCAAACCTTGGTTGCAGACAAAGGACATTTAACTTGTTACTGTGTGGAGATGAGTTTTCTCCAGCAGCTTCTATCTATCTTCAGGTCTCTCTGAGCCTGTAGCTCAAATTCTAACTTCCTGAGGTGGAACAGCCTCACTCCCCCACCCCTAACTCTCTTTATTTTCTCTCTCTTTCCTTCTCATATAGTCTTTCTTGCCCTGTCTTTCTCTCTCCATAAACTCTAGATTAGATTAGATTACTTACAGTGTGGAAACAGGCCCTTCGGCCCAACAAGTCCACACCACCCCACCAAAGCGCAACCCACCCATACCCCTACATCTACCCCTTACCTAACACTACGGGCAATTTAGCATGGCCAATTCACCTGACCTGCACATCTTTGGACTGTGGGAGGAAACTGGAGCACCCGGAGGAAACCCACGCAGACACAGGGAGAATGTGCACACTCCTCACAGTCAGTCACCTGAGGTGGGAATTGAACCCGGGTCTCTGGCGCTGTGAGGCAGCAGTGCTAACCACTGTGCCACCGTGCCGCCTAGTTGCATTTAAACCTTTTCTAGCTCCCTGTCATGTGACAAGACATTGATTGGTTTCCCGTTCTAATTCCTCATCAGTCTGGTCTGATTGTGAACTGTGCCTTTGGTGCTCAGATAACAATTCATTCCATTTTCCCTTGTTGGGCAGTTCCACATTTAATTCGTTGACTTCAACCTTTAATTGGATGTGCCCAGGGCAGGTAACATTTCAGCAGTTAACTATCCTGTTCTACAAGCATTCCTGAATCAGAAAGTGTGATTGTCTAGTGTTAGAATATAAGATTTCAGTGTAGATGTTGTTTTTATTTTTAAAAATCATTTCACCTATCCAGTTTTCCCCTTTTGACTTCCAAGTTTATTTTGACTTGTTTCTTACATTTGGAATTTTGTCAGATTTCATGGTTCCGTGTCATGGGTTTATTTTGGAATTAAGGCCCCAATTTCTGTTGCAAACACATTACCAATTTTTCATATGATTCTGTTCTCACACCTTCATAAGCAGAATGCTCAACAGTGATGACATGTTTCCCCCATTCCTGTGTTTGTGGACTCTGATTTTGTAAACACTGTTATGAAGTTAAACAAGGAGAATGGTTTAGATGAATGGGGGATGGGAAAATACTTCACAACACAGATAGTCATCAGAATCATACAAGATGAGATTGAATTGAAAACTGATAAAGCGATTATTCATTTTTTTTTCCACAGTAGGTACAGCAGGAATGTTTGGTACAATAGGCTCAACTTGTCACAGGCTAGCAGCAAGTGAAACAACTCCAGAGGCCGGTATTCCATTACCAAGTAACCCGTTATTTCTATGTCGAGATCCTTGACACTGATCTAGATAAAAGGGATTATTCAGTTGATAAAAACTTAACCTAATATCCCTCAGTTGATTTTAATTATCATTGACCTTGCCATTAAGATGAGACCAAAGCTTGACTTAGCAATTGGGGATTCTTTTATGGAGGCTCTTGATTGGCTAGCTGTCAGTTCAGGAGATGTAGACAGTTTTTGTGTTAACATTCTCTTTAAAATTTTGTGAATTGCTTGACATGCTCAGAACCCTCATTAACTTTTCTCAGATTTCAACTAGATCCAAACTTGTGCTTTGTCAATCTCCTCTTAGATTTTGAAAATCCAATATTTGACACAAATTGAGCAGTTTTTCTGAATAAAATGTTGACTATTCTGCTATTAGTAGATAACTTACTAAACGATTTACTAAATTGAAAGGGAATGATTATTTAAGGTGCATTGATAGTCAAGCTTAATGTTCTACTTGATGGTGTTGTCTTTAGTGATTTTTTTTGCTCAAGAAGCCCCAACAAACAGTGGGGGAGCACTTTGGGATCAGTGACCATAGTTCTATCAATTTTAAAATAGTTATGGAGAGGGACAAAACTGGTCCACAGGTTCAAGTTCTAAATTGGGGCAAGGGGAATTTTGATGGAATTAGACAGGAGCTTGCAGGGGTTAATTGGAGTAGGTTGTTTGCAGGAAAACAATTGGAAGGCCTTTAGAAGTTAGATAGCTAGCTAGAGTTCGAGGTCTGTATGTTCCTATGAGGGTAAAGGGCAAAGTTGGCAGGAATGGGAACCCTGGATAACAAGAGGTATTGAGACTCTGAACAGAATAAAGAAGGAAGCATGGCTCGAGTACAGGCAGCTGAGATCTAGGGAATCCGTGGAGTTATATAGGGGATACAAAAGTTTACTGAAAAAGTCAGGAGAGCAAAAAGGGGGCACAAAATAGCCTTGGCTAAGAAGATTAGGGTGAATCCAAAAAGGTAGTTTAAGCATATTAAAGGAAAAAGAATAGCCGGAGAGAGAATAGGACCAAAATGGACATGTATGTGTGGAATTGCAGGAGGTGGGCGAGGTCCTCAATGAATATTTTTCCTGTGTTTACCATGTAGAAAGACATGAAGACAAGGGAAACTTGGGAGGTTAGCGGTGATATCTTGAGGACAGTCGATATTAGAGTAGAGGAGCTTTAGTCGTATTAGAATGTACGAAGGTGGATAAGTCTGGTCCTGACCAGATATATCCAAGAACACTGTAAGAGGCTAGAGCAGAAGTTGCAGGGGCCCTGGCTGATATATTTGTATCATCATTAGCCACAGGTGAGACTCTGGAAGGTTGGAGGGTAACGAACATTGTGCCCTTTTCACAGCCCTTGTATAAGAAACCTGGGAGCTGTAGACCAGTAGGCTTAACATCTGTGGTAGGTAAGTTACTTGAAAAGATTGTGGGATAAGGTATACATGCAATTAGAAAGACAGGGTTTGATTAGGAATACTGGATTAGTGGTGATGGAAGAGCACAGCAGTTCAGGCAGCATCCAACGAGCAGCGAAATCAACGTTTCGGGCAAAAGCCCTTCATCAGGAATAAAGAAGGGTCAGCATGGCTTTGTGCGTGGGAAATTCTGCATCATAATTTGTTAGAATTCTTTGAAGTGACAGGAAGGTTGATGAGGGCAGACCGGTAGGCATCATCTGTATATGGATTTTGGTGAGGCCTTTGAGAAGTGTTCCATGTGGTGGGCTGCTCTGGAAGGTTAGATCGTGTGAAATCTGGGGGCGCTGGCAAATTGGATATAAAATTGGCTTGATAGTAGGAAGCAGAGGGTAATAGTGGAAGAATGCTTGTCAGACTGGAGGGCTGTGACTTGTCATGTGCCTCTGGTCAGTGCTGGGCCCATTGCTATTTCTTATCTATATCAACAATTTGGATGAGAATGTACAAGGTAAATGATTAGTAAATTTGCAGATGACACTAAAATAGGTGGTATCATGGACGTTGAGGAAGGATTTCAGAAATTGCAGCAGGACCTTGATCTGCTGGGGAAATGGTCTGAAAAATGGTAAATGGTGTTTAATATCAATAAATGTGAGGTGTTCCATTTTGCAAAGCCAAATCAAGGTGGAGTTTCATGGTGAATGGTCGGACCTTAAGGAATGTAATGGAACGGAGGGACCTTTGAGTTCAGGTGCATTGTTCTATGAAAGTAGAGTCACCGGTAGACAGGGCAGTGAAGAAGGCTTTTGGCACACTGGCCTTCATCAGTCAGGGCATTGAATATAAGAAATTGGGAAGCCATGTTGCAGTTGTACAGTTTGTTGGTGAGGCTGCACTTGGAGTTTTGTATTCAGTTTTGGTCACCTTGCTATAGGAAGGAAGTTGTTAAACTAGAAAGAGTGCAGAAGAAATTTACAAGGATCTGGCCAAGACTCAACGGTCTGAGTACTAGGGAGAGGTTGGACAAGCTTTTTCTTTAGCGTATAGGAGAATGAGGGGGCTCTTGTAGAAGTGTATAAAATCATGAGGCATGGATAGGGTGAATGCATTCAGTCTTTTTTCCCAGGGTTGGGGAATCAGGCACTAGAGGGCACCAGTTTAAGGTTAGAGAGGAAAGAATAAAAGGGAACCTGAGGGGCAATGTTTTTACAGAGGGTGGTATGCATATGGAATGAGCTGCCATCGAAAGTGGTTGAGGCGGGTAGATTAACAACATTTAAAAGGCGTTTGGATAAATACTTAGGAAAGGTTTAGAAGGATATGGGCCAAGTGCTGGAAAATGGGGTTAGGTGGATTGACATTTTGGTCGGCGTGGACCAGTTTGGGCTAAAGGGCCTGTTTCCGTGCTGTAAGACTCTAGGACTCTAAACATCTACGTGTATTCATTAAAATTCTTGGTGTATTAGTGAGAAAAAGCTGGGCTAAATTTCATGGGGAGACAGACCGTTGTAGGCTGTGAGCAGTGTGACTGTCAACTCATCATCGTTCAACAGTCCTTTGAGACTAGATGCTTCTGAGGAAGAGTCCTATATTTAAAATCAAAATGCTGATCTTTTAGAATTCATTATTGGGATATGGGTGTCTTTAGCTGGGCTACCATTTAATGTCCATCCCTAACTGTCATTGAGAGGGTTGTGGTGAGTTGCCATGTTGAACCATTGCAATCCTTTAGAGTTAAAACACTGCTAGGAGAGGGAATTTCCAGCATTTTTGCCCAGAAAATGTGAAATGAATATCAAAATATATTGTGCAAATTTACTCTCCATTACAAAGCTAAATTTGTTTGTTTGGTTGGGAACTCAGATGAATGGCATAGCATCTTTGCATTTGAGTCCCAGTGAGTTGCAAAATCAATTTCTAAAGCCAAAGCTGGATAACTGATGTTTTTACACAACCAATTACATCTAGTTTATATAACTATAATATACAAACATGGTATATTAAAACTCTTGTTTCTGACATGCACACTCTGTTAGATTATTCTTACTTTTTGCGATATAGTTTTGAATTTTAAAAAATATTTACTGGGATAGTGCCAATTCAGTATCACATATTTTATACTAATAGACAAAGCAAAGTTACCTCTAAGATGTTAACAGCAAGTGTAATCTTCAAAGAATGACCATTAAAGGGTATGAATTAATTAGATAGGACATGCAGAAATAATTCTGTCTCTATCTTATTTAGAATGGGAGGATTTCTTTGTTTCTAGCATTTTTGCCACGCTGCAACATGTATGAAACATTTTGTGACAAAAAATCAGTGAAGCCATTTCTGCCTAATGTCAACATTTTACATAACTTTCTTCAAATGTTTTCATATTCTTAAAGATTGCTCTTGAACTGTCAATGAATCTCAATTCAACTCACTTCATAGAATCATTAGAATCCCCTACAGTGCAGAAAAAGGCTTTTTAGACCCATAGAATCTGCACCAACCCTCCAAAGAGCACCCTACCTGGACCCACACCCTCATTCTATACCCAAAATCCCGCATTTACCATGACTAATCCATGTAGCCTGCAGGTCACATCACACTACGGACAATTTAGCATGGCCAGTCCACCTACCTGCACATCTTTTGGACTGTGGTAGGAAACTAGGCCACCTGGCAGAAACCCACGTGGACACTTAACACTGTCAGAATGTGACAAAACAGAAAAATATAAGATGTATAATCCCTACCTAGTTGATTATTTGGAATATCTTAAGATCATAAGACACAGGTATTGAAGTTGGACATTCAGCCCATCGAGTCCACTCTGTATTTCAATGAGATTGTAGCTGATCTGATAATCCTCAAATCTGTTTTCCTGCCTTTCCCCATAATGCTTGATTCACTGACTGATTAAAAATCTGCCTTGAATGTACTTAACAACCCAGCCCTCTACAGTAATTAATTCAACAGATTCACTACCCTCACAGAATAAACTTCTCCTCGTCTGACTTAAGTGTGTGACCTCATAATCAGAGGTCATGTCCTCTAGTCCTTAACTCTACTACAAGGGGTACAAATCCTTCTGCATCGGTCAAGTCCCTAAGAATTTTGTCTGTTTCGATAAGGTTGCCTTTCATTCTAAGTTTCAATGAGTATTGGCCCAACCTATTCAACATCTCCGCAAAAGAAAATCCCTTCATACCTGGTATCTGCCTGGCAAACTGTCTTTGGACGGCCTCCAACAGTTAATATTATCTTAGATAAGCAGCCGAGACTGTTCATAACATTGCAGATGTGTTCAGACTAGTGTCTTGTATTTTAGCAAAACCTCCCTACTTTTACATTCCATCCCTTTTGAAATGAAGGACAGCATTCCATTTGCCTTCCCTATTACCCTAGCCTTTTGTGATTCATTGACGAGGATTCCCAAATCCCTCTGTTACATTGCTCTCTGCTGCTGCAGCTGAATTCTGCAAATAATAAGAGCATATAAAAAGATATAGAGCAATAATTATGGCTGACTTTAATCTTCATGTTGATTGGGTTAGTCAAAATGGTAAGGGTAGCTATGACAATGAACTTGTAGAATGCATTATGGATTGTTCCCTGAAGCAATATGTCATGGAGCCAACCAGAGATCAGACTATTTTGGGAAATGGGTAATGAGACAGGTTTAAGGAATTATCTGAGTAAAAGGTACCCAGGAAATAGTGATCATAACATGGTACAATTTGATATTCAGTTCGAGTGTGCAGAACCTGGGTCAGAAATAACTGTGTTTAACTTTTAAAAAGCCAATTTTAAAATGAAGTAAGGATAGATTTAGCTAAAGTGAACTGGGCGAATAGATTAGCAACAATGGCAGTAAGCAAGCAGAGGCAGACATTTAAAGGGAGTGATTCATGACTCAGCAAAAACACATGCCTTTAAGAATGAAAGATTCTATGAGAGGGATAAACCAACCCATGACTAACCAAGAAAGTTTAAGAGTATTAAATTGAAAGAGACAGGCATGTTAGGAGGCCAAAGTCAGTGATAACCCTGGAGACTGGGATGAATTCAGAGTCCAACCAACATAGGAGGACTAAAAATATAACAAAAAAGAGAAAATAAACTGAAGGCAAACCAGGAAGGATTTTAAAAAACTGACAATAAGAGATTATTTAAGTATATGCAAAGGAAAAGAGTTCAAAGTGAGCATAGGTCCCTTAGAAAATGAATCTGCAAAAGGTTTAGGGGAACAAGGGAATGACAGAGGAGTTGAAAAGATAGTTTGCATCAGGCTTTATTGTGGAAGATACCTCAAACATCCTATTAATACTAAAGGTTATGGAGGAGGAATTAAGTAGCATCACTATCACTAAAGAAGTAGTATTAGATAAACCAATGGGGATAAAGTTTGATTTGATTCTGGGTGACTGTAGATTTTGCATATTCTTCCCATGTTTGTGGTTTTCCTCCCACAGTCCAAAGATTTGCGGTTTAGATGTATTGGCTATGATAAAGACAAGGTTACAGGGATTGGGTGGGATGCCCTTTGAGAATTGGTGTAGACTCATGCAAAATGGCCTCTTTGTATACTGTAGGGATTTTATGATCCCACTTTCCTCAGTGCTGATGCTTGTGCCCCAGGAATTGAAACTCATTTCATCCACACACCAAGTGAGCCACGCCTTCATCTCTCTAATTTTATTTATCAATTTATTTACCAACAATTTCTGTATTACTCATGGAGTAAGAAAGACAAGTGTTGTAGTCCAAGGCAGATCTGTGGTCTTATTGAGCAAATGGTTTTGGTTGTAGTGTCTTTACCTCTGTCTCAGGGTCTTCTAAAGGGCTAAGTAGCCATTTCTCCAAGGATGATTTGTGGGTGAAATGAAGAGCTGTCGCACCCTGAACTAATGAAGGAGACTTGGCAACAGTCAGAAGTGTGGGAATACGTATGCAGAATGCAATTGTGTTCGCAGAAGTGTTCCCTCTGAGAAATGCATGCTGATCAGTGTGCTGCCACCTTTCCCAGTTTTGATTTCCAGTTTCAAACGCTGCTGCCATATACAGACATCTGAGTTCTGTTCAGAAGAACAAAATTGTTGGTCCACAGACTAACTGGATCTTTAGGGAACAGAAGCTGTTCCTGTTGATGAATATGTGACTGACCGCTCACTTAGAGCCTCAGTGATTATATTAGTGCAGTTGATAATATACTGCACTACAATTGGGGAACCTAGTGTGGGAGGAGAAGCCCATTGTTCCTTGGCTTTCAGGGTCACAACAGTGTGTACTGTTGGATTCTTGGAAACATACCATGATTTTGCAAGTTACTGATGTTATGCAGTGGTTTACAAGACATCACCAAAGTCCACCTCACCTCTGATCCTTGGAAAAAGCCAAAGGTTCAAAGCCACTCTGACTTTGACAGCGACTGGCAGGGTATGATGATCAGTGTTGTCAGGGGAGAGGGTTGCTAAAACAAGGGCATAAATCTCTGATTATCTGCCCAAAGAGCTATCAATTTATGCCAGAATCTGCTGGTTCTGACCGCTTTCTCCAGTTATCTCAGTTTCCCTGCAATGAGGCTATGATCTCTGTTGCTTTCTGCCCTTCGGTCCTCCTGATGCTCATGGCTCTGCCTCTTCTGAGAATGTCACTCAGCGTTGCCAGTGTTGTGCTCCCACCACTAGTTGCTGCTATCTAGTAGGTAAAAACAAGGACTGCAGATGGTGGAAACCAGAGTTTACATTAGGGTGGTGCTGGAAAAGCACAGCAGGTCAGGCAGCATCGGAGGAGCAGGAAAATCAATGCTTCGGGCAAAAGCCCTTCATCAGGAATAGAAGCTGGGTGCCTGCAGAGTGGAGAGATAAACGAGAGGGAGGTGGGGGTGGGGAGAAAGTAGCATAGAGTATAATGGGTGAATGAAGGTGATAGGTGAGAGAGGAGGATGGAGTGGATAAGTGGAAAGGAAGATAGGCAGGTAGGACAGGTCATGAGGGCAGTGCTGAGCTGGAAGGTTGGAGCTGGGGTGAGGTGGAGGAAGGGGAAATGAGGAAACTGGTGAAATCCACATTGGTGCCATGGGGTTGAAGTGTTCTGAGGCGAAAGATGAGATGTTCTTCCTCCAGGCGTCGGGTGGTGAGGGAGTGGCGGTGAAGGAGGCCAAGGACCTACATGTCCTCGGCAGAGTGGGAGGGGGTGTTGAAATGTTGGGCCACGGGGCGGTGTGGTTGATTGGTGTGGGTGTCCCGGAGATGTTCCCTAAAGCGCTCTGCTAGGAGGCATCCAGTCTCCCCAATGTAGAGGAGACCGCATCGGGAGCAACGGATACAATAAATGATATTAGTGGATGTGCAGGTAAAACGTTGGATGTGGAAGGCTCCTTTGGGGTGTTGGATGGAGGTGAGGGAGGAGGTGTGGGTGTAGGTTTTGCAATTCCTGTGGTGGCAGGAGAGGGTGGGTTGTTGTGGGGGGGGGGGGGAGGGGAGGTGTTGTGGACCTGACCAGGTAGTCACGGAAGGAATGGTCTTTGCAGAAAGCGGAAATGGGTTGGGAAGAAAATATATCCCTGGCGGTGGGGTCCGTTTGGAGGTGTCGGAAATGTCGTCGGATGATGTGGTTTATGCAAATGTTGGTAGGGTGGAAGGTGAGCAGGGGCACTCTGTCCTTGTTACGGTTGGAGGGGTGGGGTCTGAGGGCGGAGGGGCGGGATGTGGAAGAGATGTGTTGGAGGGCATCTTTAACCACATGGGAAGGGCAATTGCGGTCTCTAAAGAAGGAGGCTATCTGGTGTGTTTTGTGGTGGAACTGGTCCTCCTGGGAGCAGATACGGCAGAGGCGGAGGAATTGGGAATACGGGATGGCATTTTTTTCAGGAGGTAGGATGGGAAGAGGTGTAATCCAGGTAGCTGTGGGAGTCGACGGGTTTGTAAAAAATGTCAGTATCAAGTCGGTCGTCATTAATGGAGATGGAGAGGTTCAAGAAGGGGAGGGAGGTGTCAGAGATGGTCCAGGTAAATTTAAGGTCAGGGTGGAGTGTGTTGGTGAAGTTAATGAATTGCTCAAACTCCTCGCGGGAGCACGAGGTGGTGCCAATGCAGTCATTAATGTCACAGATGGAGAGGTGGGAAGTGATGCTGGTGTAACTACAGAAGATGGACTGTTCTATGGAGCCAACAAGAGACAGGCATAGCTGGGGCCCATACGGGTGCCCGTGGCTACCCCTTGGTCTGGAGGAAGTGGGAGGATTCGAAGGAGAAATTGTTAAGGGTGAGGACCAGTTCAGCCAAACAAATGAGAGTGTCGGTGGAGGGGTACTGTTGGGGACGTCAGGAGAGGAAGAAATGGAGGGCTTGGAGGCCCTGGTCATGGCGGATGGAGGTGTAGAGGGATTGGATATCCATGGTGAAGATGAGGCGCTGGGGGCCAGGGAAAATGAAATCTGGGAGGAGGTGGAGGGCGTGGATGGTGTCTCAGACGTGTGTGGGGAGTTCCTGGACTGGGGGGGAATAGGACAGTATCAAGGTAAGTGGAGATGAGTTTGGTGGAGCAGGAACAGGGCTGAGACAATGGGTCGGCTAGGGTGGTCAGGCTTGGGAAGGAGGTAGAATCGGGCGATGCTGTGGGTGGGAGACCTCCTCAGGTGATGAGGTTCTGTATGGTCTGAGAGATGACGGTTTGGTGATTTGGGAGGGGCGGGGGGGGGGTGGGGGGAGTGGGAGTGGTCATGGTCGAGGTGCATTGGTGCTCATTGTCCAGGCGTCACAGGGGCATAAGGAGAAGGTTTTAGAATTCCAGACACAATTAGCATGCTACCTGAGCACTCGCAGCCCTGCACTCCCTCTGCTCCAATCCCAACTTCACCATCCACACAGCAGATAAAGGGGGTGCAGTGATAGTTTGGCGCACTGACCTCTACACCGCTGAAGCCAGACGCCAACTCAAAGACACCTCCTCCGTGTTGATAACACCCATCTAACTTCAGCACTGGCCGTGGCTGGCACTTCTCTCTGTTACCTTTCCGTACAGCTGGTCTGTCCATAAATCAGTTTGCATTCCTTGTGCTCCAGCAAAATCTCAACTTGTCCTTTTGAGTTCTCTGTGAACTCTTTTTAATTACTTGAACTCCAGGTGGATTCTGGGGACCAGCCTCCTCTGTCCTGATGAAACTTATCAATTGGGCATTAGCATGTCTACTGGCACATCTACTTTCACATCTTCCCAATTCCATTCTCACCTGGGAATCCAGCCCACATAATTTAATGCCATATATTTGTCTAGTTTTATCTCTAATGATAAGTAGTTTAATTTTTTAATGTTTAAATTACTTCCTCCTTCTATAAACCTCAGGATAAAGCGTTGTTAATTTTAACTTTATTAACTCTGGGCAAACTTGTACTTGCAGTTAAAACTGAAGTGTGTTAATCAATATTTCTCTTTCACTAATAATATATTCTTCAGAGAATATGTTGGACTTAGTTTGCACAGTTATGTCTCATGCTTGCAGAATGTTCTACAAATTAGGACACATATATACATTTTCAAAATATTGCTAACTGTAGAAATTACAATGTGTTTATCTAAATAATCTCGAGGAAGGGATCTTTAAACTTAAAGAATTGTAAAGATTAGTATAGAGTCATAGAGATGTACAGCATGGAAACAGACCCTTCGGTCCAACCCGTCCATGCCAACCAGATATCCCAACCCAGTCTAGTCCCACCTGCCAGCAGCTGGCCCATATCCCTCCAAACCCTTCCTATTCATATACCCATCCAAATGTCTCCTAAATGTTGCAATTGTACCAGCCTCCACCACAACCGCTGGCAATTCATTCCATATACATACCACCCTCTGTGTGAAAAATTTGCCCCTTAGGTCTCTTTTATATCTTTCCCCTGTCGCCCTAAACCTATGCCCTCTAGTTCTGGACTCCCCGACCCCAGGGAAAAGACTTTGTCTATTTATCCTATCCTATCCATGCCCCTCATAATTTTGTAAACCTCTATAAGGTCACCCCTCAGCCTCCGATGCTCCAGGGAAAACAGCCCCAGCCTGTTCAACCTCTAGATTTAAATCTGCTTTCCTTGGGAATAGGATTGGGAGTGGACTTTACAAAATAAAACCCCTGCAGCGCACTCTCAATGGGTAATGAATCCTGTAATTAATGCTGGAAAAGTCACATTTTCACCAAGCGGCTGATGATCCGTGCTCACGTCTGATGCCATAAAATTTATTCTTCAAAATAAATCTAAAAATCTTGAGTTAGTCACACTCTGGTCTGCGAGAAAGCTGTGGACTCGACCTCCAGTTGTAGATACTTTGATGTCACATTATACTGCATCTGCCAAGTATTTGCCCAGTCACTTAGCTTTGTCCAAATCACACAGCAACTTGCTTATAGCTTGCCCTGCCACCCAGCTTTATGTCACCTGAAATTTTTGAGATATTATGTTTAGTTCCTTCATCTAAATCATTAATGTATATTGTGAATAACTTGGGTTCTAGTACAGATCCCTGCAGATCACTGCCTGCTGATCAGATAAAGACCCATTTATTCCTACTCTTTCTTTGCTAACCAATTTTCTACTCCTTTCAATACACTACTCCAATCTCAGCATACATTAATTTTCACATTAATCTGCTATGTGGGATTTTGTGGAAAGACTTCTGAAAGTCCGAATAAACTACATTTGCTGACTCCCACCGATCAACTCTACTAGTTAAATCCCCAAAGACTTCCAGTAGATTGTTCAAGCATAATCCATGCTGTCTGTGTTTGATATTACCATTGCTTTCTCAGTCTCTCCTCAAGAATCCCTGATAATGGATTCCAGACCAGACTCACGAGTCTATAATTCCCTGTTTTCTCTCTGCCTCCCTAGTTAAATAGTGCGGTTACATTAGCTACCCTCCAATCCAAAAGAACTGTTCCAGAGTTTATAGAATTTTAAAAGATGTCCACCGATGTATACACTATTTCTAGGGCTACTTCTTTAAGTATTCTGGAGATGTAGATTATTAGGCCCTGGTGAATTATCAGTTTTCCATCCCACCAATTTCTCTACACAATTTCTCTACTGATATGGAATTGCTTCAGTTACTCCCTCTCACGAGACCATGTTTCCCATCATTTCTGGTATGGTATTTGTGTCCTCCTTTGTGAAGACAGAAGCGAAGTATGAACTTCGTTCTTTAACCAGTTCTTTGTTTCCCCATTATAAATTCTCCTTTTCTGACTGTAAGAGATTGACCTCTGTTTTTAACCAATATTTTCTCTCTTTACATATCTACAAAAAACTTTACAGTGAGTTTCTGTGTTCCCTACAAGCTTACTGTCATACTTTAGTTTTCTTAATCAATCCCTGGTCCTTTCTTGCTGATTTCTAAACTGTTCCAAATCTTGTTTGTCGTTGCTAATTTGTATACCTCTCTTCCATCCAATACTATTTCTAACTTCTCTCCTAGGCCATGGTTTAGTCACTATTCTCTTTGTGCTCCTGCACAAGACATGAATAAGAACTTTTTTGAGTTACCCATTTGCTCTTTGAATGTTTGCCATTGCCATTCATTTCAGGAACATTTTCTGATCCATCGTAGCCGGCTCAGGCCTATTGTATTTCCCGGACTGAGATTCAGGACCCTCTACTCAGAATCAAATACTGTATACTTTGGTGAAGAATTCTATATTTTAATGTTGGCACACATAACCAGGACATTAGACCACAGCAGGAATGCCAGGACTTGATGATTTACTGGCCTGAACTCCCTTCTAGAACACGGAAATCTAAACAATAAACTTGAAAAGGCACTTGCATCAATTTGGAGTGGGAATGATATGCAGGAAATTGCAAGAATACAACCTTATGTGTAAAAGAAATAAGCCATGAAGAATGTTTTGGAGCGGCATGGTGATTCAGAGATTAGCACTGCTGCCTCACAGTGCCATGGATCTGGGTTAGATTCCACCGTTGGGCAACTGTCTGTGTGGAGTTTGCACATTCTCCCCATGTCTGTGTGGGTTTTCTCCAGGTGCTACAGTTTCCTCCAACAGTCCAAAGATGTGCAGGTTAGGTGGACAGGTCATGCTAAATTGCCCATAGTGTCCAGGGATATGTAAGTTAGTGGATTAGCCATGGGAAATACAGGGTAACAGGATAGAGTCTGGGTGGAATGCTTTTCGGAGAGTTGGTGTGGACTTGTTGGTACAAATGACCTATTTCCACACTGTAGGGATTCTATGAAAAGTGTTGATGGTGTGTCATTACTGTTAATAGTGCTAAATTGTATAGGTGGTTACTTGATGAGTCAGACCAGTCAATAAAAAGATCGATTCAAGAGTTTGAATTGGACTGGACTGCAGTGGATTAGGCTGATGTGCTAGTGAGGTTGGATAGCTGGGGGAGGGCCTGTGAGCAATAGATCTCCTGTCCCTGCTAAATGTGGATGCCCCTGACATTTGGCAGGACAGAATTTACAGGTCAGCAACATCTTCTTTCCTGACTTGATATACATTGAGCAGCTGGGCTCTATACCCAGTATGACAAGTCCTAACTGTCCCACCATGGCCCTGCCTGAGGTTCCAGGGTAGATATTCAACCTGTACTCCACCAATGAATTCTGGCCTTTTCTGCCCCTTTGATACCAACCTTTTTTGGCTGGTGATGCTGGCAACACTGTGACAGCTGCCAGATCTTAATTTTCTACCACCTCACTTTTTGTACTGAGGTGCTTAATAATTGTCCATAGCAATATGTTAATGAAGGAACCTCGCTTTAACCTTAGTCTTCTGGGGACAGTGGTGGAGTTGTTTGGCGCATTCTTATCTACTCCTACTATATGGAGTAGATGCCGATAAGTTTGAAACCTCGAATTATAATAAATGTTTGGAATAATCCTTCAGGCTGGGTACTCAAATTCAAACTGCTAATCAGAAGCTAGTTGCTTGCTAGTTTTGGTGACTCAAATGAAATCAAGAAGTACTCAGTAGGTCAGGCAGCAGCTATGAGGAGAAACTGTCAATGGGCGGAATCTTAACGAGGGCCTGAATGATGTGGGCTGTGGTGAGATTGATGGAGAATTACATGAGAAGTCCAGCAAGGCCTATGTTCACATCATGAGCAAATTGCTGCATCTGCCTGGTGGCAAAGGCCACTTTCATTTTAGGCAGCTGCAATTTGCCAATTTGGAAAGGATTATTGGTGTTAAACATCTTATTAACTGCACAACTATTCGGTTTATTATCTTACTAAACTTACCGAATAAATCAATAGGTATGCAAGGCCTTCAGATCATTGCTGGCTGCAAGGAACCTCCATGTTACTCAGTACAAGACAGCATCTCAGGCCATGATTCAAGGTATCAGATGCGCATCCCTTGTTGATGGACATTCACGTCCAACATTTACGAACTCTTCAGGATCCTCATTGTCGCCTGTCCGATCCACCTGCAGGATGCTGAAGAGCCAGTGGCCTGCATTGCAGGGTGCACCAGCAACTGGCAGTGAGAGACTGCTGCAAGGTCACTTCATGAAACGAGACAGCACCCAGCACATGGAGTCACCAAGTTACATCTTGTGGCTGCTTGCTTGTTCTCTTCGTGTTCACTTACTTAGCGTCTCTCTGCATGCTGGTAGCATTCATGATGTACACTGTAGCAAGCGCGTCGATGGAGGAGAGATGACTCCAAAAAGTGGCAATTATTGTTCCAGTGGCGAAGGGGTCTTGTGTCTGGCCACCAGGCCCATAGCCCATGGTGGAGCACTTGACAAGGACTGTAAAGTTGAACACTTTTTTTTTTCTTTATTTTTCTTCCTTTTTATATTATATGTTTTGGTTTATTTTTGTGTACAACATGTTTTTTGTATTTTGTAGCAAAATACATGACAATAAATAACTCAAATCAAATCAAATCAAACTGTGACGTTAGGGCATTGGGAGTTTCAGCTAGAGGCAAAGGATATTAGCACTGTTGGACTGTTATGCTCTTTTGTGCAGACACCTGTATATGACAAGTGACACTTGTCATGTTAATCAGCAGGAATCTGTCCAGTGGAGGGGGATGTCTTGTTGTATGGACCACTGAGATATCAATATATCATCTACAGCATGTCCCAGCTGCCTGTGCATCAAACATACTGCACACTTATTCAACTAACTGATCATTTTGGAAAGTGAGTGGGGTCTTGCCCTCAGTATATACAAGGGGCAACTACTTTCAGTAAGTCACTGGCACAGTCTTCATACAGTCCTGCGATTTGGTCATGGGCCTTCATCCTCTTGGGACTGTTATAATCAGGACACTGTTCGACTGCAGTCTGGGGAATGGGCAACAGTCAATATTGTAGGCCAGTCATAAGCAAACAAGGGAATCATATATTGTCAGTTCAGGAAATGCAAACACAGCAGTTGGGGCCTGTTCAGTCATGGATTAGTGGTGCTGGAAGAGCACAGCAGTTCAGGCAGCATCCAACGAGCAGCGAAATCGACGTTTCGGGCAAAAGCCCTTCATCAGGAATAAAGGCAGTGAGCCTGAAGCATGGAGAGATAAGCTAGAGGAGGGTGGGGGTGGGGAGAGAGTAGCATAGAGTACAATGGGTGAGTGGGGGAGAAGATGAAGGTGATAGGTCAAGGAGGAGAGGGTGGAGTGGATAGGTGGAAAAGAAGACAGGCAGGTCGGACAAGTCAAGGAGACAGTAACTGAGCTGGAAGTTTGAAACTAGGATGAGGTGGGGGAAGGGGAAATGAGGAAGCTGTTGAAGTCCACTGAAGTGTTCCGAGGTGGAAGGTGAGGCGTTCTTCCTCCAGGCGTCTGGTGGTGAGGGAGCGGCGGTGAAGGAGGCCCAGGACCTCCATGTCCTCGGCAGAGTGGGAGGGGGAGTTGAAATGTTGGGCCACGGGGCGGTTTGGTTGATTGGTGCGGGTGTCTTGGAGATGTTCCCTAAAGCGCTCTGCTAGGAGGCGCCCAGTCTCCCCAATGTAGAGGAGACCACATCGGGAGCAACGGATACAATAAATGATATTGGTGGATGTGCAGGTGAAACTTTGATGGATGTGGAAGGCTCCTTTAGGGCCTTGGATAGAGGTGAGGGAGGAGGCGTGGGCACAGGTTTTATAGTTCCTGCGGTGGCAGGGGAAAGTGCTAGAATGGGAGGGTGGGTCGTAGGGGGGGTGTGGACCTGACCAGGTAGTCACGGAGGGAACGGTCTTTGCGGAAGGCGGAAAGGGGTGGGGAGGGAAATATATCCCTGGTGGTGGGGTCTTTTTGGAGGTGGCGGAAATGTCGGTGGATGATTTGGTTGATGCGAAGGTTTGTAGGGTGGAAGGTGAGCACCAGGGGCGTTCTGTCCTTGTTACGGTTGGAGGGGTGGGGTCTGAGGGCGGAGGTGCGGGATGTGGACGAGATGCGTTGGAGGGCATCTTTAACCACGTGGGAAGGGAAATTGCGGTCTCTAAAGGAGGAGGCCATCTGGTGTGTCCTATGGTGGAACTGGTCCTCCTGGGAGCAGATACGGCGGAGGCGGAGAAATTGGGAATACGGGATGGCATTTTTGCAAGAGATAAGGTGGGAAGAGGTGTAATCCAGGTAGCTATGGGAGTCGGTGGGTTTGTAAAAAATGTCAGTGTCAAGTCGGTCGTCACTAATGGAGATGGAGAGGTCCAGGAAGGGGAGCGAGGTGTCAGATAGTCCAGGTAAATTTAAGGTCAGGGTGGAGACCACATCGGGAGCAACAGATGCAGTAAATCAGGTTAGAGGAAATACATGTGAATCTCTGCCAGGCCTTCATTCTCTGGGGCCTTGGACAGATGTGAGTGGGGGAGGGGTGGGAGTAGATTTTCCACCTCCTGCGGCTATGGCTGTGTGTAGGAGGGGTTGGTGGGGAGATTAGACCAAACAAGGGAGGACATGGTCATTGCGAAAAGTGGATGGGTTTGGGGAGGAAAATATCATTTTGATGGTGAGGTCCATCTTTAGGTGGTGGAAGTGGCGGAGGATGATGCGTTGGAACAAAATGGTTTTTAACCTGTAGCCAGTGCAGTCTAGTGAGCACAAGGATGCTGGGTGAGCAGTACTTAGTGCAAGAACAGGTGCAGGTAGTTGATTTTGAGATGACCTCCAGCTTACGGAAGGTAGAATATTAGAATATGTGAGGCTGGCTAAGAATGCATTTTAATATTTGAGCGTAGAAGGAATAAAGCCATGGGTGAAGGTTTCAGCAGTGGATCTTTTGAAGTAGGAGTGGTGTTAGGCAGTGTAGAAATAGCCTTGTGTCATTCAGTCCAATGTAGTCAGAGGTTCATCTTGGATCAATTATGACACTGAGGTTGTGGTGCTCCCAGGAAGAGGGGTGGACTCTGTATCATTTTGCACAGCAACTCTGGAATTTAGATCCAGTAAAAAAAAATGCTATATTTTCTTTCAGCTTTTCTCCTGCTTTGCATTAAATTTGCTGGAAACTTGATGGAAACTCTATTTACATAAGTCTAACATATGAGGAACATTTGAGGACTCTGGGTCTATACTTGATGGAGTTTCGAAGGATGTGAGGGGGATCTAATTGAAACTTAAAGAATACTGACTGGCCTGGGCAGAATGGATGTTGGGAAGATATTTCTGTTGGTAGGAGAGACTAGGAGCTGAGGGCAGAGTCTTAGAGTAAGGGGAAGATCTTTTAGAACAGAAATTAGGAGAAACTTCTTCAGCCAGAAAGTGAATCTATGGAATTCAGTGCCACAGAAGGCTGTGGAAGCCAGGTCACTGAATATGTTTAAGACGGAGATAGATAGATAGGTTCTTGATTGTGAAGGGGATCAAGGGTTACGGGGGGGAAAAAGCAGGAGAATGGCGTTGAGAAACGTATTAGCCATGAATGAATGGCAGAGCAGATTTGATGGGCTGAATGGCCTAATTTCTGCTCCAATGTCTTATGATCTTATCGTGATATGTTTGCAGAGGGGAAGAAACAAAAATAGCTTTGACTGAAGTTGTGCTGGTATTATGTAAGAAAATCACCTGAAACTCAACATGTGTGGTGTCTGTCTGGCATGGAATTGCCTTAAAATAAATCTTTAGAGTGTTATCTTCTGAATTTAACATGTAGTTACTCATTTTCCATGATAATCAAATCATGTGGAGTTTTTGAGTATAAACAATCTATAATCTAGTTTGGAGCTGGCTCAGTTTTCTGGGTGGCTTTTTCATATTCTACACTGTGCTTGTATGGTTATTGCCTTGAGTTGCTGAATTGTCCAGAATTAATATTGGACCCTCAGTGTAGTACTATCTGATCATTTAAAATCAAAACCTTTTACCTCTTTAATCCTCCTTGTTCATAAATGTTCAAACTGTCCCTGGACTTCGTAAAGGGGAAAATGACAAAATATTTGAACCCTTACGAAAGCAGTGACTCTAAAGATTTGCATAGTTTCACGGTAACAAACCTAATAATGCAACAAATGAGGAGAAGACCACTTGGCCCTTTGGGCCTGTTGTGTTCACCAGGATGATCATGCCTGATTTTGGTCTTTAACTCCAATTTCCAGGCTGCATTCCATATTCCTTGATGCACCCAAAATCTCAGTTTTGAATGGGGCACCTACAACCGTGCGAGATAGTTACTTCTAAAGATATACACTCCCCACCTCCAAGCACTAAAGAAATCCTTTCAGTTCTGCAGAAGACTCAAAACCTTAACCTTAACTCTGTTTCCCTCTTTTCACAGTGGCTGCCAGATCTGCTGTGTTTTCCCCTCATTCTCTTTTTTTGCTAACTTCCAAATTAATCTTACTGGGGGTGGCAGGGGTTGGTGGGGGCTTTTAATCATGAGTGTTGCTAACATAGTAGAAGTGTTTTGTGATAAGATCAACATTAAAATGTACAATCTTGAAGTTCCCAACGAAGGATAAGGTTTAGCTGGAGAGACAAACTAAAGTAATAACTTTGTTCTCTTGCAATTTGATATGCAAATCAAAGTTTTCTGTATTTTAATTTCCTTCTTAAATTCATTTTAGGTTACATTTCCTGCTCTCTTTACCATGGCTTGGCACCAATGCTTTGGTACTTTCCACTTCAGGTTTTGGGACTCACCGGCTATGAAATCTTTGCTGCTGCTTATGTGTCTCCCTTAATATTAAACAACACTGCAATCTGGAATTTGGTGAACAACAAATATATCCTTGCTGTTCTCAGGCTAATTAGTTTAGGTAAGTGAGTTCTTTGTTTTTTGATAACTGATAAACATGTAACCTCTCATTTTATACTGGCATTTGCACCTGCTGTATTGTAAACTATTGCAGGTAATACCCGAGGCAAATGTGAGTCAACATACAAAGATTTCATCGCAGAACGAGCTGCTAATATAACAAATCCCTGTAGTACTACATGTGCACAAATACAAAAACATCATACTCAAGATACACTATGTGATGGGCCATGCATCAATTAACACTGTTCAGTGTCTTGTCATAGATTACACGAGGGACATCATGAGGTACAAAATTAGTAGAGAAACAGGCCCCAATTCTTTTTTCCAAATGAGTTACAAGTCCTCTGATACCTCACGTCAATGTCTGTACTTCCCATCTGAGCTTAGGTTGTAATATTTGGCAAATTTGTTTGACTATGGATGCTTTTGAATCCTGTATTATAGGTGAGTCCAATCTTGCTTGATAGAGGAACATATAGAATTAATCCCAGCAATTAATTAATTACTGAATATTTTAAAAATCATTAGACAAATACTCTCGTTAGATTTATAATGAATAAAATAAAATTGTTTAGTTTTAAAAACACAATGGATTAAGTTAAGTACTTAAGTTAAAAGCATCTTTTACTTTAAAAAAACTTTCAAGGGACAGACCTAGGATCTGTAGTTGACTATGCAGAAAAAAGACGTTAACACAATTAAAGAAAAAGCATATATCTATTCAAACATAGGTGGCAGGTAACAAGGTCAGAATATTAAAAATGGCCATGAATGATTTTAAAAACAAAATAGGTCACCAGAATCACAGGTGCTAATTCAATTCAGACCTCATAATATCAAGATTGTACTGGATACTGAAAAGGCTGTGGACCACAACATTCCATCAATAATACTGAAGACTACCTCCAAGGTATACTGTGGAATATCTCCAAAGATCCTGAGATGGCAGCTTCCAAGACCATTGCCATATAGAAGAACCAGGGCAGCAGAAACACTGAAACATGACCACCTGTAAATTTCCCTCCAAATTACTCATCATCCTGACTTAAAAAAACTCACAATTCCTTCACTGTTGCTGAGTTAAGATCACAGAATTCCCTCTAATGGCATTGTGGGTGAACCTACAGGACATAGACTACAACAATTCAAGCAGGCAGCTCACCAGCTCCTTCTCAAGGTCATCTAGGATCAGGCAATGAATGCTGACCATGTCTATGAGTGAATGTCAAAGAAACATGCCCAGATCCACAGCAATATCCAGCAGATGTTGAACAGCTCCCACATGAAGATGATGCAACTGAAGGTCCTGATTGGATGTCAGGGGACTATCATCCTTGATGCTGTTTACTCCAGATGAGCAATATCCAGTGACACTTCTGATTCTCAGACTGAGGATGTGTTTGGACAATGTCACAGTAGTATGCCAACTGCTGGAAAAGAACCTAGATTATGAAGAAGTGGGCAGGACCTTTTTGGTCCCTAGCCAGGCAGTAGGCTTTGACAACACAGCTGGCTTTCTTCAGGTGCAGGGAGTAGGACACATCACATTGAAAACATCATATCATAATGCGGCTGAGTTCATCAATAGAAAAATGGTTTGTTCAAGTGATCTGTGATTGTTGGTACCAAATTCTGAAGCCTGTGCCAGGTACCATGGAACTACTAATGATTATATCTTAGAGAATTCTCATGTTCCTCATTCACTTAAATGGCCAGATGCTTTACAAAGATGGTTACTTGAAGGCAAGTGCTATCCTCTGCTACCAAAGTTGCTGATTCCATTATGCAATCCCCTCCCTGAGGCCAAGATTAGATGCAGCACAGCCCACTGAGCCATGATGGAGCAGACAGTATGCCTCCAGAAGATGAGATTCCAATATTTCAATTGGTCTGGGGTGGTGGGGTCTTGCTGTAGTCAGTGTGCTAACATAATCCTAACATGCTGTGTTCTGCACAACTTGAAGGTGGAGTCACAGGTAGACAGGGTAGTGAAGAAGGCGTTTGGTACGTTTTCCCCTTATTGGTCAGTGCATCGAGTATAGGAGTTGGGATGTCATGTTGCTGCTGTACAGATCATTGGTTAGGACACTTTTGGAATACTGTTTTCAATTCTGATCCACCTTGCTATAGGAAAGATGTTGTTAAACTTGAAAGGGTGCAGAAAAGATTTACAAGAATGTTGCCATGGTTGGAGAGTTTGAGCTATAGGGAGAGGCTGAATAGTCTAGTGCTATTTTCCCTGGAGCGTCAGAGGCTGAGGGGTGACTTTATAGAGATTTATAAAATTATGAGGGGCATAGATGGGGTGAATCGTCAATGCTTTGTTTCCCATGCTAAGGAAGTCCAAACCTAGAGAGCATAGGTTTAAGGCAAGAGGGGAGAGATGTAAAAGGGACCTAAGAAAGTAGTGGAAGCTGGTACAATTACAACATTCAAAAGGCATCTGGATGGTTACATGAATAGGAAGGGTTCAGAAGGAGATGGGCCCAACTGCTGGCAAATGGGACTAGATTAATTTAGAATATCTGGTCGGCACGGACAAGTTGGTCCGAAGGATCTGTTTCTATGCTGTACATCTATGACTCTATAACTTGAGTAGGTGAAGAGTTGATGTGATGGACTGTGAAGAATTTGGAGAGTGGCAGCATTCTTCAGAGGAGGAAGATGAAAATATTGAGCAGGAAGAACATCACTTTCTGTACAATAGAGCACAGCAATATCAGGTGCAATAAGCTAAACAGAACTTAGCTGACACTTCATTCCAGTGGGTCAGAGCTAGGTTCAGTAATCACTCATTGACTGTAACCTTGGTGTTTGATGAAAAGCAAGCAGTCTTGTCTGTTCCCAGAAGCATATCCAGCTTCTGTTTGTTTGTTTATTGTTTGCTTTTGCTGAATAAAAGAAAAGTTTGAACGATTTGAAAATTTCTGGTATTTGATGATCCCATATAAATAATAAAATGTTAGGCAATGCTGGGCATTGGGGAAGAGTAGCACTACCTTTAAACAGGGTTGAAAGATGGGATGAGGAGTGAACTCTGTATCTCGGTTCTTGTGTAGCAATAGATGTATGAATCTGCATTGTATATACAACGAAGTGCCAGCCAGATATGCCATCTATGAGCTCTGACAAACATTTGGTTTTTTTTTTGGGGTCCCCTCCCACTATGTGCATGGTGAAGGGCAGCTCTGGACTGCCTTTGTTTGATTGCATTGACAGCTGGTATTTTAATACTAGATTAGTGGTGCTGGAAGAGCACAGCAGTTCAGGCAGCATCCAACGAGCAGCGAAATCAACGTTTCGGGCAAAAGCCCTTCATCAGGAATAAAAGCTTTTATTCCTGATGAAGGGCTTTTGCCCGAAACGTTGATTTCGCTGCTCGTTGGATGCTGCCTGAACTGCTGTGCTCTTCCAGCACCACTAATCCAGTATTTGGTTTTCAGCATCTGCAGTCATTGTTTTTACCTAGCTGGTATTTTAAGATGACACTAGCACCAGAAATTCTGGATGATCTAGCAGTGGCAATACTTCTGAGGATGACAAGTGAGAGAATGCAACAAGCAGAGCACCATAGGGGCATGGGTAATGAGGTGTGTTTGGGAAGACAACTTGACAAAACCTGCTAACTCTCCATGAAACTCCCAAACATTGACACTTAGCCTGGTAAGCCACTTCGCCTTTCTGTTAAAAGTTGAGCTTTGTTATTTTCATGATGGACGTAATATAATCAAGGAGGAAATTTATAAAGGAAAAAGGCTTGTAGGTATGTTAATACCATTTTGTATTCAGAGATATATGTGAAATCGTTAGGCTGTAGAGTTTTCTTGAACTTTTAAGTAGTCATTTGATTGTACAGGACTTGTTTATTGCTTGAAGAAAGGTATTTTGTTGAAGCTCTTCTCCATGCACTCATCAGGACAGTTCACAAGAAATAACAATTTTAAGGGGAAGAACATTTTTATATGTGCAGATTGGTTGGCAAGTGGTCTGTAGTTACAACAGTGTCGTGGAGAATTCATTAGTATGATGATGCCTGACAGTTATGAGCTTTGTCAAAATTTAGAACAGGCCAATTGACTCCGATTGTCAAAGCGTTGCACTAGAGGATGGCCATTGCCTATTTTCTTCAGTCAAACAAACATGGTGTGCACAGTTTTCTCTGCCTCCAAAGAATAGCACCCAGTGTACTAATGTATTTGGGTTCTTGTGCAAGGGTGACAGACTGCAAGCATGACTGACAATTTTAAATTAATTGTCAGCATAATTCTCAGCACACAGAATGATTTATCAAATGTCCAATCACAGAATCACAATCACACATAATATTGTACGCTGTTTAGAGTTTTGTAAGTGTGGCCTTACAGTACAGTATCTTTCTTTTTGCAAAGTTGAAGAGGCATGCTCTTGATACAACCCTTCAATCTTTGGGATTAATGGCCTACATATCTTGCATCACACTGGCATTGAAACAGGTGAAGCTAGCATTTACATATGCTATTATGCAGTAGCAACGTGAGTGGTCTTTGTCACTACTAGGCTTTTGATGTCGAATCAAAAAGGTGTTACGCCCTATACACAAATGAGTAATATAGCATATGAATTGTAGTGCCAGTGTAAAGCTAGATATGTGGATTGTGAAGCCCACAATCTGGTAGATTTTGTTAAGCAGCATGTCTGCTTGGCTTTTTGTAACAGGCAGAGATATTAAATGTACCCAACCAGCCAATGCAAACCATCTCTAAACACAGTATCGCACATTAGATGTGATTCAATGATTGCCCAACATTTGCTAAAAATCCCTAAGAATTGAGGTAATTCTTAGCACAAACTATTTAAGATTGTCAGTCAGGCTCACAGTGGGGCACACCACTGTATACTGAAGGCGATGTGTATTAATCAGTTGGACCCTATTCTTTATAGACAGAACATTTACAGTATTCAATTTCAACTCAATAAAATAGTGACATCCATTCTCTCGTTCATCCCTTCGGAAAATATCTGACCAATCAAAGTCAACCCAACTGGCAACCATCAGCTGGTGAGTTCTCTATGGCAATACCTCTACCAATCACAGATCAGTAGGCAGCCATTCTGCTTGATCTTGTCATACAGTATAAAAATTTGGTTCTTTTTACATCGATTTTCTTGTGAATTGTCCTAATGAGTGCAATGTGAAAATCCTTTTCAGCAATACTATTGTATCTATTGAAGGTTAATTTTATGAGACCCTAATTAACCACTAATCTTCACTATTCTTTAGGGAGTTCTAACTCATTAAGGTAGATAACCAATGTTCCATTTTAAGTGTCATTGAAGTGAGATTGCAGAATGTTTTATCTATTATTCTACTGGAATGCAAGGATTAGACAATTTGATCCCTCGAGCCTTCTGCACCATTCACTGTGATCATAGCTAATCATCAAGGTCAATAGCCCTCCCCCCCCCCCCCCCCCCCCCCATATCCCTTTAGGCCATGAGCTGTATCTACCTCCTTGAAAACATAAAATTTTGGCTTCAAGCACTTTCTGTGGCAATGAATTCCACAGGTTCACCACTCTCTGGGTGAAGATATTTCTCCTCATCTCAGTCCTAAAAGGTTTACCCCTTATCCTTAAGCTATGACTCCTGCTTCTGGATTCTCTGGTTGTCAGGAACACCTTTCCTGTGTTTACCTTTTCTAATCCTGTTAGAATTTTATAGGTTTTAATGCAATCCTTCTTCATTCTTCTAAACTCCAGTGAATATAAGCCTAACCAACTCAATCTCTCCTCATATGTCACTCCTGCCATTCTTGGAATTGATTCTGTAAACCCTCACCTGCGTTCCCTCTATAGCAAGAACATCCTTCCTCAGATAAAGAGACCAAAACCGCAAACAGTATTCCCAGTTTGGCCTCACTAAGTCTTGTATAACTGCAGCAAGACATCCTTGATTCTGTATACAAATCTCTCTGTGAAGGTCAACATAAAGTGTGCCTTCTTTACTGCCTCCTGCACCTGCATGCTTACTTTCAGTGACTAGTACATGAGGACACTCTCATTGAACATTCCCCTCTCTCAATTTGCAGCAATTCAAATAATAATCTGCCCTCTTACTTTTGCTATCAAAGTGAATAAACTCACATTGCATGAAATACGGAGTTTCGGGATTGAAGGTGATTTAGCGAATCGGATTAGAAATTGGCTAGCTGAAAAAAGGCAAAGGGTAGTGGTTGATGGGAAATGTTCATCCGGGAGCTCAGTTACCAGCGGTGTGCTGCAAGGATCTGTTCTGGTGCCACTGCTGTTTGTCATTTTTATAAATGATTTAGATGTGTGTAGAAGGATGGGTTAGTCAATTTGGGGATGACACTAAGGTAGGCAGAGTTGTGGATAGTGCTGAAGGATGTTGTGGGTTACAGAGGGACACAGATAAGATGCAGAGCTGGGCTGAGAAGTGGTAAATGGAGTTTAATGCGGAAAAGTGTGAGGTAGTTCACTTTGGAAGAAATAACAGAAATGCTGAGTACTGGGCTAACTGTAAAATTCTTGGCAGTGTAGATGAACAGAGAGATCTTGGTGTCCAGGTGCATAAATCCCTGAAAGTTGCCACCCAGGTTGATAGAGTTGTTAAGAAAGCATATGGTGTGTGGCATTTATTGGTAGGGGGATTGAGTTTTGGAGCCATGAGGTCATGCTTCAGCTATACAAAAACTCTAAGGCCGCACCTGGAATATTGCGTACAGTTCTGGTCACCGCATTATAGAAAGGATGTAGAAGCTTTGGAAAGGGTTCTTAGGAGATTTACTAGGATGTTGCCTGATATGGAAGGAAGGTCTAATGAGGAAAGGCTGAGAGAACTGAGGCTGTTTTCTTTGGAGGGAAGCAGGTTGAGAGGTGACTTAATTGAGACGTATAAGATAATCAGAAAGTTAGAGGGTGGATAGTGAGAGCCTTTTTCCTTGGATAGTGAAGGCTAACATGGGGAGACATAGATTTAAGTTGAGGGGTGATAGATTTAGGACAGATATTAGGGGTAGTTCTTTTACTCAGAAGTAAAGATGTGGAACGTCCTGCCTGCAACAGTAGTAGTCTTGCCGACATTAAGGGCATTTAAATTAGCATTGAACATACATATGGATAATAATGGAATAGTGTAGGTTAGATGGGCATCAGATTAACTTCACAGGTTGGCACAACATCGAGGGCCTAAGGGCCTGTACTGCATTGTAATATTGTATGTTCGATGTTCTATCTTCTATTGTTCACATTATACTGCATCTGCCATGGATTTGCTCACTCACTGCCTGTCCAAATCGCACTGCAACATCTCCATATCCTCCTCATACTCACCTTTCCACCTGGCTTTGTGTCATCTGCCAATTTTGTGATGTTCCATTTAGTTCATTTTTTTAATAGATATTTTTATTAGAAATTTAACATTTTTACAAGTTTACAAAAATAAACAAAACTCTCAAGTACAAACATTGATATACAATTAAATCTTAAATATATAATAACCAAAAGAAAAATACCGAGAAAAATAAACAAAACTCAAATAACTACTAATCTAACCTACAACTAACCAGAGTGTATATTTAAGTCTCTTACATTATTCAAATAAGAGAAAGAGAAAAAAAAACAGCGGATAACATAGAAATTGGGTAGCGAGATACATGCTCGGAATGTGTTAACATCAAATGTAACAAAACCCGTATTCGTGCGGGATTCCTCTCCCAAGGGGCCCCGGACCAGCCAGGTTTGTAATCTTAATTAAATAAAAGTTCTTGTTAGGATAGCCGAAATATCTGTATTCATATAATTCAAGAAGGGCTGCCATATTTTATAAAATAATTTGGTCTTTCGGTGCACCATATTTGTAAGGAAGTCAAGGGGAATACATTCCATAATTAATCTGTGCCCATTTGAAAGTCCAGGGGGGCCCTCAGCCACCCAGTTTGCCAAAATAGTTTTCCTTGCACAGAAAGAGAGAATAGAAAATAGTCTCTTCCCATGCATGTCCAGGGAGGGTAAGTTCGAAAAGCCCAAAAGGAGAGATACAGGATCCACTCTAATTTCCGTTCCTAAAATTTCTGTCAGGGCACTTGCTACTTTAGTCCAGTATCTACGGATCTTATGACAGGTCCATAGGCAATGTACCAGAATGCCCACCTCTATTTTACATTTGGGACACATTGGAGATGCCCCTGCCTTAAATTTTGCCAATCGATCCGGTGCTATATGGGCCCTATGAAGTATCTTCAGCTGGATAGCCTGAGTTCTGTTACAGATGGTGATTCTTCTGGCATTTTCCCAAGTGTCATTCCACATTTCTATAGAGATTTCTAGTCCCAATTCCTGATCCCACGTTTTAAGCAGATTATCCATATCTCCCAATACTTTATCATGTAGTAAATGATAAATGGTACTGATGGAGGATACCCCCATTGGTCGTAGTACTCTACATTCTCTATCTGATTTATAAAGACTATCTAATAACGTAGTCGTCTTCTGTATATAGTCTCGAATTTGGAAGTATTGATAGAGGTCTCCATTAGGTAATCCAAATTTCTGACGCAGCTGTTCAAAAGACATCAAGATCCCATCTTTAAATAGGTCCCCTAGACATGAGATACCCCTGGATCTCCAGAGTTTAAAAGTGGTGTCTGTAAACCCTGGTTGGAATTCCCATGCTCCCACTATCGGTGCATAGGGGGATGTTTTATGTGAGTTGCCCTCATTTTGCTGCATTATATTCCAAGCTTTAATTGTATTTAGTACGATAGGGTTTTTACAGTAATCGGTAATGATTTTCCTCTTGTCTGAAAATAAAAGGTTAATAAGTGGGCATTTTACTTGAGAAGCCTCGATGTCCAGCCAGATTGATTGTGGATCAAACAAGACCCAATCAGCTATGTAACCTAATAAGGAACTTAACTGATATTTCCTAAAATCTGGGAAGTCCAATCCTCCCCTTGCCTGTGGAAGCTGTAGCTTCTTCAGCTTAATGAGGGGCCGTCTATGATTCCAGATAAAGGAACCCAGCCAGCCATATAATTTGCGTAGTGCCAGCCTTGGCGCAATCACCGGAAGCATTCTCATAGGGTATAGGAGACGGGGCAGGACATTCATTTTAATTAGTGCTATTCTACCCAGCCAGGAACTTGGAAGGTCTCCCCATCACTGGAGGTCCTGCCTTATCCTTTCCAGTAAATGCTCAAAGTTAGCCTTGTATAACTGACCAAATACTGCGGTAATAAAAATGCCTAAATATAAGAAACCCTCCAGGGACCAACGAAAGGGAAAATGGGATCCATCCACTAAGTGGGGTATCATAGCAAGGCCACCCATTGGCATAGCCTCCGATTTTGAGAAATTAATTTTATCGCCTGAGAATGCGCTAAATGTATTAACAACTTGGATTAAGCGAGGTATGGACATCAGAGGATTACTGAGGAATAGAAGAACATCATCTGCATACAGGGTAATTTTATGTTTACCTGTACCAATCCGCGGGGCCGTTATAGTAGGATCAGCCCATATAGCTTCTGCTAGTGGCTCAATTATTAGCGTAAATAACAATGGCGAGAGAGGACATCCCTAACGGCAGCCCCTACCCACACTGAAGCTATCCGAACCTAATCCATTGGAAACCACAACTGCTTTGGGATCACTATACAATGTTGAGACCCATTTGGTAAACACCTTTCCAATGTGTAAAACAAATATGACCATTCAACCCTATCAAATGCCTTTTCCGCGTCTAATGAAACTACTACTCCTGGTATCTTTCCCTGATGCAGGCTTGAATCATATTCAAAACCCATCTAATATTATTGGATGTTCTACGGCCCTTAATAAACCCCATCTGATCCTCCTTTATGATATATGGCAGTACCCTTTCTAGTCTCAATGCTAACGTTTTAGAAAGGATTTTAAAATCTACATTTAGCAAGGATATTGGTCTGTATGACGTACAATCTTCTGGGTCCTTTCCTTTTTTTAAGGATAAGAGAGATATTTGCCTCTTTCAGTGAAGGCGGAGACAGCCCTGACTATATGCATAGTTATACATGTCCATAAGTGGACCAGCCAATATTCCTGTAAATTCTTTATAGAATTCAGCTTGAAAACCATCTGGGCCAGGTGCCTTACTGCTCTTAAGTTGCCTTATTGTGTCAAGTATTTCTTGGACTGTTAGGGGAGCATTTAAGACCGATACCTGTTCCGGAGTTAGGCCCGGGAAGGTCAAATTTTTAAAGAATGATTGCATCCTCCTAGTCCTGTCTTCACAATCCTGCGATTTATATAAATCAGAATAAAATTTTCTAAAGATTGCATCAATCTTTTTATGATCATGAGTCAAAATACCCGTACTTTCCTTGATAGACGTGATAGTTTGAGGGGCCTTTTTTTTCTTTGCAAGAAATGTTAAGTATCTACCCGGTTTGTCGCCAAATTCATATAACCTTTGTTTCGCAAATAATATTTCCCGCTTAGCCGTTTGGGTAAGCGTAGTGTTTAGAGCTGTCCTAAGGGCCGTAATCCTTTGCAATTTAATAATAGAAGTTCTATCAGCGTATGCAGTTTCAGTTGCTTTTGAGTGAGCTTCGAGCAGACGCTGTTGTTCTCCCTTTAATTTTTTCTGGGTCACTGAGTAGGAGATGATCAAACCTCGCGCGTAAGCTTTGATGGTCTCCCACATTATTGATGGGTTGCTAGCTGTACCTAAATTAATTTCTAAAAAAGTTTCATTAGGAAGGGGTCCATACGCCAATGGTGAGGGGATGTCCCATTATTCCTAGCCTTGGTTTCCATATATACAGCAGCATGGTCGGAAATGACCTATTTTACAGGATGATATGGAATTTTAAAAAATCGAGGGGGCAAAAAACATATCAATTCTGGTATGACATTTATGTGGATTGGAGTAAAAATAAAAATCTCTACCCTGTGGATGAAGACATCTCCATACATCTACTAATCCTAATTCTTTGTTCAGATCCACCAATTGTCTAGATCTGGGAGATACTCCTGCAGTACTCTTGGGAATCCTATCTATTTCTGGATCCATAATATTGTTAAAGTCTCCCCCTATAATTGTATGACAGGCACCAAGAGCCATCACTTTTGAGAAGGCTTCCGTTATAAATTTAAAGGGGTGTGCCGGGGGGCAGTACAAATTTAAAATCCCATATTCTTCTCCATTTATAAGGGCTTTAATCAGAATATATTGTCCAGATTCGTCTTTTATCTGATTTAGGATTTTGAAAGGGAAATTCTTCCAAATAAGAATAACAACTCCCCTACTTTTTGAGCTAAAAGAAGAAAAAAAAGGCCTTATCAAATCCACCCTGTCGTAATTTCAAGTGTTCTTTATCCGACAGGTGTGTCTCCTGTAGGAGAGCTATATCAACTCTTTCTTTCTTAAGATTTGATAATATTTTCTTCCTTTTGACTGGCGAATTACTCCCCTTGACATTCCAGGTGCACCACTTAACCGACTGATCAACCATAATCATCCGGGCAAATCCGAGACCCCTCGGGAGAGGAAACCCTATCCAAAGCATCCTGAGCATAGAGAATATAAAATTCACAAAAATAAAGGGTCTCTAATACACTCACAACAGTATAACAAAAAACTATTTCTAAATAATAAAAAAAACGTATAAAACGTATTTAAATGGAGATTTTCCCCCTTGTTCCCAGGGGGTGTCACTTCCTTTCCAAAGGTCCATCGAATCCTCTCCCAACCAATGCCCTACCCTTGACCCAGGCGCTCCTCAATAAAATGAGGAGAATTCAGATATAATACAAAGCTAGAGTTAACAGTGAGCACCCTACCCCCACCCCACCCACACCTGGATATATTTGGTAATGTTAATACCATGTATAAACATATATAACTATAAAATTACAACCTCAGCAAATAATAATAATACAAAATAGCAAGGGAAAAACAACTCCGCTCCTAGAGACAGAGGTAAAATAGAATAAGGCAACCACCTCCCCCCACCAACATTAACTAAATCCCCTGGCTTATATATATACACACACATATCATACACACATACATACATAGTTAAATAGAGAACAAATAAATAAATAAATCCCTCTTCCCCACCCCCCAAGATAATATTAAACAGTAAGGTAAGAAAAAGGGGGGTGTATATAAACCGGAGTGGGGGAAAGGCAAACCAACATCCATTGTCTCTTACAATTTATCTAAGAGAGTCCAAAAATTCCTTAGCCTTTTCTGGTGATCCGAAGTTATACACGGATCCTTCATGGTTAAAGCGTAGCGTCGCTGGGTAGCGTAAGGAGTACTGAATATTAAGTCCCTTAAACACTTCTTCGCCTCGTCGAATGCCTTCCTCTTTCAGACCAGAGCTGGGGAAAAGTCCTGGAATAACATGATCTTGGATCCTTTATAGATCATGGCTTGGGAATCTTTTCCAAGATTTCTAGAGGCTTCTAGGAGTATCTGCCTCTCCCTATAGCTCTGCAGCCAGAACAGGACCGGGCGTGGGTGCTGGTTCGAGCCGGGTCCGCGCATTGCAACCCGGTAGGCCCATTCCACCCTTACCTGGCCTGATCCAGCTTCCAGATTTAAAAGCTGTGGCAGCCACTGCTTGAGAAATGCTGTAAGCTGGCCTTCCTCTTCCCGTTCGGGAAGGCCTAGCAAATGAATATTTTTTCGACAACCTCGCTCTTCGAGAGTCCGGACCTGATCCACAGCCGATTGCACTGTAGTTTCGGAGGTTGCGGCCTTTAGCTCTGCCCCTCCGACTCGGCGCTCGATTTCTTTAATGTCTCAGTCGTGCTTTTGCAGCGTGGCCGAGAGTGATTCTTCAATGAAAGCGTCGATCTTCGCATAGAGTTTAGAGATCATTTCCATGAGGCTTGCCACCGTAGGTAAGTCCCCCAGGGCGGCTCCGGACGCCTCTCCTGCAGCTGGAGAGGGTGGGGGAGGGGTTCCTACTTGCTGAGAGCTGCGGGCTCCCTTCCCCTTAGTCATTTTTGCTGAAGATTAAATTGTTTAAATTCAACACTGAGCAACTAATTAAATTAAACAGTTATTTTAAATGATTTGGTGAGTGTGGTGGGGGTGGGTGACCCACTTTGCCCAAGTCTTGGGAGGAGCACTGTAGACTCAGACTTGCTGGGTCGCCGCCATCTTTGATTTCCCCCCCAGTTCACTTCTTTGACATAAATTATCAATAGCTGGGGGTCGTAGTACCGATCCCTGCAATACCCAACCAGTCACTATCGACCATTCAGAAAAAGATCCTTTTATTCTTAATTTTTGTTTCTTTTCTGCCAATCAATTTTCTATCCATCTCAAAACACTACCCTCATTTCCATGAGCTTTAATTTTAAAGATATTTTGCAATATTAGATCCTAGAGAAGATGACAATGCATATAAAGCACAAAAATAGGCCATTTGGTCCATTCGATCCATTGTTGGTGTTTATGCTTAACTCCGTTGCTTCCATCTTTCATAAGTTTAATGAGTATGTGCTTGTCCACAGAACTCTCTTTACTGGAAGGTCATCAAATTTTGACAGACCAGAGAGCTTCTTATACTATGTTTTATGATCCTGAAGCAGCAGTTGATCTTTATCTTGGTGAATGACTCTGGGATTGGCTCATGGAGGACAGAGTTTTGTGTTACAGAGCTGCTTCAGGTGAATCTTGAAAGAAAATCAGTAAGGCTTTTTTTTCCTAATTTTATTGGCAATGGTGCATTCTGGAAACAGTAAGACAGTGGGCATGTAGGAATGATCCTCCTGGGAAGGGCTTTTTATCAGCTGAGCTACCTTTGGTGCTTTTTGGAAAGTTCTGGTGATGAGACAATCTGAAAAGTGACTTTGGCAGTCTGCTCAGGGAACCATCTGGCAAGATTCACCATCTCCTTTTTCTCACAGGCTCTAAAGGATGTTGTGCGTAGACTATTGTCTGATGAACTTGTGATCAAAGGTTTTTCTATTAAAAACAAAATGTTCATGATGTTGAATCGGAATAGTTTGGCTCGCTTTAATAATTCCTGATGAAGGGCTTATGCCTGAAACATTGATTTTCCTGCTCCTCAGATGTTGTCTGACCTGCTGTGCTTTTCCAGCGCCACACTTTTCAACTCACTTTAATAAAAGTTTTGTGATAATGAGGTCACACCCATCTTTCACAAAATCCAGGACAATTAGAACCCAAGCACATAGTGACTCATACTGAGTTTGTGTTAAGTGGAAGGTCTGTGCGCATTTAGATACAGCCACCCTACCTATGGCCCTGCATGTAGAACTGTTGGCATGGTGACAACTGTGTGTACATTTTTCCATCTTTAGATTCGCACATGTTATTCCCGCAGTTACCATCCATTTTTAATCTCTAGGTAAAGGTGAAAAATGGCTCAGATGACCACTGACATGTAAGAGTGAACACTGATCAGGCCTGAAATTATGTACAGCAACACAAAGCCACCCTGTACCTGATCTTTGGGTTTTCACCTACAAAAGAGAGGGAACATGCCTCATTCACTTGGCAAATAGTCTGATACAACACACACGCAAAACAGAGGAGCTGACTCAACTCGGTATAGAAGAAATATGTTGTCAAGCTGGAATTCATGCTACTTGCTTCCTGGGCTGATAGTCTAGGGATGCAGTTCAGATCTCTGTGTAAAGAATATATTAAAATAAATCTGTTTTCACAATGAGCAAGATTATTTGATTCAAATGTGTACCAAGTTTGTGAGAAGATTTGTAGCTCGGGTGCTCGTTGTTGTGGTTCTGTTCGCCGAGCTGGGAATTTGTGTTGCAAACGTTTCGTCCCCTGTCTAGGTGACATCCTCAGTGCTTGGGAGCCTCCTGTGAAGTGCTTCTGTGATCTTTCCTCCAGCATTTGTAGTGGTTTAAATCTGCCGCTTCCGGTTGTCAGATCCAGGTAATGATTACAGACGCTCACAACAGACTTCACAAATACAGACAAGAAATTGCACGCCAAAAATCGTTAATTTAAAAAAGCACCAATCAGGAATGGACCCAAACCATAGAACAGGCCGTCATGATAGGACAGAACAGGACCACACACCGCAAAAAAATGGCACTCAAAGACAAAATCACCAAACTAACACACAACAGAGAGTACACCACAACACACACCTGGGTTAGAAACCTCTCCCACAGACACGGAAAGAACAGTACTGGCCAAGGGACTCAACTACAACCACAGGGATGCCAAGACAGCAGACTTCCTAGCAGCACGAGAATGCACATTCAGGAACAATGGACTGACAGAAGAGACACAGCAAACAGTGAGACAAAGTATCATACCTCTGATAACAAGGAAAAGACAAACACATAACCTCAATGCCAAGGAGAGGGAAGCACTAAAATCACTAAGAAATGATAAGAACATAATCATACTACCAGCAGACAAAGGCAGAATGATGGTCATCCTGGACAAAGCAGAGTACATCCAAAAAGCGCAACAGCTACTTGCAGATACCAACACCTACCAAGAGAGGGAGTTTGACCCCACCCCACAGCTCACCAATTGGATAAACAACACAGAGGAACCTACAAAAAAAACCAGACAGATAACCAGGTTTGACCTACGAAGAATGAAACCTGAAAGCAACAACACCCCCAGATTCTATGGACTACCTAAAGTGCACAAACCAGACATCCCACACACAAACTGGCCAAAGAACTACAGCAGAAACTGAAACACCTGATCAGCGGATCCAGACACTCTATACAATCAACACAGGAATTCTTGGACATCATCAGAAATATACACATAGACAATGAAGAAACCATGGTCTCATTCGATGTAGCGGCACTGTTCACCTATATCGACAAAACCCTAGCCAGAGAAACAATAGCCAACCTGCTGGACATACAGAACAGACAACAGGATGTTGAACCTATCAACAAAGACTACATACTCAAACTACTGGACCTGTGCCTCACAACACACTTCACATTCAACAACCAAATATATGAGCAAATCACCGGCACACCCATGGGCTCACCCATCTCTGGACTCATAGCAGAAGTGATAATGCAAAGATTGGAACAAACGGTCTTACTGCAAATTCAACCCAAACTCTGGGTCAGATATGTGGATGACACCTTTGTAATCATTAAAAACACAGAAATAGAGAACACACACCAGATCATCAACGCCACACTCACAGGAATCCAATTCATTAGAGAGGAAGAAAAGGACAACCAACTCCCATTCCTAGACGCGATGGTACAGAGAACACCGAACGGAGAATTCACCACAAAGGTTTACAGGAAAGCCACTCACACAGACCAAGTCCTAAACTACGAAAGCAACCACCCCAACACACACAAAAGAAGTTGCATCAAGACACTATTCAAAAGAGCCACAACCCACTGCAGTACACCAGAACTGCAAAAAGAGGAAGAAGAACACTATACAATGTATTCGCAAAAACGGATACCCGCGCAATTTCATCAACAGATGCCTAAAGGAAAGACAACGGAACAAGGACATGCCACAACCCAAAGGACTAGCCACGTTCGCATACATCAAGAGCATTTCCTAACTGACAGCCAGACTACTGCAACCACTAGGACTCAGAACAGCACACAAACCAACAGCTACGCTCAGTCAACAACTCACCAGAACGAAGGACCCGATACCCAACATGAGCAAAACCAATGTAGTGTACAAAATCCCATGCAAGGACTGCACAAAACACTACATAGGACAAACAGGAAGACAGCTCACGATCCACATCCATGAACACCAACTAGCCACGAAACGACACGACCAGCTATCCTTAGTAGCCCCACACGCAGATGACAAGCAACATGAATTCGACTGGGACAACACTATTATTATAGGACAAGCCAAACAGAGAACAGCCAGGGAATTCCTAGAGGCATGGCATTCATCCACAGATTCAATCAATAAGCACATCGACCTGGAACCAATATACCGACCACTGCAACGGACAGCTGGAACTGACAACTGGAAGCGGCAGATTCAAACCACTACAAATGCCGGAGGAAAGATCACAGAAGCGTTTCACAGGAGGCTCCCAAGCACTGAGGATGTCACCTAGACAGGGGACGAAATGTCTGCAACACATATTCCCAACTCGGCGAACAGAACCACAACATCAAATGTGTACACTGCAAAAAATGTAAATGCATCTTAAAAAAAAAGATAACTCACACTATTCCGGAGTCCTGTTGAAATTTAATAAAAATAGAAAATGTATCTCTACACATTAACTCTGTTTCTCTCCCCATAGGTTCTGCCTGACTTGTTTATTATTTCCTGTTTAGGGTGTAGGTTTGCTCGCTGAGCTGTAGGTTTGGTATCCAGCTGTTTCATTACCTGGCTAGGTAACATCATCAGTGGCGACCTCCAAGTGAAGCGAAGCTGTTGTCTCCTGCTTTCTATTTATATCTTTCTCCTGGATGGGGTTCCTGGGGGTTGTGGTGATGTCATTTCCTGTTTGTTTTCTGAGGGGTTGATAGATGGCATCTAGATCTATGTGTTTGTTTATGGCGTTGTGGTTGGAGTGCCAAGCCTCTAGGAATTCTCTGGCATGTCTTTGCTTAGCTTGTTCCAGGATAGTTGTGTTGTTCCAGTCGAAATGGTGGGTTTTTTTCATCCGTGTGTAGGGCAATGAGGGAGAGGGGATTGTGTCTTTTTGTGGCTAGCTGGTGACAACACATCTATCCTGGGACAGGCTAAGCAAAGACATGCCTGGCACTCCAACCACAACGCCATAAACAAACACATAGATCTAGATGCCATCTATCAACCCCTCAGAAAACGAACAGGAAATGACATCACCACAAACCCCAGGAACCCCATCCAGTAGAAAGATATAAATAGAAAGCAGGAAACAACAGCTTTGCTTCACTTGGAGATCGCCACTGATGGTGTAACCTAGCCAGGTCTTGAAATGTCTGGATATCAAACCTATAGCTCAGCGAGCAAACCTACACCCTAAACTTCAACCTGAGCTACAAACCTTGCGATTTCCTGTTTCATTTCAGATTTCCAGCATCTGCAGTCATTTTGCTTTTTGATGGCAATAAACTATTTGTGTGATGAATAAGATACTTCATTACTTCCAAATGTATCTGCCTAATAGATATAAAGATTAGTTCACTGATTTTGTAAAAATAAAAAAAAGGTGTATTTTTCTTGTATGCTATTGCAGGAAAAAGTTATATGTTGTAAAATGTTACTTATGTTGCAGGGAGCATTGCTTCATATCAGGCCTCTGCCCCTGTCAGCCGGCTGCTTTTGCTGGCTTTTGGTGTCTCTTCTGCCCTACTTGTTCAAGCCATAACTTGGTGGTCAGGAAACAGTCAGCAAAGGTATTTGTTTTCTTTTTAGTCCATTATACTATCTTTTGTGTCTTTTGTGCCTTTTGGTGCAGACAAATTGTTGAACTTAAAACAAAAGTAAAGCAGTGAAACTCAGGTGCATTTAATTGTCTTTCGATTCCTTGTGTGACATCTGGAGTAAAAACTATATTGGTTTATTACCATGCTTGATCAATAAACAACACATGATGTTTCCAAAGTTCCATGTGATCATCTGACTCATTCACTTATTAAAGCAGAGATTTTTGCAAACATTCAGATATGCCTGTTTTGTAATCTGTGAGGGTATCCCAAGGGACACTAGCAAGTTGTCCTACAAGCCAACACTTACATAATGGAATTCTATTCAAAAAATATAAACTTAATTCAGTTTCTCAATTTAGGACCAGTATTTTTCCTTTCATCTAATTGAAGAATGGGTGTCTTTAAGAGCAAGACAGCCTCCACCCTCTAACATTTCTTCTCTGTGGATCTGTCAAAATCCTGGAATTCCGTTTCTCCCAGCACAGTTGGATGTACCTGTACCACCAGGATTGCAGTAGTTTGAGAAAGCATCTCACCACCACATTCTCCAGAGCAATTTAGGGATGGGCAGTAAAAGCAGGAGTAAATCAACTCCACCCACAGACAATTTCTTAACTACCCTGACTACACAAATCACAATCAATTGGACTTTGTACAGGAACCAGAAAATCACTCCACCTGTCCTATTTACTAACACTTACAGTTTCATTGAACTCTCTGGAGGGAGAACTAAATTGTTTTACATCAGTATTTTGAGTAGACCCTATATCCATTAGAACAATTGAGTTTGGATGCTTTCTTTTGAAGGAGAAAGTGAGGACTGCAGATGGGTGAGAGTCAGAGTCAAAGTGTGGCGCTGGAAAAGCACAAGAGGTCGGGCAGCATCTGAGGAGTAGGAGAGTCAACAATGAAGGGCTTATGCCCAAAATGGATGCTGCCTGGCCTGCTGTGCTTTTGCAATGCCACACTTTACAACATTGCTTCCTTTGAAGGAAAAGGGATTATTTCCTCCTTGAGTTAAAAATCATTTGTATCTCTCATTGTCCCTTTGTACTTATGTGTTCACAGCTGTGTCTACCATCAGTCTCTTAGTTGTTGTTAAAGCTACAATCTGGTCGGTGATATTATTTTCCTTTTTGAGTTTCTTTTTTGGATTCACTTTTACAAGCTCGAAAAAGTCACATTGGATTCCCTGGCAACATTCAGCCAGCTGAAAAATGTGCCCAGTCTTATTACAATGGAGACCACTTGGCTTCTAATTTTGACCTCCACCCTCTGATCTGAGGAGGAAACCTAGGGGGCAGCTATCCATTCTTTACTTTGGCTACTAGTCTTCCTTTCAGAGAAACATAGAAAATAGAAGCAGGAATAGTCTATTCAACATTTTGAGCCAGTTTCACCATTCTATATGATCATGGCTAATCATCCAACTCAGTACCCAACTCCTGCTTTCTCTTGATACCATCTAATCCCTTAGGTCACATGAGCTTGCCAATTGGATGCATAATTGGCTTAATGGCAGGAGACAGAGTAATAGTGGTAAAAGGTTGCTTTTCAGACTGGAGGCCTGTCACCAGCAGTGCTCCACAGGGATCGGTTCTGGGTCCTCTTTTGTTTGTCAGTTATGTAAATGATTTGGATGAAAATATAGACGACACCAAAATTGGTGGAATAGTAGACAGTGAAGAAGGTTTTCTAAGATTACAAAAGGATCATGATCAAATGATCCAAGATGGAGGACTGGAAAAATTTCTGGCTGTAAGAGCTGCTCCTTTTTTTTGAGGTATTTTAGGTGTTGGAGGTGATTTGCTCGAATTCCATGAGTAGCAATTACTGTTTTATATGCTGTTGCATTGTTTTGGAACTTTGGAAAAAAAAGTCAAACAACAGCAGTTTTAAAAGGGAGAAGAGCAGACAAAGGAAGCACATGGTGAGGTCAGTGCAGGAGAGAGAGAGAGAGAGAGAGACAGAGAGAGAGAGAGAGAGAACCTGCAGTTACCGCCTTTGCTGTTTGAATTCGTATATTGCTAGACATCGGAGTGCATCTGGGAAAGTTAACAAACAGTGAAATTCACAACTAATCTTGGAGGCCAGGGTTGGAGGATCTGAGTTATAGGGACAGGCTGAACAGGCTGGGGCTGATTTCCCTGGAGCGTTGGAGGCTGAGGGGTGACCTTATAGAGGTTTACAAAATTATGGGGGGCATGGATAGGATAAATAGGCAAAGTCTTTTCCCTGGGGTCAGGGAGTCCAGAACTAGAGGGCATAGGTTTAGGGTGAGAAGGGAAAGATATAGGAGAGACCTAAGGGGCAACTTTTTCACGCAGAGAGTGGTACATGTATGCAATGAGCTGCCAGAGGATGTGGTGGAGGCTGGTACAATTGCAACTTTTAAGAGGCATTTGGATGGGTATATGAATAGGAAGGCTTTGAAGGGATATGGAGAAAGTGAGGACTGCAGATGCTGGAGATCAGAGCTTAAAAATGTGTTGCTGGAAAAGCGCAGCAGGTCAGGCAGTATCCGAGGAGAAGGAGAATCGACGTTTCGGGCATAAGCCCTTCTTCAGGAATGAGGAGGGTGTGCCAAGCAGGCTAAGATAAAAGGTAGGGAGGAGGGACTTGGGGGAGGGGCATTGGGAATGCGATAGGTGGAAGGAGGTTAAGGTGAGGGTGATAGGCCGGAGAAGGGGTGGGGACGGAGAGGTTGGGAAAAAGATTGCAGGTCAAGAAGGCGGTGCTGAGTCTGAGGGCTGGGACTGAGAAAAGGTGGGGGCAGGGGAAATGAGGAAGCTGGAGAAATCTGCATTCATCCCCTGTGGCTGGAGGGTTCCTAGGCGGAAGATGAGTCGCTCTTCCTCCAGGCATCGTGTTGCCATGGTCTGGCGATGGGGGAGGCCAAGGACCTGCATGTCCTTGGCGGAGTGGGAGGGGGAGTTAAAGTGTTCAGCCATGGGGCGGTTGGGTTGGTTTGAAGGGATATGGGCCTGGTGCTGGCAGGTGGGACTATATTGGGTTGGGATATCTGGTCAGCATGGATGGGTTGGACCGAAGGGTCTGTTTCCAAGCTGTACATCTCTATGACTAAATGGATCAATGAGCTGAAAAATGGAAGATGGAGGTATAAAATGCGAGGACAAATGCGATACATTGCATTTTGGTACAAAAAGTGAGGGTATGGCTTATACAGTTAATGGTAGGGTCTTGGGTAGTGTTACGGAACAGAGGGACCTGGGGTTCAAGCACATAATTCTTTGAAGTTTGCATCACATATAGACAGGGTGTTTAAAAAGGCAATTGGTATGCTTGTTTCATTGCTCCATCCTTTGAGTATCGGAGTTTAGAGTCATAGAGATGTACAGCATGGAAACAGGCCCTTCGGTCCAACCCGTCCATGCTGATCAGATATCCCAACTCAATCTAGTCCCACCTGCCAGCACCTGGCCCATATCCCTCCAAACCATTCCTATTCACATACCTATCCAGATGCCTTTTAAATGTTGCAATTGTACTAGCCACCACCACTTCCTCTGGCAGCTCATTCCATACACGTACCACTCTCTGTGTGAAAAAGTTGCCCCTTAGGTCTCTTTTATATCTTTCCCCTCTCACCCTAAACCAATGCCCTCTAGTTCTGGACTCCCCCACCCCAGGAAAAAGACTTTGTCTATCCTATCCATGCCCCTCATGATTTTATAAACATCTATAAGGTCACCCCTCAGCCTCCGATGCTCCAGGGAAAACAGCCCTAGCCTATTCAACCTCTCCTTATAGCTCAAATCCTTCAAAAGTGGCAACATCCTTGTAGATCTTTTCAGAACCCTTTCAAGTTTCACAACATCTTTCTGATAGGAAGGAGACCAGAATTGCACGCAATATTCCAAGTTTCCTAACCAGTGTCCTGTATAGCGGCAACATGACCTCCCAACTCTGACCAATAAAGGAAAGCATACCAAATGCCTTCTTCACTATCATATCTACCTGCAACTCCACTTTCAAGGAGCTATGAACCTGCACTCCAAGGTCTCTTTCTTTAGCAACACTCCTGAGGACCTTACTATTAAATGTATAAGTCCTGCTAAGATTTGCTTTCGCAAAATGCATTTGGGAAGTCATGTGAATGTACAAGACATTGGTGAGGCCTCGTCTGGAATACTGTGTCCACTTCTGGTCATCATGTTTTAGGAAGGATATTATTAAGCTGGAGAGTGTTCCAAAGAGATTTACCAGAATTTACCAGGAATGGAGGGTTGAGTTCTAAAGAGAGGCTGTATAGGCTGGGAGACAGCTAGTAAGAGAGCAGACCTATGGTTTGGTAAGACTATAGTGACTTTACCCTTTTTAGTTCTATTCGAATTTTATAAATTTCTATGATATTCCACAATATTCTTCTTAACTCCAATGAATGTAGTCGTAAAAAATACTGTCTCTCTTTCCACAAGTCAGTCCTGCCATTCCAGGGATCTGCCTGGTAGACCTTTTTGTTGTACTCTGGCTGCAGCCAGAGCATCTTCCCCCAGAGAAGGAAACCAAACTGCATATAATATTCCAGGTGTGGTCTTATCAAGATCCTTTACAGTTGCAGAAAGACATCCCTGCTTCTGTGCTTGGATCCTCTTGCTTTGAAGTCCAAAGACCATTTGCCACCTTTACTACCTGTTTTACTGCCTGCTGCATCTGCATGCTTACTTTCATCAACCCAGGTCTCACTGCATATTCTCGTCCCTCAATTCATAGCCATTCAGATAAAAATCCACCCTACTGTTTTTTTTTCTCCCAAATTGGATAACCTCACATCTATCCACATGATACCTCATCTGCAATGCATTTGCCCACTCACTCTGGATCAAATCACAGTGAAACTCGTCTGCATCCTCCTCACAGCTCACATCTGACCCAGCATTGTGTTTCCTGAAAAATCGAAAATATTACCTCTAGTTCCCTCATATAAATCATTAATATATAGTGGAAATAGTTGAGTTCAAAGTTCTAATTTTCCTCATACCCTACTACTTGCCCTACCCTACCCTACTTGCCACTCAAAAAGACCTGTTTATTCCTACTGTTCCTTCTGCCAACCAGTTTTCCACCATGTCAGTTCATTTCCCCAAATCACATGTACTTTAACTTTACATGCTGATCCCTTGTGTGGAATTTTATTGTAAACCTTCTGAAGGTCCAAATGAACCATATCCACTGGCTACCCTGATTGACTCTACGAATTACATCCTTGTAAAATTCCAGTGGTTTGGTGAAGCATAATTTCCCTTTCATAAATCTGTGCTTACTCTGTCCAAACTTGTCACTGTTTTCCAAGTGCTCTGCTATTAAATCTAGCATTTTCCCTACTACTGATGTCAGACTCACCAGTCTTTCATTCCCTGTTTTCTCACTATTTCATTTCTTTAATACTGAGGTTACATTAGCTACTGTCAAATCCATAGGAACTGTTCCACTCTCCCTTTTTTCTTATCCTTTTCACATTGACATGGTTGAAAGAGAATAGTTTAATTTTTATGGATTAGCTCATAACTGTCAGCCATTATTGTTGCCTGTCTTGCAGTTGTAACTCTTTGGTCTTCAGCATGAATTCTTATTATGGAAGGTAATGTATTTTTAAACTTATCTCAGAGAATAATCTCTCAAAGAGCTTCATGCATGGTTTCAGCTTTCAATGCTTATATCCCCCTGTCAAAATTACTTTGCTTAACATTTTTTTAATTTGCACAGGCTATTGCCTTAAATTCTGGACCTTTGCCTTTATGCTTTAGGCACTAACTCAAATGCAGCCAATATAAGTTTCTTCACAGTATTATAAGCCCAAGAAACCTCTCTGACAGTGAAGCATAAATTTCATGTGCTTTTCCTGTCCACTTACTCTACCTGGTATAGCCAGCCTCTATATTTCCTGTAAATCCAAATGCCACGCTAGTACTTTAATAATCTCTGCCTTCATAGCTCTGCCAGGCAATGCCACCTCCAGTTTATCTAGCAAATTAATCAAACGTGGTCTCTGAAATTTCACTCTGAAAATTCACTTATGAATAGTCAACTGAAGGAAATTCTTCACTGTTTCCAGTGCCTTCTTTTGATTGCAGTATGGAACCTAATTGTTTTCCTTTACCTGTTACGTACTGATACCACACCCAAATTGTTGTTGCCTCAGTTTCAAATTGATCGTGAATAAGCTTCCAAAATTTATTTCACTCACTAGGATATCCCACTGGAAATCAAGCTCTGTGATTCATGGAGGCATGACAAAAGTTAAAGTTTCTTAGGAAACATGCAGAATTAGCCAATTTTCCTGTCTTTAAGACACATTAACAGAAAGGTTGGGCCAAGTTTCAATAATTAACAAAAAATAGCACTGCTCCCTCACAGCGCCAGAGACCTGGGTTCAATTCCCACCTCAGGTGACTGTGTGGAGTATGCACATTCTCCCAGTGTCTGCATGGATTTCCTCCAGGTGCTCCGGTTTCCTCCCACAGTCCAAAAATGTGCAGGTTAGGTGAATTGGCCATGCTAAATTGCCCATAGTGTTAGGTGAAGGGGTAAATGTAAGGGATTAGGTCTGGGTGGGTTGCGCTTCGGTGGGTCGATGTGGACTTGTTGGGCCAAAGGGCCTGTTTCCACGCTGTAGGGAATCTAATCTAATGTAATCAGACTCTGGCTATGGATTATGAACCATTGGCATTTATCTCCACCAATAAAAACTCACACACACGTATGTTATGGATAGAGTGAAGGACAAGGAAGGCAATTCAGTGGTTCCTTTCACCAGGTTGCTGAGATGCATCTGACAGATTTTTTCTTGTTGGCCAGAATATAGCTTCTCGGTCTTCCTTCTTCAAACACATTCATGGGGTACAGGGGACCAGTTCACACTCCTAAAAGGTCCCTAATCTATTAATTAGACATCACAGTTTACAGCAACTTCAGGCTTCATGTAGTTTTTTTTCCTGGATTAGTGGTGCTGGAAGAGCACAGCAGTTCAGGCAGCATCCAACGAGCAGCAAAATCGACGTTTCGGGCAAAAGCTTTTGGATGCTGCCTGAACTGCTGTGCTCTTCCAGCACCACTAATCCAGTATTTGGTTTCCAGCATCTGCAGTTATTGTTTTTACCTAGTTTTTTTTCCTGCAGAGCTTGAGCTGGTGGAGGTATCAAGGCTTTTTTTTAGATTACTTACAGTGTGGAAACAGGCCCTTCACCCCAACAAGTCCACACTGACCCTCCGAAGAGCAGCCCATTCGGACCCATTCCCCTATGTTTACCCCTTCACTTCAATTCACCTGACCTGCACATCTTTGGACTGTGGGAAGAAACCAGAGCACTCCACACAGACAGTTGCCTGAGGTGGGAATTGAACCCAGGTCTCTGGCGCTGTGAGGCAGCAGTGCTAACCACTGTGCCACCCATATGCCATACTCTCTATGACAGACAGGCTCAGTCTGCAACCTCCTCTGTTCTTAAGACCTTATGCACTGCCTGCGCACCTACATTTCCCCTTTGCACGTTCCCTTTCCAACCCACCCCACCTGCATCACTCCACAATTGGAGCTGGCAAGCTTTTCACTAACTTGCACATAGCCCCAAGCTGTTCAGTTACCTGAGAGCTAATCACTTAGTTGTTGCAAGGCAGAATATCATCAAACATGGTCACTAGTCCACAAAACAAGCAGCTGCTTTTTGCAGACTGAATCTCTGTTTCTCTACATACGAGCTCCAGCTCGTCTGCAAACTATATTCCTTCAGCAATCAGGTTAAAACAGTCCTTTTCCAATTTCAGTCCATGATTAAAATACGGAAAAATAAAAACACACTGTCTTTACACTTCCCAGAATTTAAATCTGAGGAAGCAGGAAGTGGGTGTGTTTCTTCGTTGTGCCAATCTGATGATTATTTGCCTTTACCATGACGTTCCCCACCTCATCCAGGAGAGGAATACACAGTAATTCCCAGCCAGGTTGCTGTGAAGGATGACTTATGTGGTTAATGGAGTCCAATTTTTGGGAGTGAGCTTGGAGTGAGAATCATGGAAGAACCTAAGAATGTATAAAATAGGAGCAAGAGGAAACCACAGAACCAGCTCTCCCAATCAATATGATTGTAGCTGACTTTGAGCTTCAACTCCACTTGACCACGTGGCCAATATCCATTGATTCTCTGATATACCAAGCACTTTCATATATCTCACACTTTCACACTTTTCTTACGTGAAACTCATCTTCCCAACCTGTTGTTCATCTGTTTAACCTGTCATTTATTTTTGGTTTGCAACCTTGTATATCCTCCTTTCTGCATGAATTCACATGTAACTTTGTATCATCAGAAAACTTAGATAAATTATGCCCTGCCTATACTTTTGTATTTTAAAATAGATTATAAATGGCTGATACCCCACCACTGATCTTTGCAGTGTGCCATCTTGAAAACAGCTATCCATATTCATTGTTTCCTATATGTTAACCAATTTTTCATCTATAAGAAAATGTCTCCCAATTCTCAACCTGATGCGCTCTTAAGCTTGTCTGGTAAACATGTGTGTGGTGCCTTTTAGAAATCCAAATATACTGCATCCGCTCATCCCCTTATATTTAGTTTGCTAATTACATTCTGCAAAAAACTCACCCATTTCTCAGGGAGGATTTTCATTCTGTAAAACCACTTTTGCTTGTTCTAATCATTTTATGCTTTTCTAACTGTGATGTTTAGACTTCCTTAATAGAAGGTTCCTATATTTCCCTTATGATTGATCCAAGACTAACTGGCCTGTAGTTCCCTATTTCCTCTCTCCCTTTTCTCCTGAACGACAGCATTATATTTGTCAACTTACAATCTACTCAGATTATTCTAGAGTCTAAGGAATTTTAGAAACTTATCGCCTGCACATACAGCTTTTCTTTTTAAAATAGTCTGAGGGTGAAGGTCATCAGATTCTGGGGATTTGTCAGATTCTGGGGATTTGTCAGATTGTTGTCCTTTGTGTTTCTCTAATGCTTCTTTTTCTGCTTATATTTAACCTTTATTTCCTAACTCTTATTGGCCTTCAGGTAACCTTCCATTTCTGGTATATAACTTGTGTCTTACGTTGTTAAGGCAGACACAAAGTATTTGTTCAATTTCTTTATTTTTTCTTTCTCATGAAATAAATTTCCTTTGTTAAGCATAACCTTTGGTAGATAATATGGAATACTATCAATATGCAGAAGAAATCCTTCCACCCATATCAAAACACAATCAGCTGAATGGTGCGAAAAGCAGTGAAAAAGGACAAGCTAGAGTTAAGTTGAAGTAAGACATTGATAAATTAAAATTGTAGAAAAAAGAAATCATTGAAAACCCAAATGTAAGAAATGGTTAATTTGACAAATGAATAGCACTTCAGGAGTGACTCTGTGGGTAAACTCAAATGTGGTTTCTTGTCACAAAAGATAACTAGAAACTAACATTTTATTGATTTTCATGTCTGTAGGCTCTGCAGGATCTGGGGTTTCATTTTGGGTCATTTTCTGCTGCTTGTACTAAGGATCTGGTATACCTCATTGAACCCAGTGTGGGCATGCAGCACATTCAACACTTTAACACTGTCCCTGGGTGCCATAGTGACACTGGACAGAATATATTCAGGTAAGGAAAACTGTTAAGCAATGCAGTCTGCAGTTAAATTCAAAAAGGTTACAATGTAATGCTGGCTGAGTAAACTATACTATTTATTATTGCTTTCTTATAGGCCCTTAAGATTATTTTAAATGTGACAAGCATATTTTTCTAATAATTACTATTTGCTACGTAAAATCTTTTGCTCATCATTTGGCTTTTTTAAAATCAGACAACATTGGGAATATACTAGAAATGTTGGGTCTTAAATAAATTAGAACAGTGAAGGTCATGGCATGATACTTTTTTTTGTCTCATGAGATGTAAGACCAGCATATTTTATCCATCCCTAATTGCTCTTGAACTGATAGGCTTGGCACATCATTTTAGAGGGCAATTAAGAGGCAGCCACATTGCTATGTGGTTTGAAGTCATATATGGCCCAAACTAGATAAGGATGGCAGGTTTCCATCCCTAAGAAATATTAGTGGATCAGATTTATTTTTACCATGATCAAGGGTCGTTTCCTGGTCACCATTAGGGAGATAAATTTCAGATAGATTATTGAATTTCAATTCCACCAGCTGCCATGATGGGATGGATTTGAATTCATTTCTCCAGGGCATTAGTCTGGGGCTTTGGATTACTCGTCCAATAACATTGTCATGCGTCACCCTAGAGGATTCAAGGATTGAAAGGGATATGCAGTGTTTTCCCAGTAGTTGATGGATTGAGAGTGAAGGACCACCGAAATAAGAGCTAATGTAGTGAACCATGGAAATTCCTTCACTAAGAGCTGTGAGATTGTGAAATTCACACCCTGGGTTAGTGGTTGGGCAGAATCTCTTCAAGAACAGGACCGACAGACGATTAGAGGAAACGTGATTGAAGGGTTATGTGAACAGGATAGGTAAATGTGTTTAAACCATTTAGGGCAGCACGGTGGCTCAGTGTTAGCACTGCTGCCTCACAGCACTAGGGACCTGAGTTCGATTCCAGCCTCGGGTGACTGTCTGTGTGGAGTTTGCACGTTCTCCCTGTTTCTGCGTGGGTTTCCTCTGAGTGCTCCTGTTTCCTCCCACGATCCAAAGATGTGCAGGTTAGATGAACTGGCCATGCTAAATTGGCCATAGTATGTCTAGGTTAGGCACAATAGTCAGGGATAAATGCACAGTAATGGGGAATGGGTTTGGGTGAGATACTCTTCGGAGTGTTGGTGTGGATTTGTTTGGCCAAAGGGCCTGTTTCCACAATATAGGGATTCTGTTTGATCATCTGGAGGATAAATGCTGTGGTTGCTGGAAATCTGGCAATATATCTGACTGACCATGTCAACCACCCCCCCCACCCCACCCCCTCGACTGGAATTGGACCCGCCCTCAATGATTGTGGAGACACCCCCTGACTGGTCTTAGTCTCCTTTAATTCAATTAAGGACTGGTCCCCTTTGACTTTCAGACATGGCCATTTTGGTTGTCGGACATGCAGTGTGTTTGCTGCTTAAGCATAGTGCAATTGTGACATTGATATAGCATGGTGTTGTACACCAATCAGTCCATTCCCTTGGCTGTGCAATCCTAAGGGTGACAAATTGACTGCCTCTCCCTATCCACCAAAAAGCAATGAACTGATTTCTTTCATGATCAGCATTTTCCCATCACTGCCCACTCTGCTGAAGGCAGTGGAAAATTCCGCTTGGTAATTTAATTTATGTGCATAAATTATTTATTGATGTCTGTTAACACTGTGATCAACAGTTAATATTAAATATTTATATGATCCAGGGATGATTGAAACTCAGATACATAGTATGTTCCTCAACAGGGTCAGGTGCCGAGCACAAACCAGATCTTACAACAGTCTTGAATAGTTATAGGATCTAGATTCACAATTTTTCACTGCTTCTTATTAGTTTCCCATGGAAATTGGAAATCAAAGCCAAGTGCTGTATTCAGATTGGATACAGAGACTAACTGGACCACAGCAGGATAGTGGGCAAGGAGATGGGAGTGAGGAAAATAGGAGCAATGGAGGAAGGTAACAAGAAGAGAGGGAGAAGAGGATGGCAAGGAAAGGTGGCAGAAGAGGGAAAGGAATGGAGGGGGGAGTGATTGGACAGAGCTGAGAAGAGAAACAGGGTGAAAAAGCTTGTGATACCATCCTCCAGAAAATTCCTTTCTCGATGGGTGTCATTTTAGTGGTAGACCCCTGGATATACTGGGCCTTAAAATCATTTTATCAGTTGGATAGATTAGAGTAAGATATCCTTATACCCTGAGTATAGGAATGGCATTTGAGTAGTTGGGAGTGAATGTGATTGTAGGAGAGTCTGTTAAAGCAGTAGATTAATGTTGCTTTTTCTTGTAATGGCTGAGAAAATAAGACAGTAGATGCCAATATTTCATGGGTCACTGGAGGTCATGGATGAGATCGGGAAGTTAAGAGATTGATGATGGAAAAATACAAAAAAAGTTATAAGAAAGATATGTGGTGGGGAAAAGATGTTGGGGAACAGCAAAGAGAAGATGCTTTCTGTTTCATTAAATGTTACAGTTTTAACTCTTCGATAATGGAAGATTTTAGAATGATATTGATGTTAATATTCTACACAAGATTCAAGTAGATTTAAAGCAAAGTTTTGCAGAACTGGAGATCTGAAATAAAAACAATATGCTGCAGAACCTTCTAGATTAGTCACATTTGCTGTCCCGTTCTATGAGAATAAGGCTGAATATTTGGAGACTAGTTTTTATCACATAAATATTTAATGATAAAGGTGTGGATTGCAGAGAGCTCATAGACATTACTAAACAAAAGATCTGTTTGCATTTTATTTTATGCAGATAATCCTCTTTGTTCAATAGAATTTAACCAATCTAGTGCTTGAAAATGCCTCACTGCTTTTGAATGGAAATGGTTGGGGTGGCCCACCATCAGTTTGCAGGAGGTTCTCTTGTTTCTAAAACCTGATCTTGTGTAACTACTTTACATGGCCTTTCACAGTACCATCTACACATGCAAGTTCATTTGGACACTTTTAAAGTGGGTTTTCTAAAAGCGTACTTAAAGCATTTTGAAATGTTGTCTGGAAACATACCCAAGGTTGTTGATATATAATACGTGGTTGCTTTGTTTAGTATTAATTCTCAGTAAGGGGAGGTCGTGCCTGACAAACCTGTTAGAATTCTTTGAAGAGGTGACAAGTAGGTTAGACCAGGGAAACCCAGTGGATGTGGTCTATCTAGACTTCCAAAAGGCCTTTCATAAGGTGCCACACGGGAGGCTGCTGAGTAAGGTGAGGGCCCATGGTGTTCAAGGTGAGCTACTGGCATGGATTGAGGATTGGCTGTCTGACAGAAGGCAGAGAGTTGGGATAAAAGGTTCTTTTTCAGAATGGCAGCCGGTGACAAGCGGTGTCTCACAGGGTTCAGTGTTGGGGCCACAGCTGTTCACGTTATATATTAATGATCTGGATGAAGGGACTGGGGGCATTCTAGTGAAGTTTGCTGATGATGCAAAGTTAGGTGGACAGGCAGGTAGTACTGAAGAAGTGGGGAGGCTGCAGAAGGATCTAGACAGTTTGGGAGAATAGTCCAGGAAATGGCTGATGAAATTCAACGTGAGCAAATGTGAGGTCTTGCACTTTGGAAAAAAGAATACAAGCATGGACAACTTTCTGAACGGTGAGAAAATTCATAAAGCCAAAGTACAAAGGGATCTGGGAGTGCCCGTCGAGGATTCTCTAAAGGTAAACATGCAGGTTGAATCCGTGATTAAGAAAGCGAATGCAATGTTGTCATTTATCTCAAGAGGGTTGGAATATAAAAGCAGCGAAGTGCTTCTGAGACTTTATAAAGCTCTGGTTAGGCCCCATTTGGAGTACTGTGTCCAGTTTTGGGCCCCACACCTCAGGAGGGACATACTGGCACTGGAGCGTGTCCAGCGAAGATTCACACGGATGATCCCTGGAATGGCAGGTCTAACATACGAGGAATGGCTAAGGATCCTGGGATTGTATTCATTGGAGTTTAGCAGGTTAAGGGGAGATCTAATAGAAACTTACAAGATAATACATGGCTTGGAAAGGGTGGACGTTAAGAATTTTTTTCCGTTAGGCGAGGAGACTAGGGCCCGTGGACACAGCCTTAGAATTAGAGGGGGTAAATTCAGAACAGAAATGCGGAGACATTTCTTCAGCCAGAGAGTGGTGGGCCTGTGGAATTCATTGCCGCGGAGTGCAGTGGAGGCCGGGACGCTAAATGGCTTCAAGGCAGAGATTGAGAAGTTCTTGATGTAACAAGGAATTAATGGCTACGGGGAGAATGCTGGTAAGTGGAGTTGAAATGCCCAATAGCCATGATTAAATAGCGGAGTGGACTCGATGGACCGAATGACCTTACTTCCACTCCTGTGTCTTATGGTCTTCCTTGGCTGCAATTAGGAGGTCATGGGATCAATTACTGCACTGGAGATTTGAGTACAGGCTGGCTCTGCAGTACTGTTGGTGATTGCAATGTCAAATGTGTTTTTTGGATAGGATCATAAACAGACATCTGCCTTGTATGAGTCGAAAAATATGGTGCTGGAAAAGCACAGTAGGTCGGGCAGCATCTGAGGAACAGGAGAATCGGCGTTTCAGGCATAAGCCCTTCATCATGAACGGCTTCATCACATTCCTGATGAAGGGCCAATGCCCAAAATGTCGATTCTCCTGGTCCTCGGATGCTGCCTGACCTGCTGTGCTTTTCCAGCGCCACACTTCTTGACTCTGACTCTCCAGCGTCTGCAGTAATCATTTTCTCCCCATCTACCTTGTATGGGAAAGTAAAAATGAACAGTGAGGCCAATATTTATTCCTCATTCAACATAATTCAAATGTTTTTAAGGACTATCTCACTGCTGTTTGTGGAAATGAGTGCACACAGATTGGCTATTGTGGTTCCTACAATGCAACAGTAATTACACTTCAAAAATATCTAATTGGTTGTGGAATATTTTGGGTTGTCTCGTAAATGTTGAAGATGCAATATAAAAGCAATATTTGTAATTATTTTTAATTCTTTCTATGGTGCATCCATGCACAATCTTTGACTGAAAAGGCAGAAAGGTCTTCCAATTCCTGAAATTAGCAACATCAAAAGCCGAGTCACTTGGCGTCCTCATGTGTGAGAAATCACTTGACCTCAGTTTGTGCTCTCTGTTTTTAAGGCACAGCTAAAAATCAGAACTTAGCCACAGCTGACCATAACTACTTTCCTGCTTAACTATTTCCATTGTGTTAACGGATTACTTCAAGGACAGCTAAGAAGTGTTGTTTGAGCAGATTTGTTAAGTATATCTTTCACAACTTTATTTATTAAAATGATGAGATGGTCCTCATTTGTAAATAAGCTTGCCACTTACCATTAGGTTGATCAAGTGCATTTCCCCGTACTCTTCTCCCCTATCCTGCCTTTTATTGCTTGTGTTTGTCAACGTACTCAGGTGACTAGATCTCCTTTGCTTAAGTTGTTCTGGGACCTTTGAGGGTACTGATAAGTCTGAATAACTAATTGTGACCTGTTCTGATGGTCATTGCAATCAATGATTGCAAAAAAAATCAACTCTGTGTAATTTCTGTCAGATGTTCAGAGGCTTCCACAGGAAAAAGAAGAAATGAAATCTGCAGATGAGAAGAAGGAACCCGGTGCTCAGCGCAGTTGGTTTGTCAGTGGAGCTGCATTTGGGAGTTTGTTGTTCCTCACACACTGGATATTTGGAGAAGTCTCACTAGTCTCTCGATGGGCTGTGAGTGGTCACCCAAATACTGGACCAGATCCTAATCCTTATGGGTAAGTAACATTGTAAATGGAAATTTAGGTCTTGTGATTTAAATAGTGTCAGCAAAAATGGCATTTTTTCTGGCAAGGGCAATGTCCTATTAATTTATCGAGTTGGTTCTGATTAATTTATCAAATTTGTGGATTATTTGACACAATCATATTCTACTCATTCATCACCATTTTAGGTGGAAATTGACTTTGCACCCTGAAAGCAGTCAAACTTCATATTTTGTTTGCATCATATTAATTCATGTATTCATTTTTTGTCCCTGGTCCTAAATGGATCGATACAAATATTTGGAATCAAGCTTCTTGACACTTGAACCAGTTAGCTCTGGAAGCTAATTCCAGAGCCTTGAAATTGATGTGTATCACCATTAGCAGTTGTTGGTTTAATTTTATAAAGGTACCAGGATGGGAGAGAACACAAGTGAGCAAGGAAGAATTCTACTGAGAGGAGAGCAATTGAAACAGAGCAATTGAAACAGTTGGCCAGGAATGGGGAGTTTTGTGGCATTGGTGGCCAAGAGAGATCCAGTTTGTGATCAGTGGAGTGGGCACACTGTGGCTTCCAGAATCTTAATTAGGCATTTGACAGGGCTCCACATTACTGCACAAAGGAGTAACATACTAGCTTGGATAGAAGGTTGGTTGGCTGGCAGAAGACATACAGTATGTGTAAATGGGTCTGTTTCAGATTGGCAGCTTGTGATGAATGGGACCCTCAACTTTTTACAGTTTGTAGCCAAGACTTATATATTGGGATTGAAAGGCTGGTGGCTAAGTTTGGAATGAACACAAAGACAGATAGTAAAATTTGCTGTGCAGTTGACAGAACAAGCATGTCGACCAAATAGATAGGTTGATTGATTGGGCAAAAATACAGCAGATGGCGTGTAATGTGGGAAAGTATGAAGTTCACTTTGACAGGAAGAAAAATAACAAAATATTACTTAAATGGACAACAACCACATAATTCTGAGATGCAGAAGGATTTAGGTGTTCTAGGTGTATGCATCACAAAGGTTAGTAGGCAGGTACAACCCATAATCAGGAAAGGTAATGAAATATGAGCCTCTATCCTGAAAGGAATTAAAGTTAAATGTAATGATGTTGTACTTCAGTTGTACAGGGCATTGGTGAGACCACATTTCAAATACACTGCAATTTTGCTCTCCTCATTTGAGGAGGGATGTGAATGCGTTGGAGGCGATTCAGAAAAGATTTATTAGATTGATGGAAGTAGTGGGTTATCTTATGAGTTCAGGAGATTGAAGGCTGATGTGATTGAACTTTGTTAGATCCTGAATAGTCTTGACAAGGTAAGTGCGGAAAGGATGTTTACTGTTGTGGGTGAGTGCAGAACGAGGGGACATAACTTTAAAATTAGTGATTGCTCATTTGGGACAGAGGTGAGGCTTTTTTTCTCTCAGAGGGTCATGTGACTTTGGAACTCTCTGCCTCAAATGGCAGCAGAGACAGTTTGACTGAATATTTTTAAGGTGGAGGTAGAAGAATTCTTGTTAAGCAGGGAATCAAAGGTTATCGGTGACAGATAGGAATGTGTCATTTGTCACTCAGACAGCTCAGCCTAGATCTTACTGAAAGGTGGTGCAAGCTTGGAGGGCCACATGGCCTATTATCTTAATTAATATGTTGTTCAATCTAGCATTTGCTGGTTCAGGTCAAACCAATATTATAGTAGGGTCCTCAAAAGCAATAGGTCTTTTATTTTTGTGTGTGCAGGCCCAGAATGGATTTTATCTTGCCAATGCCACGGGGAAGGCAAATGCTTTCAACTCATAATAAGCATGTGCTTCTGGGCTGCAATATTGGTGACAGAGTGTGGATTAGCAGTTGAGAAAAGGGTGTGACATAATTAATTTTTTGGGATCTAATTTTTAGTATTGCACGCCATAGAATTAGAAAATGTGAATCTAGAAATAAAAATAAAATATGGAAATTCATAGAAGACCATAAGACCGAGAAGTGGAAGTAAGGCCATTCGGCCCATCGAGTCCACTCCGCCATTTAATCATGGCTGATGGGCGCTTCAATTCCACTTACCCACACTCTCCCCATAGCCCTTAATTCCTTGCGAGATCAAGAATTTATCAATTTCTGCCTTGAAGACACCCAACGTACCAGCTTCCACCGCGCTCCGTGGCAATGAATTCCACAGGCACTCCACTCTCAGACTGAAGAAATGTCTCCTCATTTCCATTCTAAATTGACCCCCTCTAATTTTAAGGCTGTTCCCACGGGTCCTAGTCCCCCCGCACAAAGGGAAACAACTTCCCAGCATCCACCCTTTTTAAGCCATGCTTTATCTTGTAAGTTTCTATTAGACCTCCCCTCAACCTTCTAAACCCTAATGAATACAATCCCAGGATCCTCAACCAATCATCGTATGTTAGGCCTACCATTTCAGGGATCATCTGTGTGAATCGCCGTTGGACACGCTCCAGTGCCAGTATGTCCTTCCTAAGGTGTGGGGTCCAAAATTGGTTACAGTATTCTAAATAGGGCCTAACTAGAGCTTTATAAAGTCTCAGAAGCATGTCGCTACTTTTATATTCCAACCCGCTTGAGATAAATGACAACATTACATTTACTTTCTTAATCACTTTAGCTTTATGTACTTTAGCTTTATGAATTTTCTCACCATTTAAAAAATAGTCCATGGCTGTATTCTTTTTTCAAAAGTGCAAGACCTCACACTTGCTTACGTTGAATTTCATCAGCCATTTCCTGGACCACTTTCCTAAACTGTCTAAATCTTTCTGTAGCCTCCCCCCTCCTCAGTACTACTTGCCTGTCCATTTAACTTCATGTCATCAGCAAACTTTGCCAGAATGCCCCCAGTCCCTTCATCCAGATCATTAATATATAAAGTGAACAGCTGTGGCCCCAACACTGGACCCTGCAGGACCCCACTTGTCATCAGCTGCCATTTCGAAAAAGAACCTTTTATCCCAACTCTCTGCCTTCTGTCAGACAGCCAATCCCCAATCAATGCCAATAGCTCACATCGAACACCATGGGCTCTCACCTTACTCAGCAGCCTCCTGTGAGGCACCTTATCAATAGCCTTTTGGAAGTTTAGATAGATAACATCCACTGGGTTTCCCTGGTCTAACCTATTTGTTACATCTTCAAAGAATTCTAAGACATTTGTCAGGCACCACCTCCCCTTATTAAATCCATGCTGACTGCTAATCTGACCCTGCCCTTCCAAGAATATAGAAATCTCATCCTTAATGATGGATTCTAAAATTTTACCTACAACCGAGGTTAAGCTAATTGGCCTATAACTTTCCATCTTTTGTCTTGATCTTTTCTTGAACAAGGGGGTTATAACAGCGATTTTCCAATCATATGGGACTTTCCCTGACTCCAGTGATTTTTGAAAAATTACAGTCAGTGCCTCTGGCTATTTCCTCAGCCACCTCCCTCAGACCTCTAGGATGTAGCCCATCGGGGCCAGGAGATTTATCGATTTTTAGACCTTTTAACTTTTCTAGCACTTTCTCTTGAGTAATGGCTACCATACTCAACTCTGCCCCCTGACTTTCCTTAATTGTTGGGATATTACTCATGTCTTCCAATGTGAAGAGTGACACAAAGTATTTATTAAGTTCTTCAGCTATTTCCTTATCTCCCATCACGAGCCTTCCAGCATCATTTTGGAGCGGCCCAATTTCTACTTTTGCTTCTCGTTTGGTTCTTATGTATTGAAAGAAACTTTTACTCTCATTTCTAATATTACTGGCTATCCTACCCTCAAATTTGATTCGCTCCTTCTTTATTTCTCTCTTTGTTATCCTCTGTTTGTTTTTGTAGCCTTCCCAGTCTTCTGATTTCCCAGTGCTCTTGGCCACTTTATAGGCTCTCTCTTTTTCTTTGATACATTTCCTCCCTTCCTTTCTCAGCCATTGCTGTCTAACCACTCCCCGGATAATCTTTCTTTTCTTTGGGATGAACCTCTATACTGTGTCCTCAATTACACACAGGAACTCCTGCCATGTTGCTCTACTGTCTTCCCCACTCGGCTCTGCTTTCAGTTGATATTCATTAGTTCCTCTCTCATGCCCCTGTAATTACCTTTATTTTACTGTAACACCATTACATCCAAATTTGCCTTCTCTCTTTCAAACTGCAGACTGAACTCTACCATATTATGATCTCTGCCTCCTCAGTGTTCCCTTACTTGAAGATCTTTTATAAAGTCTGGCTCATTACATAGCACTAAGTCCAGAATAGCCTGCTCCCTTGTGAGCTCCAATACAGGCTGTTCCAAAAAGCCATCCTGTAAGCATTCCATAAATTCCCTTTCTTTAGATCCACCGGCAACATTATTCACCCAGTCCACCTGCATATTGAAGTTCCCCATGATCCCCGTGACCTTGCCTTTCTGACATGCCTTATCTATTTCCTGGTACATTTTGCGTCCCTGGTCCTGACCACTGCTGGGAGGTCTGTACATAACTCCCATTATGGTTTTTTTGCCACTGTGGTTCCTCAACTCTACCCACACAGACTCCACATCATTTGACCCTATGTCATTCAGTGCCATAGATTTAACTTCATTCTGAACTAACAAGGCAATCCCGCCCTCTCTGCCCGTCTCCCTGTCTTTTTGATAAGTTGTGAATCCTTGGATGTTTAACTGCCAGTAGTGAACCCCCTGCAACCACGTCTCTGTGATGCCTACCACATCGTCATCATTAACGAAGATTTGTGCCGTTAATTTATCTTCTTTGTTACGAATACTATGATCATTTAGATAAAGCGCCTTAATGCTAATTTTCTTATCCTCATGGAATTTTCTTATTCCACTATCTCTAATAATATGTCATAAGTTATCATTCCATTTTGCTTCATTCCTAGCCTGTCTTGAACTTAAACCCTGCACACATGCTAACCTGCTGCTTATTTTTCGACTTGACTCCATACTCCCTGTTGCTTTCCCTTTCCCTTCACCCTGACTCACAAGTTTAAAGTCCTAGTGACCACTCTATTTATCCTTTTTGCCAGAACACCGGTTCCAGATTGGTTCAGGTGGAGACCGTCCCGTTGGTACAGATTGTCCCAATTCCAAAACTGATGCCAATGTCCCATGAAATGGAATCCCTCTTTCCCACACCAATCTCTTAGCCATGTGTTTACTTCCTTAATTTTCTTATCCCTATGCCAATTAGGACATGGCTCGGGCAGTAATCCAGAAATTATGACCCTCGAGGACCTGGTCTTCAATTTCCTTCCAAGTGCTTGATTTTCTCCCTCCCACTCCAATATCCTTTCAAACCGGTCGGAGATATCCTGCACCCTGGCACTGGGCAGACAACACACTATGCGGGTCTCCCGATCCGGCTCGCAAAGAATACTATCGGTCTCCCTAACTTTAGAATCCCCTATAACAACTACTTGCCTTTTTGCTCTCACCCCCCCCCCTCTCTTGAATGGCCTTCTGCACCATGGTGCCATGGTCAGCTGGCTCATCCTGTCCACAGCCCTTTTCCTCATCCATACAGGGAACAAAAATCTCATACCCGTTGGACAAGGTTAAGGGTTGAGGCTCCTCCACTCTTGAACTCAGAATCCCCCGACCTGCCTCACTTCCAGTCACACCCTGTTGTCCCTGATCATTAACTGAGTTTGAATTACTTACTCTACCGGGTGTGACTGCCTCCTGAAACAAAGCGTCCAGGTAACTCTCCCCTCCTGGATGTGTCGCAGTGTTTGAAGTTCAGATTTCAGCTCATCAATTCTGATCTGGATTTCTTCCAGCAACCAACACTTGCAGCAGATGTGGTCACTGCTCTTCACAATGGGATCAGCCAGCTCCCACATCGTACAGCTACAGCACATCATCTGTCCAGCCACCACTGCTTATTTAATTAATTTATACAAATTTATGAGTTAAATAATCTCTAGTACTTCTCTATGGTCTTATTCAACCAACCATGGATGTTATGTGCCTGAAACAGATGTCAACATTTTGTTTGTAATCTATTCTGATGTTCCACAGATCATATTAATTTCTTTGATGTACTTTTTCAAAATTTGTGACCCTGTGTTCTTTTTCCATATCATGGGTGCTATGCTCAAGTGATAGGTCCTTGGAGGTTTCCTCATGCTTGACTCTGAGACACTGTTTCTTGTCAGTGGATAATTTGACATTGATTTACACTCTCAGGAGCAGGGTGAAGAAGCAGGCCTCAAACTGTCATTGTACTGTTAATCTGAACTACAAACTAGACATCTAGCAAACTGAATGAACTTGCCTCCATGATGTTAGTCTGCAAAAAATGCATTGTTGCAATTCCTAATTTTAGTTTCTTGTTCAGGCAGCCTGGCTATTGTCACCATGGGAAAGGGATGTTCCAGTCACTCCCATTTTAATTTTGTCACCAACATGATAGAGTTGTGGAAGTTCCATGTAAATGATATTAAAAAAATTAGGAATGAAAGTTCTCAATAAAATGTAGTCTGGAATATAGAAATTTAAATAATAGACCCATTTTTCTTACCCAGGTGCATGGGCGTTTTGGATTTGCAAAATGTGCTCTAGTGATATGAGCGTTGCTGGCTGGGCCAGCATTTATTGGCATCCCTAATTGCCTTTGCTTGGTAGTGTTCTGCCTTCTTGAACAGTTGCGCTCCATGTGGTTTAGGGTAATTCACAGTCTTGATCAGAAGGAAGTTCCAGGATTCTGACCCAAAGGCATTGAACAAACAGCAATATAGATCCAATTCAGGATGGTGTGTATCTTGGAGGGGGACTTCCAGGCAGTGGTGTTCCCATGTATCTGCTGCCTTTGGCTTCCCAGATGTACAGCTTACACGTTTAGGGATTGTTGTTTTAAGGAATTTTGGTGGGTTGTTGTAGTGCATCTTGTTGATGGTACAAGCTGCTTGTACTGTGCACTAATAGTGAATAGAAAAAACATTTAAGGTTCTAGAAGAGGTGCAAATAAAGACAACTGATTGTCTTGGATGTTGTTAGGCTTCTTGACTGTAGTTTAAGCTGTACTTGTCAGAATTTCAAAGATTGACATGGTATGTGAAGGGGGAAAGAGTGAGCAGTGTAAGTAGGAACTAACCTTGCAGAGGGATTTGCTCGGTTGGGGGTCCATCAGGTATCCAGACTCCAGAGGTACAGGTAAGCTGTTTTCAGATTGGGAGCGGAGCTGCTGTATCAGATAAGGGTTGGTGCTGTGCTGAGGTAAAGGGTAGGTTTGTTGTGCAAATCAGTGAGATGGGGCTGGAGACTCAGGCCAGAAGCAGCAATGGGATACATGATTTCTGTCCCAGGTGTAAGGGACCATGTATGATGGGCAGAGTATATTAGATTACATATGTTGGTATGGTAGAACACAGGGAGTGTGTGGGGTGAGGGGTGAATGCTGAAGAATTGCTTTGTTTCTCACCTTTTGAAGAGGTAAGATCTGATCTGATCTGATCCTGGGACACTTTTGGGAAACATTTGGCATCCTTTGGAATTGTAAATAGGAATACCTGTGAATAGAATGTTCATAAACTTGTTGAGACTTGCATTGTTGTCAAAAGACTATCCGAAACAGTGTGCAGTTGAAAAAAAATACTGCTAGTTACAATTTCTACAAAACATGCATGAGGGATTATGGGGTGCTACTGGTGAACAGTTCGAACTGATCTTAAATGAAAGCTTTTGTTGATTTAATATTTTAAATACTTGAGAAAATGCTTGTTGATGTGAAGTATTAGCCACAAACAAAATGGTGGTTTTGATAAGTTAGTCAACACTGAAGTAAAATGTTTGTTTTCATGAGGAATTTGTTCTTGCAGTTTCACTACATTGGCTGCATTATATGTTTATTTTGTATCAATGAGAGTGTGTTTTTATAGTTAGATATTACATTGTGTGACATATTATACTGGTAACTTTATTTTCTGTCCTGATGTCTCTTGGTTAATGCACCTGCGAAAAGGTGAGTTGGCTTGAAAAGGGAAGGGCAAAGGATGTTGGGTAGGACATAATTTGGCTTATGAACTACAAAGTGCAAGGGACAAGACTGAGGCATACTGTAGATGAGGGACCATGATATATAGGCCTTGTTTGGCATAGGGTTAAAAAACCAGATGAATGGCAACCATTGTTGATTATTGCAAAAACCCATCTGGTTCACTAATGTACTTTAGTGAAGATAATCTGTCATCCTTGCCTGGTCTGGCCTACATATGACCTCAGACCAATTTAGTTGACACTTAACTGCCCTCTGAAATGAGAGCGAATCAGTAAAAAGACAATTCAGTGTGGGCAACAAATGGTAGCCTATCCAGTGATGATCATATCCCTTGTAGGAATAGAGAAAATTCTGTATTATGGGGTATAAGGGATGGGTACAGGGACATAACTTGACACTAATGAAGATATGTATGACAAATCAAGGGGATGGGCGTATGGTGACACAAACTTATAAGGAGCTGAAGGGATGGCTACAGGAACATAGGTTGGCACAGAGAACAAGGGGTTTAGAGCAGGGGGGTGTTTTCTGTTTTCATCATTACTTTTTAACCTTTGCATACAATGCCTCCTAGTCCTTAAGCCAGCTTTTCATCCAGCCCATCTTGGGAACAAGGCAGCCTCTTAGTCTTATCCCGGTTGCACAATCCAACCCACCTGCTCAGACCAAAAATCCAAAGTTTTCAGCCACATTTAATTTTGGTATCATGGAACCAGGATTTCTCCCACCTCAACAAAAGGGAATGAATATCAGGGCCATTATTAGTGTAAGAGTGTCTGCAAAGGTGGTGGTGGAGGGTTGTTTTTCAGACTGGAGGCCTATAACCAGTGGAGTGCCATAAGGATCGGTGCTGGGTCCACCACTTTTCATTATTTATATAGATGATTTGGATATTAACATAGCCGGTATAGTTAGTAAGTTTGCAGAAGATACCAAAATTAGAGGTGTAGTGGACAGCGAAGAGGGTTACCTCACATTACAACGGGATCTTGGTCAGATGAACCAACAGGCTGAGGAGTGGCAGATGGAGTTTAATTTAAAAGCAAGGTGCTGTATTTTGGGAAAGCAAATCTTAGCAGGACTTGTACATTTAATGGTAAGGTCCTAGGGAGTTTGCTGAACAAAGAGACCTTGGAGTGCAGGTTCATAGCTCCTTGAAAGTGGAGTCACAGGTTGATAGGATAGTGAAGAGGGTGTTTAGTATGCTTTCCTTTATTGGTCAAAGTATTGAGTACAGGAGTTGGGAGGTTATATTTTGACTGTACAGGACATTGGTTAGGCCATTGTTGGAATATTGTGTGCAGTTCTGGTCTCCTTCCTATCGGAAAGATGTTGTGAAACTTGAAAGGGTTCAGAAAAGATTTACAAGGATGTTGCCAGGGCTGGAGGATTTGAGCTATAGGGAGAGGCTGAACAGGCTGGGGCTGTTTTCCCTGGCACGTCGGAGGCTGAGAGGTGACCTTATAGAGGTTTATAAAATCATGAGGAACGTGGATAGGATAAATAGACAAAGTCTTTTCCTTGGGTGAGGGAGTCCAAAACCAGAGGGCATAGGTTTAGGGTGAGAGGGGAAAGATGTAAAAGACACCTAAGGGGCAACTTTTTTGTGCAGAGTGTGGTACGTGTATGGAATGAGCTGCCAGAGAAGTGGTGGAGGCTGGTACAATTGCAACATTTAAAAGGCATCTGGATAGGTATATAAATAGAAAAGTCTTAGAGTGATATGGGCCAAGGGTTGGCAAATGGGACTAGATTAGATATTAGATTCCCTGCAGTATGGAAACAGGCCCTTCGGCCCAACATGTCCACACTGACCCTCCGAAGAGAAACCCACCCACACCCATTCCCCTACCCTATACCCCTGACTAATGTACCTAACACTATGGGCAATTTAGCATGGCCAATTCACCTGACCTGCACATCTTTTGGATTGTTGGGATATCTGGTCGGCATGGATGAGTTGGACTGAAGGATCTGTTTCCGTGCTGTACATCTCTATGAACTGTGGATTCAGAGTTGTGCAAATTAATAAAAAAAGCTTCTTCCTTCTTGCAGAGGTCTGATTTTGATTGCCATGGCACTCGGTGTGATGTTATCCTTTTGGCCTTCTGTGGTTAACAGCGTTGCTTTTTGGCTAATAGGTATGGGACTCACAGAGCTTGATAATAATATTTTGTACAATTACAAAAACATGGATATTTTCCCCCCCTCATGCTGTCTTCCTCTGTTAAAGACTCATGTTGGAGTGTCGGCGTATGTTACGTAAGTTAACAACTGTTCATGTGGGCTAATCAGTAATTTATCAGGTGGTGGTAGTGATGGTCTCTAGTTGTCAATTCTCATCTCAGGACCTGGAAAATACATGAACTCTTTTATAATTGCCTCCAGCTGATGTTGATTAAATCAGTACAGGTTAGAGACCAAACTGAGACATGTGAACAACAAATAAAAGTAAGTCCGTCAGCCCTTTAAGCCTGCTCTGCTATTCAATGAGATAATGGCTGATCTGATTTTAATCATATCTCCACATTTCTACATATCTTGATAATCTTTCGTCCCTTTAATAACTAACAATCTTAGCTACGTCTACCTTAAACACATTTAAAATATCCACAACTTTCAGCAAGGGAATTCCAAAGACTCTCATCGCTCTTCGAGGATCCCTCATCTCTGTCTTAATTGGACAGTTCTTACTTTTAAGCTATGACCCCTTCAGTTGTACAGCTTATTTCTGGTAAACAGCATTAGAAATCCACTCTCATTAACTTGTATTTCTATGCAATCTATTTGATCAAATCCATTTTAATTCACTATAAATGGTAATGAGCAGGAAACAACGAGAGAGATTTTTTTGCCAAAACCTTTAATGCTGGTAGAACTGACAAAGCATGGACTAAAAAATAAGATAAAGATTTCTAGCTCCTTATTTAATTCTTGTAGCATACAAGATTTCAGACTAGGTTTTCTGCCAGGAATATTTTCTGATAGCTTCACAAGGTTACAAAACTTTATTCAATCAGGATATAACGAGGAACCCCAGAATTTCCATTTTTCCCAACTCATTCCCACTCAGTGCTAAGCTTGACCATTCAATATGTACATTAAAGACCAGTGCAGTTCTCTTGCTTCTCAGGCATTAATCCATTAAAGTTACATTATCATTTATAACCCCCTGCCATCATTGAAAGAGTTAGAGTTTGCTTTCAGTCACCCCCTATCACAGAGTCACATGCAAGAGGATGAAGAACAAAGGCAGGTAAGATGGCATCAAAGCCAGATGCCCTGTGATGAAAGTTCTACTCCTAACCAACAAGCTCAGGCCCAAATCTGGAACTCAGCACAGATTTGCTTATGTAAGTTCCAATTGATAAGTCGGGTGGTGGTCGACTTTTCAATCTGGTGCAAGGATATCTATTCAAATGCACAACATCAGAGTGATATAGCCTTTAGTGCTTAAGATACTCAACTTTAATGCTGCGGACTCCTTCCAGACCAATAAAGGGAATGTCTGCAGTCAATAACTGCTGTAGCATCATTTGCAACCAAACATTGCAACCCATTGTAAGGAACACTATCATTTCCTTTCACACACATGTTAATCAGAATATGGCAGAAGGCCCACAAGTCAGGAAGATGATAATGTGGTGAGGAGAAGATGTAATAAAGGACAGTTTTAAAAAGAATTAAATATCAATCCATAGTTTCTATTTTCCCAACTCTTTCCCACTCGGTCCTAAGCTTGGCATTCAAAATTTTAAAAAAGTCTATACAGTTTAAATGTGGAATTCTCCAACACTAAATATTTTTGAAAGAACATCTATAAAATTGTTTGTAAAGACAATTAGTTGCTTTAAAAATAGATTTATTAAAGGGTAAGGAGAGTGAGAGCAGAGTGGAATTAAAATCAGGTGTTTGAGAAAAAGTAATGGCACAGAATGCCCAAATTTCCTGGTTCTGTACTCTTAAGTTTTGGTCTCCTTTTATTTCATCCTTCCTTACACATGTACCATCTGTCCTTGTGTGGTTGAGTGACAGAGGGATTTATTAGCAAAGTGCAGAGGGGATATCCCATGTCACCGAGCAGCCACCCTTTAGTTCTCCAATTATGGCAGACTGCGGAAGGAAAATGCTGTTGTGGCAGCTGCCAGGATAGTGGGAATTCAATGACATGATTACACACTAACTGTTCATTAATGGAATTAATATTCTGTTTACTTCTGCTTAAAATAACTCCACCTGTCCTTGAATATTACCAAATAAAACCTCATAAGGCATATATTCCACCTTCCATATATGTTGCAGGAAAAATCTCGAATATGTTGTGCACTTCCTATCTGTCATAAGACCACATTGTTGAGTAGATTCAACACTGGATCAGCTGCAACAGTTCAGCTTTCAACAAACTATGGCAGTGACTGTTTGACAACAGAGATCATTTTAAGTCAATAAAAGTCCAAATATACAGAACACTAGTCATCACCACATTCCTGTACTGCAGTGACACATAAAAGATCTTGAGAAATTCCACCAGGAATACCTCTGCCCAACCTCTAATTCAAAGGGAGGACCATAAAACAAATTTGTTCTTTTTGAAATCAGCTTCACAAGCGTTTGTCTAATAATCAACTTTGATGGATTGGTCACTATGTCCAAATGGCTACAAAGCAACTCCCCTCCCCAGATCCTGTTTTCTCAACATGAAGATTGACAGTGAGGAGGCAGGTCTTAGGTTACAGGAGAATATAAATGGAATGGTCAGATGGGCAGATTAGCAGCACATGGAATTTAACCCTGATAATACTTGTTATCATTTATATACATGATTTGGATGTGAATAAAGGAAGCATGGTTAGTAAGTTTGTAGATGACACCAAAATTAGTGGTGTAGTGGATAGAGTATAATGGGACCTTGATCCAATGGGCCGAGAAGTGGCAGCTGGAGATTAGATAAATGTGGAGTGCTGCATTTTGGTAAGGCAAATTAGGGCAGGATGAATAAACTTAATGGTAAGGTCCTGGGGAGTGTAGCCAAACAAAGAGGCTGTGAAGTGCAGGTTTGTCATCTCTTGAATGTGGAGTCAAATAGTGAAGAAGGCATTTGTACACTTGCCTTTATTGGCAGTGCATTAAGTATAGGAGTTGGGAGGTCATGTTGTGGCTATATAGGACATTGGTTAGGCCACTTTTGGAATATTGAGTTCAATTATGGTCTCCCAGATATAGGAATGATATTATGAAACTTGAGAGCATTCAGAAAAGATTTACAAGGATGTTGCCAGCGTTGGAGGATTTAAGCCAAAGGGAGAGGCTGAATAGGCTGGGGCTATTTTCCCTGGAACATCGGAGGTCAGAAGTTATAATGTCATGAGGGGCATGGATAGGGTGGACAGCCAAGCCCTGGTAGTAGAGTCCAGAATTAGAGGGCATAGGTTTAAGGTGAAAGGAAAGATATAACAGGGACCCAAGGGGCAACTTTTCCACACAGAGAGTGGTGCGTGAATAGAACGAGCTCCCAGAGGAAGTGGTGGAGGCTGGTACAGTTACAACATCTAAAAGGCAACTCTAGGAAACATAAATAGGAAGGATTTAGAGGGATATGGGCTAAATGCTGGCAAATGGAACTAGATTAATTTCGGATATTTGGTTGGCATGGGCGAGTTAGACCCAAAGGTCTGTTTCGATATTGTACATCTCTGTTACTCTTAAGTGGGAGGTGGAAGAAGTAACAAGACAAGGGAGTACTCAGTCAACTGCAAGCCAAAGGAAGCTCAGAGGAATAGAGAGATCATGGGATACTTGTTCACAAGGGTAATTAATAAGGCAACCACAATGTTTGACTTTATCAGTTGAAGCATAGTTTATAAGAGAAGGAAAGTCATGTTGAAGCTGTACATAACTTTGGTTCACCCATAGTACTGGTCACCATACTATATGAAAAGTGTGATAGCACAGGAGGGGGTGATGAGGAGATTCATAAGGATGTTGCCTAGGTTTGAGTTTTTCAGGTTTGAAGGGAGGCTGTTGAGCTCAGATTATTTTGGGGCAGAAATAGTTGAGGCGGGGCCTGACAGAGGTGCATAAGTTAATTATAGACAGGAAGAAAGGTCACTGGTTGTGAAACGTTAACTCTGCTTTCTCTTCACTGATACTGCCGGACCTGCTGAGTTCTTCCAGCAATTTCTGTTTTTGTTTCAGATTTTCGACATTCACGGTTGTTCAAAGCTCAGTAAGTCTGGCAGCATCAGTGGAGAGAAATCAGAGTTTTCTTCATTCTGAGGAAGGCTCACTGGACCCAAAATATTAACTTTTATTTCTCTCCATAGATGCTACCAGACCTGCTGAGCTTTTCCAGTATCTTCTGTTTTTCTTTCTGATTTCCAGTATCCACAGTTCTTTGTTTTATTTTAGTCCATAGAAAGTAGCTGTTCATGTTAGTTGAAGGGTCAAGAACAAGAGGACACACTTTTAAAGTGAAAGGCAGGAAGTTTAGAGGGAATTTGAGGAAAAGGTTTTTCACCCAGAGGGCGGTGAAGGTTTGGAGCACCCTGCCTGGAAGGATAGTTGAAGTGGGTAACCTTGTAACTTTTAAAAAGTATTTGGATGAACACTTGAAGTGTCATAGCAATCAAGGGTATGGGTCTAGTATGGGACTGGCATAGGTTGTAGTGGATTTTTGGCAGTACAGACTCAATAGGCTGAACTACCTCTTCTGTACTTCATGATTGTATGACACTCAAATGACCAGCGGAGAACGAAGTAAACAATTCAAAGTCAGTCTGAAATTGAAGCCCAGCAGTGTTTATACTGTCTCATGCTTTGTACCAATCATTGAAAGTGTGAAACTATCACTTTCAAACTCTTTAATGCTAAGGCAGATAGGTGGGAAAGAAGAAAAGATAAGCAAATTCTGCAGTCTAGCGCCAACTCTTTAATGGAATACGCTAACTGAAGTGCATAACTATTTCCAGGTTGAGAATTGACCTATTCAATCGTGGATAGATTCACGGTAAAAACACATGACACTGAGTAGACATTATCTTTGAATAGAGGGACAACCAATGAATGGAATGAAACCCACTGCAGTTCCTGTGCCTTTCTCTCTGTTCACACGTGATCATGAAGTCAGATGGATGTTGTTGTTGGCTATCTGTACCAATGGAATCCTATTACCATACTGAAGTCACTTGTACACTAATTCTATTTTCTTCTGTTTATAGAAAAATGAGTTATCCTGCTTTTTCTTGCAGACAGAGACTCTCATCAGTCCCTGGTTGCAACTATGAATATACAATTGAAAATTCTTTTCTATGTTTTGCACCTGGAAGAATCAGATCATGTAAAAGTTTAGAGCCAAGGTGATTCTGATGTCGACTGTCAGGTGTTAAGTCCAGTTTTCTGAGGTGGCACCTGTCTTTGGTGAAACCCAGTGGTGTAGTTGTTGCAGCTGGTTGAGTTGAAGGTAGATGAAGTGCTCCCTCAAAACACATAATGGTTAATGCTTACTGTGAGAGCTGTCCTCCTCCCTCTATGCAAAGCATTACCCCTCTTTCCAGAGTTTCTTGTCTGCTACATCTGATCCATTTGTCTATCATGTCGCAGTCCCAAAGGCATAACAGGTCAAAAATGTCCTGTCTTTTCATATGAAGGTGCAACAAAATTCTGCAAAGCCAATAACACATCACATCACTATTCAGGAAATAACCCAAATTATGAATAACTTAAAAACAGAAGTAAATCAAAAGCTCCTCACCTTCATGTACCTTAAATGTTACTGGGGTCTTCAGCTGTGAATGATTAGCACAAGTGTATAAGTTTCAAAACATGCCTCAAAACAGTTGGAAAAATCTTAATTTGTGTTGCTGATATCAAGAATGTTTGATCAGAGAGGGTTCAGAAAGATTTACCAGAGTGTTGTCAGGAACGGAGGGTTTGACTTATAAAAATAGGCTAGATAGGCTTGGGACTTATCTCACTAGAACGTAAGAGATTTGGGGGGTGACTTTTATAGACGTTTATAAAATAACAAGGGACATAAATAAGGTGAATAAGGTTCTTTTTCCCTAAGGTGGGGAGTTCAAAACTAGGGACATATTTTTTAAGGTGAGAGGAGAAAGATTTAAAAAGGACATGAGGGGCAATTGTTTTTACACTGAGTGGTTTGTGTGTGGAGTGAACTGTCAGAGGAAGTGATGGAATTGGGTCCAGTTAGAACGTTTAAAAGACATTTAGATAAGTATATGATAAGGAAAGGTTTGGATTAATATGAACCAAACTCAGGCAAGTGGAGTTTGGGAAGTTAATGCAGTTTGGGAACATGAAATTTATATACACACACACAACTGTATAGAATGGGGACATCAAATAAATTTCTGTATTGTTAATAGATTTCTTTCCTATTGTTACAGGAGTTGCATCAGTAATTGGTATCTTCTACCTTCGAAGGGAAGGAGCATTCGCTGCAGGAACTGTCTTGGCCATTTATACTATGTCTCTTTGGCCTCACTTGATCAACCGCCTCATCAACTCAGGATATCCAGGGAAGGCCTTAGGCACAGCAATGTTGGTGTACGTGCTGGAGATGCTTGGTATAGTGTGGTGTACAGCTTATAATTTTGTTCCTGGAGGTTCCATTACTCGAGAACAAACCATGGCGGTTTTAGGTACGTGGTGTAAACTAAAATAAGTTTTACATTAACAATTTGTTAGAAGCATATTCTTCTAATTTTGAAAACAATATCAAGAAAAGCCTACAAATTATTTTTCTATATTAATGTCAGTGGTTTAAATTAACAACCTATCATCTCTCTGGTTTCAGTAGAGAGTAATAATTGGTTCACAAATTTAGCAAATTTTTACATTTTATTTACAGTGCTGTCCATTTATACTCAATAATGTACTTTACTGTGGGCTAAAGCAAAAACTATTGTTTTCCTGTTTGAAGTGGCAACAATCTGTGTGAAAATTTGCAGATTTCAGAATATCACCGTTTCTGTGTTAGTGCAAATTAATCAATCCATATTTTGATTAAATGAGATTGATAATTTAGTTTTGAATTAGTGGCTGGGTTTATTCTGAGGAGTTGTGCCATAATGTACACAAGTATCAGAAATGCCTTACTAGCAGCTGAAGTTTAGGCACAAGCATTTGACATCACAATATACCTGTGTCAGTCTGCTAATTTTATACTGGTTGTAAATAAACCTCCGTTTTCACTATTGTCTTGGTACATATCCCCGGTGAATCTATGAAGTTTGTCAGTTGTGTGATTTGGCACATTGCAAAAACTTGCAATCCTCACTGAACTAAAGTAGTGTTCTTCAAATGTGCATTTTGTTTTGGCTAAGTGCAAGTTGCATCGACCTTGTTGGAGGGACACTTGCTGTGAGGCAGAGCAAATTTTCTTGCCACATCTTAACAAATCCACCACATTAATTGCTGTTTCACATCCCATTTGTGCCCTAACTTAACATGCACCGCTCCAATAACAACTTGGCATTCAATGCATAGCTTGGAATTGACCAATATCCCTTGAACAGGCATCATTTTTAAAAGGCCACTGTACACTTGGAAAGATAGTGCGGTTGGTCAGAGGGTGGATGGCCTGTCACCTTGCAGGCAGGCTCTTGGTGCTCAAACTGGATGGCATAGTGTTTAGCATGACTTCCTAGTTCCATAAGACCTGTAATGCAGGCCACAACACCAGAGCAAGACAGCCTGATTTGAGATACTCACCCAGATTAAAGCAGTCAGAGCCGCCTGGAAGAATGCCCCAGTGAAGTGGTCTTCACTGCACCAGTGTAAGGACTGTTATCTTCTCTTTGATATTTTGCACTCACTCTATTTCTGCTACTGTATCCACCTCCCAGCAAGGCTCACGCTCTACCACTCTCATTCCCAGCTCAATTACTTTTAGAATAGAATATCTGTCTTGTCACATATATTTAATGTAAAATACAGTGAGAAGTGTGTGCCATTGCTGTACATAGGCACAGTTCAGATTAACTTTGAATAAAATTTTTAAGAAGATAACTTAAAGAGAGTCCAACTTCTCCTTCTCTGCTACAGCATGTCGCTACCAGAATCACAACAGGTTTTCCAGGCCATGCTGCCAAGTATCCTGCTCCGGCCTTCCCAGTTTAACACCATGCCCCCGAGAGTGTCCTGTTCAGGGCTTCCCAGCATACGCCATGCCCCCGAGAGTGTCCTGCTCCGGGCTTCCCAGCATACACCATGCCCCCGAGAGTATCCTGCTCCGGGCTTCCCAGTTTAACGCCATGCCCCTGAGAGTGTCCTGTTCCGGGCTTCCCAGTTTAACGTCTTGCCCCCGAGAGTGTCCTGCTCCAGGCTTCCCAGCTCCTGCCATGCTACTGCCAGGACCCACTTCATGCCGAAGCAAGTGTCCCGTTCCAGGTTTCACAGGCTGGCTGACCAACTCTGTAGTGACGCTCTGGAGCCTATTGAGACTGCCTCCAGCGTTCTGGTAAGCTCTCAGGTAAGTTTGAGAAATAAGAAGGAAAAAGAAGAAGAAAAAAATTCAAGTGAAGAGGACAAGCCCGGCGCACATGAGCCCGTAGGTTGCCTACTCTGCCGTTGCCATCTTGGCTAAGGTGGTCCATTCTAACCCCTGACACTACTAACCCTGCATACCCTTCTACTCCTTCACTCAGCACTCCTTCCCACCTGTACGAACAGTAATACAGTCTTTTCTGCTATTATGTGTGTTTTGTCAACGCGAATTGGCTAAACATGATTGATGAATAGGTGAATGCTGTTTGCAAAGTGCAAACTTTTCAGTAAGTGTTTTGGCTATTGCGTGATTCTATCCCTAACACTTTTAAGTGTCGCAGTGTGCAGAGTAATAAAATGTTTATGCCAGAGTGTCTGCGTCGATGTCACATGTTCAGTTGACTGGCATTCTTTGTTGTGAAGTGCTTTTTGAGAGATACTCCGTAATTTTGGTTCTTTGATTGTGCAAATTTTGCTGTGTTACCCATAAATATTGGAGGACAATATTTATGGAGGAGAATGTTTATAAGCAGCATCCTGGTGATAAAATTGCCGGTTGTGAACATGAAAGAAAGGCCATAACACTTGAAGGGAAGCGAGATGTTACTGTATTATTTCATTATTGGATTTGAATTTTACATTTAGTTAAACTGTGCTATCCTTTGTATTAGGCTAACTACTATATTTATTTCAATTTTGAGTAAATCTTTGGTGATCTGCCCCAACCCTATTTTTTCCATAAGCCCTGTTATTTTTACAGTCAGTTCAGCTATAACATGATAGTTTTGTTCTCGGCAAGCCCTTTATGTAAGAAAATTGTGTAATAGAATCACCATTTAAATTAATGGGGCCAGAATGATGTTATAACCCATACACGCTTTAAAGGTTGGTGCTTTAGAAACAGTATCCTCAATTTGTCAACCATGTTATAGCAAATTTGCGTTAATGAAATGTGCATTTTTGCAGGATGACCGGTATTGCGCTATTTTCTAAAGCACGAGGTTGCACAAGAACGTAACTGTAACTATCGCATTATAGCAGAAAGACTGTATCTATGTCACCCATCTTTGTCACTTCTCCCTCATTCTATGAGGAAAAGTGCCCTCAGGGCAGAAATAATCAAGGCAGGTGTTGTCCTGAAGGTCGTTTAGCCCGTCACCCTTTTATGAGGAGAGTATCCTAACTCTGACTGCCCTGAACAGATCCTGGACTGGCATCGGAGGCTGCTTTGACTTAATGTGTCATGACACCTGAGTGAAGGAGATTCTCCTTTGGCCTGTTTTAGATTAGATTAGATTCCCTACAGTGTGGAAACAGGCCCTTCGGCCCAACAAGTCCACACATACCCTTCGAAGAGTAACCCACCCAGGCCCATTCCCTACTAATGCACCGATTACTATGGGCAATTTAGCATGGCCAATTCACCTGACCTGCACAGGCGCACCCAGAGGAAACCCACGCAGACACGGGGAGAACGTGCAAACTCCATGCAGACAGTCACCTGAGGCTGGAATCGAACCTGGGTCCCTGGCACTGCGAGGCAGTAGGCTGGAATCGAACCTGAGTCCCTGGCACTGCGAGGCAGTAGTGCTAACCACTGAGCCCCCGTGCCATCCTCGACAACCCTGACAAGCATTCTGCCTTTATGTTTGAGCTAAATGAACAGCAAGACTGAGGCTGGTATATCTAACTGAGGCAACAAAGCGCCAAAGGGCAACGCATCAAAAGGCAGGGATGTTGTAGGCTCAGAATGAGTGAGTGCTATGACAGGAAACAAAGAACCTGGAAATGCAGCTTGACTGTGTGCTTCCCTCAGCACAGTGTCCTTGCAACAGCATTACAAAGTGCAACCTCAGGTGCAACCTGAGGTATAGCATTAAAGTGTAGAAGCATCCTGTAAATTGATCAGATGTGTTCTGAGGGTACTTCGAGACTGGAACATTTCAGATGTCAATACCTGTGAATGTGGGGTGTGTGTGGCCAGTACCCATGGAGCATGCCCTGAGATGTTGTTATTTAGTATCCAACATGAGGTCATTTGGAGCAAGGGGCAATCTTAACCAAGTAGGAGGTGTGCAGATGCTGGAGATCAGAGTTGAGATTGTGTTGCTGGAAAAGCGCAGCAGGTCAGGCAGCATCAGAGGAGCAGGAGAATTGATGTTTTGGACCAGAGCCCTTCATCAGGAAGGCTGATGAAGGGCTTCGGCCTGAAACGTCGATTCTCCCAATCTCAACCAAGTGCCAAGTACCAACTTGGCACTTGGTTTCCATGTTGCATTTTCCTGATGTCTAGTTTGTTGACAAGTTTGTGGTAATAAGGAAATAAATATTCTAGAAATAAGGCAGCCAATTTGTCCACAAACAGCATTGGGATAAATATCCAAAAAATGTGTAGTAGTAATGCTGGCCAAAGGTGAAATTCTAGCCAAAGAAACTTCTCTTCAAATAGTGACATCAGATTCTTTGAGACAGCAAATATGGCTTTGTGTTCCTAAGGCTTTGGAGAATTATTTGAATCCATGATCCTCAGAACAGTTCAGATTGATTAGGGTGGAGATACAGGCTTCTATTATTAGTATATTGGCATTTCAAAGGAAATGTATGTCATAATTACTTTGGTTTGAGCTGTATGGTAAACATCTATGGGATTTTGGAGTATGAGAACCAGAGTTTTGAGACAGGTACTTCAAATTAGGAAATTTTCTGGCTTGCACAGCCACCTCGAGAATAGCAGTTTTGCTCTGGGATAGGGGTTGCGGGTGTGGGATCGAATTGGGCCCATTGCTCCAAATACTAATCAGAGGTGGCCATGGAAGCCACCAAGTCATGAGGCAGTCTGTTTAGTAGCCCCATCTAGGTTCTCTGGGGTGTCAGTCAATCAGACATTTAAAGTATCAATAGCAAATACTATTAACACTTGACAAATCTTTATCGTGCATAAACAATGATCGAGCCAATGACAAAATAGGTTGCTGGAAAGAGATTGTATCATTGCAGGCTTTCATTTCATTTGAATTATTTCTATAGGTGCCACTGGCCCTCTACAAAGGGTATACTGGATGAATAGTCAAGGATTTGCCTTGAGTTGGTATGGAGGGTATGAAGAACCAGTGGGGGAGAATAAGGAACACGAGATGTAATAGGAGTATGCACGTTATGAAATTATCCTTCAGAATTACCCGAAATATTTGGCAAGGTCAATGCAAACTCACTGTCAATAGAGCGGACACACGCAACACATATAAGCTACATCCAGGCAGTTCATGATTTGAGGGACTGTGAACCATGAGACTTTCAGAAGCTGCCCTGATTGCATGAAAGTTGCACAGAAAACAACTGTGCAGTGGAGCCAGCTGTAGAAACCAATAATATAACATTTTCAGTCGACTTACTGCAACATTCGTTTGGGTGGAACACATTCCACATTCCGTCTAAATTGTTTGGCGTCATTCCATCAGGGAGCATGACCTCTACTTTGGAAAATTTTGATTGCAAGCTCAACTTCTCCAAATTTGTTGATGCTTTGAAAGGTGGCTGGGGGAGTGGGGTGTTCATGGTGGTTACTTACAGTTTGTCGTCTGATTACAGGGATATTTTTATGTTAATTCCTATTGAAATAATTTGTGATATTTCATTATGTCATAATTTAACTTCACATTCACATAAGCAGCTACTCAAGACAGCTTCTAAAAGTGAGCATTAACCACTTAGAGAATGTTATGTCATATTTAGATGGAAAAGGCATGAGAATGTTACAGAATTTTGTGTTTGGTTTGTCATTCATTCAAGGGGAAAACATTGCATGAAAATGGTTGACAATTTATTTTTGTTTGTGCACACAGTTTGTTTCTTATAACTTTGAATTATAATATTCTACCAAAGAAAAAAGGCATCCAGCCACATGACTTCATAATTTTCTCTTGTCACAAATAAAATAAAATGTCAAATAGATTTTACATGAAGATATTATCTTGTTTATGTGGGAAGCAGGAACAATGTAAATGATATCAACTGGATACAACATTTGAATTTCCCAGAGTATAACAATGATTCTTTAGAATATTTTTCAGAGAGATGTCAAGTTGCCCTTTGAGATAAACTTTTCCATTTTAATTTCTGCCTGTTGTGGAATCTGCATGGTCTGTATTCCATCTCCTAAAATGGACACTGCATTTCTCTTTCTCCAGCTACATTAAAGACTGCCCTAAAATACTGCAGGTTTTACGTAGCTTGCACTTGGAAGTTGCATTTGTGTCTGCTGTATTGACAGAAGTTACTTTAAGCATGCCAGTTAATTTCAGTTTAGGTTAATGCAGGTGAGAGTCAAGGCTCATTGTTGCAATCCAGATATGTGCGCTCTCACATTAATTAGATCTCCTTGGTAACATTTCACACAGACACTGAGCTTGGTACATAGGCAATATTATTCCTTTCTCGGTCTCCCTCTACCTGCACTTCAGCACCATGATTCACTGGGGAAATTTATTATGTGGTACAATACTGAGTCAACAGGTAGAAAAATGCAGACTTGGTTCCTGTCTGTGCTGAGCTAACCAACTTCAGCTGGGTAGAAGTAGGACACTACACTTAACTTAGGCTTGAGATAGGAATATGTGACATACATTTCTGTCCCCATTCTTTATTGATATCTGTGACTCCTGCCGGGCTGTACCATATATAGATCAGGGTTAGTTGGGTTTGGTCAGCTCATCTGCTTATAGAGGTGAGACTCATACGTACAAAATAGTCAGTCACTTGACCGAGATATTGGAATTCTTGATATACTCTGGTACAAAAATAAACGATTGGAGCATTGTTTTCAGAAAAAGGAAATAAAATTGCAGGTCAAAAAATAAATATTATCTATCTGTAAATTATTGTTTTACAGCCTCCATAAATGATTATTTAATGATGTGGAGGTGCCAGTGTTGGACTGAGGGGGATAAGGTCATAAATCATACGATACCAGGTTATTGTCAACAGGTGTATTTGAAATCAAAGCTTTCAGCACGCTGCTCCTTCGTCAGGTGAAGCTCCGAAAGATTGTGATTTCAAATAAACCTATTGGACTACAACCTGGTGTTGTGTGACAATAATTCAATGAACGAGGCTACTGTCTTTGTGCATATAGGCCTCTAAATATCTATTGTCTCTTTTTAAATTTGTCTCCATTCTTTATCTATGATACATTTTATTGGAAGAAATTTTATTTCATCAGCAGTGATAGGTTGATGTACATTTATGCAAATTCCGTATAAGACCATCTATTTATTTATTCTGTTTTCAATTTCACCTACTCCTGTCAAACGTCAGAAATACTTCTGGATATTAGTTATTGTTTGACAAAGCTTACAAAGAATTTTGATTATCCCTTTACTGTTACAACTAATCAATGTCTTGCTCTGTTACAATTTTTATTTCAACAGATTGACTATATGTTTGAAAATACTTGAGGAAGAAGTTGTAAATCAAATCATGATGAACATTTAATTTTTACCCTAATGTATAGAAATGTTTAATTAATGTCACATGACAATTCCTGTAATTTATCTACTTTCTTTTGTTTTAAAAACTACATTTTAACAGTGATAGAATGTTTATGAATCAAGTTCTCAATTTCTACTTTCCCCTCACTTTCCAGGTGTGCTCATGCATTTGATTGGATTGGGATTATTCTTTGGCGAACAGTCCAAATGCTTCCCAACAGAAACTGTTTATGTCATTCTTTTCAAAGTCTTGGCAAAGTATGTCAAACTATGTAAGTAGAATAATGTTGTTACATTGTGGAAATATAATTGCCTTATCACTTGACTGACATTTGTGTATGTAAATGATTCTGTTAATGACCTATATCAATGGGAAATGTATATAATGGGAGACCTAAAATTCTACTTTTGACGAATTGAATTGAAAAGATCTACACAATAGAACTTGGAGAAATATGAAAATTAATATTCCTTGAATAATCTGAGAGATGTTACACCTGACTTAAACTGTTCATAATTTTTAAAGAATTATCAAATATAATTTCCAGTAAATCTTTTAAAAATGCATGACTGAAATATGGATTACATTGTGTAATACTGTTTTTTAAATGCAAAATCATACCTTACAAGCAATGTCCCAGACTCTCCCATCACTGTCCTTTGGGTTTTCCCAACCCACCAAAAGGACAGACTACTAGAGGTGGGGGCACAGTGGTGTATACAGTTGAGAGGGAGTTCTGTGGGAGTCCTCAACATTGAGTGTGCTTCAGGAACTGATGAAGTCTCATGGCATCACTTTAAACCTGGGCAAGAAAGCCTCATGCTGATTGCAACCGCCGTCCCTCAGCTGTTGGATCAACTTTCCTCCATCTCAAATGCCACCTGGTGGGTGCATGGAATGTACACTGGGTGGGTGATTTCAATGTTCATTACCATGAAATGTTGGCAGTACCACGACTGATTGAGCTGGAAGTATTAGAAAGGGTATAGTTGCTAGACCTGAGCTGCTTCAGGTGGTGAGAAACCAACAAATACTTGATCCTCAATCTCATTATATCTGTAGTAAATGGAGTGACTACCACACAATCATCGTGAAGAAAACGTCCAACCTTCGCATGGAGGATACCCTCCATTATAGGTAGTGCTACCACTGCGCTGAATGGGAAGTTTTGAAGAGATATAGAAATTCAAGATTGATAGCCAAGCGACACAGTGGCACAACATTAATAGTAGTATTGTATACGACCATATTCTGTGACCTCATGACTTGATATATCCCTCAATCTACCATTACCACTGAGTCAGTGACTCAGTCCTGAATTGTTGAAAAGGCAGGATTACTAAACAGCCCACTGGAGGAGAAGGGTCCACAAACATTCACATCTCCAGTGATGAGGGTGTTCAGCAGATCAGCGTAAATGACAAAACTGAAGTGTCTGCAAAAATCTCCATCCAGATGGGCTGAGTGGATGATATAACATGGCTCTGTCCTGAGGTTCATAGCATTATTGGCACCTGTTTTCAGCCAATTAAATTCATTTCACATGATATCAAGAAATGGCTGAACATATTGGATACTGGAAACATTCTGGGTCTTGACAACATCCCAGCAATAGGTTATACTACAACCAGGAAAGCCGTTAAAATACAGATACAAAACTGACATCTACTGGAAATGCGGAGAATTGCTAGATATTGTTATCTCAGTTTATATTATTTCTGCACAAGTCAGGTTGCAGACTGACTAAAAACTGAAAGAACTGTAGATGCTGTAAGTCAGAAACAAAAACATAAGTTGTGGAAAAGCTCAGCAGGTCTGGCAGCATGTGCACAGAGAAATCAGAGTTAATATTTCAGGTCTGGTGACCCTTCCTCAGTTCTGCCATCAGGACAGCTCTCACTTTCTCAAAGGACCTCTGCTGTTCTTCATGCTCAGAATAATCCATACTCTCAACCAATGCTTTTTCTCCATCCTATCGTATATCAAAGAGTGTAAGTACGCCAAACTCTCTCACACTTACCTCCAGACCCAGACCTCTTAGACTAGCCCAGATTCTATCCCCAAACTCCTCCTGGATCCACTGGATGCTATTAACTATGTGGATTTTCCAGCCGCCTCCCCTGCTGAAGACAATGACGTCACTTCTGCAGAGGCTGCCGCTACTTCTGCTGATGTCATCGACCACGCTGCTCCCGCAGCCTCCTCTGACAAACACGACGCTTCTGCTGATGTTGCTGCCTCCAGAACCGTCAACGAGCACATTGCCTCTGCTGACGCTGCCAACCACGCTGCCCCCATGACCACCACTGACTCCGTTGTTTCCGTAGCCGACCTTGCTTCTGCGACCATCACCGAGCACATCACTCCACTGCTATCCCTGCCAACTTCACCGCTCCCGCAACCGCCACTGACAACATTGCTTCTGCTGATACCGATCATGTGGCCGCTGACATCACCTGATCACATGATCATTCCCATACACATACCAACCCCCACTCCCAGCTCCAGTTGAACACTAGGCTCCAGCCCCAAGTCCTGCTGGATATTTACTATCCCCCCAGACCTCCCCCTCACTGAGGATGAATGGTCAGTCCTCAGCAAAGGATGTATCTTCATTACACTATGCTCACATGTCAATGAATTTTGCACAAGTCAGCTCAGGACCACTTCATTAAATCAAACCAAAACGAATGTGACAAGCCAAACTTCAGTCTGCAATCTGAAACAAAATCAGAAGTTGCTGGAAAAGCTCAACATGTCTGGCAGGTCCTGATAAAAGGTTCCAACCTGAAATGTCGATTTCTCGACTCCTCTGATGTTGTTTGACCAGCTCCACTCTTTATCCACTTTAATGAAATGATCTCCTGCTGCAATGTAGGCCTACAATGCTGATGCTTTAAGAATATTAAAACTAAATTTATTATCAAAAGAAAATATAAAACAGAATAAACCAAACTGTCCACATTTGATACAAATTCAAAGATTTTTGAATACAGAGGAAAAGTATAATCCCTTCAATACCAAAGCCACCTTTTTATAAGCTGAAAAGAAAAACCAACAGTTTTTGTATAGTATCCAAAGCACAAATCTGGCACTGTACCCTAAAACACTTCTTGTGGAACATCCAAAAACACCCCAGTGTCCCTAGCTCTAACACCTCGATAGATTAAGTCACTGTGGCTTTAACTTGTAGATTTGAACTGCAGATAGCTTCTTTCTGGAGCTCCAGCACTAGTTCATACAGGCTGAAATGTACTTAGCTACTCAACCTTTTCAGCTTTTATCTCAGCACTTTAGGTCTGGGACTAGCTCTTTATTGAAGCTAATCTAGTCTCATTATATGCATCACTTTTCACTATTCAAGCATCTTCATTGAGGGACTTCATAGAACTCAATATCAAAGTAAAGCTAAACTTTCTGTCTAAACTATGGGTGTTTCCCATGGGCTTAAAAAATCCTTTCCTGATCTTCTAAACTGGAATAAAAGCAAAATGCTGCAGATGCTGGAAATCTGAAACAAACACAGAATGATGGAAAAACGTAACAGGTCTAGCAGCATTTAGAGTCATAGAGTCATAGAGATGTACAGCATGGAAACAGTTTCTGGTATGACTTTTCAATGTTCTGCCTACAAGTCCATACAGTCATGATTACAGGTCATAACTCTGGACCACCTATGCCCATACTGAACTCTAATTCCAACATGTAATTTTTAAAAAGAACTGATACCTCCAAAATGACTGAAGATGCAGATTCAGACGAAGTATTTAGTTACGCCATTCAGTGCTTCCTCCACATTGATGTAACTCTTTTAACATGTACTAAATGATTCCTACCCTTCAGTCAGCTTTTTATCCATTCTGAATCTTCACAACTTCTAGAAAAGCCTGTGAATGTTGAGCAACACCATGTTGAGGTTTTTACAGTCAGTTCTATTATAATGCGTCTTTTGTTAAATCAAATTGGCTGGAACATATTGATGAATTCGGGGTACTGTTTCTAAAACGCAAACTTGTAAAACGCTTATTGGCTATAACGTGATTAGATTGCCAACATTTTAAGTGTTATTTTTATCACATGATTTTTGTATAGCACGGGGTTGCACAGGAACGGAGCAATTGTGTTATAGAAGAAAGGACTGCATTACATTTCACTTGGCTGTCATAGAAATGTACAGCACGGAGACAGACCCTCCGGTCCAACTTGTCCATACCGACCAGATACACGAACCTAATCTAGTCCCATTTGCCAGCACTTGGTCCATATTTCTCTCCAACCTTGCTATTCATATACCCATCCAGATGTCTTTTATATGCTGTAGTTGTATCAGCCTCCACCACTTCCTCTGGCAGCTCAGTCTATTCACGTACCACCCTCTGTGTGAAAACGTTGCCCCTTAGGTCTCTTTTATATCTTTCCCCTCTTACCCTAAACCTGTGCTCTCTAGTTCTGAACTCCCCAACCCCAGGAAAAAGACTTTGTCTATTTATCCTATCCATGTCCCTCATGATTTTATAAACTCTATGAGGTCACCTCTCAGCCTCTGACACTCCAGGGAAAACAGCCTTCCGATAGGAAGGAGACCAGAATTGCACGCAATATTCCAACAGTGGCCTAACCAATGTCCTATACAGCCACAACATGACCTCCCAAGTCCTATACTCAATGCTCTGACCAATAAAGGAAAGCATACCAAATGCTTTCTTCATTATCCTATCTACCTATGACTCTACTTTTAAGGAACTATGAACCTGCACATTTGTTCAGCAACACTCCCCAGGACCTTACCATTAAGTGTATAAGTCCTGCTCTGATTTGCTTTTCTAAAATGCCCTCTTGCATTTATTTAAATTAAATTCCATCTGCCACTCCTCAGCTCATTGGCCCATCTGATCAAGATCCCGTTGTACTCTCAGGTAACCTTCTACACTGTCCACTACACTTCCAATTGTGGTATCATCTGCAAACTTACTAACTGTACCGCTTATGCGCGCATCCAAATCATTTATGTAAATGACAAAAAGTAGAGGACCTAGCACCGATCCTTTTGGCACTCCACTGGTCTCAGGCCCCCAGTCTGACACAATTCTCCACCACCACCCTCTGTCTTCTATCTTTGAGCCTGTTCTGTATCCACATGGCTAGTTCTCTCTGTATTCCATGAGATCTAATTTTGCTAATCAGTCTCCCATGAGGAACCTTGTCGAATGCTTTACTGAAGTCCATACAGATCATGTCTACTGCTCTGCCCTCGTCAATCCTTTTTGTTACTTCTTCAAAAAACTCAATCAAGTTTGTGAAACATGATTTTGCACGCATAAAGCCATGTTGACTATCCCTAATCAGTCCTTGCCTTTCCAAATACCTCAATTATCCAAATACCAATTATCTGAAAATTGGATTACCCAAAGGAGATCTCGAGGTCCCGATTGAAACATTAAATCAAAGACGTATTTCCAACAGTGATCGCATCTTTTGTTTACAGTGACTAAACAGGCACTGTCTCCAAATGACTGACCTCCTACCTTCTCTCTTCCCCCCCATATTTTCTACAGAAAGTTCTACAGAAGGATGTACCCTAACCACCCCCATCCCCACGGGGGACAGTGTTGGATTGGGTTGGGGGTGTGTGGAGTTGGACAGGTGTGGGAGGCGGAGGCGAAGTTGGACGGGTTGGGGGCGCGGTGGGTGGTGTTGGAGGTGGTTGGGGGGAGGGGTGGACAGTGGGCGGTGTTGGACAGGGTTTGTGGGCGGGGGCGGTATTGGACCGAGTTGGGGGCAAGGGCGATGTTGGGGTTGGGGGCTCACGTGCTGTGTGCTGCTGCAAACTCCTGAGCAGGGAGCAGACTTTAAAAACTCCGAGCCCCGGAGGAAAGGCATTTAATTGATTAACTGAATAATTGATTATCCGAACGAAATAGTGCCCGCCCATCTCGTTCGGATAATCGAGGTTCCCCTGTACATGTAAATCCTGTCCCTCAGGATTCCCTCCAACAACTTTCCCACCACCGATGTCAGGCTCATTGATCTATACTTCCCTGGTTTTTCCTTACTATCTTTCTTCAATAGTGGCACCACATTAACCAACCTCCAGTCTTCTGGCTGTGACTGTCAATGATGCAAATATCTCAGCAAAGTCCAGCAATCACTTCCCTAGCTTCCCACAGAGTTCTAGGGTACACATGATCAGGTCCTGGAGATTTATCCACTTTTATGCATTTCAAGACATCCAGCATCTCCTCTTCTGTAATATGGACATTTTTCAAGATGTAACCATCTATTTCCCCACATTCGATATCTTCCATTTCCTTTTCCACTGATGCAAAGTACTTGTATAGTATCTCCCTCATGTCCTGCAGCGACACACAAAGGCCGCCTTGCTGATCTTTGAGGGGCCCTATTCTCTCCCTAGTTACTCTTTTGTCCTTAATGTATTTATAAAATCCCTTTGGATTCTCCTTAACTCTATTTGCCAAAACTTTCTCATGTTCCCTTTTTGCCCCCCTGGTTTCCCTCTTAAGTATACTCCTACTGCCTTTATACTCTTCTAATGATTCATTCAATCTCTTCTGTCTATACCTGACATATGCTTCCTTCTTTTTCTTAACCAAACCCTCAATTTCTTTAGTCATCCAGCTTTCCCTACACCTACTAGCCTTTCCTTTCACCATTTCACCAGGAATATACTTTCTCTGAACTCTCATTATCTCATGTTTAAGGCTTCCCATTTTCCAGCTGTATACTTTACCTGCGAACATCTGCCCCCAGTCTGCTTTTGAAAGTTCTTGCCTAATACCGTCAAAATTAGCCTTCCTTCAATTTAGAATTTCAACTTTTGGATCTGGTCTATCCTTTTCCATCACTATTTAAAATCTAATAGGATTATGGTCACTGGCCACAAAGTGCTCCCCCACTGACACCTCAGTCACCTGCCCTGCCTTATTTCCCAGGAGTAGGTCAAGTTTTACACCTTCTCGAGTAGTAACGTCCGTATGTTGAATCAGAAACTTTTCTTGTACACACTTAACAAATTCCTCTCCACCTAAACCTTTAACACTATGACAGTCCCATTCTATGTTTGGAAAGTTAAAATCCCCTCCCTATTACCAAAGACTGTTTTTACCTCCTAATTTAAGCTTTAAAAAACTATGACTGCAGATGCTGGAAACCAGATTCTGGATTAGTGGTGCTGGAAGAGCACAGCAGTTCAGGCAGCATCAAAGTAGCTTTGAAATCGACGTTTCGGGCAATAGCCCTTCATCAGGAATAAAGGCAGTGAGCCTGAAGCTTGGAGAGATAAGCTAGAGGAGGGTGGGGGTGGGGAGAGAGTAGCATAGAGTACAATGGGTGAGTGGGGGAGGAGATGAAGGTGATAGGTCAGGGAGGAGAGGGTGGAGTGGATAGGTGGAAAAGGAGATAGGCAGGTCGGACAAGTCATGGGGACAGTGCTGAGCTGGAAGGTCAAGTAATAACCGATGTATTGTTTTCAAGGGGATGAAATTCATGCTTGGCATGTGTCAAAAAATGGACAAACAAGAGCCAATCTCTATTTAAAATAATAAACGACAAAAGGAAAAAAGAATTATGGCTGTTATTGAATATTTATTTATAAAATAGCTTTCTCCATTCTGCATCCTATGGTAGAATAGTGCAGTACTCCCCCCCCCCCCCCCCCCCCCCCCCCCCCCCCCCCCGGACCTGGGGTGATACGTTCCTAGACCTACCGTGGAAGCCCGAAACCACGGATAGGTACAAACCTATTCATTTAAATGGGAAATTTCCCTTCCTGGCAGCCCCCTGGTGCCTGGTTCTGGAACATTTCCTGTAATATGTTCGAGTCGAGGTAAACAGTGGGTAACTGAAACCGTGGAAACTGATTCCATGGCCACCGTAGTCACCCCCTGCAGTTGTGCCATTACAATAATTCTGAAAACCTGGAACAAAGAATGATGGCTGCTGGACTGGAACAGAGTGGTACGGCCAGCAGACTGGAAAGCTGGTACGGAGCACAACAGGCAGGCACGCTGACTCCTAAATGTTGATTTGTAACCGTGAAGAACTAGAATTGGCCTATGCACGAGATATATGGAAAATACAAGATTTTTGGCCCCAAAATGAGGTGTCGTCTTGTACATGAGATCAACCTGAGTCCAGAGTCCAGATTACAGAGGAGGAAGTGCTGGATGTCTTGAAACAATTGAAGGTGGATAAATCCCCAGGACCTGATCAGGTGTATCCGAGAACTCTGTGAGAAGTGATAGCTGGGCCTCTTGCTGAGATATTTGTATCATCGATAGTCACAGGTGAGGTGCCGGAAGGCTGGAGGTTGGCAAACGTGGTGCCACTGTTTAAGAAGGGTGGTAAAGACAAGCCAGGGAACTATAGACCGGTGAGCCTGACCTCAGTGGTGGGCAAGTTGTTGGAGGGAATCCTGAGGGACAGGATGTATTTGTACTTGGAAAGGCAAGGACTGATTTGGGATAGTCAACATGGCTTTGTGCGTGGGAAATCATGTCTCACAAACTTGATTGAGTTTTTTGAAGAAGTAACAAAGAAGATTGATGAGGGCAGAGCAGTAGATGTAATCTATATGGACTTCAGTAAGGCGTTCGACAAGGTTCCCTATGGGAGACTGATTAGCAAGGTTAGATCTCATGGAATACAGGGAGAACTAGCCATTTGGATACAGAACTGGCTCAAAGGTAGAAGATAGAGGGTGGTGGTGGAGGGTTGTTTTTCAGACTGGAGGTCTGTGACCAGTGGAGTGCCATTGCTGGGTCCTGGGCTGGGTCCTCTACTTTTTGTCATTTACATAAGTGATTTGGATGCGAGCATAAGAGGTACAGTTAGTAAGTTTGCAGATGACACCAAAATTGGAGGTGTAGCGAAGAGGGTTACCTCAGATTACAACAGGATCTGGACCAGATGGGCCAATGGGCTGAGAAGTGGCAGGTGGAGTTTAATTCAGATAAATGCGAGGTGCTGCATTTTGGGAAAGCAAATCTTAGCAGGACTTATATACTTAATGGTAAGGTCCTAGGGAGTGTTGCTGAACAAAGAGACCTTGGAGTGCAGGTTCATAGCTCCTTGAAAGTGGAGTCACAGGTAGATAGGATAGTGAAGGTGGCATTTGGTATGCTTTCCTTTATTGGTCAGAGTATTGAGTACAGGAGTTGGGAGGTCATGTTGCGGCTGTATAGGACATTGGTTAGGCCACTGTTGGAATATTGCATGCAATTCTGGTCTCCTTCCTATTGGACAGATGTTGTGAAACCTGAAAGGGTTGAGAAAAGATTTACAAAGATGTTGCCAGGGTTGGAGGATCTGAGCTACAGGGAGAGGCTGAACTGGCTGGGGCTGTTTTCTCTGGAGCATCGGAGGCTGAGGGGTGACCATATAGAGGTTTACAATATTATGAGGGGCATGGATAGGATAAATAGACAGTCTTTTCCCTGGGGTGGGGGAGTCCAGAACTAGAGGGCATAGGTTTAGGGGGAGAGGGGAAGATATAAAAGAGATCTAAGGGGCAACCTTTTCACGCAGAGGGTGGTACGTGTGTGGAATGAGCTGCCAGAGGAGGTGCTGGAGGCTGGTACAATTGCAACATTTAAGAGGCATTTGGATGTGTATATGAATAGGAAGGGTTTGGAGGGATATGGGCTGGGTGCTGGCAGGTGGGGCCAGATTGGGTTGGGATATCTGGTCGGCATGGACGGGTTGGACCGAAGGGTCTGTTTCCATGCTGTACATCTCTATGACTCTATGATAACCTATACATTGGTATATACGGTATTCTTACAACTAACTGAAATCTTAAAAATTTGTTTCTCAATTTCCTGCTGATTATTAGGGGATCTATAATACAATCCCAATAAGGTGATTGTCCCTTTCGTATTTCTCAGTTCCACCCAAATAACTTCCCTGGCTGTATTCCCAAAAATATCCTCCCTACGTATACCAGTCATGCTATCCCTTATCAAAAATGCCACACACCCCTCTTTTCTTGCCCCCCCCCCCTTTCTATCCTTACTGTAGTATTTGTATCCTGGAACATTATGCTGCCAGTCCTGAGCCCCATTTATGATATCCCAGTCCCATGTTCCTAACCATGCCCTGAGTTCATCTGCCTTCCCTGTTAGGCCTCTTGCATTGAAGAAAATGCAGTTTAACTTATCAGCCCTACTGTGTTTTCTCCTTTGTTCCTGCCTACCCTGACTGTTTGACTCGCTCCTTTTCCCAACTGTACAGTCTCAGATTGATCTCTTTCTTCACTATTTCCTTGGGTTCCCTCCCGCCCCCAACTAGTTTAAATCCTCTTGAGCAGCTCTAGCAAATCTCCCTGCCAGTATATTCATCCCCTTCCAATTTCGGTGCAATCTGTTCTTTTTGTTCAGGTTACTTCTACCCAGAAGAGATTCCAATGATCCAAAAATGTGAACCCTTCTCCTCTGCACCAGCTCCTCAGCCAGACATTCATTTCATCTTCTATCTCCTGTTCCTACCCTTACTAGCTCATCGCGCCGGGTGTAATCCAGATATTATTACTCTTGAGAATCTCCTTTTGAATTCCTGCCTTACTTTCTACATTCTCCCTTCAGAATCTCATCCTTTTCTATCCTATGTCATTAGTTCCAATGTATATAGTGACCTCCTGCTGGTTCCTCTCCCCCTTGAGAACATTCTGTACCCTGTCTGAGACACCTTGATCCTTGCACCAGAGAGGCAACACACCACTCTGATTTTTCACTGCTGGCCGCAGAAACGTCTATCTGTGCCACTGACTAGAGTGTCCCCTGTCACAATCGATTGCTTGAAACCTGACATACCCCTCATTACATTCAATACCAGAACCTTGGCTGTTCGTGCTGCATTCCCTGACAGTCCATCACCCTCTACATTTTCCAAAACACCATACTTGTTTGAGATGGGGATAGCCACGGAAGACCCCTGCACCACCTGCCTATCCCTCCTATCTTTCCTGGAGTTAACCCATCTACCTGACGGTATCTGTGGCTTCTCTGACCATGCTGTCTCATTTTTCAATTCACTTTTCTATTACTTCTGTTCTGCTTCAAAAGTCATCCACATCAGTGCCAGTGATAACACTTAGTAGTGTACTGTGAATTACAGAATGCCAAAATGAATGAAAACTACTTACAATCTTGTTTAATGATTATTCAACAGAAAGCAGGGAATTCATGGGTGGCGTCAAGGGAATTCATGAGCCCGGGTGATTTTTTTCCATTTGACTATTATTAAATCATTATAATTTTACCCCTGATAATTAGTTCCATGTGTTTGAAGTAATAATAAGAGGTCAGAGGTTTTCCGTCTTTTTATCACTTCTTTTGAATGTGCTTATTACATTGGCCTGTTCACGATCTCTTCCTACCTCACAGTGAACTCTTGTTTCTCTAATTATAATTGTCAGTGATTTACAAATCTCTTCTAACATACTGGAATAAACACATTCTATCTAAGGATAAGGTTGGAAATTAATGCATAATAAGATTATATGATCCGATTGCATTTCCAGAAATCTTGTTAGAAAATTTATTGTAAAAATTCACAATTATGTACTGTACTGACCACTTGAATGTCTGAATCTTGTATACTTAATGTCACTTTCAAAGTGTCTGTACCTTTTATAGTATTTTGTTTGATGTTCATAATTGCTCAAATGAAAACTCATTTTTAATCTGAAACATTTTTTTTTCAAATTATGCATCGTTCCTACTTAGTGCTTTGGCTGTTTGTCGGTTTGGGTCTTTTAGGATTAGGACATCGATTCACGTTGTATCAGAAGAAATTACAGAATCTGGTGAGCATCCTAGCCTTTATTCTTACTTTCATTTTAGAAAGTCTGTGAATGTATATTATTTTAATCAGAAGTTTTATAAGAACACGCAACTGATCTGGAAATAGAAATCAAAACCACTTAAGGGCATTGCTCCAGTTTAATACAATTACATAAAATGTACAGCGCAGTATCAGCTCTTTCAGCCCATCCAATTAGTTTTGATATTTTTGCACCATGAAAGCCTCCTATCTTTCTTCCTCATCTAATTTTATCAGTGTAACTCTGGAATCCCATTTTTCTTATATAATTACACTTTGGTATTTAGGATATAGTTATTTGTCTTCGCCATTCCATGCAGTAGCAAGTTCCATATTCTGTGCTGTTCCTAGGTAAAGATGTTTATTTTGAATTGCCTACATAAATTCTTGGTGAATCTGGTATATGATGTATTGTTTCACCTTAGTGGAAATATTCTGTGAGTACGTTCGCAAATCATTTCATATTTTAGAGGCTTCTATTAGATCACCATTCAGCCTTCTCTTTACAAGAGAGCTCGACACCAACTCAACTGCCCTGCGTCTATGTTCTTCACTGGCATTATTATTGCAGAACTTCCCCACTATCAAAATCTTGGGGGTTACCATTGAATGGAAATTGAACTGAACTAGTCATACACATGCAGTGGCTACAAGAACAGGTCAGAGCTAGGAATCCTGCAACAAGTAACTCATCTTTGGATCCCAAAGCCTGATTACCATCAATAAGATCTAAATGAGGAATGTGGGGGAATACGCCACTTCTCTGGACGAATGTAGTTCCGACAACACTCGAAGCTTGATACCATCTAGGGCAAAGCAAACCACTTGATTGGCAACATGTCCACAAACACTCACTTATGCACAGTAGTATCAGTGCTTACCATCTACACGCTGCACTGCAGAAATTCATCAAAATTCCTTAGAAAACACCTTCCAAGCCCATGAGCTCTTCTTTCTATTAGCAGAAACGCAGATTACCACCACCTGCAAGGTCCCCTAGAAGCCATTCACCATCTAGACTTCGCTGGATCAATATTCTGGAACTCCCTCTAACAGCACTGTGGTTGTAGCAATATTAATACAGTGATTCAAGAAGGCAGCTCATCGTCACCTTCACAAGAGTAATTATTCATGGGCAGTAAATATTATACCAGCCAGCGATGTCCATGTCCCCAAAATGAATAAAAAATCACCTCTGTCAAGGTCTTGTCCTTTGTGAACCTACATTGTTGACCAAGATTTTGGTGACCTATTCAATCCTAAATATCTTGGGTTGAATTATTCAAGGTGTTATGGATCTCCAAACCCCACCACCCACAAGCAACTAGATAGTTGGAGGGAGTCTGCCCTGGCAAAGATGCCTGTTCCTGTAGCTGGAGAAGAGTTTTATAGTACAGAGGAACTGGAAATCACACATCAGAGACTGTCAGCCAAAGTACTAAAAATACCAGCACAAACATGCATTCAATGAAAGGTCAGAACTTTACAATTGTTTGAGGGTCAGGCAGGATGGGGATCAGTGAGTGAAATAAGGGATGGGGTTTGAGAGGCAATGGAGAAGGAAAACCTAAGAAATGTTACACCAAGAATGGGGCCCTTCAATCAGTCCAGAGCACCAGTTAAGAAGAGCCTTCCCATTCTGTTCATGATGCTCAAAGAACAGAAATGGGTGTTTCTGCAAAATGAATGAATTATAAAACTAGTTTCAAACTAAAACTGATATTTGCCAACTCGTCAAATAACTGTTGAGGTAAAGAAATTCAGAGTTGGTCGAAAACTGGAGCAAAGTTATTTTAAGCTTCAAGGTTGTCTTAAATGCCATGATATCCAAATATTTTATTAATTTTTTTTCCACATTGTCTTCATATTTTGTAACCAGTCTGCAAAGAAAGACATTTCTGCCATGATATGGTCATACAGATTTGGATATGACAATCAAGGTTGGCCAAGTTTAGAAAGATCAGCTGAGCTTATTGAACAGACAGGTATGTATTTAGTTTCAAATGAAGTGACTTAATTAGAGCACATACAAACACAGGTATAGCAGGGAAACGTTACCACCTTTGACAATTTATTTTCTCAGGTTGGGACCAAACTAGGAATTTGCGTATGACTTGGAAAATAAGATTGTAAGTGGGAACAAAGACAGCTAGAAGTATGGATACACAGATCATTGAAAGCAGAAACAAAATCATTTTTAAAAATATGAACTGAGCACTTGGTTTTATTTTCAGAAGGTTAAGACATGTAACTCAATAACTTCTGCTTAATAATGAGATTGGAGGATTGATAATTTGATTTCTTTGAGAATCAAAGAACATAGGGAGTGGGCAGGAGAGTGGAGTTCAGATGAAGCATCAACTGTGATCTTATTGAATTTTGGGTCAGGCTTGTAGGCCGAATGATCTATTCCTGTGCATGTTTGTTATATTCTTGCGTGAATTTCCTTTAGACCATATTAAGTCACTGTGTGCAGTTCCCTATTCCCCTATTCAGCCATCTTTGACTGTCATTGCCAATCAGCCTCAGCAACTGCTGCCTGCTCTCCTTGTTAAGGTTTCACCATCATGAGTTTTAAATTTTACCTGGCTGAAAATGAATATAGCGTTTCCAAAGAAAATGCAAAGAAAAACCAAAACGACACACTAGAAATTTGAGATTAGAGCTATGAAAGGGATGGGTATCTTCACTCTTGGAAGTAAAGTTGAGTGGCCTAACAGAAGTCTTTAAAATTATGAAGAGTTTTGAAGAGGATGTCATAGAAAGAGTACTTCTACTCTTGAGAAAAAAAAATTGGTATGCTGCAGAGATTTGAGGAGAGTGATATGAATAGAGGAGGAGAAGCTTATATTTCCTGGCTACAGGCAGTGCAGAGATGAGCAGAGTGTGAAGAGCGATAATAGGCAGAATACAATGGTTTTGTGTGGCACCATTCATTTGCCATACAGTTTGTGGGAACCATGTTGCTGCCATGTTGAGGAACCCAACAAAACTACATTCTAATATGACACTTACCTCTGTGTCGTAGGGCTTCCTAGTGTTTTTATGATGATGTTCCTGCTTCTAAAAGATGTCAGACAATTGAGAACTGACTACCCTTCAAACCCAGCAGCATTACTGCTGGCACTTGAGGAGCCCAGGAGGAGGATCAGTCATTAGAGGTCCCAGAGAAGAGTTGAGAGGGACAGCTTCACTGAGGGAACATAGAGCGTGTCAGGATAGAAGGCTGGAATGACCTTTCAGGTGCCTCAAAGGGGAAACCCTTGCCCTCCCAACCCTAACTTCAGCAAGTAGAATTCCAACAATGACAAGATTAGGCTCTTGTGCCCCTTAATTGTGTACTTCACGGTCTTCGTTAGCCTGAGGTACAAAGTATGACCTTCACCTTCTTCATCATGGACTTCATCAAGTGAGGTTGGGAAGGTGATAAGTTCTCCACTGCGCATCTCCCCACCCGATCAGGGGACATTAAGTTCCTCCCAGTGAATTAAATGATTTGATTTGTGAGGACATTTAATTTTCTTTCCAGCATATTGGCAGTCAGGTGCTGTGCAGAATACATTTTTTGCGAAGAATACTTTTAGCATTCCCCTATTCAGCCATCTTTGACTGTCATTGCCAATCAGCCTCAGCAACTGCTGCCTGCTCTCCTTGTTAAGGTTTCACCATCATGAGTTTTAAATTTTACCTGGCTTTTAATAAAACTGGATTTATTTCGGCACTTGAAGATTTAATTTCCTGGGAGTCAATTAAGGAATGTTTTAGTACCTTTTTCTCTCAATGATTGTTCCATTTTTCAGTTGCGCCTTTACTTTGACAAACTGCACTCTACTATTCAAAGGTGCTGATTTAATTACCATATTGGAAAGTGATGCCTCCAAACCATTTCTGGGAAATAATGATCTCACCATGTGGCTGGGAGAGAAACTGGGTTTTTACATGGACTTTGGACCAAGTACAAAAGACCACACTTGGGGGTAAGTCTTTAATGACAGCCATAGAGAAAATACAGTAGTCATTACCCCCCTTGGTAATCTTATGCTTAGTGGTCCCAGGCTTCAGTTACATTGGACAGACCTCTGGCACTATTGGTGTTTTACTTCTTTCTTATTTTTCATATTTACATTTGTAGGTAGCTTGAATTACTGTAGAATTTTCTTCTACTTTTATTTGCATCATTGACTATTCCCACAGATTAAAACTATGCCTATTTTGTCACGGAAAAGTTACATTTCTGTTAATAGATGATGCAATATTTACCTTTAATTGTGAACAGTTGTGTTGTGTGGCGGCTGAGGTGTGCTCTCATCTATTGTAAATGTTGCTTCAATTCTGTAAACTGGGAGTAGTAGTGTTGGCTACATTGTCTGTGGTGATTACACTGATTATCCCAGTATTTACTCCTAAAATAATGGTGAATTAAATCTGCATGTCATTTGTAATGTTTGGGGAAATAAAGACCTCAGCTGAGTCTATGTAGTTTTGACTAAGTCCAAGTTTTGCTGAGTTTTTTGGAGGGTTCTAAATCATGATGACAACAAGTTGTATCACCATATCTGACCCATGTCACTGCACTAATTACCTACTTCTACGCTGTCCTTCATGTCTGATTCTCTCCCGATCTTACTATGCACTGTTCCCAAAATAAAACTCACCACTTAGCAGATCTCTACCAAAAGGTTGGCATCCCTTGCGCTTGCACCACGTTTATAGGACTGGTCTACTCCTGGACAAGTGTCAGCAATCAGCATTAACCCTCATCGGCAATGTTATGGCACAGCAGCCACAAAGGCACTCTGGTCATTACATTCAGCTGGCATAGCTGATACTCCCTCATACATACATACAAAGCTATTCTTTCATTCTAGTTGCACTCTGACCACCACACCAAACACTTTATCTTTGCGTGACTGCATCCCGTATGTCAGAGATACTCTGTCCCCAGTGCTCATCGTTTAGACCGGCAGCTTGCAATAAGGGAATACCAAATTCAGTCAAGGTATCACGACAAATGCATACATGAGCTTTCATTCATATCAGCAAAAGAAAACACAAATAAAACCAGTTGAAGCTGAACTGAGTTCTGAGAATTGGCATCATGACCAAAGATTATTTTATAATCCACAGTTCTCTGCTGCACCTAGCTCTCACCTATTGGAAGTGGGTATCAATGAGGTTCTTTCTGGTTTGTAGCACCAATGCAGCTGAGCTCCTCCTTCTCCTTGGATGACTGTCTTGCAATTCCTGAACATCCAGCTCATTACTTTGTTGCCTTTTCCAATTGTACAGAGTACATCACTCCAGGATATTGTGACACACTCTGTCATGAGTATACTGCACACCCCCCCAGTCTGATCCAAGATGTGGAATCACATTTTCAGCAGTCCTATCATCTACTCCACCTTGACCCTGATCGATGCACAGACAGCACTGACCCAGCTGGTGACGTCAGACCTGCTGCCAGGGTTTTGTGTCATGGCCTTCTCTGGTATTCCTTCAGGAAGCGGATTCCTCTTGTTTGCACCATCCTTGGACAGGACTTCAAGTCCCTGTCAATGTATCATAGTGCCATTTTATCCTCCTCAGATATCTTCTGGTAATATCCTTGACTGAACAGGGTAGCTTCAGAATGCTAATGCTTATCCAGGTGCCCAGTGGCCTTTTAAAAATAGTGCAAGCAGAAGGGATTCAAGTCTTTCGATGGGTATCTGCTGAGTTGTTCTGGGAACAGTGCATGGTAAGATGGGGCTGGAATTAGACATGAAGGACACCACAGCGGTGAGGTAGGAAGTTAATGAGGCATGTTTGGTAAGACATGGCACAAAATCCTGTGAGACCTCATGTTGGGAATCCTTCCAAAAACCTGAATGCAGCAGGCACAGAGATGTGAGATTTAGCTCACAGGCATTTGGGACAGGGAAATATGCCATAAGTTGCAAGTCAGTACAAATTGCTGAATAATGCTGCACTGCTGTTAACTTTGCAACAATGCAATCTTGTCATCAACATCCATAAAAGTTCCACAGAACGTTAGGGCTGGTACTTCAGCAGGTGCTGGGATGTTGGTAGCAGTGGCTCATGAATTTTTACTTTAATTCTTTCATGGGATGAGAGTGTCACCTTGCAAGGCTGGCATTTATTGCCCTTGAGGAGGTTGTGGTGGTGCCTCCTTGAATTGTTGCCTTCCGTTCTTCTGTATGGCATCCCCCCTATCACCGTCCAAAAGCTCAGTGGACAGAGCTGTGATAGCTAATGCTAGTTCTCTGGCTGCCCCTCTTCAGTAAGGATTCTCTTCTTATTGTACAAGCACGTGGAGGGCATCCCAGGAAGCTTGGAGCACGTCAAGGCCATGGATGACCTTGTCATACAAATGAGGTGTAAGAAAATCAGTTCCTCTGTTGCATTGTGTTCGGTAACGTACTTGTTACAGCTGAATAGTTATGTGGACCAGTGAAAACAGGATCTGAGGCTGGAATCATCTGAAACTGACATGCACAGGTGGAATACAGAGGAACTTTGATTACCTGAAGGACAGGGGCGGGGAGTATTTCATTTGATTAATCGAATTATGGATAGTTGAATGCCAGATAATTGAGGTTCCTCTGTATCTGGATGTTTGGTGATTCCAGTGATGAGAGTTTTGTCTTAATGAAGAGAGATTCAGCAATTCAGGCCTATACTCTGGAGTTATAAGTATGAGAGAAGATCTCATATAGCTATATAAGATTGTTAGGATGTTGACAAAGTAGATCTAGAAAGGATGTTTCCTCATGTACATACAGTGTAAGTATGTTTCTCAGACCTCTATTAGGGGAGACTGATTTTTTTGGAGAGCTGTGCCGTTTGCTTTAGCAGATTTGAGGATGATCCATGTCTCTTCCAAAGGCAAATAGAAATCTTCCCTTACACCCTGTTTCACTGAAAATTTCTGGACCCAACATTCTTCTCTTTTTTTTGGACACACAACACACAGGCGACTGACTGTGTGGAGTTTACACATTCTCCCTGTGTCTGCGTGGGTTTCCTCCAGGTGCTCCGGTTTCCTCCCACAGTCCAAAAATGTGCAGGTTAGGTGAATTGGCCATGCTAAATTGCCCATAGTGTTAGGTGAAGGGATAAATGTAGGGGAATGGATCTGGGGGAGTTGCGCTTCGGCGGGTCGGTGTGGACTTGTTGGGCCGAAGGGCCTGTTTCCACACTAAGTAATCTAATCAATGGTCTAGTTCTGCGTTGGAGGAAAGATCTTGTTTTTCTCAGTATTCTCAGTCACTGTAGACGGGTCTCTGTACCTGAAATGTTTGACTTTGCTTTCTCTCTACAGATGCAGCCAGGCCTGTTGAGTTTCTCAACAATTTCTGTTAGTGTTCTAAGTTTCTTGCTTGTCTCCATATTTGTGGGCTGCACATTTTAGTTTACGAAAATGAAATTTTCAAATGAAATAAGGGTACGGGATAATGTGGTATAACAGGAGCTTTTGAAGGTTCAAGTCAGCAAGAGATTAAAATCAGGTGTGAATGTTAAAACTGCTGAGGGAACACTGGGTTTTAGATAAGAAAGTATAAAAACATAAAAGTTAGAATGTAACAATGAGACTATTGAAAGTGTTAGTACTGAACTGTTTTGAAACAGTAATCAGCTTGTTTCTTTATGATCAGGTTAAACATTCTGCAGGTAGTTTTGGGATAATGTCCATTTCAGCAGCGGGATTTCGCTATAACGTTGCTGAAGAATTAGGGAAAGGTATTTTGGAGAACGCTTACCTCCGTTGGCAATAGCACAATTCCAGTGAGGATCGGGTTCTGCGCTTGGTTCTGCACATGCACCGATGTTCTTACTGTTCAGCGCATGTGCTGGTGTCTGCACATGCATGACGTTGATGCCGGTTTTTTGTGCCATTCTGCACATGTACCGATGTCAGCTGCTGACAGAACAGTTTTCTGCGAGAGGTACTGTACAGAGAGCAGCTTTCTTTTAACTTTCAAATGTACAGTGTTAAATTTACTTTCGTTTTGTTAGTAAATATGATTTCAACCTTCATTCAGGCTGTGCGATACTTTGCGTTAGATATTTGGGTGATTTTTGAATGATTTTGAGTGATATTTTCTGCTGGTCTGCCCCTAACCTCACTTTTTCCATAGACCCCATTATTTATTTTACGCAATTTTCTATTAAGAAAGGTTTCGTTGGAACACAACTACAGGGTTATAGGAGAACCATCTGTAATCACTCACGTGTAAGGTCTCTGACTTCCTTACGAGGAGAGGTTGAGTAGGTTGAGTCTGTACTCACTTGAATTTAGGAGGAGAGGATTCTGGATTAGTGGTGCTGGAAGAGCACAGCAGTTCAGGTAGCATCCAAGGAGCAGCGAAATCGACGTTTTGGGCAAAAGCCCGTTTTTACCCTTAGGAGGAGAGGACACTGTATTGAAACATGTAACGTTCTTAGGGGACTTGAAGGTAGATACAGAGAAATTGTTTGTCCTTTTAGGAAAGTCTAGAGCCAGAGGGTGTAATTTTAGAGTGAAGAGTCACCAATTTAAGATAAAGATGATTTTTGTTTCTCTCAGATGGTAGTGAATCTGTGGAATTCTTTATCACAGAGGGCTGACAAGGCTGAGTAAGTAAGTATATTTAAAGTTGAGATGGACACTCCTTTAATCAATAAAGGAATCAAAGGCTAACAGAAAAAGGCAGGAAAATTAGAGTTGAGGATTATCAGATTAACCATGATCCAGCATTTCCCCACCAGTCCCTTAAGTCTCCATTCCTGTCTCCCCAGTTTGCCAGGTCGGGAAGCAGACCCACTATCAGACTGGAAACTGATTTGCGATGTCATAGGTTTAACACAGCACCATGAGTGGGAATCCTTAATTTTGGTTTGCCATGCTCCACTAGCTCCTGATTTCTTGCCAGTTTCTTCCTTCACACTCTTTGCTCTTCACTTTATGTTTTACAGATGTTTAATTCACCTTTTTTCAGAAACTTGCCCCAGCCTGAGAAATTCCTCTCCATCTAAACCCTTAACACTGTGGCAGTCCCAGTTTATGTTTGGAAAGTTAAAATCCCCTATCATAACCACCCTATTATTCTTACAGATAGAAGAGATTAGTATAGAATACTTACAGTGTGGAAACAGGCCCTTCGGCCCAACAAGTCCACACCGACCCTCCGAAGAGCAAATCACCCAGACCCATTCCCCTACATTTACCCCTTCACCTAACACTACAGGCAAATTAGCATGGCCAATTCACCTAACCTGCTCATTTTTTTGGACTGTGGGAGGAAACCGGAGCAAACCCACACAGACACGAGGAGAATGTGCAAACTCCACATAGACAGTTGCCTGATGCGGGAATTGAACCCAGGTCTCTGGCGTTGTGAGGCAGCAGTGCTAACCACTGTGCCACCGTGCCGCTCACTAAGAGATCTTACAAATTTGTTTCTCAATTCCTCTCTGACTATTAGGGGGTCTATAATACAGTCCCAATAAGGTGATCATCCCTTTCTTATTTCTCAGTTCCACCCAAATAACTTCCCTGGATGTATTTCTGGGAATATCCTCCCTCAGTACAGTTGTAATGCTATCCATTATCAAAAACATCACCCTCCTCCTCTCTTGCCTCCCTTTCTATCCTATTTGTAGTATTTATTTTCTGGAACATTAAGCTGCCAGTCCTGCCCATCAACTGTACCAGTCCCAGATTGATCTCTTTCCTCACTATCTCCCTGGGTCCCACACTCCCACCTTACTCATTTAAATCCTCCCGAGCAGCTCTAGAAAATCTCCCTGCCAGTATATTAGTCCCCTTCCAATTTAGGTGCAATCCGTCCTTCTTGTACAGGTCACTTCTACCCCAAAAGAGATTCCAGTGATTTTTTAAAAATGTGCTTATTTGTCCCGTACATCAGCTCCTCAGCCATGCATTCATCTATTCCTGCCCTCACTAGATCGTCGCACTGGGAACTCGATGTACCCCTCATTGCATGAGAGCCTGTCTCAATACCGGAAACTTGGCTCTTCATGCTACGTTCCCCTGAGAATCCATCACCCCTTACATTTTGCAAAGCAGCATACTTGTTTGAAGTGGGGATAGCCACAGAAGACTCCTGCTCTAATTGCCTACCTCTCATACCTTTCCTGGAGTTAACCCATCTATGTGACTGTATCTGAGACTTTCCCCCCTTCCTATAACTGTCATCCATCACATACCGTTGCTGTTGCAAATTCCTCATTGCCTCTAACTGTCTCTCCAACCGATCCATTCGATCTGATAGGATGCACAACCAACAGCATTTATTGCAGATATAATCCACAGTAACCTGTAAACTCTCCTTAAACTCCCACATCTGACAAGAAACACATATCGCTCCACTAAAGGCCATTTTTGCTCCTTCACAATCTACAGACCCAGAAAATAACACCGTCTTATTCCTCTACAAAACACTGCTCCAGGTTAAAACTATTCACTTATCTGTTTCTGTGCTGTGAACTTCGCCCAAACAGTTCCTCCAAGATCAGTTGTGAATTTCACTGTTTGTTGATTTTCCCAGACGCACTCCAATGTCCAGCGAATTCAAACAGCAAAGGCAGTAACTGTGAAGGTTCACTGTGGTATCAGTTTCTTTCTCTCTCTCCTGCCCTGACCTCACCACATGTTTCCTTTTTAAAACTGCTGTTGTTTTGACTTTTTTTCCCAAAGTTCCAAAACAATGCAACAGCATATAAAACAGTAATTGCTACTCATGGAATTCAAGGAAATCACCTCCAACACCTAAAATACCTCAAAAAAAGGAGCAGCTGTTACAGCCAAAAACTTTTCCCATCCTCCATCTTGGATTACCCAGAATCCTCATAGTCATTACATTATAATCTGTCTGCCAAATGTTTCCCCCACACATTTAAACTTGTTTGTGTCCCTCTTCCTTATGTAATCTTTACTTGTTGCCTTCCCACCTTGACGTCAGTTGCAAACTCGGCTATAGTCCATTAATTTTTTTCATCCAAGTCATTAATATATATTGCAAATAATTGTGGCTCCAGCACTAATCCCTGTGGCACTCCATGAGTTACAGGTTGTCATTCTTGAAAATCCTGCCTTTATCTCAATTGTTTGTTTTCTATTAGCTAGCTGATTCTTGATTGATGCTAATATATTACCCTAAACCTCATAGGGTCTTATTTAAGTAGCCTTATGTGAAAGGCTTTATTGAAAGGCTAGGTTTTTATTTCAGATTTTAATTCAATTCAAATTACCCTGTCTGCCATGGTTGGTTTTGAATCTATGTTCCCAGAACATTAGCCTGGGACTCTGGATTACTAATCTAGTGACATTACCATGACACCACTGCTTTCCTCTCTACTACTCTCCAATATTGCTGACAAGCTTACTGTACACTTGCAGCATTTCAGGGTTATTTCAAATTTCTGGTCTGAATGTCTTTTTATTTTCATTGCTTTTTTTTACGATGTGAGTGTTTTTGAAACTGCTTGTTTCTTCTACGTGTACAGCAATGGCAACATTTGCATTAATTTAAAATAATTGATTCATTAGTTAACAATGTACTAGTCACAATTAATGTACATTTGCCTACTTGAACTTAGACCTTTTGTATTTTTTGTGTTTAGGACTATGGTTTTGTCGAGGTACCCAATAGTTCAGTCCATTCACCATCTCCTTCCATCCCCACAAGGAGAGCTAGCTCCTGCCATTTCAATGACTGTCAATGTTTCAGGGAATCTCGTGGACTTTGTTGTTGCTCACTTTGGTAATGATGAGTAAGTGAATCTTATGTTTATTTAACAATGTAAGGGTTCTCCTCCCTTTTGTCAGGGTCTTGCTATATAGAACCAAAAGAACTGTGGATGCTGTAAATCAGAAACTGTGTTATTGAGAGTTATAGAAATGTACAGCATATAAAACAGACCCTTTGGTCCAACCAGTCCATGCCAACTAGATAACCTAAATCAATCTAGTCCCATTTGCTAGCACTTGGGCCCATATCCCTCTAAACCTTTCCTATTTATATACCCATCCAAATACTCGAAATTACTGAAAAGGCTCAGCAGGTCTGGCAGCATCTGAAGCAAAATTAGAGTTAATGTTTCAGATTGAGAGACCTTTGCTCAGAACTGATGGTAGCTAGGAAAATGTCAGTTTATATGTAGAAGATTGGATGGATTGGGGGCAGTGTCGGGCGGGGTGGTGGGTGGTAAAGAGTAAACATTAGGTGGTGCTTGATCCCAAAGGATTGGATAACTGTCTTTTAGAAGGGTGAATAGCTGTTAATACGGACTGTTAGTGGCTAACGATAGGTAGCGTGTAATAGCAGACTGTGTAATAATAAGGCCTAAAGTGTAGGGGTTTGGATAAGGACATGGGAGAGCTCAGGTCCTAATGTTGTTGAACTTAAGATTGAGTCCAGAACACTGCAGGGGCCCCTAAGCAGAAAGTGAGGTGCTGTTTTTCCAGCTTGTGCTGAACTTCTCTGGAGCACTTCAGCAAGCATGAGGCAGAGATGCTGGCCAGGGAATTCGGTGATGTGTAAAAGTGCCAGGCAAGTGGAAACTCAGGGTCTTCTTAGCCAGACAGAACATAGGTGTTCTGCAAAGCGGTCACCCAGTCTACGCTTTGTTTCCCCACTGGATAGTAGGCCACATTGTGAGCAGTGAATGCAGTACACTAGATTGTGGGAAGTGCAGGTAAAGCGCTGCTTCCCCTGTTGTGTTTGGGCCCTTGGATACTGAGGAGAGAGGAATTAAACGAACAGGTGTAACTCCTTTTGCGGTTGCAGGGGAAGGTGCCATGAGGCTGTTGCAGGTATCAGGAATGAAGGAAGAGTGGACCTGGGTGTTCTGGAGAAAACGGTCTCTGCAGAAAGCTGACAAACCCTCTCAGCTTACTTCTACCTCCTTCCTAAAACCCAAAAAACAGAATTGCTTGGGCAGACTCATTGTTTCTACCAGCTCCTGCCCTAAGGAACTCATCTCTTCCCCCCCTTGACTCGGTGTTTTCTCCCTTGGTTCAGTCCCTGCCCACATACGTCCATGTTTTACATCAGTTTCAGAATTTCCAGGTTTGCTGGTTCCAGCCACCTCCTCTTTACCATGGATGTGCAATCCTACCAGGATGTTCTCAGGCTCTCTGCTTGTTCCTGAAACAAAAGCCTGAACCACCCTTATCCATCACCAGCTTCCTCTGCCTGGCCGAGCTCATCCTCACCCTGAAGAACTTTTCTTATAACTCTGGTCATTTTCTTCAGGTCAGAGGAGTGGCTATGGTTATCTGCATGGACCTGCCTGTCTCTTTGTGGTGTTGGAACATTCCTTATTCCGGCACCATCCACAACTCTTTCTCCTATATATCGATGATATCATTGGTTCTGCTTCCATCTCTCATCTGAAAGCTTTATCAATTTCACTTCCAATTTCCACCCATTCTCACCTTCACCTGGTCCATCTCTGACTCCTCCCTGTCTTGACGTATCTGTTTCCATTTCTGGGGATAGGCTGGCCACCCATATCTACCGACTCCCACAGTTACATTGACTATACATCCTCGCACCCTGCTTCCTGTAAAGATTCTGTTCCATTCTCCCATTTTCGTTGCATTTGTTCCAGTAATACCAGCTTCGACATCAGAGCCTCCAAAATGTCCACCTTCCTCCTCAACTGAGGATTCCCCAGCCTCATTATTGACAGGGCCCTCAGCCATGTCCAACCTATCTCTCGCACTTCAGCCCAACCAACCCCCCCCCCCCACTTCCCTCCCACTACAGGATCCTCCTACAGCAATATCATCCACATTCAGAGGATCATTTGTCACCATTTCTGCCACCATGAGACACGTATTCCCCTTCCCTCCCTTGTCAGCCTTCTGCAGGGACCGTTCCTCCGTGACACCCTGGTCTATTCCCTTTGCTCCCAACATCCCCCCCAGCACAGCCATACAGCATCTTTCCTTGTAACCGCAGAAGGTGTAACACCTGTCCATTTTCTTCCTTCCTCCTCAGTTTTACCTGCACCACACAATCTGGACAACTGTATTCACTGCTCACAATGTGGTCTCCTCTCCAATGGGGAAACAAACGGAGACTGGGTGACCGCTTCAAAAAACACCTATATGCTGTCCACAGAAAAGACCTTGAGCTTCCAGCTGACTGCCAGTTTAACACACCACCCTATTCCTTGGCCAACATCTCTGTCTCAGACTTGCTGCAGTGCTCCAGTGAAGCTCAGTGCAAGCTGGAAGAACAGCACCTCATTTTCTGCTTGGGGACCCTGCAGGCTTCTGGACTCAATATCGAGTTGAATAACTTTAGGGCTTGTCCTTACCTCAACATCCACATAGCAGGCCTTATCATCACATAGTCTGCTATTGTGCACAACCCATTATTAGCCACTAATAGTCCACATTAATAGCTATTCATCCACTCCTTTGTCTGTCCAACTGCTCCTTTCTTATTATGAGCTCTATCCTCACCATCATTTACTCCTTACCCCCTCCCCTCCCCTATCCTATCTTCTACATTTAAGCTGACATTTTCCTAGCTACCATCTGTTCTGAGGAAGATTCGCTTGACCCAAAATTTTAACTCTGATTTCTCTCCACAGATGCCAGACCTGCTGAGCTTTTCCAGCAGTTTCTGTTTTTATTGCTATATACAGAGGAATGTCGATTATTCGAAGGACACAGGCACAGAGTATTTCGTTTGGTCAATCAAATTCCGGATAATCGAATACTGGATAATTGAGGCGTCTCTGTATATAGCTATATATGTTTTAAATGGAAACAGCCTGTATATATGCAATGATTTTAAATGTTAAATTGTCAAATACCTGAAATAGTATATTTTAGCTTGAAAACTTTTATTGTTCCAGTATATGTGGCTAATGCACTCTTTTATCAAATTCCTGTATTGATACTTGAGCAGAATGTTCGTATAGGCAATCATTTATGTTCAAGACCTATCTTGGTATTATTGACTAATGTAGCTGTCATGCATGCTGTGCCCTCATCCAGATAAATGATGTTACTTGTAAATGGTTAACAACCAAGCATGATCCCAGTGGCATATCACTAGTTCCAGTTTTCTAACCTAAAAAAGACCCATTTATTACTAATCTCTGCTTTCTGTTAGCTAACCAATCCTTTATCTGTACTAAAATGTTCCCCCTACAGCCTGCATTTTCATCTTGTGCAGCTACCTTTGCTGTGGCACAATATCAAGTGCCTTTTGGAAATCAAAGTATACAAGTATGTCACATTAACATGCTTATTTCTGTCGTGGATATAGAACCATAGAAAAAGAGCAGGACCCTTTCAGCCTGCTACACCATTCAATATGATCGTGGCTGATTATCCAAATGAGTACCCTTTACCTGCTTCTTCACATAGTCTCTGATCACTTTTGCCCTATGAACATACCTATCTCCTTTTTACAGAGGAACCTTGGAATAGGAGTAAACCATTTAGCCTCTCAAGACTGTTCCACCATTCAGTGAATTCATGGCTGATCTGTGGCCTAAATCCATATTTCTGCCTTTGGCCCTTATCCCTTAATATCTTTGCTTATCAAAATAAAATCTCTTAGATTTAAAATTAACAACTTATTCTGGTGTTTATGAAAGAGAGTTCCAAATATCTACAACCCATTGTGTGTAGAATTGCTTCTGAAAAAGAAAAAGTGACCACTGTCTTATCAGACCACAGGGCTGCTCTCTCTGATAGTGGTTTAACTTGAGGGTCACCATGCCTCAGGCAAGGGGAGAGGTTGAGAAAGGAAGTTCTTCACGGTAACTTCGGCTGGTGCAGCAACTGAATCCATGCTGTTGGCGTCACTCTGAATTGTAACCAGCCAAATGGGCTAACCGACTCCCAATATCCACAGTGAATACTACTTTGTTGAAAAACTGTAATTGATCAGTTAAATATGATTTCCCTTTCCTATATTAGTTTCATTGTCTTAACTCTCTTGTAGACCAAGACTGTCTTTCGTTACTCATTTCCTGTTCAAACAATTGTTGAAGCTCTTAGTACCTAATTTTATTTTACTAACGAGCTTTCTGTTTTGCTCTACTTTTCCCTTCACCTTTCTGTTTGAGAATTGTGGTGAGGAATTCAATACAAGCATGACAGCAATTAGCAAAATATTTTCTGGCTTTTTATGTTAAATCCTGTGCATCATAAACTATTCATTCACAAGTATGAATGTGTATATTACATTGAACACAACATTCTTGTTAATGGGATAGAATTTTAGATGTTGCAGAATAAGAAATGCATTAAAAAAGATGGACTAATTCCTGTGTGCGTCCATTTCATTTGTCAGTTTAGGCCTTTTGTGAGCCATGTCCCTCTAATTCTTCCTGCTGCAGAACAGATCTCCAAAGTCTGCACACAGCAACGACTTTTGGCTGTGTGGCTATGCAGTTTAGAAGGAACATTAGATGTGGGAGGAGTGAGAGTAGTGCCCATTTTCTTAAATTTTTGTCTACATTCAAAAACATGCATTATTATATCAGCCTTAAAAAAGATAAAAAATATTCATGAATTTCACATATCAATGCAATAGGCTATGAAACCATATAAGAACATATTAGGAAAGATGATCAGAGGTAGTTTTAAGGAACATCCTAAAGGAGAGAAGAGAGAGATATAAGGGTTTAGAGGGGAAATACTAGAATTAAGACCTGAATTAATCTGCTAAATGTGTGGCTGCATTGTTGCTATTGGTGAAATTATTGAAATTAATGATCCACAAGAGATCAGGTGCTGTGTATTTGGGTTTAGAAAAGTTACTTGATAATAATACTACATAAAAGATGACAACAGAAGACAACAGCTTGAAGTGTTGAGGATGATGTATTAGGAGAACTAGTCATCCAGTTGACAGGCCAACCGATACAGAATCAGAATAAATGAATCTTTTTCAAATTGGCAAGCAAGTAGTCTGCTGTAGGGATCATTGCTGCAGTCTCAATTATTTGTGATCAATATTAATGACTTGGATGAAAGTACTGACTGTTTTATATGCAGTTTGACGGATGATACAAATATGTGTTGAAAAGCAAGTTGAGAGGAGAATACAAGGTGCCGGAAAGGGAATGTAAATAAGTTGTGAGTGGTGAATAATATGGCACATGTGGGACAATGTTAGGTTGACCACTTTGGAATAAAGACTTGAAAAGGAGTTTATTATTTAAGTGGGAAGAGATTAGGAGTCCTACAGTATGACAGGATCTTTGTGTCCTTGCATGTGAAATGAAAATGCATGCGAGCAACTTGGAAGGCAAACAGAATGATAGTCTTTATTACAAGGAGAAATGGAGCATAAAAGCAAGACCACAAATAGAGAACTATATTCAGTGTTGGTTACCTTATTTAAGGAGGAACATGCTGAGATTAGAAGCAGGTCAGAGAAGGTTCACTAGGCTGAATCCGGAGAGGAGGGGTTTGTCTTATGGAGAATGATTGGACCTGGGGTCATTTGAGTTGAAAAGAACTAGAATTTTGTTTATTTTCTTATGGGATTTGGATGTTGTTGACTGGGCCCTTGAACTGAGCGGCTTGTTAGGCCATTTCAAAGAGGCTGTAAGAATCAACTACTTGCTGTGGATCTGAAGTCAAATGTATTCACAGATCAGGTAAGGATGGCAGATTTCCCGATTTAAAAAACATGAGTGAACCAGATGGATTTTTACAACAAGCAGCAATAGTTACATGCTCACAATGAGACTGATTATTAATTCCAGATTTTTATTGCATTCAGATTGCATTATCTGCCATGGTATGATTCAAACCCATATCTCCAGACCATTAGATTGAGACACAGGATTACTAGTCTAGGAACATTGCTACTACACCTCTCCTTCAATGACCTCATTGGAACATGTCAAGTTTTGGTTGGCTTGACAGGGTATGAGGATGTTTCCTTTCATGGGAGAATCTAGAGGACACTATTCAGAAATAAGAGAGATCTGAGGAGAAAGTTTGTCTATTAGGAGTTAATTAATCTTTTAACGTCTCTATCCTAGAGAGTAGTAGAGGCTAGGTCATGAAATATATTCAAGGCGGAGTTAGAAAATTTGTGATTTGACTCAAGGGAGTCATATTATGGGGACAGTTAGGAAAGTGGATTTAAGGCCATAGTCAGATCATCAATGATCTTATTGAATGTGAGAGCAAGTTGAATATCCTTTTCCTACTCTTATTTCTCATGTTCTTATGTTATTTTAATATGAGAGACTAAATTGTGGGTGTCAACAAATTGGGGCCATCACAGGCTGATCCTTAACCTGACCTCATCATCGATACAAGCAAGCATTTTGCTGTAGGTTAGGAGGATCAAGGACTATCGTCTCTTTATCAAAATTCAAAAATCTAGTATTGTTGCATATTTCAACAGTTTACATATGCTTGATTTACAGGCTTTCCTCAATTTATTTGCTTTTCTCAGGGATGATTTAGACAGGAAGTTGCAAGCACAATACATTTCTAACTTATTGAAGGAAATCCCACATCCTGTTATATTTCTGGGTTACCTTACTTCTGCACCAGGCTCCAGAGACTACGTACAAATTAGAAAATTTGGAAATGTAAAGGTAAGAGCACATTTAAAGAAGTGCACTGACTGTAGAAGCATTATATTGCTTTTAGTATTGTGTTGGTTTTAATTTTAATTTTTAAGTTGTTATCTCCAATTTCCACGGTCATTATTCACTTGGATTTGTTGTCCATCCCTAATTATTCTTGAGAAGGTGTTGGGTTAAAAATGAGTTCAACGTTAGAAAACTGTTTGCAAAGTACTGCCATAGTCATAGAGTCTTACAGAATAGAAACAGGCCCTTCAGCCCACCATGTCTCTGCCAATCAACAAATACCAAACTACACTAATCACATTTACTTGTACTTTGTCCATGGCTATAATGCCCTGGCATTTTACGTATAGGCTGTTCTGCTATAGTGCACGTTTCATTAGTGTGAATTTGCTATAACACCATTGACGAATTGGGGACACTTCCTAAAGCTCAAACTTTTAAACGTGCATTGATTGTAAAGTGATTACATCGCCAACACTTTAAGCACTATTTCTAAAGTGTAATTTTTTTATAATGCGGGGTTGCACAACCATTGCGTTGTAGAACTACCTGTACTTATCCATTTGCTTCTTAAATGTTGCAATAGTAACCACTCTCTCAGGCAGAACATTCCAAATATCTACCACCCTCTGGGTGCAAAAATGTTTCCCCAGATCTCCTCTAAACTAATTACACTTCACCTTAAAAACTTATGCTCTCTGGTCTAGACACATCTTCCATGGGGAAGATTCTCACAATCCTTTGCTTACCAAATCCTTTGCTTATATATAATCCAGCAAGGTCAAGTTGTGTTGTTAGTGTGGACTACATTCGAGATTACATGCATTAGTTGTATTGAATGCTGAAATGCTCAGGTTACTTTACTGATTTGATATGAATGTATTATTCCATAGTTTTGATGGTAATGGAAAACAAAGGGAAGTCTAATGTTTCAAACCACTTGAAGTCTAAATTCAATTTGAAGTGGCCTAGAAGCATTTGCATTGACTACAGATCCTAAAAAAATACTATAATGACATAACTACATTAAACACTTCTGCAAAAACATTTTCCTTGATTTTTTAAATTTCTTTTTTAGGATATAGATCAGAGTGATTCACATAGATGGTGTGAGTACATTATGTACCGTGGACTAATAAGGTCAGTTGCAATACTTTAGCTTAATTGTTGTGACCAGTTTCCCATTTTTAAAAAATGCTTTGCTCATGAATGTGTAGTCATCAACATGGTTTTAATAAATATTTCTACAACAGTCTGCCCAGACGATTGAGTGTATCTGTTGCAAATGTGTCAATCTTGCAATTTGTTTTTGTCTACATTTCTATTGAGAAAGAAAATTTGTAATGATTAGGAACGAAATTACAAAATACAAACATGACCCAAAATATTTTATGCAATTCAGTTAATGCTTAAGCATTTGTGAAATAAATACAGAATTAAGATAGTAATGATTTATATGTTACTGATGATCTGGGATTCTATGACAACAGGAAGTCAAGTTTGGTGAACTTTGGTGACCTTCCCTGTAGTTCCAGAATTATAATATTTTGTTCCAGCATGATTTCTTTTTTCATGAAGTGCACCTGTGAATTTACAAAGGAAGGAAAGAATTGTAAAATCAGCACACTATTTACATTTATTGTTATTGAGTCAGCAATCAAGAGATTCCTGCTTTGCTATCAGGACAAAAATGCTACAAGACATAAGTCAGGAGTATTATGGAAAATTCCTCACTTTCCTGAATGACCCCAGATCCAGGAACAATCAAGAAACTTGACACTATCAAGGACAAAACAGACCACTTGATTGACACATCCACAAAAATTCCCTCCAGCTCCGGTGTGTATTATCTATAAGATACATTGCAGAAATTCTCTAGGGATCTTTAGCCAGCACCTTCAAAAGCCACAACCATTACCATTTAGGACAATAGCAGCAGATACATTGGAAGTTCCCCTCCAAGCCACTTACCACCTCACTTCGAAATGTATCACCATTCCTTCAATGTTGTTGGGTGAAAATCCTGAAATTTCCTCCCTAACAACATTATGGGTCTACATATGGCACATGGAACTACAACTAGATAAGAGTCAGCCAGCCGCACCCAGATCTCTTCAGTGAATAAAACAAAACTTCCAGACTTCCAAGATCTATTCAGAGGGAGGGTCTGAGACATCAGGTTATTCTCCTTTCAATTTCCTGGGCAATTACAAGGTAGGCAGTACTTCTCAAAGGTCCTAATGTGCAGCTGTGATGTATGTCCAGTCTCTCCCTATCATTAGACCAGAAAATCTGGGTCAATGTACCATATAAGTTGGGGGTGGGGGGTTGGAATGGTTCGGGGGGAAACATCTTCATAAGCTTGCTGAACTCTTCTAACAGGGCCTTTCCTCTTTCCTCGTAGATGGTCAACTATTTCTTTTCCTCTGTCACTGTACTCTATCTTACATGTACAATTTCTGTACAATCTGTATTCGTGAGAAATGTCTACAGTTGTTGTTCCAGCTGTGATTTTGAGATGCAGGGTGACATCCTTGAAATACTTGTTGAAACTAATAAAAACAGAATATACAAAACAAAGTCATTGCCGTACTCTATGATCTGCAAAATGAAAGAAGGTTAAGAACGTTCCAACCAAAATATTGACCTATCTTTCCTCATTTTCTGAAGCAAGAATATAAAAAAAACTAGGTGAAAGTGTAATTCTGTTTCATTAAGAATCAGAGTCTTGTTTAACTATTTCCGTGCTCAATGACTCTATATCAACATGGCTGTAATGACCGACAACAAAGCCTTGAGACTTGGGTTGCTCCACAACTGCATACAGACACAAACAATTACTGAAATCTCTCTTTAATGCATTCTCCTGCTGCTGACAGCTTCCCTCGAGGTGCCTCACTGAATGGTTCCATTGCCTTGTGCCCCAGATTTGAAAAACTGCTACCCTTAATCTGGTTGCTTTTGAACATGTGACTTTCAAAGACTGGTTATGCTGCTTCATTTATTATGACCATGGGTGATCACCTAACTCTGTTGTCACTTTCCCTGCTGCCCCATGCCAAAATCCTTTGATCCTTTCACCCCAACTCCTTGAAATCATGATGTGGAGGTGCCAGTGTTGGACTGTGGTGGGCAAAGTCAGAAGTCACACAACACCAGGTTATCGTCCAACAGGTTTATTTGAAATTGTCAGGTGATGAAGGAGCAGTGCTCTGAAAGCTTGTGATTTCAAATAAACCTGTTGGAACTTAACTTGGTGTCATGCGACTTCTGTTCTTGAAATCATACAGTGATTTTGACCTTGACTGCTTTCTGTGCTAGTGAATTCCACAGACTGAACACTGGGTGAAGAAATTCCTCCTTAACTCAATCCTCAATGGTGTACACATTATCCTTAGACTGTGACCCCTTGTTCTGGACTTCCATGCCATCAGAAATATTCTTCCTGCATGAATCCTGTCTAGTCCTGTTTGGATATTACAGGTTTCTAGGAAACTGTCCCCGATTCTTCTGAACTCCAGCAAATATAATCCTAAACAAGTCAACCTCTCTCATACATCAGTCTCACCATCCCTGGAATCAGTCTGGCAAACTTGCACTGTACTCCCACTATGGGACCTACATCCTTCCTCAGATAAGGAAGCCAAAACAGCGCACAGTATTCCAGGTGTGGCCTCATCTAGACCACAAGACATCTCTGTTCTTGTACTTAAATTGGCTTGCTATGAAGGGCAACATATCATTTGCCTCTTTACCACCAGTTGCACCTGCATGCTTATCTTCAGTGACTGCTGTACGAGGACACCTACGTCTCACTGCATTTTCCTCTCTCTCAATTTATAGCCATTCAAATAATAATTCACCTTCCTGTTTTTGATCCAAAAGTGGACAATCTCAAATTTATCTACATTACTCTGCATCTTTCATGCATTTGCCCCTTCCCATAACTTGACCAAATAACACTGAAGCATCTCTGCATCCTCCTCACAGTTCACCCTCCCAATGTTTTTGTGTCATTTGCAAACTTGGAGATGTTATGTTTAATTACCTCTGTCATTAGATATCATGTGAATAGTTGTGGCCCCAGTATTGATCCCTGCTGTACCCCAGTAGTTACTGCCTGCCCTTTCAAAAAAGAACTGTTTATTCCTACTTTTTGTTTCTCATCTGCCATTCAGTTTTCTATTCATCTCAATGCACTATTCCTAACCCCATGCCGTTTAATTTAACCCACTAATCTCTTAGGTGGGACTTTTTTGAAAGCTTACTGGAAGTCCAAATAAACTACATTCACTGGTTCCCCCCAGATCAACTCTACTAGTTATATCCTTGAAGAATTCCAGGACATTTATCAAGCTGATGAGCGGATAGTTAGCTGGCTTTTGGTAACGATAGGTTGACTGAATTTTGTTCCATCTTCACTTCTAAATATGGATAAATTGACTGTTGTGTGGTGCTGGATGGCTTTTGATGGTGGATTGAATGTTAGCTTTCTTTCTAATGGTAGCAGACTATGGTACTCCAGGAAATCCCATTCTCACTCCCAAATTCCAGTCAACGACCAGAGCCTGAGTCAATAATGAGACACATACATGGATTGCCAACGCAAGTATAGCCTTCCTCAACTTTCACACATTCAGCTTTTGGAAACAAAGCAAGTCTGCTTATCAACCTTAAAGTCCAAAGAGCACCAGTTTTGCTTATGTTGCTCTTGCACTGTAAGACATAGACTGTGTATCAGCATTCTGCTAAAAAAAGCTCAACCACTTTGACTTGAGCTGTCTTGAAAGCTTTTGAAGATTAGAAAGCAGAACAAAATACCCGAGCTAATGTGCCAATCATCTACAACAGGTTGACAGTCACAACTGAGTTATGCTAGTCATGCCAACAGAATACTCGCCATTCAGTCACCAAAGTGAATCTTCTCAAAGCAGCTTCGGTCTGAGGTGTGCCCTTATGGCAGTCACATGAAGTACTTCAGGACACTCTGAGGAATTCAATGAGGAGAAGCTCACCCAGGATTGCAACACCTGGCACCTAAAATGGTGCGGCCTCCTTAAAAGTGAATACATATCAGAAGCAGAGCAAAAGCACAAGAAGAAATTGTGAGCCAGGAACTTGTCCAAAACACACACAGTATGTTTTAGAAGAAGGATTTAGCAGTTTGTACCCCTCACTCAGCAGCGCCAATTCGTTGTGGGTATCTTGGCAAGCTTGTTATTGGTTGGAATCTGGAAATGGTTGCAAATCTGTGAAAGGACTCAACAGCAAATTGTACATCACAGAAGGCCATTCAACCCATTGTGTCTGTACTGGCTCCCAAAGAGCTAGCCGCTCGGTAAGATTGTGCCAGTACCTCCTGAGTGAAGTCTACCCCTCTTGACTTGATCAAGGTTTGCTTCCTTTATACCAGTTCTAAATATCAAGGCAAGCTTTAAGTGATATTAGCCTCGTATTTCTGGTTGAGGAGTTGGACTGGAAAGCAAGGCAGGGATGCTGTGAACATGCAGGTAAGCACAGAGTGAGTGTTTTCTATGACAAAGAGCCTGGAAATGCAGCAATGATCCAGTATATTAGCTAAATGTATATCCCTGATCGCACAGTGTCCGAGCTGCAGCATTGCAATGATCATTGCCAGCACTGACCTACATCTTTTAAGTGGTTTGCAGAGCGTCATGCGTGTTCTCAGAGGCCAGCACCTTTCTGTAACCAGTGCCTGTGGACATAAGATGTAAATGGCTGATAATCATAGATTGTGCCCTGAAATATTGGTGCTCAGTGTCCAAAATGGTGGTCCTTTGGAGCAATTGGTGAGCTGAATTCACTTTGTGTTCCCTTGTTAAGTTTTCTCTATGTTTAGCTCGTCTTGGAGGATAGACAGCTAAATATCAGGAGAAAAGTTGGGTTGTCAATGAGGTGTTTAACAAGAAATAATCCTCAATTGGCTGCCTACTAAGGAACTCACTACTCTGCTTGTGAAAAGCATAAAATATGCAGCAAGATGCTCCTGATGTCATGATTGGCATTGCTGGTCTTCTCATTGAATTCTGCCACAAATTTCACAAACCCATGTTACTCAGAACATATTCTACACTTCATCTATTCCATATAGTTGTAGACTAACAAGCAAGTAGAACTGACTAGCTCCTCCAGGGACAGATATTTATATTATCAGTGAGTGGAACCATTTCAATGCTTGAGTTAATCCTTTCAGACCAAATTTCTTATACAAAATATACTACTTTCAATACCATATTCATTTATCCTTTGACACCACAGCCAGGTGTGAGAGTTAAAACTCTCAAACTTTCAAAATGCATAATAAATTTTACGATCCTTCTAAATTTTGGCACTAAAAGTGTAGTTCCCAAAATGTAAGTATGTTAGTAACTTTGTTAACCTTTAAAAGATGATAATAGTGAATATCAAGATGAACATATAATTATTTATTTACATTTGATGATGATCAAATGAAGGATTCCTTTTTTTTGAAAATGTTATTGTGATACTTCTTTATTGAATTAGTATTTCTAAACTTGCGAAACGCTTAAATAAACAATTTTCTAAGTGATTTAATTGGGTCCTGCTGATTCAGGATCCCTATATTGTTATCCATGTTTGTGCTTTTGCTAAGAGTTGAGATATTTTCTTGTCCTAACTTGAGACTAGTTATAGCATTGATTTTGCAATTCAGATAAATACAGTTAAAGCATTGATACTGGGGATCAACTTCCTTTTTTTTAAGAAATAAATTTCCACTGTATTTGCCTGCTGAGATGACTGCTGTAGTAATGCACAAGTATTCTTGGTTTATCCACCAATAAATATTTACCTCTTATTTAGGTTGGGCTATGCCCGCATTTCTCATGGTGGTCTGAGTGATACGGAAGTCCAGTTGGCAAAGTTTCGGATTCCTGATGACAAAAATCATTATGAAGATAATGGTAGAATTGAAACTGATCCTAAAAATGTGCCTGAAGAAATTCATTTTAACCCCAGGTTAGTAGCAGGCAACATTGCATTATTGCAAGGGACTGGCAGAGAAAGAGAAAGGTGTGACTTAGGAGCAGGGATGGGTCAATTGGTCCTTTGGGTCTGCTCTGCCATTCAGTAAGATCATGCTGATCTGATTCTCGTCTCAACTCTAGTCTCCCATCTTTGTTTCATAATTCTGGTCGATCAAAAATCTGGGAAGTTTAGCCTTGAATATATTCAATGATCCAGCCTCCACCGTATTCCCAGGAAGAGAATTCACAGAGTTACAAGAGAAATCACCTCATCTCCATCTTAAAACTGAGGGATTTTGTTCTTCAATGTGTCCCCGAGTTCTCTTTCTCTTCTTCAAGAGGATCAACCATTCAGATCCACCTCAGGGTGGTGAGTTCTGAGAAGATTTGGAGGTTAGGTTGAGGTTTTGGATATAAGTTTGCTCGCTGAGCTGGAAGGTTCATTTCCAGATGTTTTGTTACCCTACTAGGTAACATCTTCAGTGGGCCTCAGGCGAAGCACTGCTGGTAATTCCTGCTTTCTGTTTATATGTTTGGGTTTCTTTGGGTGGGTGATGTCATTTCCTGTGGTGATGTTATTTACTGTGGTGTCCTTCCAAGTTTTCTGCCATTTATCCAATGTAATACTGTGCAAGAACTGTAACAAACACTACATTGGACAAAGAGGCAGGAAACTAGCCACCAGGATACATAAACACCAACTAGCCACAAAAAGACATGACCCTCTCTCACTAGTATCCTTACATGCTGATGAGGAAGGACACCATTTCGACTGGGACAACACATCCATCCTAGGATAGCCAAACAAAGACATGCACGAGAATTCCTAGAAGCATGGCATTCCAACTGGAACTCTACCAACAAACACACCGAGTTAGACCCCATCTACCACCCCCTGAGAAAAGGAACAGGAAGTGACTTCACCACAGGAAAGACATCACCACAGCAAATGACATCACCAACTCAAAGAAACATCCACCTCAGGATTTCATATGGTTCACTCGGATGACCGCTAACTTCAAAAAAACAGTGGGTAAAGGCTCAAACTGTTCATTCTGTTTTCAAAAGAATAACCTGTCACCCTAAGTGTGAGTCAAGTGAACCATCTCTGAATTCATTCTAATGCAATTATATCTTTTTCCAAATGAGGACACGAAAACTGCACACAACATTCCCAGATGTGGTCTGACCAAGACCCTGCACAGTTGAAAAAGAATGTCCATACTCTCATATTCCCATATATAAGTACCACTATTCTGAATCAAACTGAATTAAATTGAATTTATTGTCACGTGTACTAAGGCACAGAGAAAAGCTTTGTCTTGCGAGCAATACAGGCAGATCATATAGTTAAATGGCATAGATAGTAAATAATAGGTAAACAGTGGCAAAACAAAAACATAGGTACAGGCAAATGCTAAGAGTTTGTGAGTCCATTCGGTATTCTAACAACAGTAGAATAGAAACTGTTTCAAAACCGGATGGTGTGTATGTTCAGACTTCTGTACCTTCTCCCCGGTGGGATAGGTTGTAGAAAAGCATTGCCAGGGTGGGATGGATCTTTGAGAATGCTACTTACCTTTCTCCTAACCTGCTGTACCTGCAAATTAGCCTTGTTGTGATTCATATACCAGGGCATGCACATGCATTTGAACTACTGAGTCCTGCAATCACTTTCTACTTAAATAATATGTTTTTTTTCTAATCTTCTTGTGATGGATCAGACCAGACCCCCTCAAAGTTATTTTAAGAAGGTAGCCTAGACCCTAGCTTTTTCTTACTTTAAAGGCACATGCAAAGTGTCTCAGATGCAATGGGAATGGTCAAACTACTCGAAGTTAAGCCAAACAGAATTTATTTAAAAACTGTAGTAAAAATACAACCAAAGAAAGAGGAATTTAGAACTCTATTAGAAACTTAACAGAATACTAGATGCGGTAACTATTAACTGTTCCAATGTTGTAATTTACCACAGACACACCCCTTGGTGACAAAAAAGGAAAAATTCAGACACAGACTCTCACATGCAGTTCTCCAATCCAGGAGGAAAACATCAAGAGAAAATTCAGGAAAAATAGTGGCCATGAGACATTCACTAAAGTTTCCAACACTTTTGAGACTGCAACAGCTTCTGCTTAAAGCTAAACATAAAAACTAAAAAAAAATTCAAGAAAACCTGGTCTGTAAGAGCTGCCCACGCCCAGGCTGCTTCCATTGTTCCAATTTCAAAACAAACAACCATGGCACCACTTCCTTGGAGACAATTCAGAGTCTTACAGCCTCTCTTCAAAAACAAAAACAGGACTAAATACTCCCTTGAAAGCCACAGCATCGTCACATTCTGGACAAGTTTATTTTTTTCCCATATAGTGCTCTATCTGTCAACTATTTTGTCCACTCACCTACCTATGAAGATGCCTTCACAGATTCTCTACATTCCTTTGTCAAATTATTCTCTTATCTACTTAAGTGTCATTAGCAAATGTAGCTACCATATATTCAGTCCCTATATTCACATTATTGATAGGGATTATAATAGTTCAGGTCCCAGCTCAGATTCTTGTGGCTCTTCATCTGTTACAAAGAACAATGAAAGAACAAGGACAATTTACAACCCAGGAACAGGCCCTTCGGCCCTCCAAGCCTGTGCCGATCCAAATCCACTGTCTAAACCTATTGCCCAATTCCTAATCATCTGTATCCCTCTGCTCTCCATCTACTCATGTATCTGTACGGAGGCACCTTAAATGAATCTACCGTGTCTGCCTCTATTACCTTTGCTGGCAACACTTTCCAGGCACCTACCACCTTCTGTGTAAAGTACTTGCCACGTGTAATCCCTTAAACTTTTCACCTCTCACCTTGAATGCCTGACCTCTTGTTATTGAATCCCTCACTCTGGGAAAAAAGCTTATCTCTGTCTATATCCTTCATGATTTTGTAGACCACAATCAGGACTCCCTCAATCTCCTTTTTTCTAATGAAAACAATCCTAACCTACTCAACCTCTCTTCATAACTAGCACTTTCCATACCAGGCAACATCCTCGTAAACCTTCTCTATACCCTCTCCAAAGCGTCACATCCTTTTTGTAATGTGGCGACCAGAACTGTAAACAGTATTCTAAATGCAGCCAAACCAAAGTCTTGTATAATTTTAACATGACCTGCCAGCTCTTATACTCAAAATCCCCTCTGATGAAGGCAAGCATACCAAATGCCTTCTTGACCACTCTATCCACCTTGCAGCCAGTTTCAGGGTACAATGGACCTGAACTGCCAGATCTCTCTGCTCATCAACTTTTCCCAAGGCTCTTCCGTTTACAGTATAGCTCACTATAGAATTAGACTTCCCAAAATGCATCACCTCACATTTGCCCGGATTGAACTCCACTCTGCCACTTGTCTGCCCAACTCTCCAGTCTATCTATATTCTCCTGTATATTATGACTGTCTCCTATGCTTTCTGCTACTCCACCAATCTTTGTTTCATCTGCAAACTTACTGATCAGACCATCAGTGCCCTCTTCCAGATCATTTACGTATATCATAAACAAGTGGCCCCAGCACTGATCTCTGTGGAACACCACTGGTCACCTTTCTCCATTTCAAGAAACTCCCTTCAACTACTACTGTTTGTCTCCTGTTGCTCAACCAGTTCTTTATCCACCTAGCTAGAACACCATGTGACTTCACTTTCTCCATTAGTTTGCCATGGGGAACCTTATCAATAGCCTTACTAAAGTCCATGTATATGACATCTACAACCCTTCCTTCATCTATCATCTTGGTCACTTCCTCAAAGAACTCTATTAAGTTGGTAAGGCATGATCTCCTCCACACAAAACCACGTTGCTTCTCACTGATAAGCCCATTCTTTATCCCTCAGTACCTTCACCAGCAACTTTCCCACCACTGACGTTAGGCTCACTGGTCTGTAGCTACCTGGACTATCCCTACTGTCTTTGTTGTACAGGGGGACAACATTAGCAACCCTCCAGTCCTCTGGCACTTCAGCTGTATTTAAGGATGCTACAAAACTATCTGTCAGCGCCCCAGCTATTTCCTTTCTTGCCTCCCTCAGCAACCTGGGATAGATCCCATCTGGTCCTGGAGAATTGTCCACCTTAATATCCTTTGCCCAACACATCTTCCCTCCTAATGTTAATGTGATCCAGAGTAAACAAACTTCTATCTCTAATCTCAACATTAATCATGTCGCTCTCCTCAGTGAACACTGATACAAAGTAATCATTGAGAATCTCACCGATTTACTTCGGTTCGACACACAACCTTCCTTCCTTATCCTTTAGTGGACCAACTCTTTTGCTAACTACCCTTTTGCTTCTTATATATCAATAAAAGGCCTTGGGATTCTCCTTAATTCTGCTCGCTAAAGTTATTTCATGACCCCTTTTACCCCACTTGATTCCTCGTTTAAGACTGATCCTACTCTCCCGATATTCCTCCAAGGCCCATTCTGTTCTTCACTGCCTGGACCTTATGTACACTTCCCTTTTCCTCTTGGCTAGTCGCACGATTTCTCCTGTCATCTGTGGTTCATGAATATTGCCTTTCCTATCCCTTGTTTTCAAAGGCACATGCGTATTCTGCACTATCTTTAAATCCTCCCACATATCAAATGTGGACTTCCCTTCAAATCGCTGCTTCCAATCCACATTTCCCAGCTCCTGCTGAATTTTGATATAATTCATCTTCCCTTAGGACCATTCTCACATTGCCAATCAAAAAAAGGCCAGTTTTGCCTACTCTTTGTCTCCTGCTAGCTAATTAATCCTTTAGCCACTCTAATATGTTACACTTTACAACCCTGTGCACGTATTTTATGATCAAAAAAGCCAAGTACACCATATCCACAGGTTCCTCTTTAACCACCTTACTTGTTACTTCCTCAAGAAATCTAAAACTTGGTCGATTTTCTAAATATCCTGTTATATGAGGATCAGTGGTTGGCACAACATGGTGGGCTGAAGGGCCTGTTCTGTGCTGTACTGTTCTATGTTCTATCTCCCTAACAATGGAATCTAGCAATTTCCCCATGATAGAATGCTAGTCTGTCAGGTCTATAGTTTCCTGCTTTTAGTCCCTCATTGCTTGAAAAAAAGGTATTATATTTGCTATTTTTAAACTATTTTCTTTCGTCATGGGATATCGATATCACTGGCTAAGCCAGCATTTATTGCTCATTCTAATTACCCGGAGGAAGTTATAAGTCAACCATGTTGCTGGGGTCACATGTAGTCCAGACCTGATAATGATTTCAGATTTCCTTCCCTAAAGGACACAGGTAAACTAGATGGATTTTTATGACAATTGACAGTAATTACACCATCACTGTGAGACTAGCCTTTTATTCCAGAATTTTATTGAATTTAAATTTCAAATATGCCATGGTAGGAGTTGAATCCTACCATTGAACATTAGCCCATTGTTCTGGATTACTAGTCCAGTGACATTTCAGCTATGTCAGTGTAATTCTCAAGAACAGCATGAAGGGCTGTGTGGTTGGTCTCGCTATTGTAGAGGAGATGGTTTTGTGAACAGTGAGTACAGTAGACTAGATTGAAAGAAGCTTAAAAATTTGTTGCTAGAAAAGCGCACAAGGTCAGGCAGCATCAAAGGAGAAGGAGAATCGACGTTTCGGGCATAAGCCCTTCTTCAGGAATCTGAAGAAGGGCTTATGCCCGAAACGTCGATTCTCCTTCTCCTTTGATGCTGCCTGACCGGCTGCGCTTTTCCAACAACACATTTTTAAGCTCTGATCTCCAGCATCTGCAGTTCTCACTTTCTCCTAGATTGAAAGAAGTACAATATGATGTATTTGCGGCTTGGACGGTGAGGAAGGAGGCAGCAAAAGGGCTAATTAGGTCTTCTTTGATTGCAAACTAGCTGCTGGAAAACCTCAGTATAAAAACCAGAACAGCCTTTTGGCATGTTCAGCTTGATGCTGGCTCTACAAGACCCCTCCATGTTGGAGTCAAGAGTGTGGTGCTGTAAAAGCACAGAAGCTCAGGCAGCATCCGAGGAGCAGGAAAATCGACGTTTCGGGCAAAAGCCCATGATTCCTGATGAAGGGCTTTTGCCCAAAATATCAATTTTCCTGCTCCTCAGATGCTACCTGACCTGCTGTGCTTTTACAGCACCACACTCTTGACTCTAATCTTCAGCATCTGCAGTCCTCACTTTCACCCTCCATGTTGGATACTGGGCATTCACATCTCTGGGGCACTCTCCATACAAACTGGTCACACACCCATCACATGGATATTGGATGATGTATGCCATCTACTAAGAACCTTCATGGCACATCTCTGATGACATGACACTTCTGCACTTCAATGCTACATCTCAAGCTGCACCAGCAAATACCACTGTGATGCTACAGCAAGGGCACTTTGTGTTCATGGACTGGACCAGGCTATATTTCTGGGCTGTTTGCTCAATATCATTGTGCTCACTCGCTTTGAGCTTGTCTGGATCCTGCCTTGCATTGCGTTTTTGTACATTGTCCCCTTATCCATAGATACCTGGCTTATATTACCAAGCCATCCTGATACAGTAAATGAAAAACTGTCAAATACACCAATCCAGAGTCAGAAACTCACTCGTAAGGGATAATGAACCAAATGCTGGACAGCACACTACCTGTCTTGACTCCTTCTGCCCCATTATGGGCTAGCTTGTTTCTGGATTAAGAAATTGCAGGTATTATGGAAGATAAAAATGGATGGCACAGCTGTTAATTTTTGTGCAGATATATAAGTGTCCTGAGTGATTGAGTAGGCATGTTTAGTGAGTGTTGTGATATGGGGTAGATGAGGATGAGTGAGGGAGATGTTGCCTGCATTATTGAGTTGTAGAGCATAAGCTTTAGTGAGAAGTCAATGCCGTAGCAGGAATAAAATAAGTATGACATATCAGAGAGAAGATGGTGACACTTAATGCGACAAATCACAGAACAACAGGTTATAGTCCAACAGGTTTATTTGGAAGCACTAGCTTTCAGAGCACTGCTCCTTCTTTGGGTGGTTGTGTAGGAGGACCATAAGACATAATTTATAGCAAAAGATTATACTGTCATGCAAGTAAACTGACCTATTTAACAAACCTGGATTGCTGTTATGTCTTTCATCTGTTAGAATGGGTTACAGGTTTCGCTTCATTAATATGTAAATCCCAGAATTTATTTTAAGTCACATTCTCAAGATAAGTCATGGTTTTATAAAGAAAAAAGTTGACATCTCAGCTCAGACAATGTATTAAAGGTGTGAGGTCAGAGTCTGTCTGTATCCCAATCTTGACTCAGACTGGTTCTGTTTCCAAAGTGGAATTTACAAAATATTATATGGATTGACTATCTGCATTGATTGGATTAGTGGTGCTGGAAGAGCACAGCAGTTCAGGCAGCATCCAACGAGCAGCGAAATCAACGTTTCGGGCAAAGGCCCTTCATCAGGAAAAGCTTTGATTGCCTACCGGATGTGTATTTTTTGTACAGAATACAATGTATCTGTCAATATAATTCTGCTATACAAATTCACCCCATAGACATACATGTGTGTGCGCATGCAGGAAGGAGTGAGAGAGAAAGAGAGTGTCTGTGAATGTGAATATGAGAGTGTGAGTGCATGTGAGTGTGTGTGTGTGCAAGCTTGGTAAAGTGTGTGAGTGTGATTGGCATAAGCCTGTGAGAGGATGCGCGTGTGGGTGTGAGTGTGGGGTGTGTATGCGTAAGTGTATGAGAGAGGGTCTGCGCGAGTGTGTGTGTAGTGGGGTGTAGTGTGACATAAATCCAAGGTCCCGATTGACGCCATTCTCTTGGGTACCGAACTCAGTTATCAGCTTCTGCTTGGCCACTTCGCATTGTTGCCTGTCCTGAAGTCCACCTTGGAAGATGGTCACCTGAAGGTCAGAGGGCAAAAGTGGGAACACTGCCCACCATGTATATGGCAGGTACATTATCTATCTCATAGGCTGTGGGCAAGGTTGTCCTGAGTCATGGTACATTGGCGAGACCAAGCAGACGCTATGAAAAAAGATGAATGGTCAGTGCACAACAATCATCAGACAGGGGTGTTGCCTCCCAGCCGGGGAACACTTCAGCAGTCAGGGATATTTGGCCTTGGATCTTCGGTGACCATCCTCCAAGGTGGACTTCAGGAGAGGAAACAATGCAAAGTGGCCGAGTAGAAGCTGATAGTCAAATTCAGTACCTGTGAGGAAGGCCTCAATCGGGACCTTGGATTCAAGTCACACTACAGATGTCCCCACTACACTGTATATATACACACACACTCTTATATACTCATACGCCCACGCAGACCCTCTCTCATACGCCCACGCAGACCCTCTCTCGTACATGCACACATAGATCCCCCATACTCACATGCTCTCTCTCACACTCATACTTTACCAAGCTTGCACACACACAAACACAAATACATTCTATTTTTCTCAAAAAATACACAACCGGTAGGCAGTCAATGCAGATAGTCAATCCATGTAATATTTTGTAAATTCCACTTTGGAAATAAAAGTCAGTCTGGATTAGGATGGGATACAGACAGACTCTGACCTCTCACCTTTAATGCACCTTTGAGCTGAGATGTCACCGTTTTTAATATAAAACCTTAACTTATCCTGAGAATGTGACTTAAAATAAGTTCTGGGATTTACATAGTAATGAATCGAAACCTGTAATCCATTCTAAAAGATGAAAGATATGACAGCAATCGAGGTTTGTTAAATATATCTGTTTACTTGCATGGCACTGTAATCTTTTGCTATAAATTTTGTGATTTATGCTACACAACCACCTGAAGGAGGAGCAGCGCTCTGAAAGCTAATGCTTCCAAACAAACCTGTTGGACTATAACCTTGTGTTGTGTGATTTGTAACTTTGTCCACCCCAGTCCAACGCCAGCTCCACCAGATCACACTTAAGGCTGGTATTGTGGAGAAGGAAACTGTCCTTCGTTTAACAGTGTGCTGCATTCCTCCAGATGGCAGACTCCACTGACCCAGCTGTCATTTTGGAACAGGGCTGACATGCTCTGTTTTCCTTGGGGAAAAGGAAAAGCAGGGGCTTCAGAACCATGTTCTCAAAACAGGGCATTGATTTTCCTCTGTCTGAGGCAAATGTCAGGAACTGTATAGGGCAGCTCCAGACTGATAGTGGTTGTCCATGTGCACAACAGCCTTTTAAATATAGCAGTGATGGCGGGGATATTCGTCAATTCCCAGATATCCAGTGGATGGTGTGTTGCTCTAGAAACTACAAATGGTAAGATGAGGTAGAGATCAGACGTGATACTTGCTGTAAGGGCTGACGTGAGAATTAATGCAATGAGATTGGTACATACAGCAAGAATACCCATTTGGCCGCGTGGAGAGGATCACTCCACCAAACCCAGTGGCAACTCATACTTAGGCAAAAAACCATCAGGTTTAAGCCCAGTGTAACGAAGTGAAAGGTTTCTCACTTTGACAGAAAAATTCAGAAAGATAGAATATTTCTTAAATGGTAACAGGTTAGGAATGTGAGTGTCCAAACTGTTCTGGATGTCCTTTATCCATAAGGGAATAAAAGCTAGTATGCAGATGTGTTTGACTTAATTGAGTTGTTTGGAGAAGTAATGATGAAGATTGAAGAAGGCAGAGTGGTGGACATTATCAATATGGACTTCAGTAACGTGTTTTCAAGGGTTCTGCATGGTAGACTGGTTAGCAAGGTTAGATCACAGAATACAGAGCGAACTAGCCATTTGGATACAGAACTGGCTTGAAGGTAAGAGACAGAGGGTGGTAGTAGAGGATTGGTTTACAGACTGGCGGTGTGCCAAAAGGATTTGTGCTCGGGCCAAATTTTTTTGCCATTTATGTAAATGATTTAGATATGAACTTAGGAGGTATGGTTAGTAAATTCGCAGATGACACCAAAATTGGCAGTGTAGTGGACAGCGTAGAAGTTTACCTCAGAGTACAATGGGATCTTGATCAGATGGGCCATTGGGCTGAGGAGTGGCAGATGGAGTTTAATTTAGATAAATGTGAGATGCTACATTTTGAAAAGGCAAATCAAGGCAGGACTTATACACTTAATGGTAAGGTCCTGGGGAGTGTTGTGGAACAAGGAGACCTTGGAGTGCAGGTTCATAGTTCTTTGAAAGTAAAGTAACAGATACGGGGGAACCTCGATTATCCGAACGTGATGGGCGGACATTATTTCGTTCGGATAATTGATTATTCGGTTAATCGATTAAATGCCTTTCCTCTGGGGCTTAGAGTTTTTAAAGTCTGCTCCCCTTTCAGGAGACTGCTGCAGTACACAGCGTGCGACGGCTCGCTCCTAACCCCATTCAACACCCATCCACAGCCCCCAACCCCATTCAACACCACCCCCCGCCCCTAACCCCGTGCAAAACTGCCCCCGTCCCCACCCCGTGCAACACCACCCTCAACCCTGTGCAACACTGCCCCCCCAACCCCGTGCAACACTGCTCCCCCCAACAGCGTGCAACACCACCCCCCTGCGTGCAACACCCTACCCCAAACCCCCTGCAACATGGGCCCCCGCCCCCTCTCTGGGATAGGCAGACTGGACACCAACAATAACACTGCTGCTGCCTATGTGGGGTAAGTTTCCAAACAGCGCGCGCGCACACAGCCACAAACACACAACTTTTTTACTGCAACTTTTTGACAGGTTCCACCTTTGCCCTGTACAGGACAATGTTGAGAGATTATCTGGGGAAGGGGCAGTTTAGGGGTATACCCCAGTGTAGAACTCCAGGGAAAGTGTGGGGAGGGAGAGAGAGAGAGCGGGCAATCAGTCATTTGGAGATGGTGCTTATTTAATCACTGTTGGAAACAGTGATGTAATGTTTCCATTGGGACCTGGAGATCTCCTTCGGATAATCCGATTTTCGGATAATTGGTATTTGGATAATCGAGGTTCCTCTGTAGACAGGACAGTTTGGTATGCTTGCCTTTATTGGTCAGTGCATTGAGTATAGGAGTTGGGAGGTCATATTGTGGATAGAGGACATTGGTTAGATCACTTTTGGAATATTGTGCGTAATTCTGGTCTCCCTCCTACCAGAAGGATGTTGTGAAACTTTATAAACAGTTCAGAAAAGACTTAGACGGATGTTGCCAGGGTTGGAGAATTGGAGCTATAGGGAGAGGCTGAATACACTGCGGCTAATTTTCCTACATTGGAGACTGAGAGGTGAATTTATCAGAGTCTATAAAGCCACGAGGGGCATAGATAGCATAATAACCAAGGCTTTTTCCTGAAGATACCAGAGCCCAGAACCGGAAGGTGAAACATTTGAAAGGGACCTAAGGGGCAACCTTTACATGCAGAGAGTGATATGTATATGAAATGAGCTGCCAGAATGGAATGAACTGCCAGAAGAAGTGGTGGAGGCTGGTACTAATACAACATTTAAAAGACATCTGGATGGGTATATAAATTGGAGAAGTTTACAGGGATATGGACCAAGTGTTGGCAAATGGAACTAGATTAATTTAGGATATCTGTCAGTATGGATAAGTTGGACCGAAGGGTCTGTTTCCATACTGTACAGCTCTATGACTGTATGTACTGAGCAATCAACGAGGCAAAGGATATGTTGATAATCATTCCAAGGTGATTGAATGCATGAGTAAAGATATCTTGCTGATGTTGTATAGTGACTTGGTGAGGCATCAACTGGAGCATTGTATATCGTTTCAGTCCCCTTATCTAAAGGAAGGAAATACTGTATCTCCTGACTCCTGAGAGGTCTCCAAATCAGGACCTCTGGAGTTGTGAGGCAGCAGTGCTAACCACTGAACCATCTCTATCACACTTCTTGAAAAGCTGATCTGCATTAGCTGTCCTACAGTCCTCTTACACCTCTCCTGTGGCCAGAGAGCAATTAAAAATTTGGGCCTGGGCCCTTGTGATTTCCTCTTGTCTCCCACAGCAGCCTGGGATACAGAGTTTATAAAGGCTGGGGTTTTGTCCACTTTTAAATCCACTTACTCCAATACCTCCTTACTCCCTATATCAAACTGCTCAAGAACCCCAGAGTCTTTCTCAAATTCTGTACCTATATCCTCCTCCTCCTGAGTAAAGAGAGATCTGAAGTACTTATTTAAACATTGCCAGCATCCTTCAGCTCCACAAAGATTTACCCTTTTGTCCCCCTCACGCCCTACACTTTCTCTGGTTATTCTCTTTCCCTTGGTTTACTTGTAGAGTATCTTGGGATTCTGTCTAATCTTTCTTTATGCCCCTTTTTTGTTCTCCTAATTGCTTTCTTAAGTTTCCCTTACATTTTCAGTACTCCAGGGTGTCTATGGTTTTGCTCCCTTTGCATCTCATATGTCACCCTTTTCCTTTTTTATCCCATGCTGAATTTTGGTTCTCTTGGCTTTTTACTCCTATATTTTACCCTAAAAGGATTGGTTGGGCCTGTTCTGTCCCCAGTACCTTTTTGAACACCTCCCACCATTCTGCAGTAAATTCACCCTCAGGTCTTTGGGTATATCCTGCCTTAGTTTGATAAAAATTGCCTTCTGCCAATCCAAAACTTGTTTTTGAAATAGATCATCATCTTCCATTTCCAGAATAAATTTAAAATGTATGGTGTCACGTCTCAATCATTAATATGCTTGCCCACTGCTACTTCAAAAACCTGTCTAGCTTTGTTCCCCAGAATTGGGTACAGCATTGCACTGCTCCTTGTTCAACCGTCTACATAAAGGCTTTCCTGTATAATTTATAAAACCTGCCTATTCTACACTTTTTAAAGTATGATTATCCAAATTAATATTGGGGTAGTTGAAATATTGGATCTGGGTCCACTGCTTTTGGTCATTTATATGATTTGGATGTGAACATAAGAGGTATGATTAGTAAGTTTGCAGAAGACACCAAAATTGATGGTGTCATGGACAGTGAAGAAAGTTACCTCAGAGTACAATGACATCGGAGTACAAGTACAATGGGCGGCACGGTGGCACAGTGGTTAGCACTGCTGCCTCACAGCGCCAGAGACCTGGGTTCATTTCCCGCCTCAGGCGACTGACTGTGTGGAGTTTGCACGTTCTCCCCGTTTCTGCGCGGGTTTCCTCCGGGTGCTCCGGTTTCCTCCCACAGTCCAAAGATGTGCTGGTCAGGTGAATTGGCCATGCTAAATTGCCCGTAGTGTTAGGTAAGGGGTAAATGTAGGGGTATGGGGTGGGTTGCGCTTCGGCGGGGCGGTGTGGACTTGTTGGGCCGAAGGGCCTGTTTCCACACTGTAAGTAATCTAATCTAATCTTGATCAATGGGCCAAGGAGTGGCAGGTGGTGTTCAACTTCGATAAATGTGAGTTGCTGCATTTTAGAAAGGCAAATTAGGGCAGGACTTATACACTTAATGGTAAGGTCCTGGGGAGAGCTGCTGAACTGAGACCTTGGAGTGCAGGTTCACAGTTCCTTGAAAGTAGGGTCGCAGGCAGATAGGATAGTGAAGAAGGTATTAGATATTCTGCCTTTATTGGTCAGTGCATTGAATGTAGGAGTTGAGAGGTCATGTGGCAGTTGTATAAGACATTGGTTAGGTCACTTTTGGAATATTGTGATCAATTCTGGTCTCCGGATTTACAAGGATGTTGCCAGGATTTGAGGGTTTGAGCTACTATAGCGAAGGTTGAATAGGCTGGGGCTCTTTTCCCTGGAGCATCAGAGATTGAGGGGTGATCTTATAGAAGTTCATAAAATCATGAGGGGATTAGATAAGATGAACAGCCTAGGTCTTTTCCCTGGGGTGGGGCAAGAACTAAAGGTCATCGGTTTAAGAGGGGAGGATTTAAAAAGGACCTCAGGGGCCTTTTTTTTTACATAGAGGGTGGTGTGTGTGGAACGAGCTGCTGGAGGAAGTGGTGGAGACTGGTACAATAATAACATTTAAAAGGCATCTGGATGGGTATATGAACAGAATGGTTTAGAGGGATACGGACAAATGCTAGCAAATGGACAAGACTAATTTAGGATATCTGGTCGGCATGGACGAGTTGGGTGGAACTGTGTGACTCTAATTTCTAGAGGTCCCCGCAATATGAACATTCAGCTTATGAACACAATCCCATATGGTATAATTTTAAATAACTGACATACAAATATTTTCTGTACTTATAAACAGCTGCTTTATGTTCTCCTGTAGTGTGTTCCAAATTGCAAAAAAATCAGCTTGCAACAGACTCAGGAGCAGAACTCATCTGAAACCTGGGGACTGCCCGTACCCTATTACTATCTTTATATACCTCAGTGAATTGACTATGTATTTGCTCCTCAATTGCCTGCTGTTGGAGGTCTACAATACACTCCTAACAGTGTTACTGCCCCTATTTTGTTCCTAAGCTCTACCCATAAGGCTTCATTTAACGTCCTCCATATTGCAGAAACTGACTCCTTAATTAATAAAGCAGCAGCACCTCCTCATTTACACCCACTTCTATTTCACCTGAAGTTCCTACTCCAGAATGTTGAATTGTCAGTCCCACCCCTTCCTCAACCATGACTCTGATATTAACAATATGGTAATTCCACGTGCAATGCATGCCCTTAACCCATTTGCTTTACTCTGAACATTAAAAGTGAGGCTCTCCACCTTTGCCTTACTCCTTGAGACACAGTATGGTCACATATTGTGATGTGATGTGACCTTCCTCTGCCTCGGTTCCTTTTCTAAGGCATGTTGTGTTCCCTACCTCTGACAACTACTTTAAACTCCTCCCAATATCCCGCCAGGATGTTGGTCTCATTCTGGTTCAGTTGCGTGAGATCCCACCTTTACGGGTCCTACCTTCCCCGGAAACAATCAGATGAAAAAGACCACTTACTCATTGGGAAGGCAGTATCTAAATGGGATTGAGAAGAAAAGGGGACGAAGTACAGATATGCAATTCAATCAATTAACAAACAAAATAAAGCAAAGAGAATATCTGGTAACTTATCTGTTAATGAGATATTCCTGTATGAATGTAGCCTATTAAAACAGTGGCAGATGTTTGGATGGTTTCTGAGACAATATGCTGAAATAATATTTTTGTTACTTTTGTTTCTAGTTTTGGATCGTTTATGATTGGACACAACAGCAAACACATTCACCACTTTCACATGAATACACCAAAGTATTTCCTCCAGCATAATAAAGAAGAAAAAGTTAAAATGTGATTTCAGTAATAGCAATATTTTGATGTTATACATATCGTAGTACATATTATTTGAAACTATGGACTATTACTACAAGATGTGTTTTGACTTTATTAAGGATGGTATTGTATGATGGCTAAAACATTAGAAAGCACATGACCAGAAAAGACCTACATCATCAATTCTACAACATCTATTACAAACTTGTGCAAATTTAAAAAAACTGGGATAACTTTAGAGTCTTTATGGATTCTTCTTTTGTTCCTTTTCTAGATAGGACTTTACAATCCCAGCAACTTAGAAACTATTAAGTTGCATTTAACTTCCAATTGTCTCTATTTTTAAAACCCTCAAATTTGATGCTAATGAGATACATACCAGCTACTTGTTGGAAATTTATTCACTTTACTGAAGGCAGAAGTTCAGTCTAGTTTGATATCCATATTTCATTGAAAGCAGATTGTATAATGCAAAGTGATGGCAGTGGTTGAAATTATTCCTTAAATATAATGTTGTAATGATCAATTACATCAAGAATGCTGGCTACTGATCTTCTCACTCTTGGTGGAAGTGAATTCATAAGTACGAGTAAAAATAGGATTTAGACTTGCCTACAGCAGAATTATTATTCACGTCAAGTCCTTTTGTGGTACTGTTCATTGACCATTGTTACTAGCTTGAACCCTGCAATTCAATAAGTGTGAGTGCATCTCTGACATGAAAAAGAAATTATAAAACTTGGGGATGACAGAACATCAAGTAAGTTATATGTTTTCCCCTTTCATACTTGTTTTCTTACACAAGTTACCATTTGCTAGCTGATGTAATGAACAGACATGTTTTCTGGCAACTGACAATGATTCAATGACTAGTTTAAAATGTTTGGGTTAGGAATAGGTTGGTGAAGAATGTGTTACGAGATATATACAGAAATTCAGAAGCAATTAGGTCAACGTAATGATAGCTGTTTGCTAGCACAGAACTTCAGTACTGCTGAAAAGACACATTAGAGCAATTTGCAAAAAATGTAAAAAGTAATAAGGTGTCACAGTGAGTTTTGAAAAGATTTGTAGCTCATGTTGAGGTTCTGGATGTAGGTTGCTCACTGAGCAGGAAGGTTCATTTTCAGATGTTTCGTCACCACACTAGGTAACATCATCAGTGAGCCTCCAGACGAAGCACTGGTGGTATGGCCCGCTTTCTCTTTATGTGTTTAGGTTTCCTTGGGTTGGTGATACTATTTCTTGTGGTGACATCATTTCATTTCCTGTTCTTTTTCTCTGGGGGTGGTAAATGAGATCCAAGTCAATGTGTTTGTTGATAGAGTTCCAGTTGGAATTGCCATGTTTCTAGGAATTCTCATGTGTGTCTATGTTTGGCTTGTCCTAGGATGGATGTGTTGTCCCAGTCGAAGTGGTGTCCTTCCTCATCTGTATGTAAGGATACTAGTTAGAATGGATCATGTCTTTTTGTGGCTAGTTGATGTTCATGTATCCTGGTAGCAAGTTTTCTGCTTGTTTGTCCAATGCAGTGTTTGTTACAATTCTTGCAAGGTATTTTGTAAATGACATTAGTTTTGCTTGTTGTCTTTTTAGGGTCTTTCAAGTTCATTAGCTGCTGTTTCAGTGTGTTGGTGGCTTTGTGGGCTACCATGATGCCAAGAGATCTGAGTAGTCTGGCAGTCATTTGCGAGATATCTTTGATGTAGGAGAGAGTGGCTAGGGCTTCTGGATGTGTTTTGTCTGCTTGTTTGGGTTTGTTGCCGAGAAGTCGGCGGACTATGTTCATTGGGTACCCGTTCTTTTTGAATTGACTGTATAGGTGATTTTCCTCTGCTCTGCGTAGTTCCTCTGCACTGCACTGCAGTGTGTGGTGCACAAATAGTCTAAATCCTATTTTTACTCGTACTTATGAATTCACTTCCACCAAGAGTGAGAAGATCAGTAGCCAGCATTCTTGATGTAATTGATCATTACAACATTATATTTAAGGAATATTAAGGAATAATACAGCTTTGATTGTGGATGTTGGGATGATTGCTTCTTTAGTTCAGTATTTGGTCTGTATGTGTTGTTTTCTTGTAGACGCTGGTTTGAAGTTCCCCATTGGCTGTTCGTTCTATTGCGACATCAAGGGACAGTAGTTTGTTGTTGTTTTCCTCCTCTTTAGTGAATTTTATGCCAGTAAGGGTATTGTTGATGGTCTTGAATGTTTCCTCTAATTTGTTTCGTTTAGCGATGACAAAGATGTCATTCACGTAGCGGCCTCAAAGTTTGGGTTGGATGGTTGCAGAGCTTTTCATTCTAGTGTCTATATTACTGCCTGTGCTAAGGGGAACTTCAAATTAACGTCTACAGCAAAACAATACATACAAACCAAATACTGAACTAAAGAAGCAATCATCCCAACACCCATAAACGAAGCTGCATTCGAACATTATTTCAATGAGCCACCACGTACTACAGCACAGAGGAACTATGCAGAGCTGAGGAAAATCACCTATATAGTGTATTCAAAAGGAACAGGTACCCAGTGAACATAGTCCGCCGATTTCTCAGCAACAATCCCAAAGAAGCAGACAAAACATGTCGAGATGCCCTAGCCACTCTCTCCTACATCAAAGACATCTCGCAAATAACTGCCAGGCTACTCAGACCTCTTGGCATAATGGTAGGCCACAAACCCACCAACACACTAAAACAGCAGGTAATAAACATGAAAGACCCTATACAGACAACAAGCAAAACTAATGTCATTTACAAAATACCTTGCAGAAATGAAACAAACACTGAATTGGACAAACAGGCAGAAAACTAGCCACCAGGATACATGAACATTAACTAGCCACAAAAAGATATGACCCACTCTCACTAGTATCCTTACATACAGATGAGGAAGGACACCACTTTGACTACGACATCACATCCATCCTACGACAAGCCAAAACGAGAAATGCACGGGAAATCCGTAAACATGGCATTCCAACCAGAACTCTGTCAACAAACACATTGACTTGGATCTCATTTACCACCTCCTGAGAAAAAATACGGAAAATAAAATGACATCGCCACAGGAAATGGCATTACCAATCCAAGGAAACCTAAAAAATGTAAATAGAAAGCGGGCCATACCACCAGTGCTTCATCCGGAGGCTCACTGATGATATTACCTAGTATGGTGATGAAATATCTAAAAACAAACCTTCCAGCTCAGCAAGTAAACCTACATCCAGAAGTATCACATAGCGTTTCCTCTTTGAGTTTGCAACAAGCGTGATAGCCAATCTGCCTGTATTTGCAAAATTCACATCAGTGTCCAACATTATATGCGATACTGCAATTTGTTAAATAATCCTGAGTGTGCAAAGAATTACACTGACAACCAATTTAGGACTGTTAATCTGGTTCGCAGTATAGTACATCTATGTAACAGAAGCTACATATATTAAAACATAGAATTCTGTTCTTGAAGACAGAAAGACCATGTGTACATTGCTTGTTTCAACTCAACAAAATAGGTGATTGCACTGAGAAATGAACCAGAAAATGGCTATATGTTGTGTAATCAGAAAATTTAAACATAGTATGGCAGTCGTCATCATACAGAACATTGCTTGCATTTTATTTTGTATTTCCCACAAATTTTATCTTGTTGAATGAATGATGAAAATTTTTAAGATAAGTATAAAAATACTTTAAAAAGCCTGCCTCCCAAATCACATGAAACAACAACCCCATGTCCACTCTGATGGACATTTTTATCTGGACTTTTAGAGATGATACATTGCTTATGGTTTTGGTTTCCTTACTTTATTGAAGAACACAGAATATTGCATTTAGGGTGCACTTTTTGTGCACTTCCAAAGATTGTGTATTGTCCTCTCAGGGAATTTTTGGAAAATCCAAAAGGAAAAGGATAGTACGATTGATCAGTGAATTGGTATTAAAAGGTGTAATGCCTTAACGTGTTATTACCCAAATAAAATGGTAAATGGCTGTTAAAGCATGAGATTAACTAATGTGAATTATACAATTATTTCTTCATGTAGAACAGTGAAACAGATTCTGGGGTAAGATATTTCCGCATATTTTATGTATACATAATAAACTAGCACTTTTCAATAAGCTTCCAATTCTGTTGAAACTAAAATCAATATGTTTGAGAAGACAACTGAATGGAAATTTAATACTCATCCACAGGGATGTTTTTGATAAATAAAAAAAATTGAGATCTAAACTGCAATTTTACGAATACAAATATTTTTTGGAAAGATTACAACAAAATTTAAGTAGGGATAATGCTCGGAGGAGAGTTTGCAGTTGTTTCAGAAAAGGAAGCAAGTGGTAGTGAAGTAGAAAATGTTCAATAAGTTGAAGGTAAATAGTTTCTGGATTAGTGGTGCTAGAAGAGCACAGCAGTTCAGGCAGCATCCAAGGAGCTTCGAAATCGACGTTTCGGGCAAAAGCCCTTCATCAGGAATAAAGGCAGTGAGAGATAAGCTAGAGGAGGGTGGGGGTGGGGACAAAGTAGCATAGAGTACAATGGGTGAGTGGGGGAAGGGATGAAGGTGATAGGTCAGGGAGGAGAGGGTGGAGTGGATAAGTGGAAAAGGAGATAGGCAGGTAGGACAAGTCCGGACAGTGCTGAGCTGGAAGTTTGGAACTAGGGTGGGGTGGGGGAAGGGGAAATGAGGAAACTGTTGAAGTCCACATTGATGCCCTGGGGTTGAAGTGTTCCGAGGTGGAAGATGAGGCATTCTTCCTCCAGGCGTCTGGTGGTGAGGGAGCACTTTCCGCTGCCACCGCAGGAACTGTAAAACCTGCGCCCACACCTCCTCCTCACCTCTATCCAAGGCCCTAAAGGAGCCTTCCACTTCCATCAAAGTTTTACTTGCACATCCACTAATATCATTTATTGTATCCATTGCTCCCGATGCGGTCTCCTCTACATTGGGGAGACTGGGCGCCTCCTAGCAGAGCGCTTTAGGTAACATCTCTGGGACACCCGCACCAATCAACCACACCGCCCCATGGCCCAACATTTCAACTCCCCCTCCCACTCTGCCGAGGACATGGAGGTCCTGGGCCTCCTTCACTGCTGCTCCCTCACCACCAGACGCCTGGAGGAAGAACGCCTCATCTTCCGCCTCGGAACACTTCAACCCCAGGGCATCAATGTGGACTTCAACAGTTTCCTCATTTCGCCTTCCCCCACCTCACCCTAGTTCCAAACTTCCAGCTCAGCACTGTCCCCATGACTTGTCTGGACTTGTCCTATCTGCCTATCTCCTTTTCCACCTATCCACTCCACCCTCTCCTCCCTGACCTATCACCTTCATCCCCTCTCCCACTCACCCATTGTACTCTATGCTATTTTCTCCCCACCCCCACCCTCCTCTCGCTTATCTCTCCACGCTTCAGGCTCACTGCCTTTATTCCTGAAGGGCTTTTGCCCGAAACGTCGATTTCGAAGCTCCTTGGATGTTGCCTGAACTGCTGTGCTCTTCCAGCACCACTAATCCAGAATCTGGTTTCCAGCATCTGCAGTCATTGTTTTTACCACCTTGAAGGTAAATAGTGAAAAGTTAATTGCATTGATCAGTATTGGTAGAAGTTTAAAGTCAGAGCTAGCATTAAACTAAAGTGAGACATCAGGGGTGTTTATTGTTTAAAGTAATGAGCTATCAGAAAATGTTGTGCAGTTGTTATGTCTCTACCTCTGGACCAGAAGATCTGGGTTCAACTCCCATCTGTTCCAGAGGTGTGTCCAAATACATCTGAACAGATGTATTAGAAAATGGGGTCCATGAAGATAAGTTACCACTGAACAAAATTCAGATTTGACGTTTAAGAGGCAATTAAGTAAACAAAGGCAAATATTAGAAGACAATGGGAAAAAAAACAATGAACTGGGTTGATTTTAGTGGTCTTAGTGGGGTACTAACATCAGCTGAAATGTGTTATGCTGAATAGCCTTTTTTGTACAAAAATTTCTCAAATAAGTCTTTTAATAAAATTATTTCAAGTTTATTATACTGACATGAATGCTTTATTGAAATGTTTATGTGTATGTTACTTTTCCAAAATTGAGTTTTCGGGAATAAATGTTTTTCTCAGTGGAAATAGAGCAGCATTATTGGTCACAAAGACTAATCAGACAAGAGAACTTCTAGCAGGCTATTTCTATACAAACATAGGAATTAGGCCGTTCAGCCTTTCATGACTTCCACATTCAACAAGATAATGGCAGATCTTATTATTTAAGAAATATTCTGCACTTACCAATGTGAATAACCTCAATTTTCCAATATATATTTAGATATTCCATTTGCCATATTCTTGCCTAATCACCAATCCTGTCCAAATCCTCCCGAAAATGCTTTATATCATTATCACAACACAGCTTTATAGTTATTTTAATCAACCTGATTGGACCTGATCTGACAAACCTCCAAGGGAGACTGGACGCCTCCTAGCAGAGCGCTTTAGGAAACATCTCTGGGACACCCGCACCAATCAACCCCTCCGCCCTGTGGTCCAACATTTCAACTCCCCCTCCCACTCTGCTGAGGACACGCATCGAGTTTAACGAGTACACAATATTTATGTAATTCGTTTCTCTTCCCACCTCCCATTGCTCCTCCCCTGTTTTTATTTCCCACTACTCTAAGCCTGACGCCCACTACTCTTGTTTATCTCTGAACTCATCCGACCTTGTCCGTTACAAAATGTTTATCTCTGGCCTCACAAGGCCGTTTGACCACCTTCCTCTGTAATCTTATTGTTATGTATCCTTATGACCTCTTGATTGTGTTTTTTTGCTGAAGCGGGAAACAGATGTTTGTAACTGTTTGTACAGGCATATCTAGCTTAACCCCTCCCCCCCCCTCACAGCAACTTATCTATTTGTGTGTAACATCTACCATTGTTTGCAGGCACATTTCATTCTTGTATGACATTTTAGCTAATACAAAAACAATTATAAATTTCCTTCACATAGTTTTCATTCTTGTTAACTCAGCTCTTGGCTGAAACAATTATACACTGGTGTGAGTTCACTTACCTTGCATAAGTAATTATGGTTGCAGAAGTAACACTGCTTTACCTAAATGCCTTTTTCTTTAATTATCATTTGTTATCTTCTGCATTTTTCTTTTAAGCATTGCCCCCAAAATTTGCAAGCATCATTTCAGAGATTTCATCCATCTTGGTCTCACTCATCCCTTCATTATTTGATAGATAAAGTTCTCCTGCCTGATTCCCTTTTAGGAGCATCTGTTTCATTAAGGCGGTCTCAATCAGTCTTTGGGTGTGCCTGCATATACAGGGTATGATGCAACAGCTATTGGCTACCAATACCCCGGCTACTACTATCAGGGAAGTAAGGATGGAAACCACCACCCCCTTCCGATTTCCAAACCATGATTCAAGCCATCCTGTGAGACATGAATTCTCAGTCAGTTCCTCTGCTAAGGTGGTCAATCCCCTTGAGGCCTGAGTAATTGAACCATCAGGTGCAGTGTTATTAGGAATAAAGATACAACAGCTTCCTCCTAACATCACATACATACCCCCTTTGTCTGCTAAAATCATATCAAGGACCATTCTGTTTTCCCATGCCATCCTACTTGTCGCATCAAGCTGTTCTGATATTCCTTTAACCGCATCTCTTGTATAATTTATAAATCGCTGCTGATGATAGAAAATGTAATTTATCCAATCTACATTTTTATTAATCGTTACCCACCAGACGAGAGCTGACTCAATGCTGCAATCTGGTTGCGAGCCTTGAACTCATCCGATACCCCTCTTGGAATTCCTATAGAGTCTAGATAAATCCTGTCATCAAAAGAGGTGTCTAATAATGATCTTTTACTTCTTCCCTTTATCTCTACTATCTTTCTCAAATGCCAGGGTAAATGGAATTGCCAATTGTACAATTGCACATATCCCTCTCCAATCCAGAGATAGGGTGGGTCTCAATATTTTGCCTCCATGGTACCACCATAGTTCTGCTCGGGGAATCTTTAGTGTTGAGTAGTTCCCTCCCTTGTCCATTTCGGTGACATTCTTAATCTCTGTACATAATTTCAGCTCCCCCAAATCTCTAGACCGATTTGTACCTCGTCTATGCACACACGACGTGTGATTTCCGACTGCGGCTGAGAACATAGGGGGAGCTTTTAAATCTTTCTTCTCGAAGGGAGGGAACATCAGAGATAGGGAGGTACAGTTCCTATCATTCCATGCAGTCATATCCTGATACAGGGCTATCATACATTCATGCCCTTCCTGTCTCGCTCCCACCCGAGCGGAAAAAGGGACCATCTGGGCCACTGGCCTACTGGAGGCACATGCATAGCAATTGCTCTTATTCAGACTTTTTACAGTATACTTTGCCCATTCAACCCAGGCATTTGCATCCCGTATCTAGTTTCTATTTCGATGGTCTGTTTCAAGTCCTTCACCTCTATAATTTTTACCACTTTAGGGTCATCAGGAGGGGTGAAAGGTTGAATCTTATTATCCGGTAGTTCTAGGAGAAAGTGAGGACTGCAGATGCTGGAGATCAGAGCTGAAAATGTGTTGCTGGAAAAGCGCAGCAGGTCAGGCAGTATCCAAGGAACAGGAGAAGAAAGGCTCATGTTCCTGAGGAAGGGCTCATGCCTGAAACGTCGATTCTCCTGCTCCTTGGATGCTGCCTGACCTGCTGCGCTTTTCCAGCAACAAATTTTCAGCACAGTATCCGGTAGTTCTGCCCATTTTCCCTTTCCTACGCTAATTCAAAAACAACAGCCCAAGAAATCATTCCCATTTGTTTTCATTTCTATCCCAAATGCTTCATTTAATTGTATCTCATAGGATTCCTCCCCCCCCCCCTCAGAATTGCTTCATGCCTTGTGGTTTTCTTTATCGTTAGGTATATTGGGTTACGCTCTTTATCGGGACAGTCGAGAGCTGGTTGGAAGGGGGCCCAGTGTACTGTGACGAGACCATTATACCAAGTACCATCCATCCCCAAGGCCATCCCTGTAGGACTTAGGATGTATCTCTGAGCTGTGGTACTGCCTTTGATTATCTACATCCCTATAATTTATTAAGCTGCATGCATCTGCGTCTATTCTATTACCTTCTATTATCAGACTCAGGAACCATTAATAACACATATGAAAATAATGTTTGACAAAATCCCAATACTAAGAGAGCTAGTCTCATAACCCTAAGCATCCCCAGCATTCTAAAAATCATGCTGAAGCACCAAAAGACTTAATATACAATCCTACAGAAATAATCCCGCGCTCGCGTCGCCACTATATAATCGGTTACTCAAAGACTCTTTAGCCTGAGTTTCAGTGGTTCTTCTGTTGATTCGGATGTCAAGACTTCTTCCTCAACTGGAGATTTCACTGGCCCTTTGATCCGAGTGTAGTGAGTCCAGCCTTTTTCTGCCGTTCTTATCGCTGTTTCAGTGGTCAAAAGAGCTTGATACGGCCCTTCCCAGTCCAGTTGCATTTTAGTCTCTGTCCATGATTTTACTAAGACCCCATCTCCTGGTCGAATTGGATGAACAGCAAATTCAAGGGGCAAGTCTGTGCCAATAAACCCTGTTTCCTGAGGAAAGACAAAGAGGAGGACAAGCCCACTATATAGTTCTTTAAGAACAAATCTTTAGTTTCTGGTCCCAGTAACTCTCCTTTCGTCCCCAAATAGGGTAGTCCGAATAATCAGGGGACAGCCCCAAATCTTTCTTTTTCCTCTCTTTCAGTAAATATTGGAGCTTCCCGAGGACCTAGGACAGTAGGTATTAAGGAATAAACCACTGCTTCTTTAGTTACCTCATCGGCCAGTAATATAGCTTTCCATTCTTTAATTAACAATGAATTAATGCAGTCCTGTTTTAAATTAACCATGAATCAATATGACAGGTCACTGAGAATATGTGAAGGGATCCTGCCAATTAATATTGATTCAGGCTAACACAATCGATTTATTATAAATATTAATTATTCATTATATATTATATAAATATAAAAATCATTATCTGTAATTCAGGGTGGAAATGCAACAAGTGACTAAAACATTTTTTAAACTGTAATTGCGCAGTTCTGTTTGTTTACTAGTCACTTGTGACTTCTCATTCTGTTTCTGTAATTGTTTTGCTCGAGCACATTCATTTTTAAGAACCTCAACAGGTTTCATAGCACCATTTGCAGTTAATTCAATCCCCAATTTTGGTGGCAGTATCTTGTCATGAGCGCAAAACTGATTCTTTGTGCCTCTCATCACAAAACTGTTGCCATAATCCAATTTATTCTTTTGTTCCCATTGCCTTGGGCTTAAAATTTAAGGATGACCTTAGTGCCCCTGTATCGACTAGAAAAACTATGTCCTCTTTATAAAGTCCCACCTTTAAATTTATCAAGGGTTCCTAGTGGGTCCCCAGGGGCAGGAACCCCTGACACCCCTAAGGTTTATAAACTGTACTGCATTTGCTTCCTTTTTCAGATCTGGACACTCTCCTAAAGTGACTTGTCTTTCCACAGTAATAACATCCCGCCTGTGGGGATTTCCACTTCAATCCTTGTTCCTGTCCACCAGACCCCTTAACACCTCCTCCCCGACCATTCCGGTTTCCTTCTCCTTTTAGTTTTGTCCTTTTCTTTATTATCTCATCAACCGTGGCTATCATTAGTTTTGCCTTTTGTTTCTACATCTAATGTTACATTGCCAGATCAATTGCTGACCCGATTTAACCAATTGAGCAGCTTTAGGGCCACCTAATGGCCATTCTTCATCACCCAATGTTTTGTTTAGACCTTGAAAATTTTTTTTTAAGAAATATTGTAATATTTCTTGGTCCCCATAACTTCAAATACCAATTCATCAATTTATGCTTGTCTAACTTTAAAGCCTGTTACTAACTTGTAAATATATATTTATATATTACAAATTAATTTATTCAGTATTTAATATTTAAAATGTAAAATGCATACAGTTCCCAATTTTGAAATCCACTATAATTACCCAATTTTAGTCCCTTAATTTATATCCAAAATCATGTTTCTCAAGTAGTCCTGACCAATCATTGCTCAATTACAATGCTATAAGTCGTGCAATAACCGGAGCTGCCTTAAAAGAATTTGTCTATTCAAGTTAGAAAAAAAAACTTCTAATGCATGAAGAATGGCCGAATCCAAGGTCACAGATATTAACCATAGGATTTTTTAAATGTTACAATTTAATGTTAAACTGAAACTTCAACTGTCCTCCATAAATTGCTTTTATGTAATGATAAAAGAGATTAGTTAGAAACTGACAGTAAGGCAGTCATGACCTGTAAAAGGAACAGGAGTTAACATTTTATTTCATAAAATCCTTAACCTTAAAAGAAATCATGTTAAATTTCCATAATAGAGATCAGATTCAAAACAGTCCTGGCTCTCAAGCTCCAGGGAACAAAGCACAAACATTCAATCACCAACAAACAAATGTGCATTCAAACCGAATCACAAAGGGTTAAACTTTCCATTAGCTGTACAGCTCTTTCTCTCTCTCTCTCTCTCTCACACACACACACCGTATTTCACAGGCACTTTCTGAGCTTCCCGCCACAACACCTCTAAGTGCTCCTCGCTTCACCCCTCTATCTTTTAAATTTTTTTTTCTGGATATCTGGCCATGATTTAGTTAAAAAATGTACCCTCAGTAGCCCTTCAGCTACTCGCCCTTCTGACTTGAAGCATAATCAGATTCCTCCTGACTGTAAGGCTCTTTTCCATTGACATATAAATTTAAATATTTACAAACCCAGTCTTTGCCCGACCCGTACTTTGGCCAAAGATGGCAGGACAAAGAATGGATTCCTTAGTCCATACAAAGCAACAATATTTAATCATCTTTTTCCTATCTTTTTCCCTTGTACAAGTATTATTTTTCCAAGTCCACACATCCTGCCCAACGGACTTTCTGGAGGCATATTGTAAGGGACCCTGCCTCCATTTCCATTGCCTTTTTTCTTTTATTTTACCGGAGGCTTTTTCCTTATCCACGGCACAGCCCATATTGAGTTCCTTTGTTAGTCCCTTATTAACGACTAAAACTCAATCCCGACCACCAAGGCAGTACTTAAAAGTCAATTTTTTAATCCTGGTCTGTGCACAGAGTTGCCTGGCCCCTTTTGCCATATTTTCTATCGATGTCCTTTCACGGTCTGATTCAGATGTCTCTCTTGTGGGATTTGTACCAGTCACCCAAGGGAGCGGACCAAACCGGGACATGAGACCGCTCCTCAATCGGGATCGGGACGCGTCTTCCCAGTGTCCAGGGCCAGCTACTCCCCCCGGCAATGGAAGAATATCCCGGACAAGCCCCCAGTTGTGAGAAACGAAGCTCATTCATTTCAATAATTTCAGTCCGAGACAAGATCTGAAGCAGTAGTATCATTTATTACGCTCTTTCAAGAGGGGTGTGGTGTCTACTATTTACAAGGTAGTCACACACACACCGAGCTTAACGAGTACACAATATTTATGTAATTAGTTTCTCTTCCCACCTCCCATTGCTCCTTCCCTGTTTTTATTTCCCACTACTCTTGTTTATCTCTGAACTCATCCGGCCTTGTCTGTGACAAAATTTTTATCTCTGGCCTCACAAGGCCGTTTAACCACCTCCCTCTGTGGTCTTATTGTTATGTATCCTTCTTCACTGCCGTCTGTTTCCATGCTTGCCAAAGCATTATTTCCTTTTATTCTTTATTTACACTGAGCCCTATGACCTCTTGATTGTGTTTTTTTTGGTGAAGTGGGAAACAGATGTTTATGACTGTTTGTACAGGTATATCTAGCTTAACCAACATCCCCCCCCCTCACAGCACCTTATCTATTTGTAACATCTACCATTGTTTGCATGCACATTTCATTCTTGTATGCACATTTTAGCTAATACAAAAACAATTATATATTTCCTTCACATAGCTTTCATTCTTGTTAACTCAGCTCTTGGCTGAAACAATTATACACTGGTATGAGTTCATTTACCTTGCATATAATTATGGTTGCAGAATTAACACTGCTTTACCTATATGCCACTGCCCGAAACGTCAATTTTCCTGCTCCTCGGATGCTGCCTGACCTGCTGTGCTTTTCCAGCACCACTCTAATCGAGACTTGAATCAGGACTTCTGGACTCAAGATAGGGATACTATCACTTGCAATACAAGAGCCTTCCACATAGTTTTGTATCAATAAATGAGAGTAACGTTTTTATTTCCAGTCTCTGTTTCCGAGGAGAAATTGAGGACTGCAGATGCTGGAGTCAGGCGCTGGAAAAGCTCTGCAGGTCAGGCAGCACCCCTCCCCCAGCTAGCTCTCAGCCCTCTTTCCCCTCTTCCTTACCCAGTCCTGAGGAAAGATCCTGCCCGAAACATAAAGAGTTGGTTTTCTGAAAACCTTAATCTATCCCAATACATAACTTGTCTCATGTTCTTTGATTTTGCTAAAGTTAAAAATCACACACCAGGTTATTGTACTTCCAAATAAACCTGTTGGACGATAACCTGGTGAACTTTGTCCACCCCAGCCCAACATGGCACTGCCACATCTAGATTCTGCTAAACAAGCTCCTGCAAGAAACCTTATTAACCTTCTGAAAATTTAAGTAGGCTACATCCATTCACTTCCCATAATCAATTTTGTGACGGATAGCCCCTTGATCTCCAATTCACAAATCCAGTTATTCTGCCTTAGCTTTCTTTTAATCCAAGCATCTATTGATCACAGTTAAAAATCACACACCAGGTTATAGACCAACAGGTTTAATTGGAAGCACCAAGTTTCGGAGCACCGCTCCTTCATCACCACCCGATGAAGGAGCAGCGCTCCGAAAGCCAGGGCTTCCAACTAAATCTGTTGGTCTCTAACCTGGTGTTGTGTGATTTTTAACTTTGTACACCCCAGTCCAACACCGGCATCTCCAAACCATGCCTATTGATCACATCCTTTATGATCCTTTCCCCCGTCCACTAGTGAAAACTAATAAGTCTGTAGTCCCCTGTTTTCTCTCACTTCCTTATTAAATAGCGACATTTTTGTCGCTTCCAATTTGCAAGAATCACTCCACAATCTATTATTTGGAAGCAGATCACCCAATGCATCCAGCCACGTCTTTAAACCATACGGGGATGTTCGTGTCCTGGAGAACAACTTTCAGCCCCACTTTTTCTCCAGTACAACCTTTGTATCAATACTAATTTCCTAAACTCGTTCTCTCGGGTCACTTGGCTTTTTGGTTCTTGGGAATAGCTTCCTCGGTGAAAACGGACACAAACGTACCTACCATACCATTTCTCTTATTCCTCATTATGACTTGTCGTGACTCTGCCTTAGCCAAACCTCGCCATTGTAAAGGCTGATTTACACGGAGGTATAACTTATTTCTTGCCAATAGTGAGCACAATTCTTATTGCGAACGAGAAGTGTTTAACGGGAGTGGGAGTTTGCAAATGGGTTTTAACGCATTAAACTCGTTCGAGCGCGGCGAGAGTCAAAACAAGCAATTTTTAGAAAAGGCGGTGACTACTGATGAATGGAACTTGGCAAATCATCGCCGAGTCAGTGTAAATCTAAATGCAGAAAAATGTAACCATAGCCACGACCCCAACGGCACAATCCCGATGAAGTGGTTCACTTCTCCCCTCCCCCAATAACCAGCACAATAGGCCCCGGGCCGGCACTCTGATTGGTCCACGGCCCCTCTGTTGCTAGGATAGGGACTCATTCCTATTATTTACTGTCACGACGAGGTGGCGACTTCATTAGAAAACAGTATAAGTTAGCCGGGGGCGGGGGATAAATAACGCCAGGACACCATTCAACATCCCTCATCTTAGGAGTATGTCTCTCAATTTGCTTTAAACGTGCACATCGCAACGAATGGGTGACAAATAACCTGCACCGATTAGCGACCGTTCTCCCCGAGGCTGAAGGCGGAGCCAAGCCGAACCACCAGCCCCTCCCACCGGTGCGGGCCACTGTGATTGACATTCCATCAGCCAGTCGAACGCCGCCCTGCGAATTACGCGAGGTGGGCGGGCTGGAGAGCCAATCGCGGAGGGGAGAAGGCGGGACTTCCGTTGTTACTGGCTGGTTTCACCGGCACGAGCGGGAGCGGTTGTCCGGCGCGTTCTAAACCATCCTCGCCCTGAAAATGCACGCGGATGCAGTCAGTAAGTATGAAAGACTCGTCGCTCTAGCTATCGCCTATGGTGCATATACGTGGCTTTGCGATTTCTAGAGTCAGCATTATAGGGTTCGTTTGTTTTTGTTTACGTTTAGTGCTGGGTGTTCTTGTTTTACCTGTCTCTCTTTAATGGGGATGATTCGTGTGTCACAAAAAAGAGGTGACGCAGTTTTCTTGCAGTATCTCTCATTGTAATGTCCTGACTAACAAATTGCATTTTTTTCTCCTCATCGACCGGCTCACTGGTTGAAAGTAGATATCAGTAGATTGATATATCGTGTCGCTGGAGAAAGCAGGGGATGAGTATTCTCTTTCTCTCCTCCCCACCCCCCCAGTGCGGAAAGCCTTGTTAACTCTGCTGAGAAGCTGTCTGGAGTTGCTTTTATTTCAGGATATCGGGGAGGGAACAAGAATGAGGGATGTGTACGTCAACGGGCGGGCGCAATGTTCGTGATGTTTTGTGGGAATTGTAGTTCTGTGACCACACATTCTGCGATGACATGCCTGGTGGCGTCACAAGGGAACTGCAATCCCCAGACTGCCTACTGCCGTGTAATCAAGGGAAGCGTTTAGTCAGGGCTCACTACCTCCACTCTGATTGGCAGACTGGTCTCAATGCAATACTTTCTGCCTAGGTTGTTTTCATCCTTGGCCGTAGTGTCCGTTAGCAAAATAAATCTCTTTCTATGCATATTAGTTTATTTTAAATTGATTTAACCTTTTTTTTTGGATTAGTTTACATTGTCCACCTTTGCAAATTCACCCTGTGGGGTGGTCATGCAAGATATGGTGATGATTCTGTATTCCGGTCAGTTGATTTCTAATGTAGTTAACAATGTGATCCAGTTTTGTTTAATTATAGAAACCGTAGGACGGATATCATGTCTGATGGACCCATTCTGATCGAAAATGCTTATAGTTGCACAAACTGCTTGGATTTGATCTAGGTGGCTAAACCAGCTTTCACACCTCGAAGCAAATTCATCTGTTTGCTATTTGTTAGTGAAATTACATGTTTGTCTGTACTAAGAATAGATGACGTTTCAGTTTTAAAAAAACTGAGGGTATGACACCTGTCAGTACAGTCGTGACATGGTTTTGATTTATTGTCATGTGTGTTTTCTAACAAAGTACAGTGTAGTATTGTGCAGTGTTTTCACTCTCTGGTAGCATCTTAAAACACAAAGATAAACCAAAACTAAAGAATTTAAAGGCAAAAAATGAAGAAATAAAGTGTTCAACTTTACAGTCCTTTTTAGGGATTTAGGGCAAGTGAGTTCAATCAGAAGTGGCACAGTGGCTCAGTGGTTAGCACTGCTGCATCATAACACCAGGGTCCCAGGTTTGATTCCAGCCTCTGGCGACTGTGCAAACTTCACACACACATTCTCCCTGTGTCTACAGTCAAAAGATGTGCAAGGTCGGGTGAATTGGCCATGCTAAACTGCCTATAGTGCTAGGTGCATTAGTTAGAGGGAAATGGGTCTGGGTAGGTTACTCTTCGGTGTGGATTGTTGGGCCGAATGGCCTGTTTCCACCCTAAGGAATCTAATGTAAAGTGTTCCACCTTTGGCCTGGTGGCCAGGACTGTGTCCCTTCTGCACAGTCACCACTGGAATGAAAGTCATCTCTACACAGTACCATTTTGCCACTGAGAATAGATGGACAGCAGGCACTACTGACACTGCGAGATACCACTCCAGCCCGAACTTGACTGTGCCTCCACGAGTCAGCTTCAGATCTACTTCACCAATGCGGCCGCTGCTGATACCACTGGTCTCGTACTGGGCCCAAACTCACCACTACCTCCGTGAATCTAAGCTCAGCTTCGATTTAAATGTTGGTTGGAATATGATTACCATTACCGATTTCTCTTCAGTGCCCCAGTGTCATAGAACTTTCTGAATGAAGATGTATCAACTTCTGACCCAGTTTTCAGCTGTGGAAGTTTTGTTATTCTTTGTGCTGGACTCGTACAGTCTTTTGCAATACATTAAATTTCAATCCCCATTTGAAAGTGAAATTTGGCCTGTTAAATTGAAGTAAATCAAAATTGCATTTTAAATCACTTATAATTATAATAGACTAATTTTATTGTGATAGTTGTTTTTGAAACTCGTGGATCAAAATGAAGAAAAGAAATGCTTAATAATGTGGTTCAATACAAATTGTATTTGCAACTTCTGTTTAAATCCAAATGTAAATGGGTGCTTTTATATTTCAGTAATAAGCAAAGTTTTAGAACTAGAGTAGAAAATGCACTGAATGAATCACGGCTGTTGTTCGCAGGCTGTTCAAGAAGTTTGAAAATCTAACATTTGAGATATGGAAGATGTTTTGGTTTCTGTATGTATTGACATATGCACTGCTGAGTGTGAAACTGGGAGGTACAGGATATTCAGGACTGAGAGTTTAGAACTAAGTGTAGATACGTGAACTATTAAGGTATCATTCATTTAATTGCATTTTGAGATTATTCCTATTTTTAATTTGCAAACAGTAATTTTAAATTTGCATTCTCGCATGTTGATACATGTACTTAAATGATTTATAAGGAAAGAGAAAAATTGCACTTCACTGAAAAGTTACTTGTTTTTGATATAAATTTGTGCTTAATAGTTTAGTTCTAATTATCTCATCTATTAAATGAACATGTCATATTTAAGGGCAAGTCAAATATGCTTAGTGGTTAAAAGTTTCCTTTTGAGGACTATGGTAATAGTCATAGTGATGTACAGCATGGAAACAGACTGTTCGATCCAACTCATCCATACCAAACAGATCCTAAATTAAGAGTTCCATTTGTCAGCACTTGACCCTTCCTGTTCATATACCCATCCAGATGCCTTTAAATGTTGTAATTTTACCCGCCTCCTCAATTTCCTCTGGCAGCTAATTCCATACATGCGTCACCCTCTGCATGGAAAAGTTGCCTCTTAAATTCCTTCTAAATCTTTCCCCTCTCACTCTAAACCTATGCCCTCTAGTTCTGGACTCCCCCATGCCAGGGAAAAGACCCTGTCCATGCCCCTCTTGATTTTATAAAACTTTTATAAGGTCATTCGTCAGCCTCCAATGCTCCAGGGAAAATTGCCCAGCCTCTTCCCTATAGCTCAAAGCCCCCAACCCTAGCAAAATCCTTGTAAATTTTTCTAAACCATTGTCAAGTTTCACAAAATCCTTCCAATAGAATGTTGCACACAATATTCTAAAGGTGCTCTAACCAACATGACCACCCAAGTCCTATACTCAATGTTCTGACCAATAAAGACAAGAATACCAAATGCCGCCCTCACTATCCTATCTACCTGCAACTCCACTTCCAAGGTTCTTTGACCCTATGCTCCAGTATTTTGACAGCACTTGCCAGGGCATAACCATTACGTGTATTATAACTGCCCTGGTTTGCCTTTCCAAAATGTAGTGCGTCACATTTATCTAAATTAAACTCCATCTGCCACTCCTCAGCCCATTGTCCTATCTGATGAAGATCCCGTTGTAATCTGAGGTGATGCTATCCACTACACTTCCAATCTCTGTCATCTGCAAACTTACTGTATTCCATGTGATTTAACCTTGTTAACCAGTCTACCATGAGGACCCCAAGCAAAAACCTTACTGAAGTCCCTATAGATCATGTCCACTGCTCTGCCCTCATCAATTGTCTTTGTTACCAAATATACTCGAGTAAAAGTTGGTCTCATGTAAAAGTCGCCCCCCTATTTTTGTTCAAATAACCTGGAATTTTCTATATCTCGTAAAGGTTGGCCGTAGTTCTTCACAGATAACAGATCAATGTTTGTGTTAGTATGCTGGTTGTAACGTTCTGCTCCAGCTTTCCAGACTGCCAATTGATCCACTCCGCTCCCAGTCTTCCCGTCTGCTGTTTTCCGGTTTTCAGAATTGCCAGAATTCATTGTTTTTCTTCATTTTGTTTAGAGAACATTTGGGCTTATGCTAATGATACAGAATGAATTTTGACAGGTGTGACTTTCAGCCGCTCAAATTTAGTATCAATGTAATAGTCAACCCCATAAGTTTAACCTTTTTTAAAAAGTAGTCAAATTTGACTATTACTGGAGTATATGCGGTGGTACTTAAGAAAACTCAATCAAGTTAGTGAGACATGATTTCAGATGCACAAAGCCATGTTGACTATCCCTAATCAGCCCTTGCTTTTCCAAATACAAGGAAATCCTGTACCTCAGGATTCCCCTAAAAGAACTTGCCCACCACCGATGGCAGGCTCACCAGCCTGTAGTTTCCTGGCTTTTCCTTACCACCTTTCTTAAACAGTGGCACCATGTTAGCCAATCTCCATTCTTCCGTCACCTCACCTTTTGACTATCAGTGATCCAAATAGCTCAGCAAGGGGCCCAGCAATCACTTCCCTAGCTTCCCACAGGGTACATCTGATCAGGTCCCGGTGATTTATCCATCTTTGTGTTTAAAGTTGTCCAGCACCACCACCTCTGTAGTATGGATATTTTTTCAAGATGTCACCATCTATTTCCCCACATTCTGTATCTTCTGTGTCGTCCTTCATGATAAACACTAATGCAAAATACTTGTTTAGTATCTTCCCCGCTCTCTTCACCTCTTTCCCCCCCCCCCCCCCCAATCTCCTGTGGTTTCACACCTCAGCTGTCTTGCTGATCTTTGAGGGGCCCTATTCTCTCCCTAGTTACCCTTTTGTCCTTAATGCGTTTATAAATAGATTCTCCTTAACCCTATTTGCCAAAGTCATCTCATATCCCCTTTTTGCCTTCCTGATTTCCCTCAAGTATACTCCTACTGCCTTTATACTCTTCTAAGGATTCACTCAATGTCTGTTGTCCAGACCTGACACATGCTTCCTTCCTTTTCTTGACCAAAGCCTCAATTTCTCTGGTCATCCTACACCTGCTAGCTTGCCTTTCACCCTAACAGGAACGTATTGTCTCTGGAGTCTTAATATCTCATTTTAGAAGGCTTCCCATTTTCTAGCCATCTTTTTGCCTGTGAGTATCCATTTCCACCAACCCTGCCCCCCCACCCCCCCATCCTCCGCAATCAACTTTTGGAAGTTCTTGCCCAAAACCATAAAAATTAGCTTTCCTCTGATTTCAGATCTGGTCTACTCTTTTCCATCAGTTATTTCAAACTAATAGAATTATTGTCACTGGCCCCCAAAGTTGTCCTCCACTGACACCTCAGTACTTCCTCTGCCTTATTTACCAAGAGTAGGTCAACTTTTGCACCTTCTACAGAAGGTACATCCACGTACTGAATCAGAAAATTTTCTACACCTAACAAATACCTCTCCGTCTAAACACTTAACACCATGGCAGTCCCAGTCCTTGTTTGGGAAGTTAAAATCCCCTACCACAATCACCCTCTTATTCTTACAGGTAATGGAGATCCCTTACAAATTTGTTTCTTAATTTCCTACTGACTATTAGGGGGTCTATGGTACGATCCCAACAATGTAATCATCCCTTTCTTATTTTTCATTCCACCCAAAGAACTTCTCTGGACCTATTCCCAGGAATATCCTCCCTAAGTACAGCCATAAAATTATCCCTTATCAAAAACACCACTCTCCCTCCTCTCTTGCCACCCGTTTTATCCTTCCTATAGCTTTTATATCCTGGAACATTAAGCTACTAGGCCTGTCTATCCTTGGGCCTCATCTCTAATTGCTATAATATCCCAGTCCCATGTTCCTCATCATGCCCTGAGTTCATCTGCCTTCCCTGTTAGGCCTCTTGTGTTGAAATAAATGCAGTTTAACTTATCAGTCTTACCTTGTTCTCTGCTTGTTCCTGCTTGCCTTGACTGTTCAACTTGTTCCTTTTCCCAACTGTACCAGTCTCAGACTGCCTGTTGCCTCATGATCTCCCTGGACCCCATCCTCCTGAGCAGCTCAAGCAAATCTCCCTGCCGATATATTAGTCCCCTTCTGATTCAGATGCATTTCATTCTACGTATACACGTCACTTCTACCCCAGAAGAGGTTCCAATGATCCAAAAAATGTGAACCCTTCTCCCCTGCACCAGTCCCTCAGCCAAGCATTCATCTGCTCTCTCCTCTGATTCCTACCCTCACTAGTTCATAGCACCAGGAGTAATCCAGATATTACAACTCTCGAGACCTTTTTTTAAATTCCTGCCCAACTCTCTATATTCTCCCTTCAGAATCTCTATCTTTTCTCTTCCAACGTGCACAATGACCTCCTGCTGGTCTTTTTCTCCTCTTTGAGAAATCCTTGATCCTGGCGTCAGGGAAGCAACACACCATTCTGAATTATTGCTGTTGGCTGCAAAAACGTATGATTAGAGTCCTCCTACCACAATTGATCGCTTGGAACCTGACCTACATCTCGTTACATTCCAGGCAGTTTCAATACCAGGGGAATGTAGCATGACCAGGCAAGTTTCTAAGAGTCCATCTTCCTCTCCATTTGCCAAAAAGGCATACTTGTTTGAAATGGTGATAGCAACAAGAAACCCTTATACTGCTTGCCTCCATCTCTTACCTTTCCTGGAGGTAACCTGATTGTGTATCTGTGATTTTTCTCCCTTCCTATAACTACCATCCATCACATCCACTAGCTCATGTAAATTCCTCACTGCCTCTAACTGCTGCTCCAACCCATCCATGCGATCTGATCGAATTTGCAAACAGACACTTCCTACAGACATAATCATCAGTAACATGGAAACTCTCTCTAATCTCCTGCATTTGGCAGGAAGAGTGCATCACTCTGCTAAAGACCATCTTCGCTCCTTAACAATCTACAGTCTCAAGTAGCACAGCTTACTGTTCTAAAAAAGCACTGCTCCAGGCTAACTTAGTGCGTATGTTTTTATATTTTTAAAACTTAATCGAGACAGATCTCAATAAAACATGATCAAAAAAGTACCCTTGCTATTGTAGATTTACAGCAAAGTTACACTTAAACTATGCACTTAGCTTCTCCTGTGCTGTGAGCTCTCCCACACAGGTTCCTGTAAGGTCAACAGTGAATTTCGCTGTTTGTTAATTTTTCTTAGATGCACTCCAATGTCCAGAGATACTTGAACTCCAACAGCAAAGGCAGTAGCTGTGCAAATTCACTGCTGTGTCAGAAAACAGTAGATTTCTTTGTGGTTCATCATTTTTTAAGTTGAGTAAAATACTTCATATTAAATCTATTCTTTTTATAATTCATTTGAGATAATGATAAATGAGTGAATTATAATTTAATAAACTGATTAAGGGGTCTTAATGATTTTCTGAACTCTAGTAAAGCTTGAGCAGTGGTTAACTGAAGACTGAAAGCAGACATTCACCGAGAGGTATTTGTTTTTTGCACAACAATGAAGTTTATGATTTATCATCCTTGTTGTCAATGTTTCCATTGCAAGGTAATTGCTTCTAAATCATGAAATTGCAGAAAAATGCACCACTCTTTGTGGATTATTTAAACATTTCTAAAATCTGTATTTAGGACACTAATATTTTTAAATGATCCTTTAGTTCACAAACATCTCTGTCTAAAACTTTTGTACCTTCTCTGTCAAAGCTGCTCCAACTATCGTATTGATACAGAGTGTAATAGAATGAAGGGTTTTTGAAATTTGGTAGATATTTTTTCCTAGTTAACTTTTTTTTATAGGAAGATATGAAGAACAAATATTATTTTGTTAGTGCTTTGTAATGGAAGATTGTGTAACTTCTAATTGTGCATTAAGTTGAAAGTTCTAACAAAATCCAGAGATTTTTGTCTCTGTAAATTAATTGTTAGGGATTGTTTTCTGTAACAACTTAATGATTATTGTATCAGCTGACTGCCCAGATGTTGGAAGGTAATATAGATGGACCTTGTACATTTTAATATGTACCAGGTCCCGTGACCAACAGTATGGTTATTCTGATGAAACCCTGATTTCAGAGCGCATTTTGACAAATGTAACAATGTGACAAATGTGTTTGGGTCAACCCAATGGTTTTAAAATAGTCTGGTGTTGTTAATTTCTAACCTGTTATATAGTTTTCTTGTTCTCGCCTTACATGTATTTGGAAAGTTTTGTTTGATGTCTTGCCCTATGTTTCCTAATACTTTTAGCCAAAAGGTTTTTTGATCTTTTTCCTCCATTCCAGCTCTTACCCTGTTCATGGTGGTTTTATTTTGTGTGTTCATGATTCTTATTTCACATACTAAGCACTCTTCTAGTTCTTTGTGTCTGTAGTGGTTTTAGAGTGTCATGAGTAAGTCACTATCTTAATCAGAATGAAAAACTTTTGCAATTGGTTGAAGACTTTAATCTAATCATGTACTAGCTTTAGACTTTGTCATTCACTTCGTTAGCCCATGAATTCTCTGTTACTAAAATTGCATCTAAAGGATTTGAATTTTTATTTTTTGAGCCAGAGTTTTTGTTCAGCACCACCCACTGTTAAAAGCCAAGATTTGAATGCCAGAAGGCATATTAGTACTCTGAACAGAATATGAAAATTCTTATGTAAGAGAACAACTCATTTTTGGTTTCCACCCTCTAGTGAGTGTTTGCTTTGTTCCTCCTCCATCTCTGCTTATCCATGACCTTTTTGTATTTCCTTTTCTCTTATTTTTAACTCTAAATTGAAATTCCATGGTTTTTCTTTTTCTGTCTTTGTAAATTTATTTTCAAAATATGTGGAAAATACTATACCTTCTGATTTATGTCTCCTTTTTTTATTTCCAAATTTGCCCATTCTCTAGTGATGCCTTGGACTTGTGCCCTGGTTTCACAACATCAAAAATAAACTTTTTTGTGTTGAATTCATAACCTTCACCAAAAATAGTGATATGGGGTAAAGCTGAAATTTCCTAAATTGTCATTTTAAACTGATATAGCAAACTTTAAATGTGAACAATTGTTGTAGGATGGTAAGTATGTAAGTTAGCTTGTTGAGTTAGAAGATTTGTTTTCAGATGTTTTGTCACCATACTAGGTAACATTGTCAGAGAGTGTCTCTGGTAAAGTGTGGTGTTTGTCCCGCCTCTCTATTTATAGGTCTTGGTCTTTTAAGGTGGGTGATGTTGTAGGGTGAAGTAAGTTTGTGAGGCATGAATGGGAATGCCTTTGGAGGTATTTAGTATGCAATGAAGTCAGTTTTTAAAAAAACTAAAATAATAGCACCATCTTATTCCAACAGGTTGTGAATTTGTATTATGTCAAAGAGAATTTATGAAATTGAGGTACTGACTTTTAAGATTAAGTTTAGGTGGGGTGAAGACCATTTTTCTTTCTAATTGTAACCTCTGACACTAAAAGAAAGAAGTCAGGAACAGTTGTGTATGCATCAGTTGCCATTGTGCGACCTCAATACATGTGCTGAACTGTTCCTGACTCTCATAATGTCAACTGGTGTGTGCACAACTGTTCCTGATGCATTTCAGTCAGTGGCAGAAGCACTGAAATATTTTCAAGTATTGTAATTTATAAATATCTTAGCATTGCATGAATGCCTCATTAAGAGACAATTGCACTGATTTTTATTGGACCTATCCTGTAAAAATTCACTGGAGTTTTTAATATTAAAGTGGTGGCTATAGATAGACGTAAGACCACTTTTTTTAGTTGTGTACACAGAAGTTAAGCATTCACAAGAATAAAGATAATTTGTGAGCTAATTTCCTTAACAGAATCAAACCATTCTAGCTGGTTTTCTTAGGAGTTGAAATTTATTAGCATTGAGAAAGATCTGTATAATTTGTGTAATCCATGCTTAATCTTAATTTATTTGACAGTCATTTGTTCTCCACTTGATTCAAAATAGTTTTCATTTTTAGATTGCTTTATAGAAGCTAATTAAATTGATTCTTTATGGAGTTTTGACTTTGAATTAATAAGATTAGTAGTAGATTACAAATGAACAGATTTAAGTATTCAATCCTATTGTTAATGGCCTGGGTGCATTTAAGTGCAGCAAACTTCTTAATTAATCGGCTCCTATGTGATTAGGCGTGTGCTATTGGTCAAATATTTTGGTTGATCAAAAGATCCACATAATCAATAAAAACATATGCCAAATTGTAGAAACATAATGCAAGGGATATGCACATCATTTCTTTTTATTTATTTACAACATAAATCACTTGAATAATAATGCAGCTTTGCCTGGAACAAAACTTAATGGCAGAAAACCTGCTTACTCTCAACTTCACCTGACGACTTGGATATTGCAGAGTTCGTGATAATACATTAAATCTCCAGCATTTCTGTTTATCCAGATTGCTAGTTCATAAGGTGCTGATTAAAATGCAGTTTGCTGTACTAAGTTTTACATTATAAAAACAAAGAATTGGAGGAAATTTTGCATGTTTGTCTTCTAATGTTTATTTATTTCTTATCTTCCGATGTTGAGTTTAAACTTTTTCACTTTCTCCTAGATTTTCCACTAACTTCTCACCTGTCTACATTGGCCAATATTCACAAGATTTACCACACCTTAAACAAACTGGTAACTTCAATTTTCTTAATACTTAGTGCAGAGTAATTTGCTGCAAACTATTTTTTCACTAACCACATAAATGCAAACTTCAAAAGAAATGGCTTAAATACAAAATGACAGCAAACAAGTTGTCAAGTAATTTTCTGTACCCTTAAGTCTTTAGTTATCCTTCTGGGTTTTAGTCTACTAAATGGTTTGGTTTGAGTTGTTTGAAAAGTACATAACTTTAAACAAAAACTTTGCTGTGAATAGCAAACTTGGGTAAGAAACACAAATGGGAAACTGACTAATCAAATACAGCAGAACTTGGATGGACTGGCAAGCCTGGCTTTAATATGGAGAAACGTTATGGTTGGGCAAGTGTAATAAGTAGGAACTATGTAAGCTATAGCTATTGTTCTGTAGCCTGTGATAAGCAAGACCTATCTTGGGACTTGGTGGACATATTAATGAAGGCATCAAGGACCTCCTGTTGCGTGAGGAAGAAGGACCAGGATGACAAGATAAAGGGACTCTTGGGGAATGAGGGAGGTTGTGAATTTAGTCAAAAGGCAAAAGAAACATTATATAGCTTTAGGAAGCTAAAATTGGACAAGAGTCAATGAGGATTATAAAGCAGAAAAGAACTCTGGCAGGGAATTAGGAAAGCAAGAAGGGGCTGTGAAATGACCTCAGCAAGTAGGTTAAAGAGAATCCCAAGCATATGTTAAAAACAAGAGGATCACGAGGGAGAAGGTAGGATTAAGGAGGGAACTTGTGCATGAAGGCAGAGGATGTGGGCGAGATCCTAAATGAGTACTGGGCATCAGTATTCGGGAAGAATTATGGCGAATAGTGAGATTTGTGTGTGGAGCATGCTAATATGTTCGGGTGTTTTCAGATCAAGAAAGTAGTAATGTTGGCTCTCTTGAAGAGCGTTATGCTGGTATCTACCTCAGGTTATTGAGCGAGCCAAGAGGAGATTTCTGGGGCCTTGACCAAGATAGGAGTATCCTCACTAGCCACTGGAGAGGTCCCAGAGACTGGCAAGTAACTAACGTCCTTCCGTTGTTCAAGAAGTGGGGATACAGTCGGTTCTGATATGTGGCAGTTCTGTTTTCACGTGACCGCTCATTATAAAATTGTGCAATAGCCGTGCCACTTAAACAAATGGGCCAGAGTTGCGTTATAGCCAATACAGGTAAGGAAAGTTCGCATTCTACAAATAACTGTCTAAATTCTTCAATCTCATTTACAGCTAATTCGCGATGAAGAAGCACCCATGGTAGCAGTACAGTCTGTAATCCAGGAACCTATAGACCTGTGACTCTCTTATTGATGGTTGGGAAGCTGTTGAAGAGAATTCTTAGGGATGGGAGTTACACGCATTTAGAAAAGAATGGCCTAATTTGGGATAGTCGACATGGCTTTATGCGAGGCAAGTCATGTCTTACTTTCTTGATTAACTTTTCAAGGAGGTGACAAAAGTGATCAATAAGGGTAGAGCAGTAGATATTGTCTACGTGGATTTTAGTAAGGTTTACAATAAGGTCCCTTGTAGTAGGCTTATCCAGAAGATTAAGATGCATGCGATCCACAGTTATCTGGGTGCATGGATTCAGAATTGGCTTGTGCATAGAAGGCAGAGAGTAATGGTGGAAGGGTGTTTTCCAAGCTGGAGGTCCATGACTAGTGATGTTCTGCAGGGATCCGTTTTGGGACCTTGGCTGTTTTGTAATATATCAATGAAAATGTGGGTTAGTATGTGTGCAGACAATATTAACATCTGAGTTGCAGATAGTGTAGAAGGTTGTTAAAGGATACAGAGAGATATAAATCAATTAGAGACAGGCAGAGAAATGGCAGGTGGAGTTTAATCCAGGTAAATGAGAGATGAGGCACTGTGGGAGTTCAAATGTCAAGGAAAAGTTTACAGCAGGACCCTGAACAGCATTGATTTGCAGAGGGATCTTGGGATTCAAGTCCAAAGCTCCCTGAAAGAGACCGCACAAGTAGATAGGGTGCTAAAGAAGGTGTATGGCATACTTGCCTTTACTGATTGGGGAATTGAGTACAAGAGCCAGAATGTCATGTTGCAGCTTTGTAAGACTTTGGATAGGCCACGCTTGGAGTGTTGCATTCAATTCTGCTCACCACATTTACAGGAAGGATGTGCAGGCTTTGGAGAAGGTGTAGAAGAGGTTTAACAGTATGCTGCCTGGATTAGAGTCTGAGCTATAAGAAGAGGCTTGAAAAACTCAGGTTGTTTTCTCTGTAATGGCTGAGGCGAGACTTGATAGAAATCTATAAAATGATGAGCAGCATAGATAGGGCTGATGGTCACACTTTTTATCCCAGAGTTGAAATATCTAATGCAAGGGGGAATGCATTTAAGCTGAGCGAGGGAAAGCTCAATGGAGATGTGAAGGAGATTTTTACGCAGTCTGAAATACTGCTGCTACGGATGGTGGTGAGGTAGATAGGGGCATTTAAGGGACGTTTTAGATAAGCACATGAATATGCAAGGAAGGATATGGACGAAGGGCAAGCAGAAGTGTTTAGTTTAATTTGACGTAATGTTCAACATCAATATGGGCCAAAGGGTCTGTTCCTGTGCTGTACAGTTCTATATGGTAGTAAGGCATTGAGAAGACAGATGGTGAGTTACTCAGCGCAGTTTCTTGCCTCTGATCTTCTGTATGGTCCAGTTCTGATTCTGGTTAATGGCAATCCCAGGATGTTAGTGGGGGATTCAGCAATGATATAGTCATTAAAAGTCAAGGGGCACTGGTTAGATTCTTCTTCTTTGAAAGTGATCAATGTCTGGTGTTGCATGTCTCGATATTGTTCAATTCTTGTTGCATGTGGGCACAGGCTATTTCAGTATCTGAGGTGTTGTGAATGGTTTTGAACATTGTTCAACCACCCTAGACAGGATGTTCCAGATTCTTCCCACTGTATTTTAAAAAAACTTGCTCTTCACATCATTGGTGACCATTCCCACTTCTAACCTTTATTGGGGAGGGACGTCATTGACAAAGCAGCAGGAGCTGATTAGACCCAGGACACTGCCTTGAGGAACTCCTGGTACTGTGTTCTTGGTCCAAGAACCGTCAGTTTCCAATAACCATAGCCATTTTTCTGTGTGAAAACTTTCTCTCTGACTCCTCCTGACTTCAGCTTTTCTTAGACTCCTTTAATACCACATTTGGTCAAATAGTGTCATGACTTTGAGGACATTCAGTCTCACCTTGCCTTTGGAATTCAATTCTTTTGTTTGTATTTGGGGAGGGCTATAATGAGATCTGTAGATGCATGTTCTTAACACCTGAAACTGTGCATTGATGACCAGGTTCTTGGGGAGTGAGTGTTGCTTGATAACACACTCAATTACTCCCTCCATTACTTTGATAACAATAAAGATTAAACTAGATTAAGAACTGGTCAGATCTATTTCTCTGCTTTTTGAATACTGCTTATACCTGCTTCAATAATTTTCCACACTTTTGGGTAAAATAAATGATAGTGATTAAGGCCAGTTCTGGTGCCTCCAATTCTATAGCCTGGATAGTGTGCAGATTCATGGGCTTTGTGGTATCTAGTGATTTAAATTGGCTGAAAGTTGATATCCATGATGGGAATTTTGGGAAGTGATGGATTTTCTGCTCTAATTTTGGCTGAAATTGGTTGCAAATATTTTCAGCTTTTCTGTAGTGGTTTTGATAGAGCTAAGTGGCTTCTTGGGCAATAAAGAGGACCACATGACTGAAGTTTGATTCCTCACAAACAGCTAGACCAGTAAAGGTAGCAGATTCCTTCCCAGGAGGACTCTAGTGAGTCACATGAGCTATGTTGTATTTTATTATAAGCAGATACAAGCCATTGATTGGGATTTCACTTCAACAGATCGTAAGCTTACTAAAACAGAGTTGGTGGTTGAAGTTGCAATGTATAAATTTAGGTCAACCTATTCAAACATGTTATAACATGTCTCTCTGGGGCAAGTGAGACTTGAAGCCATACGTTATGACCTGGCTCCCTGGCCCTGTGAGGCAGCAGTGCTAACCACTGTGCCGCCCCTCACATAATTCACCATCTACCATGTCTCTCTCCTTTGAATACTGATGCAAAGTACTCATTATGGACCTCATCCACTTCCACATACACGTTCCTTCCTCTGTCCTTGAGTGGACCTAACCTTCCCAGCTACACTTTTGCTCCTCTTTTATGTCTAAACCGCCATGGAATTTTCCTTTAATCCTGTTTGCCATTACCACTGCTAAATGCTCAAATTAGAGCTGTATTACTGCAGTATTTCACTAAATGTTTGTCTAAGAAAAGATTGGCTTCACTATCACTATATAAAACAAAACTCAGTCTAGCACAGCAACCAGTCCTTCGGCCCAACCAGATTATGCTGACACCTGATTCCTTTCTGAACAAAAACCTTTTGCCTCTGTGCTGTTGTATTCCTCTATTCCCTGCCTGTTCATTTATCGATTTATGATGCCTCTTAAACATTGCAATTGTATCAGTCTCTTCCACCCCAGCAGCGCATTCCAGGCACTTAGCACAGTCTGTTTTAAAAAAAACAAAGAAAAACTGGCTCTCGCATCTCCTTTTAAACTTGCCCCTTTTACCTTAAACCTGTGTCCCTGAGTAATTAACATTTTCTACCCTGGGTGAGAAAGACTCCCAATTATCCATGCACCTCATAATTTTGTAAACTTCTATCAGGTCACCTCTCATCCTTCAATGTTCAAGTGAAAATAGACCAAGATGGTCCAATCTCTCTTCATAGCTTATCCCCTCCAAACCAAGCAATTTCCTGGTTAACTGTTCCTGTACCCTCTCCAAAGCCTCCACATTTTTCTGGTAGTGTGGCGACTGTAACTGTACACAGTATTCCAAATGCGGCCTAACTAAAGTTCCATATAGCTGCAATATGACTTGCCAATTCTTCTACTCTGTGCACTGACTGACAAAGACAAGAATGTCACCTGCCTTTACGACCATCTTATCCAAATGTTGCTATTTTCAGGTAACCATGGACTTGTACGCTTAGATCCCTATGGATGTTAATGCTTCTAAGGGTTCTGCCATTTACTATTTTTCTTTTTCTCCTGCATTGCAGCTCCCAAAATGCAGCAACTTGCATTTGTCTGTATCAAACTCCATCTGTCATTTCTCCAGCCTATCTATATCCTGCTATCTTCACTTTTCACTCTGCAGCACTCCCCTCACCCCCAAATCTTTGTGTCATCTATAAACTTAACCTAACCTTCCCAGCTACGCTCTTGCTCCTCTATGTCTAAACCGCCATGGAATTTTCCTTTAATCCTGTATGCCATAGACATTCCCGGGTGCCTTTTAGTCCTAACCCCTTGTTTGAGCTGTTTCCTTCTTTCTTTGTCTTGTCTGAGGCTCTGCCTGTCTTGGGTATCGGGTCCTTCGTTCTGGTGAGTTGTTGAAATGCTTTTGATGTATGGTAGTGTGGCTAGTCCTTTGGGTTGCCACAGGACTAGCCACACTACCATACATCAAGAGCATTTCCGAACTGACAGCCAGACTACTGCGACCACTAGGACTCATAACAGCACACAAACCAACAACCAAGCTCAGACAACAACTCACCAGGATGAAGGACCCGACACCCAGCATGAGCAAAACCAATGTAGTGTACAAAATCCCATGCAAGGACTGCACAAAACACTACATAGGACAAACAGGAAGACAGCTAACAATCCGCATCCATGAACGCCAACTAGCCACGAAACGACACGACCAGCTATCCTTAGTAGCCACACACGCAGATGACAAGCAACATGAATTCGACTGGGACAACACTATTATTATAGGACAAGCCAAACAGAGAACAGCCAGGGAATTCCTATAGGCATGGCACTCATTCACAGATTCAATCAATAAGCACATCGACCTGGACCCAATATACCGGCCACTGCAACGGACAGCTGGAACTGACAACCGGAAGCGGCAGATACAAACCACTACAAATGCCGGAGGAAAGATCACAGAAGCGCTTCACAGGAGGCTCCCAAGCACTAGACAGGGGACGAAACGTCAGCAACACAAATTCCCAGCTCGGCGAACAGAACCACAACAATGAGCACCGAGCTACAAATCTTCTCTCAAACTTTAGGTACAGTACACACTTTCGTAACAGTATTGTGACAGCTCTTATCCAGATGGTCATGGAGATGTACAGCACAGAAACAGACCCTTTGGTACAATTCATCCATGCCAACCAGATATTCTAAATTAATCCAATCCATTTGCCAGCACTTGGTCCATATTCCCTCCAAACCCTTCCTATTCATTTGCCTTTAAATGTTGTAATTGTAGCAGCCTCTACCATTTCCTTTGGCAGTTCATTCCATACATACACCACCCTTTGTGAAAAAGTTGCCCTTTCGGTCCCTTTTTAGATCTTTTCCCTGTCACCCGAAACCTATGTCCTCTCGTTCTGGACTCACCCCATCCATGCCTCTTATTATTTTGTAAACCTCTATGAGGTCACCCCTCCACGTCTGATGCTTCAAGGAAAATATTCAGCCTGTACCTTTTTATAGCTCAAATTCTCCAACCCTGATTTTTTTTTAATCAATTTGATTTTTGCAGCTATCTGCTTGAATGAGTACCCTTTTTTTTTCTAGACAAATTATTGCAGCTGGAAGGAATGCTTTGAGAAAAGGTGGTGGTACTTTGTGATGTAACAGTAGAAGAATACATAAGAATTACAGAATTTATGTACAACTGGGGAAGTAGCAAATTTACAATAGTCTACTAATGTACACTTTATTAAACTTCATTCAAAAGTTCATTATTGTCTACAAAATGATATAAAATTAAAGCATAAGACAAATCAAATTATGGTTAGGACATTAACTTCGCATGTTGGATAAATGTGAAGCTATGTATTTGGCATTCTGTATATAGGCTGAATTAAGGTAGAATGGAGAACTGCAATTGCAGGAATTGTTTTCCTTTTTGCCTGCTGACCAGTTCCACATGAATTACTTGAGTAATTCTATATGCCAGCCTTCTAGAGCAACTGTTGAAGGTAGCAAGTAGAAATGGGCGTTCTTAAAGAATCCAACTTTCAAAGTAATGTTTTGACACATATTTGCAATTCATATTACGTATTGGCAATTACAAAGTCAAAAAGTAGAATTGACATGGCTGGAAGAGCTTGCAACTGGAGTAAGTGTGTCTCCCACAAAATATTTACCCTTTCTGTAATTATCAACATTGCCTTCCTATTGTTAAAGTTATATTTCCTTTTGTTTTTGAAGGGACCTATCCTTGAAACTGAACTTAACCTGAAAATATTGTAATTAGTTTTCAGATTTACTGTTAATGTAGCACTTGTCTGTTTCTTTTTCAGTAAACAAAAAATTTTTTTTTACGAGCATCTTGGATAACCTGAGGACCACAGCGAATGAAGTGCTTTTGTAATTTTATTTATTCATTGTTGCAACATAGAATAATGTGACTGTCAATCTGTGCATAGCTATCTTCCAAAATAGTGATAGGATACTAACTAGAAGCAATCTATTTTATAAAACGATGTTGGTTGAGGAATATTGGCCTGGATGCTAGGAAGAGATCTTTATGCTTCTGTTTAAGTGGTGTGGTGATTCTTATGCATCTCTGAGGGTTTATGGAGCCTTGGTTTAATTTCTTATGGAAAGACTAGAGCTCTAACAATGCAGTTTTCTGACTTCAGAGTTTTTTCATTGAGCCATGAAGTTGCTTATGTTTTTACAATAAACTATTAATGATAAATGCATCAACATGGCCTTTGATATTAAGAGCTGCACATATCTTTGAAGAATTCAAAAGAAAAACTAGGGCATGAAGTGTTTTCCAAAAACATTGGCTAAAGTTGCAATCCAGTTCTATGGCACTGACCAGTCTGTAGTAAACTATCTCCTAAAGTGTGGCTCATTGCTGGCTGAAGCTTAGGCTACGTGGTGCCTGTATAGTAAATCTATAAAACTTGGTTTTGTATTTAGAAAACAATTTTTCTACGACAAATTGAATGCATTGCTTCATAAACCGGGCATTGAAAAGCTTCACAACATTCCCTCCACATTTTCATATCATAATTTTCTTTGAAAACTGTCAGTTTGTCAAATAGGTTGTAATTGGATTGCAGCTGTTTTAACAGCGCTAGAACATACTTTAAACAGTTGAGTAAAATATTTTGCAGAAAACTAAGTCGTTTTTGAAAATGGAATAAAACAACACAACTTGGGATCTTTTTGCAGACTGTGCCACTAATAGTTTCATGATCCTGATGAGTTATGATTACCTGCAGCAATCAGTATTAGTAATAACATTTGTATCTGCATGTTGCACAGCATGTTTTTTCACGCTAAGTAAAGCAGCCAAAATATTTATTTACCAATTAAAATACAGTATGAACATATTTATCAAACAACAGTATTTTGAGGTAAATGCAATTTATTTGTGTAGCTTTCAGGTGAGCAACAAAAATTGTTCTCAATCATCAGGCGGCACAGTGTTACAGTGGTTAGCACTGCTGCCTCACAATGCCAGGGGCATCGTTCACTTCACCCTCTGGTTACTATGTTGGACTTTGCGCAGTCATCCTCAGGATGCTCCGATTTCTGCCCACAGTTCAGATTAGGTGGATTGGCCACTCAATTGCCCATAGTGTCCAGGGATGTGTAGGTTAGGTGGGTTAGCCATGGGCAATGCAGGTTACAGGGATGGTATAGGGTGGTGCATCTGGATAGGATGCTGTTTGGAGGGTCAGTATGGACCCGATGAGCTGAATGGCCTGCTTTCATATTGTTGGGGTTCTAGGATTCTTTGATCTGCTGTTAGCAAGTGTGCAAGCACTTGCAATTCATTACAGCAATTAGACTTTTGTAAACCCCTCATTTGTAAAAGCAATTGAAGTTAATATTGTATGCTAACTGCAACAGTAGTTAGTGCCCTGTTGTGATCACATCAGTATGAAATAGCTTTTCCTCTGAAAATCACTCCTAAAGATACGGTGAAGAGGAGGGGCGAGGTTACTCTGCAAGATAATATTTGGAAAACCTCAACTTTTAAGGCTAAGATTAATTGTGCTGTAATGAGTGAATTTTATTACAAAATGTGGTGCTAGAAACTTGATGATTTGCACAGTTTTTCCTTTCTTCCCTTTCTCTTCCCCTTTATGTTACAGAATTTGACAGAAGACGTTGGCCAAGACGATCAACAATCAGGTTTGTGATTTTCTTTTTTTTTATTCCCCCCACTCTCCTGTGCTAGTGGGATCGGCAGTGAAAATGCAGTTTTACCAACTGATGTGATGTTGACTTTGAATGGATCAACTCCAGTGGTTGATTAGTTGTCTTTGTTTTTGTTTTTAATGCGGTATACTCACTATGGGTGTGGAAAAATTTGTCCAATTGAATGCAGGACCTTATCAATTGATTGAAATACTTGAGGTTTTTGTAATGTATCTTTAGGATGCTGAAAAATAACATAGCTTGGGAAATAATGTACCAGTGGCCTTTTTTATGAAAGAATAAAGAAAGAAAAAGGAGGCAAGGTTTGACTAAGGACCAAAACGAGAATTGCCTCGAGGGGGTAGGATATGGCAGAAGTACTTTGCTTACCACGAAAGACAATATGTTCAAAAGGGTGCAATGTTTCTGAAGCCATAGTGAGAAAAGAAATAGTGATACTGGATAAATATTAATAAATTGAGGATATTAAAAAACAACATTGGTTATATTTAAAACTTGGTAAGAGATCATCAAGATTGTTACAGGATACCGAATGAAGGGTTCTCTTATGATACTGTGTCCCTACCTCCTCAGTTGGAAGGTCTATGTTGAAGTCCCATTTGCCCCAGACATGATGTCATAATGTGTCTGATCACGTAGGTTTAAATTGTCTGAGGGCTATTGTAAATGCTCTGGCCATCGAATTTTGAATTCCTCTCTGGTCACAGGAGAGGTGACAGATGGCTAACAATATAGTACAGTACTATTATTTAAGAAGGGAGCCAGGAAACCACAGGCCATTCAGTCTGACTGCTTTGGTGAGAAATGAGTTGGAAGCAATTCTGAAAGACCGAATTAATCTATATTTGGAGAGTCAGATTAATCAAGAACGGTCAACATGGTTTTGTCAGGGGCAGACCATTTCTGACCAACTTGATTTAATTTTAATTTTTGAAGAGGTGACTAGGTATATATCAGGGCAATACTTTTGGTGTGATCTAGTTGGGCATCAACAAGACTTTTGATAAGGTCCTGCATGAGGAACTGATAATAAAGGTAAGTGCTCATGGGGTTCAAGGAAATTTAGCTAATTGAATCCCCAGCTGACTGACTGAGGGTGATGGTCAGAGGGTGTCTTTTTGACTGGAAGCCTGTGTCGAGGACAGGTTCTGCAGTGATCAGTTTTAGGGACCTCACTGTTTGTGGTATACATAAATGACTTCGACTTGACTGCAGGAGAATAGTGAAAATTAGTGGGGTGGTAAATAGTGAGAAGGATTGGATTACAGGATGATATAGGTGAGCTGGTCAAATGACCTAATCAATGGAAATGGAATTCAATCCAGGTAAGTGTAAAGTGATGCACTTAGACAAGGCAAGCAAGGCTAGGGTTTACATGTTGAACGGTAGCCCCATGGGAAGCACCAAGGATTAGAGGGACCTTGGTGTGCATAGCCACATTGTGGGACAGGTAAATAAAATGGGTAAGGAAGCATATGGGGCACTTGCCTTTTATTAACCGAGGTGGAGAGTTTAAGCATTGGGAGGTTACGCTAGAATTGTACAAAACTAAATTACTTGAGCTAGTGTAGATTAAGTAGGAGAGCCTGCATAGATTTCGTAAAACAACTTGATTTTTGTTTTTAGGGTAATGTGGTTGATGTCCTATATATGCGGACATATTATGATGTTTGAAGTGTAATGAACAGCGAAGTCGTGTTGACAAAGAATGGTTTGGTGGTCAACCTTTTTAGATTAGGGGAAGGTATATAGTGGCGCTTCTGAGGCTAAATGGGGGCCATTGCTTTTCCTGATGATCTAAGTTGGCAGTATTGTAACTTTCAATTGCGAATTTTAAAATGTGCACATGACATATATAAGGAAAATGATATGTGTGTGTGTGAGACAAATCATTTGAAGGTAGGGGTGAGCAAGTAGAGGATTTGGTTAAAGAGGCCAGTGGGATCCTAGCCTTGTGTTTAAAGTGAGGCATTGAGTTCAAAAGTAAATAAAGTATCCTTTTTATAAACTTTTTTTGTATAAACTACGACTTTAGCTTCAATTAAAATATTGTTCAATCACGGTCATTCAATTTCGGTGACCATGTGAATTCGTTAGAGTTCAGAAAAAGATTTGAGTGGTTCTGGATTGAAGGACTGCAAGCTATGTAGATAGCTGAGAAGTTTGAGAGAAGATTTGCTGATAAAGAAGCAATGGTGACATTAGGGGAAAAAAAAACTTGATATTTGACAAGTGAATAGCATCAGAAATAGAGTGCCTAAGTAATGAGGGTAATTCAGTTCTGATATTTTGATAAGGGAGTTGGATGGGCAGGTAAAATGTAAAAACGTTTGCAAGGCTATGGGAAAGTGCAATTGAAAATAGGTTTTCAAATGTAATGGGTAGAAAATCATGCTCTGTTGAGCACAGAAGTAGAAAGCTGAATCTTCATTGCAAAGAGTTGTACCTGCGTATGGAAGGGATTTAATGTCTGCGACTAATTTGCTGCACTGTACAATTTTGTAAGAGGAAGAGGCCACCAATCCACTAGAGCCTCATCGTCATTCACTCTGTCAGATCCTGATTGATTTGTGTTCAACTCAACTTGTCCTTATCTGTGGATACGTGGATCAAGTTTTTAATTTTCAGGTGATGGTGTCCATATCTGAAACAGAAGATTGGGTTCACATCCCAGTTCAGCCATTTGAGCACCAAGTCTGACTACTTGATGCAGCACTAAGGGAGTGCAGTGTTTTTTTTTAATATAGCTGAAATGTTTAACCATGGAATTGTCTGTCCTGTCACATGTCTGCAAGAAGTGCAAAACAGCCAAGGCTCAATCCCTGTCTGGCCCAGTATTTATCTGTTAACCCCAGGTTTAGCGTTATGTGTATTTCTGACAGCTGAAGTAATCAAATGGCCTTCTGTGCTGATTTATTCTATGCTTCTTGGATTTCACTGCTGTTTCTGAGATCTTTATTATATGCACGTTGGCTGCTGTGATTCCCTGTATTAGAACAGTGACTTTAATTCTAGCCACTTTAATTAATTCTAAAGCACTTTGAGATATCTCAAAGTTTGCAGCCATTTATTATTACAGGATTTTTTTTTGGGCACTTTTACAACAAGTTGAAATTACTCTTACATGGAGCTAATGCTTTAAGGAAAAGAATTTTTATTTAAATGTACATCTTAAAGTGAAAAACTTGCAATTTAATGCAAATATAAATGTTCACCTTGTAATGTTATGCAGTTTGTGTGGAAGAATAGTTTGCGAGAAATTAACTGTTAGACTCCATGTGTAAAATGCTACTCTTGGTGCTATTGCATTCTTTTAAATATTGGTATAAATAAATTCACGGTAGCTGTTAGTTTATAATTTTGTCTTTTGCAGGAAATCTTCGATCTTGCAGTTGCTACTCCGACTGCTGTAACAAGGGAATGCCACCCAGGAAAAAGAGGAGACCGACGGTTGCAGATGATCTGACAGCTAAAAAAAGCAGGCATGATGGGTATGTTTTACTTTTTTTTTAAGAGAAAAGGCTGCATGTTCATATCAGTTCAGTGTAAAACTTTTAAGCAATTACTTTGCTGTCAAATTCATAGTTATTGGAAGAAAGTCTCATTCAGAGTATATGTTGCAATGGCCCCTTACTCCCCTTTTAGGAGCAGAGAAATAGGAGTAGGCCACTCAGCGTTTTTGAGCCTGTTCCACCATTCAATGAGATCATTAGCTATCTCTGTGATCTTTGGCCCATATCCCTTTAATACTTCTGCTTATTGAGAGTTTATCTATCTCAGCATTAAATTAACAACCAATACTGTTTGGAAGAGAGTTCCAAACATCTACCATGTCTTGTATGTAAAAGTGCTTCCTAACATTTTCTCCTTGAGGATCTGGCGCGAATTCCCAGACTATGCACCCGGTTCTAGAATCTCCAACCAGTGGAAATAGTGTATCTTTATTTGCCCTGTCTTTTCCTGTTAACCTCTTGAAGACTTGGATCAGATCATCCCTTAATCTAAGGAACCCCAAGGAGGCTGTGGCCTTATGGTAAAATTCACCATGCAGTTAGTAACACAGAATCCCAAGTGTGGGACTAGGTCATGTGGCTCACTGAGTCCACGGTGATCCCTCTGATGAGCATCCCACCCAGACACACCCACCTACCCTATCCCTATAACCCTGTATTTCCCATGGCTACTCCATCTAGCCTACACATCCCCCTGGACACTATTGGGCAATTTAGCATGGCCAACCCACCTAACCTGCACATCTCTGGACTGTGGGAGGAAACCAGTGCACCCAGAAGAAAACTTTGCATGCGTGGGGAGAAGGTGCAAACTCTATATACTATACTTGCACTCGCATTCTCTGGGTCCTTGGTGCTGTGAAGCAGCAGTGCTAACCATTGAGCCACCATGCTGCCAGTTTGAGAGGGAGAAGCTGGAATCAGATGTAACTGTAGTTACCAAGATGAGGGAGGACCTGGCCAGAGTTGTTTAGAAGGGAGTCAGACAGGGAAGATTGTGGAGCAGTAATAGTAGGAGTTCCCGGGGTAATTCAGGAGGCATAGCACAGCAGAAATACACCCCAAGGAAGCAGGAAACATTTAAGAAGGTGAGGCAACCATGGCTGACTAGGGTAGTCAGACAGCATTAAAGAAAAAGTATACAATATGGTGAAGTTTAGTGGGAAGCCTCAGTAGTAAAAGGCTCTGGTTCGTCCACATTTGGAATATTATGAGCAATTTTGGGTCCTGCATCAAAAGAAAGATGTGTTGCTGTTGGAGGGGGTCTGGAGGAAGATTGCAAGAATGATTCGAGGAATGTTTAAGGACTTTGGGTCTGTACTCAATAGAGTTTTTAGAAGGATGATCAGGATCTGATTGAAACTTTTAATACTGAGGGCTGGATAGAGTGAATGTGAAGATGAGGTTTTTGCTAGTAGAAATGGCTAGTAGCTGGAGACACAGCCTCAGTGAATGGATGACCCTTGAGAACTCAGATGAGGAAGCGTTTCTTGCCCAAGGGTGGTGAATTTGTGGAATTGATTGCCACAGAGGGCTTGGGAAGTCATGTCATTCAGTGTATTTAAAGCATAGGTCCTCAGTAAGGGGATCAGGGTTACAAGGAAAATAGGGTTGAGCAACATATCAGCCTTGATCAAATGGCAGAACAGACTTGATGGGCTAAATGACTTAATTCTGCTTCTCTGGTCTAAATCCATAGAAAAGAGCCCACTTTGTATAGTCGCTTCTCAAATTTAACTCCTGAAGTCCATGTATCATCTTATTGTAAACCTGTGTTTTACCCTCAAATTTCAATATATCCTCCTAAGGTGTGGTGCCCAGATCTGCTCATAGTACATAGGGCTTTGTATAACTATAGCTTAACTTCTGCATCTTTGTAATCTGTATTTTAAATATTGCTCTTATTATCAAATGTTTTCTTGAATTTACATGAATTTCTATTCTCATAAATCAGCGATGGTGGTTAAATGTTTTAACACTGTGGAAAAAATGCAAAGAAAGTTAATGATTCATGTCTGCCATCAAAAACTGGACTGTAAAGACAAGTGGCAAAATTAAAATTGAAGAGTTTGGTTCAGTTATGTTGGGAAATGTGAGCACCATTTAACCCCAGAAGACTAATGTCTTGTTGCAGAATTCTGCAATGATTGATCCTTTATTATAATTTTAGGAATAAATTGAAGTATAAAATCAAACAATGCTGGATGTATTTGAACAATCAATTAATACATCTTGCATGTTTTCTTTGTCAAAAAAGGACATTTGCAACTCAAATGGAGTATTAGAAAGCTGTGTTTAAAGCATAAATTGATTTTAGCAATCCCTGTAGCAGAAGTATTAACTTATTGTTTCTTTAAAATTGTGCTTTTTAAAAAGCAAATGGTATGATCATTTTGTTTTCTTTCATGAACAATTTCATGAGATACTTAATGGTTTTGACTGGTAGGAGTTTTTTCTTTTTCTAGAAAGAAAATCCTGTATTTCGTTAAATAGATTTCAGCTAGAAAATAGTTTACTGTTCTCACTAGTGGAATAAATTGAGTGCTCATTTTGCCTTGTACTAGATTTTGTGATAACTTTACTTCCTTTCAACCATGTATGCCCAGCAACAGAATGAGATCCTAAATTAAATTCTAGCTGCCAAAAAAAAATTAAATGCTTTTTTTTTTAAAATAAAGGCTCTTGCTTGATTTCAAAATTCTGCTATTAAACGCAATGGGCACGTTGGCTACTCTGGAAATTTTGAGCAGTTACCAGGACAAAATTAAACTCCTCACTTCTTGGGATGTTGCACTCCTTGAATTATGAATTTTCAGCCAAACCAACAAAAGGGAATGGTCTACCTCCGCTAGTTCTTAACAAAGGAGACAGTCACAACTAATTTCAATGTCTTGGTGCAAATGACTCCACAATTATCTGGTTTCTGCAAAGCAATGGTTTCTGCCAAGTGGACATCAAATACACCTCAATAGCTGAGTGCCTCAACCTGAAACTTCATTGACATGATTCAAGCTGCTGGTTTGTTTGAATAGTCTTTAATTTAGTTTTTGACCTCTTTAATGAGTTTGCTTGTAATAGCAGAAACACAAGCAGCTCCACATATAGCTAATGCTTGTCTCTTATGTCGATGTCTCAAAATTTTGGAATGAATCCTGTATTTTGCCTGCAGAGTGAACTAATTCCCTCTGCACTTACAACTTACAACTCTGTACTTTCATCAGCAATTTGACTGCATTGTTGACGATTGTGGATGTAATTGCTTCCTGTGCTGAAAACATCTGAGTCTCTGTGCATCTGCACTCCTGTGGAATGGACTTTTGTGCACTGCCAACTGAGATACTGCATTGGCACTGACTTAGTGGATTCTCTAATTCATGTGAATTAATTCTGATATCTTTTGATTATAAATAATTTTTAATCCATCTATCCTTTTCTCTTTCTGCATCTTTCTTGGATGCAAATATGTGTGAATGCATGGTGTAAAATATTCCTCCTCAAATTTTGAATGCAGTAATAAACTGTATTTACTTTTAACCCCAAAGAAATTGCTGTGGGTTATTTTTAAATTGGACTTCGCAAACTGATTGTGGTATGTTTTCCTGAAACCCTATTTCAAAAGGAAAATAAATAGTCTAAGAAACTTTAAAAATAGAATGTTTTGCAGATAGGAAAACCTGTTTTTATTAGAAAATTAAATTCTCCCATTTGTCTGTGACGTTGGTTTGTAATAAACACTTCAGACCATTCTGAGGAATGGTGACTTGACCCAAAATGTTAACTCTGATTTCTCTTCACAGATGCTGCCAGACCTGCTGAGCTTTTCCAGCAATTTGTTTTTACTTCAAAGCTCTTGCCTTTCATTTGAAGCAAATGTCCAATCAGATGTTGTGCAAGTTATCTGGAGGTTTTTCACCAGAACATTGATGAGCTTGTAGCATAGCTACCTTGGAAAACATAGAAGCAGAATGCTATAGCCTAAACACATTCAAATGGATTGGATGATAGAAGCTGACTAATTGAATTATCTACCAAATGGACAAACGTGTTGGCTATATTAGTTTTCTGTTCTTAAATATTTTTGTTCTTCCTGATGTCATTGCTTGTTTTTGTTTCGGTGATGGTTTATGTTAAAGATGCTGCATTTGACGTGACCATCAAATTTACCAGAGGCTTGTATGAAACCCCTATCAAAGCTCAATTGAACAGCTATTCCATTTTGGTCATCTCTCTGCTCTTGTGCCATTGCTTAACTGATTTGAAAAATGTAGCCTGGATTTTAGCTGATAACTTATTCGTCCATTTCAGAAAATTCTGTCCTTTGTGTCCAAAAGTCAGATAATTGTACCTATTTAAGGGAATAGTGTGGCGTTGTGCATTTGAATCTTTGATTCAAATATGACTTGCAGGCTAATTTTGAGGTCGTTTCAGGTATGCTTTGTAAACCCAGTGATGAATCTGGGACAAACCCTTGTTGCTTCCTATAGTCTGACTCCAAAGCTTCATTTGGATTCTGTGTATGGTCCTGTGGTTTGAGGCCTTGTGACTTTATTTTCTGGACTATCTTTAGATACAGTGGTCATGTTTTTTTTTTTGTTAACTTCTGTTTATGAAACAAGACGTGATTCTTGTGTACAAATCTATACAGAAACTCTAGTTCAACCAGCAATTTCGTAACATCAAGATTTGGTTCTTGATGCTCGATATGTGTACAGTGCAATCATTTATGCACACTGACAAAGGAGGTTATAGGATGTCATATGACCAAGAATATTGCTTTTATCTCTTTCTACAGACTTGGGGATTGTCATTTGAAGAGGGAATTACTTGATGGATCCATGCTGAAGAATGAACAAATGATGTGCAGTGAAGATGCCAATTGATGCCTCCTTTCCTTAGGGCTAATGACTACAGTGCTTAATCTACAGAAACAAAATACTAGGTTTTTTTACTTGATTTAACACTCACTTCAGCTTTGATTATGTTGCACTTTTGTTAGTACAACAAGTATAGCATTTTAGACTCTCATTTCCCATTGGTTGGCTGTAAGGTAACTTGCAGTTGTCATGGGTTGGTTTGATTAACTTTTCCAAAATACTAAATTTAAAGTTGTGCCTCTACTTTGCTACCTTTTTGCAACTGGCTACCTGATCCTCTCAAAGTCTTTCAACAGTATGCAAGGCACATGTTAGGAGTGTGACTGCAGATCTTGTGTCTCCGCTGTGGGTACAGCTGCAACCTTGATCAAGAGGCTTAGCACCATCCAGGATAACATTGCAGCAATGTACTAAGTTTATCTTTGCATCACCTCCCTCTCATGTGGCTTCAAACACTTTGAAGAGCATAAGAAGTAACTGCTTACATTACACCATAATGGGCAATATAAATATGAATGCATTTGTGATGTGAGTAACTTGAAAGATAGCAGAAATTTTATAACTGAAGGCATTGACTAAAAGTTATTTTAATGATGCTTAAGAATGTTGAGAGAATTGTATCATAGCAGAGCATTTTAAGGCACAATTTTAGAGTGTAGTAGGATCAAGATAGCTGAAAGATCTATGATTGCAGATTGAAGTGGGAAAGGGAAGAGACAAAGCAAGTGTCCAAAGGTGTAGTGAATATTTGAAGATGTTTTAATGACAAAGGGAGTCTAAAATATAAAAGTAAGTTGTAAATGAAAACAATTTTTGGATGGAAGTGGATGTCTAGTACGAATAAGGGGATGAACGTTGATTTGAACAGGATGATAAGGTTTAGTCAAGTTTAAATTTTCCTTATGGCCTTGGCCTTTCAGTGATGAAATTTAAATTGCCAGTTATCTTTGCACATATTCAGTTGGAGATGTCATGGGGAATCTGGTTTATTGAAATGTCAGGTTAAATAATTTCCTAATTTTTGTATAACATTTAATTTCAGGAGCTTGCTTCTTGGACTTTGTTCAGAATTTAGTATCTCCTGACTTTCTTTCTCAGAATGTATTATCCTAGATAGATGGTAATTACTATGCCTACAAAGGAGTGTCTTATTTATGTGAGGAGAGATCTGCTGGAGAAAGTGTTTTATTGTTAGTATTGAAGTACTCTTCATGCCCAGAAAACCCCTCTTGTTAAAAGGCATATGCTTCCAAATGCTACAGTTAATGGGTAAAATCAGGTAACTAGTATCAGAGAATTTAAGATGAACTCTCTTTACATGGTATATTTTGTCTTTTCTATAGCACCATGTACAAGAAGCAAGACTCTAACAGGATGAAGCCTGAAGAGGAGGGGTTCTCCACTAAGCGATGCTTGGAGTGGTTCTATGAGTATGCAGGTATGTGTAAATGCTAGAGTTCAGTGCTAACTAATCAATATGCCCTTAAGATGATGGCTGTCAACTTGGAATCCACAGAACTATCTAAATGTTTTCACAAAATGTGCTGAGTGATAGAGACAAATGTATGGGAGGGAAAGGGAAGGAAGAATTTCTTTTTTTAAAAAATAACTTATCACCTTTTGTAAGTTATTGGTAGATGGTGTTGTTTAGTCCCAAATGAATAATTGATGCGACGCTTGCTACTAAAGCTCCCGCGTATTCTGCCTTCTTTGTGGAGCCAGCATGGCTTACAAAGTTAATGTCATGTTTAGGGTGGCATAGTGGCTAGTATTGCTGCCTCATAGCACCAGGGACCTGGGTTCAGTTCCAGCCTCTGGTGATTGTCTGTGGGGAATTTGCACATTCTCCCCATGTCTGCGTGGTTTTCCTTGGGTGCTCTGGTTTTCTTCCACAATCCAAAGATCAGCAGGTTAGGTGAATTGGCCATGCTAAATTGCACAGGTGTTCAGGGATGTTTTAGGTGTGTTAGTCTGGATTAAATGTGGAATAGAGGAATGGGTCTGAGTGGGATACGCCTCTTCGGAGGTGTTGACTTGCTGGGCTGAAGGGCTGTTTCCACATTGTAGGGATTCTATGATTATTAAGTTTGCTTTCTTAGTTGGTGAGGTTGTATAAGACTTGCTATTTCTAAAGTTTATACTTTAAACTACAAGTCTTCTCAAAACTCGCTAAAACTAGCATGTTGCAGTCATATCAGTTATTTGCATGGTTAAATAACACTTAATAAATTGGTGGGTTTAGTTTGCACAGTTATAGTCATATAGCCATACAGTCATACAACTTGGAAACAGAAACCCTTTGGTCCAACTAGTCCACACCAACCATGTTCCCAGACTAAACTAGTTGCACCTGCCTGTGTTTGACCCATATCCTTCCAAACATTTCTTCTTATTCGTGTACTTGTCCAAATGTCCTGCATCCATCACAGGGTGGTTAAGAAGACATTTAGCACGTTTGTCTTCATTTGCTCAGACCTTTTGAGTCTAGGAGTTGGGAATTAAATTGAGGTTGTATAGAACATTAGTGAGGCTTCTTCTGATGTACTGTGCTCCTTGCCCAGTTATAGGAAGGATATTATTAAGCTGAAGAAGCTTCAGAAGAGATTTACCAGGATCTTGCCAGGTATGGAAGGTTTGAGTTAGCAAGAGAGGCTGGGGCTTTATTCATTGGCGGGTAGGAAGTTGAGAGGCAACCTTCTAGAAGTTTATAAAATAATGAGGGATATAGATGGAATTAATGGTAGTTGTTTTCTCCCTGGGATGGAGGATTTCGAGACTAGAGGGAACGTTTTTAAGGTGAGAGGACATTTTAAGAAAGACACGAGGGGGCAAAGTTTATGAACTGAAGATGGATTGTGTGTGGGATGAACTTCCAGAGGCAGTAGTGGATGTAGGTACAATTACAACATTTAAAAGCATTTTGATAAGTACATGAATAGAAAAGGTTTGGAGGGACGAGCCAGGAGCAGGCAGGCAGGTGGAACTAGTTTAGCTTTGGGATTATGTTCAGCATAGACTGGTTGGACTGAAGAGTCCATTTCCATTGCTGCACAATGCTGACAGTAGCTCTCTTAGATGGGCAACCCCTCGTCTTTAAATGATGTTCCCTAGTCCTAGATTCTCCCACAAGTGTATGCATCATTTTGATATCTACCTGGCCGAGACTCCCCTAAACTCCACAGCATAGGCCTAGCCTGCCTAACCTTTCCTCATAGGACCATGATTTTCCCTTCGTGAAGCAGCAAATGAAATGTACTCCTAAAAACATTGTCAAAGACCCCTCCCACCCTGGTAATGCTCTCCTATAACCCCCTGTCAGACAGAAGATGTATGCCAGCACGTTCAAGAACAGCTTATTTCCTGCTTTTATTAACCTAATGAATGGGCTCTCTAACTTCAAATAATGTTAATCGTGTTAATGTTAATCTTGCCTTGTGCACCCCCTGTACTTTGTAATCTGTACGCCTCACTCTAAGCACCCTATGCTGTATATGTCCTTGCTTACTATGATCTACCTGTGCTGCCTGAAAGCAAAGCTTTTTACTGTACTTGGGCAAATCAATGAAACAAATCAAAGTATGAAGTGATGCACTTTGGGAGGCTAACTATGCAAGGGAAAACAGTAGGAAGGAGACCGGGTCAAAAGGACCATGTGTTTATATCTATAGGTCCTTGAAGGCAGCAAGACAAGAGTAGATAAGGTGGTTAAAACTTGCCTTTGTTAGTGAAGGCACTGATATAAAGGCTATGTGGTTGTGATGAAAATTTGAATTTTGAAGAAGGGTTACTGAATCTGAAGCATTGAATCTGCTTTCACTTTACATATGCTCAGTTTTTCCCGAATATCTGTTTTTATTTCTGACTTCCAGCATCTGCAATTCTTTGGGTGGTTGTATGAAGGCTGGAGTTGCTTTCCTTAGAGTAAAGGAGGTGGGAGTGGGGGATTTCTGCTTGTATGCCTCAAAGTCCTGACCAGCAGGTTAGATGATGGGAAGGGATGGCTTCTCCCTTTAATAGAGGACATACCTTTTTAACCTGAGGGTGGGGTGTTGAATCTGAAAACATTGCCTGAAATGCTGGTAGAGGCATGCCTGTTTTAAACTGTCTTAACTGCTTAAACTACCCAGTGACCACTGCCCTGGCTGCATAGTTGGAAGCATCATGTGCTAATTTCAGGTTACAATTTCATGTAGTGAACAAATAGATTACTGGCCAAGCTTCTCTTGCATGCATATTGAGCATTGTGTTTTGGATCATTCAAATATCTGTCCTCGAGCACCTCATGGTGGCACTAATACTGTTGCCTGATAAGGCCAGAAGTCATGAGAAATATCCAACTTTGTCTACAAACGGCACTCTGACACCTGTTTTGCCTCTATCATCTTTTCAGTGGCTGTGTCTCCTGTTTTTGTCTTGATTTTTCAGGACATAGTATGTTGCTTCAGATTACAGTAAAGTTCACTTGCTTGTCTTCAACTTCATTAAGTCATTAGCACTCCATTAAACTCTTGAAGATGCTTTTCGCTGATGCAGTTGCAGTAGACACATCATCTGGATTGCACAAACAATTATGAAACCTTCTCAAATTTTCCAAGCTACAAAGGATCAGTTGCCCTGCCACAGGGCAGCCTCATTTAAAAATAAATGCTGTTCTTGTGTTTGTAAGATACAGTTGGCCCTCTTGATCACCGTTTAAGCGTATTTAAATTTGGACGTATCTAACTATAGAACAACCTTGGTTGTCTGAACATCGATTCACTGGATTTCAGATTATCCGAACAAGATCCAAGTTATCGGAGCGTTTTTGTTATCTGAACAAGATACTCCCCACTCGTGTTGTTTAGATAATAGAGGTTGTCCTGTACTTAGATCCCCAGTCACTAAAACCTATTTCCTCTAATTTAACTCTGAGGGGCCATGCAGGACCTTGTACTGGCTATTGAGCCTGACCAGGTGACTGACCTTTTCAGTGGGGGAGCATTTTGGAAGCAGTGATGGCAACTGCCTAAGTTTTCAGGTCGCTATGAAGTGATTGCTGGGCCTCTTGCTGAGATATTTGTATCATTGATTCTCATAGATGAGGTGCCGGAAGACTGGAGGTTGGCTAACGTGGTGCCACTATTTAAGAAAGTGGTAAGGACAAGCCCATGAATTATAAACCAGTGAGCCTGATGTTGGTGGTAGGCAAGTTGTTGGAGGGCATCCTGAGGGACAGGATGTACATGTATTTGGAAAGGCAAGAACTGATTAGGGATAGTCAACATGGCTTTGTACGTGGGAAATAATGTCTCTCAAAATTGGTTGAATTTTTTGAAGAAGTAACAAATAGCATTGATGAGGGCAGAGCAGTAGATGTGACCTATGTGGACTTCAGTGAGGTGTTTGAGGTTCCCCCTGGGAGATTGGTTAGCAAGGTTAGATCTCACAGAATGCAGGGAGAACTAGCCATTTGGATACAGAACTGGCTCAAAGGTAGAAGATAGAGATTGGTGGTGGGAGGTTGTTTTTCGGACTGGAGTCCTGTGAGCAGTGGAGTGCCACAATGATCGGTGCTGGGTCCACAACTTTTTGTCATTTATATAAATGATTTGGATGTGAGCATAGGAGGTATAGTAAGTTTGCAGGTGACATCGAAATTGGAGGTGCTGTGGATAGCGAAGAAGGTTATCTCAGATTACAACAGGATCTTGACCAGATGGGCCAATGGGCTGAAGAGTGGCAGATGGAGGTGCTGTATTTTGGGAAAGCAAATCTTAGGAGAACTTGATGGTAAGGCCCTAGGGAGTGTTGCTGAACAAAGAGACCTTGAAGTGCAGGTTCATAACTCCTTGAAAGTGGAGTCGCAGGTAGATAGGGTAGTGAAGAAGGCGTTTGGTATGCTTTCCTTTATTGGTCAGAGTATTGAGTACAGGGGTTTGGAGATCATGTTGCGGTTTACTGGACATTGGTTAGGCCACTGTTGGAATATTGCATGTAATTGTGGTCTCCTTCATACAGTCATAGAGATGTCCAGCATGGAAACAGACCCTTCGGTCCAACCTGTCCATGACAACCAGATATCCCAACCCAATCTAGTCCCACCTGCCAGCACCCAGCCCATATCCCTCCAAACCCTTCCTATTCATATACCCATCCAAATTCCTCTTAAATGTTGCAAGTGTACCAGCCTCCTCCACTTCCTGTGGCAGCTCATTCCATACACGTACCTCCCTCTGTGTGGAAAAAGTTGCCCCCATTGGTCTCTTTTACATCTTTCCCCTCTCGCCCTAAACCTATGCCATCTAGTTCTGGACTCCCCGATCCCAGGGAAAAGACTTTGCCTATTTTCCATCAGAAGGATGTTGTAAAACTTGAAATGGTTCAGAAAAGATTTACAAGGATGTTGCCAGGATTGGAGGATTTGAGCCAATGGGAGTGGTTGAATAGACTGGGGCTGTTTTCCCTGGAGCTTCGGAGGCTCAGGGGTGACCTTATAGAGGTTTTTAAAATCATGAGGGGCATGGATATGGTAAATAAATAAGGCCTTTTCCCGGGGTTAGGGGAGTCCAGAACTAGAGGACATAGGTTTAGGGTGAGAGGGGAAAGATATAAAAGGGACCTAAAGGGCAATGTTTTCACGCAGAGGGTGGTACGTGTATGGAATGAACTGCCAGAAGAAGTGGTGGAGGCTGGTACACTTGCAACATTTTAAGAGACATTTGGATGGATATATGAATAGGAAGGGTTTGGAGGGATATGGGCCGGGTGCTGGCAGGTGGGGCTAGATTGGGTTGGGATATCTGATCGGCGTGGATGAGTTGAACCAAAGAATCTGTTTCCATGCTGTACATCTCTATGACTATCATAAGGATAAGTCGGGACTTTACAGGAAGGTACTAAATTGAGAGGGGGCAGTATTAGGCAGGAACAGTGGAGTGTTAATTAGGGGGAGCCATTATCGAACAAGTCCACATTTGACATATGGGAGTTGTTTAAAATCTACTGATCAAAGTTCAAGTCCAGATATGTTCCAATAAGGAGTAAAAACAAGGATGGCAAGGGAAGGCATCCTTTGAAAAGGAAAGATTTTATGAATTCGGTCAAAAGGCAAAATGGAGGGCGTATAAGCTTTAGGTAGTTAAAATCAGACCGGGCCTGTGAGGAATGTAAAGAAAACAAGAACTAAGGAACAATGAAATGGACTTGTCAGGTGGGGTTAAAGAGAATCCCAAGGCAATCTACAGATATATTAAAAACAAGAGGATAGGACCACTCAAGGATTAAGGAGGGAACTTGTGCATGGAGGGAGAAGCTATGGGTGAGATCCTAAATGAGTACTTGGCTTCAGTTTTCACCCAGGATTAGGACATGGAGGATATTGAGACGTATGGAGCATGCTAATATGCCAGGGCATTTTGAGATAAAGAAAGTGGTATTGGGTCTCTTGATGAATATTAGTGTCAGAGATGTGCAGCACGAAAACAGACCCGTCAGTCCAAGTCCATGCTGACAAGATATCCTAAATAAATCTAGTCCCATTTGGCAGTAATTGGCCCATATCCCCTTCAACCCTTCCTATTTGTACTCATCCAGGTGCCTTCTAAATGTTATAATTGTACCAGCCTCCACCACTTCCTCTGGCAGCTCATTCCATATACGTACCACCTGCTGCATGAAAATGTTGCCCCTTGGATCAGTTTTAAATCTTTCCCCCTCACCTTAAAACTATGCCCTGCAGGTTTTGGACTCCCCCACATGAAGAGAAAGATCTTGTCTATTTACTTTTTCCATACCCCTCATTTTATAAAACCTCTAAGGTTACCCCTCAGACTCCAACCCTTCAGGAAAAATAGCCCAAGTCTATTCACCTTCTCTCTATGGCTCAACCCTGACAACATCCTTGTATATCTTTCAAGTTTCACAACATTCTTCCTATTGAAGGGAGACCAGAACTGCATGTAATATTCCAAAAGTGGCCTAACCAATCTCCTGTACAGCTGCAACAAGCGTACCAAACACCACTTTCAATATCCTATCTACCTGTGACTGGATAAGTCCACGAGGCGTAATGGTACCTATTCTAGGTTGTTGAGACGGCAAGAGAGGAGATTGCTGGGGCCTTAACCAAGATGTTTATCCTTGCTAGCCGCTGAAGAGGTCCTGGAGGACTGGGGAGTAACAAATGTTGTTCCTCTGTTCACAAGGGAAATAGGGATAATCCAGGAACCCACAGACCGGTGAGTTTAGTGAGAGAGAAGAACTGAGGGAGACCAAAATTAGTGGAGAAATAGTGCTGGGAAGATTGAGGGGATTGAAGTTGGATAAATCACCAGAGCCTGAGAATCCCAGAGTACTTAAAGTGGCTCTAGAAATAGTGAGTGCATTTGTCATTTTGCAGGATTCTAAAGACTATGGAATAGTCCCTGCAGATTATCTACTCTCCAATGTCACTCCAATATTCAAAAAGGGAGGTAGAGAGAAACCAGTGAATGATAGACCAGTAAGCCTAAAATGGGGAAAATTCTTGAATCCATTATTGAGGACTTTCTCGAGGAGCATTTAAAAAGCAGTGACAGAATCAGAGTGTCATCAGGGGTTCATGTAGGGGAAATCATGCTTGACAAATCTGTTGAAATTCTCTGAAGATGTAATTAGTAGAGTTGACTAGAGGGAGCCAGTCAACATGATATATTTGAACTTTCAGAAAATGTTTGACAAAATCTGACAAGAAATTATTGTGCAATATTAGAGTGCATGGATTGGGGGAAATATACCAAGTTGGATAGAAAACTGGTTGGCAGAGTGGAAGCAAGGAGCAAGAATTAATGGGTCATTTTCAAATTGGCAGGCAGTAACTAGTGGGGTGCCACAATGATCAGTGCTGATACTCCTATTCACAATATTAATGATTTAGATGATGGAACAAAATGTAAAATCCCAAAGTTCGCAGATGATAAAGTTGGATGGGAGGGTGAACTGTGACATGGTTGCAGAGGTCCTTCAAGTATGTATGATCCAGACAGATTGGGTGAGTGGGCAATTTATTGGTAAATGCAGTATAATTTGGATAAATGTGAGATTATTCACTTTGGAAGCAAAAACAAGAAGGCAGAGTACTATCTCAATGGCTGTAAATTGGGAGAAGGGAGTGTGCAGCAGGATCTGGGCGTCCTTGAGCACCAATTGCTGAAGGCAAGCATGCAGGTGCAGCAGGTGGTAAAGAAGGCAAATGGTATGCTGGCCTTTATTGTGAGAGGTTTTGGGTACAGGAACATGGATGTGTTGCTGTAGTTATACAGGGCCTTGGTGAGACCACATCTAGAATATTGTGTGTAGTTTTGGTCTCCTTCTCTGAGGAAGGTTTACTGAGCTGATTCTAGGGATGGCGGGACTGACGTATGAAGATAGATATTGTTTTTGCTGGAGTTCAGACAAGTGAGGGGGAGATGTAACCGATTTAGAAAATTCTAACAGGACTAGATGGGGTAGATGCAGGGAGGATGTTCCTGATGATGGGTGCATTCAGAACCAATTGTCACTGTCTGAGATTTAAGGGTAGACTGTTGAGGTCTCCAAAAGTGATCAGCCTGTGGAATTCATTACCACAGGAAGTAGTTGATGCCAAAACATTGAATGGATTCAAGAGGTAGCTAGATACAGTACTTGGGGCAAATGGGATCAACGGTTCTGGGGGTAAAGCAGGATTAGGCTATTGAGTTGGACGATTGTGATGGATAGTGGAACAGGCTTGAAGGGCTGAATGCCACCTTCTGCTCCTATCATCTATGTTTCTATAAGTCTCACCAGTGGTTGGGAAGCTCCTGGAGAAAATTCTCATGGATAGGAATTAGGTGCATTTGGAAAAGCATGACCTAATTAGGGATGGTCAGCATGGCTTTGTGCGGGGCAAGTCATGTCTTACTAACTAGATTTGAATTTTTCAAGGAGGTGATAAATGAGGTCAAGCAGTGGATGCCAGTAAGGCTTTTGACAATGTCCCTTATCCAGGTTGGCTCTTCCAGAAGATTTAAGATGCATGGGACTTAAGTTGACTTGGCAGTTTTGGATTTTGAATTGGCTTGCCCAGAAGGCACAAGTAGTGGTAGAAGAGTGTTTGTTTTTTAAGGCTGAACGTCCTTGACTAGCCATTTTAACCACCTTATCTAGCTGTGTTCTGCAGGGATCTGTACTAGGACCTCTGCTGTTTGTGATAAGTATGAATGACTTGGATGAAAATGTAGATGGGTGGGTTAATAAGTTTGCAGATGATATGAAAATTGGTAGAGTTGTGGATAGTGCACAAAGTTAAGGGATACAGTAGGATATAGATCGGTTGCAGATATGGTTAGCGAAGTGGCTGGTAGAGTTTAATCATGTAAATGTGAGATGCTGCACTTTGGGTGATGAAATATTCAGGAAAGATTTCCAGTTAATGGCAGGACCCTGAACAGCATTGTATAGAGGGTTGTTCCCAGTCAACTTCCATCCAATCCATATACATTAAAATTGGTTTGTGATCTAGCTAGCTGACTACAGTGGGAAACCTGAGGAACTTGTTTTAGGTATAACACTCCACTTGACTGTTTTAACCTCCCATCCGTGTAGGCTTTCAATTGAACAATGCTCTTAGTTGAGGTAAGTCACTGAATTTGCTCTTTTCTGCATATCTGCCCCTGGTTTGATAGTACCAGTGTAACACTTGTGTGTTCCAGATAATGGCGAGTCTTCTGACCAATTACTAATTGAAGGAAATATGCTTGTATGGACTGAGAATTGATTAACAAACAAAAAACTGTAGGAATAAATTAATCATTCTTGCCATGGCAGGCTGGTGCTAATTGGGTGTCACAAGGATCAGTGCTACAACCATGCTTTTCACAATCTGTATCGATTTGGATTTAAGAACATGATGATCTGCATTACTTTACAAAACCAGTTAAGAGCAATGAATTGGAAAACACTAGTTATTTACTGGTGGTGGTTAATAAATCCGAAATAGACAGCATGATGGTTGTGGTTAGCATTGCTGCCTCACAGCGCCAGGAATCTGGGTTCAATTCCACCCTTGGCCGATTGTCTGTGTGGAGTTTGCACATCCTCTCCATGTCTGTGTGGGCTTCCTGCCACAGTCCAAAGATGTTCAAGTTAAGTTGATTAACCATGCTGAATGTTGCAGTTTGGAGGACCCGATGGGCTGAATAACCTCTTTACATACAATAGAGATTCTATGATTTGGTAGGAAAAAATATTTAGTTGTGTGTAAAGAGCATTTATGTAAGTGTAGGTCAGTGATTTTGTGGCACAGTAATAGTTTTCCTACCTCTGAGCCAGGAGGCCCAGGTTCAGTGCTGCCTGTTCGCGTAGTGTGCAATAAATCATTGAACAGGTTGATAAGAAAATATGAAGTGCAATTGAATTGCGGTGCAATAGATGTGGAGACTGTGTGCTCTTGTAGTGCAGTAGTAGTGTTCCTACCTCTGGGCCAGAAGTCTAGGTTCAAGTCCAGTTGGCTCCAGAGATGTGCCGTAACCTTATCTATTCTGGTCCAGCTGCCTTCAAGGACCTATGGATATAAACACATGGTCCATTTGACATGGTCTCCTTCCTACTGTTTTTCCTTGCCTAGTTAGCCTCCCAAAGTGCATCACTTCACACTTTGATTTGTTTTATTGATTTGCCTAAGTACAGCAAAAAGCTTTGCTTTCAGGCAGCACAGGTAGATCATAGTAAGCTGGTTGTTTCAAAGATATCTGGATGTGTTGGCCATCGGTGAGTCTCGTAGTGCTATGATAGTGCATTGGAGTATTGTTTACTGTTTTGGCTGCTTTCCTGAAGAGAGTTGCACTTCCCATGGGGAGAATGTGACCCTCCATTGCACTATCTCTAAGGTTGTAAAATTTGGAGACCAGATCTTACTCCCTAATATCTCAAAGAATGAATTCACTTAATTGATACTGACAAAATTCTTAAAAGGCATGACAGAATGAATGTTAATATTTATCCTTGCAAGTGAGCCTTAAAGCCATGAGACATCGTTTCAGGTTAAAGGACTGAGATGAGGAAAAATTTCATCTCGCACTGGATAGTAAATCTTTGCAGTTTTCTAATTCAATGAGATGTGACAGCTCAGTCATTGAGCATGGTCATGACAGAAGTACATAGATTTCTGGAGACTAATGATAAGAGCGGTAGATGAGCAGCCATTATCTAATTATATGGTGGAGTGGGATATGTTTAATTTTCCAATGTATGAAGTTAACCATTTTAAACTCCGTACTTCACTGTGGAGGTTGGGTAGAGTGTTTTATACTTATGCTAAGGAATGCCCATGAAAATAGCTCCAGTTTTAACATAGATTCCGGTTAGATTTTCAGCAATGTATTCCTGACTATGTGAGACTACCCTATATTTTGGAACTGCTGCTCCAAACTAAATTAAACGTTGTAACTGTAAGGGTATTTGTTGCCATCAGAAATTTGTTTGCAGAGATAGATCATCACTGTCTGGCATTACTCTGGGAAAGTATTGCAACAAAATATCAAAGTAATGTGCTATGTTGCAGGTAGTGATGATGTTATAGGCCCTGAAGACATGGAGAAATTCTGTGAAGATATTGGAGTTGAACCTGAAAATGTAAGTGCTCGTTTGTAAGACATAGAACAGTGGAAAAAGGCTAACATAGACTTTTAAAAATTTTGTTTTAAGCATTAACGTTAAACTGCTTTAGTATTGTGTATTTATGAGAAAGCTAGGCTGAACCTTTTCTATGTTTATGATGTGTAGAGATTTTCAGGATTATGGAACAGTTTATGTTTTGGCACTTTAAGGAATTGAACATAATGTAGTGGTCACAAACTATAAGACAGATATACAATTTTACAGCTTTTCAGAAGACTTGACAGTATATGCAGATGATGACAAACCATCTCCCTGAAAGTGAAAAGTCATGTCCTTTTTGTGAGCTAGAAATGGATCTTTCTGCTGACTAATTGCAATCCAATTTTTTAAGAATTGCAGAATTTTAGTTTTTGCTTGAGGGAGAAAATTGCAACTGTCAAAAGATGTTTGTGTCAGTTATTTAAATGAGAATAAGTAATGTGTAGCTTTTGCAAGAAAACTGCATTAAAAATGGTTAATATATTTGGTGCTAACATTTGAGCAAATTGGCACTGCTTACATAAAACAGCAGATAGCCTGGAAATGGATAGTTGTAACACCATGGAAATAGACCGTTCAACCAAAAAAAATGCTTATCCTGCACATAGGCAATAGTACTAATCTTTTGTATCTGTCTTGTTTCTAATTCCCCTTTTTATTCTGCCTTTTCCTTCTAATACAATTAAGTATATCAAGTCTCTCTTACAATTGTAGAATTGGTGTTTTGAAGAGACTAATTCAAACCAGAAATGAATATTCAAGAGTACAAGTGATTCTATACTAACAGTTGAAATCTGTCATTTTCTTTTCCATTTCTCCAACATTTTCCCCACTAATTTCCTTTCCAATAAAGTTTTTTTTTAAAAAATTGAAATTTGAAAATTCAAATGGAATATAGTGAGGGCTAATTGGAGACCTAGCTATAAATCGTTGCTGAGTCAGTCTACAATAGCATTTAAAGATAAATGTTTTTGTTGCAGAAGTTTAATTAATAATAGCAATTGCACTATTCCCGATGGACCAAATAATTTATTTTTAACATACCTTAACAAAAATGATCTGTAGGAATAAGGGTTTTTTAAAAACTTATTCCAAACCTAATTGGTCCTGCTGAATCTTAGGATTTATCCTGCTTGTGAAGATTGTTGATCTTTCTCCTGGGTGCTCTGCTGTGCCCTTCTGGAAAAGTGTGTTACTTTTGATGCACACACCAAAAACCAGGATCAGACTCATTAGAATGCAGTGAACTGATATTATCCCTTTTATTTTCTGCACTAGTGGACTAAAGTATTCACCAATACCCCCACAAGTTCAGATTGTGCAAGTGCTATTTTGATTGAAATAACCAAACAGCTTTTTAAATATTTTAGGCAAGGAATTGAAAGCATAGCACTGTCAGACGTATACTACTTGACAGTTTGGACTTTTATGCTGTTTTATAAACTATGATTTCAAAAATGCTAGTTGAAGTTCATTAATGTCCATTTAAGGAAAGAAAGTGCTGCTCTCCTCACCTGCTTTGGCCTCATGACACTGATTCAAAGCCAACAGCAATCTTTAAATGCCCTCTGAAATGGCCTCGCAAGCCACTCAGTTGTATATAAACAGCTTAAAGTCTGACAAAAGGAGTGAAACTGAATAGATCAACTGGCACTGACCAACTCATCAGGAATGACTATATGTGCAGCTCTATTAACATAGCAAAGTTCTCTTTAGTAACATCTAGGGCAAGTGTCAAAATTTGAGATCTGCCCCACAGACTAATCAAGAAAAGCCTGAAAGAAACTCGCCTTCCAAACAGTGTCCCAAATTTAGCCATCTTGGGATATATCCCATTCCACTGACAGACCCATTAGATGTGATAGTACAGTGGTAAATAGAGAGTTGAAGTAGGAGGCCTCAACATCGATTCCATGAAGGCAGGTGTCAGGACAAATGTGGCCAAGGAAAACTACTGATTATGCCTCTCTTCTCTCTTGCTAACCCACCCCCTCCCCCACCTCCTGCACCCCCAATTGACTTGCTTTTTGCCTCTTTATCTTACTGTGTTTGTGTCTGCCTGTTTTCATCACCAGCTCCAAGAAAAAGGAAGAAAAGCTGATGAATTAGTTCTCCATATCGAACACCACTTAGACGTGCCTTTAGAGTGACCATTGCCAAGATTGGCTTTGTAGCACCATAACAGATTTAAACTGACCAATTCCTAAAGGGTATAACTCTACAACAGGTGATGAGGGAACCAACTTGACCACCTCCTTAACAGTCCACCTGTTGCAGATGCATCTGTCCATTACAATATCGTTAGGAGTTCTTGTGAAGATGAGATCTTGCATTCACATTGCAGATTCCATCCATCATGTGTGGTCCCACTACTGTGCTGAATGGGATAGATTTCAGACCACTTGAAGACATTAGTGAACCCAGATAGGTTTTTCTGACTCTTGGTGGTTTCATGCTCACATTTAGGTTCCTCAGTCCAGATTTCTTTATTGAATTCAAATTCCACAAACTGCCAAGACAGGACTCAAATTCAGGTCCCCAGAACATTATCTGGATCTCTAAATTACTAATCTATTGATGATAATACATTGGGCCATCATCTTGCCGCTTCAATGATGCCCCTTGTTGGGACAGAGGTCAAGCTCTGCTTTAAGTGAACAGTGGTCATCATTTATGACTCCTTAGAGTTCATGTTTGAGCTGATGAGCAACATTTGTGGTGCGAGTGCCAGGCAATGGCCTGCTTCAACAGAAGAGAATCTAACTGTTGCTGCTTGATGTTCAATGGCATTTCCATCTCTGAATCATCACTTTGAATGTTATGGGGGTTAGCATTGACCAGCAACTGAAGTAGACCAGCCATGTAAAAACTGTGCCTACCAGAGGAAGTCCGAGGCTAGGAGTTCTGTATGAAATAATTCATCACCTCTCTTCCCCTGTTGCCTGTCCATTACCTACAAGGCACATTGGGAAGAAATGAAATATTCTCCCTTTGCTTGGATAGGTAGAATGCCAGCAACACTCAAAGCTGAACACCATCCAGAATAAAGTAGCCTGCTTGATTGACACCCCATCTAACAATTTCAATATTCATACTGTACCACCTGTGTACAGTGGCAGCCATGTGTCCCATCTAAATGCAGCAACTCATGTAGACAGATCGCTAACGTTAAAAGGGCAGCAGATGCATTGAATGCCACTTCCTGTCCAAGTCTCACTCCATCCTAACTTTGAACTATATTGCTGTTCCATCACTGAGATAAAAGCCTGATCTTAATTCTCTAACAGCACTAGGGACTGCTGAGGTTCAAAAAGGCAGCTCTGCACCACTTTGTCCAGGGGAATTGAGTTTACCGATTAAATGCTGACCTAGCCTGTAGTGTCCATATTCTGAATGAATTCTTGAAAAACCAATCATTTTGTGGTGGTACAGAAGAAGTTAAAGAAGGTTGGAACTAAAAATATTTTATGGGGTGGTTTTCTCTTTTTTTTAATGGTTTGGGTTAAGCTGGCCACTACATGTAACTGATCTTAATTATTGCAATACACAAAATGATATTGGTTTAGTAACAGAACTATTGAATATGTTCTTTGCATTCTGATTGCAGAAATCTTAAAACACCTATTAATGTACGCTATTATTGATCTCTTTTACTTATTGTAGGTGGTAATGTTAGTGCTTGCCTGGAAGTTGGATGCCCAGAGCATGGGTTACTTCACTCTACAAGAATGGTTGAAGGGAATGACCTTATTACAGTATGAAATGTTTTTTATTTAGTGTTTGTTTGAAATAGTTGCCAGTTAACTTAAGTTTCAAATGTTAAAGTAATGTTTTACTTTTAAAAGTGTAGAATTCACCGATTCTATTTCTTACTTTGCAATTCTGCAATACAAAAAAATGGCCATTTCAATTCATTGAATGTTATACTGCTGGATTCACACTTCTGTTCTATCTGTTGATGGAGTCTTACATGAGATGTTTGGGTAGCATCTCATTCAAATTCGAGTGAATATTGGCCTTCATGCAATTGTTCCTAATCCTGCTTTAATTGGCAATCTCATTCCAATAGTGTAGGATTGCTTTTGTGGGAAGTCAAGAAATATTGCCACAAATGTGATTAGCAGTGCCTTTTCACAGTTTGGGCTGAGCTGCTGGAGCTGCTGTATTGTGAACCAGGGTAATTGAACTAAGAATACTTAATTTAGGCAACTGATATTGGTAACGAGAAGAGTTCTTTCTACAACAATAACCTTATTTCTGTAAAATGCATGTAATTTGATTAAACTTGCCCTGAACTTGGAAGTGGCACTTGACTGTTTAGCTCTTCAGACCTGTTCTGCCCCTGAATTCTCATAGAGTCATAGAGATGTACAGCATAGAAACAGACCCTTTGGTCCAACCCGTCCATGCTGACCAGATATCCCAATCCAATCTAGTCCCACCTGCCAACACCTGGCCCATATCCCTCCAAACCCTTCCTATTCATATACCCATCCAAATGCCTCTTAAATGTTGCAATTGTACCGGCCTCCACCACTTCCTCTGGCAGCTCATTCCATACGTGTACCACCCTCTGTGTGAAAAAGTTGCCCTTTAGGTGTCTTTTATATCTTTCCCCTCTCACCCTAAACCTATGCCCTCCAGTTCTGGACTCCCCGACCCCAGAGAAAAGACTTTGCCTATTTACCCTATCTATGCCCCTCATAATTTTGTAAACATCGATAAGGTCACCCTTTAGCATCCGACCCTCCGGGGAAAACAGCTCCAGCCTGTTCAGCTTCCCCCTATAGCTCATGTCAGCCTTTTTCCTATATTTCTTAACTTATTGATTAATAATGCCTGGTTAAGTGTAATTTCAGCTTCACTCTTAATTGTCATTTATGGGAGAGAATTCCAAATTTCTTCCTATGCTTGAAATGTAAGAATATTTCTTAACTTCGCTTTTGAAGTCTTGTCTCTAAATATTAGACAGTCTTAGTCAGGAATAGTTGTTTTATTGTTTATTCTCTTTAGGGTGCATGGGTTCTTCCTGCCATCCCCAAACTCTGCTCCTTGTCACCATTCACTTCATATTCAACAATGAAGGTGTCATGCATATGGTCTGATAACCTAATGTAATTTTGGCTGTAAACAAAATCTTTCATTTTTTTTTGTTTTTCACTTTAAAGATGTGACACAACCGAGAAACTGAGAAATTCATTAGATTACTTGAGATCATTGTTGAATGAACCCACAAATTTTAAACTTGTGTACAGATACGCCTTTGATTTTGCACGGGTAAGTGACTCTAATGAAAAATGTTAATGAGTGAAATTCCAAAACTTGTCATAAGACAAAGACTAATAAATATTCACAATTTTAAAAAATACTGTTCTCTTGTCTCATAGAAAAATATAATAACTTCGGGACTTTTTTTAAGTTTGATACATTCACATCTTTACCAAACCACTAAAATTGCCCCCATTCCCATCCATTAAAAGTTATGATAAAAGTATATAACTTGTTATCAGTTGGGAATTTACAGGGAGGCTGTTTCCACAGCTGGGTGAAACTAGAGCTGTGGGGGCATAGCCTCAAATAAAGGGGAGGAGATTTGGTACTGAGTTGAGGAGGAACTTCACCCAAAGGATTGTGAAGCTGCCCGGTGAAGCAGTTGAGGCTACCTTGTTGAATGTTTTTAAGGCAAGGATAGATTTTTGAAGGATTATAGTGAGCAGGTGGGTAATCAAACTGATCTTATTGAATGGCAGAGCAGGCCTCAGGGGCTGGATGGCCTACCCCTGCTCCTGTTTCTTATGTTCTTTCTGTAATGTAAAATTGAGGCAGATGAATTTTTGTTTCAGTTCAGTGCTATTGACTTTTAGTTTGTAAAAGAGGTTGGAAAGTGATTTGGAAAAGTGACTCAATCATATTTTCAAGAAATGTTTTACAATTCAATTATAATACAATTCAGTGCAGCACAAGAACAGGCCCTTTAGTCCACCCAGCCTGAACAATTTCTTTTTCTTATTTAGACTCATTAATTGCTGGGTTCAAATTTTCAAAATGTGACTTCCTAAGTGCTCAGCCAGATATGTCGTGTTTGTTGAAGTGTTTTCGCTGTTAAGTCTAAACTTAGGAAAACAAATGATATGGGGAGGCTGGTAGTTTAGCTTTCAGTTCAGAAAATTTGTATTTTGGTTTTGGGCTGGCAGAAGAGTATTTTCTTAGAGCTGAAAATGTGTTGCTGGAAAAGTGCAGCAGGTCAGGCAGCATCCAAGGAGCAGGAGAATCGACGTTTCGGGCATGATCCCTTCTTCAGGAATGAGGAAAGTGTGTTCAGTAGGCTAAGATTAAAAAGTAGGGAGGAGAGACTTGGGGGAGGAGTGTTGGAAATGCGTTAGGTGGAAGGAGGTTAAGGTGAGGGTGATAGGCTGGGGTGGGGGCGGAGAGGTCAGGAAGAAGATTGCAGGTTAGGAAGGTGGTGCTGAGTTCGAGGGTTGGGACTGAGACAAGGTGGGGGGAGGGGAAATGAGGAAACTGGAGAAATGAGTTCATCCCTTGTGGTTGGAGGGTTCCTAGGCAGAAGATGAGCACTCTTTCTCCAGCTGTTGTGTTGCTATGGTCTAGCGATGGAGGAGTCAAAGGACCTGCATGTCCTTGGGAGTGGGAGGGGAGAAGTTGAAGTGTTGGGTTGGTTGGTCCGGGTGTCCCAGAGGTGTACTCTGAAACGTTCCGCAAGTAGGCAGCCTGTCTCCCCAATATAGAGGAGGCCACATTGGGTGCAGCGGATGCAGTAAATGATGTGTGTGGAGGTGCAGGTGAACTTGAGGCGGATATGGAAGGATCCCTTGGGGCCTTGGAGGGAAGTAAGGGGGGAGGTGGGGCGCAAGGTTTGCATTTCTTGCGGTTGCTGGGGAAGGTGCCAGGAGTGGAAGTTGGGTTGGTGGGGGGGTGTAGACCTGACGAGGGAGTCACGGAGGGAGTGGTCTTTTCGGAACGCTGATAGGGGAGGGAAGGGTAATATATCCCTGGTGGTGGGGTCCGTTTGGAGGTGACGGAAATGACGATGGATGATACGATGTATGTGGAGGTTGGTGGGGTGGTAGGTGAGGACTAGTGGGATTCTGTCCTGGTGGCGATTGGAGGGGCAAGGGTCAAGGGCAGAGGAGCGGGAAGTGGAGGAGATGTAGTGGAGAGCATCGTTGATCACGTCTGGGGGGAAATTGTGGTCTTTGAAGAAGGAGGTTATCTGGGTTGTTTGGTATTGGAACTGGTCCACCTGGGAGCAGATGCAGCAGAGATGAAGGAATTGGGAATATGGGATGGCGTTTTTACAGGGGGCAAGGTGGGAGGAGGTGTAGTCTAGGTAGCTGTGGGAGTCGGTCGGTTTATAGTAAATGTCCATGTTGATTCGGTTGCCCGAGATAGAAATGGCGAGGTCTAGGAAGGGGAGGGAGGAGTCTGAGACGGTCCAGGTGAATTTGAGGTCAGGGTGGAAGGTGTTAATAAAGTGGACGAACTGTTCAACCTCCTCGTGGGAGCACAAGGTAGCGCCGATACAGTCATCGATGTGGGGGGTGGTGCCAGTTTAGCTGCGGAAGATGGACTGTTCCACATATCCTACGAAGAGGCAGGCATAGCTGGGGCCCATGCGGGTGCCCATGGCTACTCCTTTGGTTTGGAGGAAGTGAGAGGATTGGAAAGAGAAGTTGTTCAGAGTGAGGGCCAGTTCAGTCAGTCGAAGGAGGGTGTCAGTGGAAGGGTACTGGTTGGTATGGTGGGAAAGGAAGAAGCGGAGGGCTTTGAGTCCTTTGTGATGGGGGATGGAGGTGTACAGGGACTGGATGTCTTAGATTAGTACAGTTTTCAGGTTGAGAGTCGGTAGAATCTGTCAGAACTGAAAAGGAATCCAGGTCAGCAGAACTGACTTGAGTAGCAGTCCAGTAAGAGAAACTGTGAACTGACTTTCATGTCATTTAATCAAATTTATAAGATAAGAACAACAGTTCTCTGGGATAGAGCTTCAGAAAAGGATATTGCTGAGAAAAAAGTTTTCTCATTTTTGTTTGTATTAGTATCTTCTCAAACAGATTGGCATACAATATAACTTTGCATTTTTTTCTTTGTATAATAAGCTTTGGTTAAAAGAACATTGGCAGCCTCTTATATGTTCAGATACTGACTGTCATAGGCATATAAACAGAACGTGGTTAGAGGAGACGTTGGGCCAATCGGAGACCAAAAAGGGAATTTATGCATAGAAGTAAGGGGCATGGCTGAGGTATTTATTGAATATTTTGCATTTGTTCTTGGACGATACTACCCAAGTCATAGTGACTGAGGAGGAAACTCTGTTAATAGGGTTCGAAGTTAATAAGGAATAAGTCTTTGGTAGCTTGTTTGCACTGCAAGTTGACAAGACAGCAAACCTGGATGGGATGCATTCAAGGATTTTGAAGGAAGTGAGGCTAAAAATTAAAATTCACTGGCTATGATCTTTCACCATTCACTGGACCTGAAGTGCCAGAAGGCCAGAAAATTGAAAGTATAACGATCTTGTTTGAGAAAGGTATTAAGGATAATCCCAGCAAACTAGCTATTAGTTAGGACATAGATTACAGGTGCAAGGAGGTGATGTTGAACTTGTATAAGAAACTTTTTAGCTAGTGTATTGTATACAGTTGCGGGTGCTACATTATAGGAAAGGAATAAATGCATTGAAGAGAGTGCAAAAGAAATTTACAAAAATGATTCCAGGAATAAGAAACTTCAGTTAAAAGGACAGATGGAAGAAGTTGAGACTGTTTTTCCTTGGGGTGAAGAGGTTCTGTTGCATTCTGTCATTTCCTCCGCTAAAACCAGTTGCACAGCTAATTTTTGTAGTTTTCGGTTTGTTTGCCATTTTGACCAATAGTATCAGATTTTTAAAAAATTTAAAATGGTGTGCACAAGGAAGCATAAAAGAAGAATATGGAAGTGACCACACATTGTAGGTAAAACCAATGACTGCAGATGCTGGAAACCAGATTCTGGATTAGTGGTGCTGGAAGAGCACAGCAATACAGGTTCTGGCCAACCTAAAAGTGGTGGGTTTGAAGCCTGAACCAAGTGAGAAGCCGAGATATTGTGATAAAATAAAGCTGTGACTGGAGAATAGCAATTCATCCTGGCAGTACAATTTGGGCCGTGTTTTGGCTCAGTGGCTAATACTGCTGCCTTTCAGCAGCAGGGACCTGGGTTTGTTTCCAGCTTTGGGCGAACTATGTCTGTATGGAGTTTTCACATTTTCTCCATGTCTGCATCGGTTTCCTTCGTGCTCCGGTTTCCTCCCACTGTCCAGAGATGTGTAGGTTAGGTGGATTGGCCATGCTGAATTGCCCATAGTCTCCAGAGATGTGCAGACTAGGTAGTTAGCCATGGGAAATGTGGGCTTATAGAGATCGTAGTCCGGGTGGGATCCTCTTCAGAGTGTCAGTGCAGAAATGGGCAGTATGGTCTGCTTTCACACTGTCGGGCTTCTATGAAATTGCCTATTACTTTTGCCCCATAAACTCTTTCAAAATTGGCAGCTACAGCATATTTTCCTTTGTGATGTGTGAGCCACTGGCAAGGCTGACATCTGTTGCAGATTCCTAATTACCCTTGAATTGAATAGCTAGACCACCTTAGATGGCATTTGAGTTAACCATGTGATTGAGTTGAGTTGCATGCAGGTCAAACCAGGTAAGGACAGCAGATTTCCTTTCCTAAAGGACACCCGTGTGCCAGATGCATATTTACTGCAATTGATGGTAGTTTTGTGGACCCATTACTGAGACCCATATGCATTCATGTTCATGACTTATTAATTGAATTTAATCTCCCTTAAATGCCTTGGTGGAATTTGAACCTGTGTCCCCATAGAATTAGATCACTGCACCACTGCCTCCAAGGGCTGAAGAAATGAATCTTCTCTTTCCCCAACTCTTGAGTTTTGACTGGCGTCTCTTGGTTATTTTGGTTCTCTACTAGTCAGTGAATAAACAAGCCAGAGATTCCTTCCTCAAAGAGAAAGAGCCCTCGATAGTAATGAACTGAAGCCCAAAAGACAAAAATAAACTGACTTTGTGGTTTTAGCAGGGCTCCAGAATTAGATACAATCCAAGCTAAGTCACTTTAAGAAAGAACGTGTAAGAGGATAGAACCAATTCTGGATTATTTAACTCATCAACCTCATTAACATAGCAAATATTTTCAAAACAATACTTAGAAGTAAGTCTTTTGTGTTCTAAATTTCAAGTTTTGCCATAAGGTTTCAACTGATGACCCAGCCTTTAACAACAGAATGGCTGTTGAAAGGCAAACTACAGCTCAAAGAACAACACAAAAGCCATCGCTGGTTTATCGCGAAAATCAAAGCATATAGCTTGATATTTAGGTAACCTTTAGACCTGAAAAAGGTTTTTCCTAATTTGTTACATTTCTGTTTCAAATTTTTTAAAAAAAGAGACATTTGTGCCTTTTACAACTGGAGGAGAAATTTCTTTACCTAGCATTGCTGCAGCATTCTTCACTGAAATCATTGAAGTACTCCAAATTGTTACACCCATGATATTGCACGCTTCTAGGGAATGGAATAATGTCTGGAAGCTGATGAGTTCACTTGATTTCTCTAAATATTGAAATAATGTACCAAAAATTCAGCACTTAAAACAAATAATGTAAGTATTAAAAGGGCTCATTAATGTAGCATTGCAAAGAAAACAATAAATCATCAGACTACTTTTTGAAATTAAGTGATTTATTGACTTGTGCATGATCCTGTATTTTGTTTATATTGTCTTAACAGGAAAAGGACCAGCGTAGTTTGGAGATTAGCACTGCTAAATGCATGTTGGGACTACTTCTAGGAAAAACCTGGCCACTTTTTCCAGCCTTCCATCAGTTCCTTGAGGTATTAAAATGTGAACTGTTTTTCAATTGTTTTAGTTCTGCCACCACTATTGTTACATTCAAATTAAATATGTAAATAATATTCTTGTGATTTGGGATTTTACTTAATCGGTCCAAAAACCTTCTAATATTTAGAAATATTAAATGAGATGCAATTACTTTTATTTCCGTAGCTGCTGTTTCCACCTACAGTTATCTATAATTAAAATATCAGGATCAATTTTCGGTCATTTAAGATTTTGGAAATTATTGTAGTTGGGCCGAAATGCCTGATGCAAGATTACGGTTCAAGTTTAAATATATGCATGTAAAGCATATTTACCTGCATTTATGTGACTGTTAAGGTGACTTCTCCTAAAGTTAATGCATGTGGCTAAAACTGTTAATGTACGAATGTTAATAACTATAACCAATCACCCATTTCTACTGATCAACACTTATGAGAATACCCAGATTGTTGTACTATTGGCTTGCTATAATGTTGCATGCCAACATCAAATCATTGAATGTTTCATACAAATTGAGCAACGCAAAAACAATGGAGTTTATATTGTTTGATAATATTTGGTTTAAATGTCAAATGTTATCCGTTGGGTAAAACCTGGATATCACATGTTTGTACTTTTTACTGAATGGCGCTATTAAATTTGAGGGGCTTCAACAAAATGTGACTGGTAAGGAATGTGCTAACTTGTAGTTCTGCATTGTGTAAGCTAAGTTTACAATTTGTTTTTCAGCATCATCCAGGCATGTGAAATAATCTATGGTGTTTTTAAAATTTTATGTTCCACACAGCAATCTAAGTATAAAGTGATCAACAAGGACCAGTGGTGCAATGTGCTCGAATTTAGCAGAACAATTAACCTTGATCTTAGCAACTATGATGAAGATGGGGCTTGTAAGTACATCAGTTGAATCTCTTATCGTCTTTGTTTTTCTCCTTTTGTCTTTTTCCCTTTAGCATCCATGGCTGAGGGAGTGAAAAAGATGTTCTGAGGTCTAATGCTGGAAGGTTTACAGACCAAGAATCCAAAGGGTTTTTACAAATATATGAAGGACAAAAGGGTAACTAGGGAGAGAATAGGGCCCCTCAAAAGATCAGTAAGGCGGCCTTTGTGTGGAGCTGCAGAAACTGGGGGAGATACTAAACGAGTATTTTGCATCAGTATTTACTGTGGAAAAGGATATGGAAGATGCAGAATGTAGGGAAATAGATGGTGACACCTTGTAAAATGTCCATACTACAGAGGAGGAAGTGCTGGATGTCTTGAAACGTATAAAGGTGGATAAATTCCCAGGACCTGATCAGGTGTACCCTAGAACTCTGTGGGAAGCTAGAGAGGTGATTTCTGGGCCTCTTGCTGAAATATTATCATCGATCGTCACAGGTGAGGTGCTGGAAGGAGGTTGGCTAACGTGGTGCTGCCATTGTTTTAAGAAGGGCGGTAAAGACAAGCCAGGGAACTATAGACCGGTGAGCCTGACGTCGGTGGTGGGCAAGTTATAGACTCATAGAGTCATAGAGATGTACAGCATGGAAACAAACCCTTTGGTCCAACCCGTCCATGCCGACCAGATATCCCAACCCAAACTAGTCCCACCTGCCAGCACCGGGCCTATATCCTTCCAAACCCTTCCTATTCATATACCCATCTGAATGCCTCTTAAATGTTGCAATTGTACCAGCCTCCACCACATCCTCTGGCAGCTCATTCCATACACGTACCACCCTCTGTGTGAAAAAGTTGCCCCTTAGGTCTCTCTTATATCTTTTCCCTCTCACCCTAAACCTATGCCCTCGAGTTCTGGACTCCCCGACCCAGGGAAAAGACTTAGTCTATTTATCCTATCCATGCCCCTCATAATTTTGTAAACCTCTATCAGGTCACCCCTCAGCCTCCAACGCTCCAGGGAAATCAGCTCCAGCCTGTTCAGTGCCTCTCTGTAGCTCAGATCCTCCAATCCTGGCAACATCCTTGTAAATCTTTTCTGAACCCTTTCAAATTTCACAACATCTTTCCGATAGGAAGGAGACTAGAATTGCACGCAATATTCCAGCAGTGGCCTAACCAATGTCCTGTACAGCCACAACATGACCTCCCAACTCCTGTACTCAATACTCTGACCAATAAAGGAAAGCATACCAAACCCCTCCCTCATTATCCTATCTACCTGTGACTCCACTTTCAAGGAGCTATGAACCTGCACTCCAAGGTCTCTTTGTTCAGCAACACTCCCTAGGACCTTACCATTAAGTGTATAAGTCCTGCTCAGATTTGCTTTCCCAAAATGCAGCACCTCACATTTATCTGAATTAAACTCCATCTGCCACTTCTCAGCCCATTGGCCCATCTAGTCCAGATCCTGTTGTAATCGAAGGTAACCCTCTTCACTGTCCACTACACCTCCAATTTTGGTGTCATCTGCAAGCTTACTAACTGTACCTCTTATGCTCACATCCAAGTCATTTATGTAAATGACAAAAAGTAGAGGGCCCAGCACCGATCCTTGTGGCACTCCACTGGTCACAGGCCTCCAGTCTGAAACACAACCCTCCACTACCACCCTGTCTTCTACCTTTGAGCCAGTTCTGTATCCAAATGGCTAGTTCTTCCTGTTATTCCATGAGATCTAACCTTGCTAATTAGTCTCCTATGGGGAACCTTGTCGAACGCCTTACTGAAGTCCATATAGATTACATCTACTGCTCTGCCCTCATCAATCTTCTTTGTTACTTCTTCAGAAAACTCAATCAAGTTTGTGAGACATGATTTCCCACGCACAAAGCCATGTTGACCATCCCAAATCAGTCCTTGCCTTTCCAAATACACGTACATCCTGTCCCTCAGGATTCCCTCCAACAACTTGCCCACCACTGAGGTCAGGCTCACCAGTCTATAGTTCCTTGGCTTGTCTTTACCGCCCTTCTTAAACAGTGGCATCATGTTTGCCAACCTCCATTCTTCCGGCACCTCACCTGTGACTATCGATGATACAAATACCTCAGCAAGAGGCCCAGCAATCACTTCTCTAGCTTCCCACAGAGTTCTTGGGTACACCTGATCAGGTCCTGGAGATTTATCCACCTTTACCCGTTTCAAGACATCCAGCACTTCCTCCTCTGTAATCTGGACATTTTGCAAGATGTCACCATCTATTTCCCTACAGTCTATATCTTCCATATCCTTTTCCACAGTAAATACTGATGCAAAATATTCATTTAGTATCTCCCCCATTTTCTGTGGCTCCATACAAAGGCCACCTTGCTGATCTTTTGAGGGGCCCTATTCTCTCCCTAGTTACCCTTTTTGTCCTTAATATATTTGTAAAAACCCTTTGGATTCTCCTTAATTCTATTTGCCAAAGCTATCTCATGCCCCGTTTTTGCCCTCCCTGATTTCCCTCTTAAGTATACTCCTACTTCCTTTATACTCCTAAGGATTCACTCGATCTATCCTGTCTATACCTGACATATGCTTCTTTCTTTTTTCTTAACCAAACCCTCAATTTCTTTAGTCATCCAGCATTCCCTATACCTACCAGCCTTTCCTTTCACCTTGACAGGAATATACTTTCTCTGGATTCTTGTTATTTCATTTCTGAAGGCTTCCCATTTTCCAGCTGTCCCTTTACCTGCGAACATCTGCCTCCAATCAGCTTTTGAAAGTTCTTGCCTAATACCTTCAAAATTGGCCTTATTCCAATTTAGAACTTCAACTTTTAGATCTGGTCTATACTTTTCATCACTATTTTAAAACGAATAGAATTATGGTCACTGGCCCCAAAGTGCTCCCCGACTGACACCTCAGTCACCTGCCTTGCCTTATTTCCCAAGAGTAGGTCAATGTTTGCACATTCTCTAGTAGGTACATCCACACACTGAATCAAAAAATTGTCTTGTACACACTTAAGAAATTCCTCTCCATCTAAACCTTTAACACTACGGCAGTCCTAGTCGATGTTTGTTTGGAAAGTTAAAATCCCCTACCATAACTACCCTATTATTCTTACAGATAGCTGAGATCTCCTTACAAGTTTCTTTCTCAATTTCCCTCTGACTATTGGGGTGTCTATAATACAATCCCAATAAGGTGATCATCCCTTTCTTATTTCTCAGTTCCACCTAAATAACTTCCCTGGATGTATTTCCGGGAATATCCTCCCTCAGCACAGCTGTATGCTATCCCTTATCAAAAATGCCACTCCCCCTCCTCTCTTGCCTCCCTTTCTATCCTTTCTGTAGCATTTGTATCCTGGAACATTAAGCTACCAGTCCTGCCCATCCCTGAGCCATGTTTCCGTAATTGCTATGATATCCCAGTCCCATGTTCCTAACCATGCCCTGAGTTCATCTGCCTTCCCTGTTCGGCCCCTTGCATTGAAATAAATGCAGTTTAATTTATTAGTCCTACCTTGTCCCTGCTTGCCCTGACTGTTTGACTCGCTTCTGTTCTCAGCTGTACCCGTCTCAGATTGATCTTTCCTCACTATCTTCCTGGGTCCCACCCCTCCTACCTTACTAATTTAAATCCTCCCAAGCAACTCTGGCGAATTTTCCTGCCAGTATATTAGTCCCCTTCCAATTTAGGTGCAATCTGTCCTTCTTGTACAGGTCACTTCTACCCCAAAAGAGATTCCAATGATCCAAAAATGTGAATCCTTCTCCCAAACACCAGCTCCTCAGCCATGCATTCATCTGCTCTATCTTCCTATTCCTGCTCTCACTAGCTCATAGCACTGGGAGTAATACAGATATTACTACCCTTGCGTACCTTTTTAAATTTCTGCCTAACTCTCTGTAATCTCCCTTCAGAATCTCAACCTTTTCCCTTCCTATGTCGTTTGTTCCAATGTGGAGTAGTTGGAGGGAATCCTGAGGGACAGGATGTACATGTATTTGGAAAGGCATGGACTGATTAGGGATAGTCAACACAGCATCGAGCATGGGAAATCATGTCTCACAAACTTGATTGAGTTTTTTGAAGCGATAACAAGTAGGATTGAGGGCAGAGTGGTTGATGTGGTCTGTACTGACTGCATTAAGGCATTCGACAAGGTTCCCCATGGGAGACTGGTTAGCAAGATTAGATCTCTCGGAATTAAGGGTGAAGGCATCCATTTGGATACAGAACTGGCTCAAAAGTAGATGACAGAGGGTGGTGATGGAGGGTTGTTTTTCAGACTGGAGACCTGTGACCAGTGGAGTGCCACAAGGATCGGTGCTGGGTCCACTTCTTCTTTTTGTCATTTATATAAATGATTTGGATGTGAGCATAAGAGGTATAGTTAGTAAGTTTGCAGATGACACCAAAATTGGAGGTGTAGTGGATAGCGAAGGAGGTTACCTCGCATTACAACAGGATCTTGATCAGATGGGCCAATGGGCTGAGAAGTGGCAGACGGAGTTTAGTTCAGATAAATGTGAGGTGCTGCATCTTTGGAAAGCAAATCTTAGCAGAACTTATACACTTAATGGTAAGGCCCTAGGGAGTGTTGCTGAACAAAGAGACCTTGGAACGCAGGATCATAGCTTCTTGAAAGGGGAGTCACAGGTAGATAGTGAAGAAGGCGTTTGGTATGCTTTCCTTTATTGGTCAGAGTATTGAGTACAGGAGTTGGGAGGTCATGTTGCGGCTGTACAGGACATTGGTTAGGCAACTGTTGGAATGTTGCTGAAATTTCTGGTCTCCTTCCTATCGGAAAGATGTGAAACTTGAAAGGGTTCAGAAAGGATTTACAAGGATGTTGCCAGGGTTGGAGGATTTGAGCTATAGGGAGAGGCTGAACAGGCTGGGGCTGTTTTCCTTGGAGTGTCAGAGGCTGAGGGGTGACCTTAGAGAGGTTTACAGAATCTAGATGGGCATGGATAGGATAAATAGACAAAAGTCTTTTCTCTGGGGTGGGGGAGTCCAGAAATAGAGGGCATAGGTTTAGGGTGCGAGGGGAAAATTATAAAAGCGACCTCAGGGGCAACATTTTCACACCGAGAGTGGTACATGTATGGAACGAGCTGCCCTAGGAAGTGGAGGAGGCTGGTACACTTGCAACATTTAAGAGGCATTTGGATGGGTATATGAATAGGAAGGGTTTGGAGGGATATGGGCCAGGTGTTGGCAGGTGGGACTAGATTGGGTTGGGATATCTGGTCGGCATGGACGGGTTGGACTGAAGGGTCTGTTTCCATGCTGTACATCTGTGACTCTGACTTTCCCTAAAACTTTCCCCTTCCTTCAGGGAAGCAAAGTTGATTGCTCACCTTTTCTTCATAGTAGTGAAATGGAGATCGAGAACTTGATGTGAATGCATTCTAACATTTTGTTGTTCACCATGACTTTATTTTGGTAATGATTCAATTGAGAGTTGGATAATATGTGTCATTGAATTAATTCAATTGCAGTCTTGATGTGTATTTTTAATTTGTCACTTTGTAACAATGAGATGCAATGAAAAGGGGATAAGAATAAGGGAGTTGAGAGGAACTTAATGCAAAAATTATTATACCATAAAAATTATTCAATGGGATAGCGATTGTTGTTGGTCACTCAGAATCTAGTGTCCTAAATATATAAACAATAAAACTGAAGTTATGAGGGGTGATTAATTTAGGTAAGTTCAGTGAGGAGTAAAAGCATGGCAGATGCAATATGATATGGATAGACATGTCCACTTCAGTCAGAAAAGCATTGGCAGAGTATTATTTAAATGGTGATAGATTTGGAAATGTTGTTAATATCCAGAGTCCGAGGTGTCATTGAGACGTAAAGCACAGAAACAGACCCTTTTGGTCCAACTCATCCACGCTGATCAAATATCCTAAATAAATCTCATCCCATTTGCTAGCACTTGGCCCATATCCCTCCTAAATCCTTCCTAATCATATGCCCATCCAGATGCCTTTTTAAATGCTGTAATTGTACCAGCCTCCATCACTTATTCTGGCAGCTCATTCCATACGTACACCACCCTTGGTGAAAACATTTCCCCTTAGGTCCCTTTTTATATCTTTTCCCCTTGCACCCTAAACCTATGCCCTCCAGTTCTGGACTCCCACAACCCAGGGAAAAGACCTTGTCTATTATCCTATCCATGCCCTCATGATTTAATAAACATCTACAGTCACCTCTTAGCCTCCGCTCCAGGGAAAACAGCCCAACCTCTTCAGCCTCTCCCTATAGCTCAAATCCTCCAACTCTGGCAACATTCTTGTACATCTTTTCTGAGCCCTTTCATGTTTCACAGCATTCTTCCAATAGGAAGGAGACCATAATTACATGCAATATCCCAACAGTGGCCTAACCAATGTCCTGTACAAGGTAAAAACAATAACTGCAGATGCTGGAAACCAAATTCTGGATTAGTGGTGCTGGAAGAGCACAGCAGTTCAGGCAGCATCCAACGAGCAGCAAAATCGACATTTCGGGCAAAAGCCCTTCATCAGGGCTTTTGCCCGAAACGTCGATTTTGCTGCTCGTTGGATGCTGCCTGAACTGCTGTGCTCTTCCAGCACCACTAATCCAGAACAATGTCCTGTACAGCTGCAACATGACCTCAAGCATACCAAACGCCACCTTCACCATCCTTCTTGTAAGTATGTCACTGAAAGCAAGCATGCAAGTGCAAACCTTGGGTATGTTTGCCTGTAATACAAGAGTGTTTGAATATAAGGCCTTGGTGGGGCCAAATATTCTCCTCCATTACAAGTGCACAGTTTCCAAAGCAAGGAGGTTATGATTAGCCTTTTATGGAATACCAGTTTGGCATTAGTAAGAGTGTTGTATTCCATTCTAGATACCGCATTTCAGGAAAGATGTGAAAGCTTTAAAAAGGGCGTAGAAAACATTTTTGGGAATGATTCCAGGGGTGTGATGTTTGTGGTTTGGATTGAAGAACCTGGTTTTGTTCCCTTTTAGAGAGGAGATTGTCAATGTATCTCATGATTGTAATTGAAACAAAGTAGATAAACTTCTCATTGGCAGAAAAGTCAAGAATCTGAGGATAGCAATATCTGGTGAATGGCAAAAGAAGTAACAGCAACCTACAATGTGGCAAGTAAAAATGACCTATAGCAAGAAAGTTAGGAGTGAGATGAAAAACATCTAGTCAGAGTTGTTAGGATTTGGAAGGCACTACCTGGGAGACTGATGGAGGCGGATTCCATAGGAGGTTTCAAAAGAGAGCTGAGGATATAATTAAAAGTGATTTACTTTCGAGGGCTACAGATATAGGCGAAAGTGAGGACTGCAGATGCTGGAGATCAGAGAGAGTGTGGTCCTGCAAAAGCACAGCAGGTCAAGCAACATCTGAGGAGCAGGAGAGTAGACGTCCAGAGTCCTCAGAGGACATTTGTCTGAAGATCTGAAGCCAAATGTCCTTGACCGCTGAAGTATTTTCCCCCACGAGGAGGAAATATTCCTGCCTGGTGATTGTTGCACGGTGTTTATTTATCTGTTTTGGTTTTGCCAATATACTATGCCTCAGGGCATCCTTGCCTGCAGTGTGAGAGATACAATGTTGGTGAGTCACGAGTATTTGCTGTGCACGTAGTGGGTGGTGTACTCACTTGTAATGGTAGTATCCATGTCGATGCTGTGATACGTTTTATAGAGGCTACCCTGACAAGGTGGTATGGTGTAGTGGTTGATATCCTGAAGGCTGGGTAGTTTGATGTTAACAATCGTCTGTTTTAAGGTTCAGTAGTTGTTTAAAGGAATGAAGTGGAGGAAAGATCTTTGTGATGGGCTCATGCAATATTTGTGTTGCAACCTGTGAAGAACATGGCATAGTTTCTCTGCTCCCAGGAAGTACTGAACGACAAATGGTACTCTATCGTTCGTGTTCCGCATCTATCTTCTGAGGAGATCCTTATGGTTTCTCACTATGGCACATCGGAACTGGCAACTGATGAGTTGAACTTCATATCCTGTTCTTACGAGGGTGTCTTTCAATATGTTTCAGCTGCTCATTGCATTCCTCCTCATCCAAACAGATTCTGGCTTGTCCATAGGGGTTGTCTGTTTTAATATGTCTAGGTTAGAAGCTGAAAAAGTGCAGCATAATGTTGCCCGTAGGCTTGCAGTGGAGTGATGTATTGAGGTGTCCGTCCTTGATGGAGATGTGTCCAAGAATGAGACTGATTCCAAAGAGTAGACCATGGTAAATCTGATAGTGGGGCAAAACTTGTTGATATCACAATATAATTGTTTGTGATTCTTTGCCAAGCATCCAAAGGAAGAAAGTGTTGTCAATGTACCTGGTGTACAGCATTGGTCAGAAATCCTGTGCAGCAAAGAATTCTTGTTCAAACTTGTGCATGAAAATGTTGGCATATTGCGGTGCAAATTTGGTCCCCATGGCTGTTTCTTGTGTCTGGATGAAGATCTAGTTGTCAACGATGAAGACGTTATGGTTGAGGATGAAGCGGATGAGTTGTAGGATGGTGCCTGGAGATTGGCAGTTTTGGTATGGAGCACTGAGGTTATTGCAGCAATGCCGTTGTCATGGGGAATGCTGGTGTAGAGTGCCAAAACGTCCATTGTGGTGAAAAATGTTTCTGGTTCAACTGGTCCATGGGTGCTGAGTTTCTGTCAGAAATCTGTAACGTCGTGACAGAAGCTGGGGGTTCCCTGTCCAATGGGTTTCAAGTTGTCCTCAACATAGCCAGAGAAGTTCTCCCATAGGGTTCCATTGCTTGATACAATGGGATGTTCAGGTGTATTGGCTTTGTGTATCTTCAGAAGGTAGTAGAGGTTCCCTGTGTGAGAAGTATGTGGGATGAGAGCGCAAGGTGCTACTCCAAAGAACTGGATCAAAAGTCTTGATCAGTCTGTTGAGTTCATGGGTATGTTCTTTGGTCTGATCAGCCAGTAGTTGCCTGTACTGTTCCTGGTTGTTCAGTTGTTGGTATACTTCTTTCTATTCTGTATGACAATGGCTCCTTTTTGTCTGGCTTGACGACAATGTTGCGATTTGGTCTTGAGAGCATGGATGGTGTTGCGTTGTGCTCACATGACGTTTTGTGTTATCTTGTGCAGCTGATGAATCTGGCACTCATTTCTTGACAGTTTGAGCATACATGTCAAACCTCTGGAGAGGTCCAATTCGACTCCTTTGGCTGCTGCACTGTGAATCTCTGTTCCACTTCATTGGGCTCACTGCTGATCTCTTAGAAGAATTTCCAGGTCCTCACTTATCTGATGAATTCCTTTGTGTCTGCCACCAGACCAGTGTGGTCCGTTTTGGTGGTGGGACAGAAATTGAGCACTCGGCTGAGGACTTCAATTTCATCTGGTTGAAGGGTGTGGTCAGATAAATTGACAATCCCGTTGCTGTCATGTGATTTTTGACTTTGTTCAATCCAGTCCAACACTGGCACCTCCACATCGTCAGAGGTTCTGTTCACTGAACTGGCACTAACGAAGCCTGACTAGTGCATGTGTAAATAAAGGGTGACTTGGTTACTGGCCTGTGTAGATGCACTGTCAAAAATTGTTTCAAATAATTATCCAAGAATGAGAGATCAAAAATCCTGAGGTCTAATTTGTCAGCCCCTTTTTAGAATCTTTCATTTCCTGGCTTCCTTGTCATTCCCTGTATTTGTTTTTGTTTTGTGTGGTCCTTATGAAGTCCGAACCCCATTGCACCGTAATAACCAAAATTGAATGCTGTTTTTCACTTTGGGTCCAAACCAGTGCTGCATATGATCTTATTGTTGCCTTTTTACATATCTATAACACCATGTGAAAGTTTCCTAAATTTCAGCTTTAGAAATTGCACTGAGTTTAATATATTTAGTGTGGTATATTTTATAACAATATGGATTACAGGTTGTAATATTAAATTCTAATTTAATTGGTTTCTTTCAGGGCCAGTCTTATTGGATGAATTTGTGGAATGGTTTAAAGACAGACAGATGTCCTAGCACTTACTCAGAAACAGCAGTCCAACATCCATTTCAACATTAGCCATAAAAAAACCTAGGAAAACAGATTTGGAATGCATTTTGTTTTTGTCTCCCCCCTCCACCCCCTCCCTTCAAATCCCATCCAAAAAAAATTGAGTTGCTGAAAGCATTAAATATCTACAAGCACTGTGCTACAAACATTGAAGTCTGGTATCAGAATTTCTTCCGAGCTTGCTTTGCTTTTTTTTAATAGGACAACAATTATGGTACCACAGACCACAATGTGATATCTTGCTGTTGACATTGTGAATTCTATGTTGTAAGCTGTTTCATGCAGAAACCTCCATTTTCCGAGGGATTGTGAATCACAATGAAAAATGTATTAAATGGTTAAAAGTCTTAGATGAATGTTTGTTGAAAAGATTTCTTAATCTTATGTATGTATGCGAGTAAAACTGTTCTGTACAACTTACCTGATGAAATGCAATTAGATTTTTTTAAGTGTAAACTGTTTGGCAATAGTATAACTTTGTTTTGATTCACTGCACCTAGCTGTTATCTGTTGAAATGACTAATGCACCACGTGGGTTGTAACCCTAATTTTTGCATTGTATTTTCTGGCTAATCAGCTTTTTTTTTGGTTTTGCTTTTGTGTAACTAGCAACTAGCTGTAAACATTAAATTGTCCTTTAAGTGGGCACATAGTTTAATAATGTTACCAAGTTTTGCACGTTCTAAGATAAATATTTGAATGTCTGTTGTGGAGATCAACTAGTATTCAGATATGTGTTTAAAATCATGTGTATGATTTTTTTTCATAGTATCACTTACTAATAAGGAAAGTGCTGACATATTCTTATCAGACTGTTTAAGTCTGGTGTTACAAGTCAACTGAACTAATGTAACTTAGCTGGCTTGACTTTGATTAAGATATTGGATTAAGATCAAGTATCCTGTATTATAGTATGACAATGCTATTAAAGGTACCTTTTGACCATGTCAGTAAGTGGAAGTCTGTACATCTAAAGCAAATGAATCTTCTCCTGTTGCATTTTTCTACTGTTTTAGACAAATTCTGCAAAAGACCATGGTATTGCCTATCTCCCTGTACACGAGTGACATCTGGGCTCTTCCACCTGTACCAATATAACTTAATTATAACCAGTTTCTGATTTTCATTAATGTGATTCATAAGTTCCCATTAATTTGTAATCAAACTTTTATCTGAAATGATATTTCAGTGAGAACAAGTTATCTATCTTTTTTTTGACCGTAAGATACATTCAATACTACTGGAAATCACATACAATTAAGGCAGGTATTATTTAAAGTTGATCTATATAAGAAACAACTATTCCAATGTAAACTTTCTTTATTAACACTTGGAAATTGTACCCCTGCTAAAATACAAGCTATGGATAAGGCCATTTGGGTATAGCAGTACACTTATTTTCAGTATGGCATTAGCAAGTCCATTGCACTTTCATTATTTTAAACCCCTCCTGTACGGGCAGCACATGGTATTGCTAAGCTGATTCATGTCCTCATTACTCACTCCTTGCTGATCTAGTTTAACATTAGTTATTTTATAGCCATGTGAAGAGGACAGTATTTCATAATTGCTGTGAAAACATCTTTTTTATGATTTAAAACTAATGGAATTGTTTATTGAAATGTGGTCTTTATGGAAATTTTTAATGTCCTCTGCTTAATTATCACATCTTTTTTCTGACAAAGGAACAAAATATATTTTATTTACTGTTTGAGGTCTGTAATATTAATCATAAATTCATCATCCTCTGCATTTCCAATAAGCTGCTTGTTTCAAAATCTATGTTAAGCACTTTTGTTTCAACATGGAAAATGAAAATTTTCCTTTCTTCCCAATTTGCCTTCCTGTTCCTTTCCATTACATTGATACACTTTGCATGTTTTTATATTTTTCAACAGTCTTTCATTCCAACACTGGACCTGAATTTCAACCAATCATTCACTGCATTGGAATATATTATTGATGCATTTTAATTTGACTGTTCAGTGAGAGTATGTTGAAGATTAATCAAGACCATTCCCATGTTTTTGCTAATTTTAGTCTTGAGCTTATTTAGCTAATCTAGGCTTTTTTTTTGAAAAGCCATCTCAGTTGCTTGTTTGCATTTGTTCCCTACTGTTCCTTTGTGTATTAAAAAAGACTAGTAGTGTAGTTTAGTTTAGATAAAGGTTGTTCAAATGATATACATTTCTGGACAGAAGATACTGACTTTAATACTATAGTTAAATTTGCTTTGACTTGATTTTTATATTGTGCTTTGGTAAAAATTGACATGATTTTCATTTTAAATTTGAAGCTTTCTGTTGGAATGTTTGCACAATAAGTACATAAAGACAATATCCCACCTATGGCACTTTTTTGTGAATGGTGTTGGATACCTTGTTTTATTCATTTTCAGCAATTGCAGACTTGAAAGCCCCTTAACTCATCTTCCACAAGACTCATCTGAATACATTTATGGTGTGTTTGGATTTTTTTTGCGGATAATGTTGGAGTTCAAAATATTTAGAAATGTTTATTTTGATCAGTTAGACAAATTGGATATTATTTATGCCCACCCATGAACAGTAAAACATTTGGAAACCTGCACTTTGTGACCAAATATAGGAGGATTCCACAATTGTATGAATAAAAACCCCTGAATTACTACTACTAAATACAGATGAATGTTCCTGTTTCACTGTCATTATAAATTACCTGATACTTGGTCAATTTGTAAATGAGATCTGCTTTCTCATGAATGAAGTGGTATCTATATTATTATGTAGATAATCATAGTTCCACTAATATGCTATGAGTTTTAATAATGTTTACAGATTCATTGAATATCACTTGTAGTAACTCTTGTGTAGACCCAGAGCATGCACCCTTTTATATGGCTTCCTGAAACTATTATAGAACGATGCTTCTGTTTTGATTTGAAAATACAGCAGTTTTCAATTAATTCCCCAGTTACTCCATATTAAAAATGAAAAATTAAACTTTCAGGTTGACCCATAAGAGATCTTTTGCTTTGGTTCTTATGTTTTATCAATTTTGTTTTGTAATTATTGTACTGCTGCTATTTAAAGGTATATGTTTGAGGGTTCATTTCTTTGGAATGATGGAGTAGTTGCCAACTGTTAAAATCATGAAATATAATTATCTGCACAATTTAATCTCTCCAATTAATGTAAAGTAGGCAGTGTGCACAGCAACAGCTTTTCAAAGAAGTGGTGCTCCCCTTCTTGAAAATGTTTCGTAATTCTAAAGTCTGTCTTCCTTCAGTTGTAAAATGACTTATTAGCTAGGTGCATTTGTTTCAAATGTTGAGCTAAGCTTGTTCCTGTTTTATTAGCATACAGTATCTGTACTGCCTTTGTGTCATTAAATAATGGCTTAATTAAAACATGGATTGTTTTTGTTTCATTTTAGCTTTAATTTTGATAACCTTTTGATAACCTTTTGATAGAATTGCTGACCATACATTCTTCTATTATACAGCCTATTTTGGAAGAATGAATTATCTGACTTTGTTAGCATTTTAATTGCTAATATTATGCAACTTTGTGGCTTTTGCTGTGAATCCATTTGGGGAAACAAAATCAAATGACAATGTTTGTCAAGTAACTAGGGTATCATTGCCATTTAAGGGATTCACATTTGCAAAACATAAGCCAAAAATCAAAGTTTGTTAATGGATTACTATAATTTAAACCAGTAAATACTGCTTCATAAAGTCAAAATGAAGTAGAATCCTACATAACTGGCCAAAAAAGGCAATAACCTCAAACTGCTATTCAACCAAGCAGTATTTATTAAACAAAACACACAACAGCATTAACTACATTCATAAAAGGTTTCCTACAATCGTAAAGACCAAGAAGGAACAGAAGTCAAACAAATTTACCTTGGTGGTCAATAATGACATTGAAAACTTGTAGTTCAGCATGCTTAGAAAATCAGCAAACTTCAAAAATGTATTATTGTTTTATAAGCATTTGAAAAAGGGTGATGTGGACATCTTTTATGTCAGAATAACTGAGTTTGTGCAGAAATACAAATAAAACAAACATATTTTGCTTAATTAGTCATTCAATTCCGCTCCCAACATCTTTTCTTAGAGAAAAAGGAGGAAAAGTCAAGTAAAAACTATTTCTAAAGACTGCTGAAGAGGCAGTCATGTCCAAACTTTGTCTTTAAACTTCTGAAGAAATATTGCTGTATTTGCAGAAAAGGTTGGGTATGTGGTAAATTTAAGCACTAACTGCAATCCATCTGTCATTGTCTGTTTAAAATTGAATTCCTTGCATCATGCAACATTGTCACTTTTAAATTAGATACATAAATAAATATATAGGGCTAAAAACCCATAGAATATATTGCAAGATGAAAAGCAATTTGAAATGATTAAAATTCAATATAAAAACTGCTGGCAGTATGATCAAACATTTGATCTATTAAGTCTTAATAAACTTTTATAATAATGATCAGCTACTTTGAGCACTTGGTATCAATAACAAGTTACAGCTGATTATTATTCTACTAGTTTCTGAATATGACCATGTTCAGTGTAAAACTGGTCTATGAGAGGGGAATAGTAAAGAAGCACCATTAAAGCTATATTTATTTAACAATACACATGCAATACTGAATAGATACTCTGGAATATAGTCAGAGTAGCACATGACTTAAATACTGTTTAAAGGAATGGTGACAGCCTCCTGGTGTTATCACCAGACTATGAATCCAGGGTAATGATCTAGGGACACTCCTCTGAATCCCACCAGGGCAAATGGTGGAATTTGAATTCAATAAAAATCTGGAATTGAGAGTTTAATGATGACCATGAGTTGACTATCAGAAAAAAAGTCCTCCAAATATCCTTTAGAGTTAGTTTGCTTTTCTCTCCATGTATGCTGCCTGATCCACTGTGATCTCCAGCATTGTTTTGTTTCAGTTCAGATTTCAGCATCAGCAGTAATTTACTCCTTAGCAACCACCCTTACCTGGTCTGGCTTACATGTGTCTCCAGGCCAACAGCAAAGCAGCTGACTCGATTACACTCTAGACAATTAGGGATAAGGAATAAATGCTGGTTTAGCCAGAGGCACCCACATTCCATGAATGAATTAAATAAAAGTGACTTACTGTTGAATTTTTAATCTTGCACTCCAGACAAATGCAAGAATGTCAAATTTAAAGTGGTCACAATTTATACCAGAAACAGCATGTTGACAATACATTCAATATGTAGGCTACAAATTCCAGTGATTGATTGGGTCAAATGATACAGCATATTTTCAACTATCCAATAAACAATATGCACCCAAGGACTGTAATCTTCCTAAACCCAAAAACAAAGTATCTACTCCATAATAATTACACTATTAAGCAGCTGTAGTAATGTGCCAACCAATCAGCACCTTTTTACCCCAGTAATACAAACTGTTGATACTGTCTTGGTCTTGAGTGGAAGATGAAAAGCTTTGGTAACCTGTCTCTTTTGTTTAGCAATACTCAGGAGTGATTCCTAAATCGTAACTCTTTGCTACATTAGCTGTCTAATCAACAAGTATCAAGCTCAAAGCCGAAAATACATTTGCTTAAAACAAAATGCAAACTTGAGTTTAGTGACTTTTTAATTTTTTTGTTAAAAATGGACACTTGTTGAGACTCAGCCATAGGGACACTAATCTGTTTTATGACTTTTTCCAAAAAAATGACATCCACTATGCACCTGCACAATGAATGTGTTATTTTCATAAACAAAATTTGATCAGCATATAGTTCCCATTTTGCCATTCTTGCTTGTTCATATTGGTTGGGAACTGCATTCAAGTTCCCAGCTTGAATACAGTATAAATTAAGTCATTGACAGATGAGGCCCAACATGGACACCAGGATGACACTATTCCAAAATATTTTGACCAACTTCTTAAGCCCGAATCCTTTAGTAACAGTAGCACTAAATCTCATCCTTAAATTTGATTTTGCTAGTTTTCATTTTCCATTTTTTCAAGAAAACTAACATCTATAAACAAAATTATACGATCACGGTTAGATGGTGCAGTGAATGCACTTTAGCTGTAAAGCTTAATTACCTTTGTATTCACACTCTACAAGTAACTAGTTATTAATGAACAGTCTCTCCAAATGCCAGTTTTAGTCACAAATGTCACTCTTTCAAAATGTCTCAAGCAAGCCTTATTTTGAATTTTAAGTTGGAAAGCCATCAAAAATATAATTGATTTGGCATCTAAACTGTTTGTCATTTTCTTTGCTAATAAAATATTTTACAGTTGATGTGAAATACAGAAATAAACCAAAAGTCAGTGTGCTTGAAAGGTCAGATATTTGTTTAGCTCAACTTAAAATATGCCCCAAAAATGCAAAATAACAACCACATTCAAGCTTTCAACTAGTTAAGCTTTCCAATCACTTAAAATAAACTTCAGAAACATGTTAAAAAGAGATATCACTGTTTACAAAGCGTAAAAGTAATTGAAAAGAAATTAGAATGTAGTTGGAAAACCATTTTTACCCAATTATCTTGTTCACATTTTCAAAGGAATTATTGTGTCAAATGTCATTTTATTTTGTTCACTGTATTCCTCTTTTGCTTCCAGGATTAAACGTAATGTCATGTGAAAATAAATGTTCACAATTTTCTGCTGTGCAATTGCAAGTTTGTGATTCTCCTTTGTTAAAATGAATAGGACTAGAATCATCGGTCTCCTCAACGAAAACCCTAATGTTGTACCCTGGGATTTGTGACCGTGATTGTAAAGTACATTGAAAACCAGCAAAATTAGATGCATAATATATGCTCCCTTCCAGATAGGATGATAAAATTAGATTTCCCATAGATTTACCATTTGATCGAGAGATACTGATGCATAGGTTTTTGGCAATGTTTATTACGTATTAAAGACAAGTTCACTTTTAACCTTTCAAAGCAATGGTATTGCTCACTTACATGTCCTGGAAAAGGGTAAATCCTAGTCCAATTCCACAATTATTATAATCTATTTACTTTGTTATAAAATCCATAATAAAGTCAATGCATGATGCTAGTTGCCAAACTTTAAATATATGATGAAGTGGAGCTAGTTTTATATTTTGAAAGCGTTCTCAATATTAATGTATTTAAATTTTTGTTGACTGACAATGGTATAAGAATGTTTTGAGTTGGAGTGGAACTTTTAACGGTTTCAACCAGAATTAATTTTATGCAGTTATTTTTCTCAACTCTATCGACTGTACTACATGGACTTTTTCCTGCCAGTTTGATTATTTCCTGAATATTTCTTGTTTGTAACAAAAGGCCATTGTTCAAACTGCTGATAAACTATGCAACTCTTGTATCTTATTGTAATGGGTAAAATAAATCAGGCACTTTGGTTATAAGGGACAGTAACTAAAATAAATGAATAGTGACTATTTTGTATTAAACTGGCTTCAATTTTTTTTTGAGAGATGAATGTTAGTATACCATCATCAATCCCTTCATTTCTCAGTACATGGTAGGCTTTCATCTTCAGTGCATGATTCCACAGGGATTGTTGGATGTTTGACAACCTGTATTTCTGTTTTTCACCAGGACTCTGAAGAGTGTTCCATCTGCACACATACAGAGTTTATAGCGCTCCCACCCATCCTCTACTAGGAATTCTCCTGTTGATGGACTTGGAAGCCGTGATGTATTAATCATCACTGTGCCATTAAGAATAATACTGTTTACCTAAGGGTAAAAAATTAGAAAAATGAATCATTATTACCATCTTTTGAAACAAAAGATTAGGTAGGCACATCATGTACAATGAAAAATGAAAAGAGAATTGGAAGTTGAAAACCTCCACTGCACTAAGTTTACGTTCAAAATCTGTACTTTTGCTCTTAAAAATTATTTTAAGCTTTACATTTCTTATGGGTAATCACCCAGACCACATTATTTCAGAACTCTACATGTCCACTTCCAAAATTTTCACAAAGCAATGGATCAGATGCCCCCACAGAATTCCCATTAAGGCCCATCTATTACATTTATTTTTCTTCATTTGTTCAAAATTTATCACACAAATGCTGTATGATCTGTTGATTATTTCTAGAACTAATTTTTTATTTGATTTCCAACACTATGGTATTAACTGAGCCATAGTTTCTCTTTTTGCCCCTTCTTTCCTGATTAATGGGATTATGTTTGTTCCTTCCAAACTGTAGGACCATTTTAAAATTTAGGGAATTCTGGAAGATCCATCAGTGGATCCACTATCTATTGATCTCTAAAGCCCTAGGATATAGGTATCATGGCCAGGACATTTGTTGGTTTTTAGTCACATTAATGGATAAATTTAAACTAGTGGTAACACTCTTACCAGTCCCCGACTACTTTTGGAAGATTTTGAGTTTTCAATGAAAACATACAAAATATTAGTCTAATTCCTCTCGCTTTTTTTCTTCTTACAATATTTCTTGTTTGTCAGGGCAATTCAAAAATATTATTTTTAACTGGAACAAAGAAACAGATCATCATCTATTTATGAGAAGCGATGACCACTACTCCCTCACTAAACAAAGCTATCAAAGACTTCTGCACTCACAGCCTTGAGATCCATATCACCTCTCATGCGAAATTCAATGGTTTTGCCCATGATAAAGACTCCTTCATTCCCACGCACAATCACACGGTCACCAGCACGAATCTGAAGATCTGTGCTATGATTGCTTGTTACCTGAAAGAATGATCTAATTTATGTCAGTCACTGATATTGAATATGTCAGCACAAATAAATTTTCAAAACACCAAATGGAATTTCCACAAAATGTTCTCATGGTATTAGTTTCTAGCATCTATTTCATACAGTATCAGTTACATTTATTGTTGTAAGTGTAGGGAAATTGTTTAACGCATTTAAGGCAATACTCTAACTACTAAACTTACCAATACAGCTGAATCCTTTCTCTCTCTTCTGCAAATCCCATAAATATGATACTCATGGAACAGACCATGCCTTGTGAATGATAAATGTCACGTGAAAATAAATAGCATGCATATCCATCTAAAAATACACATTATTAGAATACCAATGCAATGGACACATGCATGAGTGAAATGTAGGGATGAGAGAGAAACAGGAGTATCAGGACAGCCACAGAAATAGACCTACAACACACTAGAAAACTGAACCGATTTCCAAACCAAAAAAAAATCATAATGGCAAAGTCATTAAAAGAGTAAATAAAATATTGATCAGTACTTAATAGTAAGCATCAATTTCTAATTAGGATATTTTCATTATTTACAGAATTTCTTTCAAGAGTGAATGGTGTTACTAAGATTGGAGAAGGACTGGGGTTGGTGAGCTCTAGGGGGTCAGTGCTGTGTCAAGTACTGTAAAAAATTGTGCTGACTTTTCATGTGTACACTTGCAGGATTTTATAATTAATACACATGTACAGATACAAAGAAAATAATAACTGCCTTTTAGTACGGATTTTCACAACCTCGAAGCATCTCAAAATACTAGAGTTAATGAACTACTTTGGGACTGTGAATATCGTGCTCTAAAAATTTACTGATAGCAGTGAAGTCGAATCTCTGGAGCAATCAGAAATTATGAATATAACAAGTTAGTTTAGGAAAACCGATTATTTGATAGATAGGCTAATGCAATTTTACATGGGTATGTATGAGGTAATACATATTGGAAGGAAGAATTGAGTATATATTCATTATGTTTGCTGAGGTACCTAGATGATAAGGAAAAACTTTAGGAGTTCAAATATATAATGGGAATTCAGGTAGATAAACACATTTTTAAAGGGTTCAGTAGTATTTCCTTGAATTGAAAAACAAGAGATTTTGGATGCCCTTACTGAATGTATATTACAATCAAAGAACTCATTTCCATAGATTTACCAGGCTAATGCCTGAAATGGAAACTATGAGTTGAACTGTATAAGGTACTGAGGTGTATACTGGCTGCCCTGCAACCATTTATAGGCTGTGGTCATTAAGAGACTGGAGCTAGCAATTCCATCTGTCAGGGGCAAAATCTCACCAAAGACAGATGCCAGCCAATGAGATACTGGAAGCTCTCTAAAACGAGGAAAACAATAGACAATAGGTGCAAGAGTAGGCCATTCTGCCCTTCAAGCCTGCACCAACATTCAATATGATCATGGCTGATCATCCTTAATCAGTATCCTGTTCCTGCCTTATCTCCATAACCCTTGATTCCACTATCCTTGAGAGCTCTATCCAACTCTTTCTTAAATGAATCCAGAGACTGGGCCTCCACTGCCCTCTGAGGCAGAGCATTCCACACAGCCACCACTCTCTGAGTGAAGAAGTTTCTCCTCATCTCTGTCCTAAATGGTCTACCCTGTATTTTTAAGCTGTGTCCTCTGGTTCGGCACTCACTCATCAGAGGAAACATGTTTCCTGCCTCCAGAGTGTCCAATCCTTTAATAATCTTATATGTTCCCCTCTCAGTCTTCTAAACTCAAGGGTATACAAGCCCAGTCGCTCCAGTCTTTCAGCATAAGGTAGTCCCGCCATTCCAGGAATTGACCTCGTGAACCTACGCTGCACTCCCTCAATAGCCAGAATGTCTCCTCAAATTTGGAGACCAGAACTGCACACAATACTCCAGGTGTGGTCTCACCAGGGCCCTGTACAGCTGCAGAAGAACCTCTTTGCTTCTATACTCAATCTCTCTTGTTATGAAGGCCAGCATACTATTAGCCTTCTTCACTACCTGCTGTACCTGCATGCTTACCTTCATTGACTGGTGTACAAGAATACCCAGATCTCTTTGTACTGCCCCTTTACCTAAATTGATTCCATTTAAGTAGTAATCTGCCTTCCTGTTCTTGCCACCAAAATGGATAACCATACATTTATCCACATTAAACTGCATCTGCCACGCATCTGACCACTCACCTAACCTGTCCAGGGCATCCTGTAATCTCCTAACATCCTCCTCACATTTCACCCTGCCACCAAGCTTAGTATCATCAGCAAATTTGCTAATGTTATTACTAATACCATCTTCTATATCATTAATATATATTGTAAAAAGCTGCGGTCCTAGCACTGATCCCTGCGGTACCCCACTGGTCACTGCCTGCCATTCCGAAATGGAGCCATTTATCACTACTCTTTGTTTCCTGTCAGCCAGCCAACTTTCAATCCAAGTTAGTACTTTGTCCTCAATATCATGCACCCAAATTTTGCTCACTAACCTCCTACGTGGGACTTTATCAACAGCTTTCTGAAAGTCCAGGTACACTACATCTACTGGATCTCCCTCGTCCATCTTCAGAGTTACATCCTCAAAAAATTCCAGAAGATTAGTCAAGCATGATTTCCCCTTCATAAATCCATGCTGACTCTGTCCTATCCTGTTACTACTACCCAGATGTGTCGTAATTTCATCCTTTATAATAGACTCCAGCATCTTTCCCACCACTGAGGTCAGACTAACTGGTCTATGATTTCCTGCTTTCTCTCTCCCACCTTTCTTAAAAAGGTGGTACAACATTAGCCACCCTCCAATCCGCAGGAACTGATCCTGAATCTATAGAACTCTGGAAAATAATCACCAACGCATCCACAATTTCTCGAGCCACCTCCTTCAGTACCCTGGGATGTAGACCATCAGGCTCCAGGAACTTATCAACCTTCAGACCTAACAGTCTCTCCAACACTAATTCCTGGCAAATATAAATTCCCTCAAGTTCAGGTTCTTCAGGGTGTAACTAAGTGAAGTAGGTAAAGGGCATCAAAATGTTGAAATTGCAGGAGCCTCAGCCTTTGAAGTTGCCCAACAGATTGGAGGTTATTGTATAGATGAAAACAAGCACTGCTGGGTGGGTAGATGAACGAAATGACCATCGCATCATTATATATAGGAGGAGTTGACAGGAATGTAGTGGTAGGAGGGGCCAGCACTGGGAATTAGATACAGTTTTCTGAAAACTGAGAGAGAGGGAGAGCCCAGATGATTGTGTTGGCTGCTTGGTTTCAGTGTTTGGGATATCTCCTTTCAACTGGAAAGGAACTTGCAGCAGAGGATCATATTGTGGTTCATGGCAGATACCAACATCGATAGAACTAGAAATAAGATCTCGCTTAGGGAATATGAGCAGATTGGGGCTAAACAGAACCTCAAGGATAATCTCTGCATTATTACTTTAATCACGCGCAATTTGCATACGAGAAACAGGAGGGTTGACATTTTGGGCATATCATTCCTGATGAAGGGCTTATGCCCAAAACATCGACTGTCCTGTTCTTTGGATGCTGCCTGACCTGCTGTGCTTTTCCAGAACCACATTTTGACTCTGACTCCAGCATCTGCAGTCCTCACTTTCTCCACGAGCAATTTGGCAAAGGTTATCAAACGTTAGAAATGAATGCATGGACTGGTGCTGGTTTCAATTGTCTGGGGCACGGATACCAGTACTGGGAAAGTGGGATCTGTACCGTTAGGATGGCCATCACCTGGATCTGCTCAGACCAGGCTTCTGGCAAGTTGAATTACTGGGGTGGTGGACAGGCATAAGGTTTGGAAGAATCCTACAAAACTAGATAGAGAAGACAGGAGAGCAAGTTAGTAATAAGGGAAATGATGATAGAAAAAGACTGAGTGGTGAAACCTAAAAGTGTAACAGTAGACAGGGCTAGAAATTACAAAATAAATCCAGACAAAACTGATCGCGATATGACTGAATTTCACAGTTTGAGGGAGATGAGTGGATTTAAGACTAGATTTTTAAACTGAAACAAGGGCATTTATAAGAGAATGAAAACAACTGGTAAAAGTAATCTGGGAAACATAGGTTGGTAGAACTACTATAGCAGACATTTTAAGGAGATGTTTCAGAACATCCAAAAATATACCAAGTAAAGTTATAAGGAAAGGATATGTGTGAAGTATTGAACGTCAAAGAAATCAAACATGTTGAATACTAACCCTCTCTGTGGATGCCTTTTGTACGTTCAGTGTCTTCACACCTTTGGGTAAATGGAACTCATGGGTATCATAGTCAGTGCTAAACACAGTCTTCTGGGTCCGGGGATCAACAAACGACATTCCAATATCACTAGTGATGGAGGTTTTATCTTTGTCTACACGGAGCTTGGTTGTTCCCTGCTGAAACACCACCTAGAAAGGACATAGGATCAAAAGTTGTGATTATAAATTAATTCAGACCACAAAAAAGAACTGCACAGGAACTCATTTAAGTTCATTTGTCTTTGCCATATTGTAAGGTTGTGAATAAATAACATAACTAACAGTTTGGCTGGTTATCACAGGAGGTGAGTCTCAGGGTTGCACCCACAGCACTTGCTTTGGCATGGAGGGGCAGTATATGTAAGGCAGGCATTTCCCCACAGGGCAGGAATGAAAACTACTTTCACGCACTTCATGATGTTCTCAAAAACGATAGAAAAAGATAAAGGTAGGCGAATTAACTTGTACTTTCTCCTTCAAAAGAGGAGGAACGGTATGGTGGGAAAAGCTTAAAAGGGAAATTAAAGTTGTCCAACTTCTAGAATATGCTGCAATATAAAAATACTAATAAGTGTTCTGCATTATGACATATCTGATTTTAAATTATACAGCATTACACAAATTACAAATGACTTTTTTTTAAATTATAGTTTTGAGTTTAAAGGTACTTGCATCTAACATCTTTGCAGCACAGATTTTAATAATGGAGGTTTTTTTTAATATCGACTCCAGTTAAAAATTTGGTACTGTTAAATTAGATTGGACTAATATGTTCACTCATTCTGTGGTGTATTAGTTGTAGAAATTCAAGGGACAAATGCCACATTTCCAATATTACTCCCTTCCATGGCTTTGCTTAGTGCTTCAGGGCCAAGCAACATTTGGCTCTGCCCTTGCCCTGCTCCCCCCTCAGTCTCACAGTAGGTTGGTTAGAGATCCAACCATTATCAACAGTATAAGCAAAAAGTGTGACAGGTGAATCATTGATTTTCTCCTCCCCATTTCATCCTCCACCACTGACACTAACAGATGGTCTGGTGCCCAGGATTTTTCTTCTTAAGACCAGTTTAAAAGGTTCGGAGTTTCTGTTGCTTGTTCCATGTGCATTAAAGAATTGGAAGGTGAATTAACAATTGATTTGAAAAACTTAACTGAAAACTAATGGAGATTCAATTCTGACGTATGTGGGCTGAGACAATGTATGCAGAGAATTGATGGGTAAATTGAATCGAGAAAAGAATCTATGAATGAACATGCAAATAAGGAAAAAGACCCTTTACAGATGCTGTATAAGGAATTGGTTCTGAAAGAATTAACATTGAAATTCCATTAGCTCTACCAAATTTGATAATGCCACAGAGACTTTGGGCAGAGGCAACTGAGTTCTGCACGAGTATGCAAAGGGAATAGATGCATTCTGTACAGCTGACAGTCCTTAGTACTAATGCCTGACTAGTAATGTAAACTGTATTTACTGCTGTCATGCAATAAACCACCTTGTTAATTACTACTGAAAATTGAAAAAGCCCGAGCATAGGAGGCTTGGTAACAGTGAGCTCTCTCAACCACTCCTAGCCCAGTGTCACTTAGTGGTGGCAAATATCAGAACAGCCTAATTGCAGGTCATGACATTAAATAATCCCTATTTATATTCCTGATTGAAAATACTGCATACAAAAGCCTGGATGTTGGTATTAACTGTGCACCACATTCACTTGTCCTGAAGATATACTTTTCTTCTCAAAAGAGAAAATCGATTGATAGAAGAAACATCTCCATTTGACCTGCTAAAAGGTAGTTATTTTTTCCCTACAAGCTCTGAACTTGACTTTCAGATTGTCTTTGTCTCCATATTTGGGGTTACAATGCTCAGCTTGCTGTTAAGTACGGCTTTAGTATTTGTGAATCTTGTTTGCAAACATGTATGACCAAACAATCAAACCTGAGCTTTATCTAAATCAGATAAACAAATAAAGAACTGTGGATGTTGAAGATCTGAGACAAAATCAGATATTGCTGGTGAAACTCAGCAGGTCTGCTCGCATCTGTGGGAAGAGAGCACATAGTGTTAATGGTCTCAAAACATTGAATCGGCAATTTTTCAATGCGAGGTATGCAGTATGATGCAAGAACCTTTGGTGTTAGGAATTCTGTCCTGACACGTGACCTTACAAAGAACTCGGACAGCAAGGACAGAATACTTCTAATTATGTTACAATGTTGCCCATCGGTTGTCCAAGCCTCACACCCATAAACAAGTGATGTAAGAAATGCTGCCTGGTGGGTAGACTTCAATCTTTCTTCTGAGACAGACTTTGGCAAGAGGGACTGGCTTTTGCCAGGTGATCGCTGATTTTGTTTTCCACGCAGTGTTATTGAAGGTCATACTCAAGATAGCTACGTTACAGTGAACAGAGGGATGTGTTGTATAATAGTGACTATGGAATCTGCGAGTACATGATAATGGGACTGGTTGATACAAGATATGTGTCTACTGCGGACACTGTTAGGTAGTGTTCTAAGGCAAGGGCTAAGCAATCAACAAGTGGCCAAACATCCTCCAGTGTACGTGCTGTGAGAATAGTTACTTGTGGTTGAGTCTCCTCAGTAACTGTTTATTGACCTTTATGTAAGCCTCAACATCCCTTGCAAATTGAAGAGGTTGTTGTCTGTCCTGAGTTCCATGTGGGGTTGGAGGAGTCACCTTCCTAATTAATAATTGGTCTATTTTGAAAGAGGACAGCAAAACTTCCAGTTTTCCTCCTAGTATCAGTTACTCTGGTGGAGAATGAAAGAATAAACTTTGAGAATTGCAAATTTTAACCAAAATTTGTAGAAAAACATGCAATTCATAATAGGGGTAAGTGCTAATAGGTACAGAAGGGATTGATGAAATCAGCTGAAACCTAATCAGGCTTTCAGAGTTGCCGTGCTTCACCATTATTTACCACAGGCACACACATGATTATACACACTCTGGGGCACGGTGCAGGAGGGGTTGGGGGGGAATACACTGCTTGCTTGTCTGAAACCTACAGTACTTTAAAAACATATTTTCATATTCATATCACGCATTGCCAATCTACAAAATGCATACATTAAAATTAATATGCTTCTAATGTTAGTAACTCTAGAATGTTACTTGACTGGTTTATTGCTGTTTTATTTTTGTTGGCATCTGTGAGCACATCAAATTTCAAGCATTAAAATGGGGTTACATTGGAAAATAGTCTGGAAGCAGTGCCGTACAGAGATTTGAATGATCAGAATTTTAGATTTGAGCTATTGCTGGATTGGGAACAAATGTGGGACAGGAAAGTTAGAGGTGATGGGTAAGTGTGACCTGGTGTGATTTTGGATAATTGTAGCAGAGTGTTGGATGAGCTTTTTTTTGAAAGGAGGATGAAAGATAGAAATCAACCAGGAGAACTCTAGTTTATCAATTCAACCATCAAATCTAGAAGGACAAAAATATGAATATGACATTTAATAGAACAGATTGTTGCAGGGGTGGAGAAGGGTAACAACAGAGATGGAAGGAGGCGATCTTGGTATTAGGAAAGGTTACTTGGTAGATGGCAAGGGTTTAGGGAAAGGGGAGGGGAAAGAGAATAAATCAGATGTTCAATGCTGGATTAGGGTTCTATTATGTAAACAATCTGGCACAGCCTCAAATCACAGCCAGAGAGGGGGATGGAATATTTGGCTTAGAAACAAAATTAGGGGTGGTGAAGAGAATAGCTTCCAAATATTTAACTGGAAGAAATTTTGTTACCAATATTAATTGTCAGACAAGCAATATGACAAATTAAATGCAATGGAGGTCATTAATTTTCAAGTGAAATCTTGCTTTGTTTCTGATGTTAGGGTTCAGAAAAGATTTACAAGGATGTTGCCAAGATTGGAGGATTTGAGTTATAGGGAGAGGCTGAACAGGCTAGGGTTGTTTTCCCTGGAGCGTCGGAGGCTGAGGGGTGACCTTACAGAGGTTTACAAAATTAGGAGGGGCATGGATAGGGTAAATAGGCAAAGTCTTTTCCCTAGGGTGGGGGAGTCCAGAACTAGATAGAGGGCATAGGTTTAGGGTGAGAGGGGAAAGATATAAAAGAGACCTAAGGGGCAACTTTTTCACACAGAGGGTGGTATGGGTATGGAATGAGCTGCCAGAGGAAGAGATGGAGGCTGGTACAATTGCAACATTTAAGAGACATTTGGATGGGTATATGAATAGGAAGGGTTTGGAGGGATATGGGCCAGGGGCTGGCAGGTGGGACTAGATTGGGTTGGGATATCTGGATGGCATGGACAAGTTGGACCGAAGGGTCTATTTCCATGCTGTACATCTCTATGACTCTATCATTGAGGAGCTGCATGCAGATAAGAAATAGGGAGGTCAAGGGTAGATATTTGGAGAACTGCAGATGAAGACTTTTACATTTCTAGCACCACATGGAAATTCAGCTACTTTGACGGGATATTTAATAGTTTATCCACTAGGTTATATTTGTTAGTGCTATGACACAGATCAACTCGTTATGTCAACTCTCTATATGTTCAGCTTTGAAAACCTTAACATTTTTTCTACAATCAACTCATTGTGCATGCTTTACAGTGCTTGCAAAACTTAAATTAATAAAGGGGCTGCACTTACTGGTTGATTATTGCCAGTGATTAACAAGTCTTCATCTCTTCTGCCTCCTACAGTACTCTTGTGCATGGGATATACCACGCCCATGTCAGATTCCTGTTTGAACCGTAGCAACCCTTCCTCATGAAACTCCATACTATCACATCCATTGGGACCAATGCGAATTACTGCCCAGATAACAAGTGTAATCTGAAATAGTAACAGTCATCTTACATAATGGTAAAATTTGAAGAATGTCCATTGTGACATGTCGCATAACCAGAAAGTCAGCTGATAAATCAAAATTAAAAGCACAACTGACTTGAGCTAATTAACCTACTCCTGCAAACTTTGTTTTAACCGGCATTCTCAATAAACCAGCAAAAATCATCTACCTCAAACACTACAATGTCAGAGTGTTTATACAGCAAACAAAGTGTAATAATGATGTGTATACCCTGCATTAAGTTTCTGTTACTGTGTTTTTAATGGTTTTAGGAGGTGTGTCGATGTTTTCACAAAGAGTTTTTCTCAGGATGTTCACATCTTGAAGCTTTACTTGGGTTTACTGCAGTTATGTTACCTCTTGATTATGAAGAATATTTGATCAACCAGTGCACTCCTGGTCCCCATTGGTGCCAGTTAATTAAAGGTTTTCTATATATTAATATACTCTTCTTTCCGCTATGTCAGGCAAGGAGGAAGTGGTCGAATGAGGGAGCCGTGGTTTACTAAAGAAGTTGAATCTCTTGACAAAAGGAAGAAGGCTTATGTTAGGGTGAGATGTGATGGCTCAGTTGGGGCGCTTGACAATTACGTTAGCCAGGAAAGACCTAAAGAGAGAGTTAAGAAGAGCCAGGAGGGGACATGAGAAGTCATTGGCAGATACGATCAATGAAAACCCTAAAGCTTTCTAGAGGTATATCAGGAATAAAAGAATGACTAGAGAAAGATTATGGCCAATCAAGGACAGTAGTGGGAAGTTGCACGTGGAGTCAGAGGAGATAGGGGAAGCGCTAAATGATTTTTTTTCGTTAGTACTCACACTGGAAAAACAATGTTGTCGAGGAGAATGCTGAGACTACTAGACTAGACAGGACTGCAGTTCACAAGAAGGATGTGTTAGCAATTCTGAAAAGTGTGAAAATAGATAAGTCCCCTGGGCCGGATGGGATTTATCCTAGGATTCTTTAAGAAGCCAGGGAGGAGATTGCAGAGCCGTTGGCTTTAATCTTTATGTCATTATTGTCTACAAGAATTGTGCCAGAAGACTGGAGGATAGCAAATGTTGTCCCCTTGTTCAAGAAGGGGAGTAGAGACAGCCCTGATAATTATAGGCCAGTAAGCCTTACTTCAGTTGTGGGTAGTGTTGGAATAGGTTATAAGAGATAGGATAGAGAGGAATAGTTTGGTTAGGGATAGTTTGGTTAGGGATTCTCTAGAATCATCTAGAGAGGAATAATTTGGTTCGGGATAGCCAACACGGTTTTGTGAAGGGTAGGTCGTGCCTCTCAAACCTTATTAAGTTCTTTGAGAAGATGACCAAACAGGTGGATGAGGATAAAGCGGTTGATGTGGTGTATATGAATTTCAGTAAGGCGTTCAATAAGGTTCCCCACAGGAGGCTGCTGCACAAAATACGACGTTTGGGACTGAGGGTGATTTAGCAGTTTAGATCTGAAATTGGCTAGTTGAAAGAAGTGGGGTTGGGTGGGGGGGGGGAATGGTTGATGGGAAATATTCATCCTCGAGGTCAGTTGCTAGTAGTGTACCGCAAGGATCTGTTTTAGTGCCACTACTGTTTGACATTTTAATAAATGACCTGGATGAGGCAGGAGAAGGATGGGTTAGTAAATTTGCGGATGACACTAAGGTGGAGTTGTTGATAGTGCTGAAGGATGTTGCAGATTACAGAGGGACATAGATAAGCTGCAAATCTGGACTGAGAGGTAGCAAATGGAGTTTAATGCGGAAAAATGTGAGGTGAAAAATGTGAGGCGAAAAATGTGAGGCAGTCATCATCAACTGTCCTTGATTTAAGAACAATGTCTACACAGGACCATGAATTTCTGCTATGGTTTTCAAGACCTGCAGACTTTTATGCACGTGAGGCAGGATGTCTCATGAGATAGTGGGTTCTAGAGTGCAAGGATTGCTTCCTTTTCTTTCCTTCTCAACTACCAGACTGCCTTTGGCCTGATTCATCATGAAGATGTTACAACTCAGAGCAGCTTGATGGACAGGTTTTGTTGCTATTTTGAATAATAGGGTCCTCTCAGTTATTAATGTCAAAACTGCCATGTTCCACAGAAAGACTCAAGAATCGAGTTCCGTTAGATATATAAAAGGTAAGAGAAAGACAAAAGTGGATATTGGACTGCTGCAAAGCCAGGCTGGAGAAGTAGTAAAGGACAACAAAAGAAATGGTGAAGGAACCAAATAGGTACTTTGCATCAGTTTTCATGGTGGAAGACACCAGCAACTTACCAAAACTTCAACAGAGTCAGGGGGCAGAAAACAGTGCAGTGGCCATCAATAAGGAGAAGTTCTGGGGATTGTGAAAGGTCTGAAGGTGGATAAATGATCTGGACCTGATGGACTACACCCCAGAGTTCTGAAAAAGATAGCGAAGGAGATGATGAGGGTATTGGTGATCTTTCAGGCATCACTGGAGTCTGGGCAGATCCTAGAGGACTGGAAATGACTAATGTTACACCCTTGTTTTAGAAAGGATTGAGGCAGAAGCCGATTAGCCTGACCTCAGTCGTTGGTAAGATTTTAGAAACCATTAAGGATGAGATTGCGGAGTAGTTAGAAGTGCATAGTAAAACAGGCTGTGTCAGCACAGCTTCGTCAAGGGGATGACATGCCTGACAAATCTGTTAGAATTGTTTGAAGAGCTAAGAAACAAAGTAGACAAAGAAGAGTCAATGGACGTGATCAGTTTGGATTTCCAGAAGGCTTCTGACAAGGTGTTGCCCAGGAGGAAGCTAAATAACAATCTTGACAAAGGAACGGGAGGCATTGTTCATAAGTATCATAGAAATCCCTACAGTGTGGAAACAGGCCATTTGGCCCATTGAGTCCAAATTGGCCCTGAAAACCCACCAACCTAGACACTCACCTATACCTGTAAACTGTTTCCCATGGCTAATCCACTAATAACGTATATGAACCAGTCGCATAAATATATATGAAATCAATGTTTTGGAGTAGAATGTAACCAGAATAGATACTATGCTTATATAAAAAAAACAATTTGTGTAGTTATGCAAGGCTTCCTTGTAACTTTAGCCATTGGGTACATTGATTCACCTGAATATGACTTTTAAGATTCTGCAACTGGATTTTTCATATGATTCTCAGAATCTGGAATCACATAGTCAAAACAGAGAAGGAATGGCAGCTTTTATTCCTCAAAAGGACATTAATGAACTAGACAGACTATCATGATGATTTATTGGTTTCCTGAACACCATTGCTCATATAGCTTTTAATTCCAGATTTATTTATTGATATTCTTTAAATTCACCAGCTCCTATGGTGAGATTTAAACCTCCTGTCTCTGCTTAATAGCCCAGAATGGACTACTAATCTAGCAAAATAAATACTACTATTAAAAGTACATCAAATTCCCAAAATTATTCGGTTTTGTTAGCATACTGACAAAAGATGGTACTCACAATTAAATTAATCACTGCGAGGATAAACATAAGGACAATTACACAAATGGCCAGGTTGCCTTTACGACCTCTCAATCCTGTCCTATGCAGTCTCTCTTCATCAATAGGAACATATCCGGCCTTGAAGTTGCTGTTGTGCTCCTTGTTTATATTTCTACGATCAACTGCTTTCTCGTGCATGGAACGTCGGACTGGACCATTTGAACTCTGTCAAAAGAAAAGTTGGAAATTAGTAGAGCAAATAATGTGCAATTGCTCTGCAGCTGTTCCCTTTTTAAATATGTCACTCAGGTCTTACTATGAACCAATTTAGATATTTACTAAATACAGTAATGAAAAAATATTTTGCAATGAAAAGATGTTTAACGTAGAAGTTATAGAGACATACTGGTCTTTGAAAGTACACATTCCAAAGTTTTACATTTTAAGACAGATAAATAACCATAAACTATTATTGTCATGAAGTCAAAACCTTGAAATTCCTTCCCAAATTTTATTGTCGGTCTATTAACAGCACCCAGAGTGCTGTGGTTTAAGAAGGCAGCTTACTGCCAACTTTTCAAAGACAAGTAGGGATAGGCATTAAATGCTGACCTAGCCAGCGAGACCCAGTGAATAAAAGACACTATCCCATTACTTCATGACTTTAAATACCCCACGTTAATCCCTAAACCTCCCTCCTCTAATGAAAACAAGCCCAATCAGTACTTCATCTTTGAATCTCTAATCCCTACTTGTCCTGGTAATTCTTTGTTGGATTGCTTTTGTTTCTGCTTTTACTGCATTGGGCTGAATGAAAGCCCAATTTTCTAACCTCTCTAATATTCTGAACTGAGTCGCCATGAGATCTCTTCGTAAACTCTTCATCCTTACGTTCAACGCCAATATGTTGTAACTGCACCACTGGATACAGTATTCCGTTAGTTGCTGATTTGTGACTAAGGTTAATGGGAAGATTGTTACTAAACACGACCCACTCCTCCCCAAAATGTGATTACTTTCAGGATCTTATAAAAATACATTTATTTACGCTAGCCGATTTTCATCGTGCCACTTTTTAATCAGTGCTCCCTAACGACAAACACTAACGGGCTCTTCTCATTTCCCAGTTTCTTTCCGATAATGTTTATTTCCAGCGGACAGACCACGGCCCTCCCCCTCCCCCTCCCCCTCCCCCTCCCCCTCCCCGACACTGTCTCTGTCTAGTCCCTGTCCCACCTGCTCCGCCGCCATCTTGTCTCCACACTGTGACCCCGCCCCCTCCTGGATTCAACGATCAGAGCAGGGGCGGAGGGGGGGTCCGGACTCAACCATCAGGATTAGGGTGGGAGGGGGAAGGGGAAGGAGAGGAGGGGGAGGGGTGAGGGGTGAGGAGGAGAGGAGAGGGGAGGAGAGGGGAGGGGGGGGGGAAGGAGGAGAGGGGAGGGGGGGGGAAGGAGGAGAGGGGAGGGGGGGGGGGAAGGAGGAGAGGGGAGGGGGGGGGGGGAAGGAGGAGAGGGGAGGGGGGGGGGGGAAGGAGGAGAGGGGAGGGGGGGGGGGGGAAGGAGGAGAGGGGGGACCAAGGGACTGCCTATATAACTATTCTGTGAGAAGATGCATTATTGCTTTCAAACGTACTCTCTGGAATAGGCCATAAACCTTTGATTATATGTACTACGTGCCTTTGTCTTAATGGTAACTTTTGCCCTCCCCAAGGAAACAATCACATGACTGCCACTGTACTGAAACCAATTGCCTTTTTACCATTTTACAATTTTGTAATAGCAGTTACCTAAGTGGTCAAAGCTGTTTGATATAACATCTACTGATGATATCAAAACCCTAGCTGCGGGCTATAAAAGTAAAGCATCTGCCATGTAAACTTCTGGCATCCTCAAAATACAAGTCATGAATGTGATGAAATACTCTCCACTTGCCTAGATGATGGCAGCCCCAACAACACTCACAAAGCTTGGCACCATTCAGAACAAAGTAGCACGCTTGATTGGCACAAGATCCACAAGCATGCACTCCTTCCACCACCAAAGCTTACTAGCATCAGTGTGTCCTATCTATAGGATGCACTGCAGAAATTCACCAAAGATCCTCAGACAGCACCTTCCATCTAGAAGGACAAGAGCACCAGATATATGGGAACACCACCACCTTCAAGTTTCCTGCTAAGCCATCAGGACTACCTGCAGAAGTCTTTTGTATGGAGAGGGCTAATAGGAAGTGGAAGCAGACAGAGAAAACAACTCCTTAGCCAATGTAACCCACACAGTAGTTCCATATAGTGTAAATACATTTCCTAATTTATTATTAATTTCCCTTCCTGTTTTTAAGACCTGGTGCCAGTGGAATTAAAAACTCCTTGCTTCATGGTCCTTGGGCCTTCTATGTGTTCAAATCTCACATTACACAAATAAAAGTTATTTTATTCTACTTTTCTATAAGGTCAAGTAAAGTTTTTTTTAGGAAATAGCAAAAGCACATAGAAAAGACAGTGCAAACACTTGCACTTTTAAGATTAAGTTTGGAAAAAATAGGCTGCAAGTGTAGTTATCAATGTTAATGTTACGGTTTAAGCTTGTTGGAAAGTAGTACAATATTTTGGGTCTGTATCATACATTTATGGATGCTGCAGTACAATGCAAACTGATGGCATCTCCACAAGATTGCCAATAGCGAAGGAAATAGCGTTGCTACAACTAAAAATCAGCGGTGGGAGCACAGCGCAAGCGTAGCGTCCCTAACACCAAAAGCACATAGCAATCCCTCTAGCCATTGTATAAATACTGCAGAGAGCGCTCTGTTTTAGGTGACTGTGGTTTGACAGGGTGTCAGTGTGGGCGAATCCAAGGAACTACGAACTTTCGCATCGCAGCTATGGCTGACACCTTACGAAGGTTGGTCAATACAACGACCTATAAACTGCTGCAGAATAAACTTGAATCCTGGTACAGAGAATATCACGTGAGTTTTTTTTCCTCATTTGAAAAGTTCTGGCGACTATACCCGGAAGGCACTGGAAGCATAAAAAACACTCATTGCTGAATCTGGCAGCATCTTGTTTGAAAAACCATTTCTTCTTTGCGATCCAAAAATCAAGTTACATCAGTTACAAAATAATTACAACGTTTGCATAAATAAACTATTTGAAAACACATGTCTGATCTCAGCAACAATGAGAATCGTGTTAACATGTGATTTACAGTAGTCTCCCATGATTGATAAGCGGTCAATTTTGGTTTCGATAAATTACTTGTTATTTGCAATTTAATGTGGTAAATACAACCGCAAATATAAAGGTTTTGGTTTAGACTTAACATTCTAATGTTTATTCTTAAAGCTGTTCTTGTTGAAATTTTGCAAGTAAACGTGGAAATTTCCCGGGAGTTTGGTAACTAAGGACGCTCGTTGCTATGGCAATGTGGAAAGCAGCCCTGGTAAAAATGCAACACATATTGTACTTGCAGCTACGCCAAACAATACATTTTTTACTCCTTCAGTCAAAATTATTTTAGCACACTGAGCTCTATGTTAGAGCAGAACTAGTTAACGTTGTTGCACACGCGTTTATACACAATACTTCATTCTTAACTAATTTCTAAATTTTCAAGAGTAGCGAATATTTTCAGGTAGCGTCTCAAGTAAAACTAGAGTAGCAACTTGAGTTAATTTCGTTTTATTGTCTTTGATTTATACACAGGAAGGAGTTTCAGGAAAACCTAGTAATTGCATAAATCAGTAGCTGTCAATGTGTGTATGTCAATTTAAGTGGATGAGCTAAGACAGTAAACATTTTGAAATTTGAATGGTCAATTGTTATCAGAAAAGAAAATAAGAACTGATTTCAGGAAGTGGTCATACACCGACAACAATAGTGGGAAAAGAGCCTGTCAGAAAATAATTTGAAGTCAGTTATTAAAAAAAAGCTCATGCTGGCGCTCAACAGTAATTGCAATAGCTAAAATATTTAAAACTATTTAATATTACAAATGTTGCAAAAGGATACAAATCTAGTTATTCCACACTATCAGACATTCATTCTTTTCATACACCCCTTGAACAGTAAAGAAAGATGGTAGCTAAAAAGCAACTATTGTCAGTTTTATGCTTTATAGCTCTTGTATTTTCGGTATTGTTTTAAAGAAGATAATTTTATTACTTTTCATGCTTTCAAATTCACCTCCAGCATGCCATTATTCTGAAATGGATCCATAACAGTTGCCAAATAGGATTAACATTTCGGGCAAAGGATTTTTATCAGAACAATTTACTCTCACTGCCCTTGTTAAGTTCAAAAGTTAGCTTATAAACATCAAAAGTCAAATATTCTGATAAAATGTTAACCTTGTTTAACTGCACAAGTGCTGCCTACTTTGCCGAATATTTCAGCACTTAATGTTTTCTTTACAGACTTATAAGATATAGCCAGACTCGCCATCCTGTTCTAGATTGACATGTATTCAAATTTATTTTTGACCATCTTTCTACAGAACTTGGAGAAAGAATTACAGTGCTTTTAAAATTTGCAGCTTTTGAATTGGGGAGGAGAACAACTTTCAGTTCTACTTGTGAAAGACTATGATGCAGTCATATTGTGGTAGAGCATAACTGAAATTCTATAGGGGTTCTTGTGATTCACACTCATGACACATGGGGGTTGCTGGCTGGCCAGTATTTTATTGCTTGTTCCTCGTTGCCCTTGAGAAGGTGGTGGTGAGCTGCCTTCTTGAACCACTGCAGTGGTTATGCTGTGGATTGATCTAAAATGTTCTTAGGGAGGGAATTCCAGGATTTTGACCCAGCAACAGTTAGGATGGTGAGTGGCTTGGAAGGGAACTTGTAGATGTCGGTACATCTGCTGCCCTTGTCCTTCTAGATTAAGTGGCTGTGGGTTTGGAAGGTGCTATCTAAGGATCTTTGGTGAATTTCTGCAGTGCATCTTGTAGATAGTACACACTGCTGCTGCTGCTGAGGTTGTGGTGGAGCGAGTGGATGCGGTGACAATCAAATGGGCTGCTTTGTCCTGGATGATGTCAAGCCTCTTGATTGTTATTGGAGCTGCACCCATCCATCCAAGTGGGGAGTATTCATCACATGCCTGGCTTGTCCTTGTAGATGGTGGACAGGTTTTGGGAAGTCAGGAGGTGAGTTACCTGCTGCAGTATTCCTAGCCTCTGACCTGCTCTGGTAGGCACTGTGTTAATGTGATGAGTCCAGTTGAGATGAGTCCAGTTGAGATGAGTCCAGTTGTGCTTAATGGTAACCCCCAGGATGTTGATAGTGAGGGATTCAGTGATGGTAACAACCATTGAATGTGGAGAGAATGGATATCAAGCCTAGAGGTAAAAGTGCCAATCATGCAACTGCTCTCTTGTGGATTGTATCAGATTTCTTGAATGTTGTGTGTGGTCCATCAATTCAAGTGAGTGTTCAGTATTTCATGATAACCTTGATAAATGATGGTTAGGTTTCAAGAGGTCAGGAAATGAAACCATTGGTGTTGTGTGTGCAGCTTAGCTCTCTGCCTGTAGTCAGTGCTGATACCACTGGTTCAGTGAGGCTTCTAATCAGTATCTTTGTGGGAAGTCCAGTATGGGGATGCTATTAAAGTTTGAGGAAATTGCTGGGCGTTCGCTTTTGCCCAGATGTTCAGTTTTGCACAGGGATTTATTTATCAACCCAACTGGCTTGCCATCCAGATTTTACCAGAGGTTTGCATCCACTGCTTCATTATTGAAGGAATTCTGAATAGGTTAAACTCCTGCAGTACCTCCCGACACTGGTATCTGACTAGCACAATCATCTTTCCCTGTGTCAGCCAGTTTTCCCTTTGGTTCCCACTGACCACAGCTTTGTTCAGGCTCCTTATAACTGTAGTGGTTTGAAAGTTGCCTTGATGTAAAGGACAGCTACATCCCAGTTTTCTTTTGACATTCAGCTCTTGCATTTGTGAACTTTTGATCTGCAGCTCAAGTGCTCAAGTGCATATTGTTAATTCTTGGTGTTAAACTTGAATTTGTTCTATGCTGAATATTGCTATCACTCTGTACTTCTATGCCCTATTGATCTATTCTCTCCTGTCTCTTGCACATCTTTTGACAAGATTACACTGTTTTACACACCCCTGTCAAAAATTATCACCACCCCTCTCACTTCCCAATCTCTCACCACCTCTGAGCATCAGATTTCTCCCCCAAGTGTAGTTCTGGCCTGAATATTTAAAGGAGACATACTTACATTGGAGACAGCACAGCAATGATTCCCTAGCGGGCGAATGTGAATATTGTCTTTATAATGAAAGGCTGAGTAAATTGGGCAGGTATTCCCTGAGGTTCAAAATGATAGGCAATCTTGTGGAAACATTCAAGATTCTGAAGCGGCTTGACAGGATAGACAGTAAAAGATTGTTCTGCTGGCTGGGGAATCGGGAACGTGGGGGCACACTCTCAGGATGACTAGTTGATAATTTAGGAATGAGGTATGTTAAATTAATTCACTGAAAGGGTTGTGAATCTTTGGAGGTGTGCACCTCGAGAGAGTTGTGGATATTCCATCATTCATTATTATCTGGAGCAGGTATAGAATCATCATAGAATCCCTAAGGTGTGGAAACAGGCCACTTGGCTCAACTAATCCACACCAGCCCTCCAAAGAATAACCCAACAGGACCCATTCCCCTACCCCTATTACTCTACATTTATCCCTGACTAATGCATCTAGCCTCCATATCCCTGAACTCCATACACAGTTTAGTACAGCCAATTCACCTAACCTGCACATCTTTGGATTGTGGGAGGAAACCGGAGCACCCGGAGGAAACCCACGCAGACGCAGGGAGAATGTGCAAACTCCACACTAAGTCTGTTGCCTGAGGCGGGAATTGAACCGGGGTCTCTGGTGCTGTAGAGGCAGCAGTGCTAACCACTGTGCCACCGTGCCACCCACTAGTTGAATTTATTAGTGGGGCTGGAGTTGCAACCACATAACCTCACACTTCTCTGAATTGAATTTCAATTGGCATTTTTCTGTACACTTAGCCAAACCATTGTTACTTTTTAGTCAATGATCATCCTCTTTCTTCGAAACTACCTGGCCAATTTTTGTATAATTTACAAATTCCTCAATCATTACTTCCTACATTTCACTTTAAATCATTTAATATACACCATAAATGGTTCACTAATGTCCTTTAGGGAAGGAAGCTGCCATCTTTACCTGGTCTGGTCTACGTGTGAATCCAGACCCACAGCCATGTGGTTGACTCTTAATTGGGCAATTAGGAATGGGAAATAAATGATGTCCATGTCCCATAAATGACTAAAAAAACCAGCAAGGGACTCAACAATAAATTCTATGAAACAATACTGGGAATCACTTTCCATTCACAGAAAGATCTGTTGACCATTGTCCTTTGTTCCTGTCACTCAGCAAACTTGGATTCAACTTGCCACATTCCCCTCCATCCCATGGGCTTTATTTTTTCTGAATGACCTGCAATATGGGACCTTGTCAAATGCCTTCCTAAAATCCATGTAGACAACATCCACTGCATTGTCGTTTTCAGTCTTCCTTGTTATTTCCTGCAAACATTCAATTAAGCTAATAAGACGCGACCTTTCCTCAACAAAACCATGCTGGCCATCCCTGATTTAATCCAGTGCCTTTTCAAGTAACACCTAATCCTATCCCTCAACACTGATTCCAGTAATTTTTGCATCACCGAGTTCAGACTAACTTGCATATCCATTGTACCTTTTTTGAATACATATTTCCATACTTAAGATTCCTGAAACTTTAGCTCATACAAAGTCTCGCTCCCCTTTCCTTTCACTCATTATGCTGCTCCCATTATCCATGTCCTCATTGACTTATGTTGGATTCTGGTTCTCCAAAGCCACAGTTATCAAGTTCCCATGTTTATGTTCACATCTCTTCATACTTGAACCACTTGCTATTTCTGTAACCTTCTGTAATCCCATCATCCACTGAATGTGCATTCTCTAATTTTTGTTTCTTGCGTGTTGCTCATTGTGTTTGCCTCATCACTGGATACTGTATCTTCACTTAACCTTTCTCTCTCCCTTGTTTTAGACCATGTCTTGAACAAATGTGTAGTCACTCTATAGACCTCTTCTTGCTTGTATAACTATATTTGTCAATTATGTTTCTTTGGAGTACCTTGTGACATTTTCTACATAAAGATCATTATGTCTGAATTCAGTTTTGTTTGTTGAGCATAGAAATCAGGATTAGTTAGGTCTCTGGAATTGACATAAATTCCAATGCGTTGAAAGATTACATCTGAAAAGTAGAGAGTTTGTAGCAAACCTTTTCTACTGCTGGATAACATGAAGGATTCTTCAATTTCTGTTTCCTTTTTTTGATTCACAGATTAACTCATGTGATCAGAACTTGAATCGCTGCTGTGAACTTATTGAACTGACCTCGAAAGTTCAAGGAGAATTATTCACCATTCTTAGTCTCACAGCAAGTGAAGGTATAGCTTTTAAAACATCAAGACTTATCTCTGCATTTCTCTTTCAGTCCTCTATGTTTTTGGAACAAAATTCAATTCAGATCTTGTTACCTTTGTTACTTGGATCGCAGGCACCAATTTCTACTCTATTTTGGCCATCAATAAGAAGGATTCATTTTTGTGGGTCAGTGGGTGAGAACTGAAGTCACACACCAGCTTTTTCTATGTATTGAAAAAAAACCTTCATTAAAGCTAGCTGAGGAATACTTTCAGTAGGTTCCAGGATTACCAGGCTTTTGTGAAAGAAGACGTTTGAATATGCATTGTCTTTTTGTTTGCATCGTTCTCTACTTTTAGTCCAGATGTTTTGCTTTAAGTGCCTGGCAGAAAGGTGGAGAAGGCTACATTATTAAAGTTGGGAAAGGAAATGTCCTATCATTTTTTTGCAAATGTTTCAGGGTCATTAAAGCTTATGGAGTTGAGAGCTAAACGTTTGTTTATTCTTCCTAACCTGCCATCAGAACACAACACTGGCTGAATTATGCAGTAAATTAATAGGCTGCCTCTGGGAGCCCTGATCAATTAAGAACAGAATTAGGGACCTGACATTGGACAGCCAATAGAAAGCTCCCATCCCATCAGTGGGAGCTAACAATGTAAATAGATGAAGGTGCAAGGTGGAGGTGCCCTCTGAGAAAGCTTTACAAACTTTAAAGTGATTTGAGGCCACAGTTGCCAAAGTTGTTTTGGAGAGGCTCTATTGTAGTCAACTTGCACTCCCTGCCATAGGAAAGGAATAATAATTATAAATGAAGCGTTATTCCTCAAATCCTCTAACAAACTGTTACCATTCATCAGCCAGGACTTTAGGTTTGGTGGGAAAGAGGGGACTAATGAGGAAAAGCTCCAGTTGGTGTTTGCACAATGCCCTTAATTGGTTTATTTCGGGGCATAATTGACTGCCTCACACATATAGCTATCCAACCTCCATGACTGACCTCCCATTCCCTAAAAAGGTTAGATCAACCATATAGATTCAAATCTCCTCAGTTTTTGGCTCATTGGACTGCAGATCTGTATTTGCTGTAAGTTACATCAAAGATGAAAAGGGTGTGAATATAATTTATTCATATTCACTATGTATTTGTCAATGAATGCTTTAATGGATGGCAAGCGAGGTATAGCAAGCCAAGAGATTAATATTTTATCCACTAATTTGATAGGGTAGGTTCTTTTATAGGTGTGTAATTCCCACCTGATTTTCCTGTATTTACTGCAACTCCTCATTCCAGCACAACATAGGAATTCAGGAGTAGAAATAGGCCATTCAGCCCCTTACACTTGCAAGAGGGTGCGATGCCCAGCGCCTATAAGGCAGAGGACATACACACACCAAATTCAATTCATGCACAATATTTATATAATTTGGTTTCTTTTATTTTACATTGCTCCTCCCCTGCTTACATCCTCCACTTCCCTAAGACCGGCCCCCATTATCCCTGTTTATCTCTTGCCTTATCCGGCCTTGTCTGTGACAAAATGCTTATTTCTGGTCTCACAAGGCTGTTTGACCTCATCCCGCTGTAGGTCATTGTTAGGCATATTCTTTCTTCATCATTATCTACCCCCTTCATCTGTGCCTTTCCCGAGGCCGTTCTGATCCCTATGACCCTTTTAATTGGGGTTTGTTCCTGTGTTTCTGTAAAAGTGGGAAACAGATATTTGTATACCTACTGTTTGTACAGGCATATCTAGCTTAGCTTCATCCCCTCACAACATCTTATCTTTTTGCCCGTAATGTCTACCATTGTTTTGCAGTCACGTTTCATTCTGGCATACAATTTTAGCTAATACAAAACAATTATATATTTCCTCCACATCGTTTCCATTCTTGTTGACTCAGCTCGTGGCTAAAACAATTACACACTGGTGTGAGTTCATTTTACTTTGAAAAATGGAATTGCAGAAGTAACATTATTTCTCCCACATCCCACAATTTCCCCTCTTTCTTTAATTACCATTTGTTATCTTCTGCAATTTTTTTTTAAGCATTGCCCCCGAAATTCACAAGCATCATTTCAGAGATTTCATCCATCTTGGTCTCACTCATCTCCTCATTATTTAGTCGATAAAGAACTTCTGCCTGATCCCCTTTTAGGGGTGTCTGTTTCATCAAGGCTGTTTCAATCAGTCTTTGGGTGAGCCCTCGTATACAGGGTATGATACAACAGCCAATGGCCACCAATACCCCGACTACTACTATCAGGGAAGTAAGGATAGAAACCACCATCCCCTTCCATTTTCCAAACCATGATTCAAGCCATCCCGTGAGAGATGTATCTACTTCTGAATTCTCAGCCAGTTCCTCTGCTAAGGTGGTCAATCCCCTTAAGGCCCGAGTAATTGAACCATCAGGTGCAGTGTTATTAGGAATAAAGATACAACAGCTTCCTCCTAACATCACACACACACACCCTTTTTCTGCTAAAATCCTACCAAGGGCCATTCTATTTTCCCATGCCATCCTACTTGTCGCATCAAGCTGGTCTGATATTCCTTTAACCACATCTCTTGTATGATTTATAAATCGCTGTTGATTATAGAAAATGTAATTTATCCAATCTACATTTTTATTAATTGTTATTCACCAAAAGAGAGCTGACTCAAAGCCTGCTGCAATCTGGTTACGAGCCTTGAATTCATCAGGTACTCCCCTAGGGATTCCTACCGAATCGAGATAAATCCTGTCATCGAAAGAAGTGTCTAACAGTAATCTCTTACCCCTTCCCTTTTTCCCTCCTATCTTTTCCTTCTCAAATGCCAGGGTAAATGGAATTGCCAATTGTACAATTGCACATATCCCTCTCCAATCTGGAGGTAGCGTGGGTCTCAATATTTTGCCTCCATGGTACCACCACAGATCCGCTTGGGGAACCTTTAGTGCTGAGTAGTTCCCTCCCTTTTCCGTTTCGGTAACATTCTTAATCTCTATACATAATTTCAGCTCCCCCAAATCTTTCGACCGATTTGTACCTCGTCTACGCACACACGATGTGTGATTTCCAACTGCGGCGGAAAATGTGGGGGGAACTTTTGCATCTTTCTTCTCCAAGGGAGGGAACATCAGAGATAGGGAGGTACAATTCCTATCATTCCATGCAGTCTCATCCTGATACAGGGCTATCATACATTTCATGCCCTTCCTGTCTTGCTTCCACCCGAGCGGAAAGGGAACCACTGGCCGACCGGAGGCACATGCATAGCAATTGCTTTTGTTCAGACTTTTTACAGTATACTTTACCCATTCAACCCAGGCATTTGCATCCCCGTACCCAGTTTCTATTTCAATGGTCTGTTTCAAGTCCTTTACCTCTATAAATTTTACTAGTTTAGGATCATCGGGAGGGGTGAAAGATTGTATCTTATTACCCAGTAGTTCTACCCGTTTTCCCTGTCCTACACTAATTCGGAAACAACAGCCCAAGAAATCCTTCCCATTTGCTTTCATTTCTATCCCAAATGTTTCATTTCATTGTATCTCATAGGTGCCCCCCCCCCCCCGGGATTGTTTCGTGCCATGTGGTTTTCCTTATTGTTAGGTATATTGGGTTACACTTTTTATCAGGACAATCGCGAGCTTGTCGGAAGGGGGCCCGGTGTACTGTGACAAGACCATTATACCAAGTACCGTCCCCAAGGCCATCCCCATAGGACTTAAGATGTATCTCAGAGCTGCGGTACTGTCTCTGATTATCTACATCCCCACAATTTACTAAACTGCATTCATCAGCGTCTATTACTTGTGGATTATCGGATTCAGGAACCATTAATAATACATATGAAAATGATATTTGACAAAATCCCAATACTAAGAGGGCTAGCATTATAACTCTAAGCATTCCCAGTATTCTAAACATCATGCTGAAGCACAAAAAGACTTAATATATAATCTTACAGAAATAATCCCGCGCTCGCGTCGCCACTGTATAATTAGTTACTCAAAGTCTCTTTAGTCTGAGTTTCAGCGGATCTTGCGTTGATTCGGCTGTCCAGACTTCTTTCTCCACGGGAGGGTCCACTGGCCCTTTGATCCGAGTGTAATGAGTCCAGCCTTTCTCCACCGTCCTTATTGCCGTTTCGGTAGTCAAAAGAGCCTGGTACGGCCCTTCCCAGTCCGGCTGCAATTTAGTCTCTATCCATGATTTTACTAAGATCCAATCACCTGGCCGGATGGGATGAACGGTGAATTCAAGGGGCGGAGTCTGTGCCAATAAGCCCTGTTTCCTGAGGAAAGACAAAGAGGAGGACAAGCCCAGTACGTACTTCTTTAAAAACAAATCTTTAGTTTTGGGAATTGGCAATTCTCCATTCGCTCCCAAGTAAGATAATCCAAATAAGATTTCATAGGGGGATAGTCCCATGTCTTTCCTTGGGGCTGTTCGTACTCACAAGAGAGCTATAGGTAAACATTTGGTCCAAGGGAGTCTGGTTTCTATTATCAATTTAGAGAGCTGTTGTTTGAGTGTTTGGTTCATTCTCTCAACCCTTCCCGATGATGGCGGGTGCCATGGAGTATGGAACTCCCAGGAAATTCCCAACCATTTCATTACCCCCTGTAACACTTTAGAGGTAAAGTGAGTTCCTTGGTTGGAATCAATATGGTTCACGAGCCCATATCGGGGAATTATGTGCTCCAATATTGTTTTAGACACTCCATTCGCAGTGGCAGTAGCTAGGGGGTATGCCTCAACCCATCCAGATAAATGATCTACTATGACCAGCATATATTTTAGTCTTTCTACCCTGGGGAGTTCAGTATAATCTACTTGTATACTCTGGAAAGGTCTCAATCCTGGGTCTCTTCCTCCCGGGGTCTGTTTTCTCAAGACTTTCTTATTTACCTTTCTGCATATGATACGTCCCTCACATATTTGTTTAGCAATTGTATATATTCCTTTACATCCATATTCCCTAAGAACTAAATCACACATTGCTTGTACTCCCCAATGGCTGTCTTGGTGTAGGATGGCCATAATCTCTCACATCATCATTTTGTTTAACATTCTCCTTCCATCAGGTAACCTCCAATGCCCGTCTGCTGTTTTTACAGCCCCTAAATCTCTCAATTCATTTTCTTCGCTTTCAGTAAATATAGGAGCTTCCCTAGGTCCTGGGACAGTAGGTATTAGGGAATGAATCACCACTTCTTGTGGGTTCAGGGCGGCTTCCCTAGCCACTTCATCGGCTAATCTATTTCCCCTAACTTCTGGTTCATTTCCTTTCTGATGACCATTTACATGCACTGCTACTATTTCTCGGGGGAGTAATAGGGATTCCAAGACTCGTTTAATCAATTCTTCATGTACTAATTCCTTCCCCCGGCTATTGATCAGCTCTCGTTCCTGCCATACCTTGCCGAAAGTGTGCACAACACCAAATGCATATTTAGAGTCAGTGTATACTGTTTCCTCTTTATTTTCTAATGCCCTAAGGGCTCTTTCCAATGCATAGAGTTCGCAAGTCTGAGCTGACCGCCCATTTGGCAACCTTCCTGCCTCCACCACAATACTGTTTGTCCCGTCTACGACTGCATACCCATTATGTCTTTTCCCTTCAGTCACCCGGGATGATCCATCTATAAAAAGTCTAGCCCCTGCATGAAGTGGAACATCTCTCAGGTCCATGCGGACCTTAGTTTAGTATTCTATAATGTCAAGGCAATCGTGCCCTGGATTCTGAGGAGAGTCTCCTTCCCCTTTCCAAAGAAAGGCAGCTGGATTTAAACAATTGTCAGTGACCAACACTAGATCATCCTTTTCGATTAATATTGCTTCATATTTCAGAATCCGCGAGTCTGTCAACCATCGCCCAGCTTTTTGGTTTAGGATCGTTCTCACTTGGTGTGGGGTGCTTACTATTAGGGCTCCCCCAAATGTAAGCTTTCTGCTTTCCTCCACCAACAGTGGCCTGCACACACTCAGGCCATCCCCGGGATACTGGATCCAATAGCTTCGAAAGATATGCTACTGGTTGTCTCATTCCTCTCCACCTCTGGGTTAATACTCCCAAAGCCGCTCCCTTATCCACGGTAGCAAAGAGGTGGAAAGGTTTATCTAGGGAAGGTAAGGCTAACACGGGGGCATGGATCAGATCTCTTTTGAGTTTCTCAATTAGTTCTTTTTCCTCATCATCCCAACTTAGACATTTTGGTTCCCCCTCTAATAGTTTGAGATATAATTTCTTAGAGTTCTGTGCATAGGAATCAATCCACAATCTGCAATAACCCGTTAGACCCAAAAATTTGTGTAACTCCCGTTTAGTCCTGGGCAGTGGCATCCCCACTATTCCCTCTATCCGTTCCGGGCTTATCTTTCGCTTTCCCTCACTAACTAAATGTCCCAAGTTTTTCACTTCTTGCTCCACAAATTGTAGTTTGTTTTTAGATACCCTCAGTCCTTGCTGGCCCAGGAAATTCAATAATTTGTTAGTGGTTTCTACTACTCTTTCTCTTCTTTTTCCTGTTACTAAGAGGTCGTCTACATACTGCAACAGGGTAGTCCCCTTGGGGCTGCTAAATTTCTCCAATATTTGTTCTAACATCTGTCCAAATAAATTTGGGGATTCCGTAAACCCCTGGGGGAGCACAGTCCACCGGTATTGCTGTTTCTGTCCTGTCTTAGGGTCTTCCCACTCAAAGGCGAACAAATTCCTACTTTCCTCTGCCAAGGGACAAGCCCAAAAGGCATCCTTTAAATCTATCACACTAAACCATTTGTGGTCATGAGGGATCTTACTTAATAACGTATAGGGGTTTGGCACCACTGGGTGCCTGATCTGTACTATTCGATTTAATGTTCCCAAATCCTGCACCAATCGATAAGTTCCATCGGATTTCCGCACTGGTAGTATTGGGGTATTATAAGGAGACATACAAGGGCTTTTGCCTGAAACGTCGATTTCGAAGCTACTTGGATGCTGCCTGAACTGCTGTGCTCTTCCAGCACCACTAATCCAGAATCTGGTTTCCAGCATCTGCAGTCATTGTTTTTACCTTATGGCTCCAACAGTCCATCTCTAATCAGTCCTTCAATTACTGGCTGCAGTCCTCGTTTACCTTCTATGGAAATGGGATATTGTCGCTCACAGACAACATCCCCTTTCCTTTTTAAATTTACTTCAAGGGGAGGGATCTGTAGTTTTCCACGATTCCCTTCTCTAGCCCATACAATAGGGTCTATCTCTCTCTCCACATCCTCTGTCAACATTGCCATTTGGACAACTAATTCTTTTTCCTGAATTCCAATCTCCAGTCCTAAGAGGATAATTAAGTCTCTCCCTAGTAAGTTACTTCCTATATCAGGGATATACAGCAGTTCCCCTGTGACTCTATCCTTCAGACCTTCTATCATCATAGGTTCAAATACTGGAACAGTAAATCCTTCCCCTTTTACCCCTGAAACAGTAATTGACTGTGTCGACATTTCTACTTTCTTTGGTTTAAAATTCAGCAATGACCGTGCTGCCCCCGTATCTACTAGGAAGACTACCTCTTCCCTATAGGGTCCCACCTTCAGGTTTATCAAGGGTTCCTGGTGGGCCCCCGAGGGCAGGAACCCCTGACACCTATTCCTCATCAAAATTCATAAGCGGAATTGCCCTCTCTTCCCTTTTCAGAGCAGGACACTCCCGCTTAAAGTGCCCTATCTTTCCGCAATAAGAGCATCCTGCCTGTGGAGACCTCCAGCTCTGCCCCTGTCGCTCGAACCCTCTATCAAATGCTCCCCCTTGTCCTCTCCCTCTCCCCCTTGTCCTCTCTGTCCGACATGCTGCCACCTACCGCTCCGATTGCTCACTATTGGTTCCATTCTTTTCTTAACTACCTCATCAACCGTAGCTACCATCATTTTCACCTTCTGTTTTTGTCTCTCATCCTCTCTCTTTACAAACACTTTCTGTGCCTCTCTTAACAATTCATCTAATGGCTTTTCACTCCACCCTTCTATCTTCTGTATCTTTCTCTGTATGTCTGGCCATGCCTTTGTCACAAAATGTACTTTCAAAAGACCCTGTGCCACAGGGTCCTCAGGGTTCATTCCAGAATATTTCCGCATTGAGTCTCTTAATCTTTGCAAGAAAGCTGAGGGAGTCTCATCTTTCTCCTGTCTAACTTCCAAGGCTTTAGTCAAATTCTGTGACTTCGGAACTGCCTCTCTTATTCCTTTTAGAATCAGATCTTTCAATTCCCTCATTTCTTCTCTATGCTCCGGGTTTTGATTTTCCCACTGGGGGTCTCTGAGGGGAAACTTCACCTCTCCCTGTCCAGCATCCCCATCTCCAATCGGGTGTTCCCTGTCCCATATTTTAATGGCTGCCCCTTGTATAAGTCCCCTTTCTTCCCCAGTAAATAGTATATTCAAAATGGACATTAACTCAGCCCAGGTATATAGACTGGGCCCCAAAAATTGATCAACTTGTTCAGACAACCCCACCAGATCCTCAACCAGGACCTTCATTTCTTTTTTAAATGTTCTGACCTCCCCACTGCTGAGGGGGGCACTTACAAACCCAATCTCTTTGTCCCCTATCGGTACCTCCCGAAGGGGATAAGTCGTTACGTTCTTCCCCTTTTTTTTGTTTTTCCCCCTTAGGCTTTGATTTAGATCCTCCAGAGGCCTCCTCTACATCTACTGTAGCTGTCCTTTCTTTTACTGAGGATTGAGGGTCAGGAACAATAACATCCCCGTCCACCGCCCCTTCATCCTCCTCTTGTGAATCATCTGTTCCCTGTCCCTGTCTGTCTGTCTCTCCTCCTCCCCCATGTTCACCTAACCTGATTTTATGGTACAGGTGGTGGGGGGGGGGGGCAAACAGCCAAGAGGATCCCAGGGACTAGGTGGGGCAGAGGGGGAATCCTTTGTCTTTACTACCAACATTCGCAAACTGCCCTTCCAACAGGACGCATAGTCCGCCTCCTCTTGACTAAAAGGTTGTTTTTCATTCACATACAAATCTAAATACTGACATACCCAATCCTCGTCCGAACCATACTTTGGCCAGAAGACAGCCGGACGAAGGATCGGGTCTTTGGTCCATACTAAACAACAATATTTAATCATTTTCTTTTTATCTTTTGCCCTTGTACAAGTATTACTTATCCATTCCCGCAACATCCTCCCCAACGGACCTTCACGAGGAATGTTACCAGGGACTTTTTCTTCTTCCTGTGCTCTGTGACAGCTACTCTGCCTATCCCCCATTTCCCGGGGCCCTCGCTAGTCCCTCAGCAAGTAAATACCCCTTGTCCCAGCCACCAAGGCAATACTTAAAAGTTAGGTTTCTTACCTTGGTCTGTGCACAGAGTTGCCTGGCCCCTTTTCGCCGTATTTTCTATCGAACGCCTATCTCTGTCTGATTCAGATGTCTCTCTTGTGGGAATCGTACCAGTCGCCCAAGGGAGCAGACCAAACCAGGTCACAAGACAGCTCCTCAATGGAGAATGGGACACGTCTTCCCAGTGTCCAAGGCCAGTCACTCCCCCCGGCGATGGAAGAAAATCCCGGACGAGCCCCCAATTGTGAGAAACAAAGCTCACACACTTCAATAATTGCAGTCCGAGACAAAATCTGAATCAGCAGTGTCCTTTATTTTTACACTTGCAAGAGGGTGAGATGCCCAGCGCCTATAAGGCAGAGGACATACACACACCAAATTCAATTCATACACAATATTTATATAATTTGGTTTCTTTTGTTTTACATTGCTCCTCCCCTGCTTACATCTTCCACTTCCCTAAGACCACCCCCATTACTCCTGTTTATCTCTTGCCTTATCCGGCCTTGTCTGTGACAAAATGCTTATTTCTGGCCTCACAAGGCTGTTTGACCTCATCCCGCTGTAGGTCATTGTTAGGCATATTCTTTCTTCATCATTATCTACCCCCTTCATCTGTGCCTTTCCCGAGGCCGTTCTGATCCCTATGACCCTTTTAATTGGGGTTTGTTCCTGTGTTTCTGTAAAAGTGGGAAACAGATGTTTGTATACCTACTGTTTGTACAGGCATATCTAGCTCAACTTCATCCCCTCACAACATCTTATCTATTTGCCCGTAATGTCTACCATTGTTTTGCAGTCACGTTTCATTCTGGCATACAATTTTAGCTAATACAAAAACAATTATATATTTCCTCCACATCGTTTCTATTCTTGTTGACTCAACTCTTGGCTAAGACAATTACACACTGGTGTGAGTTCATTTACTTTGTAAAATGGAATTGCAGAAGGAACATTATTTCTCCCACATCCCACACAATAAATTTGGAAGTATTGCGAACTCTGAGAATGTCAGTGAATATTTTTGAGTGGGTGTGGCTGATAAAATAGGTAGAGATATGGCTGATAAAATTTGGTGCATGATAAAGTGAAGTGATCCATTTTGGTGGAAAGAACGAAGAGAGAGTTTATACATTTAAAAGTTACTATTTTTAAAAAGGGTAAAGGAACAAAAGACTGGACGTCTCTGGGCACACATTGTATCTGGCAGGGCAGATTGGGAAAGTGATCATTAAACAAATGTGGTCCTAAGGTTTATAAATAAAGGTGAAGTACAAATAGCAAGGAGGTTATGATGAACCTCTGGAAAATGTTTCTTCAGCCTCAACTGAAATTTTGTCTAGCTCTGGACACCACACTTTAAGAGGGATGTGAAGTCATTAATGTGGGTGCAGAAAAATAACCTGAGAATAACTTCAGTTATGATGGGTATCTGTGGTGAGGATAGATTGGAGAAAACAGATGTTTACACTTTGTTTTGAAGAATAGAAGGTTGAGAGGAGATTTAATTGAGACATTCAAAATAATGAGGACTTTAGAAAGAGTAGAAAAGATACAGGGCTTAAAAGCCAGTGTACACTGATTTTAAGGTTATTATCAAAACCAAAGGCAGCATGAGGAATACATTTTGATGAGGTTTCTGTATCAGGAATGCCCTGAAAGGGGGGTGGAGTTAGATGCAATGCTTTCACAAAGAAAGTAGCAGAATACCTGAAGTTGGATAGGGTAAATAGGCAGTCTTTTCACTGGGTCGAGAAGTCCAGAACTAGAGGGCAAAGGTTTAGGGTGAAAGGGGAAAGATATAAAAGAGACCTGAGGGGCATTTTTTTCACACAGAGGGTGGTACGGGTATGGAATGAGTTGCCAGAGGAAGTGGAGGAGGCTGGTACAATTGCAACATTTAAGAGGCATTTGGATGGGTATATGAATAGGAAGGGTTTGGAGGGATATGGGCTGGGTGCTAGCAGGTGGGACTAGATTGGGTTGCGATACCTGGTCGGCATAGATGGGTTGGACTGAAGGGTCTGTTTCCATGCTGTACATCTCTATGACTCTATTTGTAGAGATATAGGGGAAATGACAGGGGAGTGGGACTAGCTGAATTGTTTTTCTAGAGAACTGGCATGGGGTGGCACGGTGGCTCAGTGGTTAGCATTGCTGCCTCACAGCTCCATGGTCCCAGGTTTGATTCCAGCCTCGGGCAACTGTCTGTATGGAGTTTGCACATTCTCCCCGTGTCTGCGTGGGTTTCCTCCGGGTGCTCCGGTTTCCTCCTACAGTCCAAAGAAGTGCAGGTCAGGAGAATTGGCCATGCTAAATTGCCCCATAGTGATAGGTGCATTAATCAGAGGGAAACAGGTCTGGATGGGTTACTCTTCGGAGGGTCGGTGTGGACTGGTTGGGCTGAAGGGCCTGTTTCCACACTGTAGGGAATCTAATCTACTGTGTGGAATAGATCAAATAATCTCCTGTTGTGTAACTGTTCCACTGAGGCAGCATATAGTTGTCAGGTCCAATTTGAAGGCATGGTCAGAGAAATCAAAGTTGGAGGAACCTCAAATGGGTACCATGCCACATAGATATTTTCCGATGAACCTGTTCAGATATGTTATTATACACCTCTGAAGCCGGTGGGATTTGAACCCGGGCCTCCCGGCCCAAAGGTAGGGACACTACCACTATGCTACGAGAAGCTTATGGTCCCCATAGTTGCATTCTCAAAAGTATTAAAGATCAAGTCATGTTAAAATGCAGATCCATTCTGTATGTTGTCAATGTAGTAACAGCATGGGTAATGCACTTCTGCTTTTCACCAAGGGGATGCACTTCATACCTGTTATACTGGAAGCTTAGCACTTGATAAATGGCCATAGTGCAGGAGGATTTTAGAGCTGTCTCTCACCGGAATTCTCAGGAAATTACTTAATGATGATTTTAAGCCCAGTGGAATTCCATCTGTAACATTAGCTTCCATGGGGATAAGTATGTGGGGTACCATCTAATTGAGAGTGGGATATGTTATCAGTGATGTGTGAAATTTCAAACTGTCCCAGTGGATATAAATCTCTTTTTGGTGTTATTAGATTTTGACCATGAGGTGATTGATTGAGCAACTAAAATAATGTACATCTATATATGTTTCATCAGGAGCGTTTGTATTATTTGTTTCTGTCACATGAGATGTGGGGATCAGTGGTTACACCAGCATTTACTGCCCATCCCCGAATGTCCTGGAGGGTCATAGTGAGCCTGCTCCTTGAACTGTTGGAGTGTCAATGCACTAAGGCAAGGAGTTCCAGGACATTAAATGGTGCTTTCTAATGATCAAACTGAATCTTTGTAGTTTTCACTCTTTCTCCCCTTTTTTGTCTGTCCCTGGTCATTCATGGACAAGTGAAGAAAACATTTCCCAATTATTCAACTGTGGCTGCCAGTCAAAAATCAAGAAACTGTGTATGTAATGTTTTTTTTTCTTATTTTAATAACAGACAAAAGGAGAACTGAGGGTGCTGGAAATCTGCAACAAAAAAATTCCAAAGTAACAGGGCTCTAGAGCCTTATTTTACAGATGCTGCCAGACCTGCTGAGTTTCTCTACCACATTCTGTTTTGGTTTCAGACAAAATAAGATGTTTCAAATCAGACTGTAAAGACTGCAATGTCATTAAACACACCAAAGATTGACAAATGAGTATTTAAACACTTAGTTTGATCTTCTTTATTTTACTTTACTTTCTCTTTTTTTTAAAGGTGGTGTTTATTCTGGTGTTGATACGATCAAATCCCGCTTCCTGCCCTGGCTTGGGTCCAGCTTTACAGTCCTTACGTCAGGGGTAACATCTGATACTAGCCTTACTCTCATGAAGGTATATGAATAAATATACAATCTGACTGAGGCTTGCTCTTGTGATTGAAAATCTTTGAATCATGTGGCCTGGAACTTAATTCTCTGTCTTTGACTGACAGGTAAAAATGTGCTGTAGCAGATATCTGAAGTTTCTTGCTGTTAATGCGACTCAATCCCTAACACTTCAGCTTGAAACCTTTTTGCCCACCACACTGCTGTGTGAATTGATGATGGCACAGGCAGGGAAACAGTACCTGGGTGAACAGCAATAGAGAGGCTATTTCCTAGCCAATCTGATTTGAGACAGAAATAGTGAAAGGACTAAGTAGGAATGAAAACTCGATAGATGAATTCACCATGAGATTGAATAAACAAAAAGAAATAGAGAGGCTAAGAAAATTTTGACAGAATATTAAGAACAAATAAAAGCAGTTTTACATAATTTTGGATTTTGAGAACATCTTAGAATTACAAATGCGAATGAACACTTAATAATTCATTTTTAGCAAAAGGAATGTTTGGTTATATATAATAGTAGTCACCTTGTTGAAAAGTTGCTTACACTCATTACTTGCTCTGATTACCTACTACAGCACTTTGGTTTCTAACCAAATACTGCACAAATACAACAACATCATGCCTTTCAATGTCTACTTCAAAGGTTAGGTAGACACTTCGAATGGGTTGCAGATTTTGATTCATTAACATGTAAATCCCAGAACTTCTTTCAAGTCACATTCCTGAGATAATTTAAGGTTTTATTTAAAAAAAGGTGGAAGCGGTTTGTTCAATACATTGATCTTTTACCATAAATTGTGTGTCCTGCCCCACTTGCTACCTGATGAAGGACCAGTGCTCCGAAAGCTTGTACTTCCAAATAAACCTGTTGGACTATAACCTGGTGTTATGTGATTTTTAACTTTGTCCACCCCAATCCAACACTGACACCTTCACATCATACTTAAGGAGGGTAAGTGATATGGATTCTGCATAGAACCATTTCAGCACTGATGCCAAGATATTCTCTTCTGTAGATTTTTGATCACAATACTTATTGCCCTGAACATTTAATCAATTCAAAATAAATACAAAATTTTCCAATACATTACCCATTATATCATAGAGTAATAGAGATATACAGCAAGGAAACAGACCTCTTGGTCCAACTTGTCCATGCCGTCCGGATATCCTTAATAAATCTAGTCCCATTTGCCAGCATTTGGTCCATAACCCTCTAAACCCTCCCTATTCATAAACCCTTTTAAATGTTGTAATTGTACCAGCCTCCACCACTTCCTCTGGCAGCCCATCCCATACATGCACCACCTTCTGCATGAAAACGTTGCCCTTAGGCCCCTTTTAAATCTTTCTCCTCTCACCTTAAACCTATGCCCTCTCGATTTGGACTTCCCCACCCTGGGGAAAGACCTTGTCTATTCACCCTATCCATGCCCTCATGATTTTATAAACCTCTATAATGTCACCCCTCAGCATCTGACACTGCAGGGAAAACAGCCCCAATCTATTCAGCCTCTCATGAGTTGATTCGCAAACTTTCACCACAATATGTATCTACTTTTTGACAGCTTGTATCCGTTTTATGCTCCATTCTCGTGCCTTATAGAACTCTTTTCTTGTTTGCCTTGCTGAGTTAGTTTATCTACAGTATGCTATTTTGGGCCAATGTTCATCTCCAAGGGGTGAGGGGGGAGGGGAGAAGGGTGTGGGGGGAGGTTAATAGGAGTCATGGGATTATTCCTGGCATGGTCTGACTACCTTGGGACTAAGTGCCCAAAAGGATGAGATTTTCATGGCTGTTGTTGGAGGCAAGGTAGGGATGGGGTGATGATGTAAGGGGCTGGATGTGGTGAGCTGTATTTGGATTGCCTCCAAACAAAATTTAGAGGTGGTCATAGCAGCTGCTGGTTGCCAGGGCAGTTTGTTTAAAGGTTTCACCTCAGTGTTTGGGACTGCATTGAAAATAGCTAACAAGGAAACAGAAAGGCCCTCACACACCAACTTGTACCCCCTTCACCCCTGCACCAAGACATGAGCACTCAACAACTTCAATTGCAAGGCGTTCCATGGGCTTCAGTGATAATGCAAACTACTAGATTTCTAACCTCACAGCCAAAACTATGTAATGAGTTTTAACACTAAATCATTCAACAAATTCCAATAGTAAAAGTTTTTGGGAGGAAAACAAAAGGACCTTATCTTAAACAGCAGAATGTGGAGATGCCGCTACCATTTTTTTTCATCCTAATTACTAAGAGGCAGATGTAAAAGAAATTAAATGGTTATACAGGTCTTGTTCCCTTCCCTGATATCCCCCCCCCCCCCCCCCCCACCCCGACCCCATCCAACCCTCAATTTGAATGCAGTGCAAGTATCGATGAAGCAAACCCGCATGCAAGTACACACCAATGCAAGGTTAGCAAGGCTAGGAAGGAGCCCTGCATCAGAGCAGGAGTAACAGAGTAACCCATAATTCAACATTTTGTTTCACATGGAAAACATTTTGAGGTAGTTACTGTCTTGGATATACATGGGTTTATTCCAAGCATCTCAGCACAGTTCAAAAATAGAAATATTAAGAAAAAAGGCAATGTCCAACTGTCTTTATAGGGGGAGATGAAATACTGATTATCTTGTTTTCAGTGAAGACTGGTCTGTTGCTGGATTCACATCACCTGAAGTGTCTTTGTTGTGCTGAAGGTTGTGATGATGAATCTGCTAGTGTCAATATGATTAACCTAGTTCAAATGGAATTTCACTCTGTGTGAAGTTCACCGGGGGCGATCAGAGTGAGGAATCCTCCGAAATTGGCCTCAAACTGCTTCCAGCATCTTCAAAATTCAACCTCTGATCTATCACTGCTACACAGTAACATTGTCTAGCAAGTATGGGAGTGAATATCAAGCAAGGAGGGGGATTAGATTTTGTCATGATGCTTTTCACTGTCAAAGTTCAACTGCATTGGCTGGTTGAACAAGTCAGGGACATGTAGGTTAGGTACATTAGTTGGGGTTAAATGGAGGGGAATGGGTCTGGGTGTGTTACTCTTTGGAGGATTGGTGTGGACATGTTGGGCTGAAGGGCCTGTTTCCACACTGTAGGGATTCGATGATTCTAACTGACAACTCAGAGATCTATTGACACACCTGAGCCCTTACTCAGGTTCTTTTGTCTCGGCTGTCAACTTCATGATGTTTCTCTGTACAAAGTTCAGATTTTGATTGCTTGCAGTTATTGACAGTTTAAAGGATCAAGATTATTAGGTTACACTTTTTATTAGGTTATAGTGCAAATTAGGTTGTTTTTCCAAGCAAGTGTAAAGCCATTGTGGCAACCTATTAAAGCGTTTTTAAAAAACGCATCATACAATAACTTTGTTGTTCACTGGGTGGATGGGCTTGGAATGCCATAGCTTGGCATGAGGGGCCACAAATGCTGTTCATTGTGAATAATCTTGGAACAGTATGTCAGCTATGTATTTCTGCAAATGAAAATAAAGAGTTCAAAGTTTGGTAGAAGATTTGTAGCTCAGGTGCTCGTTGTTGTGGTTCTGTTCGCCGAGCTGGGAATTTGTCTTGCATTCTCCGTTCGGTGTTCTCTGTACCATCACGTCTGGACAAATTGCAAGACAAATTCCCAGCTCGGCGAACAGAAAATGAAGAGTGAGTCACCTGCTGCAATGTCATCTTGTATTATTGATGATGGTGTATATGAGATTGATCAACAACTTGTATTTCTAAAGTAATGTAAAAAAAATTCCCAAGGAGCTGCACAGGAACATTAAAAAGCAAACCTTAATGCTGAATCATATAGGTCAGATGACCAAAAACTTAATCAGTGGGCATCTTAAACAACCTGGACAGGTGGAAAGATTTAGACAGAGAATTCCATAGCTCAGGGCATTGCGAGGGTAATTAAAATCAGAGATGTACATGAGGCCAAAACTGGAGATGACAGAGACCCTGAAGGGTTTTTCAGCTGGTCAAAATTAGAAAAAGGGAGGGACAAGGTTATTGAAGTGATTTGAAAATGAGATGAGGATTTTAAAATGGAGGAGTTGCTTTGCTGGGACTGAGCTTAATCAAAGTTTGAACCAATCTACTGTGTAAGGCTATTGTTTCGAAGTAAAATTAATGGAAACAAATGAACTTTAATAGTCATTTAAAAGTAGTATCTGTCAGAATAAACATTCAATCTACCTTTTTTATACTTCAGTTTCTTATTTTGATTTACAATTCCTTCAGATTTTTGATTGCAGATGTTTTGCATAACTGCACACGCATGCTAATATTTGTGGTTCACTTTCCAGGAATCTGCTGAAAAGGATCAGAAACTGAGGGAACAGGCAACAGTCCATGAGAAAGAAATGATAGAATTGGAGACTGAATTAAATACAACACGTCGCCAACTTGGAACCGTCAAACAGGAGTAAGAAAGCTAAGCTGAGAGTCAGGAGTCTCTCCAATATAGGGTTGATAATTGAAGATTAATATTGATGAGATTTTTTTTTAAGAAGACTTCTTGTAGTTTAAAGGCAATAACACAGTAGTTGGTACGATGAATGTTTAGAAGTCTAGTGCTTGTCGGTCATCCATCAGGGCTTGTAATAGAGTCTTGTCCATTTGCTGGAGAACTAACAGGTCTTGGATTACTTCTTGGGGATGACCTGCTCGTGTCCAGTGGCCAGCATGTGCCCTGTCAGAGACCTGGGGCTGGAGATGGCTTCCATACGCCAGAAACCCAGGAACAATGAGATACCGTAGGCCAAAGGTGAATGAGGGATAGTTTGCTTTTTAGTGAATATCAGCAGTCAGGACATGACCTTAAGTGGGCATGAATTGTCTTAGTTGGGTTCCAGGCAGGGAGGCCATCCATGAACCCTGGACTTAATCAGACAGAGGCAGAATCCCCACAATGCACCGTCTCATCCAATTATGTGTTCCCACACTCCAAACACCCTACAGGGGATATTAAATTCCGCCATAAGCATCAGCTTTGCTCTCTCTAATAATCTATTCCCTCAAGTGAATGTCCATTTTGGTTCACATTTGATCATGGAAAATTCAAACGCGATCCTGAGAGTGGTAGAATTGCAGCCCCAATAAATACCGACTGCCTCTAGGAAAACTTGGTGAGAGAGATTTATTTTGAAAATTCCTGATTTCTTTAAAGATAGTAATATAGTCTTTGTATAATAATGAAACCTGATTGCTACTTTACTTTAGGCTGCTATTGACAATTTTGCAAAATTGTGCCAAACCAAATCTGCCCCAGTGTACACATAACAAACATAACTATATTGGCAAAATAAATGAAATTGAACAAAACCATATGTTTGGATGCATTATTATTGCTGATAATGAAAGGTGAAAAATGCTGTTTTTATATTTTGATCGAACTTTTAAAAAGCTTGCTTTGAATTCATTGCAGATGCATCCCTTTTGCAACAGATGTAATCAATATTAAACTTTTCATTGATATAGATTATTCAGTTAAATAGATGAATATTCATCAAATTATTCTTGTATATACACATAACAGAAATCAGAAAATATGTTAGATCATGTCTGTTATAACTGAAAACAAGATGCATTTCAGTGTAGCTTGAAACTGTACTAATTAAGCTGGACTGTGGAGTCTTCCAATTCACTGTCAAAATCCCAAATCTTCTCCACTTCTCTACACAAGACTATGAGCTACGTTACCCCAAGTCACAACCATTCCTCCATTCTCAGAATTAAAAGCAAAGGGTGTGCATTAATATGATCCCATAACATGTTCCTCAATTATCCCAAAGCTTTTCACACATAATGGATTACTTGAAGTATGTAGCTAAGTGTCCATTTTTCACAGAAGAAGTTTGTGCAAATTACAATGCAGAAAATGACCATTTAATCAGTTTGGTTTAGGAGTTGACCAGGACATTTGAACTTCCCAACTTCTGGAATCTTAAAAATCCACCACCCTATGGACAAAGGAGACATCGGTTTGATGTTTATGCAAATAGCAGAACTCCAATAGCTGTATGGAAGTGTCTCTAAAGTCATAGAGATGTACAGCATGGAAACAGACCCTTCGGTCCAACCCGTCCACACGGACCAGATATCCCAATCTAATCTAGTCCCACCTGCCAGCACCTGGCCCATATCCCTCCAAACCCTTCCTATTCATATACCCATCCAAATGCCTCTTAAATGTTGCAATTGTACCAGCCTCCACCACTTCCTCTGGCAGCTCATTCCATACACGTACCACCCTCTGTGTGAAAAAAGTTGCCCCTTAGATCTCTTTTATATCTTTCCCCTCTCACCCTAAACCTATGCCCTCTAGTTCTGGACTCCCCCATCTCAGAGAAAAGACTTTGACTATTTATCCTATCCATGCCCCTCATAATTTTGTAAACCTCTATAAGGTCGCCCCTCAGCCTCTGACACTCCAGGGAAAACAGCCCCAGCCTGTTCAGCGTCTCCCTATAGCTCAAATCCTCCAACCCTGGCAACATCCTTTTAAATCTTTTCTGAACCCTTTCAAGTTTCACAACACTTTCCGATAGGAAAGAGACCAGAATTGCATGCAATATTCCAACAGTGGTCTAACCAATATCCTGTACAGCTGCAACATGAACTCCCAACTCCTGTATTCAGTATTCTGACCAATAAAAGAAAGCATACCAAACGCCTTCTTCACTATCCTATCTACCTGTGACTCCACTTTCAAAGAGCTGTGAACCTGCACTCCAAGGTCTCTTTGTTCAGCAACACTCTCTAGGACCTTACCATAAAGTGTATAAGTCCTGCTAAGATTTGCTTTCCCAAAATGTAGCAATCCATTTCTTCTGACTTGGAAATGCAAACCAGGTGCTGCTGGTGCTTATTGCCAATATGTTTCCTCCAAAAACAATTATTATGTTCCATTCTTTCTTTTGTGGCTTTTATCTCTTCATTTTTTGTGCATTAACAATCATATTCAAAATCTGGCATAGAATCTGTGGAAATGTATATACATCCTTGGAAAACAAGATGGTGTTTTTGAACAGAGTTTTTGAGTTAGGAGCTTACAGGGTGACCTGGACAGGTGGTCGGATGTATGGCAGATGCAGTTTAATGTGGATAAATGTATGGTTATCCACTTTGGTGGCAAGAACAGGAAGGCAGATTACTACCTCAGTGGAATCAGTTTAGGTAAAGGGGCAGTACTGAGAGATCTGGGTGTTCTTGTACACCAGTCAATGAAGGCAAGCATGCAGGTATAGCAGGTAGTGAAGGAAGCTAATAGCGTGCTGGCCTTCATAACAAGAGAGATTGAGTATAGAAGCAAAGAGGTTCTTCTGCAGCTGTACAGGGCCCTGGTGAGACCACACCTGGAGTATTGTGTGCAGTTCTGGTCTCCAAATTTGGGGAAAGAAATTCTGGCTATTGAGGGAGTGCAGTGTAGGTTCACGAGGTCAATTCCTGGAATGGCGGGACTACCTTACGCTGAAAGACTGGAGCGACTGGGCTTGTATACCCTTGAGTTTAGAAGACTGAGAGGGGATCTGATTGAGACATATAAGATTATTCAAGGATTGGTCACTCTGGAGGCAGGAAACATGTTTCCGCTGATGGGTGAGTGCCGAACCAGAGGACACAGCTTAAAAATACAGGGTAGACCATTTAGGACAGAGATGAGGAGAAACTTCTTCACCCAGAGAATGGTGGCTGTGTGGAATGCTCTGCCCCAGAGGGCAGTGGAGGCCCAGTCTCTGGATTCATTTAAGAAAGAGTTGGATAGAGCTCTCAAAGATAGTGGAATCAAGGGTTATGGAGATAAGGCAGGAACAGGATATTGATTAAGGATGATCAGCCGTGATCATATTGAATGGTGGTGCAGGCTCGAAGGGCAGAATGGCCTACTCCTGCACCTATTATCTATTGTCTATTGGACAAATATGTCAATTTGCACGCAATGTCCTGTTAGGTGGGATGTGCATAATTGGATGTTTCTATTATTTTAACTTTGAATACTACCTTTGCCAACAGCCTTTTCAAAATCTATTCAGAGATGATGTAGCATTTTTATATAATACAGCTTGATGTAAGAAATAACTTGCACTTATAAAGTAATTTTACAGTATAAATGAACTCAAAAAATATTACTATATGTACTTACTGTCCTCTGCATCTTTCCTTTCATCAAATCTAGACGCATTGGACATTCTCCTCATTTATCACCTTTTTATATAACATGAAAGTGATGATGCTTCTAATCTTGCTCAGTTTATACTTTCAGCTGTGATCAAAACAATACCAAGCCTGACACCCATAATAAATGTTACTTACTTTGTAACTGTGGAGACCATGCATCTGCCAGCAATTGAATTTGATCTGCACCCTTCAGTACGGTTTTTGCCCACCCATATGCTCAAAGTGTGAGCTGATAATGAAACAGTGAAGAAAATCGTACCTGATATGGTAGGAAGATCCTATGAGGAAAGGCTGAGGCACTTGGGGTTGTTTTCATTGGAGAAAAGAAGGTTTAGGGGTGACTTGATAGAGGTGTACAAGATGATTAGGGGGTTAGATAGGGTTGACAGTGAGAACCTTTTTCCACGTATGAAGTCAGCTATTACAAGGGGGCATAGCTTTAAATTAAGGGGGGGTAGATATAGGACTGATGTTAGGGGTAGGTTCTTCACTCAGCGAGTCGTAAGTTCATGGAATGCCCTGCCAGTAGCAGTGGTGGACTCTCCCTCTTTATGGGTATTTAAGCGGGCATTGGATAGGTATATGGAGGATAGTGGGTTCGTGTAGGTTTGGGGGCTTTGATCGGTGCAACATCGAGGGCCGAAGGGCCTGTACTGCGCTGTATTCTTCTATGTTCTATGTAAAACAGGACAAGTAACAGAGTATTCCTTTGACCAGTTCGATTTAGAGATACTGGAGGAACGAGAATGGATTAAAGAGTGGGAGAGGGGTGATACATTCAACGTCAAATCAGTGGAGAAAGGGAGGAAAAGGAAAATTTGATTAAGAGACAAAAAGAAAAATGTTACATTTAAACAATGAAATTTAAAAAATCTCCTTAAGATCAAAACCTGAAGGAATGAGGCACTGCAGTAGCAATTGAATTTCAATACGAGAGAGGCGAATTGGCAGATAATGAAACTTACACCTAGAATGATAAACTTTAAACTTTCAATGACCATCCCCAAAACAGCAAAAGTTGGGAGGCCAAGGGTAAAGTTCTATTTATGCAAAAGCTATGATGAAACAGCTTAACTTGGGTCACAGATTTTTGATGTCTATTTTTAACTGTTGCATCGGCTCCTTTCTCCCTTACATAACAGCAGCAGTATTAGCCTCATTGCTGTTTTGTCAGCAAATTCTGATCTATGCTTTTTCTCCTACTCTTTTTTAATTTTGACATTCATCTTTTGGGTCTTGTTCTTTCGGCTAAGGTGTTGGAGCTACAGGGAGTGAACCAAGAACAGCATGTTCGCACTGACAGTGTATATGGCTACACATCACTTGCTGCTTGCAAATTTGATAAAAACTTGTTGAAATTATTCTTTGCATAGTAAAATTTCAAAAAATGTCTGAGAGGCTCTATGAATATCTTGCCTTCTTGAAGAAAGATTTCTTGTTTTACTCTCTTTTTTGAGATGTAAATATAATGTAAATATTACAAACCTTGCACTTTTTGTTCTTCCATGGGATTACTGACCAGGCCTTCATTTGTTTCCTATTTCTAATTGCCTCTGAGAAGGTGGGGTGTGAACCATCTTAAACCACTGCAATCCACCCGATATAGGTGCACCTATAGTGCATTTCACTCCTCCTTTTCTCTTTATTGTTTTATGGGATATAGATATCATTTGTAAGGTCAGTATTTTTTGTTTTATCTGATTGTCTTATTAGACCATTTAAGAGGACAGCTAAAAATGATGCACAGCGCTGTGGGTTTGGAGTCACATTTAAGCCAGGCCACACAAGGATGGCAGATTTTCTGGTTGTGTTTTTAAACAATAATTAATTAACATTTTCATGGTCAACATTATTGAGACTAACTTTCAATTCCATATTATTATTGAAGTTAAATTCTGCCAGCAGTTTTGGGATTTGAACCATACCCCTGCAAACATTTGGATTATTTGTCCAATGATATCACCAACTCAGCTACCAACTCCTGTGATTACAAGCTGGTAGAATTCAAACTAGTAACCTCTGTCCCTTAAAAATCTAGTTAAGGAAGATTTGTGGATTTGTGCCAAAAATCAACCATGTGGAGGTCAGTTCAGAAGTTGCTAGCTGGTCCTATTGACATTTTGATCCTTTGTGTTATCAAGCTGAGTCATTGTTGGTCTCTCTCTGTTGTAGGTTGGCAGAAGTTCATATGGAGTTGGATGATACTCAGAACAAATCTGCTGCAACATTCCTAGCAACAGAGGATGAAATAATCCAACTGAGGGCAGAGTAAGTTTGAAGTCCTTAAATTAATCTTGGCTATCTTCTTACATCCAAATGTATGTTATGTTGAAATATAGAGGGTCAACTATAGATTCATATGGGTAGTTCAGATCCTGTTCAATACCAACTTCAGGTTGATATAATCCTTTTGTGAACCATGCTGAGAAGGAATGAAGACCTTTTTATCCTTTGTCTTCACCTTTCTTCAAACATTGCAACACCCGCATGCAAATAGAGTCATACAGTACTGAAACAGACCCTTTGGTCCAACTGGTCCTTGCCAACCATAATCCTAAAACTAAACTAGTCCCACCTGTCTGCACTTGCTTGATAACCCTCCAAACATTTCTTATTCATGTACTTATCGAAATGTCTTTTAAATATTGTAACTGTAACCAGATCCACCACTTCCTCTGGATGTTCATTCCACACAAGAACCTGTGCAAAAAAGGTTGCTCCTCTTTGATTTTTATAAATCTTACTACTCTCACCTTAAAAATATGCCCCCTAGTCTTGAAATCTCTTGTCCTAGGGAAAAGACATCCACCATTCTCCTTATCTACACTCTTCATTATTTTATCAACCTCCATAATGTCACTTTTCAACTTCCTTTGCTCCAGTGAAAAAAAAATCTAGCTTCTCCTTACAACTCAAACCCTCCATTCCTGGCAACATCCTGGTAAATCTCTTCTGACACTCCTCCAGCTTAATAATATCCTTCCTGTAACAAAGTTAAAAATCACAACACCGGGTTATAGTCCAACAGGTTTATTTGGAAGTACTAGCTTTCAGAGTTCTGCTGCTTCATTAGGTAGCTGTGGAGCAGGATCATAAGACACCAAATTTATAGCAAAAGATCACAGTGTCATTCATGCTACTGATATGATTTATTGTTCAATATATCATATCAGTTGCATGCATGACACTGTGATCTTAACCACTCTATCTATATGTGATGCAAACTTCAAAGAATTATGTACCTGATCCACTAGGTGTCTATGAATAGTTCTTGTTTTTGGTTCGGAATGCTTATTGTGAAACAGAAATTTTAGCTCATGAACAAAAACTGAATTTATGGCAAATGGGGAAACAGTTACAGGGAGGGAGGACTTTGCTCTACCCTGATCATAAAGCACATATCTTTGCCAAAGTATCTTACTCACTCTCGATCAAGCTGCTATGATGGATGGATTTCCTGTATGGCATTAGAGTTTATGTTTTGTACATCAATGTTGTCATCAAATGGCAATTAATGTGGAAGTACAGACTGTACTAAAGTTTAGATTAGATTAGATTCACTACAGTGTGGAAACAGGCCCTTTGGCCCAACAAGTCCACACCGACCCTCCAAAGAACAACCCAGCCAGACCCATACCGCTACATTCACCCCTGACTAATGCACCTAATACTACGGGCAATTTAGCAAGGCCAATTCACCTAACCTGCACATCTTTGGACTGTGGGAGGAAACCAGAGCACCCGGAGGAAACCCACGCAGACATGGAATTTTGGATAAAATCATAGAATCTTTTGAATGCAGATAGAGACCATTTGTCTCATGGAATCTGCATCAACTCACCAAAGAGCATACCACCCAGACCCAGCCCTGTTCAACTATCCCCGTACCCTACATCTCCAATGGCTAATCCACATAACCTGAACATCTTTAGGCTGTAGGAGGAAATCAGAGCACCCGGAAGATATCCATGCAGACATTGGGAGAACGTGCAAACTCTATATAGACAATTGTAAGGTTTGTGAAGGTTTGTAGCTCAGGTTGAGGTTTAGGGTGTAGGTTTGCTCGCTGAGCTGTAGGTTTGATATCCAGATGTTTCATTACCTGGCTAGGTAACATCATCAGTGGCGACCTCCAAGTGAAGCAAAGCTGTTGTCTCCTGCTTTCTATTTATATGTTTGTCCTGGATGGGATTCCTGGGGTTTGTGGTGATGTCATTTCCTGTTCGTTTTCTGAGGGGTTGATAGATGGTATCTAGATCTATGTGTTTGTTTATGGCGTTGTGGTTGGAGTGCCAGGCCTCTAGGAATTCTCTGGCATGTCATTGCTTAGTCTGTCCCAGGATAGATGTGTTGTCCCAGTCGAATTGGTGGTTTATTTCATCCGTGTGTAGGGCTATGAGGGAGAGAGGGTCATGTCTTTTTGTGGCTAGCTGGTGTTCGTGTATCCTGGTGGCTAACTTTCTTCCTATTTGTCCTATGTAGTGTTTGTGGCAGTCCTTGTGTGGAATTTTGTAGATGACATTGGTTTTGTCCATGGGTTGTACTGGGTCTTTTAAGTTTGTTAGTTTTTGTTTGAGAATGTTGCTGGGTTTGTGTGCTACTAGGATTCCAAGGGGACTTAGTAGTCTGACTGTCATTTCTGAAACTTCTTTGATGTATGGTAAGGTGGTTAGGGTTTCTGGCTGTGTTTGGTCTGCTTGTAGTGGTTTGTTCTTGAGGAATCTGCGGACTGTATTTTTTGAGTATCCATTCTTCTTGAATACGTTGTATAGGTGGTTCTCCTCTGTTTTCCGAAGTTCGTCTGTGCTGCAGTGTGTGGTGGCTCGTTGGAATAGTGATCTGATACAGCTTCGTTTGTGTGTGTTGGGATGATTGCTGGGTAGTTAAGTATTTGGTCAGTGTTTGTCAGTTTTCTGTATACGCAGGTTTGTAATTCTCCCTTGTCCTTTCTTTCGACTGTGACGTCCAGGAATGCGAGTTTGTTGTCAATTTCTTCCTCCTTGGTGAACTTTATGCCTGTGAGGGTGTTGTTGATGATGTTAAATGTCTCTTCTATCTTGTTTCGTTTTGCGATGACAAAGGTGTCATCTACGTAGTGGACCCAGATTTTTGGTTTGATGGTTGGTAGGGCTGTTTGTTCTAGTCTTTGCATTACTGCTTCTGCTATGAATCCTGATAGCGGAGATCCCATGGGGGTGCCGTTGGTTTGTTTGTAGATTATGTTGTTGAAGGTGAAGTGGGTGGTGAGGCACAGGTCCACGAGCTTCATGATGTTTTCGTTGGTAATGTGATTGATGGTGGTTAGGGTGTGTGTGTGATGGTCTCTTCTAAAAGTGTGGTAAGTGTTTCCTTTGCCAGGTCAATGTTGATGGAGGTGAACAGTGCTGTTACGTCGAATGAGATCATTGTTTCATCTTCCTCTATTTTGGTGTTTTTGATGATTTTTAGGAATTCCTGGGTGGAGTGGATGGAGTGCTGTGACTCTTCTACTAGGTATTTCAGTCTTGCGTGTAGTTCTTTGGCCAGTCTGTAGGTTGGTGTTCCGGGTAGTGAGACTATGGGTCTGAGGGGGGCTCCTGGTTTATGGATTTTTGGTAGTCTGTAGAATCGTGGGGTGTTGGTCCCATCTGGTTGCATTTTCTGGAATTCCATCTCGTTTAATTGGCTGGAATTGTGTAATCTTCTTAGGAGATATGTAATTTTGTTTCCTCGTTGTGGGGTCAAGTCTAGCACCATCTGTTGGTAGGTGTTGGTGTCTGCGAGTAGTGCATTGGCTTTCTTGATGTAGTCCCTTTTGTTCAGGATGACTGTGAGCTGACCCCTTGTCTACAGGTAATATAGCGATGTTTTTGTCTTTTTTGAGGTTTTCTAGGGCTTTCTTTTCTTGTGTGTTCAGTTTGTTTCCTTCCCTCTTTCGGCTCAGAGTAGGTGCAACTGTCTGTCTGGAGGTAAAAACAATGACTGCAGATGCAGATGCTGTCTGTCTGATCGTTAGCTGTGTTTCTTCCGTGAGATTGTTGTCCTTCAATGTGGTTTCTAATGTCGCTAGGAAATCCTTCTTGTCAGCGTCTTGGTAAGTGAAATTTAGTCCTTTTACTAGTACTGCTTTTTCTGTGTCTGATAGGGTCCGGTCTGATAAGTTCTTTATCTTTGTCCCTGTGTTATCAGTTTTGTCTTTGTTTGTGAGTTTGTCAAGTTTTTTTCTTCAGGTCCCGATTTTTCTTTATCTGTGTTTGTCGTTGTTTGGTGTTTATGGCTCGTTCTACCGCGTCTGTCCATTCTTGATTTGTTGCTTGTTTGAATAATGGCTTTTGGCGTGCAATTTTCCCATTGTATTTTTGGAGTCTGTGGTAAGTGTCATCGATTAGTTCTCGGAGCATTCTGCGGCCGTTTCGTTCTGTAAACTTCTGGCTTGAGGTGTTTTTATCAGAGGTTTGTATTGGAGACATTTTGGCGATCATGACAAGCAGACCAAACACAGCCAAAAACCCTAACCACCTTACCATATATCAAAGAAGTTTCAGAAATGACAGCCAGACTACTAAGACCCCTCGGAATCCTAGGAGCACACAAACCCACCAACACTCTCAAACAAAAACTAACAAACTTAAAAGACCCAGTACAACCCATGGACAAAACCAACGTCATCTGGATGAAACGTCTGGATATCAAACCAACAGCTCAGCGAGCAAACCTACACCCTAAACATAGACAGTTGCCCAGGGCTGAAATTAAACCCAGATCCCTGGTGCTGTGAGTCAGCAGTTCTAACCACTCTGCCATCAGGTCTACCTGGATGACAAATGATTTGGAGATGCCGGTGTTGGACAGGGGTGTACAAAGTTAAAAATCACACAACACCAGGCTAAAGTCCAACAGGTTTATTTGGAAGCACACGAGCTTTTGGAGCCCTGCTCTTTCATCAGGTGGTTGTGGAATTTAAAGCAAAAGTTTAGAGTGTGATGTAACTGAAATTATATATTGAAAAAGACCTGGATTGTTTGTTAAGTCTCTAATTTTTTAGAATGACCATGTTGGTTTCAGTTCCTTCATATGTAAATCACAAAACATTTTTAAAGTTACATTCTCGTGAACTTTAACAATTGGTGTCATGTCAGCCTAGATAATGTATTTAAGGTGTGAGCTGCTCTGTGTGTGCGCCCTCTGCAAGTTACTTCCAGAATTACATTTTACTTTGCTGAAAAACTGCATGAATCCATGTAAGATTCTGTAAATCCGCTTTTTTAGATTAGAAACAGTCTGCCCATTGTGGCATAGACAGTCTCACCCAGGGCACCTCACACCTTAAATGCATTATCTGGGCCGACATGACACCAATTGTTAAAGTTCACTTGAGAATGTCACTTTAAAAAATGTTTTGTGATTTACATATGAAAGAATTGAAACCAACATGGTCATTCTAAAAGATGAGAGACCTGACAAACAATCCAGGTCTTTTTTAATATATAATTTCAGTTACATCACACTCTAAACTTTTGGAACAAACTCTGTGTCTTACGACCTTATACTCCACAATCACCTGATGAAGGAGCAGTGCTCTGAAACTAGTATGCTCCCATATCAAAGGGCTGGTGCTTGCTAAGTTTGGGTTACAGCAAAAAAAGTGGCTGCCACTAAATGTCCATGTTTCCATTTGTTGTAACCCACTATTCAGCAGAGTCTGGCATGTTATGATCAAGAAAGTGGTGACAGTACACTTAAATGTTATGAATTGTGCTGCGCACTTTAGCACTTGAGAGGAGCTCTTGATTTTTGTTGCTCACCTAATGGGGGCTCAAAGCCATACTGGTTAGTTAACCAACTCCTTAGTATCCTCTTTGCTAGTGAAAGTAAATAAGTTCTCTATATAGTTGAGTTTGCTTCAAGATGGCACGTCTGATGATGGAAGATTGCAATTGACTCCTTCATACCAAGCCTTGTGATCCAAAAGCAGTGTCCTATTTGTGACTGATTAGCCAGCGCAGCTTATTCAGGACCTTGAAATTGACATGTCACCAGGGCGAGAATTCTTTCCACTGGATTTCAGAGACTTTTGCAACCAGTGCTTTTATAAAAACCAAATGTTGCAGATGCTGGACATCTGAAATAAAATCAGGAAATGATGGAATTACTCACCAAGCCAGGCAACATCTGTCAGGTCTGTCACTGATTACTGGAAATATCAGTTCAGTTCTGTTAATAAATATTAGGCACCCTAGCCCTCACACCACATCCTCCATTATCTACCAGGCACTCTCCACACTTACTCAAGCAGTATTACTATGTCCAATACCCAAATGTGCTATAAAAGTACTGGAAGTCTTTAGAACTCTCTAAAATTGACAAAAAAGAGAAGCATTCATTCAAAACCTTCCTTGGGGCAGAACAAGGCTTAATACTAATAAATACACAGAGAACTATCAAAATAAACAAACAAGCATTTTTAAAACCACTTCAAAAAACATAATTTTCTCAGCAGCTTTTAAAACTCTCCATTAAATGTAGGATGTCCTTTGTAGTTTTGCCAAATAACCCCTACAGAGCTGAATCTATTTGCTGGTTTTGGAGCTCAGACAAACATTCCATAATGGAATTTCATCTCACAGCTGTGTCAGATTAATCCCTTTGACAACTTTCAACAGAATGAACAAACAGCCACCTGACTCTACATAATAGGAGTTATCATTTCTTAAGAGGGAGCTTGAAAGAATATTTGTTTGCTTTGACAGTACTTTGTATGTATTATTATAGGGCCTATGAATTTTGCCATTGGTGGCATATGAAGAATTTTTCAAAGGTTCAGCAGATCTTTGAACTTTAAACAATAGATAAGTGAAAGCATTGTGTCCAAATGTTATATTGCAGTCAGATTCTCAATACTGTTGAATATATGGAATCTTTAACATTCAATAAAATACTCTAATGCTCCTGCACTTTTACATAATTCGGGTCAACTTAATGGTTGCTTAATTTTCAAGCTAAAAGCCAATGATTAATCACTACATTAAAACCTCATTTAAGTTTTCATCAGCATTTAATTATTAAAGTTGGGAAGAGCTTTTAAATTCAACTGGCAAAAAGTGCTCTGCTTCAGCTTGGAGCCCTAAGGTAAATGACTACAGAGGTAGTGGATGTATTAGTTATAATCTTTAACAATCCCTCAAATTCTGGAAATATCCCAACAGAATGGAAAATTCTAAATTTAACACTAGACTTCAAAAAAGGAGGAAGAATTTGGGAAACTATATGATAATTAATCTCATGTCTATGATTAGGCAAATGTTAGAATCAATTATTAAGGATATAGTAAAACAATCTTTTGAAATTGTAATTTATTCAGGGAGAACTAGCATAAATTTGTGGAAGAGAATTGATGTTTGACAAAGTTATGAGAGTTCTTTGAGGTTGTAACAAGCAGGGTGGATAAAAGGAAACCAGTAGATGTTTGATTTGATTTATTGATTGGATTTATTGTTGTCACATGTACCTAAGTACAGTGAAAAGTTTTATTTTGCAAGCAGTACAGTCAGATCATGACAAACAAGGACATACAGATCATAGGGTGCTTAGACAGAGCAAGGTGTACGAGGTTACAACTGTGCAGGATGTGCACAAAAGTAAGGTCAAATTAGATTTAAAATTATAGAGGTCCATTTAGTAGTCTCATAACAGCAAGGAAGAAGCTGTCCTTGAACCTGTTTGTGCGTGTGTTCAAGCTTTTGTATCTTCTGCCTAATGGAAGAGGTTGGAAGAGAGTATTATCAGGTTGGGAGGCATCTTTGACAATGTTGGCAGCCTACCCATGGCAAGGAGAAGTGTAAATAGTGTCCCATGGATGGAGGGCTTGTTTCCATGATGGTCTGGGCTGTGCGCACAACCTTCTGTAGTCTCTTAAGGTCCTGGGCAGAGCAGTTGCCGTACCAGGCCATTATACATCCAGATAGAAAGCTTTCTATAGTGCAGCTGTAAAAGTTGTGAGGGTCTTTATGGACATGCTGAATTTCCTTAGCCTCCTGAGCAAGAAGAGGCTTTGTTATGCCTTCTTACCATCCATTCTATGAGAGAGGTCCAGAACAGATTATTGGTTATCATCACTCCTAGGAGCTTGACGCTTTCGGCCCTCTCTGCCTCAGCTCCATTGATGTCAATAAGAATGTGTCCTCCTCCTTTCTTCCTGAAGCCAATGATCAAGTTTTCTTTTGTTGTGCTGACATTGAGAGAGAGATTGTTATCTTTGCATCACAACATCAAGCATCCTATCTACTTCCAGTATTCTGACTCATCATTGTTTGATATCCAGCCTATAACAGTGGTGGTGTCAGCAAACTTGTAGATGGCGTTCATATGAAATTTGGCTACACAGCTGTGAGTGTACAGGGAGTACATTGGGGGCTGAATACGCATCCTTGCAGGGTGCCAGTATTGAGCATTATTGGGGAGGAGGTGCTGCAGAGCCAAGACCTAGGTCTCAGAGTTTTGAGATTAATTTGGTCGGGATTATAGTGTTGAAGACGGAGCTGTAGTCAATAAGTAGGAGCCTGACATAGGTGTCCTTGCTATCCAGGTGTTCTAAGGATGAGCGTAGGGCTAGGGAAATGGCATCCACTGTGGACCTGTTTCGCCAGCAAATAGCCAGGAATCGAGACAGGCTGGGATATGATGTAGCCCATGACTAACCTCTCAAAGTACTTCATGATTAAGGAAGTCAGAGCCAATGGGTGGTAGTCACTGGGGCATGTTGCATGTAGTACCTTTGGTACTGGGATGATGGTGGTCTTCTTGAAACAGGTGGAGACTTCAGATTGTAGCAAGGAGAGGTTAAAGTTGTCAGCGCATACTTCCCCCAGCTGGTCCGTACAGGATCTGAGTACATGGCCGGGGACTCTGTCTGTGGCAGTCACCTTCTTTGAGTTTACTCTCAAGAAGGCCAATCTGATGTCTGCAGCGGTGATTGAGGGTATAGGTGCGTCCAGAGCTGTTGGGACAGGTGACACCGCGCCACTAGCATTCTGCTTGAACCGAGCAAAGAAAGCATGGCAGACATCAGGGAGGGATGTGTGTTTGTCCACTGTTTTGTTTTGCTTCGCTTCATTTTGTAACCCGTTATGTCGCGTAGGCCTTGCCACAGGCGGCAGCGCATTTGGATTTCCAAAATGTGTTCAGTAGGTGCTAAGGAAAAGGTTATTGAACATGCAAAGAGTTCATGGTCTCAAAATGAAAATGAGCTTGTATACAGGATTAGCTTACCAACATGAAACAGAATCAGATAAATGGCTCATTTTCGGTTTGGCGGACTGTTAGCAATGAGTGCAGTCGGGTCAGTGATAAGATCTTGACTATTTACAATATATGTTCATGAAGGTTCAGAAAAGGTTTACCAGAATGTTGTGGGGAATGGAGGGTTGGGTTTAAAAAATAGGCTGGGACATTTTCACTGGAGCCTTGGAGGTTGAGGGGTGACCTTATAGAGGTTTATAAAATCACGAGGGGCAAATATAAGGTGAACAGCAAATGTCTTTTCCCTAGGGTGGGAGTCAAAACTAGGGGGCATATTTATAAGGTGAGAGGAGAAAGTTTTAAAAAGGACATGGGGAACAACGTTTTACACAGTGGTTTGTGTGTGGAATGAACTGCCTGAGGATGTTCAGGGAGGCATGGTGGCTCGGTGGTTAGCACTGCTGCCTCACAGTGCCAGGGACCTGGCATCGATTCCACCCTCGTGAGACTGTCTATGTGGAGTTTGCACATTCTGCGTGGGTTTTCTCCACGTGCTTCGGTTTCCTCCCACAGTGCAAAAGATGTGCAGGTTAGGTGGATTGGCCAGGCTAAATTGCCCACGGTGTCCAGGGATGTGCAGGCTAGGTGGATTAGCCATGGGAAATGTGGGGTTACAGGGTAGGGTTTGGAATGCGGTTCAGAGGGTTGGTGTGGAGTTAATGGAGTAAATGGTTTGCTTTCACACTGTAAGGATTCTGTGAAGTGGTAAATGCAGGTACAGTTATAATGTTTAAAAGACATTTGGGTAAGTATCTGAAAAGGCGAGGTTTGGAGGAATATGGGCCAAAGGCAGACAAGTGGGACTAGTCTCATTTGGGAACATGGTCAGCATGGACTAGCTGTATGACTCTATGACTTTGACAGAGGGCCTACATATATTGCAGCTAAATTTTCTAACAGGAATATGTGTAGGTTATTTGGCCCATCAAGGCTACTCTGCAGTTCAGTAAGACCAATGCTGATCTTAGCTCCACATTCCTATCAGCATCCACCAAAGTCCCTATCCATCTTGTAATGAATAAAGTCAATAACTCTGCTTCCACTGCTCCTGCGAAGAGAGTTCCACAGATGAACATCCGTTTGAGAGAAAAGTTTTCTCCTCATCTTTGTATTTAAAGGGAATTGCTATTTTAAAACTGTGCCCCCTAATTCTAGTCTCTCCCAATAAGAGAAAATATTCTCTTGGTATCCAACCTATCAAGTCCACTATGACACTTTGATCTTTTACTATAAATTCTATGTCCTATGATCCTGCCCCATTAGCTACCTAACAAAGGAGCAGTGCTCTGAAAGCTTGTACTTCCAAAATAAACCTGTTGGACTATAACCTGGTGTTGTGTGATTTTTAGCTTCAGTTTATAGGGCATTTGTGAGGCAGCACCTGGAATACTGTGTATAATGTGATCTCCTTTCCTACGGAAAGATATACCTGCATTGGAGGCAGTTAAAGGAAGGGACAATATGTTGCTTTCTGGGATAAAATGATTGTCTTGTGAGGAAAAGATGAGGGGTAGACCAATACTCATAGGAATCTCAAAGAAGCAGAGATGATCTTTTTGAAATATGACCTTACAGTGACACCTGATAGGTAGAGGGGAGGTTTCCTCTCATAGAAGAGTCTGGGATTAGGGGATACAGTTTAAATATAAAGGTTTGCCATTTAAAACAGAGATGATAAAGATTGTTTTTTTCATTCTGTATACCACATCCATGTCAACTTCTGCCACTGCCCCCCCTTTGCCACGCTGTGCCCATCTGTCATGGGCTGTCATAACCCATAGACCCACTCATCTTCTGGCTCTTCATAGTCCCCAGGCCTATGAAGTACCAGTGCACATATCCCAGCCCCCGCTTTTTGCCCCTCCTTCTTCATGTCAATTCACCTATTATCCAGCATGGCATTTTTCAGGAAGTAGTAAAGGAGTATTTTTTGGAGCTGCATTTATCTAGGCAAACGGGGAATAATCTGTCACATTCCTGACTTGTACCTTGCAGATGGTGGATAGGCTTTGTGGAGTTAGGAGTCGAGTTACTCAGCTACTGATCTACTCTTGTAGCTACACGACTTCTGAATAGCTCAGTTCAGTGGGGGTAACTCCTACATTTTGATAACTCTTGACAGTTGTTGACAAGTCTTGACAGATTGCACAGTTCCAAGGGGTTTATGCACCATTTTCATTAAATCTTCTTCACAATTAACAATCCCAAAGAGCACATGATCAAACTATCCCCCACTCTCAAAGCATCCTGGGGCCATCTGTTGAGATACCTCAACTCTCCAAAGGGGTAACCTAACTATTCAAAAGAAATGCACTGGGAACAGACCTGTTCTTCGTAACCTCCTGTGCGAGGAAATATGTCTTGAGGAAAATGAAATGGGGGCGTACAATTATAGATCTCTAATGCAAAATATACACTTTTACATTTCTATCATTTGCAGTATTTTGCTTTTAAGACCTTGACCATTTTCTTGTTATTCTCTGAAAGGCCATAACTGAATGCATATGAGCATTTGGCAGATTAAATTGACCCTATTATATGTAAATGTTACCATAAAATCCGATGAATTTTCCTGTGACTTTCTTTGTGTTTTAGAATAAGCCGTGTCCTGTATTCTCCAGGTTAAGAGCAGTTCGGGACCAAGTGAGATTTTATAAACAAAAGGTGGACGTACTGGACGACTATGAGCGACAGATCAGACAACTAAAAGATGAAGTTGCCTTCCTATCTGCAGAGAAATCCTTGCTGCAGGAAAGGTATAGTCACTTTGACCGTACCTACAGCCCCCAGACCTCATCTGACTTTAAAAGATTTTCTTCTTAGAGAAACATACTGTTTTGGTTTCCATGGAACACAAGGATACTTTTTGCAACAACTATTACACACGCAATTGAACTCACATATTTCATCAAGCAGGAACAGGTAATTTGAAGGAATTTGCTAGTCACCTCTCTTCTAAGATTACACATGCTGAGGACTAATTTCTTCCATGAGTTTAAATTTCTAAAATTGCCTATTGACAATGGAAACAAAATGAGCACAATGAATTTTTGCCGCTTTAAGTTTCGGACAGAAATACTACAGGTCAAAAGATACTCAAAAATATGCATCACAGCTGACTACGTAACCAGCACACACACACACACACACACACACACTTGTTAAATGTGTTCAAGAGTTTTTTTAATCAGCATATGAATGTTCCTGCTAGAGAAGAAGCAAAACCTGACCTTCTCCTGTATCATAAGGCAGGGCAAGTGACTGAAGTAATAGTAGGAAAACATTTTGGGTCTAGTGACCATAATTCTATTAGTTTGAAAATAGTTATGGAAAAGGATAAGCCTTCCATAAAAGTCGAAGTTTATAATTGAAGTAAGGCAACTGTTAATGATATGAGACAAGAGCTTTGAAAAGTAGACTATTCGCAGGTAAAAAGACATCTGCTAAATGGGAGGCTTTCAAAACTGTGATATATAGAGTTCACAGTTATTATGTTCCTTTTAGAGTGAAAGGTAAGGTTGGGAACAATGGATGAATAAAGATATTGAGATTCTAGTCAAGAATAAAGAAGAATAAAAAATTAGATATAGACAACTGCGTTCAAATGAACAGTATAAAGAGTGTAAGGGTACTCTTAAGAGGGAGATCAAGAAAGCAAAGGGGAGATTTGAGATAGCCTTGTCAGTTAAGGTTAAGGATAATCCAAAGAGATTCTACAAGTACATTAAGAGCAAGAGAGCATTAGAGAGAGAGAGAGAGAGAGAGAGAGAGTGTGTGTAGGGCCCCATCTTTGTGTTGAGTCTCAGGAGATGGGAGCAATATTAAATTAATATTTCATGTCAGTTTTTACTGTGGAGAAAGAAATGGAGGCTAGAAAACTCAGAGAAATAAATATTGACATTTTGAAAACAGTTTACAATACAGAAGAGGAAGTGCTGGAGATCTTAGAAAATATAAAGGGGATACCAGGACATTGTAAGAAGTTAGGGTAGAAATTGCGGGACCCTTGCAGAAATATTTATATTGCCTATAACTATGGGTGCTGGATGACTGGAGAGTGGCCAATGTTGTGCCTTTGTTTAAGAAGGGATATATTAAGAAGCCTGGGAACTATAGACCTGTGAGTCTAAATTCGGTGGTGGGTAAGTTGTTGGAGGTGATTCTGAAAGATAGGATTTATATACATTTCGATAGTCAGTATGGTTTTGTGGGAGGGAAGTAATGTCTCACAAACTTGATTCAATTTTTTGAGGAAGTAACCAAGGAGATTGATGAGGGAAGAGCAGGAGACATTGTTTACTTGGACTTTAGGAAAGCCTTTGACAAGGTTCTGCATGGTAGATTAATTAGTAAAGTTAACTCAGGGATTCAGTGTGAGCTTGCCAATCAAATACGTAATAGGCTTAACCTGGGAAGGCAGTGGCTTCGTGGTATTATTGTTGGACTGTTAATCCAGAGATCCAGGTAAAATTCTAGGGACCTCGGTTTGAATCCTGTCATGGCAAATGGTATAATTTGAATTCAGTAAAAATCTGGAATTAAGAGTCTAATGACCATGAACCCATAGTCAATTGTCAGAAAAACCCATCTAGTTTACTAATTTAGGGAAGGAAACTGCCATCCTCACCTACATGTGACTCCAGACTCTCAGCAGTGTGGTTGACTCTTAACTGCCTTCTGAGCAGTTAGGGATGGAGAATAAATGCTAGCCTAGCCAATGACGCAGTTACCCTGTGAATAAATTTAAAAACAATTAACAGCAGCAGACAGAGAGTGGTGGTGGAGGGTTGTTTTTTTGGATTGGAGGCCTGTTACCAGCAGTGTTCCACAGGGTTCAGTGCTGGGTCCATTTTTGTTTGTCATTTATATAAATAATTTAGATGAGAATATAAAAGATGTGGTTAGTAAATTTGCAGATGACACTAAATTTGGTGGTGTCATGGACAGTGAAGAACGTTATCCAAGATTACAGAGAAATCTTGATCAGTTGGGTCGATGGGCTAAAGAGTGGCAGATGTAGTTTAAATTGGATAAAGGAGCGATATTGCATTTTGGTAAAACAAATACAGGGCAGGACTCATATAATTAAAAGTAGGCCTTTGGTAGTGTAGCACAGAGAGACCTAGGGGTTCAGCTACATAATTCTTTGATGTTTGCATCACATATGGAAGGGTGGTTAAGAAGGCATTTAGCATGCTTTGCTTTCACTGCTCAGATCTTTGAGTATAGGAGTTGGGCCATTATATTGAGGTTGTACAGGACATTGTTAAAAATCACACAACACCAGGTTATAGTCCAACAGGTTTAATTGGAAGCACACTAGCTTTCGGAGCGACGCTCCTCCATCAGGTGATAGTGGAGGGCTCGATTGTAACACAGAATCGTAACTCCTCAGTACAGGACATTGTGAGACATCTTCTAGAAAATTGTGTCCAGCTCTGGTTGCCCTGTGTAGGAAGGATATTATTAAGCTAGAAAGTGTTCAGAGAAGATTTATCAGGACATTGCCAGGAATGGAAGGTTGGAATGGCTGGAAAGGCTGGCTCATTTTTCTATGGACCATAAGGTGGCCTTATAAAGGTTTATAAAATTGTAAGGGGTATAAGGTGAATGGCAGGTATAAAGGGTATTATGTGAATTGGGTGGGAGATTTCAAGACAAGGTTGCATATTTTTAGAGTGAGAGGAGAAAAATTTAAACAAGATACAAGGACAACATTTTTACAGAGGGAGTGGTTCATGTGTTGAATGAATTTCCTGAGGAAGTGGTGGATGTGGCTACTGTTACAACATTTAAAAGACATTTGAATAAGTACACGAATAAGAAATGTTTGGAAGGATGTGGGCCAAGTGCAGGCAGGTGGGTCTAGGTTTGTTTGGGGATTATGCTTGGCATGGACTGGTTGGACTGAAGGGTCTGTTTCTATGCTGTATGTCTCAATGACTCTAAAACAGACACAGACACACACATACACACACACACAAACACACACGCTCATGTACACAGACACACTGAGGAACATATACCAACACACAGACACACATAGACACTCACGCGCAAGCACACACACAGATTCACACACAAATACCTACATGCACAGGCATACAGATGTATACACACACACACACACACACACACAAATATATGCACACACAGACGCACAAACCCACATACACACACACACAGACAAACAAGCCATAATATTTGTATAAAACTGTTGGGAGAGGGAATCAAGATCTTATTTTCCTTTCTCCATCTTAGAGATTCAGTGTGTGGTCAATGTTTTAGATGAAAACAACTAACAATGTTTACACCAGAATTAAAGTTCTAACTTTGTCTATGTGGCTTAAGCGAAGGTGAATAAAATAACTCCACAGAGGCTGGAGGCCAGTATCCTGTCACCAGGTCACCGTTTATGTGCATGTGTGTCGTACTTGACACTAGCGGCTTCTTGAGAGCCCGTTCTCAGAATGAAGAGAACCTCTTACACTCCTGTTTATATCAGTCAGTCAGAGCTCCCTGATTGGACCAGGTTTACAGCTCCAGTCAGGGAGCCATATTCTATAAGGCCCACCTGGCTGGCCTTGTTACAAATACTACATTGAAGTCCTCAGGATTTCTAGATAAATATTAACCAGCTTCTATTTTGTTTGATGAAACCTAATCCTTGGCAAAGTAACTATGGTGAAGGAGGAGAGGGGCTAATATTTTCCTGGGTACGTGTTAACAGTAGACAGTTTTGCTTACTGGTGGAGTTTATCAGACAATTGGAGACATTGCTATGATACCTGGATTGTATGGAATACATCAGCAGACCCTCTTATACATAAATATTGCTTCCAAGGTTCCCTCATTTAACTTTGGAATAGCTTCATCTATTTTAAAGATGTTTTGCCTGTGGAAAGTGTTTTTGAACACTTAGGTTCACAGCCATGGTCCTGATCTCCAGCTGCTGTAGCAATTATATTATTGTGTGATTGCATTGTACAATAACAAAAGGTGGGTCTTCCAAATTTTTTCTTTTGTTTTAGTAAATGTTTCAAATAAAAGAAAAACGAATCTATAAATAGGACACCAAGCACTCCCACTACCTTTTTGCATTGGACCTGAGAATTTATTACACACAATGTTGCAAGCCCCTTAATTCTTTTTTAAAATCTGTTATTTACTCATGCAACCGTAGGATGTTTTTAGGTCCATGCTATACAGAAGGAGACTATTTAGCCCAATGGTCATGATCTGCTCTTTGTCCAGCAATCAAATTAATTCCATTCCCTTGCCGTTTCCCAAGAGTCCTGTTTCTTTCCCTTCATTACTACTTCCCGTTTTGAAAAGAAGGAACTGTGGTTAGGTTGCAGATCAACCATTGACTTAATTAAATGGCCCATTCATGATTCAGAGTTTTTATTGTTCTGATCTATTGAGTTTATTTCTCTAGGCAGGATATTCCAGATCATGACAATTCAAGTAAAGAGGTCCTTCGAATTACCCCCTCCAACACCGACCTCACCCAACTTTTTTACCACATACCTTAGACTTGTGTCCTCTTTCTGTGACTTTGAATGAACTGAGATTTGCTTGTCACTTAATGACATGAATTCTGAGTTGTCTTATTCTCAGTTGGCCCAGTTATGATATTAGACATGAGTGTTGAGACACTCAAACTGAGATGTACAAATGAAAGCCAAGGCTAACGATCAGTGACATATTTAGTAAAAACTACTTAAAAGTGATAATGCACCCAAGTATTAAATAAGCTGTGTGGTTTTCCAATCAATTTTTAAAACATTTATATATGGAATACCTTCCTCTCCTTTCTTGTCCATTATGTTTCAAGGTGAATGGCGCATGACCATGGCCAATGAATACAAGCAGGTTATCTGATGACATGGGCATCATAGCTGCTTGTATAATCACCCTATTCTTGAGTGCACTTCCAGCAAGGTTGGATAGGAGTCAGAAGCAAGAACCCTGTCAAATTGCATTCTCCTTATCCCGGTTACTATCATTGTGAACATGAGTCGCTTTTTATGGAGGCTGGCTGGATGAGATCTAAAAGACAATTGTGTATATTGCAACATTACTAGCTTCAAAGCAGTTAATAACTAAAAAAAAGTTAAAGGCACTGCAAGTCTAATCATTGAGGCATAATTTTCTCCATTGTCTGTTTGAGGCCAAATTGTAAATGTAAGAAGGATGTTTATGTTTTTGTTACAAATAATGATAATAAGAAATTGTGGCCCTCTGAATCAAGTAAAGGACAAGGTGGAAAAGCTTGCTTTCTGCTCTTTGTGTATCAGAAGTATAAACCTGTTCTGTATAATCAGTTTATTCACAGACGCAGAGGAAATAGCTCCACAGAATAAGGCAACAGAGAAAAATGAAAGCAGCAAGGTTTCAAATCTAAAATGCATTTTAAAAATGCCACAATATTTATGTTGAAAATTATGACCATGAGAAAAGATAGAGAGAATCATTGTGAAGTGTCCAAATTTGGTTTGTTTTCTTGCACCCCACCTTCAAGAAATAGCAATTGCCTGGAAAATGATATAAACAGGCTATTTATAATTGCAATTCTGAGTGCTGTTCCATTTTTACCTTGGGACATGTGTAATTCCAGTGATTTATTTTCCATTCTAGAATCTTAGGACGTCGTTCTCCCATCTCTTTTTCCTCTCTGACCAGTCACTCACCGACCAGTAGCAAACTGACTAGTGCCTCTCGTCATGCTCGATTGGTTTCCCGCTTCAATGATCTTTATGCCAATGAACGTCTGAATGCACAAAATCTCCTCAGACGATATGTTGATGATCTAGAGATGGTGCAAAAAATAATATTCATTGCCACAACAGTAAGTAGAAAATCCTGACTTCCATATTGCAATAAGGATACAGAATTGCTGAGGAAAAGGGGCAGCAAGGTGGCTCAGTGGTTAACACTGCAGCCTCACAGTGCTAGGCCTGGGTTCGATTCCAGCAGTGGATGACTGTGTGGAGCTTACATATTCTCCACATGTTTGCATGGTTTTCCTCTGGGTGCTTCAGTTTCCTCCCACAGTCTAATGATGTGCAGGCTGGGTGGTTTAGCCATGGTATGCATGGGTATACAATGGGGGCTGAGTCTGGGTGGAATGCGCTACAGAGGGGCAGTACCAACTCTAAAGGCTGAGTGGCCTCTTTCCATGTTGTATGGATTCTATTGAACATGCTTCAATTTTGAAGAATAGTACATGTACTGAGTGGGTGCAAGTCTCAAGCAAAATTTAATGAGGAAAGGAAAGATCACCAGATAGAGGTCTAAGTTATGAATTTGTTCAATAGGATACCGAGAGGGAAGAGGTTTCTACTATGGACAAGTGATAAGGAGAAGTCATAAAATTCAAGTGAATCACAAATATATCCAATCAGAATTCAGAGGAAATGTCTTTACTCAGGGTAATGAGAATACGGAACTTGTTATAATAGGGAGTTTAATAAAATTGCGTCAATGTTTGAGGTTGTGTTGGAGAAGTATGTGTGGGAGAAAGCAATAAAAAGATATGCTCATTGGATGAGGTGAAAGGAAATTGGAGGATGCTGATGTGAGCATGAAGAGCAGCATAGACAGTTCAGGCTGAATGATGATTCTGAATTTTGTAATTTACATCATCTTATTTGACCTTTGACAAGTGCTGGACAGGAGGCTGCTAAATAAGAAAAGATCCCATGGGCTTAGGGGCAAAGTACTGGCATTGATAGAGGATTGGCTGACTAGCAGAAAACACAGTGTAGGGATAAAAAGATCTTTTTAAGGAAGGCAACTGGTAACTAGTGGAGTTCCGCAGGAGACCATGTTAGTACGACAGCTCTTCATGTTATACATTAACAATCTGGATCAAGGACAGAGGACATTGTTGCTAAGTTTGCAGATGACATAAAGATAGGTGGAGGGCCAAATGTTGAGGAGACAGGGAGGCTGCAGAAGGACTTGGACATGCTGGGAGAGTGGGCAAAGAAATTGCAGATGGAATACAATGCGAGAATGTCTGAGGTTATGCACTTTAGTAGGAAGAATAGACGCGTAGGCTATTTTCCAAATGGGGAAAAGCTTCAGAAATCTGAAGCACAAAGGGACTTGGGAGTCCTAATACAGCATTCCCTTAAGTTTAACATGAAGGTTCAGTTGACAGTTAGGAAGGCAAATGCAACGTTAGTATTCATTTCAAGAGCAGAAAGGTACTGCTGAGGTTGTATAAAGCTCTGGTCAGATTGCATTTGGAATATTGTGAGCAATTTTGGGTCCAGTATCCAAGGAAGGACATGCTATCATTGGTGGGAGTCCAGTGGATCTTTTCAAGAATGATCTGGAGAACTAACAGCTTGTCATCTGAGGAGCAGTTGAGGACTCTGGGTCTGTACTACTGGACTTTAGAAGGATCGGGGGATCCAAAAGTCTTGAATAGACTGGATGTGGAGATGATGTTTCCATTACTAGGAAAGACTAGGACCTGCGTGCAAAGCCTCAGAGTGAAGGGATGACCCTCTCAAACTGGGATGAGGAGGAATATTTTTCAGCCAGAGGGTTGGTGAATCTGTGGAACTCATTGCCACAGAGGGCTATGGAGGCCAAGTCATTGAGTGCATTTAAGACAAGATAGATAGGTTCTTGATTGGTAATAGGTTCAAGAGCTACAGTAAATGAGTGCTTCACCTCCCAAACATGTGCCCATCCCTCCAGGAATTATGTGAATGAATCTCTCCCATCAGGTTTGTGGGATTGTGTTCAAATAGCGACTGAAATCAAAGAGTGGTGAGAAAAGCCTCCTTTATTCAACAATCGCAAGTAGCACAAGTTTGAGGCAGCAAGAGAATCCCGAAATACAATTCTTACAATAGCCCATTTATACACAGCTCTTACATATATTAAAATTCCATTACTATGGTGTTACATTACTTTAACAATAATGCAAAGGTTTGAGGGGCTTCTGTCCTGGGAGTCAGGAGATGGGTTAAAATGTGCTGAGTGTTGGCTGATACTTCTGACGGGATTAAGTGTTTGTCTGATCTGCTTGCATAATTAAGAGGTGTTAGTCCTTTTGGTTTTTAAATTAATAAATGTTAGTAAAAATATTCTAGGCCTGTATGCTGTAAATAAGTTAGAAATTGTACCTGTACTTAATAAAAGAATGCAGGATACTAAACTGATTACCGCAGTTAAGTTGTGAGATTTGTTTACTGTTTGCTGGTGTGAGTTTCATTCATTCATGCAATTTCACAAGAGCGCTAAACTGACAGTTAGTTTCTTAAAGGGATAAAGGCCCAGTTAAAAGGTATTTAACAAGTGCATATTAATTGGGGAAACTGTCTGGTGTTCTTCAATCTATTTAGGTCCAGGAGATGGTTGGTAAGAACTGATTAATATTATAATCTTTTGAGGAGACATGATGTGGGGATGGTACAGTACTGTACGCTACACTTATTCAGAAGTAACAAGGGCTGATAAGGTGTGAAAATGCAGTAATGGGTTTAAAAGAGTTGTTTTGATTAGAAAGGGTTGTTTTAAATTTGGACTATCTTATGATAGTAAAATATACTACAGAACTGTGGTTTTATGAATGAATGAATGAATAAAACCGTATTATAGTCGAGAGTTATGAATGAATGAAGTGGGAACACTGTGTTCGCTTGTGAGTGGGCTAGTAAAGGAGTTATGGGCGAGTAAACATAAAGCATTTGTCGGTGGGTTAATGAAGGGACCCAGAATATAATATCTTTCAGGTTGTTATCCCTACCTTAGCTCTGAACTGGCCTTGACCATAATTGCAAATTATGTGCTTTGACAACTGATCGGAAATATTATTCTGTATCTCGCTGCTCACATGTCGTGCCTGACCTGTCGAGTGTTTCCAACATTTTCTTTGGTCACAGTTGATATCCTGTGCATTATGACCACATCACCCTCCTCCAAAGCTGTTCTTCTATTGGCACACCCACAGGAGTTTACTTTGCTTGGTTCCACTCTGACTTATTCAAAGATAGCCAGATTTTCTGCAATAATGGCCTCTCTGCAAGTTCTCATACTGTTACCTCTATAAAACTTTAAAGATCTGTCCATAATCCCCTCCTCTTCCTTAATTACCCGCATCCCCTCAGCAGTGTCACCCACAAATATTTTTTCAGTTTACGTGTGACAGCACTTTACCCTCTTTCTCATTGCATTTTTGCATCTTTGTTCTCAGAAGTATGAGAGGAAACTTATCCTGGGGATTAACAGATACTTTGAGAGAGGTATTAAAACTTATTGAAGAATGGGCAAAAATAGAAAAGAAAACCTGCAGTGCTAGAACAGTCCAGAACGAGAGGACATTGATATAAAACTAAAAGAAAAATGCTCAGAATGCTTTGAAGTTGTAGTTGTAGAATGCACTCCTAGATTTTGCAAATAAAGCAGAGAACATGACAACTTTTAAGAATAGTTTGAATAGGTGTTTGAAGGAAAGGGGAATAAAGGAATTTGGCTGCACATGATTAAGTTCACTCTTTTTGTGGAGGATAAAAAAGCAATATGGACAGGTTAGGCTGAATTGAACATTTGTGTTGTAATTTTTTGTAATTTTAGATTTGCAGGTAATTTGGGCCTGGAAAAGGGGCAGTGTAAATGTGCCTAAAATCATACATCATGTGGATATGCTACAATAGTTTTGTGAGGCAAGTAACTGTATCATTGTTTATAAGGTGGAGAAAAGTCCTTTTCCAGCGACAGTGTTACTTTAAGGTCATTATGATATTTGGTGCAGTAACACATATTAGCACTGGGTGGCAGTGCAGAAAGCAGTATTTCTGCAACCGGTACTGGTTTTATTTGGAGTGTGGACAATGTTCATTTTCACTTCTCCACCATTAAGGAAGTGGTGAGATGTTTAAGGTTGGAGACTGGGAAAAGAGCTAGTACATAAGTGGCAGCCGAACTACTTAAGGCAAAAAGTCAGAGGGTAATGAAGAAAGGAAAGTGCCAGTTGTTGTAATGAAGCAATTCAAGGTGTTTAAGTCAAAATGAGAAAATGTTGTTGTGTATTAGTAGGGTCTCAAATTTTGAGACAAAAGTTCAAGTCCTATTTGGTCCAGAGCTGACTAATAACATCCAATTAGGAATATCTATAATACAAAAGTTGGAACATGGTAATACAGTGAGGTGTGTAGAAAATGTGAGGCTTAGTTTTTGTTGTTCCATTAAAAATTGGTGCTGTACAGTTCGCAGATTCCTGTCTTAACTTTTCAATGAATCTGGTCATTGACTGCTGGGAATTATTGTGAATTGGAACCTGGACGTTATGAATGCCACAAATTATGAATAATGAAAGGCAGTACAGACCTTGCAGCTCCTGACTGGCAGAGGATTGGCAGGATCCCTCATGGGAGGGATACATCTTTCCTGTACCAATTCTATCCCATGCAAGCACTTTTTTTCCCAATTTGAGGCAGCATTTTCATTGCTGGGTATATCCTAGACAATGTTCAAACTGGGTGGACAACTTGCTTTCAAATGCTGTCAGAACTGACATGCACCAGCCATTAGTTCCAGGATGTCAACTCAAAGCAATAGTTGAGGGGGGGTGTGTGGCATTCATGGTGTGTTGTCAGGGAGACATAACAAAGAATAACTGACTACACAGTTGTTGTATCATTAAATGTAGCATTTTTGAAATGGGTTAGTTTAGGCCTTCTGCTTTGTAGAAGCGCTGTGATTACTGGAAAATATCTTTTTAACAGCCTTTCAATAAGAGGGCAAGGAACCATTGAATTAGAACAGCTTACTTATAATGAACTGAACCATTTTCTCTCTCTAGTAGTGGTAACTCTCCAGATATGGCTTTTTTTTTAGCCTTCTAGGACTTCACCTTAGTACAATTCTTCCTGTGTAAGTCTAGGCAATGAATATCTGTGGACTGCACACTGTGAAAGCCATCACATCTACCTGAAGTAGCCATATTACACCATGTACACAGCAAAACACTCCTACTTAGCACAGAGGGAATAAGCAGAAAAATGTATTATTATGCTATTATGGCAGTGGTATAAAGATTATTTTCATCCTTCAAATGAAATGCAATTTAATTTTATATTATTTCTTATGAGGAATATAGCACACAAATGGGCACATATACCAGATTGAACTGCAGGCTTAAGTCAGTAAAATGCAATGTTAAGAAAAGTAGGAATACGTCTTAATAAATACACACACACAAAAATGTACAGGTTCTTGTTTCTAATTTGAATCTTGTTGCCATTAACATAGGAGGCATTCCAAGCAGCCAAAATGGCCTTCCGACAATTCAAACTGCGGGTACGGAAAACACTTTCTCCTTCTCACCACAGACCAGAGTCACTGGATGAAGCTGTAATGGATTATATCATTCGTAACCAGGATCTCTATGATGTTCAGTCCAGCATTGATGTATGTATGAAGGAAAGCAAACAAAAACATGTATCAAGTGTCACATTTGTATAATTTATTCCATCATACTGTTAAAGATAAACCAACATTTGCAATACATTTTACTTCCAAAACATAAGAAACCCTACATATTGTCACAGAATAAGATAAAAGTCCACTGTGTTAAGGGTTGTATTATAGCATGGATAGCAGATTGGCTAACTAAAACATTTTGGGTAAAGGGGCATTTTTCAGGGCAGCAACCTGTAGCCAGTGGAGTGCCAAGGGAATGAGTACTGGGGCCAGAATTACTTTAACTATATGTTAATAACTTGGTTGGTGGAAATGAATTTACAATCGCCAAGTTTGTAAACAATCCAAAAGCAGATGGGAAGGAAGTGGTGAAGATGTCATAGAGTCTACAGTCTACATAGGAGATATGGACATGCTGAGTAAATGGGCAAGAACTTGGCAGATAGAACATAATATGGGAAAGGTGAGGTTGTTCATTTTGGCAGGAAAAATAGAAGAGCTGAATATTATTTAAACAGGGAAAGACAACAGAATGGTACAGCACACAGGGAATTGGGAGTCTTGTGCATGAATCACAAAAGGTTAACATTCCAGTTCTGTGGGTAATAGGGAATGCAAATGGAATGTTGCCCTTTATTTCAAAGGGAATGAAATATAAAAGTAAGGAAGTGTTCCTCTTGCATCCACAGTATTTATATGGTTAGTTCAGTTCAAATTGTGGTCAACCGTAACCTCCTGATGGTGGAGCATTCAGCAATGGTAATTCCATTTAACACCAAGACATAATGGTTAGATTTTGTCTTTTTAGAGATGGTCGTAGCCTGTGACTTGGGTGGTGCAAATGTTATTTGTTACTTATCAGCCTCAAGTTTTCCTTTGAAGAGATACATTCAGTGAGAGAAAGCAGATAATGAGCCCAGAATGGTTGGGATGAACTTTACTTAGGATTAGAAGAAGGCCATTAACATGTTAAATTGGTTCTGTTTGTATTAATTAGCTCTCTCATAATTTGCTCAATGCATAGAAAAGCAGCTTTAGAGAAAACTGTTTGTCACCCAAGTACTGTATGTCAGTATGCCAGCTGCCTTGACATAATCTAATGTTTATGAAAATACACACACCTACCAATTTATCCCCAACGTAAATTCAGCAGGAGTCCACTTAGGGCTCAGAATCTGGGCAGATAGCTTGGTATGATAGGGAAGGTGATGGTCTAGTGATGTTATCATTAATCTATTAATTCAGAGAGCCAGGAAATGTTCTGTTCATGCAGGTGGTGGGAATTTGAATTCAATAAAACTCTGGAATTAAGAGTCAATGGATGACCATGAAACCACCATCAATATCAGAAAAACCCATCTGGTTCACTAATGTCCTTTAGGAAAGGAAAGTGCCATCCTTACCTGGAATGGTCTACATGTGACTCCAGACCACAGCAATGTGGTTGACTTTTAACTGACCACTGGGCAATTAGGATAGGTAATAAATGCTGGTCTAGCCATGAACATGCACATCCCATTAATGGAGAAAGAAAAGTTTTGAGAATATTCACTAGGATGATCCCAGGTACAAGGTGGAATTGTCTTATGAGCAAAGCCTATAAGTGTTAGGAACTACCCACTGAAAGTCTAGCCTGTTTTGGCGAAGTTTTCTAAAATTGCAGAGCGATCACTGGTTGCACCCACCTTAAAGATTGTGCTGTGATGTTGGAGCTGGAACCCACATTGTAATCAATTATCTGGAATATTTGTAATGGACTTACAGACACATGTAAATATAGAATAACCTGTTTAAAAAACCCCTGTATTTCAACAGGATGTGATCCGCAGCATGAGCATCAATCCAAAGATTTCCCTTCCATCTGAGGTCGACTTCATATTGATCAGCAGTTTTATTCGGGACGTGTGTCGTGTAGCCTTTGCCATGCAGACACTGGAGCCTCCTCTTGGTATCGCCTTCACAACAGATGGTGAACTCTTCAATGAGAAAAAGTGAGAGTCGCCTTCTAGTTATGAAAATGAACTAAACCTTAGTGTTTCCAGTCAGCAAGTAGCCTCTGACATATCTCGAGAAAGCATGAGCAAAGTAATGCATCATTGTGCAAAGTTGCTGCTCGATTTCCCAAAATCACAGCAGTAGCTACACTCAAGAAGCACCAACTGGCTGTAAAATACTTTAACATTTTCTGAATGTCCAAGATACTTGACAAAAGCATGTCTTTTAGGGAACCAGTTTTCATGTCAGAGATATTACATTCATAAGAAGACTATGCATGTCAAAAGTTCATGAATAGTATCCTAGTTGAAGAAGGACTGTCCCCATTTTGGAGAAGGAAAGAGTCTTAATAGATTAATATAATGTTTACATTTTAACTTTAATTACAAAAGTTTCAGAGTAACCAACGGGATAGTTTTGAGATACTTTAAGCTGAAGTTAAAGCACATGGAACATGAAGGGAATACATTGGCATGTGTTGAGAATTGGTTAACAAGCAGGAAGCAGATGGGAATAAATGGATTCTTTTCTGAGTGGCAGGCAGTGACTAGTGGGGTACTGCAAGGATCAGTGCTTAGACCCAGCTATTCACAACATATGTAAATGACTTGGATGAGGGAACCAAATGCAACATTTCCACATTTGCTGATGACACAAAACTGGTTGAGATTTTGGACGATGCGAAGGTAGTTTAGATAGGTAGGGGTAGTTTAGATAGGTTGAGTGAGTGGGCAAACACATGGCAGGTGTGGTACAATTGACTGAATATGAAGGTGCACACCAGTGTGAAAAACAGAAAGGAAGAGTATTAGGAAATATGGATGTACAATGGCTGGTGTCAAGGACACTCAGATCCTATTAAAATAGACAGACAGGCCTGCAAGCAATCAGGACGGCAAATGGTATTTGGCCTTCAGTGCAAGGCAATTTAAGTTCTGAAGTAGGGATGTCTTGTTGCAGTTATACAGTGCCTTGGTGAGACCTACCTGGTGTATTGCATACAGTTTAGGTCTCCCTGTCAAGGAATGATATACTTACCATAAAGGGGGTGCAGTGAAAATCCTCAAGGGTTACACTGTAAATATGCCAATGTTTATCTACTTAGATGGCTAACAATTGTTTCTAGACTCTGTTTTTCCCTTAAAAAGAAAACATAATGCTTTAATCTAATTTTTACTTTCTCTGCAATAAAGTAGTCATCATAGTCCAACTGGACCATAGGACTGTGCTCTCATTAGAGACAGAGAGAGAGAGAGAGAGACAGACAGACAGAGACAGAGACACAGAGAAAGAGAGAGAGACAGACAGACAGATAGACAGACAAAGAGACAGAGACAACTAGTAGTGGTTTATCCTGAGGGTCACCATGCCTCAGATGAGCGGAGAGGTTGAGAAGGAGAATCTATCATAATAATTTCAACTAGTGTGTCTGTTGACATCACTCTGCATCACAAACCAGCCATCCAGTCAAATGAGGTAACCCAAGCCGCAAATTGGAGGAACAACACCTCATCTTCAACCTGGGCAGCCTACATTGAGTTCTCCAATTCCAAAGAACCTCCCTTCCCAGCCCCTCACCCTCCCCTCTACTGCTCCCTACCATCAACCGGATTCATTCCTCCCATTGACCAACCTGGTCATACCCTCTACCTGTCTCCACCTATCACCACTTCACCACCTTGCCCCCCACTCCCCCCCTTTATCTGCAGCTCCCCCCACACCCACCCCTGTCCTGAAGAAGGGTTATACCCAAAATGTCGACTTCTCCATTTCCTGATGCTGCCTGGCTCGCTGTGTTCTTCCAGCCTCCTGCCTGTCTAATTGAGTTAACTGACCCCTTTTTAGTTTTTCTGCAGTAAAAGAATAATTGAAAGGAAGCAATTCCAGAAAGCTGATGTTAATCATGCTTTGCTAATGAAATGAAGCTATTGGGCTTCTGAATTACTGTAGACTCTTGAGGTGTCACTTAGATGATCTCTTTTTTTTCAGTATTATTTTAATTATTTTACATTTTGAGCAGGAATTTCTTTCTGTCAGAGGGCAGTGAATCTGGAATTATTTGTACCATGGAGCGCTGTAGAGGCAGCTTGGTTAAATTGATTCAGGGCTGAGAAAATAATTTTTTGATTTATTTAGTTATTCTCACTCCTCTCTGTGAGGTGAGTGACCCTTTGCTCTGAAATTATGCCTTCTGGGACTAGACTGTCCCATAAGAGGGACAACCTGTTTGCATCCACCCTGTCAAGCCCACTAAAAATCTTATATGTTTTAGTAATGTATCCTCTCTAAGCTTCAATGAACCAATGAGTACAATCCCAACTCCTATCCTTATAAGACAGATTCAACCTAGCCAGCCTACTCTGAACTGCATTCAATGCCATTATATCTTTCCTTTAATAACAGATCAAAACTGTTTACAGGGTTCTGAGTAAGATCTAACTGGTGACTTGTTTAGTTTTAGCATGACTTCGCTATTTTTACACTTCATTCCCTTTGAAATAAAGGTCGGCTTTCCATTTGTCTTCCATATTACCTGCTAAGTTTGGATGCTAGCTTTTTTGTGATTCATGCATGGAGACACCCAGGTTCCTCTGTGCTCTAACGTTTTGCAGTGTTTCTTCATTTAAATAATTTTCAGCTCCTCTGTTCTTCTTGCCAAAGTGCACAACCTCACATTTCCTCATACTATATTCTATCTGCCAGGTTTTTGTCTCCTTACTTAACGTGTCTATATTCCTCATAGACACTCGTGTTGTCCTCACCACTTGTCTTCCCATTATTTTAGACCAGACATTAAGTACACTAAGGAGATACCATAGATCCTAAATTTTATTTTTGCTTAAAGGCCAGTGTAAGGCCCTATGTTCCAGATATAATTTGATGGCTTCACCACTAAGCTTTAATCATCACACGTTATTCTTATGAGACAGTTAACATACAGCAAAAGAAGCCATTGGCATAAATTTATAGAAGTTACGATTCTCACGTGCCGTGTTTCTCCAGTCCAGAAGAAATAAACAATCTGGCCCTTTTGATTTTTAAGAGGAATCCTCACTGTCTAAGATGTCAACTTTACCAGCCAGCAGAAAGCTTCTCCTAAATGAAGGTAAAACTAAAATACTTCCTGGCTCTATGTAAGCCCTGACCCTGCCCACTCATTATTTAAAGAAAACCTAAGAAGAACTCAAAAGCTGTTTACCAACTGCCTAACTGTAGGAGACATCTTGTAACCTTTTGTGATAACATCTGGCTGCAAGAGAAACAGCACAGAACAACTCTCTTAAAGGCACAGTGCCATCAAAGCATCTACTTTAGTGTCATCTGTAAACTTAGTGACAGGATCTCATGCAAATCATTAATATTATTTTGTAAGTAATTGTGGCCCAGGACTGATCTTTGCAATTCTCTTTTCAGCATTAAAGTGCATCAAAACCTTGGGTTCCTACCTTAATCTGTTTTGATATTGAACAAAATAATTGACATAATAAACTTTAAATTGATTGTTTGTAACAGCTCAGAAATGAATGGAAAGTTATGGAATTTAACAAAGAATGTGTTGGCATTTGTTTTGCAAGGGGCAGTCGGTAAATTACCACTTGCGTGAAGAAACTGTGAAACATGAAATAAACTTAAAATTTTAATTAATTTTAATTAAATTAAGTGAAGGACATGGTGAAATGTCATCTTATTGGGGAGGCTTTTAACTTTAAAAATCACTCAGGTCAGTACACAGAACTGATCTGCTCACTTAACTTTTTCCCCAAATACAATAATATATTTCAGTTCGTCTCTCCATTCTTAACATTGTTGTCATAGCCACAAACAGTTAGGAAGTAAAAGAAAGAATTGTTCTTTCACAAACTCAGGACAAGCCAAAATGCTCCAACAACCAATGAAGTAACTTTGAACATTGCTAACATATGAGGTGCAATGTAAGGAAATATACCACACAGTTTTTACACAGCAATCTGTTTTAGTGGTGATGACTGAGGGATAGATAACAGCCAGAACACAAGCAGTGATAGAAGGTTATGAGGAATGTGGCTGCCCTGCTGTTTTTCAAATCATGCTAAGGTAGTTCTAACATCTCATTAGCACAAGAAATCAGGATTCCGAACAGCATAAGCCGCATTTAATACGTTACTGGAGGGTCAGTATAGGTTTCGTTACCAGTTTCTGATCTGTAGCTTGTTTGAATATACAACTGCCTGACCCAGAGGTGATAGAGCCACAATTGAATCAAGATTGACACTTAAACTAGTAAAATATTCAACACATAGCATTTTAATGGAAACAAGAGAGAGAATGAAAATATTTACACAAGAATACCATACATTTGCAAGTATTTATTATGCAGATTTATTGTAAAGTGGTTTTTTTTGCACAATTCAGACTGCACCTTCTGTGAATGTAGAATTTTAAAGTAAATAACCATTTTTTCCATCCCTCCAGGTATCGCCGCAGCTATGACTCAGATTTCACTGCACCGCTGGTGGTTTATCATATCTGGCCAGCCCTGATGGAAAATGACACTATCATTGCTAAGGGAGAAGCATTCACAAAAAGAGGCGCTCTGGTGAGCTGGCTAAGCTGTTGAGGAACAGCTAAAAGTAGACAGTTAAAAAAGACCAACAGATTGTGGGTTATAAATCTGACTCTTACATTTCAAATTGCTCTATGGCTTTACCAACCCTCCCCCCCCACCCCACCCCACCACTCCCAGCTCCCCTTCGGCCAGCAACCCTACCAAGATCTTTGCATTGATTGTCAAGTCCTGTACTGCTGCAGTTCTGAACAAGAGTCACACTTGAAACATTCACTCTTTTTCTCTCTCCACAGGACCTACTGAATTTCTCCATCATTTTCTGTGTTTGTTCCAGATTTACAGCATCCACAGTGTTTTGCTTTCCAACATAACTTGTACTATCAGGAGAATACATAAGTTCTTCACAATTAACAGTTCTAACTCTTGAACATGAATGTTGACGTCAGGCTTCTTTGGAGGGCAGAAGGAAAGAAATGACAGGCATGTCACAAATATTCAAGGAGCAGCCAGTCAGGGAACAACAGGTCAAAGAAATGTTTGGTTTGGAGCCAACCAGTGGAAGATTTCATGGAGCTGCCTGGAGATCTCCAAAAAAGAAGGCAGAATCCATTGGGATTATTTATGCTGGCTTCAAAGAATTGTTTAATACTGATAACAGCTTGGAAACCTATGCCTATACAGGGTCTACTGAAATATTTTCCACTCCTTTCTACATTGAAGGTCTTAATGCTGACCTGATGTTAGCCCCTCTATTATTGCAATGGAGGTCCTGGATTCAAAGCAGCTCTCCATGCTTGAGGTTTTGAGACAAGGAGACCCATTTCATTTATAACTACCATATAGTCATAGAGATGTACAGCACGGAAACAAACCCTTCGATCCAACTCCTCCATGCCGACTAGATATCCCACTTGCCAGCACCCGGCCCATATCCCTCCAAACCCTTCCTGTTCATATACCCCATAGTAAACTAATAAACTAATAGAGAAAGTGAAGTCACACGGTGTGCAGGGTGTTCTAGCTAGGTGGATAAAGAACTGGTTGAGCAACAGGTGACAGAGAGCAGTGGTTGAAGGTAGTTTCTTGAAATGGAGAAAGGTGACCAGTGGTGTTCCACAGGGATCAGTGCTGGGGCCACTCTTGTTTGTGATATACATAAATGGTCTGGAAGAGGGCACTGTTGGTCTGATCAACATGTTTGCAGATGACACGAGGACTGGTGGAGTAGCAGAAAGCATAAGGGACTGTCAAAGAATACAGGAGAATATAGATAGACTGGAGAGTTGGGCGGAGAAATGGCAGATGGAGTTCAATCCAGACAAATGTGAGGTGATGCATTTAGGCAAGTCTAATTCTAGAGCGAATTATATAGTGAATGGAAGAGCCTTGGAAAAAGTTGATGAGCAGAGCGATCTGGGAGTGCAAGTCCATTGTACCCTGAAGGTCGCTGCACAGGTGGATAGAGTGGTCAAGAAGGCATATGGTATGCTTGCCTTCATCGGATGGGGTATTGAGTATAAGAGCTGGCAGGACATGTTGAAATTGTATAAGACTTTGGTTCGGCCATATTTAGAATACTGTTTACAGTTCTGGTTGCCACATTACCAAAAGGATGTGGATGCTTTGGAGAGGGTGCAGAGAAGGTTTACAAGGATGTTGCCTGGTATGGAAGGTGCTAGCTATGAAGAGAGGTTGAGTAGGTTAGGGTTGTTTTCATTAGAAAAAAGGAGATTGAGGGGGACCTGATTGAGGGTTACAAAGTCATGAAGGGTATAGACAGGGTGGATAGAGATAAGCTTTTTCCCAGGGTGAAGGATTCAATAACGAGAGGTCATACTTTCAAGGTGAGAGGTGAAAAGTTTAAGGGGGATACATGCGGCGAGTACTTTACACAGAGGGTGGTGGGTGTCTGGAACATGTTGCCAGTAGAGGTGGTAGAGGCAGACACAGTAGATTCATTTAAGATGTGTCTGGACAGATGCATGAGTAGGTGGGGAGCAGAGGGATACAGATGCTTAGGAATTGGGCGACAGGGTTAGACATTAGATTTGGATCGGCTCAGGCTTGGAGGGCCGAAGGGCCTGTTCCTGGGCTGTAACTTTTCTTTATTCTTTGTTCTTTGTACCCATTCAGATGCCTTTTAAATGTTGCAATTGTATTAGCCTCCACCAATTCCTCTGGCAATTCATTCCATACATGCACCACCCTCTGCATGAAAAAGTTGCCCCTTAGGTCTCTTATATCTTTCCCCTCTCCCTTAAACCTTTAGTTCTGGACTCCACCACTCCATGGAAAAGACCTTGTCTATTTACCCTTTCCATGCCCCTCATGACCTCCAGAAGGTCACCCCTCAGCCTCTGATGCTCCAGGGAAAACTGCCCCAGCCTATTCAGCCTCTCCCTATAACTCAAATCCTCCAACCCTGGTAACATCCTTGTAAATCTTTCCTGAACCCTTTCAAGTTTCACAAAATCTTTCCGATAGGAAGGAGACCAGAATTGCACATAATATTCCAAAAGTGGCCTAACCAATATTCTGTACAGCTGCAACATGACCTCCCAACTCCTGCACTCTGACCAATAAAGGAAAGCATATCAACTGCCTTCTTCACTATTCTATCTACCTGCAACTGTACTTTCAAGGAGTTATGAACCTGCACTCCAAGGTCTCTTTGTTCAGCAACACTCCTTAGGATCTTACCATTAAGTGTATAAGTCCTGCTAAGATTTGCTTTCCCAAAATGCAGCACCTCGCATTTATCTAAATCAAACTCCATCTGACACTTCTCAGCCCATTGGCCCATCTAATCAAGATCCCATTGTAACCTGAGGTAACCTTCTTTGCTGTCCACTACACCTCCAATTTTGGTGTCATCTACAAACTTGCTAACTATACATCTTATGTTCACATTCAAATCATTTATATAAATGACAAAAAGTAGAGGACACAGCATCGATCCTTGAGGCACTCCATTGGTCACAGGCCTCCAGTCTGAAAAACAACCGTCCACCACCACCTTTGAGCCAGTTCTGTATCCAAATGGCTAGTTCTCCCTGTATTCCATGAGATCTAACCTTGCGAATCAGTCTCCCATGGGGAACCTTGTCGAATGCCTCACTGAAGTCAATATATATCACATCTACTGCTCTGCCCTCATCAATCCTCTTTGTTACTTCTTCAAAAAACTCAGTTACGTTTGTGAGACATGATTTCCCATGCACAAAGCCATGTTGACTATCCCGAATTAGTCCTTGCTTTTCCAAGTACATGTACATCCTGTCCCTCAGGATTCCTTCCAACAACTTGCCCATCACCAATGTCAGGCTCACCAGTATATAGTTCCCTGGCTTATCTTTACCACCTTTCTTAAATAGTGGCACCACGTTAGCCAACCTCCAGATCAGGTCTTGGGGATTTATCCACTTTTATGTGTTTCAAGTCATCCAGCACTTCCTCCTCTGTAATATGGATGTTTTTCAAGATGTCACCATCTATTTCCCTACACTCTATATCTTCCATGTGCTTTTCCACAGTAAACATGTCCTTGTTATATTGTTTTTCATGAAATTGGTGACTACATTACATAAAAATATTTCCTGCAATCATACAATTAAAAAGCGATTCCATTTGGCAGTGAATATTTTCTGGCAGCTTTCACAGAATTGTACTCCATTTCCACAAAACAATAGAATTGTTCAGACCTTGTAGTAAAAGCAGCATTCTCTCTCATTTTTTGTTGTTCCTGCACAGAAACCCGAGTATTGTGTGTGGTATGTCTGAACCAGCATGGAAGTCATTCAGTAGAGCATGATTAAATGTATATGGGGTTTCTCGAATGTTGCATGGCTGCATGCATATGCACCTTATGCACCAAAGGGTAAATGTCTCCAATTTTATTGGTAACCTTTGCAATTTCATTTCTCAGTGGTCGCCAAGTAAAGGCCGAAGCCGAAGTTCCAGTCCAACCCGCTCTCGTTCTACCAGTCCAGCTCGTGCACTGGTAGGTTATTTTGATATGATGATTGCTGTGACTCATACACTTTACAGCGATGGTCTTTAATTATCAGACATAGTTAATGTAGATTTAATTGTGTTTTTCAAATCTAATTTCTTAAATTTACCTCAGCTGGGAGTGTCGGGGGTTGCAAGGATGGTTTGGACTCCTGCTTTTGACTGGGATTATAAATCATGTTATATGGAAGAAACATGACTAACTCCAACCCAGACTTCTGCAAACTGAAACCAAATACTTTCCAAGGCATGAATCTTTTCCCTGAGCAAACCAAAAACAATTCCTGACTCCTATAACCTGAAGGCAAGCTAATACTCCTCAATGTTTACTCTGTTCGAGCATAAAACTGTCTCAGTGCAAACAAACTCCCATTATCAACCCGGGGCTCCCTGTCTCAAAATGGTTTAAAAAGAAATCTTGGCTCCAGAAATATTGATGAGTTAATCAGTTAACCCATTTCAATACACAGACAATACCCATTTGCCACTTTTAAAATGCAAACATTTAAAATGCAAATTGATACAGTGTTGTCATCAGCCACATGCAGGTAGTTCTTCCGTAACCCGATAGTTTTGATCCTGTGCAAACCTACATTACAGAAAAGTTGTGCTTTAGAAGCAGCACTTAAAGTGTTGGCGATGTAATTATGATACAGCCAGCATACATTTTAGAAGTTTGCGCTTTAGAAACAGTGTCCCCAATTCATCCATCGCATTGTATCAAACTCACCTTAATGAAATGCATTTTACAACTGAACAACCTGTATCCCACTGACACTAATAGCATGATGAACTGTGAGCCTTTGATTGGCCCACAGTTCCTGATAGTTCGGACATACCCCAGGCAGGGATCTGAATCTTGAGGAAGGTCAGGTGGTGACTGTTTATGTGTCTGAAAGGCACTTTATTCCATTGGGTCTTGCTCACAGAACAGACGGGGTTTCCCAACTGGTTCTCTGACTGTTTGGAGAGATCCCATTGACCTGACAGAATCCCAATCAATATATCAGTAGGATGTCATGTGTTATCTATGAGTTATCCAATATTTCATTCAGAACAAGCACATTTATACAAAGTTGTCACAGAAGATGACAGGAAGAATATATTGGTTTTGAAGGGGTACCATGCAGATTCACTAAAAATCTTTAAAGACTTAAATTGTGAGGAGAAAGTATATAAATTTAATATGTACACCCTTGAGTTTGTGATTTTGAAGGGTGATTGAACTGAGATCTTTAAAATATTTAAGGGAACCTTACTGATGCCAGGGTTGGCCACCAGCAAAGTTTCTAAGAAGCTGGTAATCTCATGATCTGTAAAACATTATGTATGTAATTTTGTGACCTGCACTTGCTTGGCTTTATGCCTCCAGGAAAAGAAACCCTCTTAAAATCAAGACCATTGTGTTGAAGAAACAGAGAATTCCACCTGGGAGTAGGATACCCACAGGGGATGAGCATTAATGCAGATTACCTGGACCATGGCCTATTCAACAGTTTTTCGGGCTTTAATTTGCATTGCTGATTCAATTCTTGAGGTAACCATTTCAGGAAAATGATGGATCCAGAGAACACTCCTGCCTCTACTATTTTGCTGGAAGTTGTAGTAATGACACATGAAGTATGTTTTAGCTGTCAGTCCCATCTATTAATAGTGGTCATTGATTTTGAGTTAACATGTTATTGTGGTTTGCCTAATATCTATGAGGAGGCTCCACTGAGGATCAGTGAGAATTGGAATAAGTCCTTTGCCTTGATTTTGAGCTGCACTGGGTAGGTTTGATGATTGCGCCTTCTTGACTGTGCTCCTTGCATTTTCTTTAAACATTTCTTATGTCATGCAGTGAAGATGAACAGTTGTTTCACAGCTGTAAGATTGAGAGCTTACATTTTATCTTGTGTTTTTACAGACTTCTCGAAGCCGTAGTCCTTCCCCCATCAGACGGAGCATTAGTCCCAGTAAGTAAGAAAGCATTTTTAATGCAACAGTATGAAGTAGTTGAGAGGTTTGTTTGTGAATACGTGGTACATTTCTCAAAGCAATGTAATGGTTTCATTTACTTGGTTGGTTCATGAGTTTCTGTACTTGATGCATTACATCAATGCAGGTTACAAACCGAGGTATCATTGCATTGATTTTTGCTTAATGGGGGAAAATGCTCGAGTCTGGGACTTTCCGAGGAGGATCTGTGATAGCTCTCTGAGGAAGTATGACAAGGAGCTTGACAATTGAAGTCTCTTTAGCAGAAGTTTCTAAAATGATTGCAGACTGTTGGTGATGAGGGAGGAAGTCGACAATTAGATGATTAGATGAATTAGTTTGTCGTTAGTTTCAAAAGTTTACTTCCATTTGTTTTTTTGAGGATTGTGATTAATTCCTATTTGTCAATTTAATCTATTTGAGGGTGTGGTTAATGTGTGTGTTTGATAATGCTCACTATAAAAGCAGTTAACCAAACTGCATTAGATGTCCTATATCCGTTGGGTGTATCTGAGTCATATAAGATGTGAAGACTTTTTTTAACTAGATAGATTGACCTTGTATATTTTTAGCAAATGAACATGGCATCAATCTCAAAGGAGGGTGCCTGTAAACAGGAAAGTGGCTTGAAGTGTGTATACTTCAATGCAAGAAGTATACGAAATAAGGTAGGTGAACTTGCAGCGTGGGTTGGTACCTGGGATTTCGATGTTGTGGCTATTACGGAGACATGGGTAGAACAGGGACAGGATTGGCTGTTGCAGGTTCCAGGGTTTAAATATTTTAGTAGGGTCAGAGGTGGGGATAAAAGAGGGGGAGGTGTGGCATTGCTTGTCAAAGATAGTTTTACAGCGGTGGAAAGGACGATGGATGAAGACTCGCTATCTGAGGTAGTTTGGGCTGAGGTTAGGAATAGGAAAGGTGAGGTCACCCTGTTGGGAGTTTTCTACAGGCCTCCTAATAGTCCTAGAGACGTAGAAGAAAGGATTGTGAGGATGATTCAGGAGAAGAGTGAAAGGGTGGTTGTTATGGGGGCCTTTAACTTTCCTGATATTGACTGGGAAAGCTATAGCTTGAGTTCGTTAGATGGATCGGTGTTTGTCCAATGTGTGCAGGAGGGTTTCCTGACACAATATGTAGACAGGCCAACAAGAGGTGAGGCCATACTAGATTTGGTTCTGGGTAACGAACCAGGCCAGGTGTTAGAATTAGAGGTAGGTGAGCACTTTGGGGACAGTGACCACAATTTGGTGACTTTTACTCAAGTGATGGAGAGGGATAAATGTGCATTGCAGAGCAAGAGGTATAGCTGGGGGCAGGGAAATTATGATGCGGTGAGGCATGACTTAGGATGCGTGGCTTGGAAAAGGCTTCAAGGGAAGGGCGCAATCGATATGTGGAGCTTGTTCAAGGAGCAACTATTGAGTGTCCTTGATAAGTATGTACCTGTCAGGCAGGGAGGAAAGGGTCGTGTGAGGGAGCCATGGTTTAATAAGGAATTGGAATCCCTTGTTAAAGGGAAGAGGGCGGCCTATGTAAAGGTGAGGCGTGTAGGTTCAATTGGGGTAATTGAGAGTTATAAGGTAGCCAGGAAGGATCTGAAGAGAGAGCTAAGAGCAGCAAGGAGGGGACATGAAAAGTCCTGAGTTGGTAGGATTAGGGAAAACCCAAAGGCTTTCTATAGGTATGTCAGGAATGAAAGAATGACTAGGGTAGGAATAGGTCCAGTCAAGGATAGTAGTGGGAAGTTGCGTGTGGAGGCTGAAGAGATTGGGGAGACACTGAATGAATACTTTTCGTCAGTATTCACTCAGGAACAGGACATTGTTGCCGATGTGAATATTGAGTCACAGTTGATTAGAATGGATGGCTTTGAGGTATGTAGGGAAGAGGTGTTGGAAATTCTGGAAAGGGTGAAAATAGATAAGTCCCCTGGGCCTGATGGCATTTATCCTAGGATTCTCTGGGAAGCAAGAGAGTAGATTGCAGAGCCATTGGCCTTGATATTTATGTCCTCGTTGTCTACAGGAATAGTACCAGAAGACTGGAGGATAGCAAATGTGGTTCCCTTGTTCAAGAAGGGGAATAGGGATAACCCTAGTAACTATAGGCTGGTGAGTCTCACTTCTGTTGTGGGCAGAGTCTTAGAGAGAATTGTAAGGGATAGGATTTATGAACATCTGGATAGGAATAATGTGAGCAAGGATAGTCAGCATGGTTTTGTGAAGGGCAGGTTATGCCTTACAAACCTTATTGAATTCTTTGAGAAGGTGACTAAGGAGGTGGACGAGGGTAAAGCGGTAGATGTGGTGTATATGGATTTTAGTAAGGCATTTGATAAGGTTCCCCATACAAAAAATATGGAGGTATGGCATTGAGGGTGACGTGGAGGTTTGGATTAGGAATTGGCTGGCTGGAAGAAGACAGAGGGTAGTAGTTGATAGTAAAGGTTCATCTTGGAGTGCAGTTACTAGCAGTGTTCCGCAAGGATCTGTTTTGGGACCATTGCTGTTGGTCATTTTTATAAATGACTTGGAGGAGGGGCTAGAAGGTTGGGTGAGTAAGTTTGCGGATGATACGAAAGTCGGTGGAGTTGTTGACAGTGAGGAAGGATGTGGCAAGTTACAGCGGGATATAGATAAGCTGCAGAGCTGGGAAGAAAGGTGGCAAATGGAGTTCAATGTGGGTAAGTGTGAAGTGATTCACTTTGGTAAGAGTAACAAGAAGATGGAGTACTGGGCTAATGGTCGAATACTTGGTAGTGTGGATGGGCAGAGGGATCTTGGTGTCCATGTACACAGATCTCTGAAAGTTTCCACCCAGGTAAATAGTGCTGTGAAGAAGGCATATGGCGTACTGGCTTTTATTGGTAGAGAAATTGAGTTCCAGAGTCCTGAGGTCATGTTGCAGTTGTATAAGACTCTGGTGCGGTCGCATCTGGAGTATTGTGTGCAGTTTTGGTCGCCATACTATAGGAAGGATGTGGAGGCACTGGAACAGGTGCAGAGGAGGTTTACCAGGATGTTGCCTGGTATGGTAGGAAGATCGTATGAGGAAAGGCTGAGGCACTTGGGGCTGTTTTCATTGGAGAAAAGAAGGTTTAGGGGTGACTTAATATAGGTGTACAAGATGATTAGGGGTTTAGATCGGGTTGACCATGAGAACCTTTTTCCACGTATGGAGTCAGCTATTACGAGGGGGCATAGCTTTAAATTAAGGGGTGGTCGGTATAGGACAGATGTTAGGGGTAGATTCTTTACTCAGCGAGTCGGGAGTTCATGGAATGCCCTGCCAGTAGCAGTGGTGGACTCTCCCTCTTTATGGGCATTTAAATGGGCATTGGATAAGCATATGGAGGATAGTGGGCTAGTGTAGGTTAGGTGGGCTTGGATTGGCACAATATCGAGGGCCAAAGGGCCTGTACTGCGCTGTATTTTTCTATGCTCTAACACTTGAGCAAAGATAACAAACAAGTGATTTTATACAAATATATCTGAGGTGCTTGCAGAGGAAGAATTAACCAGGTATTGGGGGGATGGGATAGGTGGTGGGGAGCATTTGTATAGATGGATGGAACATGTGCTAAAGAATCTGTGTCCACATCTCTCACAGGTCACTCTATGTTGGGAGCATCTGACTCCCTGCAATGGAATCATACACTTATAATAGCAGTGTATTTGTAAGGTTGCTGGATAATAATATCAGTGTATTTGTAAGGTTGCTAGATTAAAAAGTGAAAAGTAATAGTGATGACAATGGTGCCTATATTTATTAAACACTACACTGCTGCCAGAATTGTGGGATTATTAGTTGATTTCATCCCAAATGCCATGGTAATATGGACATCCACGTCACTTTTAGTGCTCCCTGTCTTTGGGAATGTTGGGACCAAAGAGGGTGTCTCCTGGTCAGGGAGTGGATTTTTGCACAGTGAATTTCTCCCATTCTGTGACTGTCAGTAAGCCAGTGGGAGGATCATATGGTCTTAAAAGTGTGAGCTGGGATACTATCAGCTGACAACCAGCAGGGATATTGAGGAATGTTCTTCCGTCAGCCCTGGCTCTTTTCGCAAAGTCAGGAATGCATAATGCCCCTTTCAACTGTTTGATTATTGGTGGAAGGGAAAGAGTGGAGCCCTGGCAAAGCTCCCCCAACCCCTGACCATCTACCTGGGATATGTCATTGTGATGCCCTCCGAGCTGCATGAACTTTGGAATAATAATCCTTTGTAAAATGTGTTTTTGAAAGGAGGTGATAAAATGAATGCAAACTAACTGTCTATTTTTCTGAAAATACTCCTGCTTTGTGCAGCACACTGTATTTTTCTTACTGTTACAATAAGTCTAATTCCAGACAGAATCTTACTATAATGTTGCAGCTTTAAGACATTATGTGGGCAGACATAAGCCCCACACAGTGCAAGTGGAGACCAAAGCAATTCAAACTGTCTTTTGTGTGGTACTACAAAGTTCTAACGAAATATTTTGATTGAGATAATTGCCAGTGTCTCATAGTTTCAAGCAGAACATGAGGTAGAACATCACATATGTCATTCCAGTGGGTTTGCAATTTATTTATTGGTTAACGTTTTGTCACGACATTGTCAAATACAGATGGACTGGCTCTTGCTATCGGAATGCCTGTTAAGGTGAGCTTATCAGAGGTAATTCCTAGAGTGGTAATTCCAGTGACAAAACTGACTGACAGCATCCAGTACTCCCAGCACAGCCATGACAGATTCATAGTGAGAAACCACCAGTCATAATGTAGAGCCAAGACAAATCAGTGCCATCTGAAGAAAACACAAAATCCACTGCTGGACAGAGAGTTCAATTTCTTACACCTTGTTTTATAATATTCTCAATTCTTGTCAGGAGAACGTACAGGAGGCTCAGAGTCCATTTTCTTTGATGCTATTTCTATCAGAAAACTGATGTGTATTGTTGTTTCAGACTGAGGATATGCCGGGACACTGTCACAGAGTATGTATTTCCTTGGACCCAGACCTGCGACCTGAAGGGTCATCATGCCCTGGGCTGTCAAAGTGACAGCTGCTCCAGATTTTGCATGCAGTTGGCTGCTTCCACCTGGGAACCTGTGTGGGATCCCCTCAATCCTCAACCTATAAACATATCGAGGCTATTATTGATGCAGTTTGTGCACTTACTCTCACATTCCTGTGACAAGGTCCATTTTACAGACTGCGTTGTAGGCTTTGGCCAATATAGCTGGCCTCCCCCAGGTGCAGGGAGCTGTAGACTGTACAGACATTACACTGAGAGCACCATTTCATAATGCAGATGATTTCATTAACAGAATAAATTTCCATTTCATCAACGTAAAACTCAGTTGTGATCATCAATACTATAAGAGCATAAGATAGAGGAGCAGAATGGGCTGTTTGGCCCACTGAGTCTGCTTTGCCATTTGAACATGGCATCTGTTTTTCAGAGTCGAAAAGTGTGGTGCTGGAAAAGCACAGCCAGTCAGGCAGCATTCAAGGAGCAAGAGAGTCGACATTTCGGGCATAAGGTCTTCATAACATTCTTGATGAAGGGCTTACGTTCGAAGCATCAACTCTCCTGCTCATCAGGTGCTGCCTGATCTGCTGTTCTTTTCCAGTGCCACACTTTTCGACTCTGATCTCTAGCATCTGCAGTCCTCACTTTCTCGCATATGTTTATCAGCCCCATTCTCCTGCCTTCTCCCTGTAACCTTTGATCCCCTTACTAGTCAAGAATCTACCCAACTCTGTCTTAAGTATACTCGATGACTCCCTCTGCAGCAAAACATTCCGCAGATTCACCACCCTCTGGCTGAAGAAACTTCTCATCTCAGTTCTAAAGGGCTGTCCTTTCACTCTAAGGCAATGTCTTGGGTCCTAGACTCTTCTGCTACTGGTAACATTTTTTCCATGTCAACTCTCTTCAGGCCTCTCAGTATTTTGTAAGTTTTAATGAGATCCTCCCCCCTCTCCCCCCCCACCTTCTAAACTCCATCGAGTACAGCGCTTCATAGAAAAGCCCTTCATCCTTGGACTCATTCTTATGAACCTCCTCTGAACCCTTCCAATGCCAGTATATCCTTCCTTAGATACGGAGCTCAGCCCTGCTTACAAAAGATGTTACCTGGACTGGAAGATTTGAATTATAAGGAGAGGCTAGACAGGCTGGGAGATTTTTCCCTGGAACATCAGAGGCTGAGGGTTGACCGATAGAATCATGAGAGGCATAGATAAGGCCAAGAGCCAAGGTATTTTTTCAAAGGTAAGGGAATCCAAGACTGGAGGGCATAGGTTTAGGGTGAGAAGGGAAAGGTTACAAAGGACCTGAGGAGCAGCTTTTTCATGCAGAGGGTGGTGCAATTATGGAATGAGCTGCCAGAGGAAGTTGCAGAGGCAGGTACAAATACCACATTTAACAGATATTTTTGGACAGCTACATAAATAAAAAGAGGTTTAGAAAGATATGGGTCAAACCCAAGCAAATGGAATTAGTTCCATTCAGGAAACCTGATTGGCATTGGGTGAGTTAGACCGAAAGGTCTGTTTCCATGCTGTATGTCACTATGACTCTATAGTATTCTAAATGCAGTCTGACCACAGCCTTATATAGTCCCAGCTATACATCCCTGCTCTTGTATTCTAGCTCCCTTGAAGAGAATGCTAACATTGCATATACCTTCCTAACCTGAATACTATGTTAACCATAAGAAAATCCTGAACTAGATCTTGTCCACTGGCTCTGCAGTGCCTACCTTGCTCATTGCCTCCTCAAAGAATTCTAACAGACCTATCCAGTATGATCTCTGCCTTTACCAAGCCGTGCTGATTCCGGACTATTTTACCATGCACTTCCAAATACTCTGCAATTTAGTCCTTAATAATGAACTCTAAAATCTATAGGCTAACAGGCCTATAGTCTCCTGTCTTCTGTCTCCCTCCCTTTGTAAACAGAATTGTAATGCTAGCCACATTTCCATCCTCTGGAATTCTCCCTGACTCTAGTTATTCCTGAAAGATCACCAACAATGCCTCTACAATTTCCCCAGCTATCTCCTTCAGACCCTGGGGGTAGTCCTTCTGGTCCAGGTGATTTATCTATCTTCCGACCATTCAACTTTCCCAGTACTTCTCCTTAATGACAGCTGCTGAACTCATATCTGCCCCTGACTCTCTTGAAGTTCTGTTATGCTGCTGGTGTCTTCCATGTGAAAACCTGATGTAAAGTTCAGTTCCTCTGCCATTCTTTTCGTCCCCATTACTACTTCTCCAGCCTCATTTTTCAAGATCCAATGTCCACTCCTGCCTCTCTCTTACCTTTTATATATCGACAAAAGCTCTTGAAATGTTCTTTTACATGACTAGTTAGCTTATCCTCATATTTCAACTTCTGTCCTCTTATTATGTTTTTAGTTGTCCTTTGTTGGTTTTTTAAAGGCTTCCCAATCCTCTGGCTTACCACTAATATTCACCATATTGTTTGCTATTCTTTTGTTATTATATTATCCCTGCCTTCCCTTGTCAGCAATGGTTGCCTTGTCATCCCTTAGTATGCCTCTACTTCCTTGAGATGAATTTCTGCTATGGCTCCTGAATGACCCCCAGATACTCCTGTCATTGCTGCTCCACCATCTTCCCTGCTCGGTTTCCCTTCCAAACAACTCTGGCCAGTTCCTCCCTCGTGTCTTTGTTGTTACCTTTACTCAATTGTAATGCCATTACATCTGATTCCAGCTGCTCCCTCTCAAACTGTAGGGTGAATTCTATCAAGTTGTGATCATTGTCCCCTAAGGATTCCCTCATCTTTAGTTCCCTAATCAAGTCTGCCTCATTACACACCACCAAATCCTGTATGTTTCCTAATGTGTTCCACCACAAGCTGCTGCAAAATAAAAACCATCTTGTAGATATTCAACAAATTCCTTTTCTTGAGGTCTGCTACCAACCTGATTTTCCCAGTCCACTTACATATTGGAGTCCCCCAGGATTATTATAATAGTCCCTTTCTAACATGCTTTTATATCTCCTGATTTATTTGCTGCCGCACATCCTGACTACTGCAAGGAGGCTTGTACACAATTCCCAACACAGTCTTTTTTTCCTTTCCTCAATTCTACCTGTACAGGTTCTATGCCTTTGACCCGATATTGCTTCTTGCTATTGATTTTATTCATTTCTCTTTCAGAAGGTGACCCCATCCCCTCTGCCCATTTATGGGTCCTTTCGATTGAGCGCATAACCTTGGATATTTAGTTCCACCCAAAACCCATTTGCAGCCATGTCTCTGATACTCACAACATTGTATCTGCCAATTTCAATCTACGCTATAAGCTCATTTACCTTGTTTTATATATTGAGTGATTTAAGTACAACACCCGTTGTGCTGCATTGACTGCTTCCCTTCTCATTGCTATCCCTTTATCAACTGTGTCTGAAATTTGATTCCTGAGCCTTTCCATACCCTGTGTTTTCAGTCATTCTGGAAACTTTAATAACCTCTTCTGAGTTCTTCTGCCAATTTATAGCCCTTCTGACCACCTATTTAGCCGTTCAGTTAGGATCCTGGACCCAGATCGGTTCAGATGGAGCTCATCCCAATGGTTCAGTTCCTTCTAGGCCCAGTACTGTTGCCAGTGCCCGTGAAATGGAACCCCACTTGCCCACACCAGAGTGTTAGTCACCTGTTTACTTCCCTAATTATCTTATCTCTGTGTCAATTTGCATGTGGCTTGGACAATATTCCAGAGATTATAACCCTTGAAAGTTCTTTCATTTCTTTAATTTAGTTACTAATTTCTGATATTCTCCAAACATGATTCTGGATTAGTGGTGCTGGAAGAGCACAGCAGTTCAGGCAGCATCCAAGTAGCTTCGAAATCGACGTTTCGGGCAAAAGCCCTTCATCATATTCCTGTTGAAGGGCTTTTGCCCAAAATGTCGATTTCGAAGCTACTTGGATGTTGCCTGAACTGCTGTGCTCTTCTAGCACCACTAATCCAGAATCTGATTTCCAGCATCTGCAGTCATTGTTTTTACCGAGTTGATTCTCCAAACATGACCTCTTGTCTCTCTTATTGGTGGCAATGAATAGCCTCCTGGACCACCATGCAGTAGTGAGTTTTCCCATCCTCCCTACAGCCTTTCTCCTCATTCATACAGGAAGTACGTACCATTTACCTGATAGACAAGGCCAAGAACTGAGTCTCTTGCAATATTAAATTCAGGATCCCTCTCCCTGCCTCACTTGTAGGGGATAGTCAAAGGCTTTTTCTCAGTGTGGAAAGCTCAACTATAAAGAAGGCGCAGGTTCAAGGTAAGAGGGGGAAAGTTTAGTGGAGAAGTGCAGGGACAGTTTTTCACACAGAGAGTGGTGCTTCAGGTGCAATCCCTTGGACTTGTACAGGTCCCACCTTTCCAGAGGTATTCCACTGATCCAGTATTCTAAAGCCCTCCCTTATGTTTAAATCTTCAGCCATACATAGATTTCTTCTGTCTCCCTATTCCGAGAGTAACCAGTGCATGGCACCAGGAGTAATCCAGAGAATCCAACCTCTGGGGTACTGTTTTTTAATCTGCTATGCCTCATCCCTCTTTCTATCTATGTTGTTGGTCCAAATATGAACCACAACCTCTGACTGGTCACCATCTCTCTTCAGAATACCCTGCAACCAAACAGTAATATTCTTATCTGGCCCCATGCAACATACCATCATGGAGTCATGTCTGTGTCTACAGAAATGCCTATCTATACCCTCTCCATTGAATCTTCTACCACCATAGTTTAGCATCTCTTACTGCACCCCTTACATGCAACTGGGCTCGAACTGCATTCCCCAAAGGAACCATCACTCTCACCATTTTCTAATACAGAAAATTTATTCTTGAGCGAGAAGAACTGTGGGGCTTTCCTGACTATCTGCTTGCTATCTTTCTTCTGATTAATGGTCACCCATTCCTAATATAGCTCACTCTTCACAGGATGCCTCACTGCAACATCTGAATGCAGGATACTCTTCCAAGAATGCCTCACTGCTGAACACAGGGCACTCTTACCAGAATTTTTTAAATTGGAAAAAACATACTTCATTCATACACAGAATGCCTCATCACCAGAACTTTCCAATGAGCACCAAGACGTTACTTGACTGATGGTGAGAAGGGCACTGATGGTCAGATCCATCATGTATGCCCAGTTGGTCTGTGCCATCACACGCTGCCCTTGAAGCAGCTGTGAGACGGTAGGGACTGTCACAGATTTCCTGATGGAATGTGCCCTTGCAAAGGAAATCTGAAGAGAGATGCAGTGGTTCTTGTCTGGGCTTGTCCAAGAAGCTCTATCACATAAGACTCTGTGTTCAGATCTATACAGTCTTTGCATATGGAGAAGAAAGCAAACATTGGGTTTGACTTTCTCAATAGTTACAACAAACCCAAAAGCTTTGGTGTGTCCCTCAGCACATATTCCTGGATCTTGGAATGTATCTGTAACACTTGGTTGAGATCAATTTTTTTCCACTGGAAGACCAATTTGTTTCGGGCAGACAAAGCAGAATCTTTCAGCAAGTTAAGGTCCTCCAGATGCAGTGTGCGACCTGGGAACAGCCCGTACAACCCCCAGCCCTGCATGATGGAGCTGCTTGGAGCAAGCCTCAATAAGAACCACTGCATCTGTCTTCAGACTTCCTTTACAAAAACACGTTCCAGAAGGAGATCCCCTTGGAACCGCTTCAAGGGCAGCGTGCAGTGGCACTGATCGACTGAGTGGACATGAAGGATTTGATGGGCAGTGCCCTCCTCACTACCAGCCAAGCAATGTTTATGGAAATGTTCTGATGATGAGACATTCTGCCAATGACTTTGACAGTCTGCTCAGGGAACAACCTGATAAGATCCACCCTCTCCTTTTCCTGAAAGGTCTCAAGGTTGCAACATGCTGACAACTTCCTGATGGACGTGTGGTCAAAGATGTGGTCCTTTGCAAATTTATCCATAAAGGACAGGTGATACGGAATGGTCCAACCTCTTGGAGCATTCCGCAGCAATGAGACCAGTCCCATCCTTTGCAACACTGGGGACAGGAAAATCACACTATGTAGTGACATTTGGTGTTTGCATACTGAGGGATTATGCAATGCCTCACTGTGATGCTGAGAGCAAGATTCTATGTCTGGACTGCTTCACTGTGATGCTGACTGCAGGACACTCTGCCCAGGTGATGAACATCTTTGTAGCCATGTACCATAACAATTCTGTGAGTCTGTAACTTAATCAAAGCATATGGTTTGATTAGTCCAGCACAATCTGCCTTTACATATATGCACTTCTTATGCTCATGTAACTTGAGCCTCTCCAAATGCTTGTTGATTTTTTTTTCCTCATTATTGTTTCAAAAACATATTCACTTTGACCATCAAACTCAGCAGCCTGTAATTGCTAGGACTGTGCTTGCACTCTTTGCTGAATAAGGATGTCACATTTGCCATTCTGTAATCCTCTGACACCTTTCCCATCTATAGGGGAGACTGGGAGACGATAACGAGTCGTTCTGCTACCTCCACTTGCACTTGTTTTAGTAACATGAGATGTGAACTATTCTGACCAGGTGACTCACCCGTTTTTAAGCAGAACCAGTCTTTCTAAGACCTTCTCCCTCTCAATTTTTTGCTCTACTGATGCTTTCTCATATTCCTCTTCTTTAAACGCCATTGAAAATTAGGCATTTTCTCAAAAGTTAGCTTAATTTTAGTTTACAAAATGTTTATGACAGTGAAGTTGACCCATGTATATAACTTATAAGATTTACTAATACTTTTTTCTGCTTACTTAGGACGTTGAAGCAGTTGAAGTTCAAGGATTAACAGACTGATGGACTTCTGATAGCACCCCATGATATCAGGAATTTAATTGACAGAAGTTGATTAATGTGAACATTTTCTGCATGTTCTCATCTTTCTAGAAAGGAATCCTCTTTTGTGTGTTTTTTGTGTGTTGCTTAATTGTTAAGAATTATTAAATACATTCCTTGGACAGTATCGTTCTAAGACCTATGTTAGCAGTCACATATACTTAACAAGATCCATGGATGAATATTCATAAATTCTTGAACACAGTAACACAAGTGATAAGACAACTAAGTGCATGGAATATTTGCCTTTGCGTGTAGGAATGGTGAAGACAGGAACAGGCAAATTGTCTTAAATCTTCACAAATCTCTAGTTAGACCTCAGCCAGAGTATTTGTATGGTTCTTGGCATTCCACTTTTGAAAGAAAGAATTTTACCATGATGATACCAATGACTTCAATTATATAGAGAGGTTGGAGAAAGTAGGCCTTTCTCTTTAAAGGGGAGACCTAATAGAGACAGGAGAAAGTGATGTCTGCAGATGCTGGAGATCAGACCTGAAAATGTATTGCTGGAAAAGCGCAGCAGGTCAGGCAGCATCCAAGGAGCAGGAGATTTGACGTTTCGGACATGAGCCCTTCCTGAAGAAGGGCCCATGCCCGAAACATCGATTCTCCTGCTCCTTGGATGCTGCCTGACCTGCTGCACTTTTCCAGCAACACATTTTCACCTAATAGAGACACTTAACAGGTCATGAGTAGAGAGGAAACTGTCAGAAATAGGTCGATAGTTGGAGACCATTGATTTAACATGATGGTGTAAAGAAAGAATTCCCCTAATTTCCTCCTCGGTTCTGTTATCATAAGGTAGTGAGGGGCTGAAAAATATTCTCTGTAAGGATGGTGGGATCAGATTGCATAGAAATGTTCATTCGGTGATTGGACATAACTTGCAGGGCATATGTGAGAAAAGCAGGTCAGCAGGACTAAACTGAATAGCTCTTTGTAAGAGCTGGAATGGCACAAAAGTCCAAAGGGAGTCCTCTGGTGCTGTAGAGTTCTGTGCTTCTATGATGAAATGTGAGTAAATCATTCCTGATTTTACAGCAGCTGTAATTGCAAAATACATTCATAGGGATGGAAGGAATTTAGCTGAAAGAATACAGCTAAAACCTTTAATTACATAAATAGTAAAACATTCTTTAAAAGTCCTAGCTATTTTCAGTCTTAAATACTACAAACAGAGCACAACATTAACTGAAAATAAAACACTGCAGATGCTGGAAATCTGAAATAAAATAAAACAACGCTGCAAACTCTCAACAGGTCTGGAAGTGTCTTTGGAGCAAAGGTATTATTTTTATTATTTCAATTCAATGACCCTGAGTTGGGATGGTAAAAGAACCAGTTGTAATGAAAGGTCAGTGTCCTGAAATGTTAACACAGCCTTCCTCTCTCCATGGAGGCTTCTTGACCTGTGGAGCATATATTGCCAAATTTAAGCAGGTTTTTATTCTAATGAAACCAGGGTCATCGATACCCGACTATGGTGCTGAATATGACACACAGGTAAAGCAGTTTCATGTGTAACTGAAATCTGAAATGTTTTAAATCATTTGAAGTTTTACAACTATGCCAAGTTTGGTTGTATAATGACTGTTCAATGAGTATAATACTGTTTGTTAATTCTTTTAATTATGTAATAATTATTCAACTTGCAATTGAAAACACATGAGGTTCTACAACTATCAGTGACCCAACAGAATCAAAAAGCAGGAAGTGGTAACACCTTTGTTCTGCAGTAGGAAAATATTTTAATTGCCTAGATATTTGATTATGGCAGCAGAATTATGATTTAGCAGACTTTACCAGACTGTTCTGGTATTAACGTCTGTCAGTGGAATGGAATGAAAAGCATTAATAGTACCTTACTTACAGGCAAACTGTTTCTACTCATTTCTATGTAACATTCCATCCTCTGTTTCTCAAATTCCTTCATCAAAATTTTAAGATTGAGACCTTTTACCTAATGTTCTCCTTCTATTTCAATGTCATATTCTCATCGCACAACACAGAGCCCCTACTTTATACCTCAGCATTTCCCCTGATTTCTATAGGTCTTTTGAAAATGTTTTATTCAAGTACTGTATAATCCTACCACAAAAGGGCAATGATCATTATTTAATGGCACATCAGTACAAACAATATTGAGAGAATTGCTAAAGATTAAAAGTTCACAGTTAACTTCAAAATTTTAACCCTCAAGCTTGGAAAATGTATTACGCAGCTGTGAGTGTATATGCGCATGGTTTAGTATTGGTATCTTCACTGTTTTAAAATGTTTTATAACCTGCACACAAGCACTTTATTGGAGATCAATATCATCCATCAATAGCCAAACAGAATTCCTATCATAATCTGGTGATTGATTAATGTAATTAAAAGTGGGAAGCATAGCAACTGATTTTTTTTTTACTTATCCACACCTTCATTTTTTAATAACATTTATAATGTCAAGTGCTTACAGAATTTAATCGGATGAAGCCTTGTCTTTTCGCTCAAAAGAGCTAGGTTCAAACCCAGCAGATAGGACAACAATATTCAAAGCCTTTTGGCTGTTTAGGATCTTCATCAAATGAGTTTGGATAATTTGAAACCAGTAACTTCAGGTGTTGGCCCATGTTATCAAATTGGCAACTTCAGAAAACTGATGAAGGAAATAGAAAAATGTTACAGTTGGAGTGGAGTCACTCTATTAAAAATAGTGTTGAGGCACACGGCTGGGGCAGAATAGGAGGAGCTTTACTTTACAGCTGGGTCTGCTTGATCTGTGCTTAGTGCTAACACTGAGTGTCTGAAATGAGAAGGTGTTTCATTTCCTTACAATTATCTTCTTCATCTTGACAAGCACAAAGCTTATCAATCTTTTTGAAGGGGAAAAGGGAATTATGAGGACTAAAATTTGAACATTGCATGGGAATTAACGTGCATTGCAGCTTAGTTGTTTCTTTCCCAAAACAACTTTAACATCTGGCAAAAAAATATCCCGTGGTATGTATACACCCTGTACTTTTACCCTCTGATGGTCAGTCAGTTACAGATTCAGCATCCAAAGTATTTGAAGGAAAAGTAGTGCCCAAAAATTCAGAAAGTTATCTTGTTCCACAGATTAGTTTTGAGAAGGTGTAAATAAGGCCTAGAGAACATTCTGTTGGTCCACAAGGACAATCCCTGACTCAGAAACACTGTCCCTCCAGAGGTAACAACTTGGTAGCAATGATTATAAAATGAACAATGCATACATTCTTAACTTTCACTTCTACCTGCTGTATTCAAAGAGAAACATTCCCCTGTATCCACCTGAGGAAGAGAAGGACAGAACTTTATTAGCCTGGAGTGTATTGTTAGCATGTAAATGCCCAAAACTATTCTCCAGAGATTGACCAGATTGATTAAAGATTTTACACTTAGCAGTGTTCAAAACCAGATGCAGAATCAGATTTTGCTCACGTGACATCAAGATTGAAGAAGATTGAATTTGTACATAAGTACAATCTACTTTATACTGTAGTATTGCATCCAATGCTTTGGCTTTTGCTTGAAAATAACACTAAACTTTTTTTATGATGTGTGCTTTCTTTTTTTTTTCAAAACATTTTTATGTTTTTGAACCTTAAGTATTAAATGCCTTTTTATAATGCATCAAATGATTGTATGTTTGGTTTCACTGTACATGTTTGTGATCAGTGAAGTCAAATTATGTCATGATTCCATTGACTATTACGTGATGAGATGTGTAGTGTGTTTGCAAGAGTATAAAATAATTCCTGCAACTACAAATCTTCGTGTGATGCTTGGAAATAATCAGGGGTTTTGGATTTAAGTGAATTACTGCTGTTTGTGATGAGGTGCTGAAGCCTGGCTCTGCTCAGGTTCTCCATTTTTGTACATAATACATCTTGGAGACAACTCTGGTGCTCATAGGCTTGCTCATGTTCTAGACCATCAAAACAATGTTCATGATGGCTATTTTCGATATTGTGCCTCAACAATGCTTGTAGATATTCATCACTATATGCGTACTGCATAGGTAGCTCCCTTCTGACTGGGATGAAAATTGGATTTTTGATCATAAGAGAGAGACACAGCGAGACTGATTTTCACAGACTAATGTCTTGTCCCTAAAGACTTTGGAAAAACATTTAGCCTGCAAGTATTTCAGACCATTTCTTAAGTGAGCGCCTAGGGTATTCAATAAATGCCTGATTTAGGACCCCTCTGGGAAGTTGGTCTGCCCCATATAGAGGACATTGGACTTGCCCTACCCAGATTTTCTTGCCAGTGATTTTGTCTAACTGTGGTTATCACCAAAAAGGTAAGCTTGATTTAAACAATACAGATGCAGAGATGAGCAGGAGTGTCCATCCCTTGCCTTTTCCCTTCCCCCTGCCCTTTCCCTTCTCCCAACTGACCTCACCCCTCCTCATCTGCCTGCAATGTTTCCCCCAGCAGCTCTGTCAGGGTCACCATTGGTGAACTTTGTTTGCTTCTTAGATCAGGTCTATTTATAGACGACATAAGGAATGTACCAAAAGTGTGAGATGCATATTCTTTGTACTAGACAGCAGACTTAAAAGTTTCAAGGTTTGGAATATGTAACATTTGCATGAGTAATGAAATAATTACCCAATAATTTCTGCTCAGTCCAGTAACTAATGATAGCATTCAAATGTAACTGGATTTGTTCACTGTCGTTATATAGAATGCTCCATCTCTTCAGTCACAATCTTATATACTATTAAATATGTGAAGTGGTACCTCAGATCCTATCATTTTAGAGCGTTCTTGTTTCAGGTGAAATGTTTTATGATGAACGAGTAAAGTATCTCTACTTTTTTTCACCTTCAGCTTAGCAAACAAGCTCCATAATCTCTCAACAAGTGAGAGAGGAGAGTTATTCCTCTCTGCACCCACAGACCTCCGTTGTCTCCCAGGGCCACTGCAGAGAGGAAACGTTTCCATCATTTACATCTTTTCTGCATTTTATTTGCTTTTGCTTCTTAATTTATCCTAAATCTATCCCTTTTTGGCTTGAATCTTTATTCCTTTTGTCATTTAATCTTGCCAGCTGTTTCCCTGTCACAGATCTTTCATCTTATAATGTGAGATTTAGTCTCCTGTACAGTCATAAGCAGGGATTTCTTATTCCACTGACTTCAGGTCATTACAAACACTAGGGTTAAGTAAGGAAAAGAGAGCATTTATGTGGAAGTAAGTCCACATAAGGGTTCACACTAGTTGAGGAAATTGATAAAAGCTCACTGCAGGTGAAAGTGAAGACTGCAGATGCTGGACAACTAACTCCACCCCATACATGAAGGTGGCAGAGGCATTACAGAGTCTAAGAGCATTCTCATATATCTGTAAAGTCCCCTGGTTCCTGCTCTTTTCAATTCTTGTTCAGCATTTGAACACTGGATTAAATTGAGACCACGGAAATACTCCTCATACCTGAGAGCTTGCAAATGCTCCCTCAATCAGAGGTAGAGGGTAAGATCCTTATGAGTCTTTGTAGTGACTGGTAATTGACATATATCCTCTGTTTTCTGTCTTTTGTCCTCATGAGGACTAAGGGGTAGGAATATGGATTTGAGGACTCTTAAATGACACCTTGCTCCAAAGGCTTTACAGGTAATCCTGACTTTCTCCCAGAGATGGGGCAAGATCCTGTAAGAACAAGTCTTATCTAGATAGACATCTTGAGATAAAATCCTGTGGTCACCAGGTCATATAATTGATGTTGTCATTATCACCTTTACAGAAAGTTGTCCCTTACTGGGGAAGAGTTGAAACAAGATGTCTTCTCCAGTCGATTCCACTAACCATGATAATGGCATGTTTAAAGACACCTATGGGCATTCTCAATGGGAGACCAGTTGCCACTGAATTTGGCAATCTGCGTGGGTATCTAGTGTTCTACTTCGGTAATGATGAGGATAGCTCCCAGAGTTACACCAAATAGAATTATAGAATCCCTACAGTGTGGAAAGAGGCCATTTGGCCCATTGAATCTGCACCCAAAGAGCATCCCAGCCCTCTAACCTATCCCTGTAACCCTGCATTGACATGCTAATCCATCGAATCTGCACATCTTTGGACTGTAGGAGGAAACTGGAGCACTTGGTAGAAACCCACGCAGACACAGGGAGAATGTGCAAATTTCACACAGACAGTCACCCCCAAGGATGGAATGGAACTCTGGATTTGCCGCTGTGAGGCAGCAGTGCTAACCATTGAGCCACCCCGCCGCCCTGTTGGAGTTCTGCTACCTGTAACATAGAACGCTCTAACAATACCTGATATCAACCAATGGGAAATGACTGGAATGAGCACACTTGAAGTGGGTGGGACATGCACTTATCACAAGAGGGTTGGAATATAAAAGCAGAGATGTACTACTAAGACTTTATAAAGCTCTGGTTAGGCCCCATTTGGAGTACTGTGTCCAGTTTTGGTCCCCACACCTCAGGAAGGACATACTGGCACTGGAACGTGTCCAGCGGAGATTCACACGGATGATCCCTGGAATGACAGGTCTAGCATATGAGGAACGGCTGAGGATACTGGGATTGTATTCGTTGGAGTTTAGAAGATTAAGGGGAGATCTAATAGAGACGTACAAAATAATACATGGCTTGGAGAGGGTGGACGCTAGGAAATTGTTTCCGTTAGACGAGGAGACTAGGACCCGTGGACACAGCCTTAGAATTAGAGGGGGTCATTTCAGAACGGAAATGCAGAGACATTTCTTCAGCCAGAGAGTGGTGGGCCTGTGGAATTCATTGCCACGGAGTGCAGTGGAAGCCGGGACGCTAAATGTCTTCAAGGCCGAGATTGATAGGTTCTTGTTGTCTAGAGGAATTAAGGGCTACGGGGAGAACGCTGGCAAGTGGAGCTGAAATGCGCATCAGCCATGATTGAATGGCGGAGTGGACTCGATGGGCCGAATGACCTTACTTCCACTCCTATGTCTTATGGTCTTATGGTCTTATGGATGGGGAATGAAGAGTCTGAGGGGATATTAGGAGTGGTGTGGGGGGCGGGGTGTGAGTTGACATGGAGAGTAAGTTAAATCTTTTGAAATTACCTTTCAAACATCCACACGATGGTTCACGATTCCTTTGTGAGAAGCTTGCCCAAGTCCACAAACATTACAGATGGCTAGGAGATAACTACAGCCACGATGAAGCTGGCAAGATCGGGAATGCCAAATGTACAAACGGGTGTTAGTGAAAATCGGGAGGGGTGCCGAGCATGGGGATGTGAATCCTCGAACCAAGTCTTGTCCATAATTAGTAAAAGATCGTGGAATCTTACAATCTGGTTTGTTGATTCTGTTTCTCTCTTTGCAGGATTATGTTTCTTTGGGGCATACTGAGTGATATGATTTGAGGTTACAAAAACCAAACTTCAAAGTACACAGGAAGGGAAAGGTTTTCAATTTTCACTGAAGTTTCATAGACTTTCATAGAAACTCAGGGCAGGAGTAGGCCATTTGGCCCTTCGAGCCTGCTCCACCATCCAATATAGGAGAAAGTGAGGACTGCAGATGCTGGAGATCAGAGCTGAAAATGTGTTGCTGGAGAAGCGCAGCTGGTCAGGCAGCATCCAAGGAACAGGAGAATCGATGTTTCGGGAATGAAGAAGGACTCATGCCCGAAGCGTCGATTCTCCTGCTCCTTGGATGCTGCCTGACCTGTTGCGCTTTTCCAGCAACACATTTTCAGCCACCACCCAATATAATGAATGAAAGAATGATGTATTTATTGTCACTTGCATTATACAGTGAATAATACAGTGAAATACAGTGAAAACTTCAGCAGTTATCACAATCTGGCACCACTTTGAATAGTTTAAGAATAAAAAGGATAAAAGATTTAACTGAAAGAGAGTCCTGAGCTGACTCACTAATGACACCTTTTTTTTAAAAGATTAGATTACTTACAGTGTGGAAACAGGCCCTTCGGCCCAATAAGTCCACACCGCCCTGCCGAAGCGCAACCCACCCATACCCCTAACCTAACACTACAGGCAATTTAGCATGGCCAATTCACCTGACCTGCACATCTTTGAACTGTGGGAGGAAACTGAAGCACCCGGAGGAAACCCACACAGACACGGGGAGACTCCACACAGTCAGTTGCCTGAGGCGGGAATTGAACCCGGGTCTCTAGCGCTGTGAGGCAGCAGTGCCACCATCCCTGCTCCTGTGCCTTGCCGTGGTCTGAACCAGATCCACCAACATAGGGGTCGCTGCTCTTCGCTGCTGGGTCAACTTGGCCACTGCTGCCAATGCTGGTGCCAGGTCCCATGCTGACCCCACACTCACCCCACAACCAGCCAGCTCTGGCTCTGCTGCCACCTCAATAAATGCCAGGAGTTGCCACTCTGGGCCTATTGCAACCAGAAGTCCCTTGCTCCCCTGCCAGACCAGGCCACCGCCGCTGCTAACTTGCCAAGAGCCCTGTTCCGGCCGCCCTCCTCTGAGATGCTGGCACCGCCATCTTGAGAGGTTCACTGCTGCCGCCGCCTCCAATTGCTGGAGGATCTTTGCCACCGCTGCCACCACCAGCCCCAAATGCTGTGAGGATGTCCCTGCTGCTGCTGCCACTGCCACTGCCAACACTGCCTGTATGTGAAGTGGCTGAGCCATGGACAAGAGCCCACACGCAGCCCTGCTATTCCGCTGCCATCTTGAAGTAGACTCATGGCTGATCCTCTATCTTTATGCCTAATTTCCACATTTAACCTGTATCCTATGATGCCAATAACATCTAAATGATTATCTAGATCTTTCTTGAACATATTAAGTGACTTGGCCTCCACAGTCTTCTGTGGGAGAAAAATCCACAAGTTCACTGTGTTTGAGTGAAGAATGTTTCTTCATCTCAGTTCTAAGTGATCTATGCCATACCCTGAGACTGTGTCCCCGATTCAAGATTCCCCAACCACAAAAAAAATCCTCCCTGCATCAAGTCTATCTGGCCTTGGCAGAAATTTATATGTTTCAGTCAGATTTCCTCATCCTTTTAGATCCAGGTGAATACAGGTCCAAATCAAACCCTTCTCATTGGACTGTCCTGCCATCCCAACTTAGTCAACCTACACTGTATTCCCTCTCTGGCAAGTGTATAAGATAAAGATGTAATCATGAAATGTGGGTTTTGATGCCAAGGCAAATAATTATTATGCATTTTGTTCTATTGAGTGACATGCTGAGTCATTTTGACAGGCAATTAAGAGTGAACTACATTTCCAATGGGCTCGAGTTACTTGTAGGCCTGACCAGGTAAGGATGGCAGACTTCCATCCTTGAATGACATTAGTGAACCAGATAGGCGTTTATGAAACTGATCGATAGTTTCATTATTATCATTGTTGACCAGCTTTCAATTGCAGAATTTATTAATTTGATGTAAATTCCCCCCAGTGCTTTGGTGGGATTTGAATCCATATCCTTCGAATGTTAGCCTGGGTTCCTAGAGGACTAGATCAGTGACATTACCCTGTGGCACCTTCTCTCCATATTTTCTAATTTTTGATAATGTACTCCTGATGTGGAACCTCAGCTTCATGGTTTGTGAATAATAAACACTGCCTGCTCTCCATCATTGTTTGCAGTTTCCATACTAGGAACAGAACTGGATTGCAATGCCCTGTAGTTTAAAATTCTGAGTTTTATTTGATTCTCTCTGAGGGAGAAGTTTGACAGTCATTGATTTTCATGGTCCTTGGACCGATTACCTTCCTGAGGGTTTTGAATGTATTGGACTGGGTACGTGAAGATACAAGTTATTCAGCTTTAATGATTGGAATTACGTTCTCCATTTCTGACCAATTCTGTGTTACATCTGAATTATCTTACTCTGTGGGTTACTGAAGAACAGACTGAGCAATGTCAGGCACATTGCTCATTACACTAAATAGCAAGGGAGTTATATAAATCCAGATCCCACAATGATTTATTTTGTGTCAAAACATGTTGGCAACCTGTTTAAAAGCTGCATCTGAGTCTAGGCAGTGAGTATTGGGGCTAGGGAGAATTAATTCTTTACTTAAGCTGTATGGAGTAAAACCAAAACAGCTTTCACCATTTCAGCATTTAGATTTCAGCAAATGGAGACAAGGAGACTGATTATGAGGGGGAAAGTAGAGTATGGGTATAAGCCTGCAGGGAACATATAAACAGACAGTAAAAGCTTCTATAGCCATATAAAGATAAGAAGATCAATAAAGGTGACTCTTGGTCCCCTACAGTCAGAAACAGGGGCAATTATAATGGGGATCAAAGAGATGGCAGACCAATTAAGTACATACTTTAGTTCTGGCTTCACAGATGAAAATATAAATAACATCCCAAAAATATGGGGGAGCACAGACCCTAATGGGAAGGACGAATTGAAAGAAATTCATATTGGTAGGGAAATTGTGTTGGTGAAACCAATAAGATTAAAACAGATAAATCCTCAGGGACTGATAACTTTTATTCCAGAGTACTAAAGGAAGTGTCCCCAGTAATAGCAGATGCGCTTGTGGTCATCTTCTAAAACTCTAGACTCTGAACAGTTCCTCTGGATTAGATAATAGCTAATGTAACTTCACTATTTGAGGAAGGTTGAGAGCAAACAATGAATTATAGACTGGGTAGCTTGACAATAATAGTGGAAAAAATGCTCGAGTCCATTGTAAAAGCTACAAAGCTGAGAACTTTGAAGGCAGTGACAGGATCAGACAGAGCCAGCATGGATTTACAAAGAGAAAGTTGTGCTTGAGAAATTTGCCGGAACATTTTGAGGATGTAGTTAATGGAGTGGATAAGGGGAGCTAACCAGTGGACGTGGAATACTTGGACTTTCAGAAGGCTTTCTTTAAGGTCCAGTGTAAGAGATTAGCATACAAGATTAAAGTGCATGAGATTGATTCATTAATCGATTGATTGTCAAGTGTACTGAGGTATGGTGAAAAGCTTCCTTTATGAGCAACATAAGCAGATCATAGTAAGCAAGGATGTACAGATTAGAAAAACTTAGACAGAGGCTTACAGGTTACATTGCACAGGACATGCGCTAGGCAAGATCAGCATTATTTAGTGGCTAGAGAGTCCATTCATTCATCTAATAACGTCCAGGAAGAAGTTGTTCCTGAACCTGCTGGTGCGTGTGATCAGGCTTCTATAAATTCTGTCTCATAGAAGAGGTAGTAGGAGAGCATTACTGGGATGGGATGGGTCTTTGCTGGCAGACTTTCCGCAGCAGCAAGCCATGTACATGGAGTCCATGGATGGAAGGCTGGTTTCCGTTATAGTTTGAGCTGTGCACACCACTTTCTGTAGTTTCTTACAGTCCTGGACAGGCTGTTATGTGCCTGGAGAGTATGTTCCCAATAGTGTATCTGTAGAAGTTGGTGAGGGTCCTTATGGACATGCCAAATTTCCTGAGTTGCCTGAGGAAGAAGAGATGTCCTTGTGCCTTCTTCACTGTCATAACTAAGAGGCAAGTCCAGGACAGGTTGTTGGTTATTATCACTCCAAAGAACTTGATGCTCTCCCCTCTCTCAACTTCAGCTCCGTTGATGTAGATGGGGGGGTGTTCTCCTCCTTTCTTTCTGAAGTCAACGATCAATTCTTTAGTTTTGCTGACATTGAGAGAGAGGCTGTTCTCACTGCATCACAACACCAAGCCCTCTACCTCCCTTTTGGATGTAGTGCACTGAAATGGATTGAAAAACGGTTGGCAGGCAAGAAATAAAGACTGGAAATAAACAGGTCTTTTTCCAAGTAGCAGGTAGTTTTTAGTGGGGTACCACAGTGATAAGCTTGGACTCCATATATGCACAATATTTATTAAAAACATAGGTGAGGAAACTACATGTCACAATCCAAGTTTGCAGATAACACAAAGTTGGGTAGGAGAGTATGTTGTGAAAGGATATAGAGAGGCTTCATTGTGATTTGGACAAGTTAGGTGGATATGGAAGGTACAGTATAATGTGGATACATGTGAGATTATCCATTTAGTAGCAAAAACAGTGAGGCAGATTATTAACTACATGGCAATAGATTGTGAAAGGAGCAATGAGACCTGGATGTCCATACACCATAATGTGGAGGTGCTGCTGTTGGACTGGGATGGACAAAGTTAAAAATGATACAACACTAGGTTATAGTCCAACATGTTTATTTGGGAGCACTAGCTTTCAGAGCGCTGCTCCTTCATCAGGTGGTTGTGTTGAAAGTTCCAAAAGCTACTGGCACAACCACCTGATGAAGGAGCAGTGCTCCAAAAACTAGTGCTTCCAAATAAACCTGTTGGACGAAACCCTACTTTTGTGTGATTTTTAACCTTGTACACCATGTAGGTAAGGATGCACGGGTAGCAGGTGGTAAAGAAGGTACATGGTATGTTGACCTATGTAACAAGACAATAAGAATGTCTTGTTGCAATTGTACAGGGCCTTGTTGCGACTGTACCCGGAATATTATTTGCAGTTTTGGTCTCGTCATCTGAGGGAGGATGTTATAGCTCTTGGTCGAGTGTGGTGCTGGAAAAGCACAGCAAGTCAGGCAGCATCCGAGGAGCAGGAGATACTGCCTGACCTGCTGTGCTTTTCCAGCATTACACTCTCGACTCTGATCTCCAGCATCTGCAGTCCTCACTTTCTCCTGTTATAGCTCCGACAGAGTGCAATTAAGCTTTACCAGACTGATTTCTGTGATGGTGGAACTGATGTATAAAGAGAGACTGGATCAGTTCAGACTATATTTAGGAGAATTTAGAAGAATGAGGGGAGATCTCATAGAAATCAATAAAAATCTAACAGAATTAGACAAGGTAGATGCTGAAAGGATGTTCTTGATGACCGAGGAGTCTAGAACCAAGGATCACAGTCTAAGGATAAAGTGCATGGACAGAGATGAAGAGAAATTTCTTCACCCAGTGAGTTGTGAACATGTGGAATTGTTAAGACTGTTAAGACCAAAATATTGAAGACTTTCAAGAAAGATGTAGATATAGTTCTTAGGACTATATGGATCAGAGGGCACAGGAGAAAAGTAGAAACAGGGTCCTGAGCTGGATGATCAGCCATGATCGTAATGAATGCAGAGCAGGCTTGGAAGGCCGAATGGCCTAATTTTGCTCCTATGTTCTATGTTTCCATATCATTCACATTAAAATTTAACACCTTGGCTGCAATCCTCAGGGTCATGGTTCAAAGATCCCTGAAATGTGAGACTGTTTTCAGTCAAGGAGACAGTTACTTTAGCGAGATGAGCAATGCTTGGTGAGTGCAGTTCTTTCATTCTTAGGATGTCTGAAGAGGAATGACAGTGAAAAAAACTGTAGAGCAGACTGGGACTCACTCCGTGCTGGGGACTTGGATGGGACCGAATTTGTAAGGACCATTCAGGAGGGTTTCTTGACACAGTATCTAAACAGCACAATCAGGGGAGGGGTTATATTGGACAAGGTTTTGGGAAATGAGCCCGGCCAGTTTAGTGAAGTTTAAGTTGGGGAGCATTTCAGGAGTAGTGACCATAGCACCATGAGTTTTAAGATACTCATGGATAGGGATAATAGCAGTCCTAGGGTGAAGGTATTAAATTGGGGGAAGATGAATTACAACAATATTTGGCAGGAGCTAGAAAATTTTGACTGGAGGCAGCTGTTTGATGGTAAATCCACATTAGACATGTGGGACCATTTCAAACGGCAGTTGAAAAGAGTTCAGGAGAGGCACATTCCTGTGAGAATGAAGGACAGGTATGACAAGGTACGTGAACTGTGGATGACCAGGGATATTATGACCTTGGTCAAAAAGAAAAAGGAAGCATAAGTAAGGTCTAGGAGGATGGGAACTGATGAAGCCCTTGAAGTATATAAGGAAAGTAGGAAAGGACTTAAACAAGGAATTAGAAGGGCTAAAAGGATATATGAAAAGTCATTAGCAAAGAGGATTAAGGAGAATCCCAAGGCTTTATACACATTTATAAAAAGCAAGAGGGTAACCAGGGAAAGGTTGGTCCCCTTGAGAACAAAGGAAGAAATCTGTGTGGAGCCAGAAGAGATAGGTGTGGTCCTAAACTAATACTTCGTGCTGGTATTCACCAAAGAGAAGGAATTAGTGGAGGATGATCTCGGGGAAGGGAGTGTTGAATTTCTATGCCAAGCTGCTATTAAAAAAGAAGAGGTGTTATGTGCCTTAAAATGTATTAAGGGAGATAAGTCCCTTATGGGATTTATCACAGAATATTGAGGGAGGCAAGACAACAAATTGCTGGAGCAGTGACAGATGTCTTTGTATACGCTTTGACTACAGGTGAGGTCCCAGAGAACTGGAGAATATCTCATGTTGTTGCATCATTTAAGAAAAGTAGCAGGAATAATCCAGGAAATTACAGGCCTAGGAGCCTCAGGCCTAGGTAGGGAAATTATTGGAGAAGATCCTCAGGGACAAGATCTTTGCGCATTTAGAAGCAAATGGACCTATTAGCAATGGACAGCATGGATTTATATGGGGGAGGTCGTGCCTTACTAATTTGAGTGAGTTTTTTGAGGCAGGTGACAAAGATGATTGATAAGGGAAATGTGGTTGATCTTATCTACAAGGACTTCAGTGAAGCCTTTGACAAGCTCCCTCATGGCAGACTGGTCCAAATGTAAAGTCAGATGGTATCAGGGTGAGCTGGCAAGATGGATACACAACTGACTTAATCATAGGAGACTGAGGGTAGTGGTGGAAGGATGCTTTTTGGAATGGAGGGCTGTGACTAGAGGTATTCCACAGGGATCAGAGCTAATGCCTGCTGTACGTGATCTATATAAATGATTTGGAGGAAAACATGGCTGGTCTAATTACTACATTTTCGGACGATGCAAAGGTTGGTGGAGTTGCAGATAGTGAGGAATATTGTCAGAGCATACAGCAGAATATAGATGAGTTGGAGGCATGAACAGAAAAATGGCAGTAGGGGTTTAGGTACAGGTGGAAATTATCGTGAATGGCAGAACCCTTAGGAGTATTGATATGCAGAGGGATCTGGGTATGCAGGTCCATAGATCAGTGAAGGTGGCAATGCAGGTAGATAAGATAGTAAAAAAGGCTTAAGATATGCTTGCCTTCATTGGAAGGGGCATTAAGTTTAAGGATAGACAAGTTATGCTTCAGCTTTATAGAACTTCAGTAAGGCCACACTTGGAATATTGCATACAGTTCTGGTCACTATGCTACCAGGAGGATGTGGATACTTTGGAGAGGATACTTGAAAAGATTGACCAGGGTGTTGCCTGAGATGGGGGATTTTAGCTATTAAGCAAGGTTAGCTAGACTGGGTTTGTTTTCATTGGAACACAGGAGGTAGTGATCAACTAGGCGAAAGTGAGTACTGCAGAGGCTGGAGATTAAAGTCAAGAGTGTGGTGCTGGAAGAGCACATCCGGTCAGGCAGCATCCGAGGAGCAGGAAAATCGATGATTCGAGCAAAAACCCTTCATCATGGTGGGGAAGGGGAAATGAGAAAACTGGTGAAATCCACATTGATGTCATGGGGTTGGAGGATCCCGAGGCAGAAGATGAGGCATTCTCCCTCCAGGCGTCCAGTGGTAAGGAAGTGATGACGGAGGAGGCCCAGGACCTGCATGTCCTTGGCAGAGTGTGAGGGGGAGTTAGTGCGGGTGTCCCAGAGATGTTCTCTGAAACGGCCTGTGAGTAGGCGTCCTGTCTCCCCAGTGTTGAGGAGACTGCATCAGGAGCAAAGGATACACTGTGTGACATGTGTGGATGTGCAAGTGAATCTTTTACAGATGTGGAAGGCTCCTTTGAGGTCTTGGATGGAGGCGAAGGGGGAGGTATGGGCACAGGTTTTGCAATTCCTGTGGTGGCAGGAGAAGGTATCAGGAGGGACGGTGTGTTGTTAGGGGCTGCGGACCTGACGATGGAACGGTCTTTATGGAAAGTAGGTAGGGGTGAAATATATCTCTGGTGGTAGAGTCTGTTGATGTGATGTATACGGAGGTTGGTGGGTTGGAAGGTGAGGACCATGGGGGTTTTGTCCTTGTTGCGGTTGGAGGGATGGGGTTCCTCCCAACGCCTGGAGGAAGAATGCTTCATCTTCCATCTCGAGGCCCTCCAACCCCATAGCATCAATGTAGATTTCACCAGTTTCCTCATTTCCCCTCCCCCACCTTCCCCCAGTTCCAATCTTCCAGCTCAGTGCTGTCCTCATGACCTGTCCCATCTGTCATTCTTCTTCCCATCTATCTGCACCACCCTCCCCTCCGACCTATTACCTTTACCCCCATCTCCATCCACCCACTGCACTCTCAGTTACCTTTCCCCCAGTCCCACGCCCCTCCCATTTATCTCTCCACCCCGAGGCTCCCAGCCTCATTCCTGATGAAGGGCTTTTACCCAAAACGTCAATTTTCCTGCTTCTCAGATGTTGCCTGACCTGCTGTGCTTTTCCAACACCACACTCTTGACAGGAGGTTGAAAGGCAACCAGATAGAAGTTTATAAGACTGTGAATGGCCTTGATAGTGTGGAAAGTATGAGGCTTTTGCTCAGGATGGAGGCGCCAATTACAAAGGGACACAGGTTCAAAGTGCGGGGTGAGGGAAGAACTTTAAAAGAGATGTGTGAGACACATTTTTCACACAGAGGATGGTGAGTGCCTGGAACGCGTTGCCAGAGGAGGTGGTGGAAGCAGACACAATAGCAGCATTCAGGAAGCACCTGGACAAATACATGAGCTGGAAGGGCATACAGGGAGATGGATCCTGTAAGTGAAGACAGTTTTAGTATGGAAAGGCAAAATGTGGTAGCACAGGCTTGGAGGGCAGAAGGGCCTGTTCCTGTGCTGAATGTTCTTTGTTCTATTTCAAAGTTCCAAGTGAAGCTATATTTGTGGAGGTGCAAGGTTGTTTACAATGAAGAGTCCTTCCTGCTCTACAATTGACCCAATTGGCTTATAAGATGTGAGCAGTTATATCCTGGTGACTTTGGGCCTAGACACCCCAGGCCTGCTGAGATTGTCCTGCCCAGATTCAGGCTTACCCTCTTGCAGCAAGGGGAAGCTGTGGAGAAGGTAAGCACCTCTGCACTGTCCTGAGTAGAAGCTTCCGGGTGTCCTCTAGGTTGCTTCTCCTCCCTATCTGTTTCTGCTGACATCCCCCTGTCTCCTTTGGGCCGTGGCTTCCTGTTTTCAGCCTCCCTCCTTTTTTGAATAAAGGCTTATACTTGCTATTTTGAAGTCTGATGGAATCTTTTCAAAGTATAGCAAATTTTGGAAAAGTAAGACCAATGCATCTATTATCTCATTAGCCACCTCTTTTCAGACTTTAGGTTCAAGTACATCAGGACTCGGAGACTGGTCAGGCCCCAGCTCCATTAGTTTACTCAGTACCACCTCCATGAATGTTCGTTCTTGTATACTTTGACCTAACGGTTTTTGATAAGCGTTTGTCGACCACTCACATTGGTGACTTATATCTTTTGCTTGGAGCTTTTTTGATACAACTGATGAATGCAAATCAAAATATGATTGATTAATTATTTCAGTAACCTCTTGACCTAATATTGACTTGAGGACAATACTACAAATAAATTAAACTAGAAATGTTCTATTTCAAAATAGGAAATGCTTCCTTATTCCAGGTGGCACTGTTTGGCCTACTGGTTTATTGCTGTAATTTGCACAGATTTAGATTTCCATCATAGGATTGTGTATGAGCTTTGTGGGAGTTGGGAGATGGTTGTGGGTGGGGGAGCAAAGGATGTGGTTGCTAATGTCATGACATCCCTGAAGAACTAAGACAATGGATATTAGATGTGATCCATGCCTTTTTGGTTACACCTGTGTTCCTGTCCAACTATGGATTAGAAATTACATTTTCAAACAAAAACTTGATGTTTAAAATAAATATGTTGGCACTTCAGGTAAAGCACTGAACTGAGGAATATCATTTCAAGTCTTAATTAATCTCTTGTGTATTAGCTTTGAAATATTCCTAGTCAACCTGTTAAGCTTTGCAGGAGGGAGCACATGAATCTGGAGCTTCTGGTCCAGAGGTGGGACACTGCCTCTGCTCCACATGTTAGTTAACCTCTTTGGACATGTTATTTCACATCTCCATAGTAGGTTGTTCTTAAATCCAGATCTTCTTGCCCAAAGGCAGATAGTCCATCACTATTTCAGGAACCACTTCAATGTTTCGAGTATAATTTTGTATTGCAGCAACTTTGCCAGAAGATGGCAGTGTTGATTCACAACTGACAGTATATTTCATTCCCAACCCCCTCACAACTGTCCCCACCTATTATATACATTCCTCACCAATCTTCAGTAACCACAACCTTTACGGTATTTTCAAAACAGCAACATGGCCAGACAGATCAGAGTTAATCATTACTGCATGTGCAAATAAACTGTTTAAAATCTTCTTCAACAACAGGGCTAGATATAGAATTAATTTACAAAAAGAAAACACAAGCTTTGATTCTACTTACAATTTCCAACCATAAAGCTTAACACTTTGCCGTCTTCATTTTCAGAAAGGAAAGCTGAAAATAGGAGGCACTCCGATGTTTCTTCCCCGACAAATATGTTTTTGTCAAAGTATAGAAACGTATTCCACAAATTAAAAACAGCTTTCAAATAATGTGAGATTGTATTTAATCAACAAAGGAAGTTAAAAGTGTACAATATTTAATATGGAGTGAGTCCATTAGTTACTGACTGTTTTCTTTCTGCTGTATTTTTATTCTCTTACTGTAGTATTGTATAATATTTCTCCAAATTTAAGCTGGAGGAATGGCACCCTCTAAAATCTATCAATAGAAAAATGAATACTAATACATCATATTTATAATGAAGCACATTAAATTAAGATTGTGTAATATACAATAATGGGCCTGGGATTGTTTCAATGAGTTGCAAATAATTTGCAAAAGCCATGTCCATTAAAAAAATTAGTTAGCATCAATGTTCCTGTTCCTTTCATGGGTGAGATCCTGCTTCCAAGAACTGTGACCAGTCAAAGGACCAATAACTCCAGGCTCAACAGCACTCTACAAAGAGGTGGTCACTACTGGGACTGCACCTAACACAAGGGATGTAATATTAGACTTCACCCTCACAAGCTGTGCAAGTCAGACAAGTCCCGATGGGAGGAGGGGGAATGGGGTTGATGAGGACACAGTGGGAGTTGTTACTGCAGGGGTGACCATTACAACTTTGGTCATTCTGTGGGACTTATTGGGCATAAACCCTTCATCAGGAATGAAGGGTTTATGCCGAAACATTGATTCTTCTGCTCCTCAGATGCTGCCTGACCTGTCGTGCTTTTCCAGCACCACACTCTCGACCTGATCTCCAGCATCTGCAGTCCTCACTTTCTCCTCATTTTGTGGGACACAAAATACCTGATTAGGAAGAAGCCTGAGCCAGTTGGCCAGCTGCCAGGGGTTGATGTAGCGGGGTCCCACCCAACACTGGTACAATGCCAATGGCAATGTTGAGGACAGTCACTGAAAGTGGCAGAGGCTGTGTCATTGAAAACTTTTAATGTGGAGTAGATGGAAGTTTGTTAGGCAGGGAGAGGTTATTGGAATAGATGGGAATTAGGAAATTGGACACACACAGATCAGCCATGATGTTATTGAATGCTGAGAGATGCTTGAAGGGATGAACAGCATACCTCTGCTCTTAATTTATAAGTTTGCATGTTTGTAAAAGACCTTCAATTGACTATTTACGCAGCTCAGTTGCCTCTGAGTAGGGCATCCATCTCTGATGTTCCCTGCTGCTGGTGAAATGCCATGAAAGTGGGAAGGTGATGAAGAGGTCATCCCCTTGCCATTTTATGGATTCCTTTGCCTCCGAGCTCATCCCCAGTGAGCTGGTGATATCCAACCCACTACCCACAGCATTGTTTATTTTGGCATCTGTTTTCCCCCTTTAAATGGGTGCAGCATCATTGAATTTCTAGGCTAGGGTATATTTTAAAGCTCACAGTCCCCCAGCTCCACCCAATGCAGTATAAATTCAAATATTCTAGGTCAATAGTCATTGATGAATAATAAGGTCAATATGTTCATTCAGAGTTTGTCAATCCATTTTTCTGTTTTACTGCAGAATCAAACAGTTTCTTTGTTTATCATTTGTTCCATTGAATCATATAAACAACAAGTCAACAAATATTTAGAAAGACCCCCACCTCAAATTAATGGAGCCTATTTCAAATTAAAATCTGCTCGAAGCAAATGAATCAGAGAGAGAGGATTAACCCATTGCGGTTTGATTTGATTAAGTCACAGGAAACCTGCTGTGACCAAAACTGCAGAAATGCTAAATACTGTTCGATGTGACCTCTATATTAATTTATCCTCTACATTAAAAGATTGGAATGCGATGAGGGAGATTAGATTATCTGGTCACTTCATTGTATGAGTTATTTGATGACTTGAGAGGGTAATGAGGAAAAATAATATGAAAATACATCTTATAATGTTACATCTGCCAAAAAGTTGAAAGCTGGAATAAAAGATATAAAAATTTGTATAAGAGTATGATTAGATCTAAAAGGAACTTCAAAATGAACCCCACAGTAACCTTCAGTTATAGTCCCTTTCAGTCTTTTCTTTTTACTGAAATTGTTAATGGGAAGATCAAAGACTTCAGGCTGTAACATCATGTACTATTTATCAAATCATAATTCTTCCATATGCTGGTTAAATTTAATAAACTATGTCAGAAATTATGACCATTGAAATTAAATGCAACTTCTTTCATTTTCAAATCAGGACATTAAAAATAGAAGTTTGCATCTCTAAATGTTTGTCTTTTTACAATCCAAATTTTTCAAATTTATTACGTTTTCACTGACTCCTTTATTGCTTTACGTCCTCCTTAGAAGGTTGTCCTATTTAGCCAAGTCTATTCTTCATAATCTCTTTCTAATATTTCATCTCAATTATTGCAGTCATTGTAGGAATAGTTAGAGCATTCTCAATAATTCAAGGTCAAAGGAAACTTTTACAATGAGCACATGGTTTTCCCTCAGAGGTCAGTTTGACCTTTTCTGTACTTCCAGCCTAAATCCCTCATCCCACCCCAACACAATAGTCTTTCATTATCCTGCCTGCTTTATTCAGTCACTCAGTCATCCCAACCAATGCTCCTTGCCCAGTGTAGTTCCTCTATCCCTTCCATCCTAAACCATCCTCCAGCACAACCATACTCTGGCTACTCCAGCTCATATTGCTACCCAGTTTGGTCAGCTGCCTCAGGCCTCCTAATCTGTGTTCCTTCTTTCCCTAGGTCTCTGTGATATCTCTTCCAGTCTCCCAGTTCATTTACTCAGATCCACACTATCTCCAGCTGGCAGTAACAGCTTCCCACTTAATGATAGAAGCCGGATCATTGGGTTCAAACAGGTACAGCTCCATTACCACATGAATATTGCTACTTCTCTCTAAAACTTCGATTTCCCTAACCCAAGTCAAGACATTAATAATTTAACGTGCTAACTTTACAAACATTTGTTATAGAAAGAGATAATAGTGCATCGATGATCTGCTTCTGAAGGCTGGTTGCAAAAGATAGATCTGTAGCTGACATTTTTATATTTATTCAGAATTACAATCTGCTTCAACGATAATACCATAAATCATAAGAGCAGAATTAGGTCATTCCGCCTATCAGGTCTGCTCTGCCATTGCATCATGGCTGATAGGTTTCTCAACCCCATTCTCCTGCCTTCTCCCCACAAAGCTTCATCTCTTACAAATCAAGAAGTTATCTATCTCTGTCTTGGATGTACTCAATGACTTGGCCTTCTCACCCTCTGCGATTGTGAGTTCCACAAATTCACCAGCTTCTGGCTGAAGAAATCCTTGCTCATCTCAGTTCCAAAGAGTTGTACTACACTCTGATGCTGTTCCCTCAGCTCTTAGCCTTTCCAACTAGTGGAAATCTCTTCTTCACATCCAGGCCTTTCAGTATTTTGTAAGTTTCAATCAGATCTGCCCCTCATCCTTCTAAACATGATTGAGTACAGACACAGAGTCCTCAACCAGTCCTCATATGTCAACCCTTCATCTCCGGGATTATTTTTGTCAACCTCCTTTGGACCCCCTCCAATGCCTGCAGATCTTAGATACAAGGCTCAAAACTGTTCACAATATTACAAACACAGTCTGACCAGGGTCTTATACAAGTTCAGTGGAACCTCCCTGCTCTTGTATTCTACCCCTCTTGAAATGAATTCTAACATTGCATTTGCCTTCTTGATTGCCAACTGAACCTGCATGTTAACCTTCAGAGAGTACTGAACTAGGACTCCAAAGTCCCCTTGTGCTTCAAATTTCTGAAGCCTTTCTCATTCAGAAAATAGTCTATGCCTCAGATCTTTCTACCAAAGTCTATAAGCTCCCACTTTCCCACATTATATTTCATCTGCCACTTCTTTGCCCACTCTGCTAGCCTGCACAAGCTCTGCAGCCTCTCTGCTTTTTCAGCACTACTTATCCCTCCACCTATCTGTGTCACCTGCAAACTTAGCAATCATGCCCTCAGTTCCTTTGTCCAAATTATGAATGCTTAACATGAATCATTGTGATCCCAATACTGACCCCTGAGGAACTCCACTAGTCATTGGCTGCCATCCTGACAAAAAACCCTTTATCCCCATTCTCTACCTTCTGCCAATCAGCCAATATTCTATCCATGGCAGTACCTTGTCCCTAATACCATGGTCTCATATCTAATTCAGCAGCCTCTTGCCTGGCACTTTGCCAAATCTGAATAGATCATGTCTTCTTTTGTTTAACTTGCTTATTATCTCCCCAAAGAATTCTAGCAGATTTGTCAGGCGTGACTCAGCCCAATTTCACCATATTCTTCCAAGTACTCTGCAATCTCATCCTTAGTAATGGACAATAAAATCTTACCAATGACCAGGGTCAGGCTAACTGCTATCTTCTGCCTCTCTCTCTTTGTGTTACATGAACCATTTTTCCATCCTCTGAGACACTCCCTGACTCTAGTGATTCCTGAGCGATCACCACCAATGCATGTATAACCTCCTCAGCTGTCTCCTTCAAAACCCTGGGGTGTAGTCCATCTGGTCTGTGTGATTTATTCACTTTCAGACCTTTCAGCTTCCCAGCAGCTTCTCCTTAGTATTGGCCATGACACTCACCTCTGACCCCTGACTCTCTTGAAGTTCTGGTATACTGCTGGTGTCTTCCACTGTGAAAACTGATACAAAGTGCCTAGTCAGTTCCTCCTCCATCTCTTTCTGCCTCATTACCACTTCTCCAGCATTTTCCAGCAGTCCAATGTCCACTGTTACGTTTCAGATATCTAAAAATACTCTTGCAATCTTGTTTATGTCACTAGCTAGCTTACTCTCATATTTAATCTTCTACTTTATTTGTTCTTCAGTTGTCCTCTGCTGATTTTTAAAGGCTTCCCAATCCTCTGGCTTCCCACTAACCTTCACACTTTATATACTTGTTCTTTTGTTTTCATGTTGTCCCTGACTTCCCTTGTCAGCCATGGATGCCTTGTCCCCCTCTTAGAATGTTTCTTCTTCCTTGGAATTTCTGCTCTACCTCCCAAGTTACTCCCAGAAACTCCTGCCATTGCTGTTCCACCATCTTCCCTGCTAGGCTTCCCTTCCAAACAATTCTGGCCAGCTCCTCCCTCATGTCTTTGTAGTTACATTTACTTAACTGTGAAACCCAACACATCTTACTTCAGCTTTGTCCTCTCAGACTGCAGGGTGAATTCTATCATATTAAGTCACCTTAAGCAGCTTAATCAAGTCTGCCTCATTACACACCATCAAATCAAGAACTACTGCTCTGCAGTAGGGTCTACCACAAGCTGCTCCAAAACAATCATCTCGTAGGTATTTCATGAATTCCTCTTCTTAAGACTGATTTTCCCAGTCCAACTACATAAGATGGGTACTATCTGTATGCTTACATCATAAGCATATGTGTCATGACCTGACAGCTACATTTTAGTAAATTATCTATTTTGAGGGGTTCAACTGAACCTCAGTTAATACAGTGAGCCTAACTTACACACAATTTTTCTATGATGAGCATTTCATCAAAGCTTTTCATCTTGCACTCATCAGGACAATAGAGAAGAATATCAATGTAAAGACAACATTGTAATCTTTGTGAATCATCCTGATGCATGCAAGATGAAAAGCTTTGAGAAAATGTGGCTATTTTTCAGCATGTTCTGTCCTGCCAAGACCTAGTACAATAAAACATGAATGACACAAATTTGTCAAGCAGAGAAATCACACAAAAACTGTTTCCACTGAATTCCTGCCTTTAAACCATTTCCCATGTTTCTGTCTTTTGCCACTGAGCTCATAACAAATGAAGTGCTTGGATTTTCAAAGTTTCTGATATGGTCACAGCATTGTACCATCCTGAGTTACTCAAATGTTGTGTGAGACACACACACACACACACACACACACACACACACACACACACACACACACACACACACACAGAGTTAACTTTGAATTCTCTGCACTGATGCTGCCAAACCTACTGAGCTTTTCCAGCAACTTCTTTTTTTTAATGGCATAGTCAATGGCCCTCTTCTGAGAAGGAAATGTAATTAACAAATAGCTTTTTATTGACAATATCTAGCTTTCTTCTGCCATGAGCAATAACTTCAATTAAAGTGATTCAAACAGCAGCACAGCAGGACCACAGCAGCCATACACTTCTATAAGAAGAGTCATCGAGAGGGCCATTGATGTCTTAGCGGTATGTTTCATAGCTTGGTCAGGTCAGCAGGATCTCTGTAGTACGCTTTGCCAATAATTGTGGTTTGGGGCAACATGGTAGCTCAGTGGTTAGCACCGCTGCCTCACAGCACCAGGGACACAGGTTCAATCCCAGCCTCGGGTGACTATCGGTGTGAAGTTTGCACATTCGCCCTGTTTCTGCATGGGTTTCCTCCAGGTGCTCTGGTTTCCTCCCACAATTCAAACATGTGCAGGTGGGTGAATTGGCCATGCTAAATTGCCCATAGTATTCAGGGATGTATACATTAGGTGCACTGGTCATGCTAAATTGCCCATAGTGTTTAAGGGCATTGGTCAGGGGTAAAATCTATAGTGGTAGGGGAATGGGTCTGGGTAGGATTCTTTTCAGAGGGTTGGTGTGGACTTATTGGGCCGAAGGGCCTGTTACCACACTGTAGGGATTCTATGATATGTTGTCACAACATACCCATTCAAGAAAGATTGGATTTACATGCTGCTTCAAGGGTTCATCAGAACACATTTCATCATTTAAGCCCTCTCTTCTGTGTAACTGTTTGCTTTTAACCACCAACTTCCCTTTCTCTCACACTTCTTACTGAAGGCATATTCCATCAATCCACAGTACATCAGCCACCTTTGTTTCTTTGTGAATGGGGTGAGTGAGTCATCACTAAATAGTCTGCATAACTGTGACTTACGGTGTATATTCATAATAGCTCACATTCCATCTTAATACAGGTCCAGAATGAACACAAGAGAACCTCATCTTCCTTTGTTTTCCTCAGTGGCTTGTTTAGTGCACCTTTCCCTCATCCAACTCATTGCTTTTCCATGATACAACATGAGATCCAGGAAACAGGGTAAGTACTGAACTAAGTGAAATTCTAGTAGAATGGACCTCCAGCCTTGAGTGGTCTTCCTCGTGTTTATAGAATTGGCAGATTTTGTTGGAAAATCTAAGCTATTAAGAGGAATATTTAACAGAATTAATCTTGGAACTAAAACGAAAACGGTAGAGTTACTCTCCCACTCTTGAACTTGACCTTCTTGCAATTGCCTCATGTTGTCTCCATAATTCCCCCACATCATCTTGATTAACCCTCCATATCTTGATCATACCCTCTCTTTCTTAATAATCTGCTTCCTCCTTCTCAGTTGTTCTAAGCATCCCTTCCTTCTTGCTTATTCTCTCGCCCTCCCAAATGTGGCCACCTGGTCACTGCTTCAAACCAGGACCCACCTGGCAAGCACAGCCCGCTTTACAATGGTGAACTCTCTATGGAGTTTTATTGGTCGGTCATTGCAGGGACTTCCAGATGGTTGTGCACAAGACCAGCTGCAGGAACAAGTGTTGAATGACAGACTGAGTTCTCAGGGTCCCTCCCTTAGATTGGAGAACTCTGTGACTCTATTCCCTCTGCTGTCTCACTTACTTGACAACTTCCTATATGATAGCTGGTTATTTCTGCTCCTCAAAATTATGAATGTATTCATGAAAGTTAACTGATCCCTCCAGAGCCCAAAACAGAAAGGTAGCTCAGTTGAGCCAACACATTAGTTAACCTGGTTAAGGGTGGCCTGTTGATGTTTTCTATCAGGGTTTATAGCTTCCTCTTCGGTCCTGCATGTGTGCCATCAATGTTGGAGATGTTGATGGTTGTCCATTGGGAAGGGGCACCCTTTTCATTGCTATCTAACACTGCAACAGCTCCAGCAGGTTGTCAGTGAAGACTGAGATAAAGTCACAAAGTGCCATAGTCAGGGCCAGTGCCACAGTAAAAACTGAGCCTACCTTCCAGTCCTCCAGTGAAGAAAGCAGAGCCGATCTTTAATAGAAAAACAACAAGCAACAAACAGCTGGATATTGCCACCTTTGGAAAAGGATGACAATGAACAACTGGAAATCTGCAGGAAGGTTAACTCGATACTAGGTCATCTTATTTCATGGCTTTCTGTTCTATTTACAATCTTGTCTAACCACAAATCAAAATACAAAGCTGGTATTATTTGGCGAAAGATCAGTTGGTGCAGACATGCGTACCATGTGCGACATTTGAGAATGATTTGTGGGACTTTTGAAACTACTCTCGTAATGATTCATTGCTCATAGCACCATGATCCTGTTAAGCATCTGTTAATTTGTCCTTAGTTATACTTTAAAACTCTGACTGTATCTATTAACATTTTAATAAAGTCAAAATACTGCAGATTCTGGAAATCAGAAACAAACACAAGGAATGCTGGAGAAACTCAGTAGGTCTGGCAGCATCCATAGAGAGAGAAAGCAGAGTTAACTGCTTCAAGTCTGGGATGACTTTTATTCGGTTCAGTTAATGTGATAATTCTCCCTTTAATCAATCACCCTTGGAAAAGTTCTGGGGTCTTGTCTGGGCTTTAATAAGACTTACACTGCAGCTGTCTGGAACAATCAATACAGAAACCTGCCAATTAAGGCACATCTCATTTCTTTAAATTTCAAAAATGTACTTTATACATAAAAATATCTTCAAATATGTACATAGTCACTGAGGCAGTTCGGTTCTGTACAGTAGCATATGAAGGAACAAACAAATATTGGAGTTTGACTCTGTCCAACAAGCAAACAAAAGGCACTTCTTACTTGTGTAAGATTATATTTACATATATTTGAGGCACTAGGACGGTCCGTTAAGTGAATGGGCCCCCATTTAACTTCGGCAGAAGGACCTCTGACAGTGGTCTTTCCTCACTGGGTCTTGGCGGCAGCTAATCCAAGCTTTAGTGCATCCCTCAGCACATCTCATATTATTCTCAAAATGCCTCCAGATATCTCCCCACACCCTTCAAGCAGTAAACATATTCCTGATTTCCCTTTGGGTGACTGACCCCAATTCCATCCAGGGCTCAGTTGTATTTTCTGAACAGTTGAATTTGACAGGCCGGCTGCTTTTAAATGACTTTCATGGTCCATTTTGTTTTAGCTTTTGGATCATCTGAAGTCAATGGAAATACAACTCATGTGAGAGAGATAGAGCATAGGCGAACGATTCGCTGTCTGACTTTCCTCCTGTACTCATGGAGTCATAGAGTCATGGAGATGGACAGCATGGAAACAGGCCCTTCGGTCCAACTTGTTCATGCTGACCAGATATCCTAACCTAATCTAGTCCCTTTTGCCAGCATGTGGCCCATATCCCTCTAAAACCTTCCTATTCATATTCCCATCTAGATGCCTTTTAATGTTGTGAAACTTCAAACGGTTCAGAAAAGATATACAAGGATGTTGCCAGGGTTGGAGGATTTGAGCTACAGGGAGACGCTGAAAAGGCTGGGGCTGTTTTCCCTGGAGTGTCAGAGGCTGAGGGGTGACCTTAAAGAGGTTTACAAAATTATGAGGGGCATGGATAGTATAAATAGACAAAGTCTTTTCCCTGGGGTGGGGGAGTCCAGAACTAGAGGGCATAAGTTTAGGGTGAGAGGGGAAAGATATAAAAGAGACCTAAGGGGCAACTTTTCCATGCAGAAGGTGATATGTGTATGGAATGAGCTGCCAGAGGAAGTGGTGGAGGCTGGTACAATTGCAACATTTAAAAGGCATTTGGATGGGTATATGAATAGGAAGGGTTTGGAAGTATATGGGCCAAGTGCTGGCAGGTGGGACTCGATTGGGTTGGGACGAGTTGGACTGAAAGATCTGTTTCCGTGATATACATCTCTATGACTCTATGATTCTATAAAATGTTGCAATTGTACCAGCCTCCACCACTTCCTCTGGCAGCTCATTCCATACACATATCACCCTCTGCGTGAAAAAGTTGCCCTTTAGGTCTCTTTTATATCCTTCCCCTCTTACCCTAATCCTATGCCCTCTAGTTCTGGACTCCCCCACCCCAGGGAAAAGACTTTGTCTATTTCTCCTATCCAGGCCCCTTACGATTTCACATATAAAGTCACCCCTCAGCCTCCGATGCTCCAGGGAAGACAGCCCGAGCCTATTCAGCCTCTCCCTATAGCTCAAATCCTTCAACCCTGGCAACATCCTTGTAAATCTTTTCTGAACACTTTCAAATTTCACAACATCTTTCCAACAGGAAGGAGACCAGAATTTCATGCAATATTCCAAAAGTGGCCTAATCAATGTCCTGTACAGCCGCAACATGACCTCCCAACTCCTGTACTCAATACTCTGACCAATAAAGGAAAGCATACCAAACGCCTTCTTCACTGTCCTATCTACCTGCGACTCCACTTTCAAGCTATGAACCTGCACTCCAAGGTCTCTTTGTTCATCAACACTCCTAGGACCTTACCATTAAGTGTATAAGTCCTGCTAAGATTTGCTTTCCCAAAATGTAGCACCTCGCATTTATCTAAATTAAACTCCATCTGCCACTTCTCAGCCCATTGGCCCATCTGGTCAAGATCCTGTTGTAATCTGAGGTAACCTTCTTCACTGTCCATTACACTTATAATTTTGGTGTCATCTGCAAACTTGCTATCTATACCTCCTATTTTCATATTCAAATCATTTATATAAGTGACGAAAAGTTAGTGGACCCAATACTGATCCTTGTGGCACTCACTGGTCACAGGCCTTCAGTCTGAAAAACAACCCTCCACCACCCTCTGTCTTCTACTTTTGAGCCAGTTCTGTATCCAAATGGCTAGTTCTCCCTTTATTCCATGAGATCTAACCTTGCTAATCAGTCTCCCATGGGAACCTTGTCGAATGCCTTACTGAAGTCCATATAAATCACATCTACTGCTCTGCCCTCATCAATCCTCTTTGTTGTCTTCAAAAAACTCAATCAACTTCATAAGACATGATTTCCCAACATAAAGCCATGTTGACTCTTCTTAATCAGTCCTTACCTTTCCAAATACGTGTAAATCCTGTCCCTCAGGATTCCCTCCAAAAACTCGCCCACCACCAACGTCAGGCTCACCTTTCTATAGTTCCCTGGCTTGTCCTTACCACCTTTCTTAAATAGTGGTACCACATTAGCCAACCTCCTGCCTTCTGGCACTTCACCTGTGACTATCGATGATACAAATATCTCAGCAAGGGGCCCAGCAATCACTTCTCTAGCTTCCCACAGAGTTCTAGGGGATACCTGATCAGGTCCTAGGGATTTATCCACCTTTATGCATTTCAAGACATTCAGCACTTCCCCTTCTGTAATATGGACATTTTTCAAGATGTCACCATCTATTTCCCGACATTCTGTATCTTTTGAGGCTCTTGAATCCAAAAGTCGTCAGCTTTACATTACTGGAATTGCTATGGTTGAAAGGATTCTGGTGACTTCATGACAACTATTGTGAATATTACTAATGAAGGTTTGGAGCCAATATTGGCCCTAACATTACATTGATACCCTTTATTATGTCATGTGGCACTGCCACTATGCAAAATGGGACAGACCTTGAATAGATCTCGCAACTCAAATCTGGGTATCCAGGAGGTGCTGTAGGTCATCAGCAGCAGTGGAATTGTATTTAAATCACAACCTGGAACCTCATGGCCCAGCATATCTCTAATTCTTCCAATACCACCAAACTGGGAAATCAACCCTGCATTCAATGAAGAATGCAAGAGGGTATGCCAGAAGTTTAGCTAAAAACAAGGGCTGAATCTTATGTTTTTTTCTTTGTCGGTTTCATCAAACTTCACAGAGGGGTTCTGTCCATGAGGCCTAGTGACATCTCTCACTGTATCTTCCTAAACTCACCCATTAACCATCTACTCTGTCCTTCTGTACAATTCTGGACCCATTCTATCATCTTGGTGCAAATCCTGACTTACCAAAAGACGGGCATTGCTGCTGACTGTGCCATCATTAAAAGGCCACCGTGCATCTGGTAAGCACAGCATTCGAAAGCTATAGCTGGTAGGCATGCTCATAGGATAGACATTCTGAAGATGTCTGGAAAAGAGAAAATGGCACAGTGATTCAAAGAAAGGCCCTGATAGATAGGCTGGTTCTGGTAGATCCCAGAGGACCAGCAGAGAAGGCCAGGTCACCACACCCTGGCAGCCTGGGTTGCTACACCCCAGGCCAGTGCCATGTGTGCAATCTGGAGTAATGGCCAACAGTGCCCCTGGAAGGTCAATGACCTTCTCCACTGTGCCTGGGTAAGTACCGCACTCTTTTCTCTGGTACCACATCCTCATTCCACCTCTGCTATAGCATCCACCTCCCGCCAAGTTTCATGCTCCATCACTCTCACTATTTCATATTATATCTTCCTTCCTGTGCTCTCGATTCCTAACCCCCGCCCACCCTAGTCTTCCACCAATAACCTTCCATGGTCTCCACGCTGATGAGTCATTTACCCAGGACATCTCTTTCAACTGTCTGCACCAATACTCATGTCACCTACTTTCATCTCAGTCTATCCCTCCCTTTCTTTCATTCCAGGACAAAACAGACAATACAGAGTAGGAGAGTCAGGATGAGTGGAGGGGTGCTCAACTTTTGGACCCTCACCTGGGCGGAGAATCTTATTACTGAGACATCTATGTTCTGCCAACTCGATGTAAGTATGATTCTTTATTCTACTGCAACTTTCACATTAACCATTGCAGTCCTTGTTATCGTCCACTTCTAACCATTGGTCACAATGCCATCTCTCTCTTGTGCCTTGCAGGTATCGACAGGATGCCCACAGCCTCTATGGAGAAATGGTCTACTCATTCAGAAACCACCTGCTGAACCTTTAAAGAAGAGATGTCAGAGGCCTCAGAGAAAGCATGAAGGTTACACGCTTGAAGAACTCTAACAAATTTGTCCTTTTCTTTTCACAAGACCATGTTGACTCTGACTGCATTAAGCTTCTTTATTGTCCTGCTATTTCTTGCTTCTAATAACAATTGTTAGGCCATCTGTCCAATAGTTTCCTTCTTTTCACTTCCCTTATCTCTTGAAATTCTACCATGTTGTGAATGCTACCCCCAGAGAATCCTTAGCTATAAATTCTGTTATTAATCTTACCACATTATATGTTAGTAGATCTAAAACAGCCTGTTCATTTGTAGGTTCGACAAAGTACTGTTCTTAAGAAGCAATTCCCAATGAAAGTCCAGAAATTTGTCTTCCATGTCACCATTGTTTATCTGATCTGTCCATAGAATATGCAGATTAAAACCACCCATGACAGTTGTAGTCTCCTTCTTATACCTCTTAATTTATATTTATTTATTCCCTGGTTTATACTTACCCCACACTGAAACCTTCCTTTATTAACACTATCTCCTTCCCCTTTTTGCCTGGCATTCTAAGCATTTCCTACACATGGAGCTTCTCCACATCATTCATGTGGAGCTTAAGCTAAGCAGACACAGACCTGAGTCAATGTGTGCAATCCTTGCAGCTCTTCACTTCGAGTTTGCACCCAATCGGTAAATGTTTGTTACTGTGTCACTTCAATATGCCAGACACCAGTTAACTATGTAATCTTTCTGTTTATATTATGTTTTGTGTATTTATTATTTTGCTAGTGTTCGCTGGTTGGAGAATGAAATGAGTTGTTTTTGTTCAGTTGTTCTCAGGAACCTTGTGCAAGACCTCAAATGTGTGGCCAAGTGGATGATTAAATAGAACACAGACTCACTATTAATTTATCTTTATTTCCATTTATTTTGTGCCAAAATCATTCAGCTGCTTTCATTCAGGATGTGTTGGAGCTGCCAACAGAATCCTTGTCACGATTATCATGGAAACTACAACGGAAGTTTATCTGTGATAAACATATGAACCAGCTTCCAAAGTCTTGTACGAGAATCAGGCCCTAGACAAAAACATCTTTAGAAAATAGATTGTTTAGTCCCTTTGAAATGCAGGCTTCAGAGATGTGACATCACGGCCAGAAAGCAGCTGTTGCTCAAGCTGATGTTCTCCATTCTGTACATGATGGAACCCTCATGGTCCTGCTAACATATGGAAGTCAGTTAATCTCTCTTACAAATTATTAATCTCTATGACAAATTATTAAGCTACAATTTGAGCCACTTGAAGTAAAAAGTGAGAGAGGAGATAATTTCAAAACTCAATGCGACCTAAACTTTGGGTTAATTCCCCATCACCTACATTTTCCCCAGTTAGAATCCTTTGAGGAAGATTTGAAAGAGTGGTTTTAGAGATGGAAATATCCTTAGGGTATGAGTTGCCATCATCTGTATCACAGCATAACGATGCTATGAAGTAGTTACTGTGGTTACTGCCTGGCGTTAAAACATTGCCAAATTTTAAGTGTGTTTCAAATATTTAAAAATATCTCATTAGTTCTTAAAAATACCTCTGCATATTCTGTGGGCACTGTACAGTGAGATAGATGGTACAGAAACATACTTGATACTTTGGGACATCAAGAAGTAGCAGGGTAGCCCACTTGATTGACACTCTATTCACCACTTTGACCATTCCCCTCCTCCACCACCGATGCTCAGTGGCAGGAGTATGTACAATCTACACTGCAGTAACTCATCAAAGCTCTTTAGACAGCACCTTCCAAACCCAAGGACTGGGATAGCAGCTGGATGGGAACTCCACCTTCTGCAAATATTCTTCTTCAGTCATTGGTGATATTGTAGTGAGCATGTGCCTATTTTTCCCCAGTGTCAGTGAACTCTTGATCCCACAAAGAGAATCACTGGATGACCAAAATGATGGTTTTCTTTCGATTGCCTTTCTAAACCACAAACACCAAAGTTCAGTATTCCAAAATCAAACAATGAGCTTTGAGCTATATGGTAACAGGATGATTAACTGGGAAAAAAAGAAACATTACCTTTCCCACTACACAGCCCACTTCTTGTGCAACAATGAAGGTCTTGTCTTGGTAGCACACATGGTCATTTCTATGTCGTCATTCAGTTTCCTCATGTAGAAGGATGATTTGGGACATGGGATGAAAAGAGGAAAATGAAGGAAAAAAATTGGTTTTCACCTCAGGGACCTGAGTTGGAATCAAGCCCAAATGAATGGGATGTACTTTCTATTTCTCTCTCCCGAATGACTATGAAGGGCCCTGGGTGAAATGAATATGGCTGCCTGTAGTCACATTCCGTGAGTCCACAGCTGCATAAAACTGGGCTTATATTGGCACTAATTAGCACTGAAAAAGCAACAAGTTCCAGTGACCTTCACGAACTGCCTGCTTCGTTTTTCAGACTTACTGTTCTGTTGTGTTATAAGTCAAATGATGATATTTCTTTGGCTTAATGTTATCTCTTAAAAAGTAAATGCAGTACAATAGCAGCTCTGTACAGGAACAAAAGCCATGTTAGTTGTAACTGGGATAAATCAAGGACATTTAAAAAATCTGGCTAAGCAAACAGACTCCATCCTCTCTCATAGCTGTGGTTGGAATGGTTGTGAAATAAGACCCTTTGATTTGTAAAGACAACTGAATAACCAAGTACTAGTTACAATGCACAAAATAGTGAACTAAGATACTGTAACATGAAAGAAAACTCTTTAAGGCACAGTTCTTGTTTCATGGCACATCAATTTTCCAGTTTTCTACCCAATGCCATACTGCTTCCTGAAGGGAATAATACAGCAGAGTTGCTGAAAATTTAACCATCGCTGCTTAAAGGAAAGAAATAATGTTAAGTAACAAAGAGAAGAAGCAGTTCAAGTCGTTAAACTTCCCTGAAGGCTCGTCCCTGAACCCAACACCACCACACCCCACCCCACTCCACCGATCCCCACCACTCCTCCACCTACAGCACCACCACACCCCGCCCCCACCACTCCCCCACCTCCAGCATCACCATACCCTGACCCCCACTGCTCCCCCACCTACAGCATCACTGCACCTCGCCCCCCTCCACCACTCCCCCACCTCCAGCACCACCACACACACCCCCATTACCCCCCACCACTCCCCCACCTCCAGCACCACCACACACACCTCCATTACCCCCCACCACTCCCCCACCTCCAGCACCACCACACACACCTCCATTACCCCCCACCACTCCCCCACCTCCAGCACCACCACACACACCTCCATTACCCCCCACCACCCCCCCACCTACAGCACCACCATACCCTGACCCCCCACCACTCCCCCACCTCCAGCACCACCACACACACCCCCATTACCCCCCACCACTCCCCCACCTACAGCACCACCATACCCTGACCCCCCACCACTCCCCCACCTCCAGCACCACCACACACACCCCCATTACCCCCCACCACTCCCCCACCTCCAGCATCACCACACACACCTCCATTACCCCCCACCACTCCTCCACCTACAGCACCACCACACCCCGCCCCCACCACTCCCCCACCTCCAGCATCACCATACCCTGACCCCCACTGCTCCCCCACCTACAGCATCACCACACACACCTCCATTACCCCCACCACTCCCCCACCTCCAGCACCACCACACACACCTCCATTACCCCCCACCACTCCCCCACCTACAGCACCACCATACCCTGACCCCCCACCACTCCCCCACCTCCAGCACCACCACACACACCCCCATTACCCCCCACCACTCCCCCACCTCCAGCATCACCACACACACCCCCATTACCCCCCACCACTCCCCCACCTACAGCACCACCACACACACCTCCATTACCCCCCACCACTCCCCCACCTACAGCATCACCACATACACCCACATTACCCCCCACCACTCCCCCACCTCCAGCATCACCACATACACCCCCATTACCCCCCACCACTCCCCCACCTACAGCATCACCACACACACCTCCATTACCCCCCACCACTCCCCCACCTACAGCACCACCATACCCTGACCCCCCGCTCCCCCACCTACAGCATCACTACACTTCGCCCCCCCCACCACTCCCCCACCTCCAGCATCACCACACACACCCCCATTACCCCCCACAGCTCCCCCACCTCCAGCATCACTGCACCTCGCGCCCCGCCACTCCCCCACCTCCAGCATCTCCATACCCTGACCCCCACCGCTCCCCTAATTCCAGCACCACCACACCCGTCCCCATTCCCCCCATTGCTCCCCCACCTCCAACACCACCACACCCCGGCCCTGCTCCCCCCCACCGCTCCCCCACCTCCAACACCACCACACCCCATCCCTGCTCCCCCCCACCGCTCCCCCAATTCCAGCACCACCACACCCCGGCCCCACTCTCCTGCATCGCTCCCCCGCCTCCAGCACCACCGCACAATACCTCCACTCTCCCCCATCACTCCCCCACCTCCAACACCACCACACCCCATCCCTGCTCCCCCCCACCGCTCCCCCAATTCCAGCACCACCACACCCCGGCCCCACTCTCCCCCATCACTCCCCCACCTCCAACACCACCACACCCCGTCCCTGTTACCGCCCACCACTCCTCCACCTCCAGCACCACCACACCCCGCCCCCACTCTCCCCCACCTCCAACATCACCACCACACCCTGCCCCCACTGCCCCCACCTCCAACACCACCACACCCCGTCCCTGTTACCGCCCACCACTCCTCCACCTCCAGCACCACCACACCCCGCCCCCACTCTCCCCCACCTCCAACATCACCACCACACCCTGCCCCCACTGCCCCCACCTCCAACACCACCACACCCCGTCCCTGCTCCCCCCCATCGCTCTCACACCACCAGCACCACCACACCCCATCGCAGCTCACACCCACCACTTCCCCAGCTCTAGCACCACCACACCCAGTCCCAGCTCCCCCCCATGTCCTTTTGGATCGCACCTGGCCTAATTCTATTCCATTGGGTATTATGCAAGTTTTCAAGCAAGTCACTGTCCTTATTCCCACCTCTTGTTCTGTAAACAGGCTGAAATTGCATTTGGCCCCTTTTTAAATAGTAGTGTCAAATCTCCCTCTACCTACTTTTGCTTGGGGACTCTGAATTGTAAGGAATGCAGCAACATTAATGCAAGTGTGAAACCAGAATATAAGTCTACTTCACACATTCTTCCAAGTTGGAGTGGGTTAATTCACAATTTAAACACAAAAAGAGAGATTAAATCTAAAAGGATAAAGAGACTATTAGTTTTGCAACAAATTAAGTACAAAAACCTACCTTTTAGGATATAGTCCAAAAGTCCAAAGCTGGATTGAACAGTCTGGAATTCCTTTCTGGGGCTGGTTGATTGACTATCTGCTAGTTCGAGATTCATAGACATTTTCTTCCTTTTGAAATTCTTTCGAAGGCCTTCTGAAGAATACTATTGGAATGTATTTTCTGTTTCACTATTTGAGGGAAGAAAGCTGATTACTTGCAGAGCGTGTATATGCAGACCTTTGGCTGATTTTTACAGGCCTGAGGCCTTTCCTTTGTAGCCTGGAGTTAAGGGTTTTGATATCATCAGTCGATAGTATATGATGCAGGGTTGACCTCCTAAATGACTGTTATTTCAAATTCTATGGCTAAAAAGCAGTGGAGGTCAGCAGTTCAGCATGATAGAGTGACAAGCTACCTTTGGGGGATGGGAGGTGTCGGTTATCCATTGAGAGAAAGGCTTGCATTGCAGATATTCAGCTCTCTCCAGCCCATCACAGAAGTGAAACATCATGACCAACTTCTTATAGGATAGGGTAACTTGTAATTCTATTATGTAAGTGTTTTCTTGGTTACATTTTGTGCAGTTATACTACAATAATTAGCATTCCAGTTGCATCAGGAGGTCCATAAGGCATTGATTGCCCAGCTGATTTTTGACTTCTGAGAAGCTTCTGGAAGGTTGCTGGCAGTTCAGAGAAGGTAGAGTGTGGTGCTGGAAAAAGCACAGCAGGTCAGGCAGCATCTGAGGAGCTTGAGAGTCGATGTTTCGGGCTTAACCCTTCATCAGGACTGGGGTGAGGGGAAGGGGGTGCTGAGAAATAAATGGGGGCAGCTGGGGCTGGGGGGAAAGGTTGTTGAGATGCTGACAGGTGGGCGGAGCTACCTCATGAAGGATTATGCCTGAAACATCAAGTCTTGCTCCTCAGATGCTGCCGTCCAACCTTCACCCACCTAATGCCATCCCAACTACCTTTCCTCTCGCCCCACCCCACCTCCTCCATTTATTTCTCAGCCACCATCCTCTTCCCTAGTCCTGATGGAGGGTTAAGCCTGAACCGTGTCCTGTATTCTGTTGCTCCTCGGATGCTGCCCGACCTGCTGTGCTTTTTTCAGCGCCACACTTTATCAACTCTGACTTCTCCAGCATCTGTAGTCCTCAGTATCTCCTAGTTCAGAGAGGGTTCACTCAGATGATCACCCCTACAGAGGGATTGTCTTATGAGCAAAGGCTAAACAGATTGGGATCAGACTCACGGGACTTTTGAAGAATGAGAGGTGATCTCATTGAGACATATAGGATTATTATTGGACAAGGAAAATGCTGAGAGGATGTATCCCCTCATGGGAGAGTCTAGGACCAAAGGGCATAGTCCCAGATTAAAGAGGCACCAGTTTAAGACTGAGGTAAGGAGGAATTTCTTCTCTCAGACAATTATGAGCTTTTGGAACTTCTTAACACAGAGAACTATGAAGGCAGAGTCCTTGTGTATATTTAAGGCTGAGATAATCAAATTCTTGATTAGCAGGGAAATCAAGAGTTACAGCATAAAGGTAGGAAAGTGAGGAATGTCAGATTGGCCATAATCCTATTGAATAGCAGATCAAACTCGAGGGGCAGAATGGCCTACTCCTGTTTCTATCTCCTATTTCTTACCAAGCAACAACACAACCCCATGGGCACTAGCTTCATGTACCCCTCTTGCGCGAATACTGATATTTAATATTTGCCAGTCTCTCTTAGTTTCCTTATGACACCTCTCCAATCCAGTTGCAGGTTGTTTCGAAAATACTGACCTGCATTGCAGGACATGACAGCGACTGGCATTGAAAGGCCACTGCAAGGACACTTTGCACACACAGATCAATACTCAGCTCATTGCCTGGACCAGACTCTATTTCAGAGTCTTCGCACTTGTTCATTTAATGCCTACCTAGCAGCACCCATACCTTTCCTTGCCTGTACACGTGGTAGTGCTTCAGACAGAGTCTAAACACTATCAGTACTGTTGTATTGTGAGATATTGCTCTTTGCACAGATATATAGACTGTTTGTCAGAAGGGATCTGTCTGGGTTGACAGGGGAGATATCTTGCTCGATGCCACATGGAGACATCAGTTCAATACCTACAGAATGTGTCAGATGTCTGTGCAGCAAATATCCTGCTTGTTTATTCAACTAAATGGTCAAAAATGGGTGGGGGTTAGTCCTCAGTCCAGTAATGGAGGTTGCTATTGGTCAGGGAGTTTCAGCTGGTTAGGTGGGTTAGCCACATTAAGTGCAAGGTTAGGGTGGGGGCTTGGGGCTGAGTGGGATGCTTTTCCGGGAGTCAGTACACACTTGATGAGTCAAATGGCTTCTTTCCCACTGTAGGGATTCTAGGATTATAATGTGGCAGGATTTTCCCAAAAGAGGTGATGGAGGGCTATCACCTGTTCTGTAGCTGTTGAGCAAGGACCTATAGTGCTCTGGAAATGAACTCATTTTCTGTCTTTATTCTGCATTCTAATGTTGTCAGGCATCTTTCTTTCTCAACAGTTAACAAAATGTTTCCAATTATTTGGACTGCATTGTAGTTTTGATTTTTCTTTGATTCTTAACAACACAGACATCTTGCGGCATTTCAGTTCTGAGCAGCATCAAAACTCTTCATTGCTTAAAAATAGTGACCTATTGGATGCTGAACTCAGAGTTCCAACATTGAAATAAAGTACAGAAACAAAGAGTAAACCACAGTTAACCATGTCATAAAAGAATCTTCAATCTGTTCCACATGTTTTCACACATTTCATGTGTAATTTAAATGCTAGTCGTTACACCTCCCAGTTGGGGTTTTCTTTGTAAACAGTGAACTGAAATAATAAATGATATGTGATCCTGAGGATAGAACCCTTCTTAGAAACCAACCAATACTTTTCTGTGACTCTTGGTGTCCAATCTCAATTTCTAAGTTTATGTTTCATGAGCCCAAATAATTGACACAATAGAGCTTCAAGCCTTAAGCCCAGCATTTTCCCAGTTTGGTATATGCATCTTAGGCAATCCCTCAGGATTGTGGATAACATGCTTCCACTTTAGTTTAATATCTTGTGAGAAGTCCCTATCTGAGTGTCAGGTTATGAACAGAAAGGCACAATCCAGGAGACCATTGCTGAGGCCTATTTAAGTGCCAAGTGATCATTCCAGCCATTTGAGTCTCACCTTCAGGAGCAGGATGGTCCACTCAAGTTAGTTCAGGTCACTGCATGACTAATTTGTTATTTTTTACCTCTGCTTCCTTCTTAGGATTCCTTACTGGAGTCAGGAACCATCTTTTCAGTAGATAACCCTTCTCACAAAGAGTCCAACGTTGAAGACATGAAAAGTTTGAGTATCTGGCTGGGTTGTGATTGCTTTCAGAATTACAAGCAGTAATCTGAAGGATCTAAAAAATGGTGGCCAAAAGGATGTTAATGGAATACATTGACAATGTTCCTGTTAAATGAAGGCCACTGGCTGGCCACTTTGTTCACAGGTGTGCAATCTAAGAGACCTTCCTCATGGGGGGAGTCTAGCAATGATCCTTAATTCCCTGGACATTCCAGACTGATAATGGATGTATTGGTCAACCCATCTCAAAAGGCCACCGGTCACCATCTTGTTGTCATGATCTGCTCCTGATTGTGAGATAGCGCACATGTCCTGAATAGAATGAATTATGGAAGTTAAGGACCATGGTAACCTTCACCCACCCTGGCATTGGAAATTGACAATGGGGAATCAATTCTTCTGCCAACATAGCTCAAAGATCTGTGACAGCCTCATAGAGGTTGCGCAGTCTTTGCGAAGTCTTTGGCAACACTATTTTTCTGACATTTGGAGGTTAGTCATCCTCTGTCTATATACCCATGGTAGAGAGTATAAGACCATAAGACATTGCAGCAGATGTTAGACCATTCAACCCATCGAATTTGTTCCGCCATTCAATCATGGCTGATAAGTTTCTCAATCCCATTCTCCCGCTTTCTCAGGGTAACCCTTGATCCCCTTGACAATCAAGAATCTATCTCAGTCTTAAATATACTCATTGACCTGGCCTCCACAGCCTTCAGTGACAAGCCACTCTTTGGTTGAAGAAGTTTCTCCTTATCTCCATTCTAAATAGTCTTCCCTTTACTTTAAAGCTGTGCCCCTCAGTCCGAGTCCCTCCTGCCAATGGAAACATTTTCCCAACATCCACTCTGTCCAGGCCATTCAGCATTTCAATTTGATTCCCCCTCATCCTTCTAAACTCCATTGAGTATAGACCCAGAGTCCTCAAACTTTCCTCATACGTTAAGTTTTTCATTCCTGGGACCATTCTCATGAACCTCCTCTGAACACGATCCAGGGCCAGTACATCCTTCTTGAGATATGGGGCCAAAACTGCACACAATACTCCAAATGTGTCCTGACCAGAGACTTATAGAGCCTCAGCAGTACATCCCTGCTTTTATATTCAAGTCCTCTCAAAATAAATGCCATCATTGCATTTGCCTTCCTAATTATTGACTCAACCTGCAAGTTTACCTTGGGAGAAACCTGGACTAGATCTCCTAAGTCTCTTTGCACTTCAGACTTCTGAATTTTCTCCCCATTTAGAAAATAGTCCATGCCTCTATTCTTCCGACCAAGATGCATGACCTCACACTTTCCCACACTGTACTCCATCTGCCACTTCTTTGCCCACTCTCCTAATCTATCTGAATCTTTTTGCAGACCCCACCCCCCCCATCTCCTCAATGCTGCCTGTCCCGCTACCTATCTTTGTATCATCTGCAAACTTAGCCAGAATGCCCTCAGTTCCTTCATCTAGATTGTGAATGTATAAAGTGAAAAGTTTTGGTCCCAAAACTGAGTCTTGCGGAACACTATTCATCACTGGCTATCATCCTGAGAAAGATCATTTTATCCCCACTCTCTGCTCTCTGCCAGACAACCAAGGTTCTATCCATGCTAGCACCTTGCCTCTAATATCATGGGCCCTTATCTTACTCGGTTGCCTCCTGTGCAGCACCTTGTCAAAGGCCTTCTTGAAGACCAGATAGATAACATTGATTGGCTCTCCTTCGTCTAACATGCTCAGTACTTCCCCAAAGAATTCTAGCAGATTTGTCAGGCATGACCTCCCATTGATGAAACCATACAGACTGCCTTATTTTACCATACATTTCCAAGTATTCAGAAATCTCATCCTTCACAATAGATTCCAGTATCTTACCATGAATGAGGTTGGGCTAATAAGTCTGTAATTTTCCGTATTTTGCCTTACTCCCTTTTTAAACAGGAGTGATTCCTGAAAGATTCCTGTCATTTCTTCAGCTATTACCCTTAGAACTCTGGGATGTAGTCCATCTGGTCCAGGTGACTTATCCATCTTCAGGCCATTCAGTTTTTCAAGCACCTTTTCTTTAGTGATGCCATTATACTCAGCTCTTCCCTCTCTGTCTCTTGAGGTTTTGAGATATTACTTGTGTCTTCCACCATGAAGACAGTTGTGAAGTAATTATTCAGTTCCTCAGCCATTTCCTTGTTCCCCACTACTATCTCTCCAGCATCATTTTCCAGGGGCCTAATGTCCAATTTTGTCTCTCTTGTTTTATATATCGAAAGAAACTCTTACAGTCTTCCCTTATATTGCTAGCTAGCTTACCCTCATATTTACACTTCTCCTCCTTATTTCTTTTTATGTTGCCCTCTGTTTGTCTTTGCAGGTTCCCACTGCCCTTCGCCACATTATATGCTTCCTCTTTTGCTTTTATGTTATCCCTGACTTTCCTCGTCAGCCACGTTTTACTCATCCTCCCTGTCCCATGTTTCTTTTTCCCTGGGATGAATCTCTCCTGAATTACTCCCAGAAACTCCTGCCATTGCTGTTCCATTGTCCTTCCTGCTAGACTCCTCTTCCAGTCACTTCGACCTGGCTCCTCCCTCATGCCTCTGTAGTTGCGTTTATTCAATTGTAATAGTCATTACCTCTGATTCCATTTTCTCCTTCCCAAACTGCAGAGTAAATTCAAACACATTATGGTCGCTGCTTCTTAAGGGTTCCTTCACCGTAAGCTCCCTTATCGAGTTTACCTCGTTGCAGAACACTAATCCAGTTTAGCCTGTTCCCTAATGGGCTCCACCACAAGCTGCTCCAAAATGCCATCTCGTAGACATTCCAGAAATTCTGTTTCTTGAAATCCACTACCAACCTGATTTACCTAATCCACCTATATATTGAAATCCCTCATGTTCACTATAACTTTGTTTTTCCAACATATCTTTTCTATCTCCTGGTGCATCTTGTGCCCTAGCTCCTGATTACTGTTTGGAGGTCTATACATGACTGCAACTATGTTTTTTCTCACCTTTGCAGTTCCTCAATTCTACCCACACAGATTCTTACTATTGAATTAATTTCATTTCTTACTAATAAGGCAGCACCACCCCTTCAACCCACCTGCCTATCTGTTTGATAGGATATATATCCTTGAATATTCAGCTCTCAGTCCTGATCCCCTTGCAGCCAGGTTTCCGTGATACCCACCACGTCATACCTGCCCATTATGATCTGCGCTACAAGCTCATTTCCCTTATTCCTTATACTACATGCATTCAGATATAAGACCTGCAATCCTGTATTAACTATTCCTTTTCTCATTGTCTTTTCTTTGTCCAGTGTGCTTGAAGTTTGATTGCTAACTTTTTCTGTACACTCTGTCCTATTTGTGTCTTTGCTGGAGACTTTAGTAACCTCTCCTGAGTTCTGCACTGTTACTTCATCCTTTAATTTGGGTTTTCTAATTTCCCCTATAACTGAACCCCCCAACACCCATCTCCTTCCCTCACTGACAATTGCTTGCAGTCTCCTCCCCAGGAGCTTTGTGCTAATTTGCAATCCCGGGGTTAGCCAATAGATTTCTGATGCCTGGGTCTGTGTGACTACAGCCCCTTCCCTCATAGGAAGACCCACCTGTGGGCACAATGACAATAGCAGGTTGGCATTATTGGTCTCAACACACACTTTACTAGATCCATCCTCCAAATGTCCCAACCAAACCTCACCTCAATCCATCCACATCCCAGCAGCAGTCAGATGGCACTGTGGAGAATCAATCTCAAATCCCTGGCAACTGACCTTTGACATCTTTGGTGTTCTAGGTTGTCTGAGGACATGCATGCCCCACCGTGTTGGCTGCCTAACACAGCAGTGATGCTGGCAGTTGTTCTGACCTCCCTGGATTCTGACACCTTCAGACTCCTGCACCTTTGCTGGAAGATTTGAAACACTTTAACTATATCTTTAATTATCTCAGTGATCTCTGGATCACTATTTATCCGAAAGAGCACGCCATTCACATTTAGCTTGCTCCACGGTGCTTATAAAACCTAGACCTGACACGATGGCCTTAGAGATCTGTGTTGATAATGTTTCCCCCACACCTGCTTCTAATGCTGTCCTGTAGGGTCCTGATTTCAATCAGTTATGTCCTAGTTTTTAAGTGGTTCGAATCACTCCAGATCTTTGGTTCCGGACACTGGATTTATTTCGGAAATGTGAAATGAAGAGGTGGTAATTAGGTGTTTCAGGGCAAAAGAAACTCTGTGTTTAATTAAAATACAAAAGGTAAGTATAATACAAGAAAAATGGGCAAGACAATAAACAATGAAATTGACACAACTAATTATACAGAGAACAATAATATTTTAAATTACGCTGTGTATTAAGATTAACACTATTAGAATCTTATCCTACTGGCATACACAGAAAACACCAGTATTTAATTACAGAGTCTTCAATCAGAATTTCTACCCTGGGGTCTCAAAGCACTTTCACCTCCTGCCTTCCTCTCCCTGGTTGGGAGGAACTTTGGGGGCTCGGGGGTTTGAGCTCACCACTGAGAAACACAGTTTTGAAAAATGCCTGACTGTTCCTGCTTGACGTAGTCAGGGCCTGGATGAAGACTTCGAGCTGTGTAGGTTTTTCAGTTTCCTGATGCAGGAAGCTGTGTTTTGGATCTATCAGGTAAGTACCTGGTTTTCTTTACTTTCTGCTGGTTTTACAGACCCAGTTTTCACCTCAGGTTGTGTCTGAGGCCCGTGGTGTTGGTTGTGTAAGTTGGTTTTCAGAGTTTGTTGGTTCTTGGTTCTGCTGCTCGCGGTTGGTTGTCATTGGTTCTCTTGGTTCGGAGCAGACCTGTGGAGAAAGTGAGGACTGCAGATGCTGGAGATCAGAGTTAAAACATGTGATGTAGGATTCCTGATGAAGAGTTTATGCTCAAAACATCGACATTCCTCTTCCTCGGATTCTGTCTAACCTGCTGTGCTTTTCCAGCGCCACACTTGCTGACACAGAACAGGCCTGCTTCTGGTAGTTCTTGCTTGGAAGCTCTCGGATCATTTTTAGGTTACTCTCAGATTGTTCTAATTATACGGATTGCAGGCCCATTATCTTTGCATTCCATTGTGTTTGTGGCATTTCCTTCTGAAGTCGATTGGTTTCCCTGATCGTTAAGAGCTTGTGTGAATGGATTTCAATTGAAGTTGAATGACCGCTACCTCTGTAGCCCGAGATGTAAAAGTTGTCTTGGGCTAGAGTCTAATAGTATTGATTGATTGCCATTTTAGAGTGGAGTCATAGAGTCATAGAGATGTACAGAACGAAAGCAGACCCTTTGGTCCAACTTGTCCATGCCAACCCGATATCCCAACTCAATCTAGTCCCATTTGCCAGCACCTGTCCTATATCCCTCCAAACCCTTCCTATTCGTATACTCATCGAGATGCCTTTTAAATGTGGCAATTGTACCAGCCTCCTCCACTTCCTCTGGCAGCTCATTCCATACACATACCACCCTCTGTGTGAAAAAGTTGCCCTGTAGGTCTCTTTATATCTTTCCCCTCTCACCCTAAACCTATGCCCTCTAGTTCTGAACTCCCCCACCCCAGGGAAAAGACTTTGTCGATTTATCCTATCCCTGCCCTCATGATTTTATAAACCTCTATAAGGTCACCCCTCAGCATCCGACGCTCCGGGGAAAACAGCCCCAGCCTACCTCTCCCTATAGCTCAAATCCTCCAACCCTGGCAACATCCTTGTAAATCTTTTCTGAACACTTTCAAGTTTCACAACATCTTTCCGCTAGGAAGGAGACCAGAATTGCACGCAATATTCCAACAGTGGCCTAACCAGTATCCTGTACAGCCGTAACATGACCTCCCAACTCTTATACTCGATACTCTGACCAATAAAGGAATGTATACAAATGCCTTCTTCACAATCTTATCTCCTTGCGACTCCACTTTCAAGAAGCTATGAACCTGCACTCCAAGTTCTTTTTGTTCAGCAACACTCCCTAGGACCTTACCATTAAGTGTATAAGTCCTGCTAAGATTTGCTACCCAAAATGCAGCACCTCGCATTTATCTGAATTAAACTCCATCTGCCACTTCTCAGCCCATTGCACCATCTGGTCAAGATCCAATTGTAATCTGAAGTAACCTCCTTTGCTGTTCACTACACCTCCAATTTTGGTGTCATTTGCAAACTTGCTAACTATGCCTCATGCTCACATCCGAATCATTTATATAAATGATGAAAAGTAGTAGACCCAGCACCGATCCTTGTGGCACTCCATTGGTCACAGTCCTCCAGTCTGAAAAACAACCCTCCACCACCACCTTCTGTCTTCTACCTTTTGATCCAGTTCTGTATCCAAATGGTTAGTTCTTCCTGTGTTCCATGAGATCTAACCTTGCCAACCAGTCTCCTATGGGGAACCTTGTCAAACACCTTACTGAAGTCTATATAGATCATGTCTACCAATCTGCTTTCATCAATCCTCTTTGTTACTTCTTCAAAAAACTCAGTTAAGTTTGTAAGACATGATTTCCCATGCACAAAACCATGTTGACTATCTCTAATCAGTCCTTGCCTTTCCTAATATATGTACATCCTGTCCCTCAGGATTCCCTCCAACAACCTGCCCACCACTGAGGTCAGGCTCACTGGTCTATAGTTCCCTGGCTTGGATGTAAATTGGAATTCCAAGCTGAACAATAGTCCCAGACAGAAATCTCTATTCTGCTCACTGTGTTGTGCATTTGCTGTCGTCTCAGTCCAGCATTTTGCCCAGTATTTTAGATGTTGGAAAAAGTCCAAGGTCTTGACCAGTATTTTAAATATTGGGGATTTTTGCTCGATCCTACAGTCCACAAAGGGGAGCAGAAACACCTGGCCATTGTCTTCATGGCTGCTTATTCCAAAGGTTGTCATGCATACAATTAATATTTGAAGATATTTTGAAAACAATTTAAACTTGGTTGTTTTAACATGTGGGGATATCAAGCACTTTGTTAATAATTACTTGGATAACATATGCCTGGCAAATGCTTTCTGATCGAGAGAGGCGTCAAATGTTTCTTTATTGCATAACTGCTCTGAGCCAACCATGTTTCTGGCTGACCATTACTATGCCCCAGGAAAACTCAGGTTAACAAAATAACTCTAACAGACATTGTGTGGAGAAAATATCTAGTGTGCTTATTTACTCTAAGGAATTATATTTTTTCATTTTGCTCTGAACTGGCATGTACTTCCTGAGAAGATCTTTGTGATTTATGAGGCCTTTCACAGGGTCCTCTGCTAAATATACACCAGCACAATGTGAAAAAGCACATATTTCCCATGCACCCGCTATTACCCAGAAAGCAACTATATGAGTATTGCAGATGCAAGTCTTGAATCTGAGAATTTAAGGCATGGAGCTTAGTCAAAATGCATAACTCCATTCCATATTGTCATTGCCATGATGTTAATTCCAGTCAAAGAGACAGTTATGTCATAAAATCATAGAAACATACAACACAGAAGGAGACTATTCTGTTGGTTCTTTGATCGAGCTGTCTATAGTACTTAGTCCCACTCTTCAGCACTTTCACCACAGCCTTGCAATTTTCCTTTCTTCAAATATTGGTCCAATTCTTTTTTGAAGGTTGCTGGAAATACCAAATGGCCTACCCTTGTTGGTAACTACTATGCTCCCATTTTTCCCTACTTCCACCACCATTTAGATAGTGCATTCCTAATCATAACAACTCGCTGCATTATAAACTATTCTGTTCAACTCCTCTCTGGCTCATTTGCTGCTTACTTTCTTTCTATGTGCTCTGGTCGCCAATCTTTCTGTCCCTGGAAACAGTTTCTTTTTACAGGCTTCATCAAAACTCTTTATAACTTTAATTATTCTATTAATTCTCCCTTAAACTCTCTGACCTAAGGATAACAACCCAGCAGCAAAATATTTATAAAACAAATAACAAAACCTATATCTTTGAGCATTAACACAGGAGAGGGATGGACAACATTTGCAGGATGAAGGCCATTTCTGAATGGCCTCATGACTTGAGTCACTGAATTAGATCATTGAGTTTGGCGTAGTATAATTTAAAATAACACATGAGAATCCTTTTGCATGTTCCCCTTTTAATGACAGTGGGTGAGTTTTTTAACAATTCCAAGACCCTCTCTCAACTACTCCGGAGACAATAATGGTAAGGAAACCGCAGAAAGTATTATTTTTAACAAATTTTCCTTGCTCTGTTTTTCAGTGAGAATGCACCATGTTCAAACCAACGTTAGCTACACTAGACAGCGCAGGGCAACCTAACAAAACTGGGATAAGAGTTGTATTATCACTCAACACTGTAACCTCTGCTTACAAGGACAAAAATTCAATAAACGAACATATGTAAATGTTAGTCTATTTTTACTGGGCAGGATTTCCCGTGGGTTTTGTGACATTGACGTTGAAAGTAGTGTGTTTTCCCAGTCTGGTCCAATTGGGATCTAAACTTCCTGCCTTCCTAGGGAAATGTCCCTGGTAGAAGGAAAGCATTGGGGAGCCATTTCAACATGGTTCCCTTCTATTTTCCTGACCCCTCCCCCAGCTCCATTCCTAGTACCTTTGGGCCAGAATGATGCTGCTTATTCTTCTCTATGTCCCTCTGAAAGCTATCACATAGCACTCACTGTGTCTCACACAGCAAATATTTTTATACTTTGATAATTATTTTTAGTTATTTTTCTGGCTAGCTCTTCAAATATCCCAGGCCAGTCAATTGTAAATTGACTGTACACTCTATCTGCTGTTTGCACTTGGCCTGCATGTGCTCCACTCGGTGATGCTCCAAGTGGTTGGTGCCCTCACGGATGCTTCTTCTCCACTTTGTGGGTTCCAAGACAAATGATTCCCATGAGTTAATGGGGATGTTGCATTTGTTTAGCGAGGCTTTCAGAATGTCCTTTTATTGTTTCCCCTGCTCTCCTAGTGATGGCTAACCATTGCAGAGATCAGAGGAGAGGATTTGTTCAGGGAGTTTTGTGATCGGCATGCAGACAATGTGCCCCCCACCCCCCCCCCATTGTTGCTAGTCGTGTGTGGGTAGTGCCTGAATAATGGGGATACTGGTCCGGGAGAGGACAATTACATTAGTACATCTGTCCTGCTCGTGGATTTACAGGATTTTGTAAAGGTAGTACTGGTGATAACCTACCAGGGATTTGAGATATCGACTGTAGGTGGTCCACGTTTCAGATGTATACAGGAACATCAGGAGCATGGCTGCTTAGTAGATCATGAGCTTGGTGCTGTGTCTGAGGTCTTGGACTTTGGATACTCAGTTCCTTAGGTGTCCAAAACTGGCACATTGGAGTTGATGTTGGAGTTCATCAATGCCTGAAAGGCGGTTCCTGAGTTATGACATATGATCCACACTGTCCACTGTGGATTTTGATCATCAGCGGCAGTGTTGTGTGGCAGGAGCAGGCTGGGAAACACACAGTTTATCAGGCTAACTTAAATAACCTCTGGTCCTGAAAATAGTCCAGGTAGGCAACATATAGCTGCTTGGTTGAATTCTTGGCTGAATTGGAGGATTCCCTTCTGAACCATGTGATATCGGTTCAGTTACACAATGTGCAGAATGTGGTTACAGTCATAAGGATAAGATTACTGATTAGCTTCTGTTTAGCTGTACCTTTACAATCATCTTGCTTACAAATAATTCACCAAGAAAGAAGTCTGGTGAAGAGAAGGGTGCATGTTTCAAAGTGCTTATGTTTACTTTTTGAGTGGTAATTAAAGTTTTAATAGCAGATTTGTACTATGATACAGACACTGAAGTGAGTATTATTCAATAAAATACAGTTTATTTCCTCTTAACAATATACAATGTCATGATCCATTTGTGTGCTTTTATTCTTTTAAACTTTCAGTTCCCTCAGCCATCCTTCCCCATCCCATCCTCCCATTTCCTTTTTGATGTATTTATACACACAGATTATATAGCATCTGGGAAACACATGGACTTTTGGCAGACATTTTTTCCACTATTGCTTTTTGTTAAAAGTCGAATTCATTATAATGGAAAACAGCAGACTGGAGAATATGACATGTTTTGCAATTCACAAGTTATTACAAATGAAAATATCCTGATTAATTTTAGTGAAATATCTCTTCCTTGCTTAAGAAATGTGATACTTGAAAGTAATTTAGTTTATTATGTTATCTGAAGTGCTGAAAAAGACAATAAATGTTTTTCTTGAAATCCTAGCCAATTGTAAAATGACCTGTACTGAGAAATTAGGATTGCTTACAGCTGTTAGTTTGCTGCTGCAAATGCCCCTTAAAATGCAAAATGTCGCCTGGCATGAGTGCATACGCATGGGCCTGTATACACCAGGTGCCATCTTGGTACAGATGTGAACGTATGCAGACCAGGCCCACCAGATATATCTAACACTAACAGCTCATGATAACAATCTGTTTCCCACATTGATTGAATGCCAGTGGTACCATTTTGGGGCTTAATATGCCAACCAATGCCCTCTCTTAACCTCACACAGGTAACTATCTCCTCCTCACACAGATAAACATGTATTCAGCAGCAGGAAGCAACTGTCTGCACCCAGAAATGTCTTCTTTAAAGGGATAATCTAAAGGGATAAACTACTTTCTGATTAGATACTGGCTGATTCTTTTATGGCTGTTCTTATGATTCTGCAGTGCCTGGTGCTTTCTTTAAAACTTCCAAGTTTCAAAATTACCCAGGCAATGGTTGCCAAAAGTTACAGAATGTTTTACTGACTTTAAGACTTCAGCTATCACTGTTCCATTAACTTCACAGCTTTATTTCTTCAGGGGGACAATGATCTGTCTCTGAATTGCTGGTGGAACAATCCATTCACATTGTGCTGATGGCCACACTGTACCTCTTGCTCTCAAGGTAACAATGATGTTGAATTTTTATTCATTGCACATCAGCGGGAGGCCTTTGTGGCATCTCTTGAGCTTGAGCTCCCTGTTGCAAAAAGATAGTGACAGATGCAATTTTTGAATGAGTAATTTACCCACCGTGGATAGCACTATTGAAGCTGAAAGAGCCAGGGGTTTTGCACCCCTGAGGCTTCCAGCCTCTTTCCTGAAGAAGAGCTTTTGCCCAAAACATTGATTTTCCTGCTCCTTGGATGCTGTGCTTTTCCAGCACCACACTCTTGACGCTTTGCAAGTATTGCTCATGTGACCGTGTGGGATAGACAGAAATATTTGTCAAGCATGAATACTTCCATTCCATCAATGTGTAAAATTGTGCGTGATCATTGTCAGAGGATCATGCAGATATGTACTCACTATCCTGGAGTATCCTGGGGACACTCCCACATGCCATGGATGTTCTGTCTACTAGAGCCTTTGGAAGGTTGGAAATTGGTGAGAGTGGATAGCCGCTGAAGATAGTTATTATCACTTTCTCTGGTTGTTACCTGTACCAGTGAAGGAAATGTCAAGGTAAAACACCTCTTATAATTAAATTGCTGACAGTATGTCCAAACTGTGAGGATTGGCTATGAGACTTGATGCAGTGCTAAATGTGAGAAGGTGAGGTGGAACTGTGAAGGTTAAATATGAATTATGTTTGGGAGAGATTATTGATAAGTGAGTGGTGGCAATAATATGAATAGATAAAGGTGTGAACCCAATTGTGCCATTCCTAAGTCTTTCTTCGATAAAGCTCCATTTAAAACTAAGTTCCGGTGCCTGCTTCAGCATTGTCAAAACAAACCTTCCGTCAAAGGAGTACAGGCTGGCTTTAAGTAGTGTGCTAACTGCTCATGCATCTGCTGCCCAGATCAGGTATGAAGTGACTCATCAGTGTGCCTAGCTACTGGATACATGCTGCAAGCTTATAACTGAGACTGCTGCCTCAGCTGGAAGTACCAGGAATGGGAGCAGACATTTGTTTTTGGGCTATAGAGAAATGCATCAATGTTTCTCAACATTTTGTTTTTTTCTCAACTGCCTGTCCAAATTGCAGTCCTTGAGTATAAGAAAGGGTGAAAGGTGCAATGGTGTGGGGAGGGGAAATGGTGAGAATTAATAGGTTCTTGCTTATATCTTGTAAATCAGAAGACAGTATAGGATGACAGGAAAATGGATTGCAAGAAGGATACTTGGTAAATGGTCCCACCACCACCACCACAGCCTTCTAATAATTCCCAATATTATCTCCACTGTGAAAGCTGGGCTATCCAGTTACACTATCTTCCGATGCCTCTGGTTGTGTACCAACTTATCCTGAAAGAGAGAGGGAATGACTGCCAATGTCTGCCATGCAATTTATTTGGGGGCTGGTACTGACATAGTGAAGGAGGTAGCAATGCGTGCAAGTTAGAGCGGCACGGTGGCTCAGTGGTTAGCACTGGTGCCTCAAAGTGCCCAGGACTCAGGTTCAATTCCAGACCCGGGTGACTGTATGTGTGGAGTTTGCACATTCTCCCGTGTCTGCGTGGGTTTCCTCTGGGTGTTCCAGTTTCCTCCCACAATCCAAAGATGTGCAGGTTAGATGATTTGACTATGCTGAATTGCCCATAATGTTCAGGGATGTGTAGATGCGTTGCATTAGTCAAGGGTAAATGCAGAAAAATAAGGTAGGAGGATGGGTCTGAGTGGGTTACTGTGTGGAGGGTCGGTGTGGACTTGTTGAGCTGAAGGGATGTTTCCACACTGTAGGAATTCTATGATTTTATCTAGTTGTGAGATGTGGGTTTGAGATTTGCAGATTGGTCCCGACCTCTGCTCGTGTAGATCACCATGGCTATTTGCTTCCATTGTCGCCGGAGCATGTATGTGCAGGATATCTTGAGTCCCTGGAAACACAGGATATCTTTTGCCCTTTCCATCTCCTTCTTCAGGAGCTCCATTTCATTGTCCAAGAATACTGGAGCCTCCAATACCGTGCAAGTTTTCAATGCTTTCAGCAATTATCAGAAAATTCTATAGGAATTCATCAGGCCTGGCAGCTTCTATTGAGAGAGAAATAGATTTAATGTTTCAAATCCATTATAATTCTTGTTCAGAGTTCTGAAGAGAAGTCATATTGGACTCAAAATTTTAACTCAGTTTCTCTTTCTGCAGGTGCCATCAGATCTGCTGAGTTTTATCAATATTTTCTCTTTTTATTAGTATAATAAACTCTCTCTATGATGCCTCCAAAGCATTTACTTCCTTCCATAAATAAAGCGACAAAACTCCAGATGCTGTCTCACCAGTTTTCTGTATAACTGAAAGTATAACCTCCCCGCTTTTGCATTCAATTCTGCTCATGATTAATGATAACACTGGGCTTTCCAAATTACTTGCTGTACCTGCATGCTAACCTTTTGTGATTCTTACATGCGGAAATACAGATATCATCACATCTCAGAGTCAGCAAACTCTCGCTATTTAGGTAACATAACTTTTCCCATTTTCCTGCCAGATTTCACATTTTCCCACGTTTTAGATATTTACTCACTAATCTATCTTGGTTTTCTAATCCTCCTGATGTTCTCTTCTCATCTTACATTCCAGTTGACCTTTGTGTCATCAGCAAGTTGAGTTACCATACATCTGTCTCTTTAGTCAAGTCATTTATACACATTGTAAAAAGTTAAGGCCCCAGCACCAATCCTTGTGGCACATCATACATTATATTTTGCCAATCTGAACAAGACCTATTTATGCCTACTCTCTACATTCTGTTAGGCAGCCAATTTATTCATGCCAATATGCTACCCTGACGCCATGAACTTTCACTTTCCATAATGACCTTTAACCTGGCACCTTATCAAATGCCTTTTGGAAATCTAAGTACAGTATGTCCACCAGTTCCCCTTTATTCACTGCATAAGTTACCTCCTCGAAGAACTCAAACAGATTTGTAAATGACTTCTCTTTTATGGGTTAGATGGGTATTTGCTCTGGTCAAGGGCAAGTCAGGTAGTCCAGGAGGTGGTTAGGTGGGGTCAATTGTAACACTCAGTTGGATTACACAGCATTTAGACTTTCTGACATCTCTAGAGGAAATATCAACATTAAGCCTCCGTGTCTGACCCAGAGCAAATCCATCTAACCACCAACTATCATCTTCCTGACTGTCCTCAAAACTATCCAACCAGACGGCACGGTGGCACAGTGGTTAGCACTGCTGCCTCACAGCGCCAGAGACCCGGGTTCAATTCCCGCCTCAGGCGACTGACTGTGTGGAGTTTGCACGTTCTCCCCGTGTCTGCGTGGGTTTCCTCCGGGTGCTCCGGTTTCCTCCCACAGTCCAAAGATGTGCAGGTCAGGTGGACTGGCCATGCTAAATTGCCCGTAGTGTTAGGTAAGGGGTAGATGTAGGGGTATGGGTGGGTTGCGCTTCGGCGGGGCGGTGTGGACTTGTTGGGCCGAAGGGCCTGTTTCCACATGGTTAGTAATCTAATCTAATCTAAAAAAAAAGTAATCTAATCTAATCTAATCAGACCCCAATATGGCCCTGACCATTTAACTACAACCCTCTACTTGACCTGATGACCCCTTGCACCTGACTTGCCCTGTTAGATCTGAATTGATCCACTGAGCTGAGGATTAGAGATCTTCCCAGGGGTCCTGATCAGCAGGGAGTCAACTGATTAGAAGTTTAAAATTCCTGAAAATATTCTCGCCTGTCTATGTGGTAAGACTTCCACAGTGTCCTGAGTCCTATCCAACATATTTCCTTCCTCCTCCAGTGACTAGAAATATGGGCCAATGAAAATACAGCACTGTAGGTGGCACGGTGGCACAGTGGTTAGCACTGCTGCCTCACAGCGCCAGAGACCTGGGTTCAATTCCCGCCTCAGGTGACTGTCTGTGTGGAGTTTGCACATTCTCCCCTTGTCTGCATGGGTTTCCTCTGGTTGCTCCGGTTTCCTCCCACAGTCCAAAAATGTGCAGGTTAGGTGAATTAGCCATGCTAAATTGCCCGCAGTGTTAGGTGAAGGGGTAAATGTAGGGGAATGGGTCTTGGTGGGTTGTGCTTCGGCGGGTCGATGTGGACCTGTTAGGCTGAAGGGCCTGTTTCCACACTAAGTAATCAAAGAAAATGTCAGAAACATTTTGAAGATTTTTATAAAGAAAATGTCAATTATACATAAGAAAATAACATTTAACATTAAGAAAAGTTTTTAAAACAAAATTTTAGATGAATCAAAATGGAGCTTCAATCTATCAAAACCACACGAGTCCCTTTTTTTAATGAACTCCATGTGGCTTCAGACTGAGAAGTGTCAAACCCCTGGTCTGTGCCATGCTCGAGAAAGGACACATCAATGTGCAATTTCCAATCCTTTGCGGATATTATTGTGAATGGCAGTGTGTGCCCAAAAAGGTATAAAAAAAACTCTTCCTGAGAGAAACTAAACTATTGTGTTGTCTTGTTGCGTACTGGAAGTTTCAGCAGCAGTAATATGTACTTATCTTAAGTATAGCTTGATGTCTCACAAGAAATTATAATGTATCTTAGATCTAATGTAACTAGCTATTAAGGAACATGGAATAAACCTATAAAAATAAAACCTGAAATAAAAGCAGGAAATGCTGGAGAAACTCAGTAGGTCTGGCAGGATGTGTGGAGAGAGAGAGACAGATTTAATGATTTGAACCCAATATGACTCTTCTTCAGAACTGTAATAACCTTACTCTGTGTATCAAGGCTGACCCTCGCTTCTGTCAAAGAAATTGTGTGGGTACCCTTCCTCATTTGGTATCAGTAACTTAGATGAACACCAAAAATAAGGATTGGTGGCTATGAATCTATCCCAGGATCCCAGATGGTTCTAGTGGACCAGCAGGTCATTATATCAGATGGCAGAAGGCAAGTAGTATTCCAACTTGAATATAACAGCCAGAAGGATTTTTTGTTACTTAACCTATTTTCAAATCAACCTGTTTACAGATGGGTTGCTTTGTCCTGGATGGTGATAAGCTTCTTGAGTGCTGTTGGAGCTGCATTCATCCAGGCAAATGAGGAGCATTCCATCACAGCCCTGGCTTGTAATACATTATTACCCAGAATGCTACCACTTGCTAATGCACTGCAGCTCGTGTACCGAATAAACAATGTTTCAGTCCACTGCACATGGTGCTAACTGAGAAACATGTTTGATGAAGCGACGGAATTTGACAGCTTCGAAAAGACAACTATTTCGAACCTTTGGGAATGACTAAGCATGACCAGCAGGTAGCTTTGAGTAAAGCCCAAACATTTTCAAATGGATATAATGTTGAATTAGATTTAGAAAAATCAATCTGAATTAGTCAGTGAGAGGAATGCAGTGAATCATGCAAAAAAACTGAATGGTCACTGCTGTGGTGATGAACACACAGTTCCAAACTACAATCCATCCGAAATTGTACGAGCATTTGAAACATCTAAGCTTAAGTGCAGATTGACATTTAATACTTTTTTAAAAGGAGGAAAGAAGCCTCTTCATTTTGTATACATGAGAGCAACATTTGGAATAAGTTAATAGCTGGCTGATCAGTGAGGTAGCAGCAAAAACACAAATGTTTTTTGAGAAATTCAGCATACATCTCCAACCAGTCAAATCGATCCACTGATATGTATCTCAAAGCCTGAGGCAGGAATCAGGTGAATCTATTGATAATTTCTGGCTGAGATTGAGGACTGCAAGGCAGCAAACGTGAATTCAAGGTAGGTAAAAGGCTGGTATTCAGGTCATTTGGGCTGTGTGCATCATGGTGTAATATAAGCTCTGATCGGAAAAGACAAACTCCCAATATCATAGGCTTTTGACACTGTCAGAGCACATGCAAGAGCAAGATGAAGATGCCAACTACCCAAAGAGCTGGTTTTCAATGAAGCCAAAGGAAAGGCAGCAGCGTTGATGCAGTAAGAATAAACACCAGACAAAAATGCTGTGTAAGAGTTGTGGATTACCACATGAATTCATAGATGGAAGGAAATGTGCTGCATATGGATCAAAATGCAGAGCTTATGAAAAGCCAATCACTGGGCAGAGATATCCAGAACAAAGAAAAAACATGGTAAAGGAGTTACCAGAAGCCACACAACAGAGAATAAAAATAAAAGAAATAGATCTGACAAGTCTGTTTTTACAGTCAGTATAATTTTTTGAGCATGCTATTTTGATTCTTTTTTGGTTCTGATGTAATCCAGGCCACCAAGATTCAATTTTCAGTATTTCAAAGTAGTTTTGGTCTTGTTTCCAGCATATTTGCTTCAGCGAGTACTGAAGGGTTTACAGTAATTATCAAAAGGAGACTAATTTGAACCATTCTCGTCATCAGGAAAACTGGTCAATTCTATTACGTTGCTCTGTACCAGCAGCAAAAATAGAAACTAGAGCAGGCAGTCCCAGGAGTGAAATGTAAAGTTGAGAGGTACAGAATATGCGTGTCATAAGAATGAGTCACAGTGATCAACTGGACTGAGACTGTGCGATGTGCTGAAGCAGATGTGGCACAGCTTTGCAAAGAAACTCAATCGACATATGGTACTAAGACGGTCTCGATGGGCAACATGTTCACCAAAACAAACCATCCTGGCAGCTGTTAACAGGGCATTCATTCATTCACACATCACTCAATGAATGCCAAAGTTGGGACATAGCTGAGCCTGAGGCAATTGTGGCCAAATCATTGTACAATTGAACAGCCACTGTCTCCAAATCAAGATCAGAAATATGATATAAAACTAACATCTGATAATAAATGGTTAGCCTGCTTTAACTAATTAATGTGGAATTTATGAGCAAAGAATGAATCTGTAGGTTTTGAATAATTAAGGAAAATTTTTCCAAATACATGAATTTCAATGTTTATGATGTAAAATGCTAAGTGATCAGGGGTATGGCTTTGTCAGAGGGAGGACATGCCTCACAAATTTGGTGGAGGTTTTTGAGGAGATGATCAGGTGTTTAGATATCACCATTCCTTCACTGTAACTGGATCAAAATTCTGGAAATCAGGAATGGAAAATCAGGATAGTATGTGGCTTGAGAGAATCTTGGAGTTGGTGATTTTCCATGCATTTGCTGCCCCTATTCATCTAAGTGCTGGAGGTCCAGGGTTTGTAAGATACTATTAATGGAACCCTGGGGAGGAGTTGCTGTGAATTTTGTGGATAGTACACTGGGATTGTTGCCACTGTGAGCAGAGCATTGAGAGTGAAGCTTTTAGTTGCTGGACTGGGTGTCAATCAAGTGGGCTGTTTTGTTTTGTTTTCAATGGTGCCAAACTGTTTCTATACATTACAGTTGCATTAATCCCAGGCGGTGACAGTAAAGTCATTGGGCTGATAATTCAGCGTCCTTATCTCACCCCCACACCCCCACCTCATTCCAATCTAACTCTCCAACTCGGCACTGCCCTCTTGAAATGTATTACCTGTCCATCTTCCTTTGCAGCTATCTGCTGCACCCTCCTCTCTGACCTATCGGTATCACCACCCCCACCCGCATCTACCTATTGCCTTCCCAGCTACCTCCCCCCCACCTCCCCATTGATTTCTCAGCCCCCTTTTCTCACTCCCCCACGCCCCACATTCCTGATGAAGGGCTTATGCTCCTCGGGTGCTGCCTGACCTACTGTGTTTTTCCAGCACCACACCCTCGACTCTGATCTCTGGCATCTGCAGTTTTCACTTTCTCCTGGTAATTCAGAGTCTCACACTAATATTGTGGTGACATGGATTCAAATCCCACCATGGAAGATGAAATTAAAAGAATTAATGTAATAGCAAACTTGTGATCCTTGTTGATTGTAATAAAACCCTCATCTGTTTTGTTAATGTCCTTTAGGGAAGGAAATTGGTCATCCTTACCTACATCTGGATTAGAGTGGTGCTGGAAAAGCACAGCAGTTCTGGCAGCATCCAAGGAGCAGGAAAATTGATGTTTCGGGCAAAAGCCCTTTATCAGGAATCCTTATCTACTGGTGATTCCAGACCCACAGTAATGTGGCCGACTCATTGCTGTTCACTGAAAAGGCCTAGCAAGCCATTTAGCTCAAAGGCAATTGGGCGGGGCAATGAATGCTGGTCTAGCCCAGAAATGAATTATAAAAAACACAAGTAGAAAGTATTCCATCACACTTTTACATTGTGTCTTGTTAATGGTGGACAGGCTTTGGGGAGTCAGGAAGTGAGTTACAGAATTCTTAGCCCTTAACCTGCACATGTGGCCATAATATTTACATGACTAGTTAAGCCTCTGGTCAATGGTCATTGCTAGGATTTTGATAGGGTGGGATTCAGTGATGGTAGCAAGGAGAGGTGGTTAGATTCTCTAATGCCAGAGATGGATTTTTCCTGGCACTTGTGTGGCATGAATGTTACTTGGCATTTACCGGCTGGAGCCTGTTATCCAAGACTTGCTGCTTCTGGACGTAGACTGCTTTCAGTTGCCTGAAGAGTCATAAATGGAGCTGAAAATTGGGCAATGATCAGTGAACTTCCCCACTCCTGACCTCACAACAGCAAAAATGTCAGTGACAAAGCAGCTAAAGATGGTTGGGTCTGAGACACCGTCCTGAGGAACACCTGCAGAGATGTCCTGGGGTGAGAATGTCTGCCTCAAACAATCATAACCATCTTCCTTTGTGCAAGTTTAAAATGGATTTTTACTGCTTTTTAGGAGCAACTAATTAAATTTTGAAAAAACAACCTAAAAATGCAATATAGCTAGAGGAGGAGGAAGCTGGCAGTCATTTATTAAATAATTAAATCTTTTTGTACCCAGATCCAGCTATCAATTCAATAAATCTGCTTCAATACAGCCAATGGCAGGACCAAATAACTGATTTAAATGAACGAGGGCATTCTCAATGCATATAGCAGGATGAATGTGCCAAATGCAAAGAAAAGAATTAAAGAACTCTCAAAGGAACGGATACAAATAAGCTCCAAGGGTAAAAGATTGTCACAAATTTGTTTGTGAATGAATTAATCCTCTCATTTCCTGTTTCTAGGACCATGTTGAATCCAGTTTCTGATAAAACATTACTAACTGAAGCTTCCAGTCTTCAACACAACAGGAGAACAATTAATACAGTAGTAAAAGCACCTGACCTCCAGTAGTTACCTTGTGAAAGACAGTCTATTAATAAAAATATTGGTGAACGTTTCCAGTGCAAGAATATAATAATGTCTAAGGTTTATGGGGACTTATCTGGAAATGTTCCAACAGTTATACTGGGAGCTTTTATAGGCTCCATAGAAACTATGGCCTTTTGTCAATTTTGTTGTTTCTACTGCTAAAGATTTGAAGCGGTCTTTTTTTAGCTCATTTGACAAACAAACAAAAATAGAGGATCCGACATATTCTGTTTAATTATATGCCATTAAATTACAGTGTTGGAAATTTTAAACAATGTCCCAAACTCAGAAGAGTCGTTCTTATGTGCTATTTTTGCTTTATTCTTCAAATGCTTCTTTATTTTATTCCATGAGCCACAAGCTAGTGGAGACCATGAGAGTCCCACTGTAGCCAGGAAGAGCCCCATCTCACTTTGTTCCAAGAAAGTGCACTGCATAATGTGCCAGTGGAGTACTTGGCAGGACAGTGGTGGTCCTTGTTCCCAGTAGGAAGGATGCTATCAAAAGCTACAGAACAGACTCTATAGAATAGCAGTGTGAATGAGAAGGCAGTGCTTGTTAGATTAGCTTCCCTACAGTATGGAAACAGGCCCTTCTGCCCAACAGGTCCACACCGACCCTCCGAAGAGTAACCCACACAGACCCTTTCCCCTACCCTACATTCACCCTTGACACTACGGGCAATTTAGCATGGCTAATTCACCTGACCTGCACTTCTTTGGATTGTGGGAGGAAACCGGAGCACCCAGAGGAAACCCACGCAGACACGGGGAGAATGTGCAAACTCCACACAGACAGTTGCCCGAGGCTCGAATTGAATCTGGGTCCCTCGTGTTGTGAGGCACCAGTGCTAACCACTGAGCCACCATGCCACCTAATCTTGTTGTTGGAACCCCAGTTAACCCAAAGCTAAGTATCATTGCTGAGTCCCAAGCCAGAAATGGTGAATAGAGGTGAGGTGATGTGGATGGTGTTGTTCATGGAGCCCTAGCTGAGGAATGGGGGGGTTTTGAGTATTCCATTATTCAATAAGATTATGACTGTATCAGCTGTGGTCTCAGCTCCACCTCCTTGTCTGCATTCCATAACTCTTAACTCCCTTGTCTATCAAAAATCAAATTTTCAAGCCTTGAATAAATTTACAGAGCGAGCCTTCAATACCTTTAGTGAAAGTGTGTTCCACACCCTTTGAGTGGAAAAAATTCTCCTTGTCTTTAAAAGGGGGTGCTTGGGCTAAGTGACTTGTAGCAGTGCCTTGTCTCCTTGTGAGGAAGGGACACCTGCAGTGCTTGTCAGGTTCCTATGCCCCTGTCTTTGTACCTTCAGTCTTGTGGACCACAGCTGGAACAATGGAGTGCAGCTCTGTGCACATGCCCAGCAGATTCTGAGATTGCTGGACCTCACTCTCCATGGCAGCTGCCAACCTGTTCATGGAGTCAGACAATCACACACCTCCCTGCACTCCTGCTGCCAATGAGGAATGAGGCCATTGCCTCTCACAGAGCAGTCTGCCACTCCTGTTCCTTGCTGTGCATATGGACAAAGCCCCAGATTGCTGACACTGTGTGGGATCCTCTCTTACCTGGGACTGAGTAGGTGCCTGGTCTCCAGCAGTCCTCCAGGAACCTGGGAAGGTGTTTCTTCCATGGCTATGGAGCTGCTGCAGAGAGGTGTTCACCAAATTATGGTCCTTCACTTTCTGCTGAAATGGTCCCACTGAGGTATCACTATCTTCGCTGCTGGAGGGGGTGCAGGAGACAAATAAACTGCAGATGCTAAAATCCAAAGTTGACAGGTAGGAGGCTGGAACAACGCAGAAATCCAGGCAGTATCAGGAGGTGGAGAAGTCAAGTTTTTGGGTATAACCCTTCTTTAGGACAGAGGCAACTTTGCTGATGCTTCCTCTTAAGTCTTGGCAAGTGCATCCTCATAGGTTGAGATGGTGGTTTTTGGGGGAGCATGGTGTTTCACCATAGAATGAGATAGATAGCAGGGTTAGTTTGAGAGTTGCACTGAAATAGAGAACAGTTTTTACAAAGTTTGCAGGATGTGAATGCCCCATCATCCCTGTAGGACTAGTCCCAGTCTGCTCCTGTAAGAGTTTGGAACCTTCTCCTCAGAAGAGGCAAGGAACCTTTCCAGCTATACTGGTTCTCTCTGCCCTGTTGGGGTATCTTCTTCTGTAAAACGAGAAAAGGAGAGATTGGGTGAGATGAAAGTGCATGGCAGGGTTGTTAGTGCTAGTATAAACAGGTGGGAATGTGGTGAGATGTTCCAAGGGAATAAAGAGGCAGCACATGGCTGTACAGGGCTATGGTGTGGGAGTTCGGGAGCAAGTGAGAGTGGGTGAGAGCAACAACAGTGAGAGTGGCAGACCCTGAATCAAGGATGCAGAAGCAGAGAGCGTGTAAGTCAGCAGAGACAACAATGTGGAGTATGGTGGAGCAGAGAAGGTTTTTGACCTTCTTGTGGCATGGCTGGCCCTTCCTCCACACTATGGAGATGACACTGCCCTGGGTGGCAATCTCAGACCAGGCTGCCAGGATCTGGTGGTGTGGCCTCTACTGCCATTCCTCCAGGAAGAGGATTTCTCTCCTTTCCATTACTCCCTCCATCAGAAGTTTCACGTACCTGTCACAGAATCTGTCAGAGGTGCCATCTTCCCCTTCTCCAACATCTTTTGGAAATGTTCCTGATTAAGCAGGACAGCTTCAGATTGCCAATGCTCAGCCGGGTGCACGATGGCCTGTTAATGAGTATGGGAGCAGAGCAGCTGGTGTTTTGGTGGATCTCTACAGAGGAGAGTTGATCTAGGAATGGTCCCTGGTAAGACAGAGCTGGGACTAGATGTGGTGGACACCATGGAAGGAGGTAGGTTGTTAACAGAATGTGTTTGGTAAGACACCGTGAGAAAAACGCACTAGACCTTGCGGCAAAAATCATAGAACATAGAACATAGAACAATACAGCACAGAACAGGCCCTTCGGCCCACGATGTTGTGCCGAACTTCTATCCTAGATTAAGCACCCATCCATGTACCTATCCAAATCAATCCAAGAAACGCTACTCAGTTTCAACTTCACCACAAAAATGTAAGATTTGGCATTGTATCTTTTCTCAAATGAGGAAATTAAGATTGTAGACAGTATCCTGATAAGGTTTCACTAATAACCTGTCCAACTGCATTAAAATTTTGCTAATATTATTTTCTATTACATTATAATAAAGCTCATTTCATTTACTTCCTAACCACAAGTTGTTCTTACATCCTAATGGATGTGATTACGTGATTCATGCACCAGGACACCAAACTTCCTCTGTCCCAAGTTCTGCAATCTTTTTTCATTTAAATAGCATGCAGCTTGTCTATTCTTACTGCCAAATTGACCGTTTTGTATTTAACCACAAAACGAGATACTTGTCTTTATTAGGCAAGACAGAACATACAAGAACAAAGGAGGTTGTGCTGGCATTGTACAAAACATTAATCAGACCATAACTGGAATACTAAATGTAGTTCTGGTCACCACATTAGCGGAGAAAGTGTTTGCATTTGAGAGAGTGCAGAGGAGATTTACCAAGCTTCTGCCTCAGCTGCAGAGTCTGAGCTATAAAGGAAAGATTGGATAGAGTTGTGTTATTTCCCTTAGAGCAGTGAAAACTGAGAGGGGACCTGATGGAGATGTAGAGGATTGAGGGGCATAGATAGGGAGGATAGGAAACCACTTTTTCCGTTAGTAGAGGGGTCAATACCAGAGCTCATTAAGGTAACTAGAAAGCAAGGAGGAGAGTTAGGAGATTTCTTTCAGCCTGAGGGATGGGAACTCATTGCCTGAAAGGGTCATGGAGTCATAGAGTTATACAGCATAGAAACCGGTCCTTTGGCTTATGCTGACCAACACACTAAACTAAACCAATACCATTTACCTGCATTCAGTCTATAGCCTACCACGCCCTTTCAATTTAGGTGCTTGTCCAGATGCTTCTTAAATGTTGAAAGAGTACCTGCCTCCACCACCCTCTCAGGCAGCACATTTTGTATTTCCACCACACTCTGGGAGAAAAACATCTTTTCTCAGATCTCCTCTAAATCATTTATTCCTCACCTTAAAGTCCACTAGATTAGTTAAACATAATTTCCCTTTCAAAAAGCCTTGATGGTTCTGCATGATCACACCGTGATTTTCTAAGTATTATAACTTCCTTAATAATAGACTCAAGAACCTTCCATTTGACACATTGTAGGCAACAGTTCCACGGGTTCCTGCTTTTTGTCTCTCCAGAATATATCAGTCTTTTGCCCCACATTTCAACGAAAGCTTCTTGATCCAAATGGGACGTTCAGACCAGGGTGCCTCTGGGTTGCTGAGGGGTGGAGAAGATGTGGTATGAAGAGTAGGGAGTTGGAGGGGAAAGTAAGACATAGGCAAGTCTTGGTCATCATGACTAATGAAAACTCTGAGATTGGACAAATGGGTCACAATGGGTTCTTCGTTCAAGGTTAAGTACCCAGGTTCATTGCTCACTAAAATTTACCAGTTGTGTACATGGACACTATTGGGATCTTCAAAACAAAGACAAATGGCAATTGATGTTTTGTTGTAATCTGAGTCATTGAAATCATTCAATTTCCACTTCTGTACAGGAGCTGTGTAGCAAAATGAAGCTGATAGTTTATTAGATGCGGAAATGAAAACTGTGGAATAGATTTTAATAATTGGCTTTGAAAGTACTGGCAATCTCAGAGTGTGCTTCTTACCTAGAAACCCAGCTGACTGTAAGTATAGTGAGGATTCTAGCAGCTCCATCGAGCATCCAAACAGAAGATTCCCAGAAGCAGCAACCAAAAGACAGGGGCAGAGGGACATCTGCAGGCTAACAGCCAGCTGATGGGTTCTTACCATGATAACATTATGAAAGGTCTTCACTGCTTTTGATGCTTCCTTTCAGGTCCACAGGTTAGATTGCATACTGTTTACTCATTACCGCCTTAAACATTCAACTGTGTACATTGTAGGACACCAAATGAGGATTTGCAATAAGGTGTCCAGTTGAAACCTACATTCGCTTGGGCTGTCCACAGAAGGCTGCAAAGGGAATGGTGACTGGTCAGAGAGGAGGGGTAAAGAAATAGTAACTACAGCACAGCATTTATCAGACTATTATTGCCACAGGTGGAGCAACTGAATCTCAGTGCTCTGACCACTCACAGAACATCATACATTGCTATTATATACAGGATACTCTTTAGTTTATTAACATCACGAGGAAAAATAAAACCTATTCAGATATTTTGCATCCATTAAAACACACCATTACAACAAAATGTTAGTTTTAATTTGTTCATAAGATGTAGGTGAGCTTTTATTGCACATTCCTAATTGTCCAGAGGGCAGTTAAAAGGCGGCCATGTCGCTGTGGATCCAGAATCACACATTGACCAGATTCGATAAGGATGGCTGATTTTTTTTCCTTCGCTAAAGAATATTTGTAAACCAGATGGGTTTATAAGAAGAGTTGATGGTGATTACATGGTCAGCATTAGTCCAGCTTTTTAATTTCTGACCTTTTACTCCCCCTAGTTCAAATTTCACAGTCTACCACAGTGTCCCATAATATTGGCCTGGCATTTTGGTTTACCAGTTCAGTGACATTACCACTGTTATGAAGATTTGGGTGTACCTTTTAGAGAGTTAAAAGCAGCAGAACTACCAGACAGCACTAAGTGTTCTTAATAAGGCAACAATATATGTAACACGAGGTTGAACAACTCGAGTACTTCATTGCCTGGAGACAAAAACAAATTAGAATCCAGCCAATCAGTTTAAATTATACCCCGATAAAAAAACCAATTTCCAATCAAGTTTGAATTGAATATATTGACAATCTTAAAAGCCAATGACACAATCGGATACTCTGGGGTATAAAACTGGGGAAAGTTGAACAGCTGAGAGGAGAACTATAATGGCCTAGTGGCTTGAAAAAAATCTCTCTCTTAAAAGTCACTTTTTGATCAATAACCTGTATCGCAGAAATTCCTCACAAGAAGAAAAGAAGACGCAGGAAGATCCGAAGATAAGAACTTACAGCTGCCTGGTTTTGAGATAAGAAGTGCTGTTTTGTAAATTTTAATTGGGAGTTTTATTGGATTAGTAATATAGAATGGAAGCTAAAAGATAGGTTAGAGAAAGAAATTGTAAATAGATTAGATTAGATTAGATTAGATTACTTACAGTGCGGAAACAGGCCCTTCGGCCCAACAAGTCCACACCGCCCCGCCGAAGCGTAACCCACCCATACCCCTACTTCTACATCTACAGTTACCCCTTACCTCACACTACGGGCAATTTAGCATGGCCAATTCACCTGACCTGCACATCTTTGGACTGTGGGAGGAAACCGGAGCACCCGGAGGAAACCCACGCAGACACGGGGAGAACGTGCAAACTCCACACAGTCAGTCGCCTGAGGCGGGAATTGAACCCGGGTCTCTGGCGCTGTGAGGCAGCAGTGCTAACCACTGTTAGTTAATTATTCTCTCTTATACTTTAAGAAATAAAGTTGTTAATTTTTACTTTAAATAGTTCTTGGCTACTTGATTTTTACAGATTACTGCACGGGATAAATCTTTTCTGTGTTGCTGGTTTTAAATTAAGCAGGAGGGTTTACCCTGTGTTGTAACACCATTGAACTGCCAGCTGCCCGTGTGCCACTTGGTACTGCACCCCTGAAAGTATTACACTATTAACTTTGATAATTTAAAAAAACTGTTTAAAAAGTGCTGATTTACAGAGTGTAATTGTCATGTGGAAATTCACCATCCTCAACACAAATCTATGAATTAGGATCAGGCATTGGCCATTTGGGTCTCCAAGTCTGCTTTGTCAATCAATAACACCATGGCTGTTTGTATTTTCCACATTGCCATCTATACCTAATAACTAATGATTTCCTTACTCTAATTACCTTCACCTTAAAAAAGTCAATGATCCCCACCTCCCCATGCAAAGAGTTAATACAACAAGGGATCGAGTTGTTTTATCATCATCAGATGTACTTTGCTGACATCAAAACAAACTGAGATAAAAATGAAAAAGCAAATGGAGGTGAAAAGACACTACTCTTGCTCCAGTTGGCCATGTGGAAACAACAAAGAGGCAATGAAAGAAGAACTGAGTTGTTACACATGTGATTTCAGTGAAGAACTGCTCATAGACACATCTGGGCAGAAGGACTTTGTTTTCCTGCACAAAACTTGAAAAGCTTGCAGCTGATAGCAGGGGAGCGTATTTCTGTAAAAACAATGTTTTATTGGTTGTTAGGTGGCACAAACAGCAGGAAGGTAGCTAAAAAGGACATCTGTCTCTTGAATTTGGCTCCAGTGTTTGTTGAGAAGAAAGCAGGTTCTGGTGAAATTGTACTCTGCTTGCCAGTGATTTTTCCTGAGCAACCCTGTGTATGTGAGCTTCCACATGGAGTTCTCAGCAGCAGTGCCATATGGAAGAAAATTCCACAGGCATGAGGAAGCAATGTGTAAAGCTTCGATGCTTTGGAACTGCTGTGGGTCAGTTACTTCAGCTGTGTCCCTGGCATCCGTTTGGAAGTCGAGTTCAAATGGAGTTATGAGCTAGTGTCTGGCAAACTGGCACAAGAGGAAAAGAAGGCAATGTACCAAAAGAGTTGGGCATCAAAATTCTGAGGGCAAGCAAAGCATTGATACATTTTGACCAGACTGACCTCATTGCCTGACATGCCCATAAGCAAACAAAAGTTTATTTACAAAATTCATGTACCGAGTGTCTGAAAGGCTCTCCTCTGTTTATGATCTTACAGAAGAGACTTAATGTTATTCTGACCTAGATTCTATTTGGAGGCCATTGCTCTTAGCAGTTTTGGACTGTATGATTTCTTATTATTCATTCTAGTGTGGGATGGAATCACTGGCACAGCCAGCATTTGTTGTTAATCCCGAATTGAGTGGCTTGCTAGGCCATTGAAGTGAGCAGTAAAGGGGCTGTGGGGCTGGAGTTGCCCCCAGGACAGACCAGGTCAGTGACAGAATTCCTCCCCTTCCCTTAAGGGCATTGATGAATTGATGGGTTTTTGATCTGTCTAGAGAAGGAACTGGATTGTGATATACTTTGCAACAACAACAGCGATTACACTTCATTTGTGGCAAAGCGCTTGAGAAGTTGTGACAGGTGTTATAGAAATGTGAGCTCATGATTTCCATCGCCTGTGGGGTCAAAGCTGGGAATGGGTTCTCCGAGTGCTCCGGGTCAGTCTTCCAGTGCCTTGGGGGGTGGGAGGGGCACTGCAGCTTTCAAAGTGAGGGTGGGCTGGGGTGCCAGCAAGACCCTTGCCTTCATAAAGGGCTCAAAGTTCTCAAAAAGCATGCTAGCTGGCTAGAGAGGGCCGCATGGTAACATTCAAATCACAGATCAGGAAAAGCAAACCATCTGGTGCTTATGAGTGTGCAGCAGTTGGGTGCAATTTAGGGAGCCATCCAGTGATGGTTCTACTGAAGTCAAATTGCTGGAAAAAAAAGGATGATTCACAGAGCAGGTCTGGTCCCTTTTCACTGACAATTTGGCTAATTATCATGAGGCCACTGGTCTCTGATCCCCTGCCTCCTCCTTTCTGCAGGACCAGTCATGGCTGTCCCCTTCCTTTGAGCATTGCACTAGAAAGTCAGCTTTTGCCTCCTGGCAGTGCCTGGTTGAGTTCACCTCCAATCCAATTCAGAAATCTGCATTTTAAGATTGCACCCAACTGCTGTGCACTCATGAGCACCAGACGGTTTGCTCTTCCTGATCTGTGATTTGAAAATTACCTTGTGGTCCTCTCTAGCCAGTAGGTTTGCTCTTCAAGTTAACAATGCTGACAAGGCACAGAGTCAAGAGCTGGAAATGACTAAGACAGCATTCTCCCAAATCCAGAAATTCAACCTCAGGTTTTTTTTTGTGTGTTCAGGATAACACATTAATTATATATAATTAGTATCTAGACTAGAGTGGTGCTGGAAAAGCACAGCAGTTCAGGCAGCATCCAAGGAGCAGGGAAATCGACGTTTTGGGCAAAAGCCCTTCATCTGCCCGAAACGTCGATTTTCCTGCTCCTTGGATGCTGCTTGAACTGCTGTGCTTTTCCAGCACCACTCTAGTCTAGAATCTGGTTTCCAGCATTTGCAGCCCTTGTTTTTACTTAGGCTTTTCTGTACAGACGCATCTCTCCGTAGTTCCTATTGAAGTACCTATGCCCAAAACGTTGATTCTCCTGCTCCTCGGATGTGTGCCTAACCTGCTGTGCTTTTCCAGCCCCACACTTTTCAACTCACCTCACCTTAATCTGGCTGATTTGTGCATGTTCAGGTTTTTACATTGAGGTGGCAAGTTGCAAAAGTGCGACCTGATTATGTTGTAATGAAGAAAACCAGGTATCAGAGACTGAGGAGCTCAGGAATTTTGTCTTCAAGGAAGTGGAGGCAGGGTCATTGAATAATTTTGAGGCAGAGGGAGAAAAATTCTTGTTAGGCAAGAGAATCAAAGATTATTCATAGAATCCCTACAGTGTGGAAATAGGCCATTCGGCCTAACAAATCCACACCAACCCTCCAAAGAGTAACCCACCCAGACCCATTCCACTACATTTGCTCCTGACTAAAGCACCTAACCTACACATTCCTGAACACGATGGGCAATTCAGCATGGCCAGTTCACCTAACCTGTTGGATTGTGGGCAGACACACACATAGATACAGGAAGAATATGCAAACTCTACACAGTTGGCCAAGGCTGGAATCAAACCTGGGTCCCTAGTACTGTGAGGCAGCAGTGCTAACCACTGAGCCACTGTGCCATTATCAAGGAGAGATGGGAATGTGGAAGTTGGAACACAGATTAACCATGATCTTATTGAGTGATGGAAGAAGTCTGAAAGCCGAGTGGCCTGCTTTTATTCGTAATTCGCATGTCTGCATGTTTGAATGAGATAAGGGTGTATGTAAATATGTGTCCCTTACCCAATCAGATAGAAGGTAACAAAATTAACAGCAGAAGCATTGAGAAGCAAGTTAAAGGGTTAGGCTCAACATCAAAGTAAAAAGAAAAATGAAAAGATTGGAAGGAGAGAGAGGAAACTGAAATGCAAGATAGAAAAGTTACATTTTTAATGTCTCCAGCAACAGTTAATGCCTAAAGGAATGATACTCCACATTTAGGCTATTATTTTTCAGAACCAGTGAGGTTGGGAAATTATATTTGTGGTGGAAAGTTTAGTTTGTAGCCACTGTGCAAATACAGCAACTTCAGATTACTTATTGTCCATCAATATTGAGAGCAGTCAGGAGCATTCTATTTTGCAAAGCTAATGGTGAAGGGACATTACTTTGGCAGCAAATTCTGGGCATTCTTTGCTTGAAATTGTTGTGTTATTTTACAAATAAATGATTCCAGGTGTCATTAACTTTACCAATACTCATGAGAGAGATCACACCCTATGACCTTGTGCCCTAGGATCCTAAATTTCCACATTTAGAGAGTTTGCCTGTTTCCTGGCATTTCTCTTGTTTCCCGTTCATGGAGGGTGTGAGGAAACAAAGGATCATTGTAGGGCCAGTGATGTTAATGAATCTGGAGATGCCCCTATACATAATGTTCTCTTGTATTTCTCTATTGACAGCGGAAGAATGAAAAACATTTGCGGTATCCCTGATCAGATTGAGAGAAATAGAAAAGGAAACACTGAATTCAGGCTGAGCAAAAAGAGAAAATAAAAAGAAATAAAAAAAGGGGATAAGATAATTTCTTTCTGTGGAAAGCTCCAAGAGGCTTGGCTATGACATTTTAATAGCTATTTACCGAGATATAGATTATTTTTATATATACAACTGTCTTTTAGAATACTGTTGTTATTGTGCTAGACATCTCAAAACAGCCTTAAAATAGAAAATGGCACATAGAGTCATAGAGATGTACAGCAACGAAACAGACCCTTTGGTCCAACCCGTGCATGCCGACCAGATATTCTAAATTAATCTTGCCCCATTTGGCAGCACTCGGCCCATACCCTTCTAAACCCTTCCTATTCATATACCCATCCAGATACCTTTTAAGTGCTGTAATTTTACCAGCCCACCATTTCCTGTGGCAACTCATTCCATTAGTGCACCGCCCTCTGTTTGAAAATGTTGCCCCTTAGGTCCGTTTTAAATCTTTCTCCTCTCACCCTAAACCTTTGCCATCTTTGTTTGGACTCCCCTATCCTGGGGAAAATACCTTGTCGATTCACCCTATCCATGCCCATCACGATTTTAAACCTCTATAAGGTCACTATTCTGCCTCCAACACTCCAGGGGAAAAAACCTCAGCCTATTCAGTCTCTCCCTGTAGCTCAAGCTCTCCAGCCCTGGCAAGAGGCCTAGGGGAGAAAGCACATTAGTTTCATAGATTTATCAAGTGAGGCGCAACTTTCTGTAATGAAAAACGTATTTGATACTTTTCTTATTCTTTCACAGTATGTGGGTATCACTCATTAGCTGCTCTTTGGGCAATCATGGAATGCAGGCCTAAGAGTCAAACACGTTACTGTGGGCCTGAGGCCAAATATAGGCCAGACCAAGTAAGGAGGGCAGATTCCCTTCCCTAAATCACAATGATAAATTAGATGTGTTTTTATGACAATGGTTACATGGTCATCATTAGGCTAACTTTTTTGTGGATTTCAGAGTTTTACTGAATTCAAATTCGATCAGTTACCACAGTGGGATTTGAATCCATAGCCCTAGAATATTAGCCTGGGTGTCTGGATTGTTGATTCTAGCACCAATATCATGATAGCACCACCTCCCCACATTCAGTCACTCATCTTGCTAGCTCTCTGTCTACCTTCAATTCATCTCATTATCCCTTCCTCAATTGTACTTTCTGAAAGTAATCATTGAAAACTTTTTACGCTACTTCTGTTCTTGCCTACATATGACAATAAAGTTTAATTTTAAATCTAATCATTTTTGATTATGCAAGCTTTATTTACAGTTCTCTTGCAATGTGACATTGCAATTTTTGTTTGAATCTGAAGCTTAAAAAAATAAGAGTCAGCAATGTAAAAAGCTCCTTCCCAGCCTTATGGCAATACTGAAACCTGAACACCATGGAGAAATTGTGTGAAACTCAATGTGTGAATGTAGTTGAACTTCTCAGCTGCAAATTGAATCTTGAACCACATTGGCTATTGACAGGGCTGCCTGCTTTATAGCCCTAGGAACTGTTCAGTTCCAGACTATAATAGGGACCCCACGAATGGAAAATGGCTGCCTTCCTTCTCTAACACATGGCTCCTCATCAACTTTGCTGAAATGTAGGTTTTGTTCTTCATCCAGTTTCTATTTACACTTCAGCTGCAAAGCAAATCCTGCTTAGAGCAAGACTTACACATGACAGCTAACATTTTCTAGTAAACGCCTCCGTGATTTATTGCTTCAATTTCTCTGCACATTTTGGTAGCAACCTATAAAAACGTCCACGTATTTGAACATACTTGTTTACCCAGCAAGTAATGGATTCCCAGGCAGTATTTTTCCAACAAGTCTCTTTGTCTCATTAATAATTATTGGGCCATGGCAGTTTGATTTGTTGATTCTTGGAGGTCAACTTTAAACATTAGGAGAGGGCAGGCAAAATCAAGGCATTCTGCAATGAGATGGGGATTTTGTCTATTTGTAATTGAGATTCTTTGCCAGCAGCAAGTTGTAGGTACTTTTATGTTCTAAATGAAAGGAAACTGGAGTGCAGCTATTTGTGGGAGATGGAATTCAAAGTAGTAAAAGCTCTTACTACTCACAAATTATAATGAATCTGCAATTTACCCCACTGAGAGTAAACACCAGCTACTTAAGATGATAAATATAATTAACAGAAAAAACACTCCCTAGAGTGGAGGTATCGATTCTATTTTGCTCCTGAAATGCTCTTTGGAAACTCAGGCTGACATCCAATGTCCGATGTCCCCCAGCTAACATAAAACATTTCAAGTTAGTTTCTTTTGTGTCAGTTTGATTTGTGATGCGTGATCACTTCCGTCATTAATAATCCAATAATTAGGCAGTATGTAGTGGCAGTGTGGTGGTAATGTCAATGAATTAAGTAATCCCAGGCTACCACTTTGGGAACTCACTGGACCGGATGATATTTGAATTCAATCATTCCAAAAAAAATCAGGAATAAAACGCTAGCTTAATTTCTTAAGGAAGGAAATCTGCATCACGGAAGAAATTCATTCTCCTCTTCAGGCGGCAAAGGCATCAATGTAGCGACATCTGCTGTGCCCATCTCAGAATCCAAGATATCTTCACCACTTGACAGAGAGGGAGAACCCATGGGTTCCAGAATATTTGGAAAAGCTGTTGAGGAGACCGGCACATTTTGCTCCTGCACTATTTGAGAGTGCGCAGCTTTCATATGGTCAACGTGTTTGTTCAGGACTGTCACACCTACCCAACTTTATATAATCACTGGAGCTGACCTCATGTTGACCATGCCTCTTGCCCATGCAGGTCTACTCCCATGGTCTCTACACTAAACTTTGTCCTGTGAAATAAACTGTCTCTCTTGCTTAGTGGAGGCTTGTGTCCAGCATTGATGTTCCTGATTCTATATCCCCCTCGCTCCCAGGTCTGGAAAGGTCAGATTTAACCTGGTGCAGAATCTTCTCACCATTAGCAACTTTGATGGAACTATCGCTGTAGTTGAATGAGGGATGGTCCTATTATGAAATAGGAACCGGGATAGGTTGATGTTTAGTGAAGCTGTAGGCTGTATCTTTGTCTGCCTTCAAAGTTTGGACAGCTCTTTTTGTCAGGCCATTGGATGATGGATGGTGTGGAGCTGTCCTTATATGTCAAACACCATTCAACTTTAGGAAATACTCAAATTCCCTGATGGTAAACAATCGTCTGTTATCTGTGACCAACACTTCTGGAGTCCATGCATTGTAAAAGATGTGTGCAGATTTTCTATCGCCGTCCTTGTGTTTCACGATTGAACTCAATGTATGTCCAGTCACTTTGAGTGGGCATCCACAGTGATTAAGAACATTGAGCCCATGAAAGGATCTGCATAGCTGATATGTAAGCAAGTCCAAGGTGTATCTGGCCATTTCACAAACGTGGGGAAGCTGCTGGTGGTCCATTTTGTCCTTGTTGGCACTCTGTGCACTGCCCCACAAACACAGCTATGTCTGCATCCAGTCCTGGCCACCAAACATAACATCTCGCCAACAAGATAACCCTACTACCAGGATCTGGCAACGACCTTTACTCTTGCTCCCCATAACAAGTCTGTGATTTGGTTTCTCCAGGTCCAAAAAACTTTCAATTCTGGTTGTGACAGCCCTTTGGTTTTCTCTGTCACCAGCTGATATTGTCAAATGTGATTGGAAGTATGTCCTGAAAATTTAAAACCATTATGGACTCTTCCAGTGACAGTATCACCAGTGATATATCTGCCAGTAGGAGACCGCTCAATGTATCCACATTTGCTACTTGGCTTTCCGGATGGTGTTCAGACTTGTAATTATACACCCTTACTATGAGAGCCCACCACTGAATTCAGCCTGAAGCTACGGGCGGCACTGCCTTATCCTCTTTGAATAGACCTACCAGGGGTTTGTGGTCTGTTATTATTACAAATTTCCACCCATGGAACTTCCAGACACCAAATACGACTGCCAAACCTTCCTTCACTATCTGAGCATATTTACACTCTGCATTTGCCAAAGTCCTGGACACATATACGATTGGGCATTCCTCTCCATTGGGCCACCTATGAGCTAACACTGACTCATCACCATATGGCAAGCATTGCATGTCAATACCAGATCTCACTTGGGATCAGAGTGTGCCAACACCTGAGAAGGTGATAGCTGTTTCTTCACACCCCTGAAAGAAATGGCTTGGCTACCTGACCATTTCCAAGGCTAACCTTTTTTTTAAAAGAGTAGATCCAAAGGTGCCTAGATGGAGGCCAGGTTATGTATGAACTTTCTGTAATAATTCATCAATCCAAGGAAAGACCTAAGCTTTGGTACAGACGTGGGAGCTGGGGCTCCATTTAATACCCTCGCTTTATCTTCCAAAGGGTGTAACCTGGCCTTGTTGACTCGGTAGACTAAGTAGGTCACTTGGGATGCCTGGAACACACATTTTCTCTTTTAAGGAGTACATTGTCTGGGAGAAATATCTAATGAGAATGTCCAAGTTCTCCAAGTGCTCCTTATTGATCTCCTCTGTTATTAACACATCACCTATATAAATGGCGATCTGAGGTAGAGCTTGTAAAATTTTTCCATGGCTGAAAGATTGCACAGGCCGACGATACCCCAAATGGCAGTCATGTATATTGGTACAAACCCTTATGGGAATTAATTGTTGCATACTTCTGGGAATCCTCATCGAACCCCGAGCTTCATGAAGGACATGTCTGTTTCACATATAAATCTTCTGTGTGAGGGACTGGGTATTTATCCAGCTGCAAAAAGTGATTTGCAGTTTGATTAAAATCCCCACATAGATGAATCATCCCCTTGAGCTTCATCATCTATATGGCTGGTGCTGCCCATTCTGCAAACTGCACTGGGTTGATGATTCTTTCACTGTCCTGTCTTTTGATTCCTGCCTCTACCTTTACCTGTAAGGCAAATGGCATTGGGCCGGCCTTGCAGAGTTGTGAAATTGCTTCCTGGTCAACATGCAAGGTGGCCTTGGCTACTTTGATAGTCTGTAGTCCTTCCTGAAAAAATTCAGGGTATTTAGTTAGGACTTCACTAAAGCAGCCATTTTCTAACTGAAAAATATTGAGCCAATCTAGGTGAATATGTCTCAACCAATTTCACCCCATCAAGCTAAAGCCTGAACCTTTTACTACAACCAGTAGAAACTGAATTCAAAAAGAGACCGGAACCAAAGTTGTGCCCTTAATCTAGAAAGATTCCTGGATATTCTCAGTCTAGCATCAACTTCATGATTGGAGTCCAGAGCAAATTTTGTTAAAGACTGTTTCTACGGTCACTGAAATGGCTGTATTTTTTTTTCCCAAACCCCCGCACTATGGCCTAACTGCGGCAGTTCTTCTCCTGTTTATCTTTTTTTTTTACAGTGACAAACACAAGGTGCACGAATCTTTATTTTAAACCACCACACTACCACCTAACTGCGGTAGTGCTTATTTTTTCCCCAACACCCATGGGGTATGTGTGCGTGTAGATGTGAGACACAGTGAAAGACACAAAGTGCACGAATCTTTATTCGATTTCCACCACCAGGAAGATATGAATAACACCCGAGTGGCCAGTGACAAGCACTGCCCTTCAAACCAAAGGGCAATGCTGTGTGAGCAAAACAGTGATGGGGAGAGTAGGGACTAAATCAAAATAGAGTTGGAGGGGGAAATAATGCACTCCACTCCCTGCGGCGCCCACCTCTCCCTGAACGACTCCAGGGTGTTGGTGGACACCGAGTGCTCCTTCTCCAAGGACACCCGGGCCCTAAAATAACCCCGGAAGAGGGGCAGGCAGTCGGCCCTAACGACCCCCTCCACGGCCCGCTGCCTGGACCTGTTGATGGCCAGTTTGGCCAGGCCCAGGAGCAGACCCACGAGGAGGTCTTCGGACCTGCCCTCCCTCCTCCGTACCGGGTGCCCGAAGATCAGGAGTGTGGGACTGAAGTGCAGCCAGAAACAGAGGAGAAGGTTTCTAAGAAAATCAAAAAGGGAGTGCAAACGCCCACACCCAATATATACATGGTCCACGGACTCCACAGCGGCACAGAACAAGCAGTTGGGCTGGGAGTCCGTGAACCATCGCAATCTGCGGTTACAGGGGACTGCTGCGTGCAGCACCCTCCACCCCAGATCCCCGAGAGAAAGGGGGAGGACTCCCGCGTAGAGAGCCCTCCACTGGGGATCCCCACCGCCCGGTGGCAAATGGGCGCGCCAAGGCGTGTCCGGACGGTGGATGAGGGAGAAGAGGTGGACGGTGTGCAGCAGCAGTCGATACAGGGCCTTCCTTTGTATATCCCTTAAGGGGACAAAATTAAAATTCTGGAGGCGGCTCAGGTTGTGGGGCACAGGCTCCTGCGGGAAGTACGGGACCTTGGGGCCAATGTGAAATTCCGTCCGGGCCGGGGTGAGCGCGGACGGGATCCCACCGCACACCTGAGCGTCCTCCAACTGATGCACTACGTCGGGTCCGAGCACCGCTGTTTTAAGGCGTCAGATGGCGGTGGCCACGTACCGGACGTCTACCGCTACCCTGCTAGCTATGTCCTGCGGCAGCGTCCAGCCCAGGCCCCCGGCACCCAGCACGTCCCCGACCCTGGTCGCCCTCGCCGCCACGGCCCTCCCCTCCGACAGCCACTCGAACCCGCGAGTACGGAGGTGCGGATTCCTGAGCAACGGCTCCCTGACGACAGCCGCTACTCCAGCCGGAGGGTAGGCGCGACGCGATTCGACCATGTTCCAGACAGTGATCAGGTCCTGGTAAAAGACAGGCAGCGCCTTGAGGGCGACCTCCAAACCGTCACGGTCGACGAACAAGAGCTGCGTGTCGTAGTTGAGGTTACGCACCTGGCGGAAAAAATACGTCGCCAGGGCGCACCACCTAGGAGGCGGCTCGACGTAAAGGTATCGCCGCAAGGTCTGAAGGCGGAACGTCGCGACCTGGGTGCGGACGCACACCAGCGACTGACCGCCCTCCTCAATAGGGAGACTCAGAACCTGCACGGCGACCCAGTGCATCTTTTTGTCCCAGAAGAAGTCGACCAACGTTCTCTGGATGTCAGCGACAAAGCCAGGAGGAGGGACCAAAGTGACCAGACGGTACCACAGCATGGCGGCCACCAGCTGGTTTATGACCAGCACTCGACTCCTGTAAGATAGCACTCGGAGCAGTCCTGTCCAGCGGCCTAGGCGAGCCGAGACTTTGGCCTCCAGCTCCTGCCAGTTGGCCGGCCAGGATTCCTCAGCCGGGCTGAGGTAGACCCCCAGGTAGAGGAGATGAGTGGTACTCCAGCTGAACCCCCGTAACTCCTCCGGCAGAGAGTCCACCCACCACGGACCGACCAGTAGTCGGTAACACTTGGCCCAGTTGATCCTGGCGGAAGACGCCGCAGAGTACACGGCCTGGCACTTGCGCATCCTCCCCAGGTCAGCCGGATCGGTGAAAGTGAGGAGCACGTCGTCGGCGTAGGCCGAGAGGACCACCCCCGTGCCCGCGCCGCGCAGAACCAGCCCCGACAACCTCCTCCGCAAGAGGCGCAGGAAAGGCTCCACGCACAGGGAATACAGCTGGCCGGACAGGGGGCAGCCTTGACGCACTCCACTCCCGAAGCGAAGGGGCGTCGTCAGGGACCCGTTAACTTTAACCAGACACTCTGCGGCGGCGTACAAAAGTCGGATCCGGGCGACGAACCGCGTCCCGAACCCGAATGCCCGCAGAGTCCCGAGCAGGTACTCGTGATCGACCCTGTCAAACGCCTTCTCCTGGTCGAGAGAGAGGAAGGCGCTCGGCAGACCAGCCCGTCGACAGAAATGGATCAGGTCCCGGACCAGGTGGACGTTGTCGTGTATCCTCCGGCCCGGGACCGTGTAGGACTGGTCCGGGTGAATCATGTGGGCCAGCACGGAAGCCAGGCGAGAAGACAACACCGTGGCGAAGATTTTGTAATCCGTGCTGAGGAGGGAGACCGGACGCCAGTTCTTTAAGGAACGAAGGTCCCCCTTCTTTGGCAGCAGGACGATGACCGCCCTGTGCCAAGAAAGGGGCAGCTGTCCGGCATTTAGACACACCCCCAGGACCTGTGCGTAGTCGTTCCCCAGGACGTCCCAGAACGCCCTGAAGAACTCCACAGTCAGCCCGTCCAGCCCCGGGGTTTTGCCCCTCGAGAGCCGGTCGAGGGCGCCAGTCAGCTCCTCTAAAGTGACGGGAGCGTCGAGCCTTCCGGCGTCCTCCGGGTTGAGCTGCGGCAGGTCCTCCCACAGAACTCTGCGAGCGTCCTCGCTGGACGGATCCGGAGAGAACAGAGCCGTGTAATAGTTTCAGACGTGGGCCCTGACACCCTCCGGATCCGAGACGAGGGACCCGTCGTCGGCCAGCAGCACAAGGAGCTGCTGACGGGTGCCACGCCTTTTTTCCAGCGAGTAGAAGAAGGGGGAGCCGCGGTCCAGGTCCTGCAGGAGCTGGATCTGCGACCTCACGTATGCGCCCCGAGCCCCGACGAGCTGCAGGTCCCGGAGCGCGGCCTTCTTCTCTTCGTACACCCCGCGCAGGGCCGGGTCCGCGTCGGGCTGACCGAGGCGTGACTCCAGGTCGAGCATCTCCCTCTCCAACTCCACGATCCTGGATTTCCGCCTCTTGGTCGACCCCCTCGCGTACTCCTGACAGAAAACGCGGACGTGAGCCTTGCCCACGTCCCACCATAGCCTCAGGGAGGGGAAGCTTCCCCGCTTCCTTCTCCAGCCGGCCCAGAAACGACGAAACGAGTCCCGGAACCGCTCGTCCTCCAGCAGCAGGTTGTTAAAGTGCCAGTACGCGGAGCCGAGCCTGGCGCCGAACGGAAGGAGTTCCGCCCACACCAGGTGATGGTCCGTGCACGACACCTGCCGCGTGGAGGCCTTCGGAAAGCAGGAGGCGTACGCCTGCGAAACGTACAGGCGGTCGATTCTGGACGCTCCGACCCCAGGCCTCACGAAGGTGAAGGCGATGGAGTCGGGATGGAGATTCCGCCAGACGTCCACCAGGTCGAAGGACTTGACCAAGTCCCCCAACCTCTTCCCCGACGCACAGCCAGTGCGGGCACCGCCGTGGTCCCTGCCCTCGAGGACGCAGTTAAAATCTCCCCCGAGGACGACGCACTGGTTCTCGTCGATGGAAGCGAGATGAGCGGACACTTCTTCGAAGAAGCTCGCTTGCCTCAGCCCGGCCAGGGGAGCGTATACGTTCACCAAGTGAAGCACCGCGCCCCCCCAGCCGAACCGTCCGGTGAAGCAAACGGCCTGGCACCGGCTCCCTGACCCCCAAGATCTCCGGCTGAAAATGTGGGGCCAACAGGATAGCCACCCCGCCAGATCTGCGGGTGAGGTGACTCATGTAGACCCCCCCTCGCCACTCCAGGAGCCAGGTGGCTTCGTCTCCCGGGGTAGTGTGGGTCTCTTGCAGGAAGCACACCGCATACCTCCCGTCCTGAAGGACCGAGGGGGTCTGGAATCTGCGCTGTGACTCCCTGCTGCCGTTGATGTTGAGGCTGGCTATAGTCGTCTCCATGTCGGAAGCGTTGTGCTACCACCACCAGTACAGTTTAAAAACAAATACAATTACTGGGAGGACGAGGGAGGGGCACAGGTGTCGCTCGCCCTCACCAGGAGTGCCCCCAGGAAGTTCCTGACTCGCTTTCGCTCATTGGAATTGAGCCCAGGTGCCTGGCGAGCAGTGTGGACCGACCAATAAACTTGTTCAAAAGAGCTCCAGCGGTCGAGCGTCAGTTGGGCTCTATCCCGGCGACCTCGAGTTTCCTCGACAAATTCCCGGAGTTCCTCGAGGGGGATGAGGGGGAGATCGGCGGGGGGCACCTGGGACTCAAAAACGTCACTACAGAGAGTCCGCGTCGTCCCCGGGATCCACCACCGATCCCAAACCCTCCTCCGGGAGGTCACCCTCAGTCGCCGACCCCTCCCCCACCGAGAGGATGGGGGCTGGTCCGGCGCCGCCAACCGGCCTCGAACCCCCGGCGACCCCACCCCCAGGGTCACCGGCGGTACCTTCCTCGGCGCACCCCGTCCCGGAACGCCCCGAGTTCGGGTCGTCGGGCGGCAGGGGCTCGGGGCCCCGCTCCTCTCCCGACACCGGGACGCCTGGCTCCTCGGGGATAGATCGTCCCCCAGAAAAAGGTCATTCCCCAGGGCCAAGGCTCCCGGAAAAACAGTCTGGGAGGGAGGAGCGGGGATAACACCTACCTCCCCTCCGCAACCCAGTAAAGGGTCCTGTGTTGACGCCCGCACCTCGGCCCTCATCGTTGTTATTGGGCAGGTCAGACCGCGGTGCGGGATCGTTGGGGGGTACCGTGGGCCCGTCCCCTGGAGAGGGGCAGCACCGCCGGCACGCTGCAGGACTGTCTCTCCCCTCCAAGGGCCAGCCCCTCTTCCCCAGAGAGACAGGGGGGGATTTATGGGCCTTTCCCTCCCCGCCCGCCTTGGTGGTCATGGGGCCTGAGGCCCCTCCCCCCAGCCTTTCCCAGAATACGATTGGCTGGGGGAAGGCAGGGGGTGTGGCCAGGGTGGGGAGGGTCAGCCGTGTCACTTCCTGCCCCGCCCCTGGTTTATCAGGTGACGGCAGGCGGGGCAGGGGCCCAGTTCCCTCTCTGGGGCCCGGAGACACGGTCGCTGTGGGAGGTTAGGCAGCGGTGCCCCCCCGAGGTTAGTGCCAGGGTGTGGCTGGGTGGGGCGGGGCTCGGGCTCAGGCTCAGGGTCAGGGTCCCCCGGGCCAGGTGTTGCAGTGCCCGGGGCGGGCGTCGCAGCCCCAGGGGTTTCTCCATCGGGGTGGGGGGTAGATGTGGGGTCCGTGGGGTCAGGGTCGGGTACGGGTTCGGGGGTCAGGGTTCCCGCGCCGGGGCGACGCTGGCACGGCCGCAGGGGCATTGTCGTGCTGGGGCGGGGCAGGTCGTGGGCTGGGTGTCGGGGATGGGGATAGGGTGGTCTCCCCGTGGGCGGGCCTGACGCGTCGCGTCTCCTTTAGCGCCTTCCGGCCGGCTGGACGCTCACCCACCTCCCTGCCGGAGGCTGGAGGATCGGAAGCCTCTGGCTCAGGCTCCGGTGCCGGGGCCTGTGGTGTTGACTGTGGGGGTGGGGGTGGGGGAGGGGGAGTGGGTGCAGCGGCACCACTGTCAGCCGTTGGCGAGGGCTGCGCGGCCTTCTGGGTGGGGCAGTTTTTTCTGATGTGCCCCACCTCGCGGCACAGGTGGCACCGCACGCCGTCCGCCGTCCAGAAGGCGCGGTAGGCCGCACCCTCGTGGAGGAGGGTAAAGGAGCCCTCCGTGACCTCCTCCCGGGCCAGGCAAATAAACACCTGGCGACGGAAGGAGTAGATGTGCCGGAGGGCAGGGTCCTTCAGACCGAGCAGGAGCGGTTGGATCCCTGACCGGATCTCCCCCAAGGTGGTGAGGTGGGGGAGAAGGAGCTCGCTGGCAATGAAGGGCGGGACGTTGGAGATCACGACCCTCTGGGCCGTAACCTCCAGAGGGTCGACGGGCAAATGTGTCCCGCCCACAGCGAGCCCCCTCTCCACGGCCAGGTGGACCGCCTGCTCGGTCCTAAGGAAAAATACGGCCTTCCCGTACATTCGGGCCGCAGCGACGATGGCCAGTGGGCCGACCACACTGGCCATGGCCTTGCTGCAGGCCTCGATGGTCATGTTCGGGTGGGGATAGGCCTTGACCCCCAGGCATTCAGTGAGGTGCCTCAAGGGGGTGTGGTTTGCAGCCGGGGCTGGGACAGCCGAGCCTAAGGCAGCGGCTACCCCGGCGTAGGTGCGGCTGGGCCCCGCGACCTTCGGGCTCGCCATATTCTGCTGCTGGATGTTAGGCCCCAGGCAGCAGTGGTGGAGGTGGGCCTCTGGCAGCAGCAGTGGTGAAAATCCTGGGGATGTGCCCAAGGCCAGTCACCCAAGGCGAGTCCCAGGCAGTGACAGTAGAGACTGGCCTCAGGCAACAGCAGCAATTGAAACAGGCCTCAGGCGAGTACCAGGTGGGCCCTCGGTCGTAGTGGTGGGGGGCAGACTTGTTGGGGAAGGCCCCCAAGGCAAGTCCCAGACAGCCCCCAAAATGGAGTCCCAGGCAGCGGTGGTGGAAGGCAGGCGTCTGGCAAGTCCCGGGCAGTTCCTCCAGTCACAGCAGTGGTGGGGGGCAGGCCTGTTGGGAAGGGCCCCCAAGGCGAGTCCCAGGCAGCCCCAAAATGGAGTCCCAGGCAGCGGTGGTGGAAGGCAGGCGTCTGGCAAGTCCCGGGCAGTTCCTCCAGTCACAGCAGTGGTGGGGGGCAGGCCTGTTGGGGAGGGCCCCCAAGGCGAGTCCAGAGCAGCCCCAAAATCGAGTCCCAGGCAGCGGTGGTGGAGACAGGCCTCAGGCAACAGCAGCAGCAGTGGTGGAGGTCCTGGGGAGGGGCCCCAAGGCGAGTCCCAGGCAGCGATGGTGGAGGTAGGCCTCGGGCAGCAGCAGCAATGGAGACAGGCCTCTCCTCAGGCAACAGCAGTGGTGGAGGTCCTGGGGAGGGGCTCCAAGGCAAGCCCCAGGCAGCAGCAGTGAGGCAGGCCCCAAGCAGCAACAGGGACAGTCCCCTTCAAGGAGAGTCCTTGCACGTGCACGCACAGTCACACACTGATTCAATATCCAAAAGGGGGGAAAACACCTGTGTGGCCAGTGACAAGCACTGCCCCTTCGCATCTAGGGCAATGCTGTGTGATCAATCACTCCTGTTCTTATCTGTCAGCCAGGGCTCCCTGATTGGTACTGTTAATCTGGTCCAATCGACAAACTCAAAATCAATGACGTCTGCCTGGCTGTGACCTAGTTACAACCACCACACTGAGATTCTAAACTTTTCCAATTCTAATAATGTGTAGATATCTCACCAAACTATCCTGAACTGGAAGCTTTATTAACCAAGTCCTTTTGATAGTTCTTCCAATTTTGGCACTGTCCTCCAAATGTTAGTAAGGAGGACTTTGCAGGAACAACAGGACTGTTTCTGCATTGTCCTTTCTGCTGTTTCGGTGAATGTCAGCTGATCAGTTCAGTTTCATTTCTTTATAGAGATTGGTACAACTGAGAGGCTTGCCAGACCATTTTAGAGGACAGTTGAGAGTCAACCACATAGCTGTGGGTCTGGAATCACATATAGGCCAGACCAGGTGAGGATGGCAGATTTCCTTCCTTGAAGATCATTAATGAGCCAGTTGTGTTTTTCTGACAATGTTTTCATGGTCATGAGCAGATTCTTATTTTCAGATTTTTAAGAAAATTGAATTCAAGTTTCTCCATCTGCCATGGTGGAATTTGAACCCAGAGTATTATCTGAGTTGCTGGGTTTAATAGTCCAGCGATAATACCACTAGGCTATTGCCTCCCCTGCTGCTGACGTAACACCACCTATTAGGAACTCAACTGTATAAACATCTTCCCATTAACGTGGCAGGGAGTCTGCAGTTACCTGGTTTGGGTACAGATATTTCTCTGACCTTGTTTTTTTTTGTTAAATGAAAACCCTTCATAGAAATTCCCATCTGCCTCTGTTTTGAAATTCAAATGCTTTTTTAAGGATGATGTTTCTATGTAAATTATACATATTTCATCACAACAGGCAAGGTCCTGCAATTAATTTCATCCACTTGGGTGGCACGGTGGCACAGTGGTTAGCACTGTTGCCTCACAGTGCCAGAGACCCGGGTTCAATTCCCACCTCAGGCGACTCTCTGTGTGGAGTTTGCACATTCTCCCCGTGTCTGTGTGGGTTTTCTCCGGCTGCTCCGGTTTCCTCCTACTATCCAAAAATGTGCAGGTTAGGTGAATTGGCCATGCTAAAATTGCCCGTAGTGTTAGGTGAAGGGGTAAATGTAGGAGTATGGGTCTGGGTGGTATACGGTTCGGCAGGTCGGTGTGGACTTGTTGGGCCGAAGGGCCTGTTTCCACACTGTAAGTAATCTGTAATCTATAAAATCACTTCGTTTTCACTAACCACCGCACCCCCCCCCCCCCCCCCCCCAGTGAACTGAATATAATAACACAAATTGTTTCAATTAAGAGATTATGTTTTTGGACGGTGTGTTTAATAGAAAAGATGTTGGAAAGAGTCATGTGACCTGATCTGAAGTCTGATTGCAAATAGCTCTGTGAAGGTTAAAGGTTAAATGGTGACCATCACCATTGTGTTCCTGCTCCAGTGACATAAGGTGTTTAGGTTTGGAGATAATAGCAGCAGTCTTAGAATTTACAATGACTAGACCCTCAGTCTTGCAGAGTTCAAGAAAAGTGTTGAAAATATTGGGTTGTAAACAGGTACTCCTTAACATGTGGGTCTGTTAGCTCAGTTGGCTGTCTGTCTGGTTAGTGATGCTAAGAGCATGCATTCAATTCCTGCATCCAGCTGAGGTTGTAAGAATGTTCCTCATTTTTTTCCTTGCCATCACCTGAGGCACAGTGACCCTCGGGTTAAAATCACTGCCAGTTGTTTCTCTTCAATGCAAGAGTGGGACTAGTGTCATAGAGTCGTATAGCATGGAAACAGACCCTTCGGTCCAATTCATCCATGTTGACCAGATATCCCAACCCAATGTAGTCCCACCTGCTAGCACCTGGCCCATATCCTTCTAAACCCTTCCTATTGATATACACATCCAGATGCCAGCTAAATGTTGCAATTGTACCAGCCTCCACCACTTCCTCTGGCAGCTCATTCCATACACGCACTACCCTCTGCATGAAAAAGTTGCCTCTTATATCTTTCCCTTTTCACCCTAAACCTATGTCCTCTAGTTCTGGACTCCCCCACCCCAGGGAAAAGATCTTGTCTATTTACCCTATCCATGCCCCTCATGATTTTATAAACCTGTATAAAGTCACCCCTCAGCCTCTGACGCTCCAGGGAAACCTCTCCCTATAGCTCAAATCCTCCAACCCTGGCAATATCCTTGTAAATCTTTTCTGAATCCTTTCAAGTTTCACAACATCCTTCCAATAGGAAGGAGACCAGAATTGCATGCAATATTCCAACAGTGGCCTAACCAATGTTCTGACTAAGATGACTTTACCATTTATCTACATCTCAATCACTCTTGGACCATCTTTAGCATTCTCCATGTATTTTCCTTTACTCACTATCACTATCATTCCACTTGCTCCTCCTTCCCCTTGTCAACAGCATAAAAAACATAATTTTACAGCTCCCTTCTGTCCTAAGGAAGAGTCTTTGGACTCAAAGCATTAATTCTGTGGCTCTTTCCAGAGATGATAGCAAGTCCGCTCAGCTTCTCCTGCATTTTCTGTTTATGTAACAATAACTTTTTCTGACTCTTTTGATCAGAATGATTGCTTTGTCTGGGCAAAATTGGTGCTCTGTGTTCCACTCTCCTGATGTCTCTGTTGTTCTGTTTGGCTCTGGGTAACTCGCTCAATTGTTCTCACATCAAATTCACCAAAGATCCTTAAATAGTGCCTTCCAAATTCACAACTACTTCTAACCAGAAGGACATGGAAAGCAAATACATGGGAATACCACCACTTGCAAGTTCCCCTCCAAGCCATTCGCCATCCTGACTTTGAAGCAGATCACTGTTCCTTCCTGTGGCTGGGATTGTCTTCTTAAGGGCATTGCGGGTCTATCCATATCACATGGACTGTAGTGGTTCAAGAAGGCAGCTCACCATCACCTTCTCAAGTTGCACTAGAGACAGGCAATAAATGCTGACTAGCCAGCAACAGCCGCATGCCACCAGTGAATAAAAAAAACTTTGGTCATAAAATTTATTTTGAAGTGCTTCCATACCAGTTGGGTGAACACGTCACATAATTTTCTGTCAGCCATATGAGAATGCAGCAAATCTCTGCAAAATCCAAGAATTCACCCCAGAATTTTCAGATTCACTACAGTACTTCAAGGTAGTTTGCACTATGAAGCATTTTAAAAATTGCCTTACCTGTAACTTGGGTACATGGTTCTTTAGATGGCACAAACTCAGTGCTCATTTTGCAGTTCTTTGTAGAGTGACATGTCAATCTTCAGTGTGAGGATCTCCTATACATGCTGGAGTGTCCCTCCTGATAACTGTGTAGGCTGTGGTAGGAGTTTGTACCAGCAAAAGTGCATTAGCCTTCCGTAGCACTCTTGCAGAGATGACTCATGCTTAATATCTATTTTAGAAGCAATTTAATCTGATTGATAGTCAAAAGATGACTGCATATAACAGATATTAGTTACATTTAGAGTCATTCATCACAACATCTGATTGTTTTTAAACAATAGAATATTATTTTTCATTTTGTAAGATTGAATTATACAGGCACTATTTTAATTCATTATAATGTTTAATCAGAAAGGATAGGATCACTCTCCTGTCAAGCGTGTCAGTGTAAGGCAGTTTGAATACTTGGATAGTTGTCTGACCTTTATTTAAATAACATAAGTTTACATAGAATCTACACTCCATGTTTGACATACAAATTTGAGGGAAATCTTCACAGTAACTCCCAATGAGGACTCACTGAACTGAGGAACTTGAGTTGAGAACAAATTAAATTTGCATTTCTCTAGTGATGCATGTTTACAGTCCAAATCTATCATTTCTCTTAAATTACCCAAATAACGATAATTGGCTCAGAATAAACCAGGCAAACAACTACTCTGGAAACTTGGTTTAAAAATACACGATGAGGTCTTGCTCATTACATGGAAACAGTACTCACGGTTCGATAATCTTTCTGATTCACATTTGCGAATGTTTGTGGTGGGATCATGCATACTTATAGACAGGAGCCATATTGCACTCTGAACTGGAAAGCAAGCATGGAATTATTCTCTTTTCAAGAAAGGTGGGTATTATGATTTACTATCATCAAGGGTGCTGTGATTAAGGAAAAGAAACATAATAATTTCAGAAAAATTAAGTTACATCTGGGAATTTCAGTTGGACGAGATTTATAATCGTCAGCCAGAGAAGTGATAGTTTTGTCAGGTAATCAAAGGAATTTCCCACAAAATGTGGGGCACTTACGAAAGGCTTTACTATATGTCTCAGTGCTGGGCTTAAATCTGGCAATAATTAACACAGTATAAATCAGATTGCAAGTAATGAATCAGCAATTGCCCCTCAGAATTGGTCTTGAATATTCTCATGAGGGTCACAGTTGATTAAATAAAAACATTTTCTTTTAGTTACTCCTCCTGGAACCAAGCCAGAGGAAGAAATAATTGAATCAGGGAAGAGATGAATGTTGCATCAAACACCTCACACGTGACTGCACTGCAATCACCTCAGTGCTTGATGTAAGCTCAGAGCTAACTTTCAATGACTTGGGTTAAGCAGCATCAGTGAAGGGCATTGAACTGGTAAAGATCACTGTAGTCCCACGTTCACATTCAAGACAGACAACTGGCAGTGAGTTTAACCTGACAGTCACCACACCTCAGATGAGGGGCAGGCCTGAGAAGGTGGGACCTTCACAGTGACCTTGTTTCATGCAAGCATTTGAACCCACACCATTGACATCACTGTATTGCAAACCAGATACTGAGGCAACTGAGCTAACCAAGTCATAGCTATGAAATGGTCAAAAATCAAACTTGTACTTCAGTGAACATGCCACTAATGTTTAACAACTTTCTTCAAGTAAATGAGTGACCATTTAAGAAGGAGTGGGTGATGTTACTGATATCACAAGAACTGTTTTTATTTCAACTATTGTGGCTCAGACATGGATTAGATGAAGTGTTGCAGACTAGTGATTTCAGCAGCACTGGTGTTCTACATTTCCTGCTAGAAATGTTGTCGCATGAATACCAGCTGAGGACAAGAGTATATTTCATGACCCCCAGCGTTGTGAGGCAAGTTCCAAACTTTTGTTGTAATCAATTCAAAAGCGTCACCTATTTTTGAAGAAAACTCAAAAACATATACCACAATTGGAATCTCATTCATAGCTGGTATGAACATAAAAGATCAAACCTGTAGTTCACTGTCTCAGCTATGTCTCGTCTCATACACTGGTGCCCAGGTAGCTATTCATCAGTCCACTGCTTGCCCAAACTTCTCCGAAATTACTTGCAACTGTTCTAATGACAGAGACTCCTTATTGAAAATAGTCTAGTGTTTTCCTTTATGGAGCATGTGTAAACATTACCTGTAGACCACATATATACTACAGACAGCCCTGAGCTATCGTTTATGCTTTCACACAAAAATCCATCTTACTCAAATCCATTTACTTCGTTCTAATGAATGTGTAGTATTCAACGCAGTGGAGGTGTAAGCAGACAGATTTTAATGGATGCACATTGAGCATAGAATGACAAAAAGAGGTCTGCAAAGCTTTTTTCTCATTCACTCATCAACGTCAGCGACACTGGTTGGGCCAGTGTTTATTGTCCATTCCTAGTTGTCCTTGAGAAAGTGGTCATGAGCTGTCTGTTGGGACTACTGCAGTCTATCTGGGATAGGTAGACCCACAATGCCATTTGGAAGGGAATTCCAGGATTAGGACCCAGTGGTATTGAAGAAATGGCAATATATTTCCAAATTAGGATGGTGAGTGGCTTGTAGGTGGTGGTGGTGTTCCCATATATCTGCAGAATTTTACCATCCAGATGGCAGTGGTCATGTATTTGGCATGTCATTGCTATACGGCGTTGTGAATTTCTGCAGTGCATCTTGTAGATGGTCCACACTGCTGCTACTGAGCAATGGTGGTGGAGGGAGAGGATGCTTGAAATTATTTTTTGGATAACTTAGTAAAGAGTTGCAACCTGGATACTGGTATTTCAGAAATTGAAGACCGGAAATGTGTACAAGATCTGTAACAATGATCAACACATAAACAAAATCTCAACAAAGTAACTGGAGCAGTACAAATATCTTTATAACGATAGCTGTGCAGAGCCAAGCTTTGTGTACTGCCTGATCAAATAATTCTGTCAAAAATATAAACTGCAGAGATATTTCTTGATCAAATTGTAAATTAATATTTCTAGCCATGCTTCTGAAATCAAGTTGAGTACATAACTATACTAGATATAAGTAAAAGAAAAATCAGAAAATAATTGAAAATATGCTATAATTATGTATGATTTCCCATGGCAGACAGACAAGGCAAAAATAGCACTGTTACTATTGTAAGCTACTTTTAGTAATATTTCCCAAGAAAAATAACTGGGCCAGATTTTGTTGAGGCAGTGTAGCAGAATATATTGTTAGATTTGCTATGCTCTTGCACATTTAGATTTGTAAATTGTTTAGTTTGACAGGTTACCAAAGTTGAGAGTTGATAATACCACAGCAAAGGACACTGAACATCTGGGATATCTCTGACAGAAATCTGAGAGTTCTTTGTACTTATTGAAGGTAAAGCTAGAAGAGAGAGAGGGAGTTACCAATATGGTTTGCAGTACAAACAAGATGTTGACAGTAATCTTTGCATTCCAGAATAATCCTGAAATCATGAGCAGTTTAAATAAATGTTAAATTGTGGTTTGTGTATTCTTGCCAGATCTGGTGGTAAATGTCAGCCATAACCTTCAAGTCTTCACCCCCTGTATTGGGGGAATAGTCAATGTAAGAATTTTAATAGGTGCTAGTGGTGGAAATGAGGGTGTTTGAGCAAGCTAGTAGTTGCAGTTGTCATGAATGGTGGGACAAATGCCAGAGAATTGGGAATTTGAGAATGCAGTTGTAAATTAATTGCAAAATAGTTTTTTCAGGCCTTGTTACAGAAGGAAGTTGAATTTGAAGGGGGAGGAGGGGTAATGGTGGAGAACAATGCAAGGGATTGATCAAGGATGACATTATCTATGATTGATACGATGAGGATAGTGAGGTCATGTGAGATGGCAAGGTCAAGCGGGTGGTCAATGTTTAAATAGTTCTATTAATTATACATAGTGGAAGTAAATGCTAGCCCTTGACCTGAGGGTCAAAGTGTCTTCAGGGATGGATGGTTTACTGGATACTGTTAGGGGTAACAGATGAGTAGTTACAAGCTGGTGGGCCAGGGAAACACACAAGAGGATACCAAAGGTAGCATGGGGGGGAAGGGGAACACTAATTACTCTCAGGCAGGGAAAGACTTCAGCAATTCTTTGAGCTGGTAGAAAATGCATAGAGCATGCCAAATGTATTCTCAGGAATGGATCTACAGCTTGAACCAGCTATTGTGTTTCCACCTGTCTCTGTGATAATGTAGGTTATATTCATGTAACTTATATTTTACTGTAATGCAATAAACTTTCTATTGTTTACTCAACAATACTTTTCTAGTTAGACTAGAAAGACAGCTATCCTCTTTCCATGCTTGAAGGGCACACACATATGTAACAGCCGAAACAATTTCAATGAGCCTTATTAGATGACTGAAGTGAAATTCTGTGCATTAACCTTCAATATCCCTCATTCTGAACTGTCCTGCCATCAGAGACATTGTATAGATGACACGTGAAATTAATAGGTGGGTATGATTTATCATTCAGGAAAAGGGAGGAGTTATTTCTGCAAAAGCCACTCAGTATCTCTATGATGAAACAGCATGCTGAGTTTCAAAGTAAGAGATGGGATTTTTGTAAACAACAGTCAATGAACCAGCCATCGTTGACATGGATACACATTGACAGCATCATGGGTTTTTCTATTGGCAAAGCATGAGACAAAACATTTCAATGTATTTAGAGAAGGAATGTTGTAAACTACACACATTTTTATCAGTAACAGATACTAATGGATCTCCTGTGGCATTGTTCAAAGAACATAAAGACAAAAATCCAGCAATTATGTAAAGACTCTTAGAAGGCAGAAGGATTACCAAGTTCAAATGAGAAAGGGCAAACAAGAGGGAGAGAGCATTTAGAGTTTCTATCCTGTAAAGAGCTTGTGACAGGGCTTGAATCTATGTTTTATGATTTTTGCCATGTTGTCAGTCTTCACCCTTCCTGTCACTTATCCATACTCTATCAGTCCTGGTTTCACCCTTTCTACTATCTCTTGAAACACTCTCATATATCCTTCCTTCTGATGGTAAAGGACAGACAACCAGAGCCTCAACATATCTAATAATGAAGTTAGGTTACTCGGGTACTAAGATGCCCCAGGTTGCAGGACAGTTCAGAATGGGGGATATTGAAAGTTAATACGTAGAATTGCATTTCAACCATCTAATGGAGTAATACAAGCTGTTGTGTGTGCATGTGTCCTTCAACTAGGTAAAAACAATGACTGCAGATGCTGGAAACCAGATTCTGGAGTAGATTGGTGCTGGAAAAGCACAGCAGTTCAGGCAGCATCCGAGGAGCAGGAAAATCGACATTTCAGGCAAAAGCCCTTCATCAGGAATACAGGCAGAGAGCCTGAAGGGTGGAGAGATAAATGAGAGGAGGGTGGGGGTGGGAGAAAGTAGCATAGAGTACAATAGGTGAGTGGGGGAGGTAATGAAGGTGATAGGCCAAGGAGGAGGGTGGAGTGGATAGGTGGAAAAGAAAATAGGCAGGTAGGACAAGTCATGGGGACAGTGCAGAGCTGGAAGTTTGGAACTGGGGTGAGGTGGGGGAAGGGGAAATGAGGAAATGGGTGAAGTCCACATTGATGCCCTGGGGTTGAAGTGTTCCGAGGCAGAAGATGAGGCGTTCTTCCTTCAGGCATCGGGTGGTGAGGGAGCAGCTGTGAAGGAGGCCCAGGACCTCCATGTCCTTGGCAGAGTGGGAGGGGGAATTGAAATGTTGGGCCACAGGGCAGTGTGGTTGATTGGTGCGGGTGTCCTGGAGATGTTCCCTAAAGCACTCTGCTAGGAGGTGTCCAGTCTCCCCAATGTAGAAGAGACTGCATCAGGAGCAACGGAAACAATAAATGATATTGGTGGATGTGCAGGTAAAACTTTGATGGATGTGGAAGGCTCCTTTGGGGCCTTGGCTGGAAGTGAGGGAGGAGGTGGGGGCACAGGTTTTGCAATTCCTGCGGTGGCAGGGGAGGGTGCCAGGAGGGGAGGATGGGTTGCTGGGGGGCGTGGACCTGATCAGGTAGTCACGGAGGGAACAGTCTTTGCAGAAGGTGGAAAGGGGTGGGGAGGGAAATATATCCCTGGTGGTGGGGTCTATTTGGAGGTGGTGGAAATGTCGGCGGATGATTTGGTTTATGTGAAGGTTGGTAGGGTGGAAGGTGAGCACAAGGGGAATTGTGTCCTTGTTACGGTTGGAGGAGTGGGGTCTTAGGGCGGAGGTGTGGGATGTGGACGAGATGCATTGGAGGGCATCTTTAACCACATGGGAAGGGAAATTCCAGTCTCTAAAGAAGGAGGCCATCTGGTGTGTTCTGTGGTGGAACCGGTCCTCCTGAGAGTAGGTACAGCCCAAGCAGAGGAGTTGGGAATTCGGGATGGCATTTTTGCAGGAGGTAGGGTGGGACGAGGTGTAATCCAGGTAGTTGTGGGAGTCGGTGGGTTTGTAAAAAATGTCGGTGTCAAGTTGGTCATCATTAATGGAGATGGAGAGGTCCAGGAAGGGGAGGGAGGTGTCAGAGATGGTCCAGGTAAATTTAAGGTTGGGGTGGAATGTGTTGGTGAAATTGATGAATTGCTCAACCTCCTCGCGGGAGCAGGAGGTAGCCCCCTGTGTCCTTCAAGGATGGAAAAAGATAGCTGTCTTTCTAGTCTAACTGGATAAGTCTAACTACAAATTACATGAATATAACCTACATTATTACAGAGACAGGTAGAAACACACTAGTTCCAGGCCATTTCCAGCAAGCACCTTCTTTACTCTGCCCAAATTCCCACGACATTATCACAACATAGTGGTTATTCCATTTATTCAAGTATTAACCCCTTCAGACCCCTATATGGTAAAAGTATTAAATTATTTAAATTAAGAGCTGTGAAGTGTTCAGGGACATCTGAAGCTGTGAAAGATGTTATACGCATCAAGCTTCTTTCTTTCCGTTTTGAACTGAACTGCCACATCCTTCCCATAAAATAAATTGAAATCGAGAAACAAAAGATAGTTGATCCGGTGTTTAGGGATAACACCGTGATTTGAAGAAACGTGAATATCCTTATGTTAAATGGTGGAAGTAGGACAATCCATATATTGTAGCAAAACAAGAGCAATTTCTTCTTTGTAATATGAACCTAACTAAAAGAATTTTTTTAATAACCTTAAACAAATCCCTTATGTAAAACCATTCGCTGTGGCTTTGTGGGAACAGAAATCTTGCAGGTGGTAGATCAGTATTATTGGACTACTGAGAACCATAAATATCAACAGCACATAACAGAAGTAAAATGCAGCTTATTTTGTTACTTCTTTTGAATATAGAGATGGAAAAGTAATCTGTTTGAGGTTCTTAGCTGTACTTTATGGGATAATGAAGTATATGTTTATATTAGATTATAATTGCAGCTTACCCTTTCTACAGAAAGACCAAATTTTAAATAAAGATGCAACAGTTTTCAAACGTCCATAAGTATTGAATCAAAGAAAATGAAAGCATAGGAAGATGATTCCAACTCTGGTAAGACATTCCAGAGTCACATTCAGAGGGAATGGTATTAATGCTCAACCAGTAATTGAGATGTCGAGGTAATAGAGACCTATGGTGAGATTTGAATTCAAAGAAAATCTGGAATTAAAAGTGTAATGATGACCATGAAACCATTATCAAATAATGTAAAACCCAATCTGGTTCATTAATGACCTTTAGGGAAAGAAATCTGACATCTTTACTTAGTCTGACCTACATGTGACTGCAGGCCCACAGCAATGTGAAGGATATGGGCAGCAGATAAACGGGAACACCACTGTCTGCAAGGTCTTCTGTCTCCAAGCCACTCACCATCCTTACTTGGAAATTTATCGCCATTCTTTCAGACTTAAAATCCTGGAATCCCCTTCTTAGCAGCATTGACAATCTACCCCCACTCCAAATGGATTGCAGCAGTTCAAGAAGGCAGCTCACTATTACCTAATCTAGGGCAAATAGGTATGGGTAATAAATATTGGTAAAAACAAGGACTGCAGATGCTGGGAACCAGACTCTAGATTAGAGTGGTGCTGGAAACGCACAGCAGTTCAGGCAGCATCCGAGGAGCAGGAAAATTGACGTTTTGGGCAAAAGCCCATCATCAGGAATAGAAGCAGAGTGCCTGCAGGGTGAAGAGATAAATGAGAAGTGGGTGGGGGGTGGGGAGAAAGTAGCATTGAGTACAATAGGTGAGTAGGGTTGGGGATGGAGGTGATAGGTCAGAGAGAAGGATGGGGGAAGGTAGCAAAGAGTACACTGGGTAAATGGGGATGGGGATGAAGGTGATAGGTCAGAGAGGAGGGTGGATGGATAGGTGGAAAGGAAGATAGGCAGGTAGGACAGGTCATGAGGGTGGTGCTGACCTGGAAGGTTGAAGCTGGGGTGAGGTGGGGTAACTGGAAATGAGGAAACTGGTGAAATCCACATTGATGCCCTGGGGTTGAAGTGTTCCGAGGTGGAAGATGAAGCGTTCTTTCTCCAGGTGTCAGGTGGTGAGGGAGCGGCGGTGGAGGAGGCCCAGAACCAGCATGTCCATGGCAGAGTGGGAGGGGGAATTGAAATGTTGGGCCACAGGACGGTGGGATTGATTGGTGCGGGTGTCCCGGAGATGTTCCCTAAAGCGCTCTGCTAGGAGGCCTCCAGTCTCTCCAAAGTAGAGGAGACCGCATCGGGAGCAATAAATGATATTGGTGGATGTGCAGATAAAACTTTGATGGATGTGGAAGGCTCCTTTGGGGCCTTGGATGGAGGTGAGGGACGAGGTGTGGGCGCGGGTTTTGCAATTCCTGCGGTGGCAGGGGAGGGTGCCAGGAAGGGAGGGTGGGTTGTGGGGCGCGTGGACCTGACCAGGTAGTCACGGAGGAAACGGTCTTTGCGGAAAGGGGTGGGGAGGGAAATATATCCCTGGTGGTGGGGTCTGTTTGGAGGTGACGGAAATGTCTTTGGACGATGTTGTTTATGTGAAGGTTGGTAGGGTGGAAGGTGAGCACCAGGGGGGTTCAGACCTTGTTACGGTTGGAGGGGTTGGGTTTGAGGGCGGAGGTGTGGGATGTGGACGAGATGCGTTGGAGGGCATCTTTAACCACGTGGGAAGGGAAATTGCGGTCTCTAAAGAAAGAGGCCATCTGGTGTGTTCTGTGGTGGAAATGGTCTTCCTGGGAGCAGATATGGCAGAGGTGGAGGAATTGGGTATACAGGATGGCATTTTTGCAGGAGGTAGGGTGGGATGAGGTGTAATCCAGGTATCTGTGGGAGTCGGTGGGTTTGTAAAAAAAAAGTCAGTGTCAAGTCGGTTGTCATTAATGGAGATGGAGAGGTCCAGGAAGGGGAGGGAGGTGTCAGAGATGGTCCAGGTAAATTTAAGGTTGGGGTGGAATATGTTGGTGAAGTTGATGAGTTGCTCAACCCCCTCGCGGGAGCACGAGGTGGCACCAATGCAGTCATTCGCCCAAAATATTGGCCCAAGCCAGTGATATGCACATCCTATCAGTTGTAAAGTCAGTTGTAAAGTCGCGAATGCAGATATACGGACATTGATGAGATACCATATCATCTACCTGCTAATGTTAAGAACCATTGTGCTTTTACGTTTGAAATTGTTACAGTACATCAGCTAAATTCCTGTATGTGTACTTCACCCAGAAAATAATACACAGCAATCACTAGAGGGCAGCACTATATTTGCCAATGTGATAATTTCTGTTTCAAATGAGCAGAATGCATTCAGAATTCACTGTGTCCAGACCTTGGGTAGAATTCTCATGAGATCTTATCCAGAATTAGGTAGGGGATTGCATTGTTAAGTAAATGGGACAGATGCCATATACCTCAGTGTTCAACATTATGTTTTGGAGTTCTGAATTGTTTGATTAATTGGATTCGCAGCATTAACTCCGCTCCACAGATGCTGCAGATCTGCTGAGTTGCTCCAGAATACCTGTATTCTATTTTTATTTCAGATTTCCAGCATCTGCAGTATTTTTGCCTTTTTTGAATTTTCCAGTTCTGTTCCCTACCCTCATCAGAATTGCCAATACTTTCTCCATTTGCCCTACCACGTTGAAATCCACTAGGCGAAGATGGGTACTGCAGATGCTGGAGATTAGAGTCAAGATTAGAGTGGTGCTGGAAAAGCACAGCAGGTCAGGCAGCATCCAAGGAGCAGGAAAATCAATGTTTCGGGCAAAAGCCCTTCATCAGAAATTCCTTTGGGGCAGAAAGAAGAGGTTGTAATCCTAGGGCAATCTGAAATGAGAAGCCTCATTTCTTTCCACACTTCCTCCAACTTTAGTTGTCCACCTCAGGAAGCCCAAGTGTGGACAGCCTTGTGCACTTATATACCCTCCCCTCAAATCGTGGGGATCAATTGAGGGAAGATGATGGGCTACCCAAGCTACATATTTTACCTGTCCCCTACCATGACATCATACTGAGGAGAGGTTGGGGGTGAGGACATATTATCCAATTATTCATGAAAAATGGTGTTGGCTCTAAGATTTCTCTAAGATTAAGGCTTTTTTTATAGCTTCCCTTCTACACAGAATTGAATTAATTAACTCTTGATCTCTGTTCTCAAAGGGGAAAATCTCAAGCTTTTCTCTGAATTTGTAATGCCAAGATGCAGAGTATTAAAGTCACAAGATGTGATTAATTAGTTGATTTTCAAAAATGTTACTACATGTCAAGTCTTAGTATTGTGGATTGCTGCATGTAGTGCTGTGATGAAACATTGAATTAGTTGTTGCCACACTCTTGCATTCTGTATCACTTCCATATTAATGAGGCTCAGAACTCAAAAGTCGATTGACTTCTCTTTAAGATATACCTTTTCATTTTTCTCTTTTTCTTCAGCTATCAAAATGGTGCCATATTTGTGACATATGAAAGCTTTCTACTGTATTTTATTTCTCACTGTAAAATGCACATGACAATCAAATCATTCATTCATTTATTCATATCTCTCACCCTACAGGAAAATATTTTCTGCTCAGTCAGTGCTCATGTTTGTCAGAACTGCTTTGGTGACAAATGTGGGTGAAGTACTTCCCCTTATGAAGGAGAAATCAGAGAACATGAGCCAAATTTGATTTTGATTTATTATTGTCACATGTATCAAGATACCAGGAGAAGTATTGCTTTGTAGGCTTTCCAGACAATTCATACTTGATGTAAGTACATCAGGGTGATAGAACAGAATGAAGAACATAGTATTACAGCAACAGAGAAGGTGTGGAGAAAGATCGTATCTAATGTATGAGAGGTCTGCTCGTAAGTCTGATAACAGCGGGGAAGAAGCTGTTTTTGAATCTGTTAGTATGTGTATCTTCTTTCTGATGGACGAGGATGGAAGACAATACAAAAAGGCTGGGAGAGATCTTTGATTATGTTGACTGCTTTACTGAAGCAGTGGGAGGTGTAGACAGAGGCAGTGGAAGGAGGGCTGGTTTTCGCGATGGACTGGGCTGTGTGCACAATCTCTGTATTTCATTGTGGTCTTAGGTGGAGCAGTTGCCATACCAAACTGTGATGCATCTGGATGCTTTCTATGGTGCATCTATAAAAATTGGTAAAAGTAATTGTGGACATGCCAAATTTCCTTAGCCTTCTGAGGGAGTAAAGGCTTTCTTCACTGTAGTGTTGATGTGGATGCGCCAGGGACAGATTTTGATAATATTTACTTCTAGGAACTTGACGCTCTCTACCACCTCCACCTCAGCACCATTGATACAGAGAGGTGTGTGTCCCCCACTCCGCTTCCTGAAGTCAATGACCAGCTCCTTTGTTTTGCCAATGTTGAGGGAGAGATTGTTGTCTTTACACCATGTCGCTAAGCTGCCTATCTCCTTCTTGTACTCTGTCTCATTGTTGTATGAGAACTGATCCACTACGGTGGCATCATCAATAAACTTGTAAATGGAGTTAGAGCAGAATCTGGCCACATGAATAAGGACTATAGTAAAGGGTTGAGTATGCAGGGCTCCTGTATTGGTGATTATAGTGGAGGAGGAGTTGCCTGTTCTAACTGACAGTGGTCTGCGAGTTTTATAGTGTTGTGTAGTAGAAAATTCAGTCGTGAACAGACTGACTTTCAAAAGGACTGCCCAACATTTACAGCGTGATTGAGGAGGGGGATGGCCTTAATGAGGTGAATGTGGCATTTTTGTCCCCTCAGGGAATGCAAGCAACCCCCTCTTCACATGGGCTGCTTGTCTGAATCATTATAGCCAGAAACTACATCCAATCCTATAGAGCAGACTATGGCAACAGGACTTAAAGGCAAGGACTGCATTATTGCACAGGGAGGGATTGTGGACCCAAGATGGTTGGGAGGCAGCTCAGGTTTTGGAGATCACAGGGGGAGGCACTCAGTAGAGGTAATATGATGAGCTGAGCCCCTGATCCATCAATAGCATCTCCTCCTCACCAAAGGAGGTAAATCCATTCTTTCCAGTGTTTCACCAGATAAGTTGAAAATACGGGCCTAACGTTTATTTCCATCACCCATTGTATTTTGGTGAGGTGGGCGAATTCAACCTTTAAGTACTTGTTAGCTGGCCAGTTATGGGTCACAATTTGCCTAAGAGTGGGTGGGCAGGAGCCTTGCCTGTCCTTTGTATTATGGGGAACAAGTCATGGGTGAGCAGAGAGGCAGTGGGTTTTTTAATGCACTGAAATGAACACACTAGCAGAGGGCTGTGAAATTCCATCCTCAAATCTACCCGGGCACATCTCAAATGTTTTTTAGATTCTTTGTAGAGCAGAACAAACAGAAAGCTATAACCAATTCATTTACAGCATATCTGGTGAAACAATGGTGGATTCCAAACCGTGATATTAAAAGTAAGTGATAAACAGAACAGGTAGAAAATCTCTCCAAGTTCATGGACAGAGAACATCTGTGGGACCACAGACACTCTTAAGTTTTGAACAGAGAATGATTTTATTTACAAACTTGAGATATTATGAATGTTTTATTGATTTAAAACAGTACTTTATCCTCCAAATGTATACAAAGACATTTTTAATCATCAAATTCAGGCAAGATATATTTGAAATATCTTGTATCTGTTATTGATGCTAAACATTGCAATTGATCAAAGCATTTAAATAATGGTCTATTTCAATTAATTACATTTGAGTTATTTCCTCTTTATAAATTCATAGTTCCTCCTGCAGGTCTATACATCATCAGGGAGTGTGTGGAAATAATGCTAACTCCCGCCGGATTGTCACATATATTATGTGAACCTCATAGTGCTAAGTGACAAATAGAGTGATGATTAGTCCATTCATCTTTAAGTATGCTCAATGCTAAAGTTTGTTATTTTTGTTTCCCCTATCTAACAATCTGTTCCCCCACAGATTTAGATAAATTGTACCATTTCCCCACTGGTTCCATGACTTACTCCAGACAGTGATTGATGACTGTTGGTGCAAGCATTGGATCTGCAATTCAGCTCATATTTATGTTATGCTCTTCATCAAAAGAAAACATGACACAAATCAGGAGATGAACATTCAATAGAAATAATGCAAGTATGGGGAACACAGAGGGACCAATGACTTGTTCAAAGACATGAAACTAGAAGTTGATTGACCTTGATATTTTAGATGCGGGGGTCATGATTTGTGATTTGCTTATGTTAGTCCATACCAAATCGGGTAGTGTACAAACTCAGCCACCTCGTTTGCATTGCTGTAGGACCTGTCCAAATGGATCCCCATTGCTTTCTTCAAAGTTGTCAGCTTCCTCTGAACTCTGACATCAAGAAGAGAGCTGAATAACATTGGTCTCAAATTAGCTAGCTAATTTCTTAGCTGTTCTGAAAGGCAGGCGTACCTCGTAAACCACATTGAAGAAAACTGCTGTAATTAAAAAGATGAAACTTGCAAGAGAAGATAGAGAGAGGGCCCCAAGATGAGAGGTATGACACTGGAAATATTAATGGGCAGGAAGAGAGATTCTGTGGTTTCCTAGGATCTGGCAATCCTTAAGGGTGAGCTTTAGACACAAGTAAGCAGGTGGTCAGGGAAGTTAACTGCCATAATCCAGACAGGAAGAGCCACCAGCAATGCCCCAAGATGTTGAATGGCCTCCTGCTGGTGATTAGCACTACTGAATGCCACATCATGTGACATCTCCGAACCAATGCACCACAAATCTTTCTTCCTGCTCAATGCATCATACTCTCATCATTCATTGGCAGTTTGCACTGGGATTTAAGAATCACGCCTAACTTCCAGCTATTCTATCTCATCCTCACACATCTTCCAAACTTACCAGCCTCTCACACTTCTCTTGCCAGTTCCACATCCATCTAGCTTTTTAGCTGTGGAAGATATATTACTAAAATAGAATAGCACAAACATTGAGCTTTACATCGCTCTCTCTCTCTCTTTCTCTCTCTCTCGCTGACAGATCAAATCGTCACGCAATAAAAGATATCAGAGTGATCTGGAGAGAATAAAGACACTTGAATTTTCTGACCCTATCAGTTGATATCTCTCATCATCATAGAACTGACTATGATGGAGGCCATGGCATCTAGCATTGCTGAGAACAGTCAGGATGATGCTATGCCCTTTCTTTACTCTCCGTTACTGAATCACAAAGTCATGAATTGTTACAGCGCAGTCGGAGGCCATTGGACCTATTGTGACTGCACAGCTCTCCAAATGAGCAATTCAAATAACAAATGAGGTTCTCAATGGGTGAAAGCTACCTCTAATAAACACCAAATTAAATATGAACATTCTTGATGTCCCCCCTGTGGTGCAGTGGTAGTGTCCCTGGACTGAGTGGAAAAAGTGAGGACTGCAGATGCTGGAGATCAGAGCTGGAAGTGTGTTGCTGGAAAAGCGCAGCAGGTCAGGCAGCATCCAAGGAACAGGAGAATCAACATTTCGGGCATCAGCCCTTCTTCAGGAATGGGGCTGATGCCTGAAACATCGATTCTCCTATTCCTTGGATGCTGCCTGACCTGCTGTGCTTTTCCAGCAACACATTTTCAGCCCTGGACTGGGTGGCCCAGGTTCAAGTCCCACTGTTCTAGACATGTGTAATAACTTCACTGAACAGGTTGATTGCGAAAGATAGGTTAAGTAATGGTGGCACAGTTGTTAGCACTGCTGCCTCACAGCGCCAGAGACCTGGGTTCAATTCCCGCCTCAGGCGACTGACTGTGTGGAGTTTGCACATTCTCCCCGTGTCTGTGTGGGTTTCCTCTGGGTGCTCCGGTTTCCTCCCACAGTCCAAAAATGTGCAGGTCAGGTGAATTGGCTGTGCTAAATTGCCTGTAGTGTTAGGGGCAGGGGTAAATGTAGGGGAATGGGTCTTGGTGGGTTGCGCTTTGGCGGGTCGGTGTGGACTTGTTGGGCCGAAGCGCCTGTTTCCACACTGTAAGTAATCTAATCTAAAAAGGGGAACATTCTCAATCACTAAGGGAATTCGCACATTTCTTTGTTGGAGCATAGGTCAACAGCAAAAAGCTAATGGAAGTCCCAGACTGCCTGTTTCTAGGTTTCATACTGAACAAAGGGAAAGATCACAATTCAATTTGTAGTAGCTGGGAGTGAATGGACACTATCAACCTTCCATTGCATCCTAAAGCTTTTTCCCTTCCAAACTAGACTGGCTGAATCTCAACGGTGATCAACCACAACATAGGATGTTGGAACAAGAAGAATCATCTCTCATTTCCAAAGGCTTGGAAATGGTAAGACATTGGCTATGCTTGCTTTGTGTCCATGACAGAATGAGTGAGGCACCATATTTAATTACATAAAAACAAAGAACCATATAAAATAAATTCAGAACTAAGCCATTCAGCCCCTCAAACCCACCCCACCATTTGATAACATCAGCCTGATTTGTTTGCATTTAAATTCCACATTCCCAACTCACCTTCCCCAGTCCTGAGGTTCATGTAATTTCCTCTCCAAACTTCTACCTCAGAGACTTGGTAGCAGATATTTTCACAAACGTTATGGAGTATGGGAAACACTAGAATGAGATGTGGTTATGATTCATTTAATTGTGTGTGTGCTTACATCCCAGAGTGCAGAAAGAGAAGTTGAACAGTATGATTTGAGCTAGAAACAATTTCTCATTTATTGTTAATTTACCTTGATATCTGGCTATTTCATGAACAGCATTGCTAGTGTACATGTTCTGTTTTTAATACTGAAGTAGATGTGATAAAAAGAAACTGGGGATCTATTAGCTAAATCTTGACACAAACCATTTCTGGTATTAGCTTTAACTTGTAAGAATGATCTCTTGTGGATTTAACTGAGTCTAAGTGGTTCAAGCTATTCATGTGAACCCGGTTTCAGTTGCTCTGAAAAGGTTCTGTTATTTTGCAAAGCATTTAAATGTTTTACAACCTAATAGTCTAGCACTGTTGCATTAGTCTGTTTTTAATAATAGTGCAATGAAGTGCCACATCATTTTATAAGCATATTTTTCTAGTGGAAATTGAGGGTTGAAAATCTGATTTTCCGTGATACATAAAGCTCCGTGATAGCATTCATGAATATACTAGAAAAGTGCTCATGGATGTATCTTGCTGATGGACGTAAACTCAATCCTAAGGGGAAATGCAAATCAACAGAGGCATTTCCTCCAGGAGGAATCCCAGGAATGATAAGAATTGCCATGAAATACAATACAGAATCCCCTTCTTGAGTTTCGTGACCAGAATATTAAACACATTTCAGGCCTTTTGTTGTGTGATTCTGACCAGTTAATGATGGAGACCAGAGGTCAAAGGTGCACCGTCTCCTTATGTCAGGGGGGGGAGCTGAAATTCATAAAGTGAGACAATATGGTCTTAAAGTAACATGATCACCACTGGGAAATGTCTGGCAAATATTTTCAAAGATGTTTCTAAACACCTTCAAGCAAATTGTTCCAAAATTTTTATTTTAAATCGGAATGCATTTCAAATATTGTGTTGCACTGTAGAAGATAATTAGTGATCAATTTATTGGATCCAAGGTATTGCTTTGTTTATTTTTTTTCTCGCCTTCTGTGGTGTTGATATATGGTTATTTTTGTTAGGGCAGAACAGCCCTTTCACACCAAACCTTCAATTGCAATTAAATTAAAGTGAAATACTACAGATCCCAGAAATCTGAAATGAAAACAGAAAATGGTGTAGAAACTCTGCAGATCTGGCAGCATCTGTGGAGAGAGAAATAGAATTAATGTTTCGACTCTGATGTGACTATTCTTCACAACCATGCCTTCTCATATTTCCTCATCTGATGTCATTGAAAGCTGCAACAGCAGAGTAAAGGCCAAACAATAAACAAAAGGTATGGATGCTCTGAATCGGAGGCAAAATCAGAAAAATGTTGCAAAATTCACCAGGTCTGGGAACATCTGTGAAAAGAAAGCAGAGTTAATATTTCAGGTCTAGTGACTGTTTTTTCACTTAATTTAATTTTTTTTGTTGGAACAAACAAAACACCTTTAATGGAAAGGGTCAAACCTCAAATGGTATTGAGTTGCAACCTTTTTAAGTGATGTGATTGGTTCTAACAGCATTGAGTGCTTCTTCCTGAGGGGATCAAGAACAGGAGGCAAGGTTTCTCCTAGATATGGGAGATATTTTAACTTGTATTAATGGCAAGCATAAGTGGCTTGTCTATCAGAGCACCAATGGGTTCTCAAGTAAGAGTTATGATGAAATGGAGAAAGAAATAATCCAAATGAAGTATTTCTGGCCCAAGATTAATTGAAATTTACCCTCTCTTCTCATTTTGATTTGCCAGAATCTCCTGAGATTATCATAAGCATATACTGGAACAATGAAATCAAGGCAAAGAAAGTGGAAATCAATGAAAACTATTTGACTTGAATTTAAACAAGGATAAATCTGTACACTTCAGAAGCAATGGTATTGGCCTGAATATATCTTTTGCACTTTAATATGCCACAAATGTTTTAGGATGTATATCTATGAACATTTTTGTGGTATATTCGTTAATCTTGTCATGGAGCTATATGTATCAGGAAAATCTAATTTCGTCTTCAACTTCCAAAGGTGTGGTCACTGAGAAAAAAAAAATTTTTCTTTGTCAATTATTATATTTCACATTCATTAAAAAAAAACTGGTACCTTCCCTCAGGAACTATTTGCAAAAGTAAAATCAGAGAGACAGCAAGGGAAACCTAAAGCAAATAAAGATGACCAGTCTGATGCAAACTGTTTTGGAAGCAGTCATTCCGTCAGTATTGAGGATTAGCCACTTGATGGCAGTACGATTACATGAAAACACAGGGGTTCAGTCAACATTTGCAAAAATAAATCAATGTTTTTTAGAAGAATGTATTTTCAAAATAGCATAGATTAAAAGGTTCATATTTGGGAAGAGACATTACCTTCACCACATGGGGGATCATCATTTTAGGAAAGAGCATTTTAAAAATCAGATATACTTGGAAATGAATGGCTTGGTCATACTAGAGCTCCATCTTGATGTATAGAAGAAGTCATTCACAAGTTTTCCTGGTTTTTCTTTGTGAGTGGGGAACCAAATTCAATCACTTATTCAATTAATGAGGAAAATTTACACCAAGATGCTTGCAGTCCAACCATTGACAAGTCATAATTAAGTCATTGTATGGGCCTTATACGAGTGACATGGCATAGATGGGAATAATGTGCGATTATATAAAATATGTAATACTAGATCAGTCACTCGTGAAATAACTCATTAATTTTTATGAGAACCAGATGGATTTTCACAGCAAGTGACAATGTATAGTCACTATTCAACTTCCTTTTACTTCTAGATTATTTATTAATTTCAAATTTCAAATTTCACCATCCACCATGGTTCAAACCCTTATCTACAGAAATCATAGTGAGTCCCTGGATAAACAGTCCTGTGGCAATACCAGCACACCAACACCTCTTCACACTTCCACCAATATATTCTTAAATATTAACAGTGACCATAAAATATTTTGGGATGTCCTGCGATAATTAAAGCTGCCCTAACAATGCAAATAAAAACCAAAAGGACTGCAGATGCCGTAAATCAGAAACAAAAACAGAAATTTCTGGAAAAGCTCAGCAGGTCTGGCAGCAGTTGTGTAGAGAAATCAAAGTTTAATGTTTTAGGTCCTATTTGAGGAATGGTCACCGGACCTGAAACATTGACTTTGATTTCTTTTCACAGATGCTGCCAGATCTGCTGATTTCAAATCTGAGCCTGTTGCATATTGTACCTTGCAGGGCTGTGGTACTGAGGGAATATTTTCACTGAATTAGACTGATCTTTTTGACAAGCAAGAGGTGAATATCTTTTTAAAGAACTGATGTATGTGTATCGCTGTGTGTGAATAAAAGATTTTGTGTGTGCGCGCGCTTGGGTTTGTTTGTGTGTGTGTCTGTGTGTGTATAAGTGTGGTTTTATGAGACTATTTTGCCTTTCTCTTACATGGCTGTGGGAATTTGCTTTGTTATATAATCAATTCCTTGTTCAGAGAATGAATTAGGTTATTTTAGCACTCTGAAGATCGCATGCAAATACAGTGGTAAGCAGTTTTACTTCTGAATAAGTAATATGTGCCCAGTGGAAAGCTGTAAAACATGCAGAGGTGCTTTACCGAACAGGCTTTGAATAGAGCAAATGGATCACTTGACCATGTCTATTTCTCAAACTCTCAGGTCTTCCGGGGAGGTAATGGTGGAGAGATAATGTAGCATAGCAATCCTGAACCACAGGCTAATCCTCTGGGGGGCATAATTCTGAATCCTCCCATGGTAGGTGGTGACATCTGAATTCCATTTTTCAAAATCTGTAATTTAAAAAAGACAACATAATTGTCATTTTGAGAAAAAAATACCCCATTTGGTTCACTAAGGTCCTTCAGGGAAGGAAATTGGCTGTCTTTATGTGACTCCAGATTCACAGCAATGTGACTGAATCTTAACTGCTTCTGGGCAATTAAGGATGGGTAATAAATGCAAATCGAGCTGGTAGCATCCATCTCCCATGAAAGGAAAAAGAAAAGAAAATTCTTCAGGAATTACTGCTCATCAATATCTATTCACTTGCTCCAATATTAGCAATGATCAGATTTATGCCTTCCAATAAATTTATCTTTGCATTTCTGATTTAGTTAATATAATGGAGGGAAGGGTTTTCTGGCAATCATCGCATCTGAAAGATTGCAAATGCAGAAACGTAACATTTCCTTAGTAATTGATTTCTGTCCTCATGTCACAACCTTCTGACACAGACTGGCTGTCAGCGGACCCAAAGGTGGCATTTAAAATAAATGGAAGAACTGCTGGTGGCTCCCTTATACATCCATCACTGCAGCAACTTGTTTATAGACAGCTGAAGTTTGTTCAACATTTCAATGATGTGTCTGTTATGCTTAGGATATCTTGAGGGTGAAATTGGTCTTTGGCAATGTTCTTTTTTATTGTTGTAAAATAGGCTGTAAATTCATTATCACATGTTTTTTATGTTAGCTCTGAGAGTCCCCTATTGACACCAAATACAACTATACAATCCTTACAAATTGCTGTGTGAACAGGCTCTATTGTATTGAATGGCTAACGTATGCCTTCAAAACACCGAGAACTTAAGGAATTTTGGAAACTTTTGTTTTAGGCACATTGCATTCAGGTGGAGAATGGGAAGAATTTTCGATGAACATGCTGCAGATTTTATTCTCAGTGAATTCTCCAGTGTTGCTAATTCAGTGTGTAGTGCAAAGTGACTTTTGCACATTTTAGCTTTCTCACAGGCCACCTCCCAGGATTTTAATTCCTGAGATGATTATTGCCATTGATAGGGAAAAATCCCAAATGGTTTATCCATGAAAAATTGTGAATTAATTATAGGCATCAATGCAATCACAGTTGAGATTCACTGGGGCAAAACACTATATCTCCTAAAGGATTATATTAAAATAGAGAAAAGTATCCTGTACTATATGGGAGGGGTCTTCTTCACTCCTTTTGTCACAATCTGGATCTTAAACTTGAAATTCATGAGTGAGTGTTCAGTGACAATTCCAAGTCAACAGGCCTAAATTAACAGATGATTTTTCAGTGGTAAGCCATCACCAACTGTTTGCCTGCTGAGAAGAGCTTTTCTGCAGAGTCCACAATTGCCAAAGACGGTATTATCCACAGCGTACCTTGGAAAGTTTCTCAGCCTGCTTCCAAGTGAAGCCAGTGACTGGGAAGTCTTCATAGCACAAATAAAAAACATTTTTGCTCAACAAACTCCTGCCACAACTTTATTGACCAACATTTAAAAACAGAAAGAGTTGCCAAGTTGCTCAATTGCAGTAATTAGCGATTCAGTAAACTAACCCATGCCAACTGTAGAATTTCCAAATACGACAAGACTCAGACACTGAAAACTCTGTCCTGCTGTTGCCTATTATCTGATGCTACATTGTTATTGCAATTGTTTCGTATTATGAAAGACGTATTTCTTATGTGCTTTCAATCAAAGGTCATTATTCTCTGAATTTTGTATAAAGGTCCGAAAACTGAAACGGTAGGGGGGGATGGGTCTGGGTGGATGCTCTTTGGAGGGTCAGTGAGGACCCAATGGGCTGAATGGCCTGTTTCTACACTACAGGGATTTTAAGACTTAAAATTAGTGCGGAGTTCACAATATTGATCCCATTTTGTCTGTTGCAAAAGACTTCAATTCACAGTGTTCATGGAGTAGGTACAAAAGCTTTTGAAGGGCAGGAAAGATCTGAAGGACTTTTACCCCAATGATTATAAATGATCAATTAACCTGTTCAGACATGGTATAAAATGCCTCTCAAGCAGGTAGGAATGTAACCTAGGTCACCAGCCTAGAGGTAAGAACTCTGCCACTGAATCACAAGAACCCTACATTCTCACCATTAATTTTTTTTATCAAGTTGTGTTATTGCACACCTCTGGAACAGGTGGGATTTGAACCCAGATCTCCTGGCTGAGAGGTGGGGATGCTACCACTGAGCCACAAGAAACCTTAGGACCATTTTTTTAACACTTCATGAATTTGTATATCATCCTTGTGCAGGGGCCAAGCTAATCTTCTCTGTGTCATTCCAACTTTACTGTGCATGCTGCTGAAGCCAGCACAATATTTTAGAACAACCTGTTCAGATGTGTTACTTCTTAAACCAGGTCTTCTGGCTCAGAGGTAGGGACATTACCACCATACCACAGCAGTCCTAAGTAATACTACCCAGTTTTTTTAAAAAAAGAACATCTAGAATACACATACTTTCTTTAAATCAATATGTTCAGTGATGTTATTACATAGGTTTGGAGCAGGTGGGACTAGAACCCAAGTCTCCTGGTTCAGAGGTAGGACACTACTGCTGCCCCATAAGAACCCTTCGAACTCTCACCATTTGTAACATAAAACAACAGGCTGCAGCTGTCAGTGGTTGTTTAAAAAAAGCTCTGCTGGATGGTATTGATTGACAGACCAGATGGTGTAGCATTTGTTCATATTGCATTTGTTGACATTTCCCTATAAGTTCTTACTATATATTTAAGAAAGCTTGGCTCACTTTCAAATGCTGTAAGTATCTCAACAGGGGTATCTAGTTCATAGTTTGATCGACAACTTGTTGGGTATTAAAAGATTAATTGTTTCCAATATTGCATATGAATAGAAGTTTATTTGTTTTTAGAAAAGATTATCCACTTCGGGTTTCAAAGGGTTAATGGGCTTCATGAATGGGAGTTTCATTTTCACTACATTTCCACATGACCGCTGAGGTGTGACCATGGTAACGAGTGGGTGAGTTGACATGGAGAGTATCAGAATCCATAGCAAGTGGATGGTGGGGAAATGCAGGCTGTAAGAACTGTAAGTTGCAAAACAGTTGGGAGAGAGGAACAACAAAAGAACTGAGGCAGGCATTCTAAACAGCCCACCTTGCCATTCACCCATCCCAATGGCAAGTCTGAGTTTATCCTATTACTTCTCCACCCCCGGAACACTTTAATTTATAAACTATAAGCCAGTAAAATGTTGGAGCAGAAGTAGTCCATTCAGCCCATTGAGTCTGGTCTGCTAATCAATGAGAACATGGATGATTTGATAATACTGAACTCTGCTTTTTGGCCTTATCCTCACAAGCTTTAATTCCCTTCAAATCCAGGTGGCTCTGATGAAAGAGGAAATTTCCGAAGGTGAGCTTACTGCTTGGGAGTCAAATTCCAGCCTGTTAACTCTGATTCTCTCTCCACTGATGCTGACAGACCTGCTGGGTATTTCAAACATTGTATTTATACTTTCCCCTAGTAGAGATAAACCCGTAATGCTGTGGCAGCAACTGGAAGTCTTCGAGATTAGAAAGGGAAAGTTAGGACTCAGTGTGAACATGTTGTTGCATAGAGTCAATTAGAAGAAGGGAAAAAAATATTTCAACAATTTCGGTCTTATGCTGATGAATAACATGGAGACAGGTATGATTTTGGGGTTAAGCAAAAACCATGAAAATGTTTGTCAATACTTATAAATTAAAAATATAAATGTTTAATTCTTATGGAACACACAATCAAGAGTAAAATCAAGACACAGTTTTTAACATATATCTCCAGTGTGACCACAACCCAATTGCAACTTTATAAGCAGCCATTGCTCTTGTCAGCCTCATGAGGGCCAAAGCAGAGAGGAATTTATTGTCCAAATCTCACGAAGAGTTAGTCTGTCTCACTCAGATGACTTGAACAGGGTTAAGCATACAGCTGTCTAAACACACACAGTCAGCAGTGCTTCGGGCCTTTTCAGTGACTGTGAGTATAACAGACACCGTCAGGCCAGCCTCCCACTGCTCAAATCCAAAGATGCAGTCACTATTTTCAATTCCACTCAGCAAAGCGTTTAAACCCTTGTTATTCTTTAGTTGTGTCCAACAAAAGCACAATTGAAAAAATATATAAAGTATGGTTAAAAACATGAGAGCTATTGCTGAAAACACAAAATTAAGTTTAGACTGACTTATTATTTAACCAAGATGTTGACTGAGTAGATTATTAGAAGCATGAGTAGTGCTCTGTATATCAATAAATATATTAAAACAAATGAAATTATGAGCTTTCCCTGACTGTTCAGCAGTGTCTGTGAACTGCCTGTGATACCGTAGCAGTGTCTGTGAGCTGCCAGTGATTGTGTAACAGTGTCTGTGAGCTGCCAGTATTTGTGCAGCAATGTCTGTGGGCTGCCTGTGTTTGTGTCAGTGTCTGCGGTTCTATAGCCATGTCTGTGGAATACCTGTAATTGTTTAGCAGTTCTGCATAGTTGAAGTCAAAGTTTTGAAATCACTTTAACATCAGGCGGATGTTTGCAAAATTTACATTTTTCCTAAACGTTCCTGTGTGTCAGATGGGATGCTTTTCCTGCAAATTCTTGCCATCTTAACAAAGTTCTGATTCTGCAAAGTGGACAGCTTGCATAGATTTTTGTTTTCACCACCTGGATTGTAATATAGAGGAATAATTGGCTGGTCATTGTAAAATCGAGAGAATGTTTATTGCATCGATATTAATCAAGTGAAATTTGAGCTGGTTCTACAAATGAACGAGCCTTCTGCACTGCCAGATTATAGTTCCTGGATTGAAGACAAAACTGCACTGTTTTGTGTAATGAAAAAGTACAAATAGGTCTGGTAATAGTTTGCACAGCAAGAAGATGTGTGATATTGAGAAGCTTGTGATACCCAAGGCTAACATTAAGGCATATTCAAATAGGCCTATAAATTGGTCAAGCAGCGTCTCTGAAACAGACTTAAGGTTGCTGCTGTACTACCCAAATCGAGGTCCTATGCCAATTCCAGCACACTGTTGCAAAGCTCAGGTTTGACATCAGAGCTGATAGGACTCTTCAGACTCCAACCGGTGAGCAGTAGTTGAAGATTGGTATCACAGACCAGGTCTTCCATTAATTGACTTTCATATTTAATCTAAATTTAGCCTCAGGTTGATGCACCTAACCTGCCACCAGTTATGAACCCAAATCAATTTTCTCCCCTATTATGTGGAAAAATATATTTCAATAGGAAAAATCTGATTTTCGATCCCCAAACTGATCTAATTAGTTAGTTTTTTTTCTAGTGATGAATATGAAAACATTTTGTGATCTCTTCAGAAACTCTGTTGTTCTATTGCTCTCACTGAACAAGCAGCCTTCTTGCTCTGATGCCTCTGGCCTTTTTAAGCTGGATTGACTGGAGTAGGTTTCTGGATAGAAGCAGTAGTAACTCTGATGGCAAGCTCAATAGAGGCACATCAATTACTGAGTGTTGTGGCCTACCATATCAATTAGTAAGAGTCCCTGATTCTTGTCCTCTTTGTAAACACTCACCCTGACCAATCAGTTGGCTAATGACAAAATAGTCCTAGTTCAATTCTCCTCGAAAGATGTGAGATATAAATAGGATCATTCTCAATTGAAAAAGCATGAGGGTGACAACCTTAGAATCACTGAAAGAACAGCAATCTCATTTTCCACCTTAAAGCCATCAGAGTCTCACTCTTCTCAACAACATCCGACCACAAACACCATCCTCTATTTAGATTATCACCCACCTCTCCTCCTCTTCCATCTCCCTCCCCCCCTCCCCCAAAACAACCTGTAGCTAGTGTCCATGAGTGTGTCCTGAGATATTGGTGTCCTGTTTCTAATTCAAAAGTCGTTTGGAGCAAGCAGCAAACTGAGTCCATCTGGTGCTTGCTTTGTTGAGTTTTCCTGATGTTGAGCTTGCTTGATGAGTTTGGTTTTGATGGGATGCTGTATATTAATGAAGCATGTTGGGCTGTGAACAAGATGTTTGAGAAGCAAGAACTCACTGCTGCCTAGTGAGAATCTCTCCTTGTGAAAAGTTTCAAAGTTGGAATGAGAAGATCCCACTGTTGAGATAGCTCTCACCACACAGCTCACTATAGCTCACATTGCTCAGATTCTGCCCATTAACTCTGCTTCTCTCTTCACTGACTTACAACGTTTCTCCAGCAATTTCTGTTTTTATTTAGGATGCCATGCCTAGTGATAATGGGCGGCACGGTGGCACAGTGGTTAGCACTGTTGCCTCACAGCGCCAGAGACACGGGTTCAATTCCTGCCTCAGGTGACTAACTGTGTGGAGTTTGCACGTTCTCCCCGTGTCTGCGTGGGTTTCCTCCGGGTGCTCCGGTTTCCTCCCACAGTCCAAAGATGTGCAGGTCAGGTGAATTGGCCATGCTAAAATTGCCCGTAGTGTTAGGTAAGGGGTAGATGTAGGGGTATGGGTGGGTTGCGCTTCGGCGGGGCGGTGTGGACTTGTTGGGCCGAAGGGCCTGTTTCCACACTGTAAGTAATCTAATCTAATCTAATCTAATGTTATGCAGCTAATCTGGAGCTGGAGGTGGAGCAGGCAGATCAGTAACAGATCAACCCTTCTAGTATCCTAGCAATACTCTTGAACTCTTTGTAGTCCAGAGTTGTTGGAAACTTAGTATGACTATGTTGGAAATGTCATGTTGGAGCCAAGGGCCATTTGAGACTCTATTCACATGGTCGTGAGTCATATATTTTATGACTTCTAGCATCAGGGCAGGTAACACACTTGAAGAATGAAACTGCACTGCTTTAAACAAAGAGATCAAGCGCTGTTTAAGAATGGGGCCTACAATGAATGAGTAAAAAGCAGGATGGTTAGGATGTCTCATAACTTTTTTCTGTGAATTCTGCACAAGTAGATTGAAACTTGACCCTACTTTAAGTTCATGTGCTACCTGTATATTTAAATGAACAATATTTTGCCTTTATTCCATTGGTATCACTTGGCTGGATGAGCATGAAATTGTGGTGAAATAAGAGTGATGGAGCAAGAGTAATCAGAGGAATTTCCTGAGCAATGTGTTTCCCGTCCTTTTCCCTTACTACACCTGCAGTGCGGTAGTTTAGATTTGTAGTAAAAAATGAGTATCTAGTTTTAAATAAAAATTCTGATAAATTCTTTTCTTTTTATAGCATGATAGTGAAAATTTAATGACAACATTTTGTATTGCTTTAACTTATGGGTTTTGCCCTCAGATTTTTTTTTCTCTCAGGTCTTTTTTGCAGTAAACATATAAGTGCATAAATCATGGATCGGATTAAGTTTCTCTTGAGCTATAAATCAAGTAATATTAAATTGGCTGAAATGAAAATCAAATGAAGTGACAAACAGAAGACCAGTTGCCCATGTTGTGGTTCAATCTAAAACAATAATAAATAAGGCTAATTTAATCTTTGGAAGCTCCTGAATCAGCAAACTGTGTGTATCACCATATTTGATGCAATGTAACAGGGCCTTTGGTTATTTTTGATAATTTGTACAAGTTCACCATAGTATGATGCACAATCATAAGAGATTGCTTTGTCTCATACTCTATACACATTGGATCTAACTGTGGGGTTTAAGATTATTAAATGAGTTGGTAATTAAAGTGAGAAGCTACTTCCTCCAGCAATTCCAGGACAAAGGGGTATTATTGTCAAGTCAGAGCAAAACTGTTCTAAGTTGATGTAACAGACGTTAATTTGCATGATGAGTGAAATTCTGGAACTCTCGTTCAAACAGCTGTTGAAAATCTAAAATCTGTAATGGATAGATTTCTGTTTGGCATTGCTTGGGAATCCTTGCAAGTGGTTAAGTTATATCTGAAATGAAAGGCAGCACAGGCTCAAGGGCTGAATGGCCTCTCCATGTTCCTAAACTCTTGGAGAAGTCTGACTGGGTATTTCCTGCGAAGAACTCACAATGGAAGGGAAAACAAATGTGTATATCAGTCCTTCGTCATTCTAGAAAGTAATGTTGATAGGAATACTTAATGAATGGCAGAAAACTGGGAAACTTAGAGGAAAAGAAGGATCTTGGGGTGCTTGTGAACAGACCCCTGAAGGTGGCAGGAAAAGTTAATAAAGTAGCGAAGAAAGCATACATGTCACTTACATATTTCTGACATGACATAGAGTATAAGAGCAGAGAGGTTATGTTGGAGCTGTACAAAGCTGTGGTTCAGCTGCAACTAGAGTACTGTGCGCAGTTCTTGTCTCTGCGTTGTAGGAAGGATGCGATTATACTGGAGGGGACACGGAGGAGATTCACCCAGGATGTTACTTGGGTTGGTGCAGTTTAGCTCTGAATAGAGGCTGGATAGACTAGGGTTGTTGTCTTTGGAACAGAGAAGGCTGAGAGGGGACCTGATGTGTTTAAGAATCTAGGGGCATGGACTGCGTAGATAGGAAGCAGCTGTTTCCCTTAGTTGAAGGGTCAATAGCAAGAGGGCATCATTTTAAGTGAAGGATGGGAAAGTTAGAGAGGATTTAAGGAAAACTTTTTTTTTCACCCAGAGGGTAGTGTGGCACTGGAATGCACTGCCTGGGAGGGGAGTTCAGATGATAAGACAAGTGCTAGAAAGTGGAACTGGTGTAGATTTGGAGCAGTTTTGTCGGTGCAGACTTGATGCACCAAAGGGTGTTCTCTATGTCACAGAATAAGTGATCTGTTGGCTCTCCTCAGCCACATGATCTTGCATTAACTTTGTGCTTTGTAGCCCGTAGGTGCTTCTTTTGGGATTAGTTCTGTCTCATGGAGAAGTCTATCTTGTGAATTCATCTGCACCCCATCCAGTACAGTGACATCCTTCCAATGCTGTGATGACCAGAACTGCATGCAATACTCCCACTGCAGGCTAAGCAAAGTCTTATGTAGCTCCACATAACCTCCCCTGCTCTTATACTCTATGTCACGACTGATACCGGTATGTGTCCCATGTACCTTCTTAACTACCCTATTAACATGCCCTGCCAACTTCAATGATCTGTTGTCAAGCACTCCAAGATCCCATTGTTCCTCAAGAGCTTCTGAATGTCTTGCTCTCACATTTTACTCCTCCTTCCCGCACACTTACCAAGGATAAATTCCATCTACCATCGATCTGCCCATTTGACCAATTTGTTTGTATCCTCCCGTAACCTGACACCTTCCTCCTCACTGCAACCACCTTCAATATTTGCATCATCCACAAACTTACTTCTCACCACCCCCCCCTCCCATATTCTCATTTACATCATTAATGGATATCACAAACAATAAGGGACCCAGCACTGCACACCAGGCTCCAGTAACACCAACAGTTTTCTACCACCACCCATTGTGACCTGTCACTCAGCTAATTTTTAGATTACATTACATTACATTACAATGTGGAAACAGGCCCTTCGGCCCAACAAGTCCACACCGACCCGCTGAAGCGCAACCCACCCATACCCCTACATTTACCCCTTACCTAACACTACGGGCAATTTAGCATGGCCAATTCACCTGCACATCTTTGGACTGTGGGAGGAAACCGGAGCACCCGGAGGAAACCCACGCAGACACGGGGAGAACATGCAAACTCCACACAGTCAGTCGCCTCAGGCGGGAATTGAACCCGGGTCTCTGGCGCTGTGAGGCAGCAGTGCTAACCACTGTGCCACCGTGCCGCCCTATCTAACATACCAAGTTACCCTGTATCCTGTAAGTTTTGAACTTCTTTATCAGTTTCCCATGTAGAATCTTTTTAAAGGCCTTGCTGAAATCCATATAAACAATGTCAATGACACTACCGTCCACCAAACCATTGGTCATCTCCTCAAAAATTTCACCAGATTTATGTGATGCATGCCCTCCCTCTGACAAAGCCATATTGACTATCTCTGATCAAACCTTACCTGTCCTCCTTTATTGATTTTGCCACAATCACTGATGTGACACTCACTGGTCTATAATTCCTTTGTCTATTTCTACCATCCTTCTTGTAAAGTGGAACCACATTGGCTATCCTCCAGTTCTCTTGTACCTCCCCTGTGGCCAGAGACAAATTAAAAATTTGGGTCAGAGCCCCCTGTAGTTTCCTCCCTCATCTCTAACAACAGCCTGGGAAATGTGTTATTTGCACCTGGGGTTATGTCCACATTTAACTTCGCCAATGCCTGTAATACTTGCTTACCTCTTACATCAATCCATTCAGAAACTTCATGGTCCATCTTCTCGAATTGTGTATTTGCATCCTTCTACTCCCAAGTAAAGACAGATGTGAAGTACTCATTTAACATTCTACCAAAGTCCTCCGGCTTTATGCACAGATTATCACCTTCGTCCCTAATAGACCCTTCTCTTTCCCTGCTTATTCTCTTCCCCTTTGATGTACTTGTAGATCAGTCTGGGATTTTTCCTTGCCTTGCCCATCAGTAATTTCTCATGCCCTCTCTTTGCTCTTCAAATTGCTTCCTTGAGCTCCTCGCTGCACTTCCCACATTCCTTTCAGGCCTGCATAGTTTTGCTCTCTTTGTACCTTTTAACCATCTCTCTTTTCCTTTTTATCCCATCCTGAATATTCCGAGACATGCATGGTTCACTGGGCTTGTTGCTCCTACATTTCACCCTAAGGGGAATAAGTTGGGCCAATACTCCCACGCCCTCCTCCCACTGTTCTGCTGTAGATTTACCCTCCTATAGCTGTTCCTAGACTATTTTGACCAGATCCTGCCTTATTTTAATAACATCTGCTTTACTGCAAACCAAACCCCTTTCTCCAGATAATTTTTTCTCCTTTTCCATAACAAACTTAAAACATACAGTGTGTGGTCACTATCAGTAAAGTGCTCCCACATTGTCATCTTTTCAGCTTTGTTCCCAGAATTAAGTCCAACACTGCATCATCTACATAAAAAAGCCCTGTTATATACATTACAAGAAATTTGCCCCTTCTAAACATTTTATGCTGTTGTGGTTCTGTTTGCCGAGCTGGGAATTTGTGTTGCAGACGTTTTGTCCCCTGTCTAGGTGACATCCTCAGGAGGCATGGGGGCCTCCTGTGAAGCGCTTCTGTATTGTTTCCTCCGGCATTTATAGTGGTTTGTCTCTGCCGCTTCCGGTTGTCAGTTCCAGCTGTCCGCTGCAGTGGCTGGTACATTGGGTCCAGGTCGATGAGTTTGTTGATAGAATCTGTGGATGGATGCCATGCCTCTAGGAATTCCCTGGCTGTTCTCTGTTTGGCTTGTCCTATAATAGTAGTGTTGTCCCAGTCAAACTCATGTTGTTTGTCATCTGCGTGTGTGGCTACTAAGGATAACTGGTCATGTCGTTTCGTGGCTAGTTGGTGTTCATGGATGCGTATCGTTAGCTGTCTTCCTGTTTGTCCTATGTAGTGTTTTGTGCATTTTATGCTATGAATGGCACAATCATTATTGGGGTTGTTGATATCCCCTAATATATGTAATTAATCTGTTATTATTTTTACATACCTTAGTGAATTGACCAGACATTTGCTCTTCAATTACTTGTTGACAGTTTGGAGTTTATAAACTTTCAACAGTGTGGGCTGTCCCCCTTTTATTCCTAAACTCTACCCACAAAACCTCATCAGATGATTCTTCCAAGGTATCACCCCCCATTACTGCAGTAACTGATTCCCTAAATGATAATGAGACACTACCTCCACATTTGCACCCTTCCCTGTTCTGCCTGCAGGTCGTCTACATGGAATGTTAAGTTGCCAATCTTGTCCCTCCCTCCCCCATGTCTCTGTGACAGCAGCAACATTGCAATCCACGTCTTTAACTCAGCTATCTTACCTCTAATACTCCGAGCATTAAAGTAGGGGGCATCCAGCCTTGCCTTACTCCCTTGAGACGCCACATGGCTGAACATGCTCTAACTTGGTTCCCTTTTTAAGTTCTATGCTGTGTTGCGATTGAACCAAATCCATTGTGACCCCTACCTCTGCTCAACTGATTTAAACATTGACTTGGTGTAGTTTCCAGATAGCGATTCATAGTCTCTCCTCATGATCATCTGTACAGATATGACAATATATTAAATTTTGCTCTGCTAACTGGTTTTGGGAATTATCATGAATATATATCAGCTCTGAATGGGGCTTGTGTTGTAGTAATAATGACCATACCTTTGGGCCAGAAGCTCTGGGTTCAAGCCATACTTGTCTTTAAGTGTGTCATTAAATATGCAATTATGTTGATTAAAAGCAATTGTTTTACACCAGTTTTAAACAAAATATTGACTTAAACTATACGCTGAGTTAAAATCAGCCCTGGTAGCACTGTTCAACCCTTTATGAATGGTTTTAAGATTGGGTCCATTAATCTATGCAGTGTTTTCAGTACATGTTGCTCAATTAATACCTCATTGTTTTGCATAAGCATGAATCGACCATATATGTTTAGAATTTTAGCCTTCACTGTGATGTGAAACCTGATGCTTAATTGATCAGCAGGAAACTTTTTTAAAATTTAAGGATTTGAATTGTAGTATGTGAGACATTCAACTTAAAGTAAACGTTACATTAAAATAACGCTGCTTTTCTATGAGGCAGCATCTATAACCAAGTAACTTGATTAAGCAACCTGCAATTTTTATTGAAATCAGGATTCAGCAAACAAAGTTGTACATTTGTCAAAACATTCCAGAAATTAGGAGTACTGTGCATGAGGAAGGGAATGGATTTTCTATGTGTCGTGCAATTGTACACCTACTGTGCTCCTTTGGTGTTGGTTCCGCAGATCCTACTAAATTATTTCTTTCATCTTCCTTGAAGTCACCTCTTCCTCTTCCTCCACCTTCTCAGATATCACGATGGGTTCATCACCTGAGAAGGCATCCGTTACATGGAAAACTCATTTATCTGTAACATCATGAAAGTAGCAATCATAGAATACTTTCTTTTATAACCAATTTCTCAGATGGTTCTAATGTTTTACATGATACTGAAATAGATTTTGGTATCAACGTTTTAGTCAAATTTATGGCATATAGACATTAGTCAATAAGTATCGACTTGTATAAAACATGACGCTGCATTAGTAACCTTGATTCACACGTGTTTCACATTTGTTAATATTTTCCAATTGAACAAAATTGAATCTGAGAAGACTGGAATTGTTCTTTTATTAATTGGAAGATTATAGGCCCTTTAATTTAGTTTATCCTTTTTTTCTTTTAAAAGGGCAATATTCCTAAATATATTATAAGTCATTTTGAGTCTTCCAAGTTTCTTAAGACTGTAAATTTCTTCCTCCAGTAGTTTATAACATAGACAAAATGTGAAATATTATCTTTTTGGGGGAGTCTATCCTACTCCAGGAATTATGTCAGAGGCCCTTTAGTGTATTCCTATCCTGGAAAGCTCCCTCAGAATTTAGTGAGTTCAGATAGTTAGGAACTTTTGGGAGATTTCCATGCAGTGAAAGCTATTTAAGACTCTGTCAAATATTAAGTCATTAATTTCTAAGATGGTAAATCAAGATAATTTCATATAACTAACTACCTTGGATATTATTTTGACAGTGATTTATGAAGTAACACTATGACCTATGCATTCTTACATTGCTGCATATATTGCCAATACAGTCTTACCAGGACCATGGTGGCTGCTTTTCCCCAGCCTGTTATCAATATGCTCAGTGTTGAAAGGTTCCCCCTCTTGATAAATTTCTTTAATCACTTTAAGGTGATTGAAATTGAAAATGATTTTAGAAAAGACTTGACAAGTTGGCAACTTTAATTTGAAACTACAGTTTTACAGATTAGGAAAAATGGTCAGCAGTTTATTATTTCTTTTCCAGACTGGGTATGTTTATTTATTTTTTGATATTACTACTTTGGCCAATTTTATTTTTCAAAGAGTTAAGTATCCAAGTCCACAAGGAGATTCTTAGTGTTTTTATCATCTTCTCTATTGAGTAAAATGTGTTCTCCTAAAGTATTTATTTCAGCTTTTGGAATTCTTTAACATAATTTTGCTTCCTCATCTATCAGTCAGAATAAACGTCCCATTCTACCTGTTTGACGCCGGAATGATTAATGCAGGTATATAGTTCGTCTGATTACAGGCCAGGCCAGCCCAGCCGTGCTGACTAAGGAGAATGTCAAACTGCGTCTCTTACAGGTATTCATCTTCAAACCAGATTAAACAAAAGGAATCAATTAGTAATGAGTGTGAATGAAAAATGTCTGACTGTGATGAATGACTTCTGACTTTAACCTAATCCAACTCTGCATCGCACTAAATTTAACAGTTAGGATGGATCAGTGTAAGTGAACAATAATTTATGACCTTCTTGTGAAAACAAGAGTATGATGGTGATGAGCAATGTTATAACATGTCTGTATATTAAGTTAACTCTAAAGTAAGTGCCAGAGTAAAAGGATTGTTTGAAGTGGCATGGAAGATGAACTATAGTGTTAATGTGCTCTGCAGGATCCGGTGCTTTATAAATACATACATAAGAGCAAAGCCAAGGTGGTTACAGTGAACACTTAGAGAGCACTGGTTTGGCCTCAGCTGGGCCCATAAAATTGACAGCCACTTTGGTAAGACTCAGAAAATGACCTTGTCCTTCACTGGTCCTGCTCTGTTTCCTTACAACATGTATCTTTCTGCCTTCTAGAGAGGGGGCATACCATTGGTGACTCTGTAACAGCTGCATGGTGGACCTCCAAAAGCATGTCAGAGACAGCAAGAAGTAAGTGTGAGGTGGGCAAAACTGGCAGGTTAATAGAGTGAGGTGGAATATCTGGATGTTCTGCTTCAGCTGTGAATGCCAGGGATTGCTGTTAGTTGAGCAATGGGGGTGTGATGTATTGAACAGTGTGAGAGGTCGGCACTGTGATGGGTGTGTGGGGGTGTGGTACATTGAACAGTGTGACAAGTTGGTGTGTGATGGGGTGTGGTGTCTTGAACAGTGTGAGAAGTTGCCGTTGTAATGGATTAATGGGGGTGTGGTGTATTGAGGAATGTGAGAGGTTGGCGCTGTGATGGGGTATGGTGTAATGAACATTGTGAGAAGTTGTAATGGATTAATGGGGATGTGGTGTATTGAACAGTGTGAGAGATTGGCGTTGTGATGGGTGTGTGGGGGTGTAATATATTGAACAGTGTGACAGGTTGGCACTGTGATAGGGGTGTGGTGCATTGAACAGTGTGAGAGGTTAGTGCTGTGATATGCAGGAAATGAGAATGTGAAGATGACCTTGACCATACAATGAAGGACATTAGACTTTATGTTGCACACCTGCCAGATCTTTGGGAATATGGTAATTCCATGGAATGAGGGTAATGTTTGCTCACGACAAGACTGTATGTGTCAAGACTCAACTGTTGCACTGCAACTAAAATAGCTTGCTTTTACTGCCTGCTATGGGTTATCAGAAGGGATACACAGATTGATGATCAACCTGTTTTTATGATAAATCTTCTGTGGCCATCAGGCCATGAATGGTACTAAAACCTGGATCTCCTGTTCCACGTGTAGAGCCATTGTGTCACAATACCTCACTATACTTGGGTCCACCAGTCAGTGTGGTAACCTCTCTGGCCACCAGCTTCCTCTCCTGATGAGGTTGGTGCTTCAGAGTCTTCACCACTGCCCCCACCCCAGTCCCCAACCCCATAGCATCATGGCATTTCTCCCCCTGTCCAGGTATACACCACAAATTCCTATAGCAATGCATAGTTTGCTTTAGAACCCTGTCTCAACACCGGCATCCAATTTCCTATCATTTGAATTCCCCCCACATTATTCAGCGCAGCCACCCTTAACGAAGAACAGGTTAGCTGCACCATGTGGTTTCTACGTAACACTGTCGAGGCCACTGCTGAGTGTCGATGTAGCAAGCGTGAAGAAGAAGGAAGCAGCATTGGATCCACTGAGCCACACATTAACATCATGGAGATGAAGTGGCTGCATCAAACCTATATGACGTTCTGCTTCGTTTAGAAGTACCGTGAGCAGATTGGCAATTGGGCCCTGAACCTTTATCTCACTGTGATATTGCAACCTCAGTGTATCCTGCTTGGTGCAGAGTGGAAGTAGGATTCGATGAATGGTTCTTGCTGGGCATGTGGACATAATCCAGTGGCGAGCTCCTTTAATCGTGTTTCATCATTTTGTATTATTGTCTGAAAACATTATTTGCTTTGCTTTTCTTTCTATGGTCCAATGCAGTTACAGACACTGGCACAAAATCAGCTCAAAAACTGCAACATGTTCACAAGATGCGAGTAAGACAGAATCCTTTTAATTGGATTCACAGGCAATTAAATCCCATGAGCTCAAAATCAGGAATGCTCCTTTAGAGGTAGTGCATTAACACAATCACCCACAAACAGACCACAGGGAGAATATTTCAAGACCGCAGACATATCATTAATAACAATAGAAACAACAGAAGACCCTTTATACTTCTATAAAGTTTAAAGAAACTGGTGGGGAGGGAGGTTTAAATATAAATCACGAGCTTTAATAATCTAAAACTGATTGTGAAAGTAGGCTTCACTAAACTAAATCAGAAAACATAGTTGGTCTTTGCATTTTTTTAGGTTGTATTAAGATTTCCAATTCATCCTTGCAAGTGGTTGATGGATTTAAACCAAAGACTTTCTTGCTTTGACAGCATTTGGTTGACTCACATTATTTCACATCCTTAGCACAGTTTTGACAGAGACTCCAATCTCAGAAAACAGGGCTGGCAAAGTTGAATGTTGAACTGAAAGTGAATTGTACTGCAAGGAAATGTAAATCAATGTAAGCTGCTTGTTCTCTCAAGTATTCTACACATGGTGCGTTGATTAAATTTCCAGTACTGCAAAGTAACCCTTTCGTTGAATCCAGAATCATGAAACAAAATCTATTTGGTTATTTATGTATATTTTGCAATACAGAAAACTATTAAACATGCAGAGATGCAGAAGTCACCTAACTCAAGTATTGACTGATAGATTTGTCATCAAGCAGGACTGTAAGCCCATGTTGAAGACCAGGTAGTAATCGATTTTTGACTGGTAGCTCAGATATTTAATTTAATTTAAAACTCCCCACTGCATCCCCATGGCAATTTTCATAATACTCTAGGTAGCTTTGTCACATAGAATTGGAACATTCCAGATTTAATCCTTTATTGATATTGAGTGGTTGAGATGTTGAGAAAGAATTGGTTTCAACACCACTGGATCAGGAATAAAAGGAAATTGTTGTGATATTGTTTTATTGTTTTAATGCATTAATGTATTTATAACATTGAATGTACATACAGTTAAAATACATCATCACCACATTTAATGATGCAAGATAGCATGTAACACAGCAGGGCATCAAGAAAGAACACAAGCATTTGTTACCATTCATCACTATAAATGAGTAAGTTTGTGTTCAAGGTCAATAACAACAGAAGCAGCCAAAGATCTGGCTTCTGGTTGTGATAACTGGAAGCGTATATCTATAATTCCAGTAACAGTAGCATTGAATGTAACTGCTGACTTCCATGATCAATAGTTCAGTGGTGTTCAGGCAGGGATTCAAGATCAAAATGTGAAGTAAACTTTTGAAGGGCATTACTACTTAAAATGAAGTATGTGCATTGCATTCAGGATCAAGAGGAAGGAAACTGAGACAGGGAATCATCAAAAACACCATCAGACATGCATTATGGAAATAAAGTTGAGCCTCTAAACAGTGTGTAAAAGATCTAATATGTATCCAGATAGTGGACTTCTATTCATGGCCAGGGTCTGAATTACATTATCAATTTGAATAGGTTTCAGCAGCACATCTTAAAACAACTGATCATTCCGTATGGGTCCAAATCTATCAAATTCAAACCTGATATGTCTATAAAGGGGATGAAAGTCCCCTCAAATTCTGGTCCCCTTTAAAGATCTTTCTGTTGTGCAGATTAATCTTCTCTAGATATTGCCATATGTTGAAATGCTTAATTTCTGAGTTTTGGAAATCATTAGTGAAAAATAACATTTCAACTATTTGGGCTCAAATCAAACTCTAGTCTCAAGTGATGATGATAATAATCCCAGAGCCTAGGAGGTGCCTAATCAGCACTCTACAATATCGTTTATCAAACATAACGCTTTTAACCATTGTATACAGTAATAATCAATTTGTACTGGAGACCAAGTGGTAAAAAGAAACAAGGGAGATTTGTACATTAATATTTTGAATGATTTGTGACAGAGAATAAAAGCTACTTTAATGGAGATGATTTTTCTTCCCAATTTCAACAAGAATCTGTATAGACTACGTTGCAAACCATTGGTGACCAGATGCAGAATTTGGCTCAGAACTTGGATTTCTTTTCTTTTAAAGCCTAGGTGCAGTTTATTTTAATAAATTGTGATTATCATTTTCATGTAGACATTGATTTTTCACCTTCAATTGCCTGGCTTCTTCTTTAAATTGAAGCCTTAAAAACACTAATGAAACTGGGTGCAGTGGGATTGTGGAAAAGGAAGAGAGGAAAAAAACAAAACAGGAGGTTCAGAGAGTCTCCTCATTCTAGACCCTGGCTCTAGCCCAGCTGGTCAGAGTTCATGTACTGTCCACATGTAAGTAAAGGGTGACTTGATCACGGGATACCGGCCTCTCTCGTTATTTCAGGCTGCCTAAAAAATAAGGTCTTGTGGCACTGTGGGTAGTGTTGCTGCCTCTGAGCCAGCAACTCCAGGATCAGGTTCCAGTTGATGGAAAATGTATCATAGCATGGTTAAAGAGGCTGGTGTGGCCACACTTGGAATATTGTGTTCAGTTCTGGTCGCCCCATCACAGGAAGGATGTGGAAGCATTGGAAAAGGTGCAGAAGAGATTTACCAGGATGTTGCCTGGTCTGGAGGGAAGGTCTTATGAGGAAAGGCTGAGAGACTTGGGTCTGTTCTCATTGGAAAGAAGAAGGCTAAGTGGGGATTTGATAGAGACATACAAGACGATCAGAGGATTAGATAGAGTAGACAGTTAAAGACTTTTTCCTAGGATGATGACGTCAGCTTGTACGAGAGGGCATAACTACAAATTGAGAGGTGATAGATTTAAGACAGATGTCAGAAGCAGGTTCTTTACGCAGAGAGTGGTAAGGGCGTGGAATGCCCTACCTGCTAATGTAGTCAACTCAGCCCACATTAGGGAGATTTAAACAGTCCTTAGATAAGCACATGGATGATTTTGGGATAGTGTAGGGAGACGAGCTGAGAATAGTTCACAGGTCGGCGCAACATCGAGAGCCGAAGGGCCTGTTCTGCGCTGTATTGTTCTATGTTCTATGTTCTAACTGTGTTTTCATAATTCATAATTCCAAAGTGCATGACATTGATTCAAAGGAGTATTTTGGATATCACAAGGAGACCTCAACTTTTACTACTATTGAATATGCTGGACTCTCCATTGTTCAGTGCAACATTTCATTTTATTTTCTTCTTGTTGGTTATCTATAAAATGTAAACCTTTTAAGACTTGAAATTCATATTTGGCATAGCCTAGGGTATTCTGATGGGATGGAAGTGAAGGCTGGGCCATTTGGAACAAAACTGGGGGTGAACATAGGAATTACCTTGAAGGATATAGGGCCAAGAATTAAAGTAGGGGAATTCAGTGGAGTTGTGGCTCATCCATTGCTATGGAGTGGTATAGAGTAGGGTAGGGGGAGCTGGGTGGTTGGTTAGGGCAGTTCTCAACCTTGTGTCCTATCCGCCACATGATGGCACCATGAAAATTCTGCCTGCTGCAAACCATTAACAGTACCACAGTGCACCAAACTGTCAGTGGGATTAGTAAATTGATTCTGGTGTTGATCCATTGCTACTATAGGAGTAGCCTAATCGCTGCTTTGGATGGTTCAAGTTGCTCTGTTCCAGTCACACCCTTCCAAGCCCTCCTTTCATGCCTGAAGTCAGGGTTGTTAGCTGTCTTGCCTCCAAAGGGAGTTCACTTACATAAACAAAAATGAATTCACCTCACTTGCTGCAGCAGCTGAAAGTGAGTCCAGGGAGTATGAGAGGGCTCCAAATGATTATTTTTTGACTAAATCACCTCTTTTCTGGGATAATTACTTCATAGACCGTATCTATAACCAGTGAAGCTGGGCATAACTGGTCTGTACCTATTCCATTCTCTAGGATATCAATTTCTTACGGGGTTCTAAAACAGCTATTAAGCCAATCACTTACATGTATAAGTGTCTGTGTAAGGAGGTTGGAACACTTGAAAAATAACCTATCCCATTTTCATCCAGCCTCTCTCCTTGGGTGCAGTATATCACTCTTTGAAATTGGGGTCTATGTGTTTTTGCACCAGTCTCTTTCTCACCATAATATATTCTCCAACTCAGTAGATTGAACAGTTTGTATAATGCTGCTGATTTTATGAATAGCCCCCAGATTTATTTTAGTTTGTAAGTAATACAGAAAGGCAAAGATGCTTTTTCATATGTGATTCTATCATTGTGAACATATTATTTTTGTTTTAAATTTTGTGCACGATACCAACTAGATTGTAAAAGTGCATATGTCAAATGAATATTTGTGTAATTCTTACTTCTACAACGTACTCTGTAAGATCAGGCAAAAATCTTCTATTTCATTCATCTTTTTAATAATGGTTTTTAGTCTTGTAAAGAGTTGTTAAGTGACTGAGTAAATTAGTTTATTGCTGCCAATTTCTGAAACATTACATTCTCACCTCCACATTGATCTCAGTTTCATTTCAGTTTAGCTCATTACGAGCAAGTGATGCCATCAGTGTGGGTTCAATTCCTGCACCAGCTGAGCCTCAACAAAATTAGAACCAATGCGTATCGGGGGCAAGCTCTCTGCTGATTGCAATCATACCTGGCACACAGGAAGATGTTGATGGAGGTCAGTCATCTCAGCTCCAGGACATCTATGCAGGAGTTCCTCAGGGTAGTGTCCTAGACCAACCATCTTCAACTGCTTCATCCATAGTTTTTCACTATGGATTGTTGAGACTTGAAATAGATTCCCAAAAGCCTGACTATGTCGAGGCCTGCAACATCAATCCTGCACTGAGTGGATTTCATTACTTTTAATGAATGCATTTGGGAAGGTCAGACTTCGAATCTTGAGTGGAAATAGCACCCAACAGGTAAATGGATAATTGGAATAGTTAGGTCACTGTGTTTACCTTTACACCATTTTTGAACAAGGTTGTTAAGCAATAGGTGAGAGGAGGACCCTGAGACAGGCAGATAGTAGCATATAGAGGAGTAGTTGAGAAGAGAACCCTGAGACAGAGCTAAATTCATTGGAGTAGTTTGGGGAATCATTTTATTTTGTGCTTTCTCATCACCAGTTGTAACAGCCTGAAGGTAGGTTTCAGGCATGGCTGGAGAGACATGGCTTTCATGAAATAGCTCTCTGGTGGCATATAGGGAGTTATAGTCAAGTCATGCGACCGAGACAATCCAATGTGAAGGAAATAGCTCCAGCTGCAAAACCTTGAGCTTCATGTTTTGAAAGTTGAGTATTGACTGTAGTTATTGTCATGCAGCTGTGAAGCTGAGAACTCAATAGTCACAAGCAGATTTAGTCTGAGTAAGTGGAGAGGAAAAAACTGAATGCAGGGCAGTCTGGATAGACCAGGCAAGAAGTGTTGGAGTTCCCTGAGTCTACTCCGCTCACTAACTGGTTTTCAATGTTTTACTTGGGGGGCCAATGGTTCATCAGAGGAAAGTAGTGGAGCCAAGTTTGTGTACTAGAGGTGACTCAGCTTTCAAGGGTCTGCAAATAATACAAAACTTGATGGGAGTGTGTGTTTGTGAGGCAGATCTCCAAAGGCTTCAGGGGAATTTAAACAGGCTGAGTGAGTGGCAAGAGCATGGCAGAAAGACTATGATGTGGAGCAGTGTGGTGATATCACTTCAGTAGAGGAATCAAAGGTGCAGATTATTTCTTAAAGGTAAAATATTGGAAAATGATTATTTCTAAAGCAACATTAGGGCACTTGTTCATTATTCAGTGAAAGCTAGAATGCAGATACAGCAAGTGATTCAGAAGGCAAATAGTATGTTAGCTTTTATTGCAAGAGGATTTAAGAACCCAAAGAAACCCTAACATATAAATAGAAAGGCGAAATCAGCAGCAGTGATTCACCTGGAGGCCCACTGAAGATGTTACCTAGTCGTGCGAAGAAACGTCTGGAAATGAACCTTCTAGCTCAGCGAGCAAACCTACATCCAGAACCTCAACCTGAGCTACAAATCTTCTCAAAATTCACTAAGAGGATTTAAGTTCAGGAGCAAAGTCTTGCTTCAATTATAATGGATACTGGTGAGACTGCATTTAGAGTATTATGGGCAGATCTAGGTCCCTCGCCTAAGAAAGGACATACTTGTGGTAAACAGGAGCTTCACCAGACTGATTCTGAGGATAATGGGACTGTGCAATGAAGATAAATTGAGGAGAGTGGGCCTGTAATCTTTAGAGTTTAGAAAAATGATAGCCTTCTCATGGAAACTTGGAAAATTCTTAAAGGAATATAGAGGAAATGCGGAAAGGAGGTTTCTCCTGGCTGTGCTGACTAGAACAAGGGAATACTGCCTCAGAATAAAAGGCAATTCATTCAGGACTGATTTAGCAGGAACGTCTTTACTCAAAGAGTGGTGAATCCTTGGAATTGAGCAGGTGAAGCTCAATCATTTCAAGTTACTATCAACATCAAAGAACATGAGAATTGTATGGAAATGTGTCATCGAGCAAGATGATCAGCCATGATCCAGAATGACAGAGCAATTTTAAAGGGCTGAATGGCCTACATCTGCTCCTTTGTTCCTAGGTCCCCTATCTGCATGGATAGATTCTTCTGTTGTTCCTTAATCAGCCCTGCTGCTCCTCTTCCTGCGTATTTCCTACTTTTATGCCTCTGGATGACTTTTGGATCCCTTTAATGCTAGTTGCCAAATTTATTTCATACTCTCTCTGTGCTTCTGTTCCTCCTTTTTTCACTCCCCGTCAGAGCTTTATGTATTCAGACTGGCTCTCACCTGTATTATCAACTGTCATACACGAGTTTTAATCTCGCTCTCAGTCTCTTTCATCATCCAGCGAGCTCGAGCTTTATTTGTCCAGCCTTTCCTCATTTTGGGAATGTACACAAACAATCTCCTCTTTACTGGGAGCCCGGTCCATTCCATTCCTCTAGAATTGCCTCTAGCTTTTTATTTCAATTTATCTGAGTCAAGTCAGTTTTCAACTGACTGAAATTGACTCTCCTACAGTTAAATATCTTTACATTTGATTGCTTCTTGTTCTTTTTCATAATCTAAATATTACGATGCAATGATTGTAAGTTCCTAAATTTTCCCCGAATGACACTTGACCCATTTGACCCATCACATTCCCTGGAACCAGATCGAACCATGCCTCTGTTATTGAACTGGAGATGTGCTGACCAAGAAATGATGTGGGGGAGCCAGTGTTGGGTTGGAGTGGACAAAGTTAAAAATCACACCAAATATCATTTCAGTTGCATAACGCTGTCATCTTTGGCTATAAATTCTATGTCTTATGATCTTACACTCCACAACCACCTAATGAAGAAGCAGTGCTCTGAAAGCTTGTGACTCCTGATCAAGAAAGTTCACTATAATACATTTCAGGAACTCTTCTCCCTCTCTGCCCTTAATGTCGGTACTATCCCAGTTCACTTTCAGATAATTAACACTCTTTCCCCCCCCCCCCCTTTTTAACGATGCTATAGTTTTGCACCTCTCTAAGTTCCTTATAGATTTGCTCCTATAAGACTAACAGTGAAAGTGAGTGCATGGGTGGGTTTCTGAGGCAGATGTAGATGGATCTGGAATGTCTTCTGCAGCTGTTTCCTGTCTTCCCTCTTTACTTGAAAGATCTGAGCTTAGAAACAAAGAATAATAGCTGTCGGATGTCCCTTGTCACTTCTCATTACTTTGGGAGTTTCATTTAAACTATAGTTCCTGTTCTCATCTGTTTTCATAATTGGATTGTGACTAACTGTGAGCTCAGGACCTTCTATCTCTCAGGTCTGCTACAGCTTTGGACGAGCATTTCTTTGGATTTCCATAGACTCTACCCCTTGGAGAGTTAATATCTCAATATCTGGGTTTTCAGAAACTTTGCATTATGTAAACAGGGGTTAGATTTTACCCTCCCTGACCAGAGATGGAATTTGGGGTAGGCAGACACAAAATCCATTTGCACCAGCTACCTGCCTGCTGCAGCCCCATTACTCCCATGCATCAGGAACATGCCCCCCCCCCCTCCCCATGTTGCAACGAGGCCCTTAAAGTTGACAACTAATGTGCACAGGGGACTCATTCTGAGGTCTAAGCAGCAGGAGCAGAAGCCCATGTCAAGTGGCCAATCCATCAGATTTCCATGAGTGGCCTGGTGAAAGGCAGGGATGTCATTCCGTAACTTGTCATGTGGCCCATCAGAGGCTCCTGTGCCAGTTATACACACAGGACCCTCTTCCCACAACCCCTAAAACCTCATCCCCTACCTCCTCATCCACCTTGTCCATTACTGCTGTTAATTTATGGTTTCAATTGGAAAAATCATGGATGATTTGCTGACAGTAATCTTTTTTGCTGGTTTCAGTCTAAACTTCAGATCTTGTGTAAGGGAGTGATGCCCATATCATTTCTCAGATAGAAGATAAGCATGGCCTTAATGAACAATTAATTGATTTATTACATACTGCTCAATAGCTAGTTATATCACATCTAGGATACACACTGTTCTCTTGTGGGACATCATGGTTAACTTAGTAGTAAGTTCACTTTACTAGTTAAGTTACATGCTGTTAACTCTAATGACAATCACTGGAGCATTGGTACTCTGGTGAAGACCTGGTTAGCCCCTCCCAGGGATTTTTAAAATTCATTTGTGGGACTTGGATGTCGCTAGCTGGCCAGCATTGATAGCCCATGCCTAATTGCCCTTGAGAAGGTGGTGGTGAGCTGCCTTCTTGAATTACTGCGGTCCACTTGCTGTGGGTTGACCCACCATGCTGCTAGGGTGGAGAGGGGTTTCCAGGATTTTGACCCAACAACTATGAAAGAACATCGGTATATTTCCAAGTCAGGGTGGTGAGTGGCTTGGAAGGGAACTTGCGGGTGGTGGTGTTGCCAAGTACCTGCTGTCCTTGTCCTTCTAGATGGAGATGGTTGTGGGTTTGGAAGGTGCTGTCCAAGGATCTATGGTGAATTTCTGCAGTGCATCCTGTAGATAGTATGCTTTGCTGCTGCTGATGGAGGGATTGCGCCGGTGGTGGAGGGATTGTATGTTTGTAGATGTGGTGCCAATCAAGCAAGGTGCTTTGTCCTGGATGATGTCAAGCTTCTTGAGTGTTTCTGAACCTGCACCCATCCAGGCAAATGGGGAGTACTCCATCACATTCCTGACTTGTGCCTTGTAGATGGTGGATAGACTTTGGTGACAGAAGGTGAGTTACTCGCCACAGTATCCCTAGTCTCTGACCTGTCCTTGTAGCCACTGTGTTTATGTGGTGAGTCCAGTTGAGTGTTTGGTCAATGGTAACCCCAAGGATGTTGATAGTGTGGGATTCAGTGATGGTAATACCATTGAATGTCAACAGGTGGTGGTTAGAGTGTCTCTTATTGGTGATGGTCATTGTCTGGCATTAGTATGGCGTGATACTTGCCATCCAAGCCTGGATATTGTCTAGATTTTATTGCATTTAAATATGGACTGCTTCAGTATCTGAGGAGTTGCAAATGGTGCTGGACACTATGCAATCATCGGCAAACATCCTCATTTCTACGACAGAGGGAAGGTCTTTGAAACAGCTGAAGATTGTTGAGCGTAGGACACTGCCTGAGGGACTCCTGCAGAGATGTTCTGGAGCTGAGATGACTGACCCTCCACAACAACAACCATCTTCCTCTGTGTCAGGTATGACTCTAACCAGCGGAGTGTTTGCCCCCGATACCCATTGATTCCAGTTTTGCTAGGGCGCCTTGATGCCATAGCTGGTTAAATGCGGCCTTGATGTCAAGGGCTGTCACTCTCACCTTACCTTTGGAATTCAGCCCTTTTGTCCATGTTTGAACCAAGGCCATAATGAGATCAGGAGTTAAGTGGCCCTGCTGAAACCCAAACTGGGCATCACTGAGCAGGTTATTGCTGAGCAGGTGCTGCTTGATAGCACTATTGATAACACCTTCCATCACTTTACTGAAGATGGAGAGTAGACTTATTGGGTGGTAATTGGCTGGGTTGGATTTGTCCTGCTTTTTGTGTACAGGACATAACTGGGCAATTTTCCATATTGTCGGGTAGATGCCAGTGTTGTAACTGTACTGCAAGAGCTTGGCTGAGGGAGCAGTAAATTCTGGAGGACATCTTCAGTAGTATTGCCGGAATGTTATCGTGGCTCATTGCCTTTGCAGTATCCAGTGTCTCCACTTGATATCAGGTGGAGTGAATTGAATTGGCTGAAGACTGGTAGTTATGAAAATGGGGACCACTGGAGGATGCCCTTTATGTTCTGATAGGCAGAGCTCATCTTGCGATGTCAGTTAATCCTTTGAGCTACTAAGTGGCTTACACACCATCTTCCCGACCCCCACCTTTTTTCTGTTTTCAAATTCTTTAGACAATTATTTTAAATGATCAGTGTAGGTTTATCACTACCCCATTTCCCCCAAGTCTCTGACTTTATACATGGACAATGACTTGGTTGGGTTAAAAGTCTACAGCTCGATGACAAAACATTCAGTTACACTTTGTTTCTACACTGGAACTTCCGTGGAATTTTGATTTGCTGGATGCTCGTGGCTGAGAGTGAGGAACTAAAATCTGAACACAGGCTGTTGTCAGGAGCAACCATTTAATCCATGCTATTACTAATAACAAAATGCTTCTTAATGCAAGTAACATGATAAAATGGCATCTAGGCTGCAAATTGACAATTCTGCTTAAAATGGCTTTTAACCCTGCTAAAAGCTAGATTCCTGAAATAACCATAGAGTACTGAATCAAAGATTAGCAGACAATGCTTTATTTACAGCATAGAAATAACTAGACTGGATAAGACATTACTAGCCATCCTGACTGACCTTGCAATTACAGGTGCAAAGAGAAATAAAGAAGATTGTTTGTGTAAAACAAAGTTGGTTCCCAGGAAATATCATTGGGCTAATTGGCTGTCAATAATGTCATTGTATTAAAGTTTATTGGGAATTGTCTGTATCTGCTCTGTAATCATGGCTGTACTTAGAGCCATAGAGTCAAAGAGATGTACAGCATGGAAACAGACACTTCAGTCCAACCTGTCCATACCGACCAGATATCCCAACCCAATCTAGTCCCACCTGCCAGCACCCGGCCCATACCCCTCCAAACCCTTCTTATTCATATATCCATCCAAATGCCTCTTAAATATAGGAATTGTACTAGTCTCCACCACATCCTCTGGCAGCTCATTCCATACACTTACCACCCGCTGCGTGAAAAAGTTGCCTCTTAAGTCTCTTTTATATCTTTCCCCTCTCACCCTAAACCTATGCCCTCTAGTTCTGGACTCCCTGACCCCAGGGAAAAGACTTTGTCTATTTATGCTATCAATGCCCCTCATAATTTTGTAAACCTCTATAAGGTCACCCCTCAGCCTCCAACACTCCAGGGAAAACAGCCCCAGCCTGTTCAACCTCTCCATGCAGCTCAGATCCTCCAACTGCTGTCCACTACACCTCCAATTTTGGTGTCATCTGAAAACTTACTAAGTACCTCTTATACTTGCATCCAAATCATTTATGTAAATGACAAAAAGTAGAGGGCCCAGCAACGATCCTTGTGGCACTCCACTGGTCATAGGCCTCCAGTCTGAAAAACAACCCTCCACCACCACCCTCTGCCTTCTACCTTTGAGCCAGTTCTGTATCCAAATGGCTAGTTCTCCCTGTATTCCATGAAATCTAACCTTGCTAATCAGTCTGCCATGGGGAACCTTGTCGAACGCCTTACTGAAGTCCATATAGATCACATATACTGCTCTGCCCTCATCAATCTTCCTTGTTACTTCTTCAAAAAACTCAATCAAGTTTGTGAGACATGATTTCCCATGCACAAAGTCATGTTGACTATCCCGAATCAGCCCTTGTCTTTCCAAATACATGTACATCCTGTCCCTCAGGATTCCCTCCAACAACTTGCCCACCACTGAGGTCAGGCTTACCAGTCTATAGTTCCCTGGCTTGTCTTTACCACCCTTCTTAAACAGTGGCACCACGTTTGCCAACCTCCAGTCTTCTGGCACCTCACCTATGACTATCGATGATACAAATATCTCTGCGAGAGGCCCAGCAATCACTTCTCTAGCTTCCCACAGAGTTCTCGGGTACACCTGATCAGGTCCTAGGGATTTATCCACCTTAAACCGTTTCAAGACATCCAGCACTTCCTTCTCTGTAATCAGGACATTTTGCAAGATGTCACGATCTATGTCCCTACAGTCTATATCTTCCATATCCTTTTCCACAGTAAATACTGAAGCAAAATATTCATTTAGTATCTCCCCCATTTTCTGTGGCTCCACACAAAGGCCGCCTTGCTGATCTTTGAGGGGCCCTATTCTCTTCCTAGTTACCCTTTTGTCCTTAATATATTTGTAAAAACTCTTTGGATTCTCCTTAATTCTATTTGCCAAAGCTATCTCATGTCCCCGTTTTGCCCTCCTGATTTCCCTCTTAAGTATACTCCTACTTTCTTTATATTCTTCTAAGGATTCACTCGATCTATCCTGTCTATACCTGACATATGCTTCCTTCTTTTTCTTAACCAAACCCTCAATTTCTTTAGTCAGCCAGCATTCCCTATACCTACCAGCCTTCCCCTTCACCTTGATAGGAATATACTTCCTCTGGATTCTTGTTATCTCATTTCTGAAGGCTTCCCATTTTCCTCTTTTCAAAAAAAGATATAAAAATGTCTTTGTCTTATGTCATGCGAGCAGCTTTCTCCTGGGAACGCAGAAGTGTTTAACTTCAAATTTGATGGAGAACATGTGCCCAGCCGTGATAATAAAGAATGAAATCTTGCAAAACCAGACAGAATTGCTGGTGTTTTTTGACCGATCGTGGAACCTAAAGAACCCTCCCGTGCATCGAGATCTTCAAGAGCACTCTCTGACATTGATGTCACAGTTTACCTCCCTTGGAGGGTCTTCAGTGTCCTCAAGTTGTGTCTGGAACGATAGTTGTGTTTCTGATAGAATTGATCTTATCCTTTTGATACTCTAATGAGGTAGATTCATATGTGATCCTTTCCTTGTATGAAATATTTTAGTTAATGCCATTTTATTAGGTTCAGTTATAGAAAGTAAAGCTGACAGAACTGTTGTAGTAAGTTTCAGCTGATTTTTCTGTATCAAGAACTTACCACTTAGTCCTGGTTGTTGTGGTACCAAGGATATCAGGTGATCAGATTTTGAAGATCCTTCTGCAATTGGAAGGTAATTGAATAATTCCTCAAACTAACAAACTAATAAGATTTTCTGACTGATCAATGCTGAACATTGTTGTACACCAATGTAATAAATCGAGTAGTATACTTTGTCCATTAGGTTCACTGAACAATCTTCTAAGACCTATGAAGTCATCGTCTGATGGATTAAAGTTACTGTTATTTGCTACTGGGTTGTTTGAGGCCCTTCAACATACTGTAGAATTTTTAAGAGCAAAGTATGGAGGGGTTGTTTTTCAGACTGGAGGCCTGTGATCAGTGGAGTGCCACAAGGATCGGTGCTGGGTCCACTACTATTCGTTACTTATATAAATAATTTGGATGTGAGGTATAGTTAGTAGGTTTGCAGATGACACCAAAATGGAGGTGTAGTGAACAGCGAAGAAGGTTACCTTGGATTACAACAGGATCTTGATCAGTTGAGCCAATGGGCTGAGGAGTGGCAGATGGAGTTTAATTTAGATAAATGTGAGGTGCTGCATTTTGGGAAAGCAAATCTTAGCAGCACTTATACACTTAACGGTAAGGTCCTAGGGAGTGTTGCTGACCAAAGAGACCTTAGAGTGCAGATTCATAGCTCCTTGAAAGTAGATCGCAGGTAAAAGGATAGTGAAGAAGGCGTTTGGTATGCTTTCCTTTATTGAGTACAGGAGTTGGGATGTCATGTTGCGGCTGTATAGGACATTTGTTAGGCCGCTGTTGGAATGATGTATGCAATTCTGATCTCCTTCCTATCTGAAAGATGTTGTGAAACTTGAAAGTGTTCAGAAAAGATTAACTAGGATGTTGCCAGTGTTAGAGGATTATAGCTATAGGGAGAGGTTGAATAGGCTAGGGCTGTTTTCCGTGGAGTGTTGGAGGCTGAGGGGTGACTTTGTAGAAGTTTATTAAATCATGAGGGGCATGGATAGTTTAAATGGACAAGGTCTTTTCTCTGGCAAGTCTCTATGACTCTAGTGACATGCACCATATCTTATATGATATTGAGCTCTATATTTTACGAGTACTTTTCGCTTTTCTTTGATCTTAAGTGGTGTTCTGACTGCACTATTCTGTTCTCTGTCAGACAGTTAATTTAGTTCTATTTACTTTCTAAATGGTGAGAAAATTAATAAAGCCAAAGCACAAAGGGATCTGGGAGTGCTAGTCGAGGATTCTCTAAAGGTAAACATGCAGGTTGAGTCCGTGATTAAGAAAGCGAATGCAATGTTGTCTCTTATCTCAAGAGGGTTGGAATATAAAAGCAGAGATGTACTACTAAGACTTTATAAAGCTCTGGTTAGGCCCCATTTGGAGTACTGTGTCCAGTTTTGGTCCCCACACCTCAGGAAGGACATACTGACACTGGAACGTGTCCAGCGGAGATTCACATGGATGATCCCTGGAATGACAGGTCTAGCATATGAGGAACGGCTGAGGATACTGGGATTGTATTCGTTGGAGTTTAGAGGATTAAGGGGAGACTTAATAGAGACGTACAAAATAATACATGGCTTGGAAAAGGTGGATGCTAGGAAATTGTTTCCATTAGACGAGGAGACTAGGACCCGTGGACACAGCCTTAGAATTAGAGGGGGTCATTTCAGAACAGAAATGCGGAGACATTTCTTCAGCCAGAGAGTGGTGGGCCTGTGGAATTCATTGCCACGGAGTGCAGTGGAAGCCGGGACGCTAAATGTCTTCAAAGCCGAGATTGATAGATTCTTGTTGTCTAGAGGAATTCAGGGCTACGGGGAGAACGCTGGTAAGTGGAGCTGAAATGCGCATTAGCCATGATTGAATGGCGGAGTGGACTCGATGGGCCGAATGGCCTTACTTCCACTCCTATGTCTTATGGTCTTATGGCCTTATAAACCAAGGAACGTTTTTCAAATAACGATGTAACACTCACCTTGAGCTTAGCATTCGTGGGCTGACTGTTAACCTGCCTGATCTTTCCCATACAGATATGAGTTATCTATTGTCCCTAAGGAAGATTGGTTTGTATGTTCCAAACATTGCCAATCTGTATAATAATATGCATTGTATTTACTAAATGACTTGGTGTACAGGGTTTTATTCCAGAGCGGCTTGCTATAAGGTGCTAACCTTGTTGTACACATTATTAATTGTTGATTCAGGGTTTGTTTTTGACTTTTATGCATTCTCTGGAAAAAGTTGCGTTGGCATGATTAAGCTGGTGTTTCTTCAGTTTATGTGGTTTTTAACTCCACATTTGCAGCAGTGACTTATGGCATCAAAGGATTTAAAGATGTTTTATATTGCTCAGTCATGTGATGTTTTGTTGTTTTTCAACAAAAGTTGACAAAGTCTGATGAGCTTCTTGAATTAGGTTGGCTTTCTATTTCCATCTTTTTCTTGTACTACTTTCAGATTTCAGCTTCGAACAACATTTAGATAGCTGTTTCCAGTATGAGATCCACTTTGCTTGTAACATCTAAAAAAGATGTATCAGGAAATCCGACAACCATTTTGTCTTGATATGTTCAGTTATCAATTAACATAGTCATAAATTTTCTGACAAGATATAACAATTGTTAAGAAAATTCTCAACAGGTTCTCAATTTTTCAATAGGAAATGGAATTACCTTGTTTAAACATTTTTCTCACCATGAAACAATTGGTACCTGGTGCAAAGTAATTATCACATGATATAACATTATCAAAGTTAAATGCCATTTCTCGTGCATTTTGCCATTCAAACATATGGACTGCAATATGAACTATAGAGTAAAGAAATGTATTTACCTGTTACTAACAGAGCAGCACGGTGGCACAGTGGTTAGCACTGCTACCTCGCAGTGCCAGGGATGCATTCAATTCTAGCCTCGATTGACTGTCTGTGAAGAGTTTGCACATTCTCCCTGCGTGTGTTCGGATTTTGTCTGGGTGCTCCAGTTTCCGCCCACAGTTAAAAGATGTGCAGGCTAGGTGGATTACCCATGCTAAATTGCCCATAGTGTTCAAGGATGTGTAAGTTAGGTGGATTAGCCATAGGAAATATAGGTGGATGAGTCAGTGTGGATTTGTTGGGCCGAATGGCCTGTTTTCACATTGTAGGGTTGATATTTTAAAAAAAAAGGATTCTGGGTTTCCTGTGAAGCAATTCTATAGCCCATATATTGTCTTTTCACAATAGTCCAGTTCAAATCCATGTCCGAAGGATTTGTCATTTTACATATGTGTGGAGATATATTTATTCATTTTCATTAAATGGTAAAGAAACGTTCTTCTGATTATTACCTAACAGTTCCCCTCTTGGCTAATGTTGCAGTGTTCCTCATTGTTGAACACCATTTGGAAGATGAATTGAATGTGGTATGGCCACAGAATTTACTCTAGGTAGGTGATTTCACTGTTCATCATAAAGTGGCTCTATAGCAAAATTACTGACCAAGTTGGGTGAGATCAAAAGAATAAGGGTCTACACTGGGTCTGTGGTAGCTGATGAGGGAATCAACAAGAGGGAAAGGGAGAGGGAGAGAACAAGCATTTGTCCTCATCAATGCATTTATCAAGTACAGTATTGATCAGGGTGGTCCCTGCAAAGCTGTTTTAGAGACAAAATCCTGCCTTTGCTTTGATGATAACCTTCATTGTTTTGTGTGCCCTTTTTTTAATTCAAAGATTTTTCTCAGATTTCCCTGATATTTTAAACAATTATGAAAATACTTTGATTAATATAGCATTCTAACAACCCCCTCCACTTCCCTTCTTCATTTTCTCAGCCTACAATTTTCTTTTTAACAACAGAAAGTTTCTGACTTCCCCTAAGGGACCTAACTCTCATTGGGTGTCTGATGGAGACCATTGCATCCTAATATTACAATTAAGACATTTCCTTTGCAACTTTGATGAGATTCTAGCTGGTCTTCCACAGATTTTCCAATGTTTTTCACTGATTTTAGCTGATTTGAGCTTTTATAGGCAGGCTGCTCTCACAGAAGCTGACAGATTCTGCGAGCTGTTAAGCTGCTGAATATTTGAAGATATACCCATAGTTTTCTGATTGAATTTCTTCTTACCTCTCCTTGGAAGATTGTAGGTGAAGTTTATTTTAAAAAGAAATCAACACTGCTCATATATTTTATGAGATAGTGGTGCCTGCTGCTGGTATTGTCTTATATACTGGTACAGCTAAATGAAACCTTCAGACACCCATTGCTGTTGCCATCTTACATATTTTGGTTTCTGTTGGAACCATCTGGGATTTCTTGGGTTGATTTGCTACTTGCAACCATTCTAGCCTGTACTAATCTGAGCTACTATTACCATCTGGGGGATGATGCCAATACAACACTGTAGGCAACAGTGAGGAACAATAAATACATTCATTATATACTACTTAACAATTAAATGACACTATATCTGAGATACACAATGACATCTTGTAAAATGTCAGGCTCAGCTTAATAGTGAGTTCACATTATTAGTTTAACTACATGCTGTTAACAACCACTAATGCCTATGTATTCCAGTGAACACAAGAAGATCTGGTTAGCATCAACTAGGAGAAAGTGAGGACTGCAGATGCTGGTTAGCCCCTCCCAGCAACAGTCCTTTATATTTTGTTGGGCAGGGTTATCTTGTCATGTCAGTTAACCATTTCAGTCAACCAGTTTAACTGACATATAACAATGTGATTCCCAATCACTTATCAAATCCTAATCCAGCGAAGCTCCCCCTTCAAGTCAAAATGTAGTAAGCGATTTCAATGTTTATCACAAAGTGGCTCTTTTGCACCCTTACTGACCAAGTTGGCTGACACCAAAAGGACAAGGGGCTAGACGAGGTCTGTGGCAGCTGATGAGGGAATCAACAAGAGGAAAAGAGAAAAAGAGAACAAGAGTTTGACCTCATCAATCCACCACTCAATGCATTTGTCAAGCATAGTATTGGTCAGGAAGATCTCTGCACAGTTGTTGTAGAGACAAAATTGTGTCTACATATTGAGGATAACCTTTATTGTTTTGTATGGCATCACGTTAAATGGGATAGATTTCTATTCCTGGTGGCGCTGGTGCTGGTGGAGCTTTCCAACCACAGACTGGCTGTCATCTCTCTAAGTGGGATATAGAGTCATACAGCACAGAAACAGACTCTTCAGTCCAACAGATCCATGCCAACCAAGTTTCCCAAACTAAATTAGTCCCATTCACGTACACTTGGCCCATATATTTCTAAACCTTTCCTATTCATGTAACTATCCAAATGTTTCTTAAATCCTATTATTGATGGGCAGAAATCCCCCCTGCCCCAATTCACTTCATTTCCAACTGGTTGTTTACTTAGTGCAGGTCCCTACCCTGAATTTTCAGCAGGAGAGGGGGCAGAGACTATAGTACCCCCAAAAAGGTCAAGCCAGACTGTGCAGGCATGAAATGGCCAATTTGATTGTTAATCATTACTCAATACCGTCAACTAATTGTTTTTTCTGATGTTGTCGGTGTAGGCTATTCATTAAGCTGTAGAAATGCCACTACCTCCTTCTATATCACATGGACAAGCCAGTATCAGCAGATGTGATGTCTTCAATTCTGTGAAGGACAGGCCTGCTTTGTCTCACTTTATCTAGCAGCCTACCTATATCTTTCTCTGTGAGGTTTGAAGCTCTCCTTTTCCTCCCATTTGCAGGTTCAAACTCTGTTCTTGTACCATTCCCCAGATTCTTCCAAATGTTCATTGCTTTAAATCCTACTTGGAACCTTGCCTCAACATCTCTCTTAGGTTCTCTGGACCTCTCTGGATAAAACTGCCCTGTTGCTGACTGGGCTTCTTTTCTAGTTCTGCACAATTGCACTTAAGTTAGTTGATACTGATATTTCAGATGTTCTGGGACTAGGCCTGCCAAAACAATTAAACTTGATGAAAGGTCATTGACCTGAAAAGTTAGCCTAAACCCTTTCTCTCCACCTGAGCTGTTGAGTGTTTCCAGCATTCTGTGTTTTATTTCAGATTTCTAACATCTGCAATAACTTGCTTTACGTTTTACAACTTCACAGTTGTATCCTTTGGGAAGTGACTATTACTATTGGGAAGGTCATTAGGTTACAGCTAGAATTGGCTTCAATAATGAAAGGTGTAAATACAGTTCAGAATTCACCAAGGCATGTGAAAGCTGACAACTTTGATGTCAATCTGGTATTTAAAAATCTTTCTGAATTCTAATAAAAATGATCCACATTGTGTAATTGGTTTGGGAAACAAGACCTGAAATATGAAACTGTGTGACCTTTTATAAATTTTCCAAATTGTGTCTGTCATGAGTGAACACATTGTTGTGCAATAAAGCTGATTTCTGTTTCTACAACTCCTTGTGGGACTTGAAATTACTTACTCTGGTTGCCAACTTCATGTGAAATCCAGGTGCAGAATTTGGCCTCGGAAATTGGCCTGTTTCTGTCATTATGTCAGCGATCCAGTAGTGCCACAGAGTCTAACAAGAAGAATAGGCAGAGGTCCAGACTCCCACTAACATCAGCTTCTCTTGGCACAAGCTACAACTCATGGTCACATAGCTGCTGTCAACAAGTTGGTGTTGCTTAACAAGGAAAAGTAACATCTCAGATTTGACAGCATTGACAAAAACCACTTGCTCTGCAAGGTGAAGATTCATGACAGTCTGAACATGGACTACAAATCCCATTACAACACATGAGGCCATTTTGGTGTATGTTGGGCTGCTGGCCTGAATGGTACGTCTGGAGGTGGAGGAGGGAGTGGAATAAGGAGAGCAGGCAACTGTGATTACAATAGAATTAGGCAGCAGTATTGGCTCCAAAGGGAAGATTATTGAAGAGTAATTAAATGCTCACTACAACATAAGCTGTAGCGACTGAAGAATCCTGAGAGGCGTAGGCTTGCCCATGCTTTGCTCCTCACACCAATATCCAGACTTGCAGAGTAAGATTAAAACAGAGCATTGATTTACACATATCCTTAACCTATTGCAGATAACTCCTGAAAATAGCCAGATTTAATACTGGATTGGACATGTCACAGGTGTCGTCTGAAGATGAAATTTTCAATATTGGACTTCACCGCATCCTTAAACAAATGCAAAATTTCTCCCTGTTTCTTTCAAATCGGCAAACAAAGAAAGGGTTGTATTTCTTTCCAGTTGTTACATTGAAAGAGGCAACATTGCTCTGTAATTCTTTGTAAAATACATGTTATACTATCATAAAAATGTTCCTAGAAAGCTCAGAGACCTTTGAAGATCCATCCTTTAGGTGATATGCTCTTGAAAGCAACTGCTAACAAATCACAATACAATATATGTATAGGTCATGGTTTTGTGACATGATTGATTATTTATTCCAGTTGTCAAACTGTTCTGTGATGTTCATTTTGAACCTATTAATCAGTGATACAAGTGAATGATTTGACAGAGTTTGTTTCAATTTGCGCAAAACTTTTCCTGAGGTACTTAAAAACAATTTAGTTTGGCTGCTGTCCTCAAAAGCAAATATTTTGCCACACAAGAGGAAATAGGTGCTCAAAAGCCACGTTCTGGGTTTCTGTACTCAAACTCCTGCCAGCTTTTATCTTAAGTATCCATGTCGTTCTATATATTACCGGTTTGGAGAACCAAATGTAAACATTCCAAGTGTAATATATAAATATCAGGGTGTCCTTTGCCAAGTTAATCTTCCTTTTTGAGGGATTGATACCAGAAATGGTACTTGTTCCTGTCCGAATGAACATCTGTTCCTAGTTTCACCAACAGACTTGCCTGTGGGGCTTAGTGTCACACCATACCACAAAGATGATTCTCCCTGTGTGACCTTGAGATCAGGAAGTTCCCACCTCAATTGAACCTTAAAGAGCCCAGAGTGATTTTATTTGGAACAGAAAACAGATGATTATCTTTATGAATAATAGTTCTAAAATTACAACTTCCTTTATTGCATTTTTACAACATCAAAGTATTAACAAGGGAGAAAGATTTACCTGTACATATCTATGATATGCTGCAGAAAGTATTTCCCCTTTCCTACCTTTCATGTGATTCCTCTAACAGCATTCAACCTGATCAGTGGGGTGTAACGCAACAGCTAAGTAGGAATGTCATGTCACATTATGCCTCTTGTATGTGCTATGCTTTCTAGTGATTCTTAACTCTCAGGAAAAAGGAGTACTTTTTGAACCAGATAAGAGAGATTATGCAAAGGAGGGCTTTTAAGGCTTGTGTTATGTGGTTAGTTACTCACCGCTGAGCAGGGAGTTTTGGCAGTCCCTCTGCTGGCATTATTGCTATAGATCACTTACTGCCAAGAAATAAAACCGTTACCTGCCAAGTTCTTGAAACTCCTTACTCTTTTCCCTCCAGTAACCATTTCTACTAAGTTTTAACTCCTCTCAGGAATAGGTAATTGTAACTTGTTTCTCATTTGTATAATGTTTATTTGGGCTCAATAGTCCTCATACCTCTGCACTGCAGAATGACATTTTGATGCCACACTGACAGGACGGTGTGTACGAAAGGCGCAGGACATATACTGGAATGTGTGCAGAATAAGATTGTGATATCACTCAATGTCTAATGCTGATTTGAAGTCATACTGCTATTTGTAATCTTGTGGTTTAAGCTAAATCCCCTCTTAAATAGTAGCAAGGGTCATCTCCCAGAGATATTAAAAATGAATCATCAGTCACTTTCGGGTTTGTTGCTAATTAATGATGACTTTGTAATTGAGTTTATAAATGGGCTTATTGGTCTTCAAAGTTGATTAAAACTGTTGAAGATGATTGGTACTGCATGCAGAGAAAACTTTGTCTGCAAGGATGAGGTCAAACGATTTGCATCCACCTTCTTGGAGTAGTTGCCTTACCTCCAGCTAAACAAGGAGTTATAATCAAAGACAAAAAGGTCCTTTGACACATCGAGTCTGCACTAATCAAAATCAACGACCTAACTATTCTAATCCCATTTTTCACCAATTGGCCCATTGCCTTGTTTGCCTTGCCATCATCAGTGCACATCTAAATCTTTAATCTAATGGGAGTTTTGCCTCTACTACCTATTCGGCAGAATTCTAGATTTTCACCACCCTCTGGGAGATAAAGATTTCCTACACATCTTCTCTAAGCTTCTTGCCCCTTACCTTAAATCTGTACCTCTGGCCGTGATACCTCTAACATTGGGAAAGGTTATTTCTGCCTACCTTATCTGTGTCCCTCAATTGTGTACATCTTGATCATGTCCCCACATCGGTCTCCTCTGCTCCAAGGAAAGTAACCTTGGTCTATCCAATTTCTTTTCATAACTAAAATTCTCCAATGTCCCAGTAAATCTCCTCTGCACCCTCTTCGGTGCAATCATATCCCTCTTATAATGTGAATTCCAGAACTGCACATGATACTCTATCTGTGGTTAGTCAACCGTGCCTAGCAGTTCCAGCATCACCACCTTGCTCTTAAATGCTATGCCTTGAGTAATAAAGGCAAGTATCCCATATGCCTTCTTAACCATTTTATCCACCTGATCTGCTACCTTAAGGGACCAATGGGTATGCACACCAAAGTCCCTCTGATGCTTGGTGCTTCCTGGGGTCCTACCGTTTATCATGTATTCCTTTGTCTTGTTGTTATGTCCAAGTGCATCACATCACATTTATCTGGACTGAATTCCATTTACCACTGATCAACCCACCTGACCACCCTGTCTATATCCTTTTATAGTCAGTCTATTCTCATTGTCAACCAGCCCATCAATTTTCATAATATCATTTGCAAACTTATTGATCAACTCTCCTAAATTCAAGTCTAAATTGTTAAAATATACCACAAATAGCAAGGACTCCAACACTGATCCCTATGGAATCTGACTGGAAACAAACCTCCAGTCACAAAAACCATCACCCTCTGCTCTCTGCCAATTACTCATACTGGATCCAATTTGCCAAATTTGGATGACATCGGCTCTTACCTTTGCTATCAGTCTTCCATGTGGGACTTTATGAAAAGCCTTGCAGAAGTCCAAGTAGATTACATCAAATGCATTGCCCTCATGTACAAACCTGGTTACCTCTGAAAAATTCAAACAGGTTGGTCAGACATGACCTCCCTTAACAAAACCATTGATTAATCCCTGCCTCTCCAAGTGCAGATTAATTCTGTCACTCAGAACAGCTTCCACTAAGGCTGGACTGACTGGCCAATAGTTTCCTGGTTTTATTCCTTGCTCCCTTCTTAAATAACATTACCACATTGGCTGTCCTCCAATCCTCTGGCATCTCTCCTGTGGCCAGGGAGGAATTGAAAATGGTTGCCAGTACTCCTGCTATTTCTTTCCTCACCTCAAAGAGCAGCTCAGAATACATTTCATCATTTTATCTACTTTTAAGCCTTTCAGCCTGCCCAGAACCTTCTCTCTGTCTATGCTAATTTCTTTAAGTATATCACAAGCCTTCTCCCTGTTTTCCATGTCCACATCATCCCTGTCCAAAGTGAACACTGACTCAAGTATTAATTTAAAAACGTATTTATATTCTCTGACTTCACACACAAATTACCACCTGGTCCTTAATGGGCCCTACTTGTTCCATGGTTATCCTTTATGTAAAACTGGTGTTAATCCAATCCCTTTTGTTTCCTACTTGGCATTTCAGCTAATTTTATTTATTTATGTGATGTGGATATTGCTGGCTAGACCAGCAATAGCCAGAGACCAATTAGGATTTAAGCACATTGTTCTTATTCTGGAGTCACATGTAGGCCAGATCAGTTAAGGATGGCAGATTTCCTCCATCAAAGCGCATTAGTGAATCAAATGTGTTTTAATGCAATGGTCACATGATCACCATTAATTTTACTCCAGTTTTTTATGGAATCAAATCTCACCTTCTGCCATGATGGTATTTGAACCCATATCTGCAGAATATTAGCCTAGAGTTCTGGATTACTAAGCCAGAGACATTACCACAATGTCACTGCCTCCCTGTTAAAAATGACCCAGTTCCTACCTTATGACATTCTGAGAAAGTCTATCCATAAGCTCCATTTTTTGGCCATTAGTTTTGGCCCCAAAGCTACTTACTAAAACTGCCTTTATTTCCTTACTTCATTTCTTCTTGGATTTGAAAGTGAGTTCCATCTTGTCTGGACACGCTGTCAATATTTAAATATTTGAATTTCTTCATAAATTATGGCTTGTTGGTCTCCACTTGGGTCTGGTTAGAATGTTGCATATGCAAGCTATGTTGGAAATTCATGAATTAATGGAATGAATACTTTCTAAGTTCAGTAAAGATTGAGAATATTTTGTGGAGATGATGAATGTTAGATACTTCAATATAATGACTACCAAATAGTTGTTGGAGTCTCATACAAGCTCTTGTAATGGTCTCAGGGTGAGGCTGTGCAGTGAGAAGATTGGACCACTGTCTCAGCTTATACATTAAGACCCGAGTCCAAGATCATCTGCTCAGACACTTCGGTCTGTCACTGTGAAAGGAACCACCGCACTTAATTCTTTTACAACTGCCTCATTTTACACCAACAATTTACAAAGTATACAAGATTTAATTCAAACATGAATTCTCAGGCCACTGACAAATAGTTTTCATGAACTGACAAACTCTTTAAAAGCAGAAACATGAAATGTGGGGTATTGAGATAATGCGAGCAATTGACGCGAGGTCCACTCAAAATCAATTTACCAGTGAAAGTGTTCTCAGCTGTTTAGTTGTCTCACTGTCAGTGAATTCATGACCATATTTCCCACATACTTTCAATATGCTATACATTGTACAATCTCTTTGCCTCTATATGACCCTGTAAAACCTGAGACTATTCACCCATGAACTAACAGAACTGTTTTTATTGCAACCAGCTCCTGCCATCCTTTGCCAGCTATGCATCTCTTGGATTCCTGAATAAACCTTTCTTTATCTTATTCTTGCACTTCTCCTTGATGCAATGTCATGAGAGTCAACTGGGACACCAGTAAGGCTGGGGCACTGGTAAGGCTGGGGCACTGGTAAGGCTGGGGCACCAATAAGGCTGGGGCACCGATACGACTGAAGTGATTCTTCTCCAATGGCAGCCTAATCCTGTACAAAGAAGGATATCCATCAGAAATAATTTTCTGTCTTCCCTTCTCCTTATCCTTGATCAGCTGTATCAACTACTTTGGCCGCTGAGATGATTCTTTGAAAAAATGGGATATTTGCTAAGAATGGATGAGACAATGAAGAACGAGGAAGATTTTGGCTCTCTCGCTGTTTCACAGAGGTGTCATCACAATTATCTGAGGGACTCAGTACTCTGCCCTAAACATTTCTCCATCTCCCACAGCTGCAGCTGAATGTCTGACCAGCAGCATCGTGGTCTGCTCTTCATATGTGATCAATGGTTTAATCTCTGTATTTACGTCCAACCCTCCCATGGTTCCTCCCTTCCTCCCTAGGAAGGATTTTTTTAACATGTCCCAGTTTGCTTCTCTCTTTGATTACATTCTCACAACAACTGTCTAGTACAACCATCTGACAGTCAAATCAATCTTCTGCCATTTCACCACCACCTTCTCCAGCCTACTACTGAAATCTTTAGCCATTCTTACCCTATTAAAGGTTGAACTTTAAATTTACGACCCCTGGTCTGGTGTTGGGCTGGGAGTTGCTCTCTGACAATTCCAATGGATATTGAGATGAGCTGACTCCATGATTTATGTTGATGTCCTGGATTACAAACTGGCAGATGGAAGTTCCTGCTCATCAGCACAACATGAAGACAAATGTCCATGGGGAAAGCTGGACAGAAAACAATAAGGAGAAAAGAAATATGATATGACTGAGTGACTGTTCAGAAAGAGGGATGGAGTTTCACTTATGCAATGGTTGCATTTGATGTGGAGATTTTGCTAATATTTCAGTCTTAGTTTGTAATTTGAATTTGCTTTAGTGAAGAATAAATCCAGCCTCTGATGGGGACTGTGACCAACCTAGCCAGTCCCAAAGAAAGCTGAGGCAGTTGTACCGATAACAGATTATTTATATAACCTCTGTTAATCCAGGAGATTTAAACCCAGTTACAGTGAGCATTCCTCAATCCACTAAACACTGAACATTCTATAAATACTCCATTTATCTTATGAATGGCTAGCCATATTCCATAGCTAGGCAACAGCGCAATGTCAATAGAGTCTTTAAAATTGTAACATGTCCCAAGGTGTTTTGCAAGTATGGAAATCAGACAATATTTGTCATCAAACTGCAGAAGTAGATACTAGGATATGTTTTTGATTGAGGATCAAATCTGAGGGGATCATCTCAAAGGATAAAAGTGAAGTAAGGAGACAGAAAAGTTTTCAGAGGGAATTCCACAGTTTAGGACTTCATCAACTGAAATCATGGCCATGAATAGTGCTGCAATTAAAATTGGGAACGTGCAAGAGACTTGAATTGGAGAGGTATAAAAATCTTGGAGGGTTAACAGGCTGGAGGCGATAATAGACAATAGGTGCAGGAGGAGGCCATTCTGCCCTTCGAACCTGCACCACCATTCAATATGATCATGGCTGATCATCCTTAATCAGTATCCTGTTCCTGCCTTATCTCCATAACCCTTCATTCCACAATCCTTGAGAGCTCTATCCAACTCTTTCTTAAATGAATCCAGAGACTGGGCCTCCACTGCCCTCTGGGGCAGAGCATTCCACACAGCCACCACTCTCTGGGTGAAGAAGTTTCTCCTCATCTCTGTCATAAATGGTCTACCCTGTATTTTTAAGCTGTGTCCTCTGGTTCGGCACTCAACCATCAGCAGAAACATATTTCCTGCCTCCAGAGTGTCCAATCCTTTAATAGAGATTAGAGAGATGGGGAAGGGATAGGCCCATATTATATTCAACTGGGATCCAAAATAGATCAGCAATTGCAGGGATGAGAAATGAATGGGAATTGGTCTGATTCAGAATGTAGGTTTGAATGGCTTCAGTTTTTGGAGGGTAGAGGTAAATAGGCAATCAGGAGTGCAGTGGAATAGTCAAATCTAGAGGTAATAATGAGAATTTCAGCAGCAGGTTATTGAGACAAGAGCAGAGTTGGATGATGTTAAAGGAGATGGAATGAAACAGAAGTGGACAGAAGTTTACCTTGGGGTCAAATCTCTTAAAAAACTTGCAAACAGAGTGATTGCAAAGGAGAGGAGTGGGGTCACTGGTTAAGGTGCAGACTTAGTGACTATTTAGTTTTCTTCATACAATATCATAACCACCCCAATGAGTCAAATAAATTGCATTATTTATGGTAATGGTTATTTTTAAATGAACACTCAACAAAGCTTTGTAAATTAAATGATGAGTGAGCTGATATCTAGAGTACCACAAATAGCTGCAGGGATTGAACATCTGTCTCAGTTCGGTGAGGTGAGCTTTATTCTGGCTGACCTCTTATAGACTGTTGTGTATGAAGAAAACAGGAAGATCTATTCATCTTATTTTCCTTCCACTTATTTCATCTCCAGCTGCTTGCATCAAATTTATTATTCCTGAAATTTCCTTTGAACACATCATTTTAGGAAACACGAGTCAGAAATCTTTCACTGAAGTGGTCTCTTTGTAATTTGACAGAAGCACCTCTCTTAAACATTCCTCAATTCCCATCCCAAGACAAACACGCTTCCATAAAGTTTCAATGTAGCCTCATTTCAATAAAAAAAATTATCATTCTTTGAGCAAAGGAAGATGAATCATAAAATTGAATTTCAAAAACTCTAGGGTTCAACAAGAACTGAACGAAACATACAATCACATCTGTGTTCTACAAGACGAAGCCAATCTTTGATTTTCAACTTTAGGTTAAGACAGATTTTATAACCCAGTTGGTAGACACTTGATTTTACTTCAATAATTAAGCATTCCATAGAAAAACCTGTCTCAGAATTATTAGATATTCTGATGAGAGCATAGACTGTTGCCAAATTGTATGAGGTAATTTAATGATTTATTCTACTTAATACTGTTGTAAAATAATTAATAGATTTACAGGAGTGAATATAGTGTTGAATTGTTTTTGGCATATCAGTAAATGATAATTACTTCAAACAAGTTGAATTCAGGAATTAAAGGGGGAGGTGTTGGCTGAGTGGTATTATTACTAGACTATTAATCCATGGACTCCAATGTTCTGGATACCTGGATTTGAATCCTGCCACAGCAGATGGTGATTTTTAAATTTAATTTTTTAAAAATCTGGAATTAACAATCTACTGATGACCATGAAACCATTGTCAATTGTAGGAAAGACACATCTAATTCACTAATTTCCTCCAGGAAAGGAAATCTGCCATCCTTATCTGGTCTGGCCTACATGTGACTCCATCGTATCAATCGCTACAAAGTCTCAAAAAAGAAATGAAATGGGATGGGCCACATAGCGTTGATCTAAGCACCGGAAAAGACAACGGCAGAAACAACCCTGTTATCCCTGCAACGTTCTCCTTAATTAATTCGGGAGAGCTGTCTCACAGACCAACCTGACACAGTCATATCACAAAATCATACCTTACAGGCAATGTCCCACATATCACCATCACCATCCCTGGATATGTCCTGTCCCACTAGTAGGACAGCTCCAGCACATGTGGTGGCACAGTTGTATATATTTTGGAGGGAGTTGTTCTGGGAGTCCTCAACATCGACTCTGGACCCCATGAAGTTTCACAGGCAGGGGAACCTCCTACTGATTACCATGTACTTCCCTCCCTCGGCTGATGAATCAATACTCCGCCATGTTGGAGGAAGCACTGAAGGTGGCAAGGGTGCAAAATGTACTCTGGTGGGGGATTTCAAAGTCCACCACTAAGAATGGCTTGGCAGCAGTACTACTGATCAAACTGGTCAGGTCTTAAAGGACTAGATGCTAGACAGGGTCTGTGGCAGATTGTGAGGGAACCAACAAGAGGGAAAAATATACTGACCCCATCCTTGCCAATCTGCTGGCTGCAGATGGATCTGTCTGTGACAGTATCAGTAAGAGCTCCCACCGCACCGTCCTTGTGGAGACAAAGCCCCACCTTCACATTGAGAATAGACTGCAATATATTGTGTGGCACTATCACTGTACTAAATGGGACAGAATTTGAACAGAACTAGCAATTCAAGTCTGGTCATCCATGAGGTGCTATGGGCCATCAACAGCAGCAGAATTGTACTCCAGTGTAATCTGTGACCTCATGGCCTGGCATTTACCCCACTCAACCATTATCATCAAGTCAAGGGACCAACCCTAGTTCAATGGAGACTGCAGGGGGGCATGTCAGTTGCAGCACCATGCATACCTGTGGATGAGGTGTCGACCTGGTGAAGATACCAAACTGGAGTGCTGGCATGCCAAACAGCATAAGCAGCCAGTGATAGACAGAGCTAAGCAATCTACAATCAATGTATCAGATCTCAGTTCTGCAGTCCTGCTACATCCAGTCATGAATGATGGTTAACAAACTGGAGGAGGAGGTGGCTCCACAAATATCTCCATCCTCCATGATGGAAGACCCCAGCATATCAATGCAAATATACATCTGAAGCTTTCGCAGCCATCTTCAACCAGCAGTGCCAACTGGATGATCCATCTCGGCCTCCTTCAGGGGTCCCCAGTATCACAGGTACCACACTGGATACTGCAAAGGCTTTGGGACCTGACAACATTCCAGCAATAGCACTGAAGACTTGTGTTCCAGAATTTGTCGCTCCCCTAGTCAAGCTCTTCCACTCCAGTGGCATCTACCTGACAACATGCAAAATTGGTCAGGTATGTCCTGTACACAAAAAGCAGGACAAATCCAACCCAGCTAATTACTGCCTCATGAGTCCACTTTTGATTACCAGTAAAGTGATGGAAAGTGCCATCAAGCAGCACCTGCTCAGCAATAACCTGCTCAGCGATGCCCAGTTTGGGTTTCGCCAGGGCCACTGAACTCCGGACCTGATTACAGCCTTGGACAAAAGATGGACAAAAAAGCTGAATTCCAGAGGTGATGTAAGAGTGACAGTCCTTGACATCAAGGCTTCATTCAACCAAGTGTGGCATCAAGGAGCCCTAGCAAAACTGGAATCATATGCGTATCAGGGGGCAAACTCAGTGCTGGTTACAGTTATACCTGACATGTAAGAAGATGGTTATGGTTGTTAAGGGCTTAGTCATCTCAGCTCCAAGACATCTCTGCAGGAGATCCTCAGGATGGTGTCCTTAGCCTAACCATCTCCAGCTGCTTCATCAATGATCTTATTTCCATTATAAAGGCAGAATTTAGAACTAGAGGGCATAGGTTTAGAGTGAAAGCAGAAAGATATAAAAGAATCCTAAGGGACAACTTTTTCATGCAGAGGGTGGTATGTGTATGGAATGAGCTGCCAGAGGAAGTGGTGGAGGCTGGTACAGTTGCAACATTTAAGAGGCATTTGGATGGGTATATGAATAGGAAGGGATTGAAGGGATATGGGCCAGGTGCTGGCAGGTGGGACTAGATTGGGTTGGGATATCTGGTCGGCATGGACAGGTTGGTCCGAAGGGTCTGTTTCTATGCTGTATATCTCTATGACTCTGTGACTCTATAAATGTGGATATTTGTTGATGATTGCACAATGTTCAGCACTGTTCATGATTCCTCACATACTGAAGCAGTCCATGTTCAAATGCAACAAGATCTAGACAATATCCAATCTTGGCTAACAAATGGCAAGTAACATTCGTGTCACACGAATGCTAGGCAATAATCACCTCTGATAAGAGGCAGGTTAACTATCTTTCCTTGACATTCAATGGTGTTACCATCACTTAATCCCCCACACTCAGTATTCTGTGGGTTGCCATTCTCCAGAAACTCAACTGGACCTGTCACATAAAGACAGTGGCTCCAACAGCAGGTCAGCGGCTAGGTATACTGCGGTAAGTAACTCACCTCCTAACAGGAACATGATGGAATACTCCCCACTTGCCTGGATGAGTGCAGCTCCAACAATATTCAAGAAGCTTGACACCATCCAGGACACTTGATTGGCACCACATCCACAAACATCCGCTTCTTCTGCCATTGATGCTCAGTCGCAGCAGTGTGTATTATCTAAAAGATACACTGCAGAAATTTACCAAAGGTCCTCAGACAGCACCTTCCAAACCCACAACCACTTCCATGTAGAAGGACAAGTGCAGCAGATACGTGGGAACACCAACAGGTGCAAGTTCCCCTCCAAGCCACTCACCATCCTAACTCAGAAATATATTGTCAACCTTTTGCTGTCACTGTGTTAAAATCCTGGAATTCCCTCCCTGATGATATTGTGGGTGAATCTGTTGCACATGGACTGCAGCATTTCAAGGAGGCAGCTCTCCACCACCTTCTCAGGGGCAACTAAGGATGGGCAATAAATGTTAGCCAGCCAGCGATGGCCACATCACATGAGTGAATTAAATTAGCCCATATTTTGTAACATCCTTACACTCAAAAGGTTAGGAAAGTTGCCATTTTGTACCAATTATCATAAACCAATGGAACTAGCTAGCATATGCAAACACAAATAAGCCTTGGTGGAAACGAATTGGGGAATTTATGGAACATATGACGGAAGATAATTATCATGTTTATTATCTACAGAGTGAGCTGCTGTACTTGTGTTTGAAATGGTGCCAGCACATCAAGCCAGCGATGCTGCTGACAACATGATATTTATGCTCAACGGTTAGGGATTGTATGCTTTGCTACCTTCCCCCACCCTCCTCCCTGACCTATCACCTCCATCCCCACCCCCACGCACCTATTGTACTCTATGCTACTCTCTCCCCACCCCCACCCTCCTCTTATTTATCTCTCCACCCTTCAGGCACTCTGCCTCTTTCCTGATGAAGGGCTTTTGCCTGAAAAGTCGATTTCCCTGCTCCTTGGATGTTGCCTGAACTGCTGTGCTTTTCCAGCACCACTCTAATCCAGGGATTGAGTCACGCAGACCTATGTTTAATGCTATTCCTTGGATCAGTATGTTCTGGTAACAAACCTTGCTCAAAAATTAAATTTAAAGAAAAATTAATAAGAATATCAGGGAAGAGTTTGCCTCCTCTTGCATTTGTTAGTTGGTAATTGATGCCTAAAGATTTCAAACTTAGATACCAACATGGTTTGTAATTGTTTAATGGGGAACTTACCTGATCCTTGGCTAAAATGTGCATGATTTCATTGTTAATGTTCTTGATTTAGCTATTTTGATACAATCTAATCGGTATTTCAGGAATCATTTTCTACTTGGCATTCCCAAAATGGAGGCCCACAGCACTTTGAGAAATCATGTGTGGGACCACTCCCTCCTGCTGTCGGTGATATTGTCCTGTAAACAGAAGCATAGAGTGTAATTGCAGTGGCTGCACGAGTGCTTTATGAGCATTCAGCATGAACATGCAAGGACTGGAGCCTTCTACAGTAAAGTCATAGAGATGTACAGCATGGAAACAGACCCTTCAGTCCAACCCGTCCATGCCAACCAGATATCCCAACCCAATCTAGTCCCACCTGCCAGCACCCGGCCCATATCCCTCCAAACCCTTCCTATTCATATAGCCATCCAGATGCCTTTTAAATGTTGCAATTGTACCAACTTCCACCACTTCCTTTGGCAGCTCATTCCATACACATACCACCCTCTGCATGAAAAAGTTGCCTCTTAGGTCTCTTTTAAATCTCACCCTAAAACTATGCCCTGTAATTCTGGACTCCCCAACCCCAGGGAAAACACTTTGTTTATTTATCCTATCCATGTCCCTCATGATTTTATAAACCTCTATAAGGTCACCCCTTAGCCTCTGACGCTCCAGGGAAAACAGCCCCAGCCTGTTTAGCCTCTCTCTATAGCTCAAATCCTCCAACCCTGGCAACATCCTTGTAAATCTTTTCTGAACCCTTTCAAGTTTCACAACATCCTTTCAATAGGAAGGAGACCAGAATTGCACACAATATTCCAAAAGTGGCCTCACCAATGTCCTGGATAGCTGCAACATGACCTCCCAACTCCTGTACCCAATACTGTGACCAATAAAGGAAAGCATACCAAACGCCTTCTTTACTATACTATCTACCTGTGACTGTACTTTCAAGGAGCTATGAACCTGCACTCCAAGGTCTCTTTGTTCAGCAGCTCTCCCTAGGACCTTACCATTAAGTGTATAAGTCCTGTTAAAATATTGCTTTCCCAAAATGCAGCACCTCACATTTATCTAAATTAAACTCCATCTGCCACTTCTCAGTCCATTTGCTCATCTGATCAAGATCCCATTGTAATCTAAGGTGACCTTCTTCGCTAACCACTACACCTCCTATTTTGGTGTCATCAGCAAACTTACTCCCTATACCTCTTATGCTCACATCCAAATAAGTTATATCAATGATGAAAAGTAGTAAATGTTTAGGAAGCACATTGCTCAGGAACTGTTACAACCTCAACAGCATGATATGGCTGAGGTGGTAAACTTTGTGAAATATATGACAATTTCTGTTTTTGTTATCATTAAGAGGATCAATTTCATTGTGGTCACCATGTTAAATGGGTTCTATAGTCTGGGTAGGGCCATAGAGACGTATTTTTCAGTATTATGGGCTGTATTGTCACAGCAGATTGCTATAGCTGGTTAGCACTTCTTTGCAATGTTTCCAGCTCTGCACTGTATTACCCTGAACCTGTGTCACTATTTGGGTTTATCTAGATCAGATTAAGGAAGAAACTAAGGAAACTTATAGTAACCAAGTGGCTTCCTGTCGTCCTAAGGATATTGTGATCCTGACCATTTCCTTTCACTGCTTCTAAATGAGCTCCTCTGACAGTGATGTATAAGTCAGTAAATAGTCAGAGGAAGGAGTCCCTCAGTAATGTGCTCCAATGATGCAGGAAGTAATTAGGCAAATATAGCCAACAAAGACTCTCACAAGCCTTAGGCCTGCCAATTGTCTGAAATGCAGTGACTAAAGACCAGCAAGGAAATGAAGTCATAGGTGGGAATCATTTATAACCCCAGAGAGTTGCCTTTCCATAGGACAAAGGTTAAACTGGAAAATAAATTGATAAATATAAATTGAGGAGTGAATGATGGGCACTAGAATTGACATGAATGCATATTCACTGGACAAATCAAATGGGCAATGGTGACATGGAAGACAAATTTCTAAAATTTCTTCAGGACTTATTTCTTAGAGCAGTACTTGATCAAACCTCCTGTGACTAGGCTGTTTTCGATCCTATAATGAGTAATATGGTCAGATTAATAAGAGAACTTGTAGTTAAGGATCCTCCAAAGGGTAGCAATCACATCATGGTAAAACTTCAAATTTCGTTAGAGGGAGGGCAACTCGGACCTCAACTTAAAGAAAGGCAGTTACAGGATATGAAGAAAGAATTGTCTAAAGCAGAGTGGGAAAATGGACTGAAGGGAAAGTCAGTAGATGAGCAGTGGAGGACATTCAAGTGGATATTTCATAATGTTCAGCAAAGATTTATTTCAGACCAAAGAAAAGACTCAATGAAATGGATGAATCACCCATGGTTACCATAGGTGGACAAGGAGAGTATCCAATCAAAATTTAAGGCATATAAACCAGAGAAAGCTACTTGTATGCCAGAGGATTGGGAACTTCCTTGGGAATCAGAAGTGGATGGCTAGTTAGCTGATAAAAAGGGAGATAATTTGGTATGAAAATGAATTGACATTGGTCGAAATACTTCAGAACTCACTGGATTCCAGACAGTTCCACCGGATTGATGAACCACCAATATGACAGCCCTGTTTAAGAATGTAGGGAAGTGGTGAGGACGAAACTAAAGGATAGTTAGCATAACATTTGTTGGACGATATAAAAGCTTAATGCAGCCAGAGTCAACATGGTTTTGTGACAAGGACAAATTTGACAAATTTGCTCGACTTCTTTAAGAGTGTAACCATCAAACCTGCACTGAATTGTTAAATAGTGCTAACTTCCTACCTTTTCCCCATACCCTTGCTCATTATTTTTATCCAATAACCATCCAGTGCCCTTTGAAGACGTTAATAGAATTTGCCTCCACCACACTTCCAAGCAGTGCATGCCAAACCCTAGCTACTCGCGAAGTGAAAAGGTTTTTCCTACTTCACATTTGAATCTTTTGCAGTTAACTAAACCTATATTCTTTTTGTTGTTGTTCCTCTTATGAATGAGAACAATTTCTCCCTCTCTATTCTAATCAGCCCATTCATGATTTTGAAAGCCTTTGTCAGATTTCCTCTCAGCCTCCTACTCTCCAAGGATAACAGTCCCAACTTCTCCCATTTATCCTCATAACTGAACTGCACCATCTCAGAAACCATTCTTATAAATCTCCTCTGCACACTTTCCAATGCATTCAGATCCTCCCTGTAATGTGTCACAGAGAACTGTACACAATAGTCCAGCTGAGGTCTAACAAGTGTCTTATACAAGTTCAACGATTCACCATTTCTCTTGGACTCTATGCTCCAACCATGCTCATGGTGGTGAACAATCTTGTAGAAACAATTTACACTTGATTATTGATGTAGTTTGTAGTTTATTATTATTATTTGAGAACTTGGATACTGAAATAGAATCAAATGCGTTTTTGGTTTTAGTCCTGTGAAGTGATTTGATTTTCTTTAAGGATCTTTTGCGTTAGGTCAAAATAGCTTTTCAAGAAAGAATGTGATGTAGCTAAATGACTATATCAAGCCAGCTCATGAGATACTTGCTGGTGTTTACTAATGTAAGCTTTTAGGATGTATAGAAAGAAGACAAGAAGGAAATGCAATTCAATGGAAAAAACCCAAACCAGCAGATGTGTTGTTCAGCAGCCCTAAGTAGTCAAAACCAGAGAAAAGTTAATGAACTAGCCTGTCTCTGTGTCTCAGGGAGAGATGAAAAAAATCACATCTGATGATGTATAGAAACCTACTGAAAAGAAATGCTCATCAATTCAATAAGAAATTTTAAAATGAAGAAAGGAGTGATACTTCACTGGGAATGAATTTCAAAAGAGGATATTCCTGGGAAAATGGTGAATCATTTTGCTGTTGATGATAACATCTTTTCAATTGTCAATTATGCATTCAGCTTATGTAATAAACTTACGCTCATTTGATAAAAATACATCAACAAGCCTTGTATGAATATGTTCGGTGACTGACCATGGTTACCAAATTGTCAGAATTGAATTTATGATCTATCAAACCAGATTTCATCCTCCAATCTGACTTGTCCAGTATTACCACCAACTGGGATCAAAATAGTATATAAATGAATAGGAGAGACCATTTCTCTAGTGTGTCTTCAGGACTCTTTCCGAGATTTTGTGCTTGGCCATTCCTAGCAGATGAAGAGTCGGAAAGTGTGGCACTGGAGAAGCACAGCTGGTCAGGCAGCATCTGAGAAGCAGGAGAGTCAACATTTTGTGCATAAGCCCTTCATCAGGGTTTCTGCTGAACGGATTATGCCTGAAATCTCGAATCGCCTGCTCCTCGGATCCTGCCTGACCTGCTGTGCTTTTCCAGCGCCACACTTTTCAACTCTGACTCTCCAACATCTGCAGTCCTTACTTCCTCTAATAGATGAAGAATAAATGCAGTAATAAAAGCTAAAAACAAAACTGCACAACATGTCTAAACTACAGAACTATTTTAAATGTTGACACTGGCTGATGCAAATAGATTTTGTGCCTTACTCAGTTCTGCAAGTGTAAAAATACATAATTATATCCTCACCCGTATATTCAGTATTCATTATCAGAGTACTGGAATCTGAATGCATGATAATAGGTAATATATTCCCACACAAGGACAACAGTGCAAAATGATAAATATTTGCACATGAATCTGATTAGATAACTGGAAAGCTAGACATACTTAGAATATTTCACTGTCGGCAATGATATGTCCTTAAGCGTCACATGTTGATTTTATTTTCCTCCAATAACATTGCAAGATTGAGACTGAATGTGACATTTACAATTGCTAGACTGAACCAATGTTTGTTTTGGCATATTCAAACAGACATTGGTTAATGTTTTTTTTAATTGGTATCATGATGTATGTAATTAATTACGATTGCTTCAGAATTTACTCTCAGTTGTTTATGACTTTTTTTTAACTTCACAACAAAAACACTGATTTAAATTAATAGGATTAGCTGGGAGAGCTAAATCTCCCTTTGGGTAGTGCATTTGCAGCATGGCAACAAGTTTTTGATTATTTATATCTCCACTGTATAAGACAAATGAAAAATTTCCATTCTTAGTTATGTTTATGTTAAAATCACAGCAATTTTTTCATTGTAGATAATAGCTAGAGCTGGGTGTGTTTTGGACAGTAATTTAGCCAATGGTCACCTTTCATGTGTAGATCTATTCAATGAACATAAATATTTTTCAGTCATTAATTCTGAAGTTTCACTTGTAAAACATTATAACCTCAGTTTTCTCATTGTGGACATTGAGAGATGTTGCTGTCCAGATGCAGCTCCCACTCAGATATCTGGCATACTTGAATGGCTGTTGAGACATTGGTTCTGGAAAAGCACAGCAGGTCAGGCAGCATCCGAGGAAGAGGAGAATTGACGTTTCAGGCATAAGCCCTTCATCAGGAATTAGCCCCTCAAAGCTCCTTGGATGTTGCCTGAACTGCTGTGCTCTTCCAGCACCACTAATCCCGATACTGAAGAGGGACTTCAACTGCTCCGTTGGTGATCGTGTTTCTGGTCCCCCATTATCGTTTCCAGTTGTTTCTCCTTTTAGTACATCAGCACCACACAGCCTGACCTGCTGTGCTTTTCCAGCACCACACTCTTGACTCTGATCTCCAGCATCTACAGTCCTCACTTTCTCATACTTGAAAGGCTGTAGCTTAAGGTCTAAATTCTTGGGCTCAGCTACTGAAGAGGGAAAAAAGGTAAAAACAATGACTGCAGATGCTGGAAACCAGATTCTGGATTAGTGGTGCTGGAAGAGCACAGCAGTTCAGGCAGCATCCAAGTAGCTTCGAAATCGACGTTTCGGGCAAAAGCCCTTCATCAGGAATAATTCCTGATGAAGGGCTTTTGCCCGAAACGTAGATTTCAAAGGTCCTTGGATGTTGCCTGAACTGCTGTGCTCTTCCAGCACCACTAATCCCGATACTGAAGAGGGACTTCAACTGCTCCGTTGGTGATCGTGTTTCTGGTCCCCCATTATCGTTTCCAGTTGTTTCTCCTTTTAGTACATCAGCAAATGTTTCTGCCTGAGCCTCACTATTTATATTAACAGCAGTCACTTGTTTTGGTGCTTATCACTGTTGAATGCTGTGATACTGGGTTCTGTCAGCTGAGTGGTCACTGGCTTTTGGAGCACTGAATGTATGGTTTCCTATGGACACTTATAGGATGCCATACGTTCAAAGCTCCAAACAGAGTTCATGGGCTGAATTTAAGAGTAACTAAGGATGGACAATAAATGCTGACCCAGTGACACCCAGGTCCTCTGACTGAATTTTGAAACAATTACCAGTTGTTCAGAGAAGGTTTGGGATATGAGAGAGCTGGTAACATGGCAGAACAAGGTACCAACAGGGGACACTGAATGTCTTTCCATCATGGCATATTACCAGTTGTGGTAACCTCAAGGTAGGCTGCTTCAGCAGGCACTTAACACAGAAGTGTTATGGCATAGAAGAAGATCATTCACGCCATCATTCCTGCATAAAGTGCCCAATTAGGGGCTATCTCTTGGAACTCCAACAGATGGCGACACATCGATTCCTGTTGCTTCACATAGTAAGCCTCAGACTCTGAGGCTAGCCTCACTGTCTAGGAGAGCAACACTAAAGCTATCCTTCCCCACCTCAGGAAGACTACCTCAGATTCCTGTGTCTAAGAACATACCCCTGTACACAAGTGTGGTCTTAACCAATGCTACCCCATTTTCTACAGGCATACACAGCCTTCTGGAAAAGCTGGTTATCTGTACTGATGTACAATTCTATGTGCTGTATGTTGACCAACAATGTCATTCAGGAGAAAATTCCAGGATTTTAACTCGGTGACACTGAAAGAACAGTGATATATTTCCACGCCAAGATGGTGAGTAGCTTAAAAGGAAATTTGCAGGTGGTAGTGAATTTACTGAATTTCTGCAGTGCATCTTTTATACAGTACACACTGCTGCTTTCGAGTGTCAGTGATAGAGGGAGCAAATGTTTGTGGATGTAGTGCCCAATCATGTTGTCATTCTTTGTCCTGGATAGTGTTAAGCTTCTTGAGTGTTGGAGCAGCAACCATCCAGGCAAGTGGGAGTATTCCATCACACTCCTTACTGGTGCCTTGTAGATGGTGGGGAGCCAGGAGGTGAGTTACTCGCTACAGTATTTCCAACCTCTATTCTGCTCTTATAGGCACTGCGTTTATGTGGTGAGTCCAGTTGAGTTTCTGGTCAATGATAACCTCCAGGATGTTGTTAGTGGGGAATTCAGTGATGGTAACATGATGGTTAAGTGATGGGTGATGGTTAAATTCTCTCTTAATGGTGATGGTCATAGCCTGACATTTGTGTGGTATGACTAAGCCTTGCCACTTCTCAGCCCAAGCCTGGTATTGTCCAGACCTTGTTACATTTGGACATGGACTGCTTCAGTATCTGAGGAGTTGTGAATGGTACTGGACATTGTGCAATCTTCCTCACTTCTGACCTTATGATGGAGGGAGGGTCATTGAAGAAGCAGTTGAAGGTGGTTGGACCTAGGCCACACCCTGAGGAACTCCTGCAGGGATGTTCTGGAGCTGTGATAACTGACCTTCAACAACCAAGACCACCTTCCTATGTGTCAGGTATGACTCTAACTAGCAGAGAGAGTTTTCCCAATTCTTATTGATTCCAGATTTGCATAAAAATGAACATAAGAACAAAGTGCAGGAGGACGCAATTCAGACTGGAGCCTCCATTTGAAACTATCATGGCTGATCTCAACTCAGGCTCGACTCCACTTTCCTACCCACTTTTTATAACCTTTCAACCCATCACTAATTTAAAAATGTGTTTATCTCCTCCTCAAATTTACTCAATGTCCTGGCATCATTCTGAGTGAATTCCACAGATTCATGACTTTTTGAAATAAATAATTTCTCCCCACCTCTGTTTTAAACCTGCCAGCCCTTGTCCTAAAACTACAAACTCTCATTCTAGATAGTCCCACATGAGGAAATATATTTTCTATGTGTGCTTTGTCAATCTTCTTTAGCATATTATATAGGAGAAAGTGAGGACTGCAGATGCTGGAGATCAGAGCTGAAAATTTGTTGCTGGAAAAGCGCAGCAGGTCAGGCAGCATCCAAGGAGCAGGAGAATCGATGTTTCAGGCATGAGCCCTTCTTCAGGTTCCTGAAGAAGGGCTCATGCCCGAAACGTTGATTCTCCTGCTCCTTGGATGCTGCCTGACCTGCTGCGCTTTTCCAGCAACACATTTTCAGCTGAGCATATTATATACCTAAATTAGATCTTGTCTCTTTCTACTAAACTTCAGAAAGTATAGGCCTAAACTGCACAAACTCTCTTCATAAAACAAACCTCTCATCTCTGAAATCAATCCAGTAAACCTCCTTTGAAATGCGTTCAATGCAATTACATCTCTCCTGCTTTGAAGATCAATATTTCCCAGTGTTACATCACTGACAGGAGAAAGGGGCACCACTACCTTTCGAACCATACTGTAGCGTAAGTGTTTTGATTTGACTTTAAAATTACTAACCTGTTTCCCTTTATTACTACTCTGCAGAATAAAAGAGCCTTTCACTAGGTTTACTATTAAACTCAAAATAACTTGTTTATTATAAACAAAATGTATTCTTTAAACATAAGGCAAAACTGAACTAAGCTATAAATGAGACTTAAACCATATTCCATTGATCCCAACACATTCATGTGACACATAATACAGCCTCAAACAAAATAGAAATTGCTGGAGAAACTCAGCAGATCTGCAGCATTTGTGGAGACAAAGCACAGTTAATGTTTCAAGTCCAGTAATCCTCCTTCAGAACTTCAGACAGTGCATCTTGCAGAAATGAAATATACTTTTAAAAGAACAGAAAAAAAGCAAAACAAAAACACAGTAGCTAAAGGTTCAAATTCACAGATTAAAATGTAATGAATTTTCATGTTTCCCTGATCTTATTATCAATAAGATCAAAATGCTGACTACCATACAGTGATTGAAAATCTTCAGACCAGACATCAGTTCAGATGGAAAGATAGTTAGACTTAAGCTTTTGAGTAAAAACAGCACTTCAGATTTCAGGATTTATGAAGCAGTCAAAGATTGACATTTAGGAACTTGGATTAGTGGTGCTGGAAGAGCACAGCAGTTCAGGCAGCATCCAACGAGCAGCGAAATCAATGTTTTGGGCAAAAGCCCTTCATCAGGAATAAAGGCAGTGAGCCTGAAGCATGGAGAGATAAGCTAGAGGAGGGTGGGGGTGGGGAGAGAGTAGCATAGAGTACAATGGGTGAGTGGGGGAGGAGATGAAGGTGATAGGTCAAGGAGGAGAGGGTGGAGTGGATAGGTGGAAAAGAAGATAGGCAGGTCGGACAAGTCAAGGAGACAGTAACTGAGCTGGAAGTTTGAAACTAGGATGAGGTGGGGGAAGGGGAAATGAGGAAGCTGTTGAAGTCCACATTGATGCCCTGGGGTTGAAGTGTTCCGAGGCGGAAGATGAGGCGTTCTTCCTCCAGGCGTCTGGTGGTGAGGGAGCGGCGGTGAAGGAGGCCCAGGACCTCCATGTCCTCGGCAGAGTGGGAGGGGGAGTTGAAATGTTGGGCCACGGGGCGGTGTGGTTGATTGGTGCGGGGGTCTCGGAGATGTTCCCTAAAGCGCTCTGCTAGGAGGCGCCCAGTCTCCCCAATGTAGAGGAGATCACATCGGGAGCAACTGGGCGCCTCCTAGCAGAGCGCTTTAGGGAACATCTCCGAGTTGCTCCCGATGTGGTCTCCTCTACATTGGGGAGACTGGGCGCCTCCTAGCAGAGCGCTTTAGCGAACATCTCCGAGACACCCGCACCAATCAACCAAACCGCCCCGTGGCCCAACATTTCAACTCCCCCTCCCACTCTGCCGAGGACATGGAGGTCCTGGGCCTCCTTCACCGCCGCTCCCTCACCACCAGACGCCTGGAGGAAGAACGCCTCATCTTCCGCCTCGGAACACTTCAACCCCAAGGCATCAATTTGGACTTCAACAGATTTCTCATTTCCCCTTCCCCCACCTCATCTTAGTTTCAAACTTCCAGCTCAGTTACTGTCTCCTTGACTTGTCCGACCTGCCTATCTTCTTTTCCACCTATCCACTCCACCCTCTCCTCCTTGACCTATCACCTTCATCTCCTCCCCCACTCACCCATTGTACTCTATGCTACTCTCTCCCCACCCCCACCCTCCTCTAGCTTATCTCTCCATGCTTCAGGCTCACTGCCTTTATTCCTGATGAAGGGCTTTTGCCCGAAACGTTGATTTCGCTGCTCGTTGGATGCTGCCTGAACTGCTGTGCTCTTCCAGCACCACTAATCCAGTATTTGGTTTTCAGCATCTGCAGTCATTGTTTTTACCATTTAGGAACTTGCCCAGATTGCCAAAAATACTTTACTGAGAGATTTCTGTAAGACTGTAAGATTTCATTTTTTTCAGTATAGATGAAGAGACTTACTGACTATATACTTAGAAGGTCTTTTCCTTTTACTGACATATAAGATGTTTCACAAAAATAGAAGTGTTGCTAGGCATTTTCAGCATATAGGCCCTATCTCTTCTAAACCAAGTTTGTCTAGTAATTAAAGTCTCATCTCTTATCTCTCTTGAAAGCTTTACTTGTCTACTTTCCAGAGTTACTTAGCTTTTTAGCAATTATCTAGTGAATCACATTCTACATTACTTTTGAAGAATTCCAAGAAATACATGTTGCTTCCAAATCTTAGTAATCACCTTATAATCCTGAATGTCCAATATTTCAGTTCCTCATGAACCTTAAATATCAATATCTATACCCCAAACAAACCATCCACCACTTACGGAATGTCCTGTATTTCTGATCTTTCTACCAAAATGGATAACTTCACATGTTTTGATTGTTGCCCCCTTGCAAACCTTTCTCCCACTCACTTAGCCTTTCCAAATTTCCTTCTTACATTTTTGCTGCATCCTTACATCTCACACATTCTCTTAGTTTTGTGTCATCAGCAAACTTGGAAATGTTATATTTAATATCCAAATCCAAATTATTATTATAGATTGTGAATAGCTGAGGCACAAGCACCAATCTTTGCAGTATCCCACTAGTCACAGTCTGCTAACCTGAAAATTCAGGGCTTTGAAATAACTACTGGTATACAGTCTTATTGGAATCTTTATTTTTCACATTGTTTTCCTGATGCAGCAAAACCACTTATTATGGTTACTCTTAGTAATTAATCATATTGAGTATAATTGTTTGACCTTATTTATAAATATGTTTCCTTCCTACCTTCAAGTTAATGAATGAAACTCAATGAAAATATCTGACAGATTTTCCATTCTGTCTTTTACTTGAAATGCTCTTGTTGTCAATAAGTACTTTCACTTATAATATTTCCATTAACATCTCTGCGAGTTCAGATGAATTATTGTTAATACTGATTCAGGCCTCAAGAGAGGTAAGAATAAAGGATTAATAGGAGATCCATTCTACACAAGAAGCTGCCTGTCAGTAATACAAATCACCTGGTTCTCCCTCTGAAGTGCATTGGCACAGTGCACTTCAGCTAATAAATCAAGGGAGACAGAAAAGGAAAGTTCATAGCTCTTCAGACATAAGTCATCTTACTTTGGTGTTCCCTGGTGGGGGTAACAATAACTAATGCAGAGCAAAAACAACCAATTCAAAATGTCAACTTCTAATTGTGAAAAGGGAACTGTCTTTAAGAAGCATCACAATCATAGGTTTTCAGGTTTCTTTTGCAATTTGAGAATTGTAGTCCGTGCCAGGAATGACCGGTTATCAAATGACTGAACGACTGTTCCATCACATTCGGAATTAAATGAAATATCTATGAAATGTGGTAAATTTTCACGATAATATTAAATTATGATAATTGCAGAACTTGCTTGCTTTGAATGTTACTGTTTCTCAGTCATTCCTTGTATACCTCTCCTTCTGTCATGTCAGATGTCTGTACAGATTGCTAACACTGTCGGTGTATCACTTGATGCTGCTATCTCAGCAGTATGATATTTAGTAATGTTCCAGTGTCTGGGGCCAGTTCTGGAACCTGTGATCATACTGTTATGACAAATTTTATATCAATAAAGTGTATTATTATAAACACATCTTTAAAATAATACAGCTTTGAACTGTATCAAATTGGCATGGATATTATGTCTATAGATAATCTGGTATGAAGGCAAATAAAGTGACAGATGAAAATGTATGCCTGCTTTCTTTTTATTTCAGCGATTGTGAAAAAAAAATACATTATTGGCGAAGCCTGGCTCTGTTAAATAAAATAAACCAGCTCCTGGTACATTATTTTATTAAAAACCTGTTTCTTCTCAAAGGCCATTTTTCAAAAATGTTTAGTCAACACTTAATTTCTCTTGGTAAAGAAATCATAAAACTGCTTTAATAAAAAGTAAGTCACAGATTTCCTGAACTGTAGAAACAAAGGTTTTAGTTAAAGTAGTCTCAGAACTGGCTGACCTTGTCTATACTATTAGAACAAAATGGGACTTAAGAGACTCTTATTCATATGTTGTCAGTTAATAGGAGATATCACACTCAAAACTATAAATGTTACATCTGCAAAATAAAATAGTGAGCTGATCCACATGGAGTAACAAGGGAATTTGTTCTAGTTATCTCCAGCCAACAATATGCTGCTGTTGCCAATTTAAACTGACAGGATGTGCCAAAAGAGAAATTAACTAAACTAAACTGAGCAATGATGTTTCCTGTCAGTAACACTCAAATGGCACAGTGACAGAAGCAATACATTGTTTTCAATCAAAAGTTTGAAGTTTTTTTTCAGCTAAGTGTTTTGAAAACAGCGACTGCCCTTTTCCTCGATGGAGTTGTTGTTCTGTAATATTGTCAATCGGGCGATAAGGAATCGGCTGCTTGTATTGTGCCTTAAAATGGCACTGAATTGTGGTGACAGAACACTTTTCACTGTATCTTCCTGTATATATATGTGACAATAAATCATTCATTCATATCATTCCCAATTTTACTCCTAGTGACTTCATTGGAAATGAAATTTGGTTGCAATGTTAAGCAGGCTGGCGATTTGCTATTACCCATTTGACATTATTGCCCAGCCAGAATCTACTCCAATAAGTTATAAAAGTTAACACAATATATAATCCATTTAATAGCACCTTGTCAGTACATTGGATCTTGTATAAAAATGTCTTGCAACTTTGTAACAGAGATGTGGATGTAGCATTACTTGCACTTGGAGCATAACAGCAGTAGTCAAAAAGGACACCGTTAATCAGCAAGACTAAAACAGAATCCATAAGGATGGAACTAAAAGATAAAGGATCAATCACACTATTGGTTGTAGTCAACACCACACCTAAAAGTTAAAGGGATGGAGGGCAAAGAAGTTTGTAGCCAAGTTAGGAAATTTAATAAAAACATTGAATTAGATTAGATTACTTACAGTGTGGAAACAGGCCCTTCGGCCCAACAAGTCCACACTGCCCCGCCGAAGCGCAATCCACCCATACCCCTACATTTACCCCTTACCTAACACTACGGGCAATTTCGCCTGGCCAATTCACCTGACCTGCACATCTTTGGAATGTGGGAGGAAACCGGAGCACCCGGAGGAAACCCACGCAGACACGGGGAGAATGTGCAAACTCCACACAGAGAGTCGCCTGAGGTGGGAATTGAACCCGGGTCTCTGGCGCTGTAAGGCAGCAGTGCTAAATTAGATTTACATGTTTAAGGCTGGAAGCAAGAGCCAGGAAATTTCCCACCCTGACATACCTGACTCAATAGAAAATTCACTGAAAGGTATAATTTTTATTCCCATATTGGAGTCTACGGCTGCATGTTGGATTTGTGCCTGTCACTCTGGAATCAGTTTAGAGATGGCCATTGAGTGCCAAAACACATTGGTTAAAAGGCCCACCTCCTTGTTTTGGCACTTCATCTCCGTTGTACCATTCAATAAGGAGTCTTGTAGCCCTCCCATCATAACCCATCCACCTATGCCCCATGCCTGTACCTATTTCTATATATTCTAGACCATGTCACTCCATCCATAAAATGACCCTCATCACTTGATTCAATCAGTGCCCTGCTGCTCAGATCCATTGAACCCTATATCCACATGCCAGCTTAGTGCCAACTTGTGACCACCACTTTTTTCCATTTCCATCTTAATTGGGAGACCCATCTTAATTGGGAGACCTATTAATTTGAAACTGTGTTTCGTAGTTCTAGTTTCTCCCATGAGAGGAATCGTTTTCTCAGCATCTATCCTGTGAAACTTTTGAAGAATATTATATGTTTCAATAAGGTCAGCACTAATTTTTCTCAACGCCACTGAGTGCAGGCCTAACTGCTCAGCCTTTTCTCTGAAAGTGCTCCTTCCATCCTGGAGTCAACCTAGAAAACCTCAACTGCACTGCCTCCAATGTTCTGCTTTTTGTGTACCCGACATACCTGACCAAACTTCCACATTGCCAGATAGATGCCAATATTGTAACTGTACTAGAACAGTTTGGCTAGGGGAGTGGCGAGTTCTGGAGCGTAAGTCTTTAGTACTGTTGTTGAACGTTGTCAGGGCTCATAGCCTTTCCAGTCTCCAGTGTTTCCATCATTTCTGGATGTCACATGGAGTGACTTGAATTGGCTGAAGACTGGTATCTGTAACGCTGAGGACCACTGGAGGAGGCCAAGATGGATCATCCACTTGACACTTCTGGCTGAAAATTGCTGCAAGTGCTTTAGCCTTGTCTTTGTAATGATGTGTTGGGCTCTTCCATAATTGAGGATAGGGATATTTGTGGAGTCTCCTCCTCCACTGAGTTGTTTAAGTGCCCACCAACATTCATGACTGTATATGACAGTAGTGCAGAGCTTAGATCTGATCTGTAGGTTGTGGGATTGCTTAGCTCTGTCTATGACTTGCTGTTAGTCCTGTTTGGTAACTTCACCAGGTTGACACCTCATTTTCAGGTAGACCTGGTACTGCTCCTGGCATGCCCTTCCACAACTCTCCATTGAACCTGGCTTGATGGTAATGGTTGAATGGGGAATATGTTGGGCCATGAGGTCGCAGCTTGTGCTGGAGTGCAATTCTGCTGCTGTTGATGGCCCATAGCACCTCGTGAATGCCCAGTGTTAAGCTTCTAGATCTATTTGAAGTCTGACCCATTTAGCACAATGATAGCCCACCACACAACAGATGCCAAATGAACAAGTGGGTGATGGGTGAAGTCATGTGATCTCAAAAATAAATGATTAGATCTACACTCTGCAGTTATGCTACATCCAGTTGAGGTAGACACTGTTACAAAGCAGGAAACAAAAACAATTTGTACATGGCAAAGGTCCATTAACAGCAATAACATAATGATCACATAATCTCTTTTAGTGACAGTTTGGACAGTGGTGTTACGTGGAGGGAAATATATCCAGGATATCAAGGAGAACTTTGTAGTTCTTCTTCAAATGGTGCTATGGGATCTTTCAAGTACTTCTGACACAGCCCATGAGGCTTAGGCTTAAGTTGTCTTCTGGAGGATGCAGATCAAATTGTGTTTTGTTGGCTCTGGGCCGACACATCTAGTTCTCCTCAATAATTACCATGCAGCTATGCCAGGACCAGGGAAAATGGTTGGCATCATCAAACATGTGGGCTATTTGGTTTTGCTGTTGTTGACCTCCTGGGTATTTTCTTTTAATTTTGCATTACTCAATGGGACTCTGCACAACTGAACTTCATCATGAATTTAAACCTTTCCAATTGGCAAGGAGTCTTGACCTAGCTGTCTGTCACACCCCACATTCCCAGTGAGGTTTGTATTTGTTGGAACCTTTTTCTCATGCGTCCCTTTTTCTCGCCTCTTCCTGTTCTGAAGCAGTTTTGGAAATGCTTCAGAATCAGCTTTCCTGTGACTTACCAAACAATTTTTGCTATTTCACTTCCACAAAAAACAATTACTCTGTCAGGAGAAAGAATCTCCTTTTCCCATTGATTTACTAATTGAAAGTTCAGGCTCTCGATCCTGGCTCACACTACTTCCAATCCTAAGTATTGGTAGCAACCTCAATGAGTTCATGAGACTGGGCTTAGGTATTTACTAATCTTTGAGGTGCTGCTACCCAACCATGATGCCATGTTGAGTCCAAGATCTAACATGCAGCACTCCACAGTCCAAATTGTCCATTTTGACAGGAAGGCCATAAAAGAAGCACATTATCTAAATGTGCGGTTGGAGAGAAAGATAGAAGCGATGAGGAATTTGCAGCAGCAACAGTATGTGATGGATGGCAGTTATAGAAAGGGGGGGAAAGTCTCACATACAGTCACATTGATGGGTTAAATCCAGGAAGGGTAAGAGAGGTATGCACCTAGGTCTTTTGGGGATATACCCATTTCAAACAGATATGCTGTTTTGGAAAATGTAGGGGGTGATGGATTCTCAGGGGAATGTAGCCCGAGCAGCCAAGTTTCTGGTATTGAGACTGGCTCTAATGCAGAGAGGGGTACGTCGGTTTCCAAGAGATCAATTCTGTTAGGGAATTCTGTAGTCAGAGGTACAGACAGACGTTTCTGTGGCCAGCAGAGAAAAAGCAGAATGGTGTGTTGTTTCCCTGGTGCCAGGATCAAGAATGTCTCAGAGAGCGTGCAGAATGTTCTCACGGGAGAGAGGGGCCAGCAGGAGGTCATTGTCCACATTGGAACCAATGACATTGGAAGGGAAAAAGTTGAGACTCTGAAAGGAGATTACAGAGAGTTAGGCAGACATTTAAAAAGGAGGTCCTCAAGGGTAGTAATATCTTAATTACTCCCAGTGCTACGAGCTAGTGAGGGCAGGAATAGGAGGATAGAGCAGATGAATGCATGGCTGAGGAGCTGGTGTTTGGGAGAAGGATTCACATTTTTGGATCATTGGAATCTCTTTTGGGGTAGAAGTGACCTGTACAAGAAGGACGGATTGCACCTAAATGGGAAGGGGACTAATATACTGGCAGGGAAATTTGCTAGAACTGCTTGGGAGGATTTAAACTAGTAAGGTGGGGGGGGGACCCAGGGAGATAGTGAGGAAAGAGATCGATCTGAGACGGGTACAGCTGAGAACAGAAGTGAGTCAAACAGTCAGGGCAGGCAGGGACAAGGTAAGACTAATAAATTAAACTGCATTTATTTCAATGCAAGGGGGCCTAACAGGGAAGGCAGATGAACTCAGGGCATGGTTAGGAACATGGGACTGGGATATCATAGCAATTACAGAAACATGGCTCAGGGATGAGCAGGACTGGCAGCTTAATGTTCCAGGATACAAATGCGACAGGAAGGATAGAAAGGGAGGCAAGAGAGGAGAGAGAGTGGCATTTTTGATAAGGGATAGCATACAGCTGTGCTGAGGGAGGATATTCCCAGAAATACATCCAGGGAAGTTATTTAGGTGGAACTGAGAAATAAGAAAGGGATTATAACTTTATTGGGATTGTATTATAGACCCCTTAACAGTCAGAGGGAAATTGAGAAACAAACTTGTAAGGAGACCTCAGCTATCTGTAAGAATAATAGGGTAGTTATGGTAAGGGATTTTAACTTTCCAAACATCAACAGGGACTGCCATAGTTTTAAAGGTTTAGATGGAGAGGAATTTCTTAAGTGTGTACAAGACAATTTTCGGATTCAGTATGTGGATGTACCTACTAGAGAAGGTGCAAAACTTGACCTAATCTTGGGAAATAAGGCAGGGCAGGTGACTGAGGTGTAGGTGGGGGAGCACATTGGGGCCAGCGACCATAATTCTATTTGTTTAAAAATAATGATGGAAAAGAATAGACCAGATCTAAAAGTTGAAGTTCTAAATTGGAGAAAGGCCAATTTTGACGGTATTAGGCAAGAACTTTCGAAAACTGATTGGAGGCAGATGTTCGCAGTCAAAGGGACAGCTGGAAAATGGGAAGTCTTCAGAAATGAGATAACAAGAATCCAGAGAAAATATATTCCTGTCAGGGTGAAAGGGAAGGCTGGTAGGTATAGGGAATGCTGGATGACTAAAGAAATTGAGGGTTTGGTTAAGAAAAAGAAGGAAGCATATGTTAGGTATAGACAGCATAGATCGAGTGAATCCTTAGAAGAGTATAAAGAAAGTAGGAGTATACTGAAGAGGGAAATCAGGAGGGCAAAACGGAGACACGAGATAGCTTTGGCAAATAGAATTAAGGAGAATCCAAAGGTTTTTTACAAATATATTAAGGACAAAAGGGTAACTAGGGAGAGAATAGGGCCCCTAAAGATCATCAAGGCGGTCTTTGTGTGGAGCCACAGAAAATGGGGGAGATACTAAATGAGTATTTTGCATCAGTATTTACTGTGGAAAAGGATATGGAAGATATAGATTGTCGGGAAATAGATGGTGACATCTTGCAAAATGTCCAGATGACAGAGGAGGAAGTGCTGGATGTCTTGAAACAATTGAAGGTGGATAAATCCCCAGGACCTGATCAGGTGTACCCGAGAACTCTGTGGGAAGCTAGAGAAGTGATTGCTGGGCCTCTTGCTGAGATATTTGTATCATCGATAGTCACAGGTGAGGTGCCGGAAGACTGGAGGTTGGCAAATGTGGTGCCACTGTTTAAGAAGGGCGGTAAAGACAACCCAGGAAACTATAGACTGGTGAGCCTGATCTCGGTGATGGGCAAGTTGTTGGAGGGAATCCTGAGGGACAGGATGTACATGTATTTGGAAAGGCAAGGACTGATTCGGGATAGTCAACATGGCTTTGTGCGAGGGAAATCATGTCTCACAAACTTGATTGAGTTTTTTGAAGAAGTAACAAAGAAGATTGATGAGGGCAGAGCAGTAGATGTGATCTATATGGACTTCAGTAAGGCGTTCAACAAGGTTCCTCTTGGGAGACTGATTAGCAAGGTTAGATCTCATGGAATACAGGGAGAACTAATCATTTGGATACAGAACTGGCTCAGAGATAGAAGACAGAGGGTGGTGGTGGAGGGTTGTTTTTCAGACTGGAGGCCTGTGACCAGTGGAGTGCCACAAGGATCAGTGCTGGGCCCTCTACTTTTTGTCATTTACATAAATGATTTGGATGAGAGCATAAGAGGTACAGTTAGTAAGTTTGCAGATGACACCAACATTGGAGGTGTCGTGAACAGCGAAGAGGGTTACCTCAGATTACAACAGGATCTTGACCAGATGGGCCAATGGGCTGAGAAGTGGCAGATGGAGTTTAATTCAGATAAATGCGAGATGCTGCATTTTGGGAAAGCAAATCTTAGCAGGACGTATACACTTAATGGTAAGGTCCTAGGGAGTGTTGCTGAACAAAGAGACCTTGGAGTGCAGGCTCATAGCTCCTTGAAAGTAGAGTCACAGGTAGATAGGATAGTGAAGGTGGTGTTTGGTATGCTTTCCTTTATTGGTCAGAGTATTGAGTACATGAGTTGGGAGGTCATGTTGCGGCAGTACAGGACATTGGTTAGGCCACTGTTGGAATATTGTGTGCAATTCTAGTCTCCTTCCTATTGGAAAGATGTTGTGAAACTTGAAAGGGTTCAGAAAAGATTTACAAGGATGTTGCCAGTGTTGGAGGATCTGAGCTACAGGGAGAGGCTGAACAGGCTGGGGTTGTTTTCCCTGGAGTGTCAGAGGCTGAGGGGTGACCTTACAGAGGTTTACAAAATTATGAGGGGTATGGATAGGATAAATAGGCAAAGTCTTTTCCCTGTGGTCGGGGAGTCCAGAACTAGAGGGCATAGGTTTAGGGTGAGAATGGAAAGATATAAAAGAGACCTAAGGGGCAACTTTTTCACGCAGAAGGTGGTACATGTATAGAATGAGCTGCCAGAGGTTGTGGTGGAGGCTGGTACAATTGCAACATTTAAAAGACATTTGGATGGATATATGAATAGGAAGGGTTTGGAGGGGTATGGGCCGGGTGCTGGCAGGTGGGACTAGATTGGGTTGGGATATCTGGTCGGCATGGACGGGTTGGACTGAAGGGTCTGTTTCCATGCTGTATGACTCTATGACTCTATGACGCTATGATATCCTCTGTGTTGGGTAGATGAAGCATAGACCGGGGGACTGCTTTGCAGAATGCCTACGTTCTGTCTGCAAAAATGATCCACAGCTTCCAGATGCTTGCCACTTTAACACACCACCATGTTCCCTGATCAACATCTCTGTCTCGAGCTTGCTACATTGCTCCAGCGAAGCTCAGTGTATGTTGGAAGAACAATACATAGTCTTTGGCTTGGGAACTCGATAGCCTTCAGGACTCAATATCAAGTTCAATAATTTTAGGGCCTTCTCCCATCTCCTTACCACACCACACCCCATACATTAGGGCTTGTCATCACATGATTTGCTATCACAAACTATTAGTAGCTAACTTATAGTCCCCATTAGCAGCTATTGATGCTCTTAGGCAGACCTAAACCTCTCTTTTGTCTGCCTCACTGTTTTTCTCCCTCTCTCTGGGCTCCAAGTTTACCTGTCACTTACTCTTTCCTGTCCCCCCACCCTTTCTCTAGCATATATATCAACTTTAGGATTTTCTAGCTACTACCAGATCTGAAGAACAGTCACTGGACCCAAAACATTAACTCTGCTTTCTCTCCATAGATTTAGAATTGTTTAAATTTGTTTCAAGTCAGAGGGAATAGATTTTTGAGAAGCAATGGGTGTGAAATGTTATCTGGGTATGCAGGAATGTGGAGTTGAGGTTTCAATTAGCTATAATCCTGTTAAATATCAGAGAACATTTGAGGGTGCCAAATAACCTGCACTTGCTCCTAACTCCTATGTTTAAATAGAGGACTAACATTCATATTGTAACTTACAAAACTTCAGCATGTCCCAAAGTGCTTTAATATTGTTGAAGTGCTTCCTGAAATGTAGTTACTGCTGCAAGGCAGAAAATACAGCAGTTAATTTGCAGACAGGAGGCTCCCTCCAATAGCACTGAGATAATGAACAGTTAATCTGTTTTCACGGCATTGATTGAGGAATAAATATTGATCAGGTCAAAGCTGATGTATTATTTTCCTATCTTCACATTCTTTCAACAGCTTTATTGAATTACAAGGCACCTCAGGGATTAAATGACAAACAATCTTCGGAAAAGTAATAATGAACGTCCCATGATTATTTGTATATTGAACTGTAGTTTTTTTAATTCACTTGTGAGATGTGGGCATTGGCGGCATTTAATGCCCGACCCTAGTTGCCCTGGAGAAGATGGTGGTGAGCTGCCTTCATTGGCATTCATCAAAGGTCACCAGTGTAGGTGCCTCCTGCCTGTGTGGTCGGTGGGACTACAGTGTGTTCTGCTATAATGCGTCTTTTGTTAACGCAAGTTAGCTGTAATGCGATTGGGTGAATAGGGAACGCTGTTTCTAAAATGTAAATTTTTTAAGTGTGTGTTGGTATAACACGATTACATCGCCAACACTTTAAGCATATTTGTATTGTGCAATTTTTGTATAGCACGGGGTCACACAGGAATGCAACTATCACATTATAGAAGAAATTACTGTATTACTCCTTTTAGCAAAGTTAAAAATCACACAACACCAGGTTTTAGTCCAACAGGTTTATTTGGAAGTACAAGCTTTCGGAGCACTATTCCTTCATCAGGCAGCTTGTCTCAAACTAATTGTCACCCCCTTTATTTATTATATAACAGGGAGTGCAAATAGAATGTGAGGAGCATGGGATCTGTGATCTCTAGCTTCAGGACACAACTTACTTTGGCTGCTGAAGGGTGTTTCCAGAAGTTAACAGTAAGCTCTGTTTTACTGCCTTTGAGTATTCAGCAGAGGGCACTATTGGATAGCAAACAATGCCTTGCTCTGACTCTCAATATCAATGTCCCACTGAATTTGTTATTAGCTTCTTTTGGTGCAAAAGAAGAAAATTAAGGGCTAAGATTTCACTGAGTTTGAGGCATCCATACAGGGTTTTCTGTGCTCCCCTTCCACAAGTTATTTTGGTGCACTCAAGAGACATTTTATATCACTCACTGGGAATACGGATAACACTAAAGGTGTGGCTGGTGCAGATCCTTAAAGCTCCACATATCAGCCTCCCGAAGAAGGGGGGAGCTGTTGAGGTGTGTTGGAAATGTTCCCTACCTCTGGCCCAGAAGTCCTGGTTTCAAGTCTCATCTACTCCAGAGGTGTATCATGACTAGAGTTGGTTTAAAATAACTAACATCAGATTGCTTGGGAGAAGCTACAATCCCTGTGTTGTACAATTTGGGGTATAAACCAGAAACTAGTAGTTGCCCACAAAAAGGTCTCTTTCTGAAACAGTTTTAGAAGTTAAACTGATGGATAAAAGTACAAGGAACTTATCATTTCTGTCTCTGTTACCATCCTAAGGACTATGGAATTAGTGCTTCCTAGGCAGAAGTGGACAAGTATTTCAATCATGTTGACAAGTGGACACAATTATGCTGCAATTCTGACTGGGAATTTGCAAGTGGCCAGAATTAGGGGAGCACAGATATCCTGTGGGTCCACCCACAGCACATGGACTGCAGTGATTCGAGAAGACAGCGCTCAGAGCCAATTAGAGATGAGCAATAGATATTAGCCCAGCCAGTAACACCCACATCCTGTCAATGAATGAAAAAAAGCTAATGACACAGTAATAATGACTGAGCACCAAATAAAAAGAGCAGTAAGAGAGAGGCAGAATAACAACTTGTGTACAGAAAGGATGATTTTTGTGTTGGATTCACTGACATAAACATAAATTGGAATGAGATGTGGCAAGGTGGCTATATGCAGAACCACACAAGCCCAGACCTAATTAACCAAATGATTTGTTTCTTTGCTGCAACCTTCCATGATTTACACCAAAGTAGTTGAATGGCTGTTTGGAAAGGAAGGTTAATTCATAACTCATCTGGAAACAAATCAGTTCCTAATGGGCATAAATCCAAGCATAAAATTATTTTAAAATATAAACAATTTATAAAGCCATAACACTCAATCTCACTTCAAAATCAACAGAAATATAATCTGTGAAAAAGTTACTGCAAACAAGCCAAGAAATCCACTTCATTATATTACAAACTAATCCAAATCATGTAAAATTGAGTAAATGTGTTTATTTTTTTCTCTCATATTCATATGTTCTTTTCAGTCTCAGACTTTTCAGTTATAGCCTGATATAGTTAAAAACCACACAACACCAGGTCCAACAGGTTCATTTGGAACTACAACCTTTCAGAGCACTGCTCCTCCGTCAGATCACTAGCTCCCTAACAAAGGAGCAGTGCTCCGAAAGCTTGTACTTAGAGTCATAGAGTCATAGAGATGTACAGCATAGAAACAGACCCTTCGGTCCAACTCTTCCATGCCGACTAGATATCCCAACCCAATCTAGTCCCATTTTCCAGCACCTGACCCATATCCCTTCAAACCCTTCCGATTCATATACCCAATCAGATGTCTTTTAAATGTTGCAATTGTACCAGCCTCTATCTCTTCCTCTGCAGCTCATTCCATACACGTGCCACCCTCTGCGTGAAAACGTTGCCCCGCAGGTCTCTTTCATATCTTTCCCCTCTCACCCTAAACCTATGCCGGCTAGTTCTGGACTCCCCAACCCCAGGGAAGAGACTTTGTCTATTTATCCTATCCATGCCTCTCAAGATTTTATAAGCTTCTATAAGGTCACCCCGAGCCTTCGATGCTCCAGGGAAAACAGCCCCAGCCTGTTCAGCCTCTCCCTATAGCTCAAATCCTCCAACTCCGGCAGCATCCTTGTAAATCTTTTCTGAACCCTTTCCAATAGGAAGGAGACCAGATTTTTATACAATATTCCAAAAGTGGCCAAAACAATGTCTTGTACAGCTACAACATGACCTCCCAATTCCTGTACTCAATACTCTGACCAATAAAGGAAAGCATACCAAACACCTTCTTCACTATCCTATCTACCTGCGACTCCACTTTCAAGGAGCTATGAACCTTCAGTCCAAAGTCTCTTTGTTCAGCGACACTCCCTAGGACCTTACTATTAAGTGTATAAGTCCTGCTAAGATTTGCTTTCCCAAAATGCAGCACCTCACATTTATCTAAATTAAACTCCATCTGCCACTTCTCAGCCCATTGGTCCAACTGATCAAGATCCCATAGTTAATATAAGGTAACCTTTTTTCGCTGTCCACTACACCTCCAATTTTGGTGTCATCTGCAAATTTACTAACAATACCTGTTATGCTCACGTCCAAGTCATTTATATAAATGGCGAAAAGCAGTGAATCCAGCACCGATTCTTGTGGCACTCCACTGGTCACAGGCTCCAGTCTGAAAAACAACCCTCCACCACCACCCTCTGTTTTCTACCTTTGAGCCAGTTCTGTCTCCAAATGGCTAGTTCTCCCCATATTCCATCAGATCTAACCTTGCTAACCAGTCTCCCACGGGGAACCTTGTTGAACACCTTACTGAAATCCATATAGATCATGTCCACGTCTAAATAAACCTGGTGGACTATAACCTGGTGTTGTGTGAATTTTAACTTTGTCCATCCCATTCCAACATCAGCACCTCTACATCATAGCCTGATAAGACAGACCTTACTCACTCAATAGTACTTGTCCAAAAAAGGTACCTAACAAATTATTATTATAAAAGCTGTGTAATATGTTCTTATTTCTCTAATGGTGTAAATATGTCCTTATTGTAAAGTTTGTCTGCCAGATTATTATGATAGGGGTGTATAACCTGCTATTTACTGTTAGGGATGTACACCAAACATTCATCAGATTCAAAGAACTGCAATTGAATCATTCTGTTCAAGAAAACTGGAAATCATTGACCATTTAATGTAAAGCCTATTATTGGGAGAATGCTAGAATCCATGATTACTATCATGTAGCGTCAACATGGTTTTGTGAAAGGGTAATGACATTGGACAAATTTTACTCAAGCAGGGGTGGCATGGTGGCATAGTGGTTAGCACTGCTGCCTCACAGTTCCAGAGACCAGGGCTCAATTCCGGTCTTGGGTGACCATGTGGAGACATTCTTCCCGTGTCTGTGTGGGATTCCTCAGGGTGCTCTGGTTTCCTCCCACGATCCAAAGATGTAAAGGTTAGGTAAATTGGCCAAGGCAAATTGCCCATAGTGATCAGGGATGTGTGGGTTAGTTGAATTAGTCAGGGGTAAATGAAGAGTAATAAAGTAGGGGAATGTGTCTGGGTAGATTACTCTTCGGAAAGACAGTGTGGACTTGTTGGGCCTAAGGGCCTGTTTCCGTACTTTAGGGATTCTATGAACATGTAACAAGTTGGGTTGGTATGGGGGAATGAGTAAGTGTATTGTATTTGGATTTCCAATAGGTCTTTGATAAAGTGTTATATCAATAGAAATATAGATGAGATTGCAGATTTGGGCATTTAGATTGCAGATTTGGGCAGAGAAATGGCAGATGGAGTTTAATCCAGACAGATATGAGGTGATGCATTTTGGAAGATCAAATTCAGTTGCAAATTATGTAACAAATGACAGAACCTTATGAGCATTGACAATCAGAGGGATCTGGATTTACAGATTCACAGATCTCTGTAGGTGGCAACACAGGTGGATAAGGTGATCAAGAAGGCACTCAGCATGATTGTCTTCATTGACCAGCGCATTGAATGTAAAAGTTGGCAAATTATATTACAGCTGTACAAAACTTTAGTTAGGCCACATTTGGAATAATGCATACAGTTCTGGTCGCCACACTACCAGAGAACATTGATGCTTTGGAGAGCATGCAGAGATCTTTTACCAGGATGTTGCCTGGTCTGGAGGGTTTTAGGTATGAGGAGAGGTTGGATACACTCAGATTGTTTTTATTGGAATGATGGAGGCTGAGGAGTGACGTGATAGTGGTTTACAAAATTCGAGAGGCATAGATAGGGTGGATAGTCAGCATGGTAAGTTCAACTATAAGAGGTTCAAGACGAGAGGGGAGAGTTCAGGGGAGAAGTGCAAGGAAAAGTTTTCACTCAGAGAGTGGTGGATGCCTGGAATGCACTGCTAGTGGTAAAGCAGGCATATTAGCATATCCTGATGGACACATGAGTGGGAGGCGATCAGAGGGATAGAAACCACACATGGGCAATAAGTAGCAGGTCTAAATACGAATGAAGAATCAGTGCAGGCTTGATGGGTTGAAGGGCCTGTATCTGTGCTGTATTGTATTGTATATTGTATTATGGAAAGGTTACAACTCATGGTAAAAGCTTATGGTGTTAGAGTGATTTATTAGCATGAATAAAGGACTGGCTAATTAATAGGAACCAGGAATTTGGGATAAAAGAGTCATTTTCAGCATGGCAAAATGTAATTCATGGAGTGCACAGGGATCGGTCCTTGGTCTCAGTAACATTAATGACTAGGATGAAGGCACTGACTGTATTGCAGCAAAGTTTGGTAATGATGCAAACCTAGGAAGGAAATCAAGTTGTGAGGAGGATACAAGGACTGTCTTTTTCATTTGTTCTTGAGATGTTGGTAGCACTGTCTAGGCTAGCATCTATTGTCCTTGAGAAGGTAGTGCTGAGATGAGTTGCCTTCTTGAACTGCTGCAGTCTACAAAGAGCTATACCCAGGTTAAGTGAGTGGGCAAATATTTGGCAAGTCGACGATAATGTAGGTAAAGGTGAGGTTGTCCCATTTAGCTGGAAGAAAGGAAATGCAGAATATTATTTCAATTGGAAGAAATTGCAGAATGCAGAGAGAACAGTACAGAGGAGCTAAGTATTCCTGTACTTGGATCACAAACTGTCAACATGCAGATACATCAAGTAATTAGGAAAGGGAATGGAACATTGTCTTTTATTGCAAGGGGAATGGAGCATTCAAGTAGGGAAGTTTTGCTACAATTTCACATCCCATTGGTGAGACCCCAATCTTGCTGACCCTATTTAAGGAGGGACAAACTTGCATTGCAAGCAGTTCAGCTAATGGCCCTGAGAGGAAAGGCTTGTGTCATGAGGAAATGTTGGGCAAGTTGGGCCTGCTCCTGTTCTGATTTAAATGAATGAGCAGTGATCTTATTGAAACATTAGATTCAGAGGGGACTTGTCAAGGTAGATGTTGAAGGAATATTTAATCTCATGGGGAATCTAGAACTAGGGGACACAGTTTTAAAGTAAAGAGGTTCTAAGAAGAAGATAAAGAGGAATTCCTTTTCTCAGCGTATCTTTGGAATTCCCTTTCCCAGTGAGCAGCAGAGTTTGGATCATTACACATATTCAAGGCTGAGCGAGATAGATTTATGTGGGGATGGAAGGGGGGCTGGGCAGGAATTGTCAGATTCAGAGAAGCCAGGATCTAAGTGAATGGCAGACCAGGCTTGAAGGGCCAAATGGCCACTTCTGCTCCCTTCTCTTATGTTCTTTTGTTCTTATGTTACTCAGCACTTAGACTAACAAGTAAAGAATGTTTATGTGTGCATGATACCAGCTCTCTCCCATACTGCAGCATGAGCCCTGTCCATCTAAGGAAAAACAAAACAACTTTGAGAATGCAGTGTGCAGATCAATGATCTGACTATTCCCACACGATGACTGATCTAACAGGGATAATATAGCCATAGCCTTCAGGCCAAGAAAGTTTAGAAAGGATCGTAAGGGTTTTCTAAAACTCTGCAGCATACCTGACTGGTGGAAATGGAGTGAAACTGAAGCACTGCCACTCAGACCTCAAACCGCAAACTCTGAACTACAAATGCCAAAGATCTCACGGTGCAGCTGGAATGCAGCTGCAGTCTACTTCCTGCCTGGAGCAATAGCCTTCACTCTTTTTAACACAAGACAAATTGAACTGCAGAACCCCCCATTCACCAACCATCCATATGGCTGGGACCTGTCCTTTCACCCAAATGACCCTGTGCTCTCAGCTTGAAATGAGAAATGAATGCATCGCTGACCCCCAGCAATTCTTCATGTCTGTGCTATGAAACAAGCCAAGTACAGCAAAATATTCAGAAACATGGGGTATATTTCCTCGATTTACTCATGTGTCAACAACGAGTTGAAAATAAGTGCTGATCTTTATACAGGATTGTTTAAATCAACATAACAGAATCTTTTCTAAAGAGGCAGTGTCTGCATTAGAACTATTTGGCTAACATTTCTTTTCAGTTAGTTTGGCTTGTTGCAGATTATCTTGCGATATCGTACCAAACTCAGAACATTAGTGGCCATCGATGCCAATATAGCCCATATAACATCCGATTTCTGCCCTGTCTTAGCACACATCAGTCCTGAGCAGCACACCAGACAAGCCCGCTAAGACCAGCACCCTTTGGGAGCCTGCTGTGCACCTGGAGGAGGACCTGGAGGGCTGCCCTGTATGTTGGAGCTGACCAAGGAGAAACGGCTGAGAAGACGAAGTTAACTCTGTGGTTTTCTGACAGGGAGAACCCATTCAGTGGGATGGGGCAGAGACGGGCCATCCTATTCCTGGGGTAATGTCAAAGGAGGCTGTGACACCATGCCATGCCAACTAAGTTGGAGGTCACCAGCCAAGTCAGTGCTACCTTGAGACTGTATGAGATAGAGCTGCAGCACTGAAGGAAGGTCAATGACCTTCAGCACACTGCCAAAGTAAGTGCTGTACTCTGCTGGTTGCTACCTCACTCTCAGTCTGTCTCTGTCACCGTACCCGCCTCAATACCTTCCTCCGCCCAACCCTGTGCTATCCACTTGCATCTTTCTTATTCATCCGGTTCATGCCATTTCATAACATGCAGTGCCAGACAGATTGGGGAGGTGTGCCTGATCTCTGATCTCACCCCCTCAAACCGCCTGAGGAGAGGTTCCTTGACCTTGCAGCAGGGGATGGGGACTGCTCCTCTGGGATGAGTAAATGTCACTAGTTGCTGCCCTGAAACAGTGGCATTAAACAGGTGCTCAGTGACATACATCGGGCACCACATGTAACCAGAGGCCATGGCACTTTCTGCTTCTTCTGTCGTCCAGGTGTGGCCAGTGTCCCAGGTACATCTGAAAAGAAAAGCAGCCCTGTCTCCTCCAGGGAATCCGTCCCAATCTTTTGCAGGTGACAGTGCCCGGAGGAAGCATTGACAAAGCTGCCTCCAGGACCCTGCACCAACTCCCACACTGAAACGTCAGTCAGTGTCAACAGGTGACTGGTGTTTGGGATTAAAGGCTACTAAGGACCTCACAGGGACTGTCACGTAGATGGGTGAGGGAGAACTGTCCCAGGTCACTGGCTCAGAGGAGCTATCATTGACCCTGTGGAAATATAAAGTGAGAATTAGTAGGCAGGTGTACAGGACTGACTGGCGCTCATTGGGGATATGGAACGATATATCCCATCCTATAACCCACTGGCTGTCACTGTTCCATGGGCTGATTGGCGGCTACCATGGATAGACAGGCCTAGTTCCCTCGGGGATGCTGGAGAGTTACATCGCCTCAGACATTGGTCCTTACACCCCAGTCCTGGTGTCCCATCCACACAACGAGACAAGAAGCAGGAGTAGGAACCACATGCAGATCTGTCAGTAGCTCCCTCTCAGGAGACAGCAGGGTTCCTGATGAAGGGCATGAGCCCAAAATGTCGATTCTCCTGCTCCCACAGTGCTGCCTGACTTGCTGGGCTTGTAGACTCTGATTTTGACTCTGATCTCCAGCATCTGCAGTTCTCCCAGACATTGGGGTTGGCCAGGCCCTCCATCTCTACTCTACCCACACTCCCCCCTCCCTTCCTCCAAACTTTGGAAGTTCAGTCCAGAAAGAGCCAAGAATGTCTGGCAAGAAGACCCTCCACATGATTGGCCCATTCAGACCCAGTTATCTCCAACCAAACATCCAAGATCAATGGTCTCCACCATGGAGCAGGCTCCCCTTACTCCAACACAGGAGCCTTAGTGCAACACAGTGAGAGGGAGAGGGGAAGGAAATGGTACTGTTTTAATCATAAAAGTTTGCTTTTCACTGTTCATGTGGTTGTCCATGTTTCTGTGTTAGGGCTAGACCTGTCATTGCTCCCTGTGCCATTGCTCTGGACAGAGTTGGGGGTTTACAATGAGCAAGTGGAAGTGCGGTAGCAATGTGTATAAATGGTATTGGCTCACTCCAACAGCCCTCTTCAACATTGCCCATTGTTCAGTTGACTGTGTGCACAGGGCTGTGTGTCTCATGTCGTTCCACAGCAGTGGCAATGCCAGGGAAAAGTAACACATGCAGATGATCAATGCTGCAGGATAGAATGTCCAGGGCTTAGGCACCCTGCAGAGCTGTGGCACCAATATGTCACATGTGTGCAGTCAACGTTCTTCCTCTGAGAATACCCAGTGCCTGCTTACAGCAGCAGCCCCATTCCCCATCCACCCATTGCAAGTACTTTAGTGGTCATTCTTGTGAACATTGCTCACTTTCCATCTGCTTCACTATTGAAATGATAGCAAGCAGCCGTCTGCCACTGGCTTCAGATTCAGCATTGATCTGCCTCTGAGAGTAAGCAGCATGGTCAGGGTGAGGGAGACTTCACCACAAAGAGTCTGAGACAGAGCAGGCAACTGGAAAATTAGGCAAAATGGGAATTCGGGACAGAGAGGACAAGAGGTGCTTCAATTTGCCCCAAGAAATAGAGTATCCAGAGTGAGAGGTGAATACGAAAGAAAATGAGGCATTGATTGTCAGGGCCACACACACTGAAACCAACAGAGGTGTGACATCACAAGTACAAGGATTGGATAGAGCTCTTAAAGATAGTGGAGTCAAGGGGTATGGAGATAAGGCTGGAACAGGATACTGATTAGGAATGATCAGCCATGATCATATTGAATGGCGGTGCAGGCTCGAAGGGCAGAATGGCCTACTCCTGCATCTATTGTCTATTGTCTATTGTCTATTGGAATGCAGCAGATTGATGTGAAACCTTACCATGGGAGTGAGAGAGACTGCAAGACTGTGGACCTGTAAGGGAGCAGCTCAGAGTGGGAGGCTATAACTCGCAGCTGAGGCTTGACGCCTATGTTGCTTACCTTAGGAGAGAGAGAGACTGCAGACCTGTTTGTGAGGAAAATATGAGTTTAGAGCATGTAGTGAGAGTAAAAACAACTTGATATACCACATGCAAATATGGCTGGAGAAATGCTGTTGTTGAGAGAGGTTCAGATTCCTCTGGGACATTGGGACCAGTTCTGGGGAATGTGGGACTAGTACAAACAGGACGAATTGTATCTTGCAAGGACTCGGTCTTTGGTGGGGCGACGATGTTTGCTATTGCACATAGGAAGGTTGAAGCTTGCAAGGCAGGAGATGAAAACCTGAGCAGGGAGGTAAAGGAGGGGAAATCAGGACAGAAATAAAAGACAGAAAGATAAGAAGCAAAAATGGGAGGCAGAAAATGACATGGAAGAAAAACAGATGAGGCCATTGTGCAAAATAAAGCTAAGATAACTAATAAAGTTAAAAAGACAAATCTAAAGGATTTGTGTCTTATTGCACGGATCATTCACAAGAAGGAGATGGCTTAGCAACGCAAATGGATAGAAAGTGTTATGATATTGTTGTGATTACAGAGACACAGCTGCAGGCTGAGCAAGAATGGAAATTGGGCATCCAGGGGTATTCATTATTTATGAAGAACAAATAAGGAAAGGAGATAGGTACCATTGTCAGTAAAGGAGGAAATCAATGTAAGAGTGAGGAAGGGTATTAGCTCAGAAATTCATGATATGAAATCTGGGCAGAGGTAAGAAAACCAAAAGGGCAGAAAACATTGTTGAGGGGGGAGGGTGGCGGAGTTGTCTATAGGTCCGCAAACGGGAATATAAGGGAAGGCATTAAACAGAAAGGCATTAAACAGAGATGCATGTTGTTATGAAGGTGTAAGGGTACTGTACACTTAAGAGAGTTGAAAGCTAGAAAGGACTTAGAAAAGCACACAGAGTACTAGAAAATTAAAAATGTAACATTTGGTTGAATAGCTAGATTAGCTGGGTTGCCTACAGACAAAAAAAATACAAATTCAGCCAATCAGTTTAGATTATGCCCCAAAATATCAAATTCGAATTAAGTTTGAATTTGGTATTTTGACAACATTAACACCAATGAAACGATTTGATGCCTTGGGTATAAAACCGATAAAAATTGAACAGTTGGGGGAGAACTGCCAAGCCACCAACATGTACAGACTGCCTGAAACACAGCTCTCTTAAATGTACCATTATCGATCAATGACCTGTGAAACAGAAATCTCTAAGAAGATTAAAATCTCCAGAGGAAGATACAAAGAGAAGATTTGACAACTGTCTGGTTTTAAACTTTTAATTTTTGGTAAATCTTACTCAGGGATTCTAACAGACTACCATTATAGAAGGGATATTAAAAGATAGGTTAGAGGAAGAAGTTGTAGATAGTTGTTAGTTAATTAGACTCTGTTATACTTCAAGAAATAAAGTTGTTAATTTTTAATTTAAATAGTTCTTGGCCTCTAGAATTTTCACAGATTACTGCACGGGGTAAATCTTTACTATGTTGTTGGTTTAAATTAGCCGGGGGGGGTGGTGTTTACCTGTGTCATAACAGTTTGGGGTCTCGTTGCTGGAATTTGAACAATTGGGGAGTGGTTTTCTGTGATTTGAACAGTTTGAGTCTTGGATTTGTTATTTGAACAGGTTTAGACAGAGTTAAATAGATTTGGGGTATGAAAAAGCCCAGTAGATATAAACACTTGCAGGTTAGTGTCCTAGATCTTTATATAAAACATAGGTGAGGCAATTTGTTTACTTTCGGTGACTTGTGGTTGATTAAATTAGAAGTGAGAGAACTAGCCCTTAAAATTGCTAAAGAGGTTCTGGGATTTGAAGATGATTTTCAAATTTGCCAAAAACATTTAGAAGGAAAGGAAAAGGCCATACTTTTAGAAATATCAAATAAATTAGATTTGGGTTTAACCAAGGACAAAAGTAAAGCTGAAATTGTAAGGGAGTTACTCAAACTAGGTGTGTCAAAGAAACAGACAAGTGCAGTAGAAGTAGAAAAACTTAAATTACAATTGAGGAAAATGGAGTTAGAAGATAAACAATGGGAGAGAAAAAGAGAAGGTGAGAGAAGAGAGATAGAGAGAGGAAAAAGAGAGAAAAAATGTTCTTAGCTGAGCAAACAGAGAGAAGAAAGGGAGACAGAAAGAGAGTGAGAAGAAAAGTAGTGATATATACAAATATGTCAAAACTCTGCCAAATTTTGATGAGAAAGATGTTGAAGCCTTTGTTATTTCATTTGAGTAGTTGGCTAGGCACATGGAGTGGTCTGAGGATTTATGGGTAATGCTAGTTCAAACTAAACTGGTAGGCAGAGCTCGTGAGGTATTTGCCGCGCTGTCAGATGAGGTGCCAAGAGATTATGAAGAGGTTAAACAGGCTATTTTAAGTGCTTATGACTTGGTACCAGATGCATATAGAGGTTCAGAAACACAAAGAAGGAACCAGGTCAGACTTATGTTGTGTTCCAAAGAATTAAAGCTAGTCATTTTGATAAATGAGTGCATGCTTCGAAAACAGATAAGACATAGTGAGTTTTGAGAAGATTTGTAGCTCAGGTTGAGATTCTGGATGTAGATTTGCTCGCTGAGCTGGAAGGTCCATTTCCAGACGTTTCTTCACCCTATTAGGTAACATCTTCAGTGGACCTCAGACGAAGCAGTGTACAGGATTCCTGCTCTCTATTTATATGTTTGGGTTTCTTTGGGTTGGTGATGTCATTTCCTGTGGTGATGTCATTTTCTTTTCTTTTTCTCAGGGGATGGTGGATGGGGTCTAACTCGATGTGTTTGTTGATAGAGTTCTGATTGGAATGTCATGCTTCTTGGAATTCTTCTGTGTCTCTCTGTTTGGCTTGTCCTAGGATGGATGTGTTGTCCCAGTCGAAGCGGTGTCCTTCCTTATCTGTATGTGAGGATACTAGTGAGAGAGGGTCATATTGCTTTGTGGCTAGTTGATGTTCATGTATCCTGGTGGCTAGTTTTCTGCCTGTTTGTCCAATGTAGTGTTTGTTACAGTTCTTGCATGGTATTTTGTAAATGACATTAGTTTTGCTTGTTGTCTGTACAGAGCCTTTCAAATTCATTAGCTGCTGTTTTAGTGTGTTGGTGGGTTTGTGGGCTGACATCACCACAGGAAGTGACATCACCACAGGAAAAAAAAATCACCAATCCAAAGAAACCCAAACATATACAGGGGAACCTCAATTGTCTAAATGCCAATTATCTGAAAATTGGATTATCCGAAGGAGATCTCAAGGTCCCGATGGAAACATTGCATCAAAGACGTGTTTCCAACAGTGATCGTGTCTTTTGTTCACAGTGATTAAACAGGGACCGTTTCCAAATGACTGACCTCCCGCCCTTTCTCTCTCCCCATACTTGCCCTGGAGTTCTACACAGGGGTGTACCCTAAACCCCCCTTTCCCAGATAATCTCTCCAACATTGTCCTGTACAGGGCAAAGATGGAACCTGTCAAAAAGTTGCTGTAAAAAGTTGTGTGTGTGCTATTTGGAGACTTACCCCACAAAGGCAGCAGCTGCAGCAGCAGTCTTGTTGTTGGTGTAGAGTCTGGCTGCCCCGGAGAGGGGGCGGGTGTGTAGGGGGGTGGGGGATGATGTTGCATGGGGTTGGGGAGGGGCGGTGTTGGGGGCGGGATGATGTTGCACAGGGTTGGGGGCGGGGTAGCGATGTTGCACGGGGTTGGGGGCAGTGTTGTGGACGGCGGGGCGATGTTGCATGGGGTTGGGGATAGGGTTGGGGGTGGGGGGCAGGGTTGCACGGGTTTGGGGGCAGGGTTGGGGGTGGTGTTGCACGGGGTTGGGGGTGGGGTTGGTGGTGGGGGGCAGTGTTGCACAGGGTTGGGGGCAGTGCTGTGTGCTGCTGCAGTCTCCTGAAAGGGGAGCAGACTTTAAAAACTCTGAGCCCCAGAGGAAAGGCAGTTAATCGATTAACCGAATAATCAATTATCCAAATGAAATAATGCCCGCCCATCACATTCGGATAATCGAGGTTTCCCTGTAAATAGAGAGCAAGAATCACGTGCACTGCTTCGCCTGAGGCCCACTGAAGATGTTACCTAGTAGGGTGATGAAACATCTGGAAATGAACCTTCCAGCTCAGCGAGCAAACCTACATCCAGAATAGATAAGACTTTTGAGGCTCTATGAGAGATTATTTGCTGGAGGAGATGGTAAGAACGTACTTCCAGAGATGGTAAGAATTCACGTGGATGAACAGAAAGTTCAGGAAGTGAGAAGGGCAGCAGAGTTAGCAGATGAATACATCTTGGTGCATAAGAGAAGTTCCCGGCCAGAATTTCATCCTGTGAGGGATGGAAGTTGGGAGAAGGGGAGATCCTACACTATGAAACAAAGAGAGCATTAGTAAGAAATTACCACAGGGATAAAAAAGAAGCCCAAGACAGTGGAAAGGAGGTAAAAGGCCTCGGGTGTTTCCACTGTGTTAAAGTGGGACACGTAAAGTCACATTACTGGTCATTAAAGAAAGACACTGTGGGAAAAGATGTGGTAGAAGAAGCTATGCCAGTGGCACTAGTGAAGGTAGTAAAGGTGACCCCAAGAAGAGCCGAGGAGCTGCAGGAGAGTGCACAGCCCAGGCAGGGGCTGGGTATGGAGTTAGCGCCTGATCTCTACAAAGAATTCATCTCTGTGTGTAAAGTTTACTCAGAAAGAACAGGAGGAGAAGGACAAGATGGTATAATTTTGAGAGATACAGGATCTAACCAGGCGCTGATAATTAGAGATGAGTGAATATACACTCTTTCCGATCTGTTACCCAAGAGTGGGGTAACTTGTGAGATAGATGGATAGAAATTTAGCATTCCCCTATGTAAGATCAGGTTGGAGTGCCAACTCAAAATTGTGGAAGTTACAGTGGGAGTGATTGACAGAATGTCAGTTCCAGGAATCCAGTTTGTTCTTGGGAATGATATAGCAGGATCCAAGGTGGGAGTAACACTCCCTGATGTGGAAAAACCCAAGGAAGACCAAGAAACTGAGGAGTTAAAACAGAAATATCCTGATATTTTCCCAGACTATGTAGTCACCAGATCCTACTATCATAAGTCACAGCAGGAAGCAAAAAGTAAAGAGAATGATGAAGGACTTGAGGTTCAGTTAGTGAATACCCTGTTTAATGCAATGGTGCACGGAAAACCTGAATAGGCAGAGGGTCAAGCAGAAGTGTTTAGTCCTGAAAAGCCAAGGAACTTGTAATAGCAAAACAAGACATTAAAAGATATATATGTGGATGCGTACTCCAGAAAGGAGGCTGAGAATATTCCGGAGGGCTATTGTCTGAAAGATAGAATCCTAAGATGAAAATGGTGACCATGGCATGTTAGTGCAGAGGAGAAATGGCTGAAGTGCACCAGATCGTGATGTCAGTAGCATGCAGACAGGAGGTGTTACGGGTGGCTGATGAACACCCCGTAGGAGGTCACTTAGGGGGTACGAAAGACTCAGGCTAAGGTACAAAAACATTTTTATTGGTCTGGAATGCACAAGGATGTGGTTAACTTTTGCCGTGCGTGTCATACATGCCAAATGGTAGGTAAACCACGGGCAGTAATAAAACTACCACCTTTGTCGCCAACCCCCACATTTGAAGAACCTTTTACACAGGTTATAATTGATTGTGTAGGTCCCCTCCCCAGAACTAAAAGTGGGAACCAGTACTTGTTAACCATAACGGATGTGGCTACTAGTTTTCCGGAGGCAATTCCATTACGGAGTATCAGTGCAAGAAAGGTGAGAGAGGAGATGGTAGCTTGCTTCACATGATATGGGCTATCCAGAGAGATTCAGTCAGAACAAGGGTCAAATTTTACTGCTAGGCTGTTTAAGGAGGTTATGGATAGTTTAAGTATACAGCATGTTAAATCTAATGCGTATCATCCTGAATCCCAGGGAGCTTTAGAAAGGTGGCATCATAACTTGAAGACCATGTTAAGATTACCTGAATGATTGGGATAAAAGTATTCCATTCATATTGTTTGCCATTAGAGATGCCCCAAATGAATCTACTCACTTTATTCTCTTAAGTTAATATTCAGACGTAAAGTGGGAGGCCCTTTGAAATTAATAAAGAAAAATTGACAGGAGCAAGGTCGAGGTCTCACACTTAAATTATGTATCAGAGGTGAGGGAGAGATTAAATCGAGTAGGTAGGTTAGCTAAACAGAACCGAAAGAGGACACAGTATAGAATGAAACAGGTGGCAGATAAAAGCTCTGAGACTCGGTTATGTTCCTGAGGGAATGATGTGTTAGTACTGTTACCAGTGATTGGAGATCCCTTCAAAGCCAGGTTTAGTGGTCCGTATAAAATTGAGAAAAAGTTAAGTCAGGTAAACTATCTTGTAAAGATGCCAGATAGAAAAAACGGTATCGGGTATGTCATGGGAACATGTTGAAACCGTATTATACTGGAGAAACAGGTGTTAGTTACTGCCCCACAGAGTGAGGAATCAAATCCAGATGATGTGATTTTGATGTGCCTCAAAATAGATTAAAAAATGAAGAAATCCATGAAGAGTGGGGTAGGTTAGTAAGCTATCTGTCTCAGGAGCATAGAACGCAGTTGAAAGATTTGTTACTGCAGTATAAGGACATATGTAATAATCAGATGGGGTGTAGTAATGCTATTGTACATGAAGTAAACGTAGGGAATACTGTTCCAATAGAACAACACCCTTATCGGCTTAATCATTTCAAAGCCAGAGAGGTCCAGATGGAGGTGGAGGCCATAGTCGATGAGAACATCATCGAACCAAGCCAGAGCGAGTGGAGTTTGCTGATTGTCTTAGTTCCCAACTGGATGGGACTCAATGAGTTTGTGTGGATTATCAGAAGGTCAACGCCATTACAAAATCAGACTCATATCCAATTCCTAGATTGGAGGACTGTATCGAGAGAGTCAGACAAGCTAATTACATCACCAAGTTGGACTTACTGTGTGGTTACTGGTAGGTACCTTTATCAGAGATGGTGAAAGAAATTTCTGCATTTGTAACCCCAAATGGGCTATATCAGTTTAAAGTGATGTCCTTTGGAATGAAGAACTCACATGCCACATTCCAAAGACTCCTGAACAGAGTTGTGCCTGGGTTAACAAACTGCACAGTTTATTTGGACGATGTAGTGATCTTTAGTAAGTCCTGGAAAGATCACATGGTACAATTGGCAGGGCTCTTTGAACGACTACGAGAAGCAAAACTGTTAATCGACTTAAACAAAGCTGAATTCACGAAAGCAGAGGTGACATTCTTGAGACATAATCATCAATCGTGGAAGGTTGACCCCAAAGAACGCAAAGACAAAGGCCATCAAGGAATTTCCATGGCCAACCTCGAAGAAAGAGGTGCTTCAATTCTTAGGACTCCGTGGATTCTATCGGAAGTTTGTTTCAAAACTTCAGCAGTGTAGTGGCACCGTTAACCGATTTGCTGAAGAAGAACACAAAGACCATTTGAAAGCTATATTAACCACCAGACCAGTTTTAGCTGCACCAAACTTTTCAAAACTTTTTAAAATCGCCATTGATTCTAGTGACGTGGGAGTTGGAGCTCTACTCCTACAGGAAGAGGATGGGATTGAACAGCCAGTGGATTACTTTTTGAAGAAACTCAACATCCACCAGAGGAAATACTCCACGATCAAAAAAGCACTATTGAGCTTGGTACTGGCCTTATGGCACAGTGGTAGTGTCCCTATTCCTCAGCCAGGAAGCTTGGGTTCAAGTCTCCAGAAATGTGTAATAACATCCCTGAACAGATTGATTGGGAAAAAAAAGGTTTTGAATTCTCTCCCTCACCTTTTGATGATTTGCATTTCCTATAATGGGTTTCTCATCTAAATATTCAATTGGCCACACAGATAATTTAATAGTGGTAGCAAGTAGTTAAAAACAAAAAAAAAGACATGGTGATTTGGTGACAGGAAAGAAAACACTTGGTTCAGAATGATAGCACTTCTGATGTAGGGAAGGGGAAAAAGAACAGGAAGTTGTATGTTTCAGTAGTGTATAAGAGCACTTCTGGATATAATAAAAAAAGAGAAAGCGATGTGCTGCTGAGCTCTGGTGGTAGTGTCCCTACCTCTGCTTCAGGAGGCCTGGGTTCACTCCCACCTACTCCAGAGGTTTAATATATCTCCAACAGGCTGAGGAGTCCCGCCCTGAGTGTTGTTGGAGTTACCAAATATAGGCTTCCTCCCTATATTCCTTCAACTTTGGTGGAATGTGGGCTTTGCATATAAATTAATCAATTGAAAAACATGGATGATTTACTGATGATGATTAATAGATGAAAGATACCTGAAGTGTTTTGGTGACAGGAGAAAGCCATTCAGTTGTGTGTGACAGCAGTTCCAGACAAGTGAGAAAAAGAAAACTACATTCATTAGGAGCTGTGCTAATGCCCTTATGAGTTCAAGCCTCACCCTGCTCCAGAGGTGTACAATAAGATCTCTGAACTGATTGATTGGAAAGTTGTGTGTTCAAGTCCCATTCTAAGTGATGCTGCAGTGATCAGCTTTTGGATGAGGCAAGTGCATAAGACATCAGAGCAAAATTCAGCCATTTGGCCCATTGAGTCTGTTCTGCCATTCGATCATGGCTGATATGTTTCTCGATCCCATTCTCCTGCCTTCTCCCCATATCCCTTGATCCCCTAACTAATCCAGAACCTATCTATCTCTGTCTTAAATACACTCAATGATTTGGCTTCCACAGCCCTCTGCAGCAATGAGTCCCACAGATTAACCACCCTTCTGGTTGAAGAATTCCCTCCTCACCTCAGTTCTAAAGGGTCATCCCTTCACTCTGAGGCTATGCCCTCAGATCCTAGTCCCTCCTACTATCAGAAACATCTTCTCCACATCCACTGTATCCAGGCATCTCAGTATTTAGTAAGTTTCAATGATATCCTCCATTCCATCCTTCTAAACTCGATCGAGTACAGACCCAGAATCCTCAATCGCTCTTCATATTATGATGAGCAGTTCATTCTTATAAAGCTCCTCTGGATCCCCACCAACACCAGCACAGCCTTCCTTAGACACTAGGGCCAAAACTGCTCAAAATATTCCAAATTTGGTCTGACCACAGTTTTATGCAGCCTCAGCAGAATATCACTGCTTTATATTCTAGATACTAAACAAAGATCCTGTCTGGCCTTCTGGTTATAAAACATTCAACAGCATATTTTGAAGAAGAGATTTTTTCCCTAAGGCTGTATTTATCACTCAATCAACATTACGAAAGAACAGAAGAATCTGTTCCAATGCTGAATGGCTCCATCTGGCCTTTATAACATCTTTTTATTCATTCATGGGATGAGGGCAGCACCAGCTGGGCCAAACTTTATTGCCATGCCTAGAGAGCAATCTCGAATCAATCATATTGCTGTGGGTCTAGAGTCATATGTAGGTCAGACTAGGTAAGGCTGGCAATTTCCTTCCCTGAAGGGGATTAGTGAACCAGAAGGGTTTTACCAACAATTGACAATGGATTTGTGGTTATTATTGGACTCTTAATTCAAGAATTTTTATTGAATTCAAATTGCAATATCTGCCATGGTGGGATTCGAACCCAGGTCCCCAGAACATTACCTAGGTCTCCAGATGAACATAAAGTTATAGAGATATACAGCACGGGAACAGACCCTTCGGTCCAACTTATCCATGCCGACCAGATATCCCATCCTAATCTAGTCCCATTTACCAGCACTTGGCCTGCATCTCTCTAGACCCTTCCTATTCATATACACATCCAGATGCCTTTTAAGTAATGCAATTGTACCAGCCTCCACACTTCCTCTGGCAGCTCATTCTATACATGTACCATCCTCTGCATTAAAAAGTTGCCCCTAAGGTCCCTTTTATATATCTTTCCCCTCTCACGCTAAACCTATGCCTTCCAGTTCTGGACTCCCCCACCCTAGGGAAGAGACTTTGTCTATTTATCCTATCCAAGCCCCTCAGGATTTTTTAAACCTCTATAAGGTCATCTCTCAGCCTTCGACGCTCCAGGGAAAACAAACCCAGCCTATTCAGCCTCTCCCTATAGCTCAAATCCTCCAACCCTGGCAACATCCTTGTAAATCATTTCTGAACCCTTTCAAGTTTCACAACACCCTTCTGATAGGAAAGAGACCAGAATTGCATGTAATATTCCAGAAGTGGTCTAACCAACATCCTGTACATCTGCAACATGACCTCCCAAGTCCCATACTCAATACTCTGACTAATAAAGGAAAGCATACCAAACACCTTATTCACTATCCTATCTACCTGTGACTCCACTTTCAAGGTGCTATGGACCTGCACTCCAAGGTCTCTTTGTTCAGAACCTTACTATTAAGTGTATAGGTCCTGCTAAGATTTGCTTTCCCAAAATGCAGCACCTCACATTTATCTGAATTAAACTCCATCTGCCACTTCTCAGCCCATTGGCCCATCTGGTCAAGATCCTGTTGTAATCTGAGGTAACCTTCACTGTCCACGACACCTCAAATTTTGGTGTCATCTACAAACTTACTAACTGTACCTCTTATGATCACATCCAAATCATTCACGTAAATGACAAAAAGTAGAGGGCCCAGCACCAATCCTTGTGGCACTCCACTGGTCACAGGCTTCCAGTCTGAAAAACAACCCTCCACCACCACCCTCTGTCTTCTACCTTTGAGCCAGTTCTGTATCCAAATGGATGGTTCTCCCTGCATTCCATGAGATCTAACCTTGTTAACCAGACTCTTATGGGGAATCTTGTTGAACGCCTTACTGAAGTCCATATAGATCATGTCTACTGCTCTGCCCTCATCAATCCTCTTTGTTACTTTTTCAAAAAATCTTAATCAAGTTTGTGAGACATGATTTCCCATGCCCAAAGCCATGTTGACTATCTCTAATCAGTCCTTGCCTTTCCAAACACATGTAAATCCTGTCCCTCAGTATTCCCTCCAACGACTTTCCCACCACCAACATCAGGTTCACCAGTCTATAGTTCCCTGGCTTGACCTTTCCACCTTTCTGAGATAGTGGCACCACGTTAGCCAACCTCCTGTCTTCTGGCACCTCATCTGTGACTATCGATGATACAAATATCTCAGCAAGGGGTCCAGCAATCACTTCCCTCGCTTCCCACAGAATTCTAGGGACCTGATCAGGTCCTGGAGATTTATCCACCTTTATGAATTCCAAGACATCTATATTATATGGACATTTCAGTGATAATACCACTAGGTCATCTTCATTGTTGTTTATGGGATCAGGCTGAGTTCAAATTTTCAAATTTACATTACAATAGGGGCTATACACTTCAAAAGTGCTTACAATTGGGTATAACATAGTTCAGTGTGCCCAAGCTTGTGAAAGGTAAGAGACAAATATCTTTTCTCATTAGGTCAAGAGCATTCGGATGTCAGAACCACAAAATGCCATCTTTTACTATAGATTCACAGCTGCAGGTTATAATCATATCGTCAAAGCACTGTTTGTCACACTGTTTCCACAGCCATCCCCTTTCATGTATTCCTCTATGACAAGAGGAATTGAACATAAAAGTAAGGATGTTATGATTCAGTTATACAGTCTGTCCCACCGAGAACTTCTATTTGTCAGAGGCAAAAAGACCTATCATACATCATGATATACCATTACTCCATCAAATCAGTGTCTTCCCTGCCTCAAAGCTTGGCAATGCTGGTAGCAGAGATACCAGCCTCTAACACTGGTAGAATTCAGCAGAAATGTTTGAAAACTACTACTGTTGCCAATTCCCTCAGTGCTTGCTTAATATTCTAAAAAAGATAGGGAGGACACCCAGAAATATCTGTCAATATCTTTTGCATTGGCGAGACCACATCTCGAACACTATACTGTTTTGGTCTCCTTATTTAAAGAAGGTTATAATTACAGTACAACTTTAATATTAAAAGTTCAATTTCAAAGTAAAGAATGAACAACAGTTTTACATTAATTATGGGTGTGATCTTTGCTGGCAAGACCAATATTTCTTGCCTGTTTATAATTGCTCTTGAAAAGGTGATGCTAAGCCTACTGAACATTCTTGAACTGCTGACATCTACCATTGGTGGTCCCTCACAGACAAGAATGACTGTCTTCCACCTTCAGGGTGACATCTATGTATTGTAGGTAGACCCACAGGTCTTGGGCTTTTACTTATTGTTAAAATCTTAAGACATGAAACTTGGCAGATATTAATGGGTGTCCTCCCTATCTCTTTTAGAAGATTAAGTGAGCAGTGAGGGAATTGGTAATAATAATAGTTTTTAAACATTTTGATTGAATTCTACCAGTGTTAGAAGCTGGCATCTCTGGTACCAGCATTGACAAGCTTCAAGGCAGGGAGGACACTGTTTTGGTGGAGTGTTGGTGTACCATGGTGTATGATAGGTCTTTTTGCCTCTGACAGATAGAAGTTCTGGGTGGGACAGACTATTGGTTTATCTTCCTACCTTATTGATAACTGAGGCACTCAAGTAGTCAATTAAGACCACTTAAAAGCCTTAGTCCACAATTGTTTGGATTAACCCAACATCAGACAGGTCTTTAATTGTGCTTGTCTTATGATATCTTGCTGGAATATTATTGTCTCTGAGGAGGAAGATCTGTCAATTAAAGGCAATCAGTGCCTGATCAAATGAAATCAAATGATAAGGTGGGGGAGGAGGGGGTAATGGCATTGGAAGACACCCTCTGCCCTCACTTCCAATTCCCTGCCTCTTTCTTCCTGTGACTCCCTCCCACATGCCTGTTGGCACCTCTTGCTGGGTGGAACTTCTGTCCCTGGAGGTTTGATTCCATGGGAAGTCCAGCATTGGCCCCAGCTGATTGGCATGTGGTTCTGCAGATGGCAGGCAAGATGCCCAAATGCCTCATCAAGATACCACCCATCAATTTTCAAGAATTTTCAAGACCTAATTTGCATCTAAACTTAGACTAAATAGGCAAACTCTTCTATACTTCAAAAGTAATGGTGTAGCAAAAAGGAAAATGAAATGACGATAAGGACATGAGACTTTACATGGAAGTGGGCTGCAGAATTTGCAATGAGAAAGAGAGTGAGGTTTACTGGGATGAACCAAATTTCTGCAGAAACAAGGATAAGATTATTAGAGAGACAGAATAAGACTGAGAAGACAAACATGGCTTTTGTTGTATTTATTCACTGCATTTCGGCATCGCTGGCTAGGTGAGCATTTATTACCCATCCCTAATTGTCAATTGAACTTAATGTTCAACCACATTGCTATGGGTCTGGTGTCACATGTAAGCCAGACCAGGTAAGGATGGCAGTTTCCTTCCCTAAAGAACATTAGCAAACCAGGTGGACATTTCAGAAATAGTCAACGGTTTCATGGTCATCATTACAATCTTACTTAGAATCCTTTATTATTGAATTCAAACTCCACCATCTGCAGTGTTTGAACCTAGGTCTCCAGAGCATGACCTAGTTTTCTGGATTAATCAACTAACAATAATAGCGCAAGGCCTTAATCTCCCCTGCAGGGATTAAACAAATGCGTGAGCATAGTAAAATATGAAGCTACTACAATAGATCATGCTATCTGTAATGTACTGCAGAAAGAGTAGCCCAACTAATTGCAGCTTTCTGTGGTCTGCATAATTCTAGCTTAAAGGAAGCGTTAGGATATGAAACTTGTGAAAGTGGACTAATTTACCCATTTGAAGGCAAATAAATAAGAAATAGAGCCTTGAAATGACTATCACTTGAAGAACCTCTCAGTGACCACTACAAGGGTATTAGAATTGAACCTTTTCAAATCTGAAAAATGGTTGCGGGGGTTTTTGTCAGAATAGTCAGAACTGTTCCTTCACCTTCACAAGTCCTTTGGATCATTCCCATTCAAGAACATCAAAGTCACAATAAATTACATCAAACGTCTTTGACTCTACGTGACCATTCAAGCCTCAATGGAATAAGGAAGTGCAAAATAATTGCACCTTTTCCTGTTTGGGTAACATATCCATAAAGAGCAGAACATAAAATTACTGAATAGAAGGAAATACATTTTCTCCTTTTAGTACAAGGAGAGGGAAACTGGACATAAGTTATTACTTCCCCATTGTACATTTATTTGTGTCTGAAAATGCCTTCAGAGTTTCTCATGAGCAAGATCAGAGGGGCAAGATTGAAAGAGACAGTTGAATGTTCTTTTGGATTTTGTGGCTAAGGTAATGTGTCCTCTGAAACTCGGTTCGGAGAGGGAGGGAGCTAGGACCATCTCTGATCAGCTGGTGGTGCTCCCCATCAGCATAGGTCCTGCTGTTCTGTGGGCTGGGATAGTGGTAATGGTAATGGTGACTGATTGGGCGTTCCTGCTGTACTGAGAGTGAGGAGTCACTTATAGGTCTGGCCGGACGCTGGAAACTAGCCCATTCTATCCTGACCTAGAGCTACATAGCACAGTAATTGGGTCAAGACCCAAAAGTGATTAATAAATTCTGGCCTTGCCAGCAACACTTACATCCCATGAACAAAAAAGATTACTCAGCAGAAGTTTCAACTTCTGGCCCATGCCTTGGTATCCATTTATTGATTACAGTACTGACATGCTAGGCAATGTTTTTCTATGTTAAATTCGCTACACAAGGCTGGTATTATTGACATTTTTCTCCATGCTACCTTTTGTCTCCCCAACTGCTTCATCCTCAATAATCACTATCCTCCAACCACTTAAGCTTCTCACTACCCTAAAAAACGGTAAATGCTGGAGTCAGAAACAAAAACAGAAATTGCTGGAAAAACTCAGCATCTCTGGTAGCATCCTTTTAGATTTAGATTAGATTACCTACAAGCAAGGAAACAGGCCATTTGGCCCAACAAGTCCGCACTGACCATCTGAGGAGGAACCCACCCAGCCCCATTCCCCTACCCTATATTTATCCCTGACTCATGCACCTAACACTATGCACAATTTAGAATGACCAATTCACCTAACCTGCATATCTTTGGATTGTGGGAGGAAACCCACGCAGACACAGCGAGAATGTGCAAACTCCACTCAGATCGAGGCAGGAGTTGAACTCGGGTCTCTAGTACTATGAGGCAGCAGTGCTAACCACTGAGCCACCGTGCCTCCCCCAAAGAGTGGAGAGAAAGTAGAATTAACTTTCCAAATCTGGTGGCTCTTTTCCAGACTCTGCCAGACCTGCTGAATTTCTCCAGCAATTTCTGTTCTTCTTACTACACTGCCAGCTTTCTTTGTATGCTCTCCTTCAAATAAATTGTTCATAATACCTTTTCCCAGTGTTAATTACTCATTCAGCAAGTACCAGCTTCCTCAGCCAAATCTTTGCAATTCTACACCACTTAGCTTTATTATGAACTAGGTGAATCCCTGAAATATTAACAATCCACAATAAGTTCACGACCCATTCATTTATCAAATCACTACATCGAATACTATTACGTTTCCTCACCTGACCATTCATTACTCTTCAGTACACTTCTTGTCCTTAGCCCCTTAAATTCCTCTGATACCATTTCGCAAATTACCCTAACCCAGCCACACTTTTCGACTTGAACCTTTCCCAAATACCAGAGGACTGAATTTCTCTGAGTGATCTCCACTGGTGGTGGGCTGTAATGCAGAGTCAGCTGGCTCTGAGTGCTGTCATCAGCAGGGAGGCTGAACAATGTTCCAGGCCTGACCTGACCACTGCCATGCCGGGACCTTCTGGCTGCCTCTGCTACTGGAGAATGCAGAAAGGAAGAGTAATCAATAGAAAACAAATAAAAATGTTCTAAAAATGACAGAGAAAGAAATAATAAAAAAAGAAATGCAAATGCTGGAATTCAGAAACAAAAATTGAAATGGCTGGAAAATCTCAGCAGGTCTGTCAGCATCTGTGAAGAGAGAAACAGCGTTAATGTTTCGGGTCCAGTGACATCTCCTCAGAACTGATTGTAGCTAGGAAATAGAAGTATATATGCTCAAGAAAGATGGTGGTAGATATAGGACAGGTGTCAGAAGTAGTTTCTTTACTCAGAGTAGTAGGGGCGTGGAACGCACTGCCTGCAACAGTAGTAGACTTGCCAACGTTAAGGACATTTAAATGGTCATTGGATATGGATGAGAATGGAATGGTGTAGGTTAGCTGGGCTTCAGATTGGTTCCTCAGGTCGGCGCAACATTGAGGGCTGAAGGGCCTGTACTACGCTGTAATGTTCTATGTTCTAAAGAGTGGGAGGAGGGTAGAGGAGTGAATGATAGGTGGAGATACAGCCCAGAGAGAGAAAACAACATTTGGACAGACAAAGGAGTGGGTAAAGGTCAGCCTGGGAGAATGAATAGCTGCTAAAGGAGGCCATTAGTGGTTGTGTGTGCTGAAAGCACCCTGGAATGACAAAGTCCTGTGTGTGGGGGAAAGCAAGAGGAAGAGCACTCAAGCCCCAAAAATTGTTGCACTCAATATTTAAGTCCAGAAGGCTGCAACATTCTTATGCAGAAAATGAGGTGCTGTTCTTCCAGCTTGCACTGAGCTTCACTGGAGCACTGCAGCAAGCCTGAGACACAGATGTTGGCCAGGGTACATGGTAGTGTGTTAAAGTGACAGGCAACTGGAAGCTCAGGGTCATTTTTGTGGACAGAATGTTGTTCTGGTGTTCTGCAAAGTGGTCACCCAGTCTGTGCTTCGTTTCCCCAGTGGAGAGGGACCACATTATGAGCAGCGAATACAATAGGCAAGAGTGAGCGAAGTGCAGATGAATTGCTGCTTCACCTGGAAAAAAATGTCAAGTGTGACAAAAGTACATGTGTGCATACATATTTTTTAAAAAGTTATTATTCTTTAATTGAAACATAAAATGCTAAAGATATCAAAATACATGGTTGTTTTCACAAAATAACCATTGGGGCAGGAACTGTCCACTCATCAGATTATCCCTCTCTGTCAATGTTGAGATAGTGAGGAGTAAATTGCAAAGACAAAGAGGAAAACAGACTGGGACTTTATAGCCTGGTTGATAAAGGCAGGATGTTGACTTCTGTGGGGTCAAAATAAGTGAATAGTGCTGTTTACTGCTGGAGAACAGACAGAACAACACAGGGGCTTTAGATCACAAAGACAGGTTCCAAACACACATTACGAGTTTATCCTCCTTAACCTCGTGTGTACAATTGTTGCGACTGTAGTGAAACACATTGAATATTCTAAAAAGCATCTTTCATCTACATCACAGAAAAAAACAAATTAAAAAACGTTATAAAATACTAGGTCTGGACCCCTTCACATTCACATTCATTGCAAATGTTTCAGTGATTTCTCAACTCTACATGCCTTTTTCCTCTTCAGAGAATACATATTTGCTAAGACCAACAATCCACTCTCATATCATTTTACTTACTCAGGCCAACTTCACTTCCTGTGCAGTTTCCATAGGGGAGGTACAATGTTTCAAGTATTTTTGATTATAGCATGGAGAAATACATATATTCTTCACAATTGCTCAGCACTGTTAGCAGTACAAAAATATTTATCCATACAGTTGCAATGACTGCTAACCTATAATTTCTATGTTTATTTTTAAACCTTAGCTTCAGTTTGCAATGAAATAAGTTTCATGTCACAAGCCCTGCAGTGGTAGATAGTGCAGGGTGGTTAACGATTGTAGGCTTGAGCCCAGAAAAAATTGGTGGATTGAAATTTTTCACATTTAGGTAAAACACAAACAATACGCTGAAGCAGATTGCTGATACGAACCTCATCTGTGGCCAAAACATTCTTTTTTGTCGGGTGAAGATAGACTTTAAATGAGTACAGGGACTTTGCAATTGTGAACAGAATGTGTACAGTATTGAAAAAACTGACCCCTCTGAGAAGTAAAAAATAAAATAAATGTGCCTTGCAAGAATTAAATGTCGGCTTTGACTTCTGACAACAATGATTTGGGTCACTTGCATGGACACTTCGCTGAATACGAGGTGACAGTTCAACAACACAAATCCTGGACTGGGCCATCTGAGTATTTTGCATTCCTGGCTTGTCATATCCCATTTCTAATTAGCATACTGTTTGCGTGAGAAAGGAAGTGTTCACATGCCTCTGTGTTAAACAAGATTCTAAAGTGTAACGGTCTCATTGAAACAGATCCACGTGTAAAAACAGACTCTTTTCCATTGTGAAATGAGTTCGAAATTTGAGACTGAATGCAACCTCATGCTCTAAATCATAACAGGGCGAATGACAACTTAATCAGAAGGCATTAAATATTTGGCAGGTAGATTGCTTTTGTAAGCTGATGTCTATTTCCTGCCATTTATTAAGTCTAACACTGGCAGTTTCAAAACATATGGAGACTCAAATGAGTGGCCCCAGCCTGTATACTGACATAAAGTTGTATATTTTCTTCTGTGGTCTGGTTAGAATTAATATTCTACAGATCTATTCAGGCCTACTTTCAGGCCTAGAACTGGTGCTTCAACCTGTCAGAAGCCATAGGGCCAAGCAGCCACATTTTATCCCACATTGGATCTCTGCCTTCATCAGCTTGTCTCTGGTGAGCTGTTGATGCCAAAAGAGCTGATGAAAGACAGTTTGGACGGGTGCAAAGGATCAATTTGGACTGAGTTTGTCTGATGTAGTGGCCCTCATCAATTTCCAGATAGTGTGGGAATGCTAATCATAAAATCATAGAATCCCTACAGTGTGGAAGTAGGCCATTTGGCCCATCAAGTCCACATCGACCCTCCAAAGATGGGGTTAGAATGAGAAGAGCACAGCCGGCAGTGACCTGTAACATGTTGTGGAGCTGATGAAGATGGCAAAGCTTAGATAAATTTTCAGAGTGGAATCATGGTTTGGAATTACTGAATAGAAAAAGGATTGTCTGGCAGCAGTCTCGCAGTAAGTCTTGCTGTTTTTTCACCATGCCCAAGTGTTAGCTACTTACTAATAGGAATTGAGAAGAGAACTCTCCAAAAAAAACACTGAAGTGGGAACATTTATGATCATTTATATCAGGAAAAAGAAATCAATTAGTTCAAATAACAGTTATGGAATACGAGTAGGTCAGTGAAGGAATTCACGGTGCCCTGAGATTGTCAGGTGTCTATGTTTTTATTTGCAATGAGATTTTTCTATTTATTGACTTATCAGCCCATTATTTATGTTCCTTCACATTATATTGATTAAGAAAATATGCAGCGATTGTAATGTTTCCTTTGGATAGTAGTTACATACTTTGGAATTGCATAAAATATTCCCAGGAGTGTCTCAATAATGTCAGGAAACCCTGGAAATGTGTCAATGCTTGTCAAACGTTCCCCACACATAATGGTTTATTAGTTCATGGCAAATGAGAACTTGGTGCCACAGCAACAGAGGAACAGACAAAGGTCAAAGTAAAAGAAAATCCTAAGGAAGAACTGACCTATACACTTAGATTTTCAGCTTTATTTTGAATTTTGGGAATTTTTATAATTCAAAGTTAAAATTTAAAATTTAATTTAATTTAATATTAAAATTTAAAAAACACAATTTTAATGATTTCCACTCTCTTCTGAACACTAGGAATGGGTGCAATCAAGCTTCCAATGTCTTATCTGTATTATTATCCTTTGTGAATGTGTCTTGACAGGAAGTGTTAGCAGGCTTTTGGTTATGGAGGCCAGATAGATTTTTGAACAGGAAGGGAATTAAGGGTTATGGTGATTGGGCAGGTAAGTAGAGCTGAGTCCATGAAAAAAATCAGCCATCATGGAGCAGACTTGACAGACCAGAGCGCCTACTCCTGCTCCTATTTCTAATATTCTTTTGCTAATCCTGTGCACATTGGTCCAGGTCTTTTGTTATGCCTCCATGAGCAGAAGACTTCTGCACCGGTATTTAGACCAGCATCCCGATACCTTGGACTCCCTACTTAACTGGTTTCTTCTTACTATCTTTGAAGAAATGCCATACAGTACAGGGCCACTCCTCCTCTGCAAACAAGACCATCTGAGACACCATAGAATGGAGATTGTTGTGATGGCATCCTGCTGCTCCAAATGGCACGGCACCGCACAGGAAGGTGTTGCTTTTGATTCTGGAGACTGTGGCTGAACAAAGATAGAGCATCATTCATCAGGTTCCACCTAGCTTCAGCTGTGTCAAAGTGCATTTAGATGTCACATTTAGAGCTGGCAACACATGACACTACATTTTAAGCCACTATTTAAATTCTGTTAATTAATTCATTATTAATATGTGAACCTTTCTTTTATCCTTTGGAATGAGCATCGTTGCCAAAGTTAGATATTATTGTCTATCTATAGTTACCAATGAGGTGGTGGTGGTAAGACATTTTCTTGAGCAACTACAGTCGGTATAATGAAGGTGCACTCATAAGAGGTGTAGGATTTTGACTCCGCATTACAATGTAATTTAATAGCTACAAGAAGAAAAAAAATAGTTAATTTTTGATTAGGGCAAATCAAAACAAATATTTTACTCTAATCAAAAAGTTGTTCAACAGACATGTTTTTAAAACAAAGTTGGTGGATAATGTGATCCATTTGAAATGCTGCAGGCTAGTGACATTAATGACCTGTCTAAAAGGAACCAGCTTGCTATCTCGGCAAGGTAGATATCCAGGCAATGAAAAGCAGCTGGAAAATTCTATCATGTTTTATTAAATTTTCATACTCCCAAACGATCTGGACTGTGTATAAGGCAAACGTGCATTTCAGTGTAAACATGGTCCATTGGTTGACAGTAGAGCAGGACGATGTGAGCAATTGAAATCTGGATACAATTAACATTTTAAGCCTGCTCCAATGGTATTTAGTGAGCATTCCTGTCAATAATTTTAATCAAAATAATTTCAACTCAGGCTTCTTCCCAGTCAATCTGTTATGGAATGCAATGGCGTCCAAATAAATCATCATTCTGTCTGGACTGAATTTGGGAGCAACATGATTATTAGTAATCTTTAATAACCATTAGACTTTAAGTATCTTTTAACATCATACTTGCATACATCAGTTGTGTTGAGTCCAGTGTACATTGTGTCATAACTTAGGACTTCTATGTCACAAAATCTTTTTTTATTGTTTTTGTTAGAGGCAGCAGTCAATGAAACGAAAAATCCACCAGCAGAAACTGTCAATCTGCTGATCAATGATAAAACAGATTGCGTTGATCAATAATGTTTATGTGCCGCCCTCCTTAGGCATTGGCATAAACTACGTTAAGAGGAAGTCCTACCCCATATCTCAGCAGCATCATCTCTTCCAGTTAGGATCTACTGAACCAATGAGCACAGGAAAATATGTCCTTTTAATGTTAGAGGTGGGTGCAGGAGATTAGAATTGAGATTTAGTTAGATCAAGAAGTACAATGGAGGCTTCATGCTAAATAACTCTTTTTTGATTAAATGCTATTTGATTTTAGTGCAAGTAAAAGGAGACAATAGTAGCTAAACAGATTAGTAGATTATGGTAGATATGAAATTGGGCTCATTGAATGACTGAATATCCACTGGAAGTATGCAATGCTGATTTGACATCAATGGTGAGTTAATACTCCAGTGAATACTCTGATTTAGTCTCACAGAGCTAGACATGTATTAATTAGTGTTAGTTAAAAGGATCATTACCACTTTACATAAGTATCCAATTCTGCCACATCCAGCAGGATACTACCACCACACACATATTCCCCTCCCTTCCCTTGTCAGCCTTCCACAGGGATCATTCCTTCTGGGACTCTGGTCCATCCTCTTCCATTCCCAACACCCCACGGTATCTTCACCTGCAATTGCAGAAGGTGTAACACCTGCCTGTTTACTTCCTCCCTCCTCAACATCCAAGACCCCTGACACACCTTCCAGATTGTTAAGGACCAGGCCAGACCCTCACAACCCATTTCAAGGAAGTAGCCCAGACCCTAACTTTGCTAGTATTTTTAAGCAGATATTTCAGGAGTGATGCAGGTGGTCAAACCACTTAGTTTTAAACATAACAACATTTATTTACAAGATTACCGAATGAACCACAAGCTAAAGAGATCAGAATACAGAATAACTTAACCTATCCAAAAACCCAACAGATTATCCCAACTTAATGATGTTGTTCCAAATACTTGCAACACTCCCCATAAACACCCCTTGGTATAAAAGGTAAAATCAAACGCAACGTCTTATAGGAGAGATGTCAGAGAGAGGGAGGATCAGTCTGGACCTGCTTCTTTGGGTCCAGCAGCTTCACAACACCTGCCTAGTGGAACCAAACCAAACCAAACCAAAGAAAAGCTGAGCTGGGAGAACTGGCCACTCCTCTTTCATTGTACAAATGTTACCAATATCCATCCATTTGTCTGCCTGACTGTCTTTCTCCCCTTTGGGGCTCCATCTCCTCTTATTGAACTCTCTTTTCCCTTCCATCCTTGGCCTTCAGCATATATCCACCTTTCCCTAGCTACAATCAGTTCTGAAGAAGGATCACTCGACCAGAAATATTAACGCTGCTTTCACCCCCGAAATTAGATTACTTACAGTGTGGAAACAGGCCCTTCGGCCCAACAAGTCCACACTGACCCTCCGAAGAGCAACCCACCCAGACCCATTCCCCTACATTAATCCCTTCACCTAACACTACAGGCAATTTAGCATGGCCAATTCACCTAACCTGCACATCTTTGGACTGTGGGAGGAAACCGGAGCACCTGGAGGAAACCCACACAGACTGAGTGGGAATTGAATCCGTATCTCTGGTGCTGTGAGGCAGCAGTGCTAACCACTGTGGTGCCACCGTGCCACCCCTGACGTCAGATGCTGAGTCTCCTCTGCTATTTCTGTTTTTGTATCGCCACTTACAGATTAGCTGAATCATTGGATGCCATTGTCTGTAAGGGGTCTGAAAAGGTGAATGTTTGTGTGTCTGGGTCCTTTCAGGATGGAGCTGGAGATATTTGCAAGTCACCCAGTGTCCCATCTCTGATTACATTTGTAAGGTCACTGAGGATCGGCACTCAATAAGGCTCTACTTTTCTCTTAGAGTCATGGAGAGTTACTTAGCTGAAGCTAGCATCTGGAGTGAACATGTCGCTTGTCTAGGGTTGCTATTGATTGTGTGCATATTGTTTTACAGGTGCTGCATGTCAACAAAGAGGTTGCTTTTCCCTAACTGGGGAAATTAGAATTTGGGGTCACAGTTTCAGGATAAGGGGAGGACTGAGATGAGGAGAAATTACTATACTCAAAGGTTGTGCATCGTTGGAATTCACTACCAAGAAGGCTGTGAATGCTTCATTGGTGAATATCTTTAAAAGCTGAACTGGAATGATTTTCGGCCTTTAATGAAATATGGAAAATGGGGAGAGTCTAGGAGAGTAGAGTTGAAACCCAAGGTCCAGCATAAATTGAAAGACCCGCTAGGCTGAACTTTCTACTCCTGCTATTAACCATCTGCATCTCCTTGGATTATCCTCATTCTTCTCTCCCACTCAGGAACACTAGAGCAATGCTGTTATCACTGGAGATTAGACCAGCTAGTGCTAGATATACATGTCGACAAGCTGGAGGCTGGACGAGCACAGCAAGCTAGGCAGCATTAGAAGGTGAAGAGCAACATGGTGGCTCAGTGGTTAGCACTGTTGCCTCACAGAGTCAGGAACCTGGGTTCAATTCCAGCCTTGGGCGACTGTCTGTGTGGAGTTTGCACATTCGCCCCGTCTGCGTGGGCTTCCTCCGGGTGCTCCGGTTTCCTACCACAATCCAAAAACATGCAGGTTAGGTGAATTGACCATGCTAAATTGCCCATAGTGTTCGGGGATGTGTAGGATAGGTGCATTAATCAGGGGGAAATGCCAAGTAATAGGGTGGGGGAATGGTTCTGGGTGGGTTACTCTTCAGAGGGTCGGTGTGGATTTGTGGGGCCGAAGGGCCTGTTTCCACACTGTAGGGATTCTAAGTCAATGTTTCAAGTGTAACCATTCTTCAGGAATGGGGATAGGGGGAGTTGCAGATAAAGAGGTGGGGAGGAAAGGGTTATGGGTGGGAAAGGGGTGGGGTGGTGATAGGTGAATACAGGTGGTTATGATCTGGTTGGTTGATAGGAGAAATGAACCCTGTTGATAGCTGGAAGGGGGCTTTGGTCAGGGGGATGGAAGGGAGGAGGTGGGGCTAGAAAGTGAATTGGGGGATAGGGAGGGAGGCTATTTGAAACTGGAGAACTCAGTATTGAGTCCTCTGGGCTGTAGGCTGCCCAAGTGGAAGATGAAGTGTTGTTCCTCCAATTTGTGGTCTGATTCATTGCGGCAATGGATGAGGCTGAGGATGGACACATTGGAGGGGGAGTGGGAAAGGGAATCGAAATGGGTGTTGACTGGGATGTCAGGCTTGACCTTACAGGCTCGACTGAGATGCTCAGCGAAACGTACCCTTGGTTTACAGTTGGTCTTAGCGAAACCATATCGGGAACACATATACTTGTGTCAAAGTTGTGATTGTGAGACTAATTTTTTTGTCAAAATGTCGGACGTCGACTTTTACACAACTAATATTTTGGAGAAACATTAATATTGCAGAGTTGTTAAATTAGAGACTGTTTGTGACAACTAACCTGCAAAGGTAAAAGGAGCCAAAGTACATGTGCAGACATGAGGACTTAAACAGTCATCTTCATTGATGCACTGATTTCATTAAGTAAGTTTGCACCATGGGGAGTCTTATTTCAGTGGCAAGTGGTTGGTAAATACAGAGTTTGGAGTTTTCTGCTATACATGAGGTGTATGAAAATAATTTGTTTTTTGACCAAAAAGTCAGGAATCAACATTTACATAAACTTGACCATTATTCAAGTACAGCATACATACCAACAGAAACTGAGATTGACATTGAGAGTCTTTTTGACTCAGTCTCACCTTTACTAACTTAGCCAGCTCAGGAACAGTAAGAATCCAACTTAAAAAGTTGTATCAAATGATAACCTTTAAAAAATGTTCTCATAACTATTTCATTCTGATTTTCTAAGAAAAATATGAAAATGACAACAAACATATAAAAATAGAGTTGCAGGTAGATAGGATAGTGAAGAATATGTTTGGTATGCTTTCCTTTATTGGTCAGAGTATTGAGTACAGGAGTTGGGAGGTCATGTTGTGGCTGTACAGGACATTGGTTTGGCCACTTGTGGAATATTGCATGCAATTCTGGTTTCCTTCCTATCGGAAGAATGTTGTGAAACTTGAAAGGGTTCAGAAAAGATTTACAAGGATGTTGCCAGGGTTGGAAGATTTGAGCTATAGGGAGAGGGTTGAGGTATCTGGTTGGCGTGGACAGGTTGGATTGAAGGGTCTGTTTCCATGCTGTACACCTCTATTACTCTATGACTCTATGAGAGGCTGACTAGACTAGGACTGTTTTCCCTGGACCATTGGAGGCTGAGGGGTGACCTTATAGAGGTTTATAAAATCATGAGGGGCATGGATAGGGTAAATAGACAAGGTCTTTTCCCTGGAGCGGGGGAGTCCAGGGCTAGAGGGCATAGGTTTAGGATGAGAGGGGCAAGATATAAAAGGGACCTAAGGGGCAACTTTTTCACACAGAGGGTGGTACGTGTATGGAATAGGCTGCCAGAGGAAGTGATGCAACATTTAAAAGGCATTTGGATGGGTATATGAATAGGAAGGGTTCAGAGAGATAAGCACTGGGTGCTGGCAGGTGGGACTAAATTGGGTTGGGATATCTGGTCGGCATGGATGAGTTGGACCAAAGGGTCTGTTTCCGTGCTGTACATCTCTATGACTCTATGACTCAATGTTTATTAAGGGTTACAGATTTAAAGTGAAAAGTGAAGCAGTATAAGAGTATTTTAGCGTGCAATACAGATATGAGAAGTTATATATAAAGCTGCAGAGACTTCAACCTACTGGATTAAAGTGGTCACATCTAAGTACTGCAGGTTCACTACATCTTTGATTGCAGTGTTTAAAGTTTACTTGCCTGATTCCCTGAGGTAACTGAAATAAGCACTGTGCCACTCAAACTATCCCAGTTACTGCATGAGTTATGGCTGTAATTATTCTAAATGACTCCCTGTCACACAGAAAGAAGAGTACATGCTCTAGACTTGTCAGCCTCCTTTGTAACATAAACATCTGCAAATGTAACAGAGTAATAAAGACATTACCTAAGTTATGGACCCATTGATAATCTGCTGAGCTCGCCATTGGAGACTGTCTGTCATCTGCCATTTGTAGCTCATTAAGAATCAATAGACGTTATTTAGAGGGAAAACTAGGGAACAGGAATGCCAGCTGGTGAATTGTCACTCTTAGTGGGAGTTGGTAAGTAGTTGTGAATTAGGAAAATGGATATTTTATTTAAAGTGCTAAATGTCTATTTTATTATTAACTTGGACTAGTTCATTAAGTGGCAATAAGGATAACCCCAAAATTAATTTAAAAACCCATGAAGATGACACAGCAGATGATTTGGTGCAATTGTGGAATGTGGAAGCTTTTTGATGCCAGTGTGACTCAGGATGTTTGCACTAAGTGTCTGATTAGAAGAGCTTTGGCTTAAAATTATTGAGCTGAAATCCAAGCTGAAGACACGTCAGGGAGGGGATACATTACATGGACATTTCATTTCAGAAGACTGTCCTGACTGTTAGGATACAGTCTGCTGATTTGCCAAATAGTCAGGAATGAGAGGGCAAGACAGTAAGTGAGGAAAGGGACTCAGATGGAAGGAGAGCGGGATGCACAGCCGTTGCAATTGTTCAGCAGGTGAAAGGTTTCCTCAGCCTGTTTGGATGAAAACAGGAGCTGGGGTGAATGTGCTAATGGACCAGAGCACTCAAATACAGAAACACATTCAAGAAAGGGGAATAAATCGGAAGGGCCAGTTTAGACAGGGAATAAGTTGAAAATCAAGTTATTAAGAGGAGGTAGAATCTGCAAAGGGGTACAGACAGTTAAATGGGGGGTAGAAAGTTGGCAGAAAAATGTGAATTTGTTCCCTTTAGTAGGAAGAACAGGAAAGCAGCATTTTATTTAAATGGAGAGAGATCGCAGAACTCACTGGGGCAAAGGGACGTGGGTGTTCTACTACATGAAACACTAAGCTAGTCCGTAGGTACAGCAAGTAATAAGGAAGGCATATGTCACTTATTGCCAGGGCAATGGAATATAAAAGTGGGGAAAGTTTAGAACATAGAACATAGAACAATACAGCACTGAACAGGCCCTTCGGCCCACGATGTTGTGCCGAACTTCTATCCTAGATTAAGCACCCATCCATGTACCTATCCAAATGCCGCTTAAAGGTCGCCAATGAATCTGACTCTACCACTCCCACGGGCAGCGCATTCCATGCCCCCACCACTCTCTGGGTAAAGAACCCACCCCTGCCATCTCCCCTATACCTTCCACCCTTCACCTTAAATTTATGTCCCCTTGTAACACTCTGTTGTACCCGGGGAAAAAGTTTCTGACTGTCTTTTGATGTATGGTAGTATGGCTAGTCCTTTGAGTTGCCACAGGACTAGCCACACTACCATACATCAAGAGCATTTCCGAACTGACAGCCAGACTACTGCGATCACTAGGACTCATGACAGCACACAAACCAGCAGCCACTCTCAGACAACAACTCACCAGAACGAAGGACCCGATACCCGACATGAGCAAAACTAATGTAGTGTATAAAATCCCATGCAAGGACTGCACAAGACACTACATAGGACAAACAGGAAGACAGCTAATGATCCGTATCCGTGAACACCAACTAGCCACGAAACGACACAACCAGCTATCCTTAGTAGCCACACACTCAGATGACAAGCAACATGAATTCGACTGGGACAACACTACTATTATAGGACAAGCCAAACAGAGAACAGCCAGGGAATTCCTAGAGGCATGGCACTCATTCACAGATTCAATCAATAAGCACATCGACCTGGACCCAATATACCGACCACTGCAACAGACAGCTGGAACTGACAACCGGAAGCGGCAGATTCAAACCACTATAAATGCCGAGGAAACATCACAGAAGCGCTTCACAGGAGGCTCCCAAGCACTGAGGATGTCACCTAGACAGGGGACGAAACGTCTGCAACACAAATTCCCAGCTCGGCGAACAGAACCACAACAACGAGCACCCGAGCTACAAATCTCACAAACTTTGAACACCTGTGAGGAAAGTTTATTTTGGCTGTACAGGCCCATCTGGAATTAGTTGTGAGACTGCATTTGCAACACTGAAGGCGCAGGATGGAAATGTTAGCACGGGAGCAAGATGATTTATTGAAATCGTGAGCAACTGGAAGATTGGTCTCATTCCTACAGACAGAGCCAAAGTGTTCCATGGAGCAGTCGGCATTTGGTCTCACCAATGTAAAACAGAGTGCATTGTGAGCAGCAATTGCAATAGTCCAGATTGAAAGAAGTAAAGTAAAAGGTTACTTCACCTGGAAGGTGTGTTTGGGGCCCTAGACAGTGAGGAATGAGGAAAGGAAAAGGGCAAGTGTTACACCAACTGCGATACCAAGGGAAGGTGACATGGGATAGTGGGGTGGATGGAAAGAAGGGTGCGAGGAAGTGTTTGGAATGATGGATGAGTGGGCCAGGGTGTAATGGACAGAATGGTTCCTGTGGAGGGAATGGGAAGATGTATTTGAGATTGGTATCCTGCTGGAGGTGGCTGAAATGGCAGAGGATGATCCTTTGAATGCAGAATTTGGTCGGGTGGGAAGTGAGGACAAGGGGAATCCTTATTGTTGTCCAGGGAAGGGGGAGAAAGGGTGAGTGCAGAAATGAGTCAAACACAGCTGCAGGCTGCAAATACCACAGTGTGGGTGGGGGGCATTCTTGATAGAAGGGAAAGACCATGTCAGAGGCAGTGCAGTGGAAGGTGGCATGGTCAGAACAGATGCAATGGAGATACTGGAAGAATGGAATGTAGTCCTTGCAGGAAGCAGGGTGTGAGGAAATGCAGCCAGGATAACTGTAGGAGTCTGTGGGTTTGGAGTGGATATTGGTGGACAGCCTCTCCCCAGAACTGGAAACACAGATGTGGAGGAAGGGAAGAGTTAGAGTCAGAAATGGACCATGTGAAGGTGAGGGAAGGATGGAGATTCAGAGCAAAATGGATTATGTTTTCCAATTCCAGAGAAGAGCAGGAATCAGAACTGATGACATCACTAACGTATCAGAGAAGGAGCCTGAGGAGGTCTGGAACAGGAATGTTCCAGGTGAAGCACAAAGAGGCGGACATAACTGAGACCCATGTGACTCATCCTGATCACACCTTGGACTTGAAGAAAGTCAGATGAGTTCAGGACAAGTTGTTCAAAAGGAGAAGGAGCCCAGCTAAGTGAAGGAAGAAATGTTCAGGCCTCTACTCAAGGAACAAATAGTGATCCTTCAGCCCAACCTGACGGGGAATGGCTGTATCAAGGGATTGCACATTCCTGGTGAAGAGGTGGTGACTTGAGCCGGGAAACTGGAGATTGTGGAACTAATGTAAAATATCAGAAGAATTTCTGTGCAAGAAACTTAAGTGGGATCAGACTGAACAGGGAGGGAAATAATGAGATAGGCAGAATCAAGTGCAGTATGGCAGGAATAGACTGAAATAATGGGTCTGCCAGGGCAATCCTGTGGATTTTGGGAAGGAGGTAGAAGCTGGATTGGAAAACAGTGAGATGGGATGTTATGGAGGGGATATCTCCACAGGAGATACAGCACGGTGGCACAGTGGTTAGCACTGCTGCCTCACAGTGCCAGAGACCCGGGTTCAATTCCCGCCTCAGGCGACTGACTGTGTGGAGTTTGCACGTTCTCCCCGTGTCTGCTTGGGTTTCCTCCAGGTGCTCCGGTTTCCTCCCACAGTCCAAAGATGTGCAGGTCAGGTGAATTAGCCATGCTAAATTGCCCGTAGTGTTAGGTAAGTGGTAAATGTAGGGGTATGGGTGGGTTGCGCTTCGGCGGGGCGGTGTGGACTTGTTGGGCCAAAGGGCCTGTTTCCACACTGTAAGTAATCTAATCTAATCTAAAAAAAGGAGATGAGGTCAGTGACAGTATTGGAAATAATAGCTTAATGTTCAATAGTTGGGTCATAATCCAGAGGAAGATGGGAGGAACTGTCCAAAGTTTGCACTCAGCCTCTGCAAGATAGATGCCAGACAACCACAGTATCATTCATGTCAGCAGATTTGATAACAAAGTCAGGGTCAGACCTGAGAGAATGGAGTGCAGCTTTTTTAGAGGGAGTCACATTAGAGTGGGTGAGGGGAGCAGTGAAATTAAGATGGCCACTGTCACGTTGACAATTCTCAATGAAAAGATCACAGACTATGAAAAGACCAGAGGGAGGGTGGAAGGAGAATTTTGAAGATGGATGAAAGAGTCTGAGATGATTCCTGAGCATAGAAATGGGCAGGGAGTTGAAGGTGATGGAAGAAGAGTTTGTTTTAGAAGAATTGCTTCAGTTACAGTTTGTAGAAGTTTCACTCAACTCATTTCTGGGATGAAAGGGTAATCTTATGAAGAAAGATTTATAAGGTTGAGCCTTTACTCATTGGAGTTTAGAAGAATGAAAGCTGATCTTATTGAAAGGTTGAGAGGACTGGATGGGGATGACAATAGGAGAGTGTTTTCTCTTGTGGAAGGGACTAACACTGGAGGACTGTCCCCTTTTTGAGCCAGAGCTGAGGAGAGTTATATTTTCTCAGGGAGTCATTAGTAAATGGAAATCTCTTCCCCAAAAGTAGAAGAGGCTGACCTTTAATTTTTCTCAAGGCTGAGTTCAATAGATTCTTGGTAGACAAGTGAATCGAGAGATATCAGGGCAGGCAGGAAGGAAAGTGGAGCTGAGACCACAAACAGATCAGCCATGATCTTATTAAATGGTGGCCCAGACTTGAAGGGCTAAATGACCTACTCCTATTTTTCTATGCCACTGAGGTAATACGTTAGAGGCCCACATTAATGCTCAGGGGTCACAGGTTCAAATTCTATCATGGCAGTTAGTGGATTATAAATACAATAAATAAATCTGGAACATGAAGGTCATATTAGTAATGAATGATCATCAATTGTTGCAAAAATCCATCTGGTCCACTGATGCTCTTTAAGAAAAGGAAATCTGCCAGCCTTACCTAGTCTGGCCTACTTGTGACTCTAAACCCACAGCCATACAACTGACTGTTAAATACCCTGTGTTGAAGTGGAGTCAAGGATGGACAATTGCTGGCCTTGCCAGTTAAAGCAGAAAGGAAACAATCCTTCATATGAACGTTTAGGCAGTGAATAGTGGCAAGCTACTTAACCATTGGAGTCTTCACAATAAAACCTGATCCGGATATTGCTGCTGGGTAATTGAAGTCAGCAGTTATAGTCCTATTCATCATAGCAATTCTCAGGTCCATGGAGAGGGAGAGAAAGCAGGAACACTGGAGCACTTCCTGTGACCCTTGTTGGCAAGTCAACCTGAGTAGCCATCAAGACAGGCTCAGCCTCACTTGTTACAGCTGCCATAATTGAAGAGCTGGTTGACATCAATTGACTCACAGATGAAGAACAGCAATTCAGACGAGACCTTCAGAGAGCTCTGGGTATCTGTGGATCACAGTAACAGCTAGTGACCCCAGGAGAGACACAGAGAGAAATCTGGCTGGACATCATTCACCACATTATTGTCACGTGTCCACCAGTGCCACTCAGTTTCTTACAGGTTCAGTGAAGGTTCAATTACATGTCAGGACATAACAACAAACATCTGCTTCAGTTAAAGCTGCATAATATTAAACATGGAATGCCACCATTAAAACATATGCCTGATATTGACTCCAAAATTTTGACTCCAAGAAATGCACTGACTTTCAAAAGCAGTTAATTATAAATAAAGCTTTTGAGAGATATGGTTGGTTATAGGCACACCATAAATAAATTACAATAAATAAAAATGTGCATTTTGGGAAAGCAAATCAGACAGGGCTTAATGGTAAGGTCCCAGGGGATGTTGCTGAACAAAGAGATGTTGGAGTGCAGGTTCATAGCTCCTTGAAAGTAGAGTCGCAGGTAGATAAGCTAGTGAAGGCGTTTGGTATGCTTATCTTTATTGGTCAGAGCATGGAGTATAGGAGTTGGGAGGTCATGTTACGGCTGTGCAGGATGTTGGTTAGGCCACTTTTGGAATATGTGTGCAATTCTGAACTCCTTCCTATCAGAAGGGCATTCTGAAACTTGAAAGGGTTCAGAAAAGATTTACAAGGATGTTGCCAGGGTTGGAGGATTTGAGCTACAGGGAGAGGCTGAACAGGCTGGGGCTGTTTTCCCTGGAGCGTCAGAGGCTAAGGGGTGACCTTAGAGAGGTTTATAAAATCATGAGGGGCATGGATAGGGTAAATAGACAAAGTCTTTTCCCTGGGGTGGGGGAGTCCAGAACTAGAATGTGTTGGTTTCGGGTGAGAGGGGAAAGATATAAAAAGGACCTAAGGGGCAACCTTTTTATGCAGACAATGGTGCGTGTATGGAATGAACTGCCAGAGCAAGTGGTGGAGGCTGGTACAATTGCAACATTTAAAAGTCATCTGGATGGGTATATGAATGGGAAGGGTTTAGAGGGATATGGGCCAAGTGCTGGCAAATGGGACTAGAGTAGTTTGGGATACCTGGTCGGCATGGACAAGTTGGACCAAAGAGTCTGTTTCCGTGCTGTACATCTCTATGACTATACAACCAACAAGACAATGACAATATTTGCCACTAGAGGGGGTGAACCCACCGTCTCAGATTCAGAATGGTAGAGGTATTCTTAATTTTGACTCATTCGCTTCTTCAAAGTTACATGCAGATTCCAAAGAAATCAATAGGATTTTCAAAAGGCATTATTTACAGTTTCCAGCTGATAACTGTGATGCTGTCCGCTTTTTAAATTTCTCTTGTTTGCAAGCACTAGCGGAAGTTATGTCAGCTGTGCCTCAGCTCCAGTGTTCAAAATAACTGCACTCCTGTTATTTTGGTCATCTCTTCTGGAGGCAATAACTCATGTTGGAGTATAGTTAAGTGACTTTCAGCAGCCTTCTCCTTTCCATAGCGTAAGGCTATGATTTATACATGAGATTAGATAATGAGTGTTGGCATGATATTTTATCAATGGGGCATTACAGCCAAACATGACTCTCTTTACCCAACACACACACACTCAATTTTCATTCATAGTTTAATTGGATGCCTCACATTTTCCCCAAAAGCCTGCAAGCACGAACTTGATATTTTTGCCCAGACTTGTGATACTTGCAGCTGAATTTCGACGTGCAAATGTAGTTTTACAGAAAGCATTAGCATTGTTCAGCTAGTTATACTGATGGGATGGTTTGCTTTAGGTCCTAGCACACCCTATTCATAAGTTTTTCTTCAAATAATCTTGGAAAATAAAAGGACAAGTGTAAGAGCTTTATTGAAGCAAGTTTTTTTATTCACTTTATTGCCATCTCTAGTATTCTTGAGAAGATGGTAGTGAGCTGCCTTCTTGAAATACTGCAGTCTATGTGCTATAGCAGTCTATATGCTGTAGCTTCGCAACCATAGAATGTCTAATGATAAACATAGGGAGAGAATGTTTTACCATGTAAAAAGTTCTGATTTATTTCTGCAAGCCTTGGTCAACTGTGTGCCACCCTCTAACATTCTCCCCGTGTCTGTGTGGGTTTCCTCCGGGTGCTCCGGTTTCCTCCCACAATCCAAAGATGTGCAGGTCAGGTGAATTGGCCATTCTAAATTGCCCGTAGTGTTAGGTAAGGGGTAGAAGTATGGGTATGGGTGGGTTGCGCTTCGGCGGGGTGGTGTGGACTTGTTGGGCCGAAGGGCCTGTTTCCACGCTGTAATGTAATGTAATCTAATCTAATGATTTATGTGAAGTGTATACTTAAATTAATAAGTATATACTTCATTACCATCTCCACCATTGTACTCAGTATAAAAAAGCATACAAAACAACATAAAACTGTTCCAGCATTTGCCCTGCAAATAGGATTTTGAAGGTTTCTGTAGATCTCCCATTATGTTGCTTACAGTGACCAAGCATCAGGTACTTGGGAATGGGTGGGGAGACACCTCCTCTCTATTGATTGAGATTGGAAAGAGGTTTGTGGAGAGGTCAGTGAAGAGCTGCCGAGAGGTACTGAAAGTTTCTCTTTTGGCTCCTTCTTTGTAAGTTTCATCAATTAATTATGCTTTCCTTAGTCAGATAGGGCTAGACCCCTACAGGTGGGAATGCAATGGGAGGACCTATCGAGAGCAGTTCCATCGTGAACGTACAAACTCCCTGGTGGATTTAGTGGAGTGCTGACCATAGCCCAAATGAAGTACCTCAGTGAGCACACTGGAAGTCCCGCCAACACTTGAATTTAACAGGGAAGGACAGGCCTGTGCACAGTGTACAGTCTAACAGGGTTGACCATGTGAGTTGCTGGCAAGTGAAAGGCTGCCTCATTTTAAGCTTGAGGCAACAAGCTCGGACTATAGTTATGCCTAATTTTCAGGCATGGGGTAACAGCAGAAACATTTTTGATGGCAGCAAAACGTAGAGTCTTATTCTATGATACTCCACAGGCAACTGATGTCAAATTCAGACAAATGCAAAAATCTGACAAAGGAGATGCATGTCCTTATATGTGTGGTCAAAATATAATCCTGCAAACCAAATGGTGTAAAGAAGCAGGAACAAAAACAAGCCTTGACAACTGCGGAAGATTTATCAGTGAATGGTTCTACTAAAGTCCATTGGAAGACAAATCCTACAGAAACTCCTCAGAGGCAAAAACAGAGTAAAAACTCATGGTGTGCAGGATAATATATTGACATGGATAGAAGTTGACAGGAAACAGACAATAGTTGAATGTGATGCTGGAAAAGTACAGCAGAATAAGCCCTTCATCACGAAACGTCGATTCTCCTGCTCCTCGGATGCTGCCTGACCTGTTGTGCTTTTCCAGCGCCACCTCTCAAGTCTTGATTTCCAGCATCTGTAGTCCTCACTTTCTCCTGGGGAACAGATAACAAGAAACAATTATTTTTTTTCTGATTAGCAAGATGTAGTGAGTGGGGTGCCACATGGATTGGTGCTGCAGCCTCAAATTATTACAATTTATGTCAATAACTTGGTTGAAAGGACTGGAGTAATGGTTACCAAATTTGCAAATGACACAAAGGTACTTTGGAAAGTCAGTTGTGAAGATGACCTAAGGAAGCTACAAAAAAATACAGATACATTAAGTGAGTTGTCAAAGATCTGAAAAATGTTGTTAATTATGGAAAAATATGAAAAGAGCAAAGTATCTGAATGGTGAGAGATTACAGAGTTGAGATGGAACTGGATCTGTTTATACTAGTGCATGAATCACACAGGGTTAGAATGTAGGTGCAGCAGCTAATTAGGAAAGGTTAAAGGTAAGAAATGCTAACATTTATTAAGAGGGGAAGTAAATACAAAAGGAGAGAGATTATGCTTCAGGACACTGATGAGACTGCATCCAAAGTACTGTGTACTGTATTAGTGACCTTATTTGATGAATGATGTCAATTCATTGAAGCATTTACCTGTACTAGATTATTCTCCACAATGTGTGGGTTGTCTTCGGAGGAATGGTTGAACAGGTTAGGGCTTTATCTGTTGGAGTTTGGAAGAGCAAGAGGTGATTTTATGAAAACAAAGAATCTTGGGAGGTTTTGACATGGTAAATATAGATGGAATGTTTTATGAGAGAATTTAAAACTTGAGGTCACTGTTGAAAAATCAAGGGTCACCAATTTAAAACAGGGACAAGGCAAAAATGTTTCTCTCAGAAGGTTATAGAAACCCTCTTCCTGAAAAGGTGGTAAAAAAATTAAAACAGTTTTAAAACAAGGGTAACTAGATTCTTGTTAAACAAGGGTGTAAGTGAAAGATGAGTAGGGAAACTAACTTTTCACGATTGACTTAATTTAGTTAAAATCACAAAGTGTACAGATTGATTAATCTGATATTTTAGTATCCTACTTAACAGTCACCAATGCAAATCTTGGTAACTTAACATCATGTGACTGCTTAACTTCACTTGACAAAGAAATGCATCATGGGATTGCAAACAAAGTGAAGACAATACACTGATGTTTTAGTGTTACAGCTACAAAGCCAAGAGGCCTTGTCTAGGTCATTCTTACTTCATCACTGTAAGAACATGTGATCTTTAAAGGCAGAGTTGATATATGCCTGAATTGTCAGCCCTGATCAGGAAATCATAGTCACAGTTGTGCTGCCAGACTGGTGTGCTTCAATTTGTTTAGAAATGAAACAATTGCCTAAAAGTAAATATTGAATTAGAGTTTACTTTGTAAAGTTTGTAATTGCACAATCCTTTAGCTTTCCGTTACTTAAGATTACCTACAGAAAACTATTTCACTACCTCACTCATGTTCATTACCCTGTACAACAACTGCTTTTAAACTGCATAGTTTTGGAATTATAAGCAACTTATTTTATATCTATTGCCTGAAAGAAAAAGATGGTATAAACACTTTCCAAGCATTCAAACACAGCAGAAATGAAAACAGAGAGTCCAAATAACAACAAATAATCAATGATCAAGAAGTGTATAATTTAATGAGAACTTTGCAATTAAGTGAACTTGAGAAATGATCTCATGAATATCAATCTCTGGGTCCTGCTTCCCTTTTCCCCAACAAGAGGTCATGAACATTGCCAAATATCTTAACTTAATTGAAAGTTATATAGAGCCAATAGTAAAGAAGAAGGCATCCCCATGGATAAGGGGCAACTTAAGGAACCAGTCAGGATATTAGCAGGGGTGACATCAGTCAACGTCCATTACCTTAAGAGTCAATTAGAGATTAATCATGTATTTCACAAACCAATTTGCACTCTGTCTCACCTAACCTAGACCAATCAGAATGTAATGATGTAACAGATCATGCTGTGGGTTGCGGTTTAGAAAAAATTATTAGGAAGAAGTTTTTGATGACCAGTGCATAAAAGAGGTTTGCAAGTGAAGTTACTATGCTGCCTATAATGGAACTGAAAGACCCACAATGCATTGGAGACAGAGCGTGAGCAGAGACTGACTGACTGAGTGAACTTGTGCCTTGAGTTGAACCATAAAGCAAGTTGCCACCCTGCTTGAATAGGTATTATTCACAACTTGTGAATTTTCTAGTTACTGAACTAGACAGACTCCTGTTGCCTTATTGGCCAAAGTTTCAGCTAACAGTGTTCCAGTCCCTAAAACACCAATTGACAATTACCTTTTTATTTCATGACACTGAAGAAATTTTGGATCCAATTTAATCATCATTTACAAATGAGCTTTGAATTTTTTGAGCAGACTGCCACTTCAGCACCTGTAGAAACCTTAAGTTTCATGTGGACTAAATGTACTTCTTGTTTGAATATAAATGCAAATATATGATATACAAATGTCTCTCATAGGGGCTCATAGGCACATGCACTTCAGTTCACTTCAATAAAGATCTCATGTTGGATATACTGTTGCGTCCCACACTTGAACTATGGTGTCAGAAAGAAACAAAGTGAGTATAAGAAAGCACAGCTACTGTCAGTTGTTTAAAGGTAAAATCCGTGGAAATATACAAACCAGTCAAATCTCAAATATGGTATAAGCAATCCGGTAACCATTACTCAATGAGTTATAAGCACTGCAATTGTTGTAACAGCAATAATACAAGATAGAAACAATACTGGCTAATGATAAAAGCCCTTGCAAAATTTGATATCTTAAACAGAAAGTGCTGACATTTCACGTGTAATAATTCAAATAAGAATGGGTTTAGCAGTGTAGAGTTTATGTTCGCCAAAGTGTAAATACAACATTGATGTAGGGTTGTAACATAAACTCTGTGTGGAATTTTAAGAACAAACCAACTGAAGTATTGGCATGACAATGTTGTAATATTCCTTTCCCTGAATGCTACATGAAACTAGTGCATACATGGATGGCAACTCCACGGAATATGGTCCCTTGAAAATTCACCAAAACATGTCAAACCTTCATTGTACTTTCACACACAACACATTACAGAACACCAAAAAAACAGATACCAGGGAACACACCTGAATCTAAAGGCAGAATGTTCCCAAATTTCTTTAGCATGGGAATGAGCATGTTAGTTGGTGACTGACATGTCACCTCATTGACCTGTATGTTCAACATGATGTCTTTATTGAAATGATCCTAAGATATCTGCCTACAGTGCATGTCCCAACAAGCCCCAATGAAAGACATAGAAAATTATCCATTGCCCACTAATCAGCTGTAAGAACGGTCACATTTGAATTTATTGGTGAATCGTAGACCTTCATATTGGCAACCCAGATCCTGATAGACCAATCATAAACCAGCAGCTTTTGGTGCTAGGCTCTGCCAGTCCAGGTCTAATCTTCGATGGATCCAGCAGTGACAAGGTAAGCAATTTTTATCCTTATTTATTGGTACAACTCTCAAGTATTTTTGAAAAAAAGTACACAATTTGTTGAAACTTTTCAACTTGTACACATCAAGACATTTTAACAAGAATATCAAAATAAAAAGAAAATGAGATTTATATTGCTGATTAGTCAAAAAGAGGATTGTGATTGGTACAGGCATTCCCATGGAAAATACACTAGTTTTGACATTGACAGTAAACTGGCAAGCTTCTTGCTTAAATTTTAAACCATGCAAGTTGATTGATTCTGCTTAGTCAAGGTATTGCTCTTAGGAATGAACTAGAATGTCACCTACTTTGTTGAGTTCAAAAGTCATAGCATATTTGCAGGTTCCCTCTCTCTGCAAAAAATAAAACAGGACCTCAGTGTATTAAAACATTAGCTTCTGTACACGCAAATGCAATGCACTACAAACCCAACTGAGCACAATCCTAAAATGGACCACCTGGGCATGCAAGACTTAAAATACACAACATTTTGTCCAGCATTAGATATGATTCAGCAATTGGACAGCATTTGGTAAATAATTCTGAGTGTGCAAAAAACTGAAAGCTGAGCACAAAAAGCTTCAGCAGAATTTTTTTCTAACAATACTCAAATATTTATTGTGTTCTTGAATAGTGGGAGTCAGAGAGTTGTGCAGCAGAGGAATGGACCCTTTGGTCATCCATGCTGACAAGGTTCCCAAACTAAACTAGTCCCATTTGCTAGCGTTTGGCCCATATTCATTTAAACCTTTCATATCCATGTATTTGTCCAAATATCTTTTAAACGTTATAACTATACCTGCAACCACCAATTCCTCTGGCAATTCATTTCACATACAAAACACACCCGGTCCTTTTTAAAATCTTTCTCCTCTCAACATTAAAATCATTCCCTCTAGATTTGAACTCCCCAACCCTCAGAAAATGACCTTTCCTATTCACCTTATTTATGCACCTCATGATTTTATAAACCTCTATAAGGTTACACCCTTCAACCTCTTACAATGTAGTGAAAAATGTCCCAGCCTATCCAACCTGTCCTATAATTCAAATCTTCTTTACCGGAATCAAACACTAAGGCCTAACCAGTATTTCATAAAGATTTTTGCATAACTTCCTTGTCTTTGTACTCTCTGAAAATGACAGAGGGAGGGGTAGAAAAAGCATGACAAGGACTTGCTACCATGTTTGTAATGTTTAATGAAAATACACAGTAAATGAGCTTGAGTACAGTTCTCTGTATCTAGCAGGCCATTACTATTGCTAGAAGTTCTAACTGTACTGTAGATATCAATGAATAAGTCAATCTTTGAAACTTCAAACTCCCTGCAGAAATAGGGTTCAATTATATTTCAAAGATTTGAAAACATGGATGGGAGTGGTCTACACCTATATTTGCCATGTCTGCCATCGGTGGATGTGTCTTAAGTTCCCACACATTTTGCAGCACAGCTCATAACAAGTGACAAGTTATAAGGTGCAGATAAATAAAGCATCAATTTGTGGGGTTCAAAAAATTGAGACTGACTACTAATGCAAGTATAGGGTGAGAATACACAAAACAAACCATGATTTTTGGAATGGAAAAAGAAAATGAGGTCATCTTATATCTTATATTGTGATTTATGGTATTGCTGACACATTTTTGGCAAAACACAGTGTATGAAAGATCCCATCTCAAACACATTATCATTACACAATCATTAATGACTGTACATCTACTGTATAGACGAAACAGAAATAACAATACATCTCATTCATCTGCTTTTAGAAAATTACTTTGAGAAGAGTACATGTTGGTTGTTTGCCACTAGATGCTGTCATCTCAGTTTACAGCCAGTTGGAGTCCCATTACAATAATGAACATAATGGATAATGGAAGATCCATATAAAGATAAAGCAGAGGCATACCTTGCCCTGACAGCTGTCAGGCTTTTGAAGCGCTTCAATGCAGCTTCATTTCAGACCTTTTCAATCCCTTGTTTATCCAGAACAAAGAGAAAAGAATCTCTCTCTCTCTACTTTATATCAGTCTGAACAGGGAACTAAAGTTCTGATACACACATAAGCAATAATGTCCACAGCTGTCCCATTTACTTGGCTTAGTGCTTTTGGTCTGAGACGATTCCAGTTTTAATTTAGTTCTAAGTGGACTTATGAGATGTTTTCATTTATTCATTGGACGTGGGTGTCACTGAATTGGCCACCATTTATTGCCCATCCCTAATTACCCCAGACTGACTCCAGACACCAGTAAGAGGGGAGAAATGTAGGCCAGACAGGTTAAGGATGGTAGATTTAATTCCCTAAAGGGCATCAGTGAACCTAATGGGAATTTAACAGATCAACTGATAGTCAACATCAGCCACATGGTTGCGTTAGGTTAGCTTTCTATTTCAGACTTTCTTTGCTAAGAATTCAAATTTTACCATCTGTCATTAGTGAGGTTTGAACTCTTGACCCCAGAATGTGAATCTGGGGTTTTGGATCACTAACAATATTTCCTCTAAGCTGCATGGTTGTTAGGAGGTTCTGCACATCCTGTTTGGTGCACTTTAGGACCATAAGATATAGTAGCAGAAATAGGACATTTGGCCCATCATATCTGCTCCATTATTCAATCATGGGTCATATGTTTGTCAGCCCCATTCTCTTACCTTTAGATTAGATTCCCTACAGTGTGGAAACAGGCCTGTTGGCCCAACAAGTCCACACCAACCCTCCGAAGAGTAACCACCCACACTTATTTTCCCCTGACTAATGTACCTAACACTATGAGCAACTTAGCGTGGCCAATTCACCTGACCTGCACATCTTTGGACTGTGGGAGGAAACTGGAGGACCCAGAGAAAACCCAAGCAGACATAGGGAGAATGTGCAAACTCCACACAGACGGTCCGTCTGAGGCTGGAATCGAACCCAGGTTTCTAGCACTGTGAGGCAACAGTGCTAACCACCGATCCACCATGCCGCCTCTGCCTTTGGCCTGTAACACTTGATCACCTTACTACTCAAGAATCTATCTCTGTTTAAAGACACTCGATTACGTGGCCCCTACAGCCTTCTCCAGCCATAAGTTCTACAGATGCATCACGCCTGGATAAAGAAATTGCTCATCTCAGTTCTAAAAGGTTTTCATGCACTCTGAGGCTTTGTCCTTGTCTCTCTGAAAACATCTTCTCCAGACCTCTCAGTATTCTCTAAGTTTCAATGACATCCATGCTACTACCTTGCCCCTAACACTTATTTAGTAGCCTCCTATGCAGTCAAAGGTCTTCTGGAAATCTAAATAGATCAAATCCACTGGCTTCCCTTTGTCCAACTTACTCCTTACCTCCTCAAAAGAATTCCAAGATTTGTCAGATGTGACCTCCCCTGATGAAGCCATGCTGACTCTGCTCTATCTGAGAGGAGAAAGTGAGGACTGCAGATGCTGGAGATCAGAGCTGAAAATGTGTTGCTGGAAAAGCGCAGCAGGTCAGGCAGCATCCAAGGAACAGGAGAATCGACATTTCGGGCATAAGCCCTTCTTCAGGATTCCTGAAGAAGGGCTTATGCCCGAAACGTCGATTCTCCTGTTCCTTGGATGCTGCCTGACCTGCTGCGCTTTTCCAGCAACACATTTTCAGCTCTGCTCTATCTTACCAAGCCATTACTATTCTCCTTATCCACTCATGACTGTGTGGCCAAATTCAGCTCTAACTCCAGCTACAAATTTGCCGATGACACCACCATAATGGGTCAGATCTGAAACAACAGTAAGACATTGTGTAAGAAAGACATAGACAGCTTAGTGGTATGGTGTAAAGACAATAATCTCTCCCTCAATGTCAGCCAAACAAAGGAGCTGGTCATTGACTTCAGGAAGTAGAGTGGAGGACACACCCCTGTCTGTATCAATGGCGCTGAGATGGAGGTGGTCGAGAGCATCACGTTCCTAGCAGTAGATGTCACCAATCTATCCCTGACCATCCACGTCAATGCTATAGTCAAGAAAGCTACTCCTTCCTCAAAAGGCTAAGAAAATTTGGCAAATCCACAAAGACTCTGACCATTTTTTATAGACGCACCATAGAAAGCATTTTTATCCAGATGCACCACAGCTCTGCCCAAGGCACAAGAAATTACAGAGTTGTGTATGTAGTCCAGTCTATCATGCAAACCAGCCTTCCTTGCAATGAGTCCATCTACACTACCCACCATCTACACTTCCCACCCTGTTTATACGCCATTCCACCCTCTTCCAAGAAGATACAAAAGTTTGAAAACACATACCAACAGATTTAAGAACAGCTTCCCCACTGTTATCAGACTATGAATCGACCTTTCATATATTAGAGTTGACCTTTCTCTGCACTTTCACTGTAGTTGTAACATTATAATCTGCATTCTGTTCTATTAGCCTGACGTACTTTTGCAAGATATGATTTGTCTGGATAGCATGCCATACAATACAATATTTTTCACTGCATGTGACAATAATAAATCAAATCAAATCAAGCATTTCCAAGTCTCTGCAATCTCATTGCTAATAATGGACTATAAAATCATAACAATGATCTAGTTTACACTAACTGGCCTATACTTTCCTGTCTTCTGCCTCCCTCCCTTCTTAAACAGGGGTGATATTAGCCATTTTCCATTCCTGTGGGATTCTCCATAACTTGAGTGATCCCTGCAAGACCATTCAATGCCTCCACAATCTCCTCAGCTATCTCCTTCAGAGCCCTGGAGTGTAGTGCATCAGATCCAGGTGATTTATCCACCTTCAGACATTTCAGCTTTCCCAGTACCTTCTCCTTTGTGGTGGCCACTACACTCATCTCTGCCCCCGACTCTCCTGAAGTTCCGATATACTATTGGTGTCTTCCACCATGAAGATGGAGGCAAAGTACTTATTTGGTTCTTCCATCATTTCTTTCTCCCCATCACTACTTCTACAGCCTCAATTTCCAGAGGTCCAATTTCCACTCAACTCCCTTTTCACTGTTATATATCTAATAACAAACTTTTGTCATCTTCTTTTGCTACTAACTAGGTTACCATTATATTTCATCTTCTCTCCCACACTGCTTTTTTAGGTATCCTCTGTTGGTTTTAAAAGCTTTTCAATCCTCTGGCTTCCCATTAATCATCACCACATTGCATACTTTTCCTTTTGCCTTTATGCCGTCCCTGACAGACCTTGTCAGCTATGGCTGTCTTGTCCTCCCCTGAGAATGTTTCTTCTTCCTTGGGATGAATTTCTGCTGTGCCTCCTGAATTACCCCCAGAGGTTCCTGTCATTGCTGTTCCACTGGGTTCCCTGCTAGGCTCCCCTTCCAATCATTTCTGGCTAGCTCCTCCATCATGTCGTCGTAGTTGCCTTTACTCAATTGTAATAGCATTACATCTGATTCAAGCACTTCCCTCTCAAACTGCAGGGTGAATTCTATTGTGTTATGGTCACTGCCTCCTCGGGGTACCTTTATCTTAAGATTGCTAATCAAATCTGCCTCATTACACATCATTAAATCCAGAATTGCCTCTTCCACAGTAGCTGTACCATAAGCTGCTCCAAAATAATTCTTGTAGACATTCTACAAATTCCTTTTTTTAAGATCCGTTACCAACCTGATCTTCCCAGTCCACCTGCATAATGAAGTCCCCCATGATTATTGTAATAGTTCCTTTCTTACACGCCTTTTCTATCTCCTGCTTTATTTTCTTCCCCACATCCTGATTACTGCCAGGAGGCCTGTACAGGTACACAACTCCCATCAGGGTCTATTTTCCTTTGTGGTTCTTCAACTCTTCCCACACAGATTCTACGTTTCCATCTCTATCTCACTTCTTGCTGTAGATTTGATTCATGTTTTACTAACAAGGCAACCCTGTCCCCTCTGCCCATTTGCCTGTCCTTTCAAAAGGACTTGTACACTCGGACATTTAGTTCCCAGTCCTGATCCCCTTGCAGCCACATCACTGTGATACCCACAATATTGTGATACCTGCCAATTTCAATCTGTGCTACATTTACCTTGTTTTGTATACTACGTGCATTTAAGTACGACACCTTTAGTCCTATATTGACTGTCCCCTTCTTTTGATCTGTTGTGCTGAAGTTAGATTCCTGAGCCTTTTCAAAGTCTCTGCCATATTACTCTTTGTGGAAAGTTTATTACCCTCCCCTGATCACTCAACCCCATCCCCACCCTCACACACCCCACCCTCCAACCCCACCATCCATTGTTTCACTAGTTTAAGTGAGGCAGACTTGATTAGGGAGCTTACAGTGAAAGAACCCCTAGGGGACAGTGACCATAACATAATAGGATTCACCAGCAGTTTGAGAGAGAGAAGCTTGAATTAGATGTTATGGTATTACAATTTATACTTTCTGCTCAGAACCTGATCCCAGAGCAGTTCCGACACATTAGGTTCAGTTTCTGGAAGCTTGCATCCCACACTGACCTCAGAGCTCAAAACAGCAGAAAAAATATATAAGCAGGATTACTGTCCTCTGCCATTTCACTATTACTGTTACACTACCACCTGACCACCAACACACCTAACATAACGCCCATCCATTTTATTGAGATTCTTGTCAGTAAAGGCCAAAATTTGAAGCAGTTCACAACAGCAAAAACCTCACAAAGAACCGGCACAGTGATTTGCTGGTACGTATGGAATAGGAGTCAAGAAAATTCACAGGAGATCTGGATTGCATCATCAATTAGTGATGACTTTCCTGATCAGGCTGCACAGGACTACGATTGCCAAACAGGTATTTATAGTAACTTGCCAGTCAGGAAGGAACTGACACTGAACTGCTGTAAATCCCCAGCAAGTTCAGGAACGTGAACGGAACATTCCCCTCTGAGCTGCATGTGACTCTGGTTTGCACAATGTTCGTACTAAGTGGGTGGTAGAGTTTCCAATTTCCTGTTGTATTTGCAGAAGGATCAATAGAAACCCCAAAAGGCATGAAATGTTTCTCCCCTTTTCTTTGGGGACTGGGTGGGGGCTGGGTCAGCCAATCCTTTGCTCAATTGGATAGAAAATTGGGGACATCTCACAGACGTTTGAAACATGAGACTGTGCAGGCCAAGGCCAAGCAATTGAAGGTCTTTAAGACTGAAATAGATAGGTTCTTACTCGGTAAGGGGATAGAGGATTTCAGGGAGAAGGCAGGAGAAGAGGGTTAAGAAACATATCAGCCATGATGGAATGGCAGAACAAACTCAATGGACCGAATGGCTAATTCTACTCATTTATCTTATGGTTTTATGGTTTTATGATTTTATGATGTCTCTGAGATGGGATTCTAGATGTTCCCACTGAGATCATGGAGATCAGCATGAAGGCGGCCAAGTCTAACTATCAACTTCAGTCCTTTCTTTAAAATCCACTTTTTAGAATTGCTTTGCTTTCCTATTTGTGCCTATGAATCTGAGGAAGTGAAGGCATTAGGCCTACCACCAGCTTGTGCAGAGCCACTGTCTAAGTAACAGAACAGCAACCATCCTCTGCTTCCTAATGCATTTTTCAAGGTACATTCTGGTAGTCTCAGGAAAATGGAAAGGATCAGAATTTTCTTCTTGGCCTTTGTACCAGGGGCAAACTGACCCCGGGAAAATCATCTCCAACCAAGGCAAGTACTCTAACAAATTCCTGACTGGTGCCTTGTAGACAATGATTGAACTTTGAGAGTCAGAACATGAGTTACACCATAGTATTTATGTTGTTGATACAGTCAAATTCTTAGTTAATGATATCCCAGAGGGTATTGATGAATGGAGATTCAATGGTGGCAATGTGGTTGAATATCCTGGGGACTTGGTTAGATTCTTTCTTGTTGGAGATGGACATCACTTGGTATTTCTGTGGCAGGAACGGAGAGAATGTGACCCCATAATCCTTTTCTGTAGAATTAAAAATAATAAATATAAAAGTTAAACAGGAAATCATAAGCATTAGTAAACAATTAGTAAACATAAAAGCAAATGCACTACTTGCAGATACCAACATTTACTAACAAGTAGTGATAGACTCGACCCCACAACTAGAGAACTGAATCACAGTCCTACTCAAAAAACTTCAGAAATCTGGAGAAATAAATAAGACCGACTTACAAAAAAAAGAAACCAGATAGATCCAACACACCACGCTTCTACGGATTACCCAAAATTCATAAACCAGGAGCTCCCCTCAGACCCATAGTTTCGCTACCTGGAATACCAATTTACAGATTGGCCAAGGAACTACACCAAAGACTAAAACACTTAGTAGAAGACTTATGCCACTCCATCCACTCCACCCAAGAATTCCTGAAGATCATTAAAGACACTAGGGTAGAAGAGGCTGAAAAAATGGCTCCTTTGATGTAACAGCCCTGTTCACATCAAACAACATCAACCTGGGCAAGGAAACACTGACTACGTCATTAGAAAACCCAAAGACACATACACCAAACACCACCAACTTCATCAGCAAGGACAGTATCATCAAGCTAATAGACCTATGCCTTACCACCCACTTTACCTTCAACAACAAAACCTTCAGAAAAACCAATGGAACACCCATGCAATCTCCGATATCAAGAATCTTAGCAGAGACAGTAATGCAGAGACTTGAACAAATAGCTCTACCAACCATCCAACCCAAACTTTGGGTCCGCTACGTGGATGATACCTTTGTCATCACTAAACAAAACAAATTAGAGGAAACCTTCAAGGCCATCAACAATACCCTTACTGGCATAAAATTCACTAAAGACGAGGAAAACAAACTGCCATTCCTAGATGTCACAGTAGAGCGAACAGCCAGTGGGGAATTTCAAATCAGCATCTACAGGAAAACAACACATATGGACCAAATATTGAACTAGAGAAGCAATCATCCCAACATCCACAAACAAAGCTGCATCAGAACATTATTCCAATGAGCCACCACCCACTGCAGCACAGAGGAACTATGCAGAGCCGAGGAAAATCACCTATACCGTGTATTCAAAAAGAACTGGTACCCAATGAACACGGTCCACAGATTTCTCAGCAACAAACCCAAACAAGCAGACAAAACACGTCCAGAAACCCTAGTCATTCTCCCTACATCAAAGACATCTCAGAAATGACTGCCAGACTACTCAGACCCCTTAGCATCATGGTAACCCCAAACCCACCAACGCACTAAACCAGCAGCCAATGAATTTGAAAGACCCTGTACAGACAACAAGCAAAACTAATGTCATTTACAAAATACTGTGCAAGGACTGTAACAAACACTAAATTGGACAAACAGGCAGAAAACTAGCCACCAGGATACATGAACATCAACTAGCCACAAAATGACATGACCCTCTCTATTATCCTCATGTACAGATGAGGAAAGACACCACTTTGACTGGGACAACACATCCATCCTAGGACCAGCCAAACAGAGACACGCACAAGAATTCCTAGAAGCATGGCATTCTAACCGGAACTCTATCAACAAACACATTGACTTGGACCTGATTAACCATCCCCGAAAAAGACAACAGAAAATGACATCACCATAGGAAATGGCATCACCACAGGAAATGGCATCACCAACCCAAAGAAACCCAAACGTTTAAATAGAAAGCAGGAATCATCAGCAGTGCTTTGTCTGAGGACTCACTGAAGATGGAGGCCTCTATTTTGCAAGAGGGCTGCTGGGAAGGCTACATTTTCCCACATTAAAAGGTACTTACCTCAGGAGTCGGGCCTCCATTTTGCCAGAGTGGCGAGGAGAGAAGGAGGAGTGAAGCGAGGGCTGCCAGGAAAGTAAGGGCTTCATTTATATTTGGGCAGTGGCTAAACCCGAGATACTACATGTGTAGTATCTCTCTCCCCCTCCTCTAACTGGAAGAAAAAGACCCTGTAAGGTAAGGCTTTTATTTCTTATCTTTCTTTTTCAGTTATTTAAGTGCATTGTTTAGTTTTAGTTAGTTCATATAAAGCTAAGCTTACAATGGCAGGGGATCTCAGGCCTGTGGCATGTGACTCTTGCTTGATGTGGGAGCTTAGGAAAGTGTCTAATGTTCCTGCCTCTTACACTTGCAAGAAATGTGTCCAGCTGCAGCTCGTGTTTGACCTCATGACGGCTCTGGAGCTGCGGATGGACTCACTGTGGAGCATCCATGACGCTGACGAGGTCGTGGATAGCACGTTTAGTGAACTGGTCACACCACAGGTTGGGATTGCTGAGGGAGACAGTGAATGGGTGACCAAAAGGCAGAAAAAGAGTAGGAAGGCAGTGCAGGTGTCCCCTGCAGTCATCTCCCTCCAGAACAAATATATCGTTTTAGATACTGTTGGGGGAGATGGCTCACCAGGGGAGTGCAGCAGTTGTCAAGATCATGGCACCATGGTGGGCACTGCTGTTCAGTAGGGCGAGGAAAAGACTCATAGGGCCATAGTCATAAGGGATTCTAAAGTGAGGGGAGTAGATAGGCGGTTCTGTGGCCGAAAACAGGACTCCCGGATGGTATATTGCCTCCCAGGTGCTCAGGTCGGGGATGTCACTGATCGGCTGCAGAGCATTCTAAAAGGGGAGGGTGAACAGCCAGTTATCTTGGTGCATATAGGCACCAACGATACAAGTAGAAAGCAAGATGAGGTCCTGAAAGAAGAATTCAGGGGGCTAGGAGAGAAGTTAAATGGGAGGACCTCAAAGGTCTTGGATTACTATCAGTGTCATCTGCCAGCCAGGGTAGAAATGAGAAAATAGGCAGGATGAACATGTGGCTTGAGAGATGATGTAGGAGGGAGGGGTTCAGATTTGTTGGACATTGGGACTGGTTCTGGGGAAGGTGGACTATTACAAAATGGACGGTCTACATCTGAACCAGACTGGAACCAATGTCCTTGGGGGAGTTTTTGCTACTGCTGTTGGGGAGGTTTTAAACTAATGTGGCAGGGAACCGGGAACCAGAAGAGAAAACAAGTAAGCAGCGAAGTGGAGGCTGGAGACTGTAAGAATTATGAAGATAGCATTAATAAAGGGAATAGTAGGCAGAGAACAGGTGAGCACAAAAGAACTGATGGCCTGAAATGCATCTACTTTAATGTAAGGAGTAAAGTGTGTAAGGCAGATGAACTTAGGGCTTGGATTGGTGCTTGGGAGTATGACATTATTGCCATCACAGAGACTTGGTTGAAGGAAGGGCATGATGATTGGCAACTAAATGTTCCAGGATATAGGTGCTTCAGACAGGACAGGGAAGGAAACAAAAGGGGTGGAGTTGCATTGCTGGTCAGGGATGAGGTCATGGCTGTGCTAAAGTAGGAAACTATGGCAGTCTTGGGTAGTGAGGCATTATGGGTAGAGCAGAGAAATAAGAAGAGTGTAGTTACATTGTTGGGGCAATATTACAGGCCTCCCAACAGTGAGCGTGAGGTAGAAGAACAAATAGGTAAATAGATTATGAATAAATGTACAGGCAATAGGATAGTGGTGATGGGAGATTTTAATTTTCCCAACATTGACTGGGATACACTTAGCGTCAGAGATCTGGATGGGGTAGAATTTGTACAAAGCGTCCAGGAGAGTTTCCTAGAGCAGTCTGTCAATAGTCTGATGAGGGAAGGGGCCATATTGGACCTGGTAGTGGGGAATGAGCCAGGACAAGTGGTAGAAGTTGAGGTGGGGGATTTCTTTGGGAACAGTGACCAAAATTCTGTAAGTTTTAGAATACTCATAGATAAAGAAGAGAGTGGTCCTAAGGGAACAGTACTAAACTGGGCCAAGGCCAATTATATCAAAATTAGGCAGAAACTGGGAAATGTGGATTGGACACAGCTATTTGAAGGGAAGTCCACATTTGAGATGTGGGAGGCTTTCAAAGATAGGTTAATGGTAGTGCAGGATAGGCATGTCCCGTTGAAGGCAAAGGATAGGAAGGGCAAGATTCATGAACCGTGAATGACAGGAGAAATTATACGAATAGCCAAGAGGAAAAGGGAAGCGTACGTAATGTCTAGGCAGCTAATAACAGAACGGGCCCTGGAGGAATATTGGAAGAGTAGAACAAGTCTTAATCAAGGAATCAAGTGAGCTGAAAGGGGTCATGAAATAGCTTTAGCAAGCAGAATTAAGAAAAATCCCAAAGCATTTTATTTTTCTATAAGAAGCAAGTGGGTAACTAGAGAAAGGATTGGTCCACTAAAAGATAATGAAGGAAGGCTGTGTGCTGAACCTGAGAGAATGGGTGAGATTCTGCATCATTACTTAGCATCAGAGGAACCTGATGAATCTTGAGATTAGAGATAGAAGTTTGATTAGTCTGGATCACGTTGGCATAAGTAGGGAAGATGTGTTGGGTATGCCAGAGGTTATTAAGGTGGACAAATCCCCAGGACCGGATGGGATCTATCCCAGGTTGCTGAGGGAGGCGAGAGAGGAAATAGGTGGGGCCCTGATAGATATCTTTGTGACATCTTTAAATACAGGTGAGGTGCTGGAGGACTGAAAGGTTGCTCATGTTGTCCCCCTGTACAAGAAGGGTAGTAGGGATATTCCGGGTAACTGCGGACCAGTGAGCTTGACGTCGGTGGTGGGAAAGTTGCTGGAGAGGGTACTGAGAGATAGGGTCTATTTATATTTAGAAAAGAATGAGCTTATCAGTGATAGGCAACATGATTTTGTGTGGGGGAGATCATGCCTTACCAACTTAATAGAGTTCTTCAAGGAAGTGACCAAATTGTTAGATGAAGGAAGGGCTGTTGATGTCATATACATGGACTTTAGTAAGACGTTTGATAAGGTTCCCCATTGTAGACTAATGGAGAAAGTGAAGTCACATGGTAGCTAGGTGGATAAAGAACTAGTTGAGCAACAGGAGACAGAGAGTAGTAGTTGAAGGGAGTTTCTCGAAATGGAGAAAGGTGACCAGTGGTGTTCCACAGAGATCAGTATTGGGGTCACTGTTGTTTGTGATATACATAAATGATCTAGAAGAGGGCACTGCTGGTATGATCAGCAAGTTTGCAGATGACACAAAGATTGGTGGAGTAGCAGAAAGCATAAGGGACTGTCAGAGAATACAGGAGGATATAGATAGACTGGAGACTTGGGCGGCATGGTGGCACAGTGGTTAGCGCTGCTGCCTTACAGCGCCAGAGACCCTGGTTCATTTCCCACCTCAGGCGACTGACTGTGTGGAGTTTGCACATTCTCCCTGTGTCTGCGTGGGTTTCCTCCAGGTGCTCCGGTTTCCTCCGACAGTCCAAAAATGTGTAGGTCAGGTGAATTGGTCATGTTAAATTGTCCGTAGTGTTAGGTCAAGGGGAATGGGTCTGGGTGGGTGGCGGGTCGGCATGGACTTGTTGGGCCGAAAGGCCTGTTTCCACACTGTAAGTAATCTAAAAGTGGCAGATGGCTTTCAATCCAGACAAATGTGAGATGATGTATTTAGGCAAGTCTAATTCTAGAGCGAATTATACAATGAATGGAAGAGCCTTGGGAAAAGTTGATGGGCAGAGAGATCTGGGAGTGCAGGTCCATTGTATACTGAAGGTTGCTGCACAGGTAGAGTGATCAAGGAGGCATATAGTATGCTTGCCTTCATTGGACGGGATATTGAGTGTAAGAGCTGGCAAGTCATGTTAAAATTGTACAAGACATTGGTTTGGCTGCATTTAGAATACGGTGTACAGTTCTGGTTGCCACATTACCAAAAGGATGTGGAAGCTTTGGAAAGGGTGCAGAGAAGGGTTACGAGGATGTTGCCTGGTTTGGAAGGTGCTAGCTATGAAGACTGGTTGAGTAGGTTAGGTTTATTTTCACTAGAAAAAAGGAGATTGAGGGGGGACCTGTTTGAGGTTTACAAAATCATGAAGGGTATAGACAGGGTGGATAGAGATAAGCTTTTTCCCAGGGCGAAGGATTCAATAACAAGCGATCATGCTTTCAAGGTGAGAGGTGGAAAGTTTAAGGGGGATACACGCAGCAAGTACTTCACACGGAGGGTGGTGGGCGTTTGGAACATGTTGCCAGCAGAGGTGGTAGAGGCAGGCATGGTAGATTCATTTAAGATGCATCTGGACAGATGCATGAGTAGGTGGGGAGCAGAGGGATACAGATGCTTAGGAATTGAACAACAGGTGGAGACAGTACATTTGGATCGGGACAGGCTTGGAGGGCTGAAGGGCTTGTTCCTGGGCTGTAAATTTTCTTTGTTCTTTGTTACCTAGTATGGTGATGAAACGTCTGAAAATGAATCTTCCAGCTCAGAACCTCATCCTGAGTTACAAATCTTCTCAACTCGCTAATTTGTAAATAAAATGAAAATGGCTTTTTAAAAATTAAAGTATAATCATCAGACTAGGAGTTAAAAATGCCTGCATTCCCATTGGGCTAGAATTTCAACAAGGGCAATATTTTAACTAAAAAAAACCCACAAAAGAACTGCGGTTGCTGAAATCAGAAACAAAAACAGAAGTTCCTGTAAAAACTCAACAAGTTTGACAGCATCTGTGGTGAGAAATCAGTTAATGTTTTGGATCCAGTGACCTTTCTTCATAACTAATGTTTTAATGAATTGACCATAAAGTGTATAAAAATAGAGTCAGATTTTGTATCCCCGTATTCTCAAGCTTTCCATCACAAAGACCACCTCCACTTCTGTGATTTTGCCCATCTCTGTTCCTGCCTCATCCTATTGCTGTTGAAATGCTAGTCCATGTCACCCCCAGGCTATCGGATGCTCTCCAGGCTAGGCTTGCATACTTCATGCTCTGCTGCCTGTATACTATTGCACAACAAGTTGCAGTTAGAGTCATAGAATCATACAGCACTGAAACAGACTGTTCGGTCCAACTCGTACAGGCCAACCAGATATCCTAAATTGATTGAGTCCCATTTGTTAGTATTTGGCTCATATCCTTCTAAATCCCTCTTATTCATGCACCCGTCCAGATGTCTTTTAAATGTTGTAATTGTACCAAGCTTCACCACTTCCTCTGGCAGCTCATTCCATACATGGACCACCCTCTGCATGAAAAAATTGGCCCTTAGGTGGCACAGTGGTTAGCACTGCTGCCTCACAGAGCCAGAGACCCGGGTTAAATCCCCGCCTCAGGCGACTGACTGTGTGGAGTTTGCACATTCTCCCCGTGTCAGCGTGGGTTTCCTCCGGGTGCTCCGGTTTCCTCCCACAGTCCAAAAATGTGCAGGTTAGGTGAACTGGCCATGCTAAATTGCCCGCACTGTTAGGTGAAGGGGTAAATGTAGGGGAATGGGTCTGGGTGTGTTGCGCTTCAGTGGGTCGGTGTGGACTTGTTGGGCCAAAGGGCCTGTTTCCACACTGTAAGTATTCTAATCCTAACAGTGGACTCCCCCAGCCTGGGGAAAAGACATTGGCTATTCACCCTATCCATGCCCCCTCATGATTTTATAAACTTTAATAAGGTCACTCCTCAGCCTCCAATGCTCCAGGAAAAAGGTCCCAGCCTATTCAGCTTCTCCTTGTAGCTCAAACCCTCCAACCCTGGCAACATGGTTGTAAATCTTTTCTGAACCCTTTCAAGTTTACAAATACTGTGTACACATCTGGTCGCCTTTCTATAGGAAAGATGTTGTTAAACTTAAGATGGTGCGGAAAGATTTACAAGGATGTTCCCAGCACCAAACCTGTGACTGTTGGTCGCAGGCCTCCAGTTTGAAAAACAGTCCTCTACCACCACCCTCTGTCTCCTACCTTTGAGCCAATTTTGTATCCAATTGCTTAGCTCCCCTGGGTTCCATGTGACTTTACCTTGCTAACCAGTCTACCATGTGGAACCTTGTTAAACACTTTGCTGAAGTCCATATAGACAACCTCCCTTCATCTTTGTCACCTCTTTAAAAAAACTCAATCAAGTTAATGAGACTACCTATCTCACTGATGTTTGCTGATCTATACTGGCACCAAGTTCTCCACTGGCTCACATTTAACATTCTCTGGTTTGTGTTGAAATTCTTAAAGTACTTCATCTTTTCCTAACTCTGTAACCTTTGGTAGCTGTACAACCCTGCAAGAGCTTTCCCTTCCACTACATTTGGGCCACCTATCATCCAAAAGTCTTCACCTCGTCATTACTGAAGGTGCACTTGACCATCTATCCCCCAAAACTCTGGAATTCCCAGGCTACACCTTTCCACTTCTCTCTCTCCTCTATTAAAAGCCATCTCTTTGATCAAGTTACATACTGGAGACCAATCGTTTTCTGTGTCTGATTACGCTTTGCCAAGTGACTTTGACAGTTACCATACTAAAAGCAATATACAACCAAAGGTCGCTGTTGTTAAAGGTATCAAGCAAGGCCCAGGGACATTGATCAAAACTAACAGCTTGGGGATTGACTGACATTTATAATAATACTCAGCTCCCTGCTGTTTGATACACAGTGACATGGGAAAGTCACTGTGCCTTTGGCAGTTTTCAACTGACAACCTTTGTTGTTCAGGATTCAATAGGCCTTTTCAGTAATTCAATTAGAAAAGAACAAGCTGTGTAATTGATCTGAGGCAGTCAATCCCATTTTTTTAATATCTACAAAAACAGCCAGAGGCAGTGACCTATCCTTTTTGAGAACTGCTACAGATACCACAAACCATATGAAGCAACCACAAATTTTCAATTAACTCTCCAGGTGATTCTGAAATATTAGCAACAGGAGGCTTGTGGGTTTTGGTTTTATGTAGACCAGGTATTGCTGGTGTCACTGAGCACAAGAGATCACAACCCAGTACGGTGCTTAAGTTAAGCAGGCATAAAATATGGGGCAAAATATGAAGCAAGATGCTAGGGGAAGGAGGAAGAGGATTGGGGATTGAGTGGAAGCACTGGGTAACAGGACCGGGACAAGGAAAGAGTGCAATTTGGGGAAAAAGGGGGATCATGTTGAGAACCAATACTCGGAAGAGGGTGTTTAATGACACCCCCGAGATGTTCTCAGTGCACAGTATCAGTGCGGGTGCTGCAGTGACATAACTCCAGCTCGGTCACTCATTTTATTACCTGGCTCGGGCAACAAAATGTGAGTGCACAATTTTTCAGTGGTGTCAGGACACACAACGAGAATCTCTCAAGAGGTCAAGAGACAAAGAAAGGGAAGGAGGAGACTAAGTAATGAGGGAGGCGATAAGGATTATCACGACAAATGTGAAGAAGGGGCAGGAAGGGGAGTAAGGGAGGGGTGAGGTTCATAGGAAAGGAAACTGGCAAGGGGAAGGGGGAAGAGGGAAGAGGGAAGAGGGCTGAGTAGGACAATAGAGGGTGAAGATGGGGAAGAGGGAGAGGAGGACAAGGAGCAGGGCCAAAGCTGTGGAACTTGGGAAAGAGCTGGAGGAGAGAGACAGAGAGCACAAAGCAAAGGTTCTGTATGTGAAGGTGAATAGATGAGATAAAGTGACATGGGAGCACAGGAACAAGGTGAAACTAAGACAAGGGGCCGATTTTTACCAGAAATCAGCCATGCCATTTTTACTGAGTTTCATGGAATAGTCCCAAACACGCATCCTTAACTGCATCACACCCCTATTGTGCCCTGCTCATCCAATACGAGCCTGATTCTCCCACTCACTGTAGAAGGAATTACTCAGAACTGCCAGGATATCCCAGCATTCTCGGCACTACCACCATATTTATAAAGCTGGTTGCAGAGGAATACCGTCCTTTTTAGCCAAGAGGGCAGAACAGGCCACAACAACACACCCAGCTGGCCTGGTCTGAGGCTGTCACTGTGTCAGTGAGGGCGTCTTGGTCTGGAGAAACATCCACCAGTGTGGGAAGAAAGTCAACAGCCTACACCCAGCTCCATCCAGGCAAACACAATCATCTTCTCCTTGCTACCTCTCACTGACTCAAATTCTGCTTCTGCTCCCATTTGCCAGAAAGGTTCATACTCTTCCACAGTCACTGTCACATGCAGCGTTCCCTCTCTCACTCACCCTCACTCAACCAATTCCCACAACCAGACCAAACTCCTCTTCACTGCTGCTCTTCCCCTTAGGACACCTACTTTATCACAAGTTGCTCCAGCACTGACAACTGAGTCAACCACTTTCATCTCCCCCTAACACTCATTCTGGAACATAACAGCCCATAACTAAGCATTGTCCATTGTTGTGCCCCTCTTCCATTCACCATAATGGATTTGAAACATGTCTGAACTTTTACTCCTTGTCCACCATTCATTCTCTCTCCTGTAGCTGGGTGTCGATGGTCTTTCTGGACAAGAGGGGGGCCCCACACAATATACCCTCCCGGGGCAGAGCACAGAGGCCTCAGAGGACACATCAGCAAAGCTGCCTCCTGCAGCCCCCACCAGTTCAGACGCTGCCCCCACAGTGGGTCCGTCAGTTAGATTAGTGTTAGGGGTAACTTCGATGGGCACTTCACTGCCATGTTTCTGCAACTGGCTGTGGGAAAAATGCCCTGGGTAACTGGCACACAGAGGATTGCCAGAGACCTGGTACCTGCTCAGCCTCAGGCAGGAGAGGGTCCTGTGGTGTTGTCAGTCCCGTGATTTTATCGACACACAGGAGCAGCACAGAAGCAGCACAGAGCTCTGTCGCGGGGGAGAGGGATCATTGGGAAACCTGACAGAGTGGCTGCAGGAACTGCAGCATTGACACTGGGATTGTGCTGCCTCAGGCAATCAAGCAGCTGACCATCTCCATGGACAGGTTGGCAATGCTATGGAGAGCCATGCCCAGCAATCTGAGTCTGCTGGTATATGCCCAGTGCTGCACTTCATCGCTCCAGCCGCTGGTACTCAGTGCCAAAGGCAAGGCGACAAGGTGAGGAGGGATCTTGAACTCACTCCAGATGCCCCCTTCCTCACAAGGAGAGAGACAGCAGTGCCAGGAGATACCCAATCGGAGGAGGAAATTCACACACCGATACTGTGCACAGGTCACTCAATGAAACAAAAGCACACAATGTTGCAAACTTAATTTTTAACAATAAAACAGAAGTTTGTTTTACAAAAACAATATGAAGATAAAATTGAATAAACCTAACCGCTTGGAGGAGCATTCTCTAAACTATTTTAAAGCACCAAGGCTACAGCAGCATTTACCAGTTAATTACTAAATTCCGTCAGAAACACCGAAAACCCATATGCCACTAGTTCAAAATCAAAAATTCCAAATTGAATAATTTATATACATAATATATATCCACCAAATCACATGGCCTGCATCACACAATTCAGGATATTGGGAGGGAGGAGTCACCTGCTCATTAACCATGACAATTTTCACCACTGAATGCAATGGAGTCTTTGAGAGTAGTGATGCAATAGGGCAGTGCATGTTTCTGCTCATCAGGTGGAAGCTTGCTTTGTCTGGTCAGGAAGAGGTTGATCAGGTCCTTAAACATTATTAATGGCATGGAGTTAGTATTGGCAATATCTTGTGTTTGAGAGACTTTTTCATTCAATATGTGAAAAAATTTACATTATTAGAAATTAACCTGATGGTTTTGTAGGTCTGTTTGGATTATACATTTACAAGGAAGTCAGATTAACACAGTTGGGACAAACAAATAAGATGATGTTCAGAGAGTTTGACAACATTGGTTGGATCAAAGCTTGGCAGAGGCATTAACAGAGGCAAGATGGCCTGTTCCTATGCTGTCAATCCTATACAAATCATGTTATTCAATGTAAAATACTTTCTGATTACTTTGAAATATTAAGTGAGTAAAGTTTTGTATCTTTTACAAATGCAAATACAACTTTTCCTCTTACAGTAATAGCTTGAGATTTCAGTAGGTTGAGTCAACTTACATTAAGATTGCCCCAATTGTAAACATTTAGGCATTTACAGGATATTCATTTCTTTGAATAAGAATTATTGATTGACTTTATTAATTGTAAAATATGAATTGTTACAATAGCAGTTAGAATAATGACAATTTTGTGTTCATATAATCTTTACAGAATATCAGTAGGGAGCCTGACATTGTACCTATTTAATATCAGTTTCATTAGATGGATTGCAGAAACCTCAACATCATGGTGAGCAAGCAGTTATAAGGGAATGACTGGTCATTAGTTTTACATTTAGTAATCATTTATTATTATTTTAATAGTCTTAAACAATAAAAACAATTAAATTTTACATATTTGCGAATTGGTTAATTGTCTATAAACACATGAATTAAGTACGCATCATAATAACATTGACTATCAATTACATAGGAATTGCAAACATACGAATTAAAATTACTGCTGCAGAACCTTCAAATGTCATGCATAAATCATTCTTCTGGAATATCTGCTACGTTAATAATTCCTAAAAGGTGATAAAGTGGAAAGTGAATATTTATTGCAATAACTGTCATCTACTTACCTGTGTAGCTCTCGATCATTTTGCTGTTCCAACAGCCAAGTTGTCAGATGATCAACTGAAGCTGTAGGTTTTTCATTCTGACTTTCCTTTTGTCTCTCTTTTCCCACTTCCTAGAGGGAAAAAAGGCAATTCGAGAACAGTTTAAAAAAAACTAGCTTTATAATTAAAAATAAGCAGCATTGCGTTATTGAGAAATAAACCATGCACATTGAACCAACAAGGCTTTCTTCAAGGAATAAGCCACTTCTCCAGAAATGACATTTTTTAAAAAAAATCCTACCTTGACTCTATCATTTTCAAATTTTCTATTACTTCCAAAAGATCTTTTCGTAGTGTTTTAAATTACGCCCTTTTGCTAATTGTCAACAAAGCAGATTTCCCACAAATAGTTAAACAGGTTTGTTTTAAAACAGTTTAGGGAAAAGTATAGGAAATTTAATCCTTAACAGTAGTCAAAGGATGTCTTTTTCCTGTCTGGGAGCAGCAGGAGACAGAGCAGAGGTGACGTTGGGACGAGGAGGTTGCCGGGAAGGTAAGGACTTGCTATATATTTGGGCAGTGACCACAATTCTGTAAGTTTTAGTATACTCGTAGACAAAGATGAGAGTGGACCTAAGGGAAGAGTACTAAACTGGGCCAAGGCCTATTATATCAAAATTCAGCAGGAGCTGGGAAATGTGAATTGAGGCAGCTATTTGAAGGCAAGTCCACATTAGACATGTGGGAGGTTTTCAAAGATAGGTTGAAGATAGTGCAGGATAGGCATGTCCCTTTGAAAACAAGGGATAGGAAAGGCAAGATTCGTGAACTGGGGATGACAGGAGAAATTTGCGACTAGCTAAGAGGAAAAGGGAAGCGTACATAAGGTCCATGCAGCTAAGAACAGAACAGGCTTTGGAGGAATATCAAAGAGGAGGACCAATCTTAAATGAGGAATCAAGTGGGGTAAAAGGAGTCATGAAATAACTTCAGTGAGCAGAATTAAGGAGAATCCCAAGGCCTTTTATTCATATATAAGAAGCAAGAGGGTAACTAGAGAAAGGGTTGGTCCACTAAAAGATAAGGAAGGAAAGTAGTGTGTCAAAGCTGAGAAAATGGGTGAGATTCTCAGTGATTACTTTGCATCAGTGTTCACTGAGGAGAGGAACATGATGAATGTTGAGATGAGAGATAGAAGTTTGTTTACTTTGGATAACATTGACATAAGGAAGGAGGATGTGTTTGGTAGACTAAAGGATATTAAGGTGGACAAATCCCCAGGACCGGATGGGATCTATCCCAGGTTGTTGAGGGAGGTGAAAGAGGAAATAACTGGGGCCCTGACAGATATCTTTGTAGCATCCTTAAACACAGGTGAAGTGCTGGAGGACTGAAACGTTGCTAATGTTGTCCCCCTATTCAAGACGGGTAGTAGGGATATTCCAGGTAACTACAGACCAGTGAGCCTGACTTCAGTGGTGGGAATGTTGCTGGAGAAAGTACTGAGGGGGTAAAATCTATTTATATTTGGAAGAGAATGGGCCTATCAGTGGTAGGCAACATGGTTTTGTGCGGGGGAGATCGTGCCATACCAACTTAGTAGAGTTCTTTGAGGAAGTGACCAAGTTGATAGATGAAGGAAGGGCTGTAGATATAATATACATGGACTTTAGTAAGACGTTTGATAAGGTTCCCCATGGTAAACCAATGGAGAAAGTGAAACCACATGGTGTGCAGGGTGTTCTAGCTAGGCTAGAACTGGTTGAGCAACAGGAGACAGAGAAGTAGTTGAAGGGAGTTTCTCGAAATGGAGAAAGGTGACCAGTGGTGTTCCTCAGGGATCAGTGCTGGGGCCACTGTTGTTTGTGATGTACATAAATGATCTGGAGGAGGGCACTGTTGGACTGATCAGTAAGTTTGCAGATGACACGAAGATTGGTGGAGTAGCAGAAAGCATAGGGGACTGTCAAAGAATACAGGAGAATATAGATAGACTGGAGAATTGGACGGAGAAGTGGCAGATCAAGAAGTTCAATCTGGGCAAATGTGAGGTGATGCATTTTAGAAGGTCTAATTCTAGAGCGAACTATACTATAAACGGAAAAGCCTTGGGAAAAGTTGATGGGCAGAAAGATCTAGGAGTTCAGGTTCATTGTATGCCGAAGGTGGCTGCACAGGTGGATAGAGTGGCCAAGGCCGCATACGGTCTGCTTGCCTTCATCGGACGGGGTGTAGAGTATAAGAGCTGGCAAGTCATGTTAAAATTGTACAAGACTTTGGTTCAGCCACATTTAGGATACTCTGTACAGATCTGGTCGCCATATTACCAAAAGGATGAGTAGGCTTTGGAGAGGGTGCAGAGAGAGTTTACGAGGATGTTGCCTGGTATGGAAGGTGCTCGCTATGAAGAAAGGTGGAGTAGGTTAGGATTGTTTTCATTAGAAAAAAGATTGAGGGGGGACCTGATTGAGGTCTATAAAATACTCACCCTTTAACACCAATGGTCATTTGAGTGGGAGCAGTGGCCGAGTAAAAGCGAACCCGGGAGACTACAGCTAAGGTAAGACAGTTTGTTTTAAAATTACTTACCTGTAGCGGGCAGCGGTGTTTTTTTTTCTCTCTCTCCGGTGTTTTTTTTTCTCTCTCTCTTCACAGAAAGAGCGGGAGCAGCAGAGGAAGTGACGGCAAGCAGAGGGGCAGCCGGGAAGGAGAACAGTGAGTATAAATACTCACCCTTTAACACCAACGGTCATTTGAGTGGGAGCAGCGGCCGAGTAAAAGCGAACCCGGGAGACTTTTCACCGCAGAGAGCGGCGCGAGCTGGGCAGAAGTGAGGGTGGAGCACAGAGCTGGTCGGGAAGGTAAGTGATTAGTATTTGAGTGGGTATTTGAGTATTTGAGATCCTGCTCCTCACCGAACGAGTTAGGGAACTGGAACTGGAGTTGGATGAACTGAGGATTATTCGAGAGACTGAGAGGGTGATTGATAGAAGCTACAGGGACATAGTTACGCCGGAGAACAGAGGTAGCTGGGTAACAGTTAGAGGTGGGAAGGGGAAGAAGCAGGCAGTGCAGGGTTCCCCTGTGGTCATTCCCCTAAATAATAAGTATACAGCTTTGGAAACTGTTGGGGGGGACAGCCTTGCAAGTGTAAGCTGCAGTGAAGGGGTCTGTGGCGTGAGGTCTGGCTCTGAGACTCAGAAGGGAAAGGGGGAAGAGGAGGAGAGCGCTAGTTATAGGAGACTCTCTAGTTAGAGGGACGGACAGGCGGTTCTGTGGACATGGGCGAGACTCTCGGATGGTTTGTTGCCTCCCGGGTGCCGGGGTCCGAGACGTCTCGGACCGTGTCTTCAGAATCCTTAAGGGGGAGGGTGTGCAGCCAGAAGTCGTGGTACACATTGGCACCAACTACATAGGTAGGAAGAGGGGTGGGGAGGTCATTCAAGAGCTCAGGGAGTTAGGCTGGAAGCTAAAAGCTAGGACAGACAGAGTCGTCATCTCTGGGTTGTTGCCGGTGCCACGTGACAGTGAGGCAAGGAATAGGGAGAGAGTGCAGTTGAACACGTGGCTGCAAGGATGGTGTAGGAGGGAGGGCTTCAGGTATTTGGACAATTGGACTGCATTCTGGGGAAGGTGGGACCTATACAAACAGGATGGGTTGCACCTGAACCAGAAGGGCACCAATATCCTGGGGGGGTAGGTTTGCTAGCACTCTTCGGGGGGGTTTAAACTAATTTGGCAGGGGGATGGGATCCGGACTTGTAGTCCAGCAAGTAAGCTAGCTGTGTGTCAGGATGTCCAAGACTGCAGGGAGGCTGTGGAGAAGGTAGCACGGACAGGGAATACTTGCGGACACAGAGATGGGCTCAAGTGCGTATACTTCAACGCAAGGAGTATCAGAAATAAGGTGGGTGAACTTAAGGTGTGGATCGGTACCCGGGACTACGATTTTTTGGCCATCACGGAAACGTGGATAGATGAGGGACAGGAATGGCTGTTGGAGGTTCCTGGTTACAGATGTTTCAGTAAGATTAGGGAGGGTGGTAAAAAAGGAGGGGGGGTGGCATTGCTAATTAGAAATGGTATAACGGCTGCAGAAAGGAAGTTTGAGGGGGATCTGCCTCTGGAGGTAGTATGGGCTGAAGTCAGAAATAGGAAAGGTGCAGTCACCTTGTTGGGTGTTTACTATAGGCCCCCCAATAGCAGCAGCGATGTGGAGAAACAGATTGGGAAACAGATTTTGGAAAGGTGCAGAAGCCACAGGGTCGTAGTCATGGGCGATTTCAACTTCCCAAATATTGATTGGAAGCTCTTTAGATCAAGTAGATTGGATGGGGCGGTGTTTGTGCAGTGTGTCCAGGAAGCTTTTCTAACTCAGTATGTAGATTGTCCAACCAGAGGGGAGGCCATATTGGATTTGGTACTCGGTAATGAACCGGGACAAGTGATGGGCTTGTTAATGGGTGAACATTTTGGTGATGGTGACCATAATTCTGTGACTTTCACCTTGGTTATGGAGAGAGATGGGTGCGCACAACAAGGTAGATTTTACAATTGGGGGAAGGGAAATTATGATGCTGTAAGACAGGATTTGAGGAGCATAAGTTGGGAGCATAGGCTGTCAGGGAAGGATGTGGTGGAAATGTGGAACTTTTTCAAGGAGCAGATACGACGTGTCCTTGATATGTATGTACCTATCAGGCAGGAAAGAAATGGTCGTGTGAGGGAGCCTTGGTTGACGAGGGAGGTTGAATGTCTAGTAAAGAGGAAGAAGGAGGCTTACATAAGATTGAGGAAACAGGGTTCAGACAGAGCAGTGGAGGGATACAGGATAGCCAGAAGGGACCTGAAGAAAGGGATTAGGAGAGCTAAGAGAGGGCATGAAAAATCCTTGGTGGATAGGATCAAGGATAACCCCAAGGCATTTTATGCGTATGTGAGAAACCTGAGAATGACGAGAACGAGGGTAGGTCCGATCAAGGACAGTAGTGGGAGATTGTGTATTGAGTCGGAAGAGATAGGAGAGGTCTTGAACAAGTACTTCTCTTCAGTATTTACGAACGAGAGGGACCGTATTGTTGAAGAGGAGAGTGTGAAACGGACTGGTAAGCTAGAAGAGATACTTGTTAGGAAGGAAGATGTGTTGGACATTTTGAACAACTTGAGGATAGACAAGTCCCCCGGACCTGACGGGATATATCCTAGGATTATGTGGGAAGCAAGAGAGGAAATTGCAGTACAGTTGGCAATGATCTTCTCGTCTTCACTGTCAACGGGGGTGGTACCAGGGGACTGGAGAGTAGCGAATGTTGTGCCCCTGTTCAAAAAAGGGAATAGGGATAACCCCGGGAATTACAGGCCAGTTAGTCTTACTTCTGTGGTAGGCAAAGTAATGGAAAGGGTACTGAGGGATAGGATTTATGAGTATCTGGAAAGACACTGCTTGATTAGGGACAGCCAGCACGGATTTGTGAAGGGTAGGTCTTGCCTTACAAGTCTTATTGAATTCTTCGAGGAGGTGACCAAGCATGTGGATGAGGGTAGAGCAGTGGATGTAGTGTACATGGATTTTAGTAAGGCATTTGATAAGGTTCCCCATGGTAGGCTTATGCGGAAAGTCAGGAGGCATGGGATAGAGGGAAATTTGGCCAATTGGATAGAAAACTGGCTAACCGGTCGAAGTCAGAGAGTCGTGGTAGATGGTAAATATTCAGCCTGGGGCCCAGTTACAAGTGGAGTTCCGCAGGGATCAGTTCTGGGTCCTCTGCTGTTTGTAATTTTTATTAATGACTTGGATGAGGGAGTCGAAGGGTGGGTCAGTAAATTTGCAGATGATACGAAGATAGGTGGAGTTGTGGACAGTGAAGAGGGCATTTGTCGTTTGCAAAAGGACTTAGGTATGATGCAGAGCTGGGCTGAGGAGTGGCAGATGGAGTTCAACCCTGCCAAGTGTGAGGTTGTCCATTTTGGAAGAACAAATAAGAATGCGGAATACAGGGTTAATGGTAGGGTTCTTAGTCAGGTGGAGGAACAGAGGGATCTTGGGGTCTATGTACATAGATCTTTGAAAGTTGCCACTCAGGTGGATAGAGTTTGTAAGAAGGCCTATGGTGTATTATCGTTCATTAGCAGAGGGATTGAATTCAAGAGTCGTGAAGTGATGTTGCAGCTGTACAGGACTTTGGTTAGGCCACATTTGGAGTACTGTGTGCAGTTCTGGTCGCCTCACTTTAGGAAAGATGTGGAAGCTTTGGAGAGGGTGCAGAGAAGATTTACTAGGATGTTGCCTGCAATGGAGAATAGGTCGCATGAGGATAGGTTGAGAGTTCTCGGCCTTTTCTCGTTGGAATGGCGAAGGATGAGGGGTGACTTGATAGAGGTTTATAAGATGATCAGAGGAATAGATAGAGTAGACAGTCATAAACTTTTTCCCCGGGTACAACAGAGTGTTACAAGGGGACATAAATTTAAGGTGAAGGGTGGAAGGTATAGGGGAGATGTCAGGGGTGGGTTCTTTACCCAGAGGGTGGTGGGGGTATGGAATGCGCTGCCCGTGGGAGTGGTAGAGTCAGAATCATTGGCGACCTTTAAGCGGCATTTGGATAGGTACATGGATGGGTGCTTAATCTAGGATAGAAGTTCGGCACAACATCGTGGGCCAAAGGGCCTGTTCTGTGCTGTATTGTCCTATGTTCTATGTCTATGTTCTAAAATCATGAAGGCGATTGACAGGGTGGATAGAGATAAGCTTTTTCCCAGGGTGAGGGAATCAATAACAAGAGGTCATGCATTCAAGGTGAGAGGTGAAAAGTTTAAGGGGTATACACGCAGAAAGAACTTTACACAGAGGGTGGTAGGTGCCTGGAACGCTTTGCCAGCACAGGTAGTAGGGGTAGGCAAGTTAGATTCATTTAAGGTGCATCTGGACAGATGCATGAGTAGGTGGGGAGCAGAGGGATACAGATCCTTAGGAATTGGGTGATAGATTTAGACAGTGGATTTGGATCAGCTCAGGCGTGGAGTGCCGAAAGGTCTGCTCCTGGGCTGTAAATTTTCTTTGTTCTTTGTACACAGCGATTCTATGAATAACTTCTGGCATGGGTCTTTCCTACCAGGAGCACAAATTCAGTGGATAAGTTATATACTTAATGAAAGAAAATCAGGGGAAGCATATCAAAGACTGTCATTTCCTGATATATTTTCCAGGTAGGAAAATGTATTTGTAAAACTTACCCACTAAATAATTCCATTAACCAACAGAAGAATGTGAAGAAGAAAAGAAAGTAATAAACTTTGAAGTGGAAATAATAGATCTAGTTCTCAGTATTCCTTTCCTACAAGAGGAAGAAATAATCCAGGGTTCCTGCTCATGATCACTACAACTTGTATGTAGATGGACAAGAAACTTGACTGTGATTCTCCTATAGTTGAATAGCCTATTAGTAATCACTATCTGGGCTCACACACAAGAATGGATATTCCACTGAATTACCGGAGAGTGGTTACTGCTGTACAAGTCAGCCTGTTTAACAGAAATGAGAGTAAGCTACAATAGGGCAAAAAAGTAAAATATCTCACAGAATCCTATGTTCATTTGTTACTCACCTGGACTGCATTAAAGATAACATCAAATGCTAGTGATCGACTCATTTGGTTTACAATGAAAAATTCTTGAGCCACTTCACTGGACAACTCACGTGTAATCTGCAAACATACGTATTAAAAAATAGCATTGAGTGCAAAAGAACAAAAAAGCACTAAAATTTAGAACATCAATCTATAGTGTGATAGAATCCCTATAATATGGAAGCAGGCCATTCAGCCCATTGAGTGCATACCAACCCTTCAAAGGGCATCCCACACCCTACCCTATCGTGTAATCCTGTATTTCCCATGGCTAATCCACCTAGTTTACACTATGGGCAATTTAGCATGGCCAACCCACCTGACCTGCACATCTATAGACTGTGGGAGGAAATCAGAGCATCCGGAGGACACCCGAGCAGACACAGGGAGAATGTGTAAACTCCAGACAGAGAGTCACCTGAGGGTGGAATCGAACCCAGCTCCCTGGTGCTGTGAAGCAGCAGTGCTAATCACTGAGCCATCATGCCACTGAGATGTCAAGATACAATAGTTGTGGCTCTTGGCAATGCTTTGGTTTCACCATTGTGACAGAATGGGTAACAAATGGAAACTACTTGCTACACTGTTTATGGATGTTATATCAATGTAACATTATTCCCTCCTTCACTGTTTGCTTAATATCTTCACTTTCTTATCATGGGGATCAGCAAAAACAACTTAACTAAGATTGCGTCCTTGTTCACCATTATATTACTTGTTTTTGTATTCTTTGCTTCTGGAAACTGTGGTTTATTTTTGAAATTCAGTGTTTAAAAATAAAATCAGAATATAAAAAGCAAGAAGTCTGCCTGCTTCTCTCTTTCTCCCTTTGTTTCATATGTACACATTAGCATTGAGCTGTCCTGTTAATGAACTGCAAGTGGAGATAATTAATTGGTTTAAGAATTAAAGTGGGACCTTTGTTTTCAAAATTGTAGAATTTATTGAGAAAGACAGAACTACTCGCAGCTTTGTTCCTCGCCTCAAACCTGGGTGCCAGTGAACTGAAACATTAAACTTCAGTTTGCTCTCCACAGATGCTGCCAGATCTGCTGAATACTCCCACCATTGTCTGTTCTCAATGTGGAATTCAAATGTCCTGATTTGGAGTGTGACTTTTATTTTTGAATTCAAATGTGTTCTTGTGTAAGCAAATCATCCACTCCATGAGATTATGTCTGAAGTAGTGGAGCTGAATTTTACCCCCACCGATTCCAAAATGTAATTGGTGGAAATTTATGTAGAAAAGTACTTCAAATTTTTTGAGGACATATTTATTTGATGCTCTAATGATCAGAGGATTATACCACAAGTATGAGGTTGAATTCGTATTTCATCCTATTTGTTAAACTGTATGCCAGAGGAATGCTATAAATCTGAACATCCTGTTGTTTATAAACTCTTTGAACTTATTCCACAACATACACAGTACACCATGTCCGACATACATTTTACCCGTTTTATCTCATAAGATTATTAAAAATTGCTGTAGTATGTCTAAAAGAGTTTATAGCTTAGTACATAAGAGATTGATGTCAGGATTAAGAATTACATTTTTCCTACTTTTACATGAGGTTAAGTTTAACAATTTATGAAAAAATGCATTCAAGGCTGATTGTTCAGGAAGTTAGGGGTGGAATTTCCACTGACATTCCCCCATCAACTTCCTGGCATATCTTCAGGAGATCAATATAAATCCCCAGACAAAAGTCAGAAGAGGGAGTTCCTGCTCCTACTACCTCAACTTCAGTCCTTCCATCTGAGCAGTTCCCAATGTAGAGTGAGAACTCATGAATCTAAGTACATCAACCACAGAATGATGCCTTGGAATGGAATAAAGCAGTTTAGCACCAAATGCACACTTGTCCAACCTTTTACTGCAGGCTGCTGCAGACATTGCCCTTAGAGAAATTTCAAGTGATAGTAACCAACCACTTGTTCTGGTATCCTCAGGACTGTGCAAAGCAAAAGCCCTCCATATTATTATTAATGATCTGGTTTTTAAACGTAGCCATACCGCAGCTTCTGTGCATGTCCAGCACAAGGGTAAGTGTCCATAATCAGTCTTCGAAGTAAGGAGATGAATACTCCAGTAGTGAGCTCTTACAATGTCATTGCTATTTCTTTATGCCCTACTTGCATTTCTAATTTCAAAGATCATAGAAAAGTCACCCATGAGCCCACCAGCTTTACAAAAGGCAACAGTGCCTTGGATACAGTCTTAACAAGGTAAGTGTGAGAGCTTTATCCCTCAGGAACAAGAAACCCAGCCTCGCGTTAGGACAGCAGATGAGTAGCTGCAGCAATGACAAAATTCACCAGCGATTACAGCGGAGATACAGGAGAATACAGAGAAGAAACCAGCAAGGATACTGGGTGAGTGGGGAAGAACAATGGAGGAATTTGGCTTTTTGAGACCAAAGGGGAAGTCACAATGTAAGAGTACCATCTCAGTTGGGTGCCACAGATGATAGGGTAACCCAGAAGAGGTAACCCAATCCTTCCTGTGTTCTCTCCACTCCTTGTCCTTTTACTATTATGTCAATTCACCTTCTACAGTTGCAGACATCAGGCCTCTTCTAAAGGGCTGCCTTGTCTCTCTCAGAGTGCCTTTCCTTCCCCAAAGGGTATCTCCCCACTACCCTCAAATGGCAGCTAGGTATCCCAACAAATACACGAGGTTCGTTCTTGCTCTTACCAGATCCATAAGACCATAAGACATAGGAGTGGAAGTAAGGCCATTCGGCCCATCGTGTCCACTCCGCCATTCAATCATGGCTGATGCGCATTTCAGCTCCACTTACTAGCGTTCTCCCCGTAGCCCTTAATTCCTCCAGACAACAAGAATCTATCAATCTCGGCCTTGAAGACATTTAGCGTCCTGGCTTCCACTGCACTCCGTGGCAATGAATTCCACAGGCCCACCACTCTCTGGCTGAAGAAATGTCTCCGCATTTCTGTTCTGAAATGACCCCCTCTAATTCTAAGGCTGTGTCCACGGGTCCTAGTCTCCTCATCTAACGGAAACAATTTCCTAGCATCCACCTTTTCCAAGCCATGTATTATTTTGTACGTCTCTATTAAGTCTCCCCTTAATCTTCTAAACTCCAACGAATACAATCCCAGTATCCTCAGCCGTTCCTCATATGCTAGACCTGTCATTCCAGGGATCATCCGTGTGAATCTCCGCTGGACACGTTCCAGTGCCAGTATGTCCTTCCTGAGGTGTGGGGACCAAAACTGGACACAGTACTCCAAATGGGGCCTAACCAGAGCTTTATAAAGTCTTAGTAGTACATCTCTGCTTTTATATTCCAACCCTCTTGAGATAAGAGACAACATTGCATTCGCTTTCTTAATCACGGACTCAACCTGCATGTTTACCTTTAGAGAATCCTCGACTAGCACTCCCAGATCCCTTTGTGCTTTGGCTTTATTAATTTTCTCACCATTTAGAAAGTAGTCCATGCTTTTATTCTTTTTGCCAAAGTGCAAGACCTCGCACTTACTCACGTTAAATTCCATCAGCCATTTCCTGGACCACTCTCCCAACCTGTCTAGATCCTTCTGTAGCCTCCCCACTTCCTCAGTACTACCTGCCTGTCCACCTAACTTCGTATCATTGGCAAACTTCGCTAGAATGCCCCCGGTTCCCTCATCCAAATCATTAATATATAATGCGAACAGCTGTGGCCCCAGCACCGAACCCTGCGGGACACCGCTCGTCACCGGCTGCCATTCTGAAAAAGAACCTTTTATTCCAACTCTCTGCCTTCTGTTAGACAGCCAATCCTCAATCCATCCCAGCAGCTCACCTCGAACACCATGGGCCCTCACCTTGCTCAGCAGCCTCCCGTGTGGCACCTTATCAAAGGCCTTTTGAAAGTCTAGATAGACCACATCCACTGGGTTTCCCTGGTCTAACCTACTTGTCACCTCTTCAAATAATTCCAACAGGTTTGTCAGGCATGACCTCCCTTTACTAAATCCATGTTGACTTGTTCTAATCAGACTCTGTTCTTCCAAGAATTTAGAAACCTCATCCTTAATGATCCAATCTGCACAGTACTGCTTTCAGACACCACTCAACAAAATCACATCTGATTAAATGGCCAACTCTCTCCACAAACTATGCAAGTGGGAATTCAGAGGTAACTGCATTTCCTACTGTTCTCTGTAAAAATGGGAAGTGTCACGCTCAGAATGGGATTTGCAATTTCTGGACACTTCAATCACTTTCACCACAATGTACAACTCATCCATCCTGAAGAAAAGCTGGACCTAGGTCTTTCAATGTGGTCACTATCTTCCTGATGAACTTTCTCTACTTAATAAGTCACCATGAGTTAATGGGGATGTTTCAAGTACATCCCAAAAGCAGTTCCAATGTCTTCCTGCTAAGCACCAGCTACAACTGATTTTGAGTAAACTTGTTTCTTTCAGAGTCTGGAGATTGGCCTCCAGACATAAAAATGTGGACCTATCTACTCCTTCAGGCATTGTTCATTTCAAGCTTCAGGCACTCTTCTTATGAATACTCCTGAATATTAAATAAAAAAGCTATGCCTACATGGAAGAAGTAAATTGGCTCCACTCTTAGAATTAGGTGCTTCCTGCTCAACTGTTGGCACATGATGCCTACCTCCTTTTTAGCAGCATTCAGATACCTGCCATAGACAGATGGGGCACCATTAACATTTGGACTTAGATTCCAGTGTTTTCACTCAGTGCTCCATTAGGCCTCCACACTTAAGATTGATCTTCCCAGCCCCTGAAAACAATTGCCTCAGGATCCACTATGCCCTCTCCAACAGTCCACCAGTTATTTAACACTGGAAACCAACACTATAGGTCCCTCACAGAGCCAATGAGAAATTTCAATATTACCTCCCCGTCTACATATCAACCTCTCCAGTTTCTAATTGCATACTGTGCTCCAAGATGAAAATGCACCCAGACTTAAAATGCCCGAGGTCTTAGCTTAACAGCATTGTAGGAATTTGCCTGTGACTTATGGTCCAGCCTCTCCACATCAGACTGACATTCCTAGTTAAACTCAGAGCTGATACATATGAGAAAGTTACCAAACTTCCAGTTTGATTGCAGCAGCAATGACACTGATGGTGTTACATAAAATTAAACAAATGGGTCTAAACTATCAAATGTACTGCAGCACAGCATTTCCAATTCCCTGTCTGTCCTAGTTTGTTCCAAATCCTGGAATTGGATTCATTTGGAGAGGGATCTGAGTTTATGAGCCATTAAAAGCTGGCATGGAGGTGCAATAGGAAATTTGGAAGGCATCTGGTAAATCAGGATTCAACAAGATTTGAATAAAGAATAAAAATGCCATGCTGCTGTTGTAAGAGCCCAGGTGAGACACTTTGAACAGTTTTGGGTTCTCATTGTCGAAGGAAAGATGCACTTGCCATCAAGGAAATGCAACGGAGGTGCCAGGTGACTCTAGAATCAGAGGCCTATTCTCAGGAAAAAGGACAGCCATTTAAGTTGGAGGTGAGGAGAAATTTCTTCACTCAGAGGATGGTGAATCTTTGGATTTTTTTATTTCAGAGACCTGTGGGAGCTCACTCATTGAATGTGTTTGAGGCAGCCATTTATAGATTGCTCTGGGACCAGCATAAAGGGATATGGAGATGGTGCAGCAAAGTGGCATTAAGAAGATGATCAGCCATGATCCAAGTGAATGGCATGGCAGCCTTGATGAGCTGAACTGTCTATTCCTGCTCTTATGTTCCCATATTTGTAACATCCTGGGGGGTATCATTGACCAGAAACTCAATTAGACCTGCCACAGAAACACCTTGCAGGTCAGAGGCTAGGAATACTCTGGTGAGTAACTCACCTCCTGACTCCCCAAAGCCAGTCCACTGTCTACAAGGCACAAGTTAGGAGTGTGATAGAAAAGGTCTCACTTGCCCAGACGAGTGCAGCTCCAACAACACTCAAGAGACTTGATACTGTTCAGGACAAAGCGGCCTGCTTGATTTGCACCAAATCCACAAACACCCACGTCTTCCACCACCAACATTCAGTAGCAGCAATGTGTGCCATTTACACTGCAGAAAGGGCAGCAGATAAATGGAAGGTACCACCATCTGCAAGGTCTCCTCTAAGCCACTTACCGTCCTGACTTGGATCACTGTTGTTGGGTCAAACTCCTGGATCTCCTTTCCTGATAGCATTGTGGGTCTACCTACACAAATGGACTGCAGTGGTTTAAGGCTCTTCACCAGTCTTTCTGAAGGGCAAATAGGAACGGACGATAAATGCATATATCCCATGACTGAATGTAAAAAATGGATCTGCATCGATGCCAATCCCAAATTTAGGCCCAACAGTCCATCTTACAGTGTTAATACACTCTCCCAGCTCAGGAATTTCAGGCTCTTGCTTCTTGATTTGCCAGTACATAACTGAAAACGCTTTTAGCATTTTACTTCGGCTGCAGCAGTTTTATATGATAGTATTAGACAAAGAGAGCTAGATGGCAGGGGTCATAATGATAGGAATGAAATGTGGAAACAGTTTAGAACCGTATAACAGAAATTAAACACATGGGTGGCTTTAAATCAATGTTTGATGAATTATGTCATTACATTGCTCATGTCAGGATGCCTATGATGCCAATTTTTAAATGTTTATTCACTAAGGACTGAAAGATCATTATGACATAAACTTATTGGCAAATATCAGTTCAGGTTATTAGGAAACAGGAACATGTTGCACTGCTTATTAAGCCATTGAATGCTCAATTTATTTCCAAAATGTTATTTTCAAAAGCTGTAATGGGTGAACTTGATACCTACTTAACGGTAATTTCTGGAGAAAATCAACTTGCAATGCAATGGCAAATTCAACCCTTCAAGTACCAGAAACATCTGTCTATCTCAGCAGTAATGTTTCCAAACTATTTCTCTCTAAATTACTGGATACTCCCTCACTTGGCTTCAACAATGCAAAACTAAACCATTGGCTGTCAGCTGCATTGCTGGCCAGTAAGCAGAGCAGTATGGCAGTTTGGTGGCTATGTAGAGTTTATGATTTAGAATCTTAGCATGCAAACTTGCATAACTGAACCAACTGTGAGCCAGATCATGGAACCCTCAGTATTCTTCTGAAAATCCAACTGGGTCACACATATTCTTCAGGGAAAACAACTGGCATATCCACGTGGTTAGAGATACTAGTCAGTACCACGTGGACCCCTTCTCAGAGTGAAGAGCAATAATGCGATCTTACTGGAATTACTCTCACTCTGATAGTTAATGTTTTTTTTTAAAAATCTCACTCTCATTCCAAATGAGGAGCTTTGTCATAAAAGTCAGAAAAAAACTTTGGCTCAGATTTGCTGATTCAAGTGAAGAGAAGACACCACTCCTCCAAAAAATACAACATAGTCCATGTTCCCAACCCACACTGAATTCTGATCAGTATATGAAGCAATACAGTTCCTTAATATGATAATACTCAGGCTTTTAGAAGACACACTTTAGGTCAATGCACACTGGCCACTGATTCCTCAATAGGTCAGCATCTATTTATTAAAAATGGCACACATTTTAAATACATCTTGTAATTTCAGGTGCTCAAATTATATGGAATTTTATTACCTATTTATGACTTTCTATTTCTATGAAGAGTTGCAATTATATTATCTTTGGAGTATTATTAACCAATTGAAATGAATGCATTGATGCTGTACTAAAATATAAAACAAGGATTTTACATGAACTTAAGTAAATAACATTCAATGATACTTCAAACTCTTTCTTTAGACAAACTGGCACTGATACTAGTCTCGACTATCTATTTTCCAGCAGGAATATAGAGACAGCAAGACAACGAAAAGATACTTCCTTCCCAAATTCCTGATGTGTAGCTCCTGCACCTAGGCCATAAAGCCTATTCAGTAAACCTTAATGGAGTAGGCCTGAGTCAATGCTGACCAATCTCAGCTTGAGAACCTAAAAGAGTCATATGCACCTCAGTCTTATGTTGAGTTTTTTTGAACATTTCTCATTCTAGCAAGTTTTCTCACCCTATCTTATCAAACCCATCCCTTTAATAATTTACCTTGCTCAATGGTATCTCTCCCATCGAATTTGCAACTGATCTTATAACACACGTTTCCTTGAGCAACTAACCATTCAGCAGATAGCTCAGAATTCACCCGCTTCCCTTGCACCCACACTAACTGTAAAACCTGGTTGGGCACCCAGAGAAATACTGTCCATCTGTGGCTACCCTGCATGGTTGCTGATTTTTGCCTCAGACATGACAAGCAGGAGAGAATTGGTCCCCGGTTTTGTAGGCGGGATGCAGAAGGTCATGTTGGATGGTGGGTTGTACAAACAAGACATCATCCTTTCTAGAACCAGCCATGGTGACGATGCCACCAGATCATGCCAGCCTAGCCTGAGGTGGCCATATGGGTTAAAACAGTGTGTGGAGGAATGCCCAGAGCGGTAAGAAGAAGGTCAACATCCTTCTCCACTCCATCAGCATAAGTGCCACCATTTTCAAAATGTCACTCTATCACTGCTATTGTACACACCTCCCACCAAGGCTCATGCTCTACCACTTTCTCTTTCATCTGCAAAATCTTCCACCACTTGGCAATCCCAAGCTAGTCCAGTCAATGAGCTGGGTGTGTGTTCCTGAGTACATAGTGTCCTTGCAGCGCATTACAATGAGGGTTGCTAGTGCAGCATCAAATTGCAGAAGCATGTTGTAAGTGTTTTTTTCAGGTCTTTTTAGGAAGACGACATTGAATCAAAAACTAGGTCATGTTGTGCCTGTGTTACAAGTTACAATTTCTATCTTTCATATTTCTGAAATAAATTAATATTTGTCAGAATGAGATAATTGAAAATTTATGAAATTTTACAGTAATAAAAACATTAATGTTTTTAAAAGACTATTTAAGTTTTTAAAGGATGTTCTAAAACAATTAGGTCAAACTGTTCCTACAGTTATCATGTCCAAGTTACTCTGATGAGCGGAACATATTTGGATTTGTGTGATATGGGATAGAACAACTTCCTGGAATATCACTTTGTGCTATTAATTAGCAATAGCAACAATTATTATATCATAACCGTATGCAAATATCTGCAGGATTTATACTTTTCACATACTGTGACTAAATTTTTAAACTGTATTTGGACTTTATCAGTGCACATTGGAAATAAAATTAATTCTCTATTTAATACACTAAGTTAGTTTTTGATCAAAAAAATCTTGTTGCAAGTTATCCAAAATTCAAACAGGTTTAGAAAGGTTCTCCCGATTCAAGGTAAGAATTTTTTTTACATGAACCAATAATAGCAAATGCACGACTGACACATGCTTTGAAGAATATATTTATACAATAAACCTCTAATTTTCTAAATGAAAATGAATTATTGAATGAGAATTACAAATGTGTTGCAATATGCGCAATGCATTCTTTGGATACCATCATAGCAGTTTTGAAGAGATACTTTTTAGGGAGATTCAGGAGGAATAAATTCCAGACACCTTATATTTGCATTGCATTATATTTTGGGGCAACAGCCTAGACATTTAATAACATCTTCTCCATACATTGTTGGAGCACAGCCCTGAGGGTTGGATTTCCAACTCTCACAGAGATGTGGCCATGATCAAAGCTGAGTTAAGCCTCAGGTCATTTAATGGAAGAGGGTGGGCCTATTGCTATGTGGGGATCCAGACAGCCTCCATGCTATCTGCAAAATTGGACATTATAAACAAAATAATTTCAGGCTCCTCTTTGGCTTGAATTCAAAGGGATCGACTACCATTCAGCAAGCAAATATGGTTCTTACGTTCCATACTTTCCATACAACAATATTCAAAGAACATGATAAAACACAAGCATATTGTTTCCTTTCATGCTAATTCATCTCTTCCCTAGAATTTGATATTGGAAATGTAAAACTTGCTCATAATTCCTCGGCCACTTTTTAAAAAGAATATAATATATTCCTTTAACCATTTTCAAACATATCCTCTATGTTTTCAACATTGCTCAAGTACACTCAGCACTTTCCAGTTCATTCGCCTGTACTTTGGAATTACCGTAATTCTCTTTCCACAGACACCAGTGGGCTCCCTTCTTTATCCTCTAATAGACCTCTTCTACAAACTCTTCACTGTCCCCTAATTTGATCTTTTTTTTTAAACTCTAGTTCTGCATCTAGACATTTTTTTTACACAGCATACTTGAGAAATTAGAGACAGTTTTCTTGAGTAGTATTATTGAAATTGCTGAAGTTGAACTCAAGCCTTCAGTATAATAAAAATGATAGTACACTGTATATACAAGATATTTTATTTCTTATGTAGTCAAATATTTCCATATGTTTCACCCTTTCTTTTGAGTAGTGTTGGGAGTTTGTACTTTTAAATAAATATTGGATTCAGTTCAGCAAACTTTAATTCTGAATTTTCTGCTGGATAATATGGCAAATATTAAAGATTTATTTTAAGCAATCATGACAAGACTTAGTTCAGAATTTTGACTGAATTACTTAATGCAAGCAAACTCATAAAACAAAAGCCTTGTAATCTGATTTCTATACGTTTAAATGTAGATTTTGAGTTTTGACTAGTTTTAAGTAGAATTGGCTGCCAGCATGTCAGTTGGAAATGTTGAAGATCTTTTTGAAGGATTGGTTAAAGACACCTGTCCAGTTAGCTCCGGAGTAAATTTAATTTTAAACATAAAATAAATGCTTTCTTTATTAGGAATTGCACTAAGGAGAAATTCGCCCTTGGCTCCAGGACTATTTTGCAACCTGCATCAATGGTACTGTAACCTCACTGACAGTTGGAATTCTGAAACAAAAACAGAAGTTGCTGGGGAATCTTAGCAGATCTGGTAACATCTCTAGAAAGAAAGCAGAGTTAATGTTTTCAGGTCTCATGACCCTCCCTCAGAACTCTTCCTGACCATTTCATACCTTTTGATTTTTTCTTTCCTCCTTTCACTCCAAACAGGTTGTGTTCAATAAATACCATGATCTAAACTTGCCAACTGGGGTTTTAAAAAGGAACACCAATGGTATGTTATTTTCCCCACTACAAAGGATTTTAGTACTTTTTTTTACTCAAAATGAGATTTTTAAGTCTACTTCAATTCTAAACTAATCAAAATTCAAATCACAGAGGAGGTTTTTATCACCACTAGTGTTTGGTGATAAAAGCCTTCTCTGTGACTTGAATTTTGTCACATTTACTGTTAATAATAATAAATAGTAATTACTTTTGAAGCAGACTTATGTACACCACACCAAATATCTGTAAAAATGGCTTTACACCATAACTGAAAAAATGTCAAGGATTATTTCTGTCAGTTTTAATTGAAATTCTGTGGAAGGACCAGCTTGAAATAACACCTCAAAGTCCACTATAGAATCCAATTAGGATTAGCTTGATCTCTGCCTGGTCAATAACACTTTTGTGATACTATCAAGGAATGTGCTCTGCCTAGTAAATAAGAAATAAAACATAATGCTGGTACTTCAGTAAGGAATTTGGTCAGCACTTGCAACATTACATGCATAATCCAATACTGAGATCAGAAAATATTAGTTTCTACCATTATGTTCCACTACCGAAATAAAAACTCGCCACCAAAGACAACATTGCATGCATCACTCTTTCTTTACGTCCCATAATTAATGCAGCTCACAGGACCTGATCAGATGTACGCTAGAACTCTGTCAAAAGCTGGTCAAGTGATTGCTGAGATATTTGTATCATCGATAGTCACAGATGAGCTGCTGGAAGACTAGAGGTTGGTTAACGTGGTGCCACTGTTTAAGAAGGGTGATATGGACAAGCCAGGGAACTATAGACCAGTGAGCCTGACCTCAGTGGTGGGCAAGTTGTTGGAGGGAATCCTGAGGGACAGGATGTACATGTATTGGAAAGGCAAGGACTGAGTAGGGATAGTCAACATGGCTTTGTGTGTGGGAAATCATGGCTCACAAACTTGATTGAGTTTTTTTAAAGAAGTAACAAAGAGGATTGATGAGGGCAGAGCTATGGACATAATCTATCTGGGCTTCAGTAAGACATTCAACAAGGTTCCCAATGGGAAACTGGTTAGGTAGAGTCATAGAGATGTACAGCATGGAAACAGACCCTTCGGTTCAACCCATCCATGCCGACCAGATATCCCAACCCAATCTAGTCCCACCAGCCAGCACCTGGCCCATATTCCTCCAAACACTTCCTATTCATATACTCATCCAGATGCCTTTTAAATGTTGCAATTTTACTAGCCTCCATCACTTCCTCTGGCAGCTCATTCCATACATTCTGAGTGAAAATGTTGCCTTGTAGGTCTCTCTTTCCCCTCACACTAAACCTATGCCCGCTAATTCTGGACTCCCCAACCCCAGGGAAAAGATTTTGTCTGTTTATCCTATCCATGCCCCTCATGATTTTATAAACCTCTATAAGGTCACCCCTTAGCCTCCGATGCTCCGGGGAAAACAGCACCAGCCTATTCAACCACACCCTCTAGCTCAAATCCTCCAACTCTGGCAACATCCTTGTAAATCTTTTCTGAACCCTTCCAAGTTTCACAACATCTTTCTGATAAGAAGGAGACCAGAATTGCACACAATATTCCAACAGTGGCCTAACCAATGTCCTGTACAGTCGCAATATGACCTCCCAACTCCTGTACTCAATACTCTGGCCAATAAAGGAAAGCATACCAAACACCTTCTTCACTATCCTATCTACCTGTGATTCTACTTTCAAGGAGCTATGAACCTGCACTCCAAGGTCTCTTTGTTCAGCAACACACCCATTAAGTGTATAAGTCCTGCTAAGATTTGCTATCCCAAAACGTCGAATACAGGGAGAACTAGCCATTTGGATACAGAACTGGCTCAAAGGTAGAAGACAGAGGGTGGTGGTGGGGTGATGTTTTTCAGACCAGAGGCCTGTGACCAGTGGAGTGCTGGGTCAATTACTTTTTGTCATTTATATAAATGATTTGGATGTGAGCATAAGAGGGAAATGTTTGGAGATGACACCAAAGTTGGAGATGTAGTGGACAGCGAAGAAGATTACCTCAGATTACAATGGGATCTTGATCAGATGGGCCAATGGGCTGAGAAGTGGCAGATAGAGTTTAATTTAGATTAATGCGAGGTGCTGCATTTTGGGAAAGTAAAGCTTAGCAGTACTTATACACTTAATGGTAAGGTCTTAGGGAGTGTTGCTGAACAACGAGACCTTGGAATGCAGGATATAAAAGAGACCTAATGGGAAACTTTTTCATGCAGAGAGTGATACGTGTATGGAATGAACTGCCAGAGGAAATTGGGAGGCTAGTACAATTGCAACATTTAAATGGCATCTGGATGTGTATAGGAATAGGAAGGGTTTAGAGAGATATGGGCCAGGTGCTGGCAGGTGGGACCAGATCAGGTTGGGATATCAGGTTGGAATGGACAATTTGGACTAAAGGGTCTGTTTTCGTGCTGTACATTTCTATGACTCTACAACCTGTAACTTTGCACTCCCTACTCTGGGGAAAAAACCTTGACTATTCACTCTATCCATGCCCCTCATGATTTTATAAACTCTCCAGTGAAAGTAGCCCCAGTTTATTCAGCCTCTCCCTATATCTTAAATCCTCCAAACTTCACAACATCCTTGTAAATCTTTTCTCAACCCTTTCAAGTTTAATAATATCTGTTCTATTGCAGGGAGACCAGATTGAATACAATATTTCATAAGTGGCCTAACCAATGCCCTGTACAGCTGCAAGATGACCTCCTAACCCTTATACTCAATACACTGATCAATAAAGGGAAGTGCACCAAACACCTCCTTCACACCCTGTCTACCTATGACTCCACTTTCAAGGAGCTATGGACCTCTTTGTTCACCAACACTCCCTAAGACCTTACCATTAAGTATATAAGCTCTGCCCTCATTTTTAAGAATATATGTTACATTGTAATGAACAGATATTTTTCAGTTTATTCAAAGGACTGTGAAAGCACATCAAAAGAGGAACAGTTGGCCATTGTAGTTGTTATATTTAAACATTTATATTAATAGTGTGACCTGTGAAGTATTGGCATTTGATTATCACCACATTCCTCTTGTTATGGCAGTGACAAGATATAATAAATGGTTAACATACAGTCAGTGACATAAAAGTATAAATTCTTATCCCTCTGACCATCCCCAAAACACAGCTTGCTCAGGAAATACAACTTTGTGATGTTCTTTCAATTACTCTTTAAAAAGAACAAATAGGTTTCATCTTGAAATCAATGAAAGGCTTTCTTTTAAAAAATGTGGACACCATCTTGGCAACTTGTTCTTAGTGAGCTTTCCTCCAATTCAGTCTCTTTTAGCAGGCTTTCATCCAAAGGAACCAGAATCAAGAAGATTTCTCCAAACAGGTCACTATTAAATCGGAGCAGCAAAGCAAGCAGTTATTACCAGTCATATGTTGGGGCACATATGTATTTGATTATGATTCCTAACTGCCTCTGGATAATTAGGGGTGGGCAAAAAATGCTGGCCTAGCCAGAGACAGACATATCCCATGAACAAAACAAAAACCTCACAGACTCCAATTTATTTATGAAAATGTGAACTTCAATGCAAGGGAGAGAGGGATAGTCAGGCACTTGGGGAAAAAAAAAACGGCCAGGGTGCATGCGATAAAAAGTATACTGTTTTCTCCTTTTAAAATTATAGAAACATGTTTGATTCAATCTTTTAAGATTACACGATGTAACATTTACTCACTGAATTAGCAAGTATATCAATTTCAAATGACCTGTTTCTGTCAAATGAATGGAGGATTGAGTTTATTTTTTAACAACTAACTTCAGTTTACTTACATGTAAGGATCAAGTAAATAATGTATCATAATATTCTGTTTAATTGTGGTCAATGTAAGACACTTTGTAAAAATGGTCTTATGGTCGAAATGAACATGGGTCTATTGTGTTATTAGGGCTTTTATGGCGTCAAACAAATTTAAACTGTTGAGTCACTTTGAAGTAAAACAGCTTTAGTGGTTAAGCCATACACTTCTATGTTCTGCATCACTTAGTGTGAAACTTAAAAGGTCATTAAAGGTAAATAATCTCTTTAAAAGTATACAATGAGTCTATATACTTATGTTACACAGGAATTATATTCCGTAAACAGTTCTATACAATGATTTTTTGTAAGACAAACTAGGCTGTATAGTTTGAGTACAGTGATAAGATTTGTTTCCGAATAAGGTGCTATGGTCTGGAGAGAGTTTTTGTAACCCCATCTCTGCAGAACGTAAGAAGGCTGTATTGTTTTTTTCAAAGTGATTTTCTAGTCAAATTGCTACAGGCATTAGCAGTAATTAAGGAACCATAATAGCCTGGTCTATTGAAGAGGGAAAGAGGGAAGGTTGGTATTTAGATTAGATTACTTACAGTGTGGAAACAGGCCCTTCCACCCAACAAGTCCACACCGACCCATTCCCCTACATTTACCTCTTCACCTAACACTATTGGGCAATTTAGCATGGCCAATTCACCTAACCTGCACATTTTTGGATTGTGGGAGGAAACCGGAGCACCCGGAGGAAACCCAGGCAGACACAGGGAGAATGTGCAAACTCCATACAGAGAGGCTGGAAATGAAGTAGGTGTCTGATCAAAGTGAGGAAATTTGAAATCCTAAAATTTGAGGTGCTGCAGATTTGGTGGTGGGGGGGGTTATTCATTCATTGAGAGACTGCCTTCAACTAATTGCCTATTTGTGTCTTACTGTTACCCAACAATTTCAAGCCCACTTCCCATTGGCCTGCAAATCCCCCGAGGTGAAACCCGGAATACAGTAAAATGATGTTGACATCTCCCTCTCACCTTAGGGAATTCCCTGCACACATCAAAACCCACCTCCCCTTGTCTGTTTAATCCCTTTCAGACTACTTCTGCTTCTCTTGTTTATTCCCTTTTCTCTTTTTATTTCAGATTTCTAACATCTGCAGTATGTCACATTTATGCTTATTTTACCAACTGTTTCCTAAGTCTACTTTCAAAGTGCCTGCAGATGTGTGAGGCCACTTGTCAAAGACAAACATTTTCACTTCTCCAGGTTTATGATTATTAGATACTGTGTTACATCACTCTACAGTCAGATTTTGGTCAGTGCAAGCAAATAGTTAAATGCTCAGGCTATTTCCAAAAGTAACAATCTCAACTGTATCAAAGAGTCTCAGTGGGTAGCACTGCTGCCTCACAGCACCAGGGACCTTGGGTTCGATTCCAGCCTCGAGCAGCTGTCTGTGTGGAGTTTGCACATTCTCCCCATGTCTGTGTGGGTTTCCTCCGGGTGCTCCGGTTTACTTCCACAGTCCAAAGATGTGCAGGCTGGGTGAATTGGTCGTGTTAAATTGCCCATAGAGTTAGGTGCATTAGTCAGGGGTAACTATGGGGAATGGGTCTGGGTGGGTTACTCTTCAGGGGTCGGTGTGGACTAGTTGGGCCGAAGGGCCTGTTTCCACACTGCACAGAATCTAATCTAACAAATCTAATCTAATGTACCTTAAACTCATATCACAGTCCCTGAATACATTGCATCCCATTGGCATATCCAGTTGATGGGATGGATAATGTGTAAATGTGTATTAATGACTCTGAACCTCATGAGGCTCATAGCTTCAAGTCAAATATAGTCTGGAAACATGCTTTTTATTAACACCAATTCGCTATATGCCCAACACTGAACAGTCAGGTTTCCTTCAAAGTAAAAGTCACTCACAGCATGTCCTAAGGAAAGTAAATAATTAGAATGTTCTCAGAGTTCAAGATTTCAATTTTGATCACCAAGAGTTGCTCAATATGCTACTACTGAGCCCTGAAGAACTGAACTTCCTGACCGAGTCAGTGGCAACAGCAAAGATACCAGTACATGCGTATAAACTGCTGGGCATTGATCTCCACAACTAACCCATTGCAAACACATCTACAGACAACAGGTTGTTAAATTAATCTTAGAAAAGATTGGTGGATGTGCAAAAGTTATGAACAATCTGGTACAGCTCACTGGTGTCATAGCCTGAATTCACACCATCATGCAAGCTGACATAGGGCTATATCAGTCAACTCTCGCAAAGATACTCAAATCTCATGAAGGAGTGACTTGCGTAACAGAACACAAGAAATTATGTGGATCTGAACTTGTAACAAGTGTATCTGGATTTGAAATATTATAGGCTCAGTGTCTGGCATTAACTGAAAATCAATACAGTCATAATAATTAGATTTTTTTATTATTTGACTGAGTCAGTAACTGAGAGGCATTTCTGATTGACTTCCAATTTCACAAGAGTCAGGAACTGAACCTGGGATAGTTTGCATTATTTAGCATGATATCAGTTGATACCATTATGTATTTTCAAAAGATCACATAGGCTGATAGAAAGATCAGGTTAGGTGAAAACCAACAAATTATTTTAAATGATTGTAGTTGTCAGAGCTCAACCAGATTATGAGGAGGAGAAGGAGGAGGCTCCACAAATATCCCTATCCTCAATGATGGAAAAGCCCAGCACATCAGTATAGAGGTTAAGGCTGAAGCAGTTGCAGCAACTGTCAGACAGGAGAGCCATGTGGATGATCTGTCTCGGCCTCCTCCAGTAATCCCCAGCATTACTGATACCAGCCTTCAGCTAACTCAATTCATTCCACTTGATATCAAGAAACAGTTGGAGGCACTGGATACTGCAAAGGCAATGGGCCTGACAACATTCCAGCAATAGTACTTGCTGTTCCCCTAGCCTCTTTCAGTACACTTACAACACAGGCATCTACCCGACAATTGCCCAGGTATGTTCTGTCAGTAAAAAGGAGGACAAATCCAACCCATTTAATTACTGTCCCATCAGTCTACTCTTGATCATCACTAAAGTGATGGAAGGGGTCATCAAAAGTGCTATCAAGCAGCACCTGCTCAGCAAAAACCTGCTGAGTGACATCCAGTTCGGGGTTCCACCAGGGCCACTCAGCTCCTGACCTCATTACATGGACATTACATGGACAAAAGAGCTGAATTCCAGAGAGGGGAGGTAAACAGTGACAGACATGTGAAGACTACATTTGACCAAGTGTGGGGGAAAACTCTCCGTTGGATGGAATCATACCTGGCCCAAAGGAAGATGGTAGTTGTTAGAGATAGAATATATAACTGTAGAGCACAGGAACAGGCCAACCATGATGTCATTCTAAACCAATTCGATCTGCCTGCACATGGTCCATATCCCTCTATTTCTTGCCTGTTCATGTGTTTATCTAAATGCATCTTAAACATTACTATTGTATCTGCTACTAGCAAAAATAATCCAAGTTTGTCCAACCTCTTCATATAGCTACTACAGAGAGTCTACTACAGATCAGTCACCTCAGCTCCAGAACACCTCTGCAGGAGTTTCTCACAGTAGTGTCCTGGTCCAACCATCTTCAGCTGCTTCATCAATAACCTTCCCTCCATTATAAAGTCAGAAGTGGGGATGTTCACTAAAGATTGCACAATGTTCAGCACCATTCACAGCTCTTCAGATACTGAAACAGTCCTTGTTCAAATGCAGCAAGACCTGAACAATATGTAGATTTAAACTATCAAACAGCAAGTGACTTTCATGGCGCACAAATGCCAGGTAATGACCACCTGCAACAAGAGAGAATTGAATCATCACTCCTTGACATTTATTGGCATTGCCATCACCGGATCCCCTATTATCAACATCCCAGTAGTTACCATTGACCTGCTTGTTTCTGATCAGAGGCTAGGAATCCTACATCTCCTGACTCCCAAGAGTCTGGATGGTATCTGCAAAGTTCATGTCAGGAATGTCTTGGAATACACAACATTGTTGGGTGTAGCTCCAACAACACTCAAGAAGCTTGATACCATCCAACACAAAGCAGCCCACTTGACTGTCACCACATTCACAATCATCCACTTTTTTCCCCACACGAGCAGTATGTACTATCTACAAGATGCACTTCAGAAATTCACTTGGGATCTTTAGGCAGCAGCTTCCAAACCCACAACCCATCTAGAAGGACAAGGGTAGCAGATACATTGGAACATCACCACCTACAAGTTCCTCTCTGAGCCACTCACCATCTTGAGTTGGAAATATCTCGGTATTCCTTCACTGTCACTGGGTCAATATCATGGTACTCCCCTCCAGTAGCATTGAGGGTGTATCTAGAGATTCAAGGAGGCAGCTCACCAATTCCTTCTCAAGGGCAACTCAAGACAGCCATAAACAGAGTCATAGAGTCATACAGCATAGAAACAGACCCTTCGGTTCAAGCCTGCTGCACTGATATCCTAAATTAATCTCATCCCATTTGCAAGCATTTGGCACATATCTCTCTAAACCCTTCCGATTCATGTCCCCAACAAGATGCTGTTTAAATATTGTAATTGTACTAGCCTCCACCACCTCCTCTGTCCGCTTGTTCCATACGTGCATCAACCTCTGCATGAAAAAGTTGCCCCTTAGATCCCCCTCAAATCTTTCCCTTCTTGCCTTAAACATATGTTCTCTAGTTTTCGATTCCTTTACCCAGTGGCCTAGCCACTGATCCCCTCATCCCATTAAAGAATTTTTCTTTTCAAATTGTAATCTAAAAGTCTAAGTTTCTTAAAATAAAAAAAAGTTGCAATACTTTTCTGCACAAATAGCACTTATTGTAAAGCATAAATATATTTTCACATTCTACTTCAATCATTAGTTTGTAATGTCTAAATTTACTCAAGGGCTTCTGATCATAACTCTGATTGGACCGACCAGAAAAAGTCATAGGTGTACCAATATCTTTCACCCTACTTTGTTAAAAATGTTATCTCTGGGTCTATCAGCACTGGAGAAACATGCACAATGACACAATCTGCCCTTTATAAATCAGATCCTTTCCTTGACCCTAAAAGGTCAGAAACGTCTTGCAGCTCTCCAGGTTTTAAACTCACCTCCAAAACAAACTGCTCCACAATAAGATTGGCGACTCTATCCATCATTACTTCCTTCAATACGTTGTCAGCTTCATCTGAAGTTTTCCACGAAAACTGACTGCAATGGATATGTCAAGGAAAAACAACAGGCCATCTACAAAGTAAACCACTGTACGGTAATGTGCATCATTTTGCAAATGTTCTGGAAATAAAGTCCCTTTATGAAGATTTATAATTGGCTTCACCAATGTCACTGCAATTATTTTGAAATTCAGAAATCCATTGTTCACTTATTTTCTTGGAACTTGAGTATTACCCAGTTGGTTCATAAGCCAATTATTTTCACTAATCAATGCTATTTGCATTAAGTACAGTTGAGCGAAAAATATTAATATCTCTAATTAAATTCAAATAAATAACAAAGATTTTACCTCGCATCTTGCTTGTTGCATACATTAGAGTTTAGCTGGATTTTGCTGCCCATATCCTAACTTGCACCAAGTCTCACTCTCTGACCTACACTGGCTCTCAGTCAAGTATCGCTGAAATTTTAAAATTCTCATCCTTGTTTTCAAGGCTTCATCTCTTTCATGATGTTGTGATTTACTCCAATTCTGACCCCTTGAACATCATGATTTTGATCACTCCGTAACTGGAGGCCATGCTTTCAGATTCCTAGACTACAAACTCTGAAATTTTCTACTTAAACTTCCTTTCTTCTTGAACACTCTCGCCCCTTTATGATGCTTATCAAGATATACTTGTTTTACTAAGTTTTTAGTAAACATCTCCTTAAGCATGTCAGTGCCAAATACTTCATAGTGTTCAAGAAATCATCTTGGGATATTTCATATTGTTTAAAGGCATCATAAATAATGGAAGTTAAAATTATTGTTCTATATTGTTTGTTCTTTAGCTGCTGCTGTTGTCCTATTTCTGGAATATCCTAAGTATTACAAAGATTCTGGGATAATGACGGAAAGCTAAGCTTTAATTTAATCCATATATTGACAGAAACAGCAAACAGAAGGAACTAAAAATGACAAGAAGGAAGGACAGAATTTTATGGGCTACGCACAGACAAGAACAGCTGGAAATGACGACATGTGTTAGCCAAAATGCTCATCCTTACCTCATCTTACAGATAGCAGGGGAAGTGTCATGTGGACTACCACCATGGACTTGTTGTGGCCTTTCAGTGGGCAATGGAAACTGCTCTGATTAACAGGCAGCAGGAGAGGACTGAGCCCAACGTGTAACCCAACAGATTTAACACTACAGACTGCAGGTCAATGCAAAGGGAGAAGAGTCCCTTCTTCCCAGGCACCTGTGCCTACTGGAGATCTCACCCCAAGAGTTTGACTCCCCACATCCAACAGCCAGCCCATGTTATCCCAAATGCCCTCCAACTCTCTTGTTTCTGGGCTTGGGTATGATCATGAACTTACTTGTGTTTCAGGACATCAGGTTCCTATTCCTCCTGCAGTACCAGCAGGGTCATTGACTCTGGTGAGACACAGAGAATGGTGCCTCCAGCTGGCTGGCAGTTCTGTGAAGCTGGACCTCTTACTGGAGATGGATGGGAGTCCTGTCTTGTATTAAAGGGCCAATGTTCAAAACTAAAGCAAAGAAAGGTAGCCAAGTGGAGGTGGGGGTTTCCCTTGGAAATTTATGCTCTGGTGCCTAAGATTGTATTTTCTTTCCCTGTATGAAGAAAGGATCCTCGTTTATTGGTGAACACAAACTAAAATAATTCCAACTGCTGTCTTTATAGCCGTCATTCTCTGGTTCATGGAACATCACTGAATAAATCAAACATTTAACATAATGTTAAAAAGGACAGACCCAATATCTGGAAAATAAGTACAACACTGTTTAAAGTTTACTTCAGTAAATAAAAAGGCTACGGAAGCAGACATGGTCTCTCTATTATCCATCTCAATTGCAGAAATTAGAAATTTAACAAAACCATTATATTTATTGTTATAAACTGCACATAAATCAAAACTAATAAAAGTGACAAACAGCTTGAAAATTAAGCATTACAAAGCAAACATAAGGACTTCAAAGCACAGAATATAAACTATTCCTCATTATTTCTAGTGTAAATTAGTGTTGAAAATGATAGGATTTAAGAATTTCTATCTTCTACCCACCTATTTATCATTCAGAAAGAGGTTAAACTATTCCCCTACCTGAGCAGAATAAAAGACATGTTTATTATTTCTACACTGAAAGCACATTAAAGATGTTGCCAAGTTGAGTTGCATTCACTGGATAAATTCCACCACTAAATGGAAATGATCAGCTGGGTTTTCCAGAACCTGGCCTATAAAGTGTGGAACAGGACTTCCACCTTTCATTGTGATCCTGTCTTGACCAGACCAGTTTCAAGGAAAAGGCAATATTTCTGTCACTGTTGATAAAGGTTGCAAAGATATTAAATGTTCCACAGGATCGGAAAGACCAGAGCAATACACTAAATGAGGACTGAGGTCTTCAACAGGTAAATGATCAAAGGATGCTTCTGCTAGGTCCTTCCCTGCAATTGCCACTGCTGTGGCCATTTTAACTATCATCAGTCATCTGGATTCACATGCAACAAAGGAAGAATTATGAGCAGTTTTACGAGAAAAGGAAATTCAGTTCAGTTCAGTTCAGTGAAATGGTGAGAGTCCTCATTGTCCAGTTTAACACTTATTATCAGTATCAAATAGGTTGACTTCAGGAGAGACATAGGGAGAAAATCTATCCATTATGCCTACACATACAGATTCTCAGCTGTATACTGTACTTGCTCAGATGGCTGCAGTAGCACTCTCCAAAATCTCTGCTCTATATCAGAGATTCTTGCTAACACATAAAAGCATTTCACAGCATCTTTCAGTATCACAGGAAATTCTCTATTGTTTATCTCAAACACTGCAGGCAAGGATGCCCTGAGGCATGCTATATTGCAGATGCTACAACAACAGATGAATGTAAACCATGGAACAATCACCAGACAGTAGGGTTCCCTCCCAATGGGAGAACACTTCAGCAGTCAGGACATTCAGCCTCTAATCCTTGGTTAAATGTTCTCCAAGGTGGACTTTGGGATATGCAACAAAGCTGATAGCCATGTTTGGTACCATGAGGAGGTCTCAACTGGAATCTTGGGTTCATGTCACACTACAGGTGAATCCACCACACTAACCACGCACACACACATGGAAACATATACCATACACTCTCATACAAACACACGCACATTCACATAGACCCTGTTTCATATACAGGCACTCATTCTCACGGGCATACACTCCTTCACACTCTCTATTCAAGCACACACACACGCTCTTATACACACATATTCCCTCACACGCACACACACTTCCTTTGAAGTGCGCATGCACACACATACTCTCTCTCATACATCACACATACACACACACTTTATCAACTCCTACTTTGGAAATAAAACCAATCTGACTCCAGACTGAGAAACAAACAGACTGGAAACATGGCCTCACACATAAAAAGTATTATCTGACCTGAAGTGTCACCTTTATTCTGATAAAACCTGAGGTTATCTTTGGCCAGTGACTTGAAAGAAATTCTGTGATTTACATGATAATCAATCAAAACTTGCCCCTCCATTCTAATTGATTAAAGACTTAATAGCTATCTGGGTTTATTCAATATATTTGCATAAGTTATATGATCCTTTGATCATTTACTTATAAAGTCTGTGTCCACTGCATTCCCATTCGCTAGCTGCTTGGGAAGGAGCAGGGACTCTGAAAGCTTATAGTTTCAATAGTGTCGTGTGATTTTTGACTTTGTCCTCCCTAGTCCAACACCAGCACCTCCACACTGTGTAAACTCAACTTAAAACTACATTAATGCATTTATGTAGTTCCATTTGGTATTTTGTCCCATTTGTTCCTGCTTGGTTAATGCTTTTCCATTATAAATCTGAAAAGAAAACACAGATTTACAAACTTTCATTTCACTGAGGAGGTTTCAGCTGATTCATATCCAACAGCCAATTCTGAAAGCTTGCTCACTATTTGACTGACAGTAGCAGCTAAGATAAGCCTAACATTCTGAAAGAATCAACAACATTCTAATTAAAACAACCCACAACATTCTAAAAAAAATGGTCAATTCACTCCATCTCCTAACATTAACAGGTGATTTAGAAAATACTAGTCTTAATTCAAATCCAGATCTGCAACTTTGCCTACAAAACTAATTAGTTCTAAGTTCACACCATTGCCATGTAGTAGTTTTTGATGAAACCTTTTTTTTCGATATTTTGTTTCCAGACACATAGACTAACAATAGCATTACTTCTTTCTACCCTCAATAGAAGGAATATAAATAATAGTTTCAATTATTAGGTTGAGAAGATTGCTATGGTTTGGACCACAGTCTTTAAATTTAGGCAGGATTTAGTGACCTTTTCTGAGGTCAGCCTGATGGTAAGTCAAGGTGGTTTGATTGTTAAAGATTAAGTAAAATTTAGATTGTTTTACTGAAAGGAGAGTGCAAGGTATTGATGGTTGGAGGCAATAGCAACTGCCTGTGTACTACCATAGATAGGCCGAGTCTCCGAATTCCCAGTAAAGCATTGGCAATGTTCGATTGTAAACAACCATGTTTTAAACTGCCCATAATGCAAAGCAGAAGAGAGTTGTGGCCTCTAAGATAGATGATCAGCATTTCTACCAAGTTACAAGTCCCAAGGTATTTACATCACCAGAGGAGGTGTTTTGGGGGTGGGAGCAGGATCTAAAATATCTTTGACAACCTACATCCAAGATTAGCCGAGAGTATAATGGATTTGGTCAGCAGCTGTGGGTGCTGGGGTAAGTCATGAAAGAAAGTAGGTTGAACTACTCAAGTAAACTGGAAAAACTGCATTTGTGACCAGTTAACTTGAAGTTAACAGATTTGCCTAACTTGTGCTCAAGAAAGAATCTCCAGGAGAAAACCTTTACTGTGTAAAAGACAGTTCTTAGATTGAGAGTTTTCAATGTAAGGAAGGAAAAGAACATAAATAGACCCTTGGTAGCTAAGTATCACCTTGGACTGGCTCCAAGAGAATTAAATATCTACTCAAAAGACATTATAAATTATATCTGCAAAGTGTTTTTTTCAGTTTGAGCAGTTATAGAGTCACAAAGCATGGAAACAGACCCTTCAGTCCAACCAATCCATGGCGAACAAAATCCCAAACTAAACTAGTCCCACCTGCCTGTCCTTTTTTACCTATTCATGTATCCATCCAAATGTTTTTTAAACGCTGTGATTGTACTTGCATCCACCACTTCCTCAGGAAGTTCATTCCACACATCAACCACCCTGTGCCTCTTATGTGTTTTTTAAACTTTCTCCTCTCACCTTTGTGTTAAAAGAAAAAGGGAATGATATTTTTGTGGATATGTTGCCTATAGAATGTAGTCAATAATGCAAAATCCTAAGTGACCATGTTATATAAATAACTGCAAACCAAGAAGACAAAAGGATACTCAGCAGTGAAGGTGTTCATTTTATCTGGAGTTTTTCGGGTATAGTCATCCAACAAATTCTCAATCATATCATTGAGCATTGAGTGAACCTAAAGTAGGAAGCACAATTACAGTTTTTAAAAGTAATGCAGATGTTACAAAATTCCCAATTCTAAGACTAAAGATACTAGGCTTTTTTAGTTTACATTTTATGTTAACTTATTACAGTATTCATTGCAGACCATCATTCAAAATAATGAACTTCTAAGAAGCAAATTTCAATGCAGACAAATTGGTAAAAATTGCATTGTGATTAGCAGACAATTCACAAAGCAAGATGTTCTGTTTGAGACAAAGGCTGTGGCTATTTCCCCTTGTATGTTGGAGGCTGAGGGGTGACCTTATAAAGGATTAATAAAATCATGAGGGGTATGAACAGGGTGAATAATCAAGGTCTTTCCCCCAGGGCTTGGGTTTAAGGTGAGAGGGTAAAGATTTAAAAGGGACCTTAGGGGAAACTTTTTCACACAGAGAGTGGTACATGTATGGAATGAGATGCCAGAGGAAATGGTGGAGACTGGTACAACTACAGTATTTTAAAGGCAACTGGAAGGGTATATGAATAGGAAGAGTTTAGAGGGATATGGGCCAAATGCTGGCACAAGGTACTAGATTAATTTAGGGTGGTGGGTCTGCATGGACGAGTTGGACTGAAGAGTCTGTTTCCATGCTGTACATCTCTATCACTCTAATGGACTAACAAAGGGTTACTGTTAGCACATTCATTTGTTAATAGTGAAAGAAGGGAAAAATTGAGGGAACCTGCATATAGACTACATCTTTCAAGACCCTAAGTGATCACAAAGGACTTTGCCTATCTTACAGTGGTGTTGGTACTTGAAAAGATACTCGCCAAGTTAGAAACACAGAGCTTAGAAAACCGGAGAGGTAGTCCATTTAGCCCACTGTGTTATTCAATCTGATCATGGCTGATCCTTTATCTCATATTCCTGTTTTCTCCCCATACCCCTTGACATGTTTAGCTTCTAGAAATCTATTTATTTCTTAAATACAGTGACTTTCCCTCCACCGCCTTATGTTGTACAGAATTCCTCCACAGGTTGACCCTTACCATCATATTCCAGGTGTGGTCTCATGGATCCAGCCCTGACGGTATTCCAGCAGCGGGCCTCAAAGCTGGGGCTTTTGCAGACATTAAGATTCCATGTAGTCATCGTGCATACTCCACCCAGCCCCACCTGCCTTCGACTACAGGAATATGATAATTGTAACTATCCTCAAGAAGGCAGAGAAATAATATTGCGGAAACTATTAGGGTACTTCCCCTGTTGTCCTTAGGAGGGAAAATCCTTCTGAATCATCTACTTCTTTCCAGAGATGCTGTATGGCTTCAGAGGAATCACAACAGGGTCTTTGTTTCCAGGCAAACTCAAGAAAAATATCAAGACCACCAGAAGCTTTTCATTGCCTTTGATTCAGTCAGTCACAAGGCTCTGCAGATGGGTATCCAGATCTCTGGAGAACAAACTTCACTACAATCCTGCACTAGCTTCATGACGATCTACTACAGTGAGTCGAAGATCAAAATAAAGACACTTCCAACTCAAATGTCAGTCTCCAGACCATTGCCATTACGATGTGACAGTGGGTATTCAGCTCATAAGGCCACTGGCCTCAGGTATAAGTAATTAAATAGTGCCTAGATAGAAAACTTATTAACCTTAGGAGCTTCCATACCAAACAAACCAGCCATCACATGCATGCCCCCACAGTATATTGATGACTGCTGTGCCATTGCTAAGTCTGCAGTAAATGTGCAAGCCATTTCTGACCTCACCAACTCTATAAACAAGAGATTAATTCTGTTTTTTGAATATTTCACATGTAGGGGATCTAATCTAGAGTTGAAAAATGTGGTGCTGGAAAAGCAGAGCAGGCCAGGCAGCATCTGAGGAACAGGAGAATCGACATTTCGGACATAAGCCCTTCTTCAGGAATCATTCCTGAAGAAGGGCTTATGCCCAAAACGTTGATTCTCCTGCTCCTTGGATGCTGCCTGGCCTGCTCTGCTTTTCCAGCACCACATTTTTCAACTCTGGTCTCCAGCATCTGCAGTCCTCACCTTTCTCCTAGGGAATCGAATCTAATCTAATCTAATATGCTGAGGAAGAAAATCAAAAATACATGGAGCATTTTCTATACCTCAGCAGCCTGCTCTTTCCAAAAGACAGCATTGACAAGATGATGCAACCCTGCGCTAGCTCAGCTTTGTATAAATAGAGCAGGGAGTATTTGACAACAAAGACCTCTGCAAGTCAGCAGAAGTCCAAGTGCAAAGAATTTGTCATCACCACATGCCCATGCTAGACTAGATTGTCTATCTCTATACATCAAAGCACTAGAGAAATTTTAACAGCTATGCCCCTACCATATTCTCTGGACTCATTGGGAGAACCATTGAACAAATGGCATCCTTCTTGAAGCAGCTCTACAAACATTCAAACAAAACTCCTGAAAAATCAATCACAAAGGAGTGGACAGTTTCTGGATGACTGAAAAGGATCACTCCCATGAGGTATTGTTTCCTTAACTCTCAAACAGCTAATTTTCAGGGCAGGATAAAGAAAATTCTTCAGACACTTTGAAACTCTCCTTGTAGAGTGCCAGCATTGACACTAATTACTAGGAGGAGCTTTCCATAAGTCACTCAGAATGGTTACAATTTATCCATTAATCTTCATCACTCTAAGTAGAAACAGCTTGATGGTGAGCCAGATAGGCAACAGCGAAGGGAAAAGAAAACAACTTGTGCACTCTAGATTGTATAACCTCATGAACATTTTGCCCCATGTGCCCAAAGACGTGCAGGCCAAAAATTGCCCATAACTTGAAGACCCGTGGCAGATACCTATAACCCTGAGTAGACATCATCTTTGAATCCAGACTGAATATCCAGTAGAGATATTCCACACTTCTTGCAGAAGGGTTGTAGATGATGTGGAAGAGGTTGAAGGGACAGCAGAGAAATCTCAATGGGGAGAGCATGACTCTTTTAGTGGGAGAGATTCTATGTTTACTTTCTCAAGGGTAATGGGGGTTTCAGAGGGAAGACACATACTGCTAGTGGATAGTCAAAGATTGCAAATTGAAGGCGACTCAGTTTAACACTGTAACTGGTCATTTTCAAAAGCTGAATGGAGTTCATATCTAATTGGGAGGACCACAGTTTGGGCTGGTGGAGTTTTGAGTGTAGACAATGGGAAGAGTGGAACATCTCACTGCAAAGCAGCTGCATGGATGAAACCCATGGAGGTGCAGGTTCTCTTATCACTGTCTACATGTGCATGGTCAGGAAGAAAAGATCATAGCCTGAGCAAGACACAGTCCAAGTTAGTACAGGTTTGGTGACCCTTCCTCAGAACTTTCTGAGGGAGGATCACCGACCCTGAAACATTACCTCTGACTTCTCTCCATAGATGCTGCCAGACCTGCTGAGCTTTTGCAGCAATTTTTGTTTTTGTTTCCAATTTACAGCGTCCGCATTCTTTCATATTTTTTTACAGCGATTAGGAAGGTTGGATACCCAAGGAGGAAAGGAGCATTCTTCCTCTCTCATTCAGTACTAAAAACCTCCAATACTAACCATGTTGATGTGTCTGATGTGGTAAGGTTCTGCTCCTTGAAATATAGAATCTTTGTTATATGATGTTAGCATTTTCTCTCTGTTTCTGAAATATTCTTTTCTGTAATGAATACATTTGCAACATTTTATGAATACATTAACATTTTTTGAGATTTCAGTTGCAGTTCATATTTTTTCAAATACAAAATTAATTCAAAATAAAAATTATGCCTAAAGCATCTATTTTTAAAACATAATTTCTAACTATGTCATCATGAAAATAACTTATTTCCACATATCCATAATTAGATTTGCGGATGAATGTTTCTCGTAGGGCCTCTATTAAAGTATTTGTTAGCTCTAGACTCAATTGCTCCAACAATCTCCAGGCTGAGCTCCTGAGTACCACCATCCATAGACTTCAATATATTCAAAACCATGTTACTTAAAGGGTTGTGAATCTGTAGAATTCGTTACCACAAGGGTCTATTGAGGTTGGGTTGTTACATAGATTTGAAGTATTCAAAGCTGAGACTAACGCATTTTAATCGACAAGGGAATCAAGAGTTATGGGCAAAAGACAAGAAAGTAGAGTTGAGGATTATCAATTTAGCTGTGATCTCATCGATTGGTCAGGCAGAATTGAAGGTTTGAATGGCCTCCTATCCTGAACAAGGAATTGTCTTGCAGTTGCTCAAAGTCTCAAATTTGAATTATGCATTCTTGTACTTCAATCTGTTTATATATTTGCCTCTCTCTTTCGTTACAAACCCCTCAAGCCAATTGTCCACTTAAAAATGGAATGGAAATCCTTAAAGACTGCATTAATAATGAAGATCCTGAGCAAAAGAAAGTTCAATGTTACAAGTGTGAGATAGACAGAGGATTTAGTACAGTATGTAATCTAATGAGGAATGTGCACATATGGCCCTGTCACTGAAGACTGCATTTCTGCTATTGGAAAAATGACAAGAGAGCTTCTGTCCACTGACAACCAATGCAGTTGACTGCACCACAACTCTGAGGTCACTTAACTATTGAAATAGGCACCCCATGAACATACTGGTACAATAGACTGATATGAGAAAAGTGGGACCAGCATCTCAATGTGCGTATGTTGAAGCTAAAAATAAATGTCAATTTTATTTTCCACAAATTGGAAAATGGCAAGTAATTTTAAGAATCCCATTTAAATGTAGTGATGGCATTCAAACAATATTCCTTAAATAACATCAACTTTCTGACAAATTAGATAAAAACAATTATGCTGAATTTTATTATTTATAATCATTTTATTTATGTACAAATGTAAAATATAAAAGAAACTCCATGTCTCTTAAACATCGTCCTTCCTGCTATCTTTGATTTTGCAGAAAATGTAAAAGTATAAAGAAAGTTACCATTATGTTGAGAAGGCAATAAACAAAATAATGTTTATTTAATAGTTATAATATTGAAACATTAGGAAAATTATGCAAAACTTGTATCAAAGTTAATTAGACCACACTTAGAAAACTGAATAGAGTTTTGGTAGCCATATGATATGAAGGATATCCAGGCACCATGGAAGATTAACCAAAATAATAAGAATAAAGAAGTGTGTAGGTTTATAATATATTAGGTTGGAATTGAGTGGCTGATTCTCTTGAATATAGAAGGCTGAGGGCTAACCTACTATTGAAGAGGCTTTTTGAATTATGAAAGCTTTTGATAGAGTGATAAGAAATAGAAAAAATAAAAGTGAGAGGTCATTTGTGACACATTAACTCAGGTCCTTCTGCTTCTGCACTCCCTTTAGAATTGAACCACCTATTTTATATTGTTTTTCAATGTTCTTCCAAACAAACTGCATCACCTCAAGCTTTTCTGTATTGAACCTCATCGGCCACCTAACCACCCACTCCACCAATTTGAGAATTTTCTTTAAGCAAGGAATAAAGGAATTATTAGGTGAATTACCCCAGTCCCCTTATTCACCTTCAAAATGAGTCCTGAAGATGCCCACTGACTGAAAGATATTTTAAATAAGAAAGACAAAACAACAATATATGCATAGAATATACCAGGTTGAACACTTCATATTTAAAAGACCTTAATTCTTGGATTCTGTTTTCCAGAGTGGGAAGATTGTTCCTAATCTGAAGAATTCGAAACTGCAGAGCACTCTGGTCATCATGTGTGCATGAGGGAATAGTAAATTCTGTCAACAAAATGAAGTACAAAAGAGATGGAAAGCCATTAAAGTGATAACACTGAATAGCTATTCGATAAATCACAGCAAAATAAATGACAAAGAATGATAATTAATGGTTGATTCTGATATTGAAGCTTAAATAATATCAAATGAAGCAGCTTGGAATCTGTGGGAAATACTCAAAACAACTGCAGGACGACATAGCAGATTGTGGTCTCGGCAGACATCTAGCCGATGAGTCTGGATTAGAGTGGTGCTGGAAAAGCACAGCAGGTCAGGCAGCATCCGAGGAGCAGGAAAATCAACATTCATCAGGATGAGGCAGGGAGCCTCTGGGGTGGAGAGATAAATGGGAGGGGGTGGGGCTGAAGAGAAGGTAGCCAAGAGTACAATCGGTGGATGGAGGTGGGGATGAAGGTGATAGGTTGGAGAGGAGGGTGAAGTGGATAGGTGGGAAGGAAAATTGGTAGGTAGGGCAGGTCATGAGGATAGTGCTGAGTTGGCAGGTTGGAAGTTGGGTAAGGTGGGGGATGGGGAAATAAGGAAACTAGTGAAGTCTACATTGATGTCCTGCGGTTGAAGTGTTCTGAGGCGGAAGATGAGGCGTTGTTCCTCCAGGCATCGGGTGGTGAGGGAGTGGCGGTGGAGGAGACCCAGGATCTGCATGTCCTCAGCAGAGTGGGAGGGGGAGTTGAAATGTTCGGCCACTGGGTGGTGGGGTTAATTGGTGCAGGTGTCCCAGAGATGTTCTCTAAAGCGCTCTGCGAGAAGGCGTCCAGTCTCCCCAATGTAAAAGAGACCGCATTGGGAGCAACAGATACAATAAATGACATGGGTGGATGTGCAGGTGAAACTATGATGGATGTGGAAGGCTCCTTTGGGGCCTTGGGTGGAGGTGAGGGGGGAGGTGTGGGCGCAGGTTTTACAGTTCCTGCGGTGGCAGGGGAAGGTGCCAGGAGAGGAGGGTGGGTTGTTGGGGGGTGTGGACCTGACCAGGTAGTCAAGGAGGGAACGGTCTTTGCGGAAAGCAGATAGGGGCAAGGAGGGAAGTATATCCCTGGTGGTGGGGTCCGTTTGGAGGTGGTGGAAATGTTGGCATATGATGCGGTGTATGCAGAGTTTGGTAGGGTGGAAGGTGAGAACCAGAGGGGGTTCTGTCCCTGTTGAAGTTGGAGGGGAAGGGTTTGAGGGCGGAGGTGCAGGATGAGGATGAGATGCACTAGAGGGCATCTTCAACTACATGGGAAGGGAAATTATGGTGGTTAAAGAAGGAGGCCATCTGGTGTGTTCTGTGGTGGAATTGGTCCTCCTCTTCTTTTAGTGGCTTCAGGTTAGGAAGGAAGCTCCGAGTGGCTGCTGTGGTGAAGAATATGGTGTGGATCCGGCTGTTCCTTGTGGCTGGGTCCTTCCACTTGGGGACTTCAGTGGTGGCTTTGAAGATGAGGTGAGTGCAGGCCAGGGATTCCAATGACTGGCCTGGGACTCCTTTTCATTGGCATCGATCTGGGTCTCCTTATGGCAGCTTCCGCATCGGTCTGTAACTCTCCAACTGGCTTTTCTTCGGCATTGTGGAAGACCCTTGATTTCCTGAATTTCCTAGGCAGAGGAACACTTCACTCTAGCTCAAGTAGTTGCTCTATAATACAAGGACACTAGTAATTAAAGATTCGTTAATGAGGTCATGTACCCCTCATTCTTGTTCTCAGTATTTGTTTCTTCTGGAAATCTTTGCATTTTATCTTCAAGTCTGTTTGTATTATTTACTGGTTTTCGCACCTTTTTAAAGAGTAAAATGGTCACAACCCAGTTATAGAGTTTGCCAATCTCCTCAGGTACAACAGAGTTTTTCCCGTGTCCTGAGGATAAAATGTACATTTAACCAGCTTTCACAGTCTTAAACACCACATTTTTTCTTCTACATACAGTTTTATATACAGTTCATTGGGAAGATTTTATGAGAGCCAGTCAATGAAACTGTATTTTAATTATTGAGTGTAAGTCCTCTACAAATAACATTTCTTGACTTTTCTTTATCTGCTGTGTGCTCTTGCGAGATTTCTTTAAATTTGTGTACTTTCAACCCAAATAAGTTCAGAGATTTCCCCAACTCAGTAGCCCTGGTCTAAATTTGTGAGAGGTGAGAGATTTCTATTAGACTCCTTTCCATTTACTTTCTGGTCTTTGCATTGTGTTTCATAACATTTGATTTAAATTCTTTCCTGGGATGTGGTCTTCACTGACTGCACTAGCATTTACTGCCAATTCCTAGTTGTTCTCAAGCTGATGGTGGTGAGCTGCCTTCATGAGCCACTGTAGTCCATGTGCTGTGCATAATCCCACAATGCCCTCAAAGAGGGTATTCCAGGATTTTGACCCAGTGACAGTAGAGGAACGACGATATATTTCCAAGTCAGGATGGTGAGATAATTGAAAGGCACCTGCAGGTGGTGATAGTAGACCATTCAGCCCATCGAGACTGTCCCTCCATTCAATCATGGCTGATAAGTTTCTCAACCTCATTGTCCCTCTTTCTCCCTGTAACCCTTGATCCCCTTGATACCCAAGAACCTATTTATCTCAGTCTTAAATATACTTAATGATCTGGCCTCAACAGCCTTCTTTGGCAATGAATTGCACAGATTCACCACTCTCTGGCTAAAGTCATTTCTCCTTACCTCCTTTACTCTCAGGCTGTGCCCTCGGGTCCTCATCTCTCCTACCAATGGAAACATCTTCCCAATATCCACTCTGTCTAGGCCATTCAGTATTCTGTATGTTTCAATTAGATTCCCCTTCCTCCTTCTAAACTCCAAGTATAGAGTCAGAGTCCTCAAATGTTCCTCATATTTTCCCATGTATCTGCTGCCCTTGTCCTTCAAGATCAGTGGTTCATAACCTCTTCAGTATCAGGGCACACTTCAACAAGACAAACAATTCCACAGCATGCCTACTTTTCATACCATATGCATAATAGTAAAAGTCTACATCTGCACAGCTCTGGAACCTTGCACATGCGCAGTCAATAAGGGTGCCTGGTGTCAACAGATACTGCCTTCAATAATAAACACCAAGGCTGCAGAGGAGACCGGAATCACGGATACAGCCTCGACACTCAGGTAAAGCAGCATTGCTTCCTGAAAATTTTGCGGCACACTTCTCACCTTGTCGCTGAAAACCACTGCTTTAATGTTCATGGGTTGGAAGGTGTTGTCCAAAGAGCCATAGTAAATTTCTGCAGTGCAGCTGGCAGATCACAGGCACTGCTGTTGCTGACCATTTGGTGAAGATGGTAAGTGTTTGTGGATGTAATAACAATCAAGTGGGCTGCTTTGTCTTGGATGGTATCAACCTTCTGGAGTGTTGCTGGAGCTCTGCCAATGCTGGCAAGTGGGAAGTATTCCATCACCCCTGTAGATGATGGAGGCTTGGGAGGTCATGAAGTGAGTTAATCACTGTAAGACTGCTGGGCTCTGACCTGTTTTTGTAGCCACAGTATTTAGTCCAGTTCAGTTCCTGATCACAGTTGCCCACAGGATCTCGATAGTAATTCCATTTTCACTTGGGTATCTCCAACTCTATCTCTTTCAGAACGCAACTGCTCCTTACAGAGTTTCCTTCACTAAGTTCTCTATATTTTCTAAGTGTGGCTGGCTTTTTATGTCTTTTCCTAGCTCCCACTCTTGGCTCAGCACTTCCTACCAGCTTCAGAATGGAATTTGCTTTTGGGGTTTGAGCTCACCTTTTTGTCGCTGTCCCTTTCTGTTAGCAATTGTATTTCAGCTAATGACTGTACCTTGCTAAAGTGGCAATGTCCTGAAAGGGGTAAAGTAACTTGCTACAATTGTGTTATTTTCTGTTGTGTCTTTTTGATTTCTTCTCCTCATGACGAAGGTCAGTACCACTGCAGGCATGAGGTATTTTCCCAGATGACCATTGCTGGCACCTTATGGTGTTTGCCAGCATGTGGTGCTGGGTAAGGGACGTTTGAGGTTGTTTGCTGCTACCAATCATCCTCTGTCTTTGTCTTGGGCCTACCCAACAATTAATGGTAGTGGATACGCTACTGTACAGAATCTGCAAAAGAAGCAGTATGCTTCGATAACAAGAAGGTTGATTGCATGATCGTAAAACAAGTCACCAGGCATGATGAATACGACCCTCGGGACCTGGTATAGTTACATCTGAAAGCGAGAGCAGAACTTATTTTCACCCACAATGTGAGACATCAGAATGGCTGGAGTCAATGTAACATGAATAGTAACTCCTTCAAACCATCACCTTATACAATAACCACAATGCTGTTGTACTCACTTTTAAACTTGTTAAATTCATAAATATTTTTACCTGTTCCCAAGTGCTTCTTCTGCGACTGTAGCTTATGCAATTCCTGCTTTAAGCTTTCTTGCTTTTCCTTCAACTTCCTTAAAAGAAAATGTCAGTGAATAATCAAGGTTTTTATATTGTCCAAAAACCAAAGAGAGGAAAGGAGACCCTAATTGGGTGCTGGGCTGATATGAAATTTTGTTTGAAGGCTTGGAATTGGAATGTAATCTGATACCTATCATGATTTGAAAGTGTTAGCAGGTGGTAAAAACAATAAGTGCTAACTTAACATCTGCATTAATATCTAGACCTTGGTATATGGGCACAATTCCAAAATACTCAACAACTTAGCCTTTATTACAGTAAAAAAACAAACATGTCATTTTAAACCTCTATAAGTTTCTGGCCTGGTTCCAGTGCCATAATAAATTTATTGACTTGATGTGAGTGGCCAAAATAAACTTCAACTGCATATATCCCAATAACTGCACCATTACATGTACCACAACCTCAACAAACATCATCCAGCAGTCAAATACACACTGCCATTCAGATGGGGGTAGTGCTGGTAGTGATGAGGAGGAGAATGCCGTGGAAAGAAGCGGATCAGGCCACTTTCCGATGAGAGGAATGTAGCAACTGCAATCGCCTTGAAGCTGTACAACAATTTCTGATGCTTATTCGCCCCCAGGCTGTTCCTCTACCAAGTTCCATTTGCAGTCTAGGTTAAGACTACAATGCTACACAACTGCTAAGGGCATGTGATTTGCCTTCTTCCAATCTCAGCAGGTATCCTTCTCTCCTGTGTATTGGGGTTGCACTTCCTAGAAACTCTCAAGTACCCAGTAGCAGTTCAAGAAAACTACCAAAGGTCAGAGAATTTTGGGGGGGTGAGGTAGGACATCAGGATTCCTTATTTGTTTTTGAATATAAACGGGTGGCACTAGTTATTAAGTGGGGATGGAAATAGTGTTTCTTCTTACTGTGTTTTCTGTGGGGAAGGGGTTAAAAGGATTGAGCGTAAATGATGGACTTCTTACTGGATTCTAACTTGTGAAAGGTATATCATCTTCATTTAACTGTGATGAATGTGCCTCTGAGTTGCCAGATGTCTTGCTGGAAGTGTCTGGTGCTTCCAAGGTCACCTGCTCTTCCACTTCCTCCTTCTCTGGGGACTCCTGAGTTTGACTTTCCGTAACATTTAATACAGGTATTCAGGAGACCTATCCCCTGCTCCCATGACCCAGTATCTAAATGTAAACTGCTGATTGCCCAATGGCCTTCCTGGTCACCAAGGTAGCCAGTGTGGTTCTTTTCATATGCATTGTTATTCTCACCTTTAAATCTGCCACATCATCCTTGTCAAAATACAACCATTAAATCCTCCATCCTTACAAACTCCATCTTAGTTCCAACCTTTCCTCATGTTGTTGCATCCCAACATATGACAACAGGCTGTTACCTCCCAAATCTACACATATCTTTCCCAGAACACCAAATCTGAATCGCTTCAATCAGATTTCTGCTCTGCCATAGTACCAACAGATTATTTTTCAAAGTCACAAATGACATCCAAGATGATTGTAATCAATAAAACCCATCCCTCCATATTCTTCTCAATTAATGGCAATCCATAACCAATGGAGTGCCACAGAGATCATTGCTGGAACCCCAACTATTTACTTTGTGCATTAATGACTTGGATGAGGAAAGTAAAGGTACTACGTCCAGGTTTGTGGATTACACAAAAATAGATGGCAAGAGAAATGATGAGAGTAACACGAGTCTGCAGAGATTAAGTGAGGGGGCAAAAACTTGGGCAGATGGAATATAATGTGCAAAATGTGAGGTTCTGCACTTTGGCAGGAAAATAGAGGAGATCAATATTATTTAAATGGAGAAAGACTGTGGAAAGCTAGAGAACAAAGGGATTTGGGAGTCCTTGTCCATGAATCACAAAATGCTAACATTCAAATTCAGCGATAATAGGGAAGGTAAACGTTGGCCTTTCTTTCAAAGGGAATGGATCATAAAAGTAGGAAGACTTTGTTAAAACTATATGGCACTAGTAGGACCATAGCTGGAATACTGTGAATAGCTTTGGGTTCCTTTATCTAAGCAAAGATATGTTGGCACTGAAGGTTGTCCAGAGAAGGTTCAATGGACTGATATCAAGAAAGGAGGGACTGTCTTATGAGATGAGGTTAAGTAGATTGGATTTGTACTCGTTAGGATACAGAAAAGAGAAAGGGGACCTTATTGAAATATATAAGATTCTTAGGGGACTTTACAGGGTAGATGTGGAATGATTGTTTCTCCTTGTGGGAAAGTCCAGACCAGAGGGTATAATCTCAGAATAAAGGGCCGCACATATTTAAGACTGAGATGGGGAGGAATTTCTTCTCTCAGAGGGTGAAGTTCTTTACTGCAGAGAGTTGTTATGGCTGGGTTGTTAAGTATATTCAAAGCTGAGACAGACAGATTTTAATCAACAAGATTAAAAAACAGGAATGTGGAGTTGGGGATTATCAAGTCAGCCATAATTTAACTGAATGACAGAGCAGACTCCATGGGCTGAATGGTCTATTTCTGAATCACCTCTTTGCTGTTGATGTAATTGTTCTGTTACATTCTTATCTAACTAATACTCAATGCCAAAGAATCACTAACAATGGCTTCTCTTTCTACTCCTGCACTGTTACCTCTAGCATGTTGAAACATTATTCAAATAATACATAGAGAGGCATCCTATTTCTCATTTACAGGATGCCTTTCTAAGTATTATTTGAATACATAGCATCAGTTTCCACATGTATTGTTGACACCTGGCTCTATCTCACCTCTGTCTCTCTCAACTCCTCCATCATCAAGATTGCATGATCAAACATTTTCTCCAGCTAAATACTGGGAAGCCATTGTAAGAAACTCTGCTCCCTAACCACTGATTTCACTCCTCTTATGGTCAGTATCTGAGGCTCAACCAGACTGTTAACAAACTTGATGTTTTATCCTATCTTGACTTTATATTTTTCTCTTTTTGTTCAATCTCATCCCTCCTCCATCCATAGCCCTCCATCATTTCAACGTTTCCAGTTTCCTGGTCATAACTGTCCCTCTTCACAATGGGCACAAAATCTGGATCCCACACCTAGCCCCAATCAGGACGCTTGAAGGATTCTCTCCTTTCTTCCCAAACAGAGGGTCAAGCCAATGTTCATCCACTACAACACTCCTCCAGCTGTCTGAAGATGCTGTCCCACTGAAAAACTTCTGCTCTAACTCCAGTCACTTGCTCCAAATAAAAGGTGCCACCACAGGACCATATGTGTCTCACCATATCCTTTTTTTCTGCAGTCAGTGGAACATTCCTTGTTCCCATCCTTCTCTGGTCCCCTCCATTACCTCTTTTTCTTAACTATCAATGATTCTACCATGATATGTTCCACTCTAACCCTGAACTGGAAAGTTTCATCACTATTATTTGCAATTTTTAGCCTTTGCTCATTTTTGCATTGACTAACTTTTTCCTTTTCTCCTCTGTCTCCATTTCTAGTGATGGACCATCAAGTAATAAGCCCCACTGACTCCCAAACTAGTGTTGACTGCACTCTCTCAGTAACTGTAAGAACTCGATATCACTGTCTCAGTTTCTCCATCTATCTTACATTAATTCGAACAATGCATCTTTTCATAACAGCAGTTCTGACATGCCTTCCTTGTTTCTCAATTGTCGATTTCCTGCTGTCATGCTTGACAGAGGCTTTGACTATTTTTGTTCCAATCCCTGCACTTTACACATCTTTCCCTCAACCCAGAACCATAATGATGTTCGCTGTCCTCAAATTCCACTCCACTATCCTCCATATAGAAATTGCAGGGCTAATGGCCATAACCTTTCAGTTTTCCCAGGAATGAGGGGAGGTGACTGAAGAATGGAGAATTGTAAATAGTACAATCTTATCCAAGAAAGGTTGTCAGGATAATCCCAGCAATTTTAGATCAGTCAGTTTAACTTTGGTGGCAGGAAAACTTTCAGAAACAATTACCTGAGATAGAATAGGTAAACACATGCAAAAACGTTGGTTGATTATGGACTATTCTCATGGATTTTTAAAAGTATTTTGCAAACTTGCTGGAGATCATAATTATTTATCTCGACTTCTGCCATCAGTCTGTCTACCTTAGTCTGAATGCTGCATTTCATTTGATAAGATCAAAGCCTTTAGATTTGTTCTCTTTTTGATTTTCCCTACACTTTATATTTCCTTGGTACAAAATGGTAGTCACACATTCTGTCCCTTCCTTTTTTTTATTGTCTAGTAACATTGGCCCCATCGCTAACCTGCAATTCTACCTTCTCTTTTACCTTTGATTTTCTAATTTTCTATGCAGCAGAAACCATAACTATTTAGTCTAAAGCCCTATCTACAGCCCACTTTTTGCAATTTGCCTGCAAGTGAAGTGAGGAAACATTTTGCACATTGAGAGTAGTTAGGGTATGGAAAGCACTGTCTGGTGATGTGGTGAATTGAGTTATTTAAGAGGACTTTGGATGATTATTTAGAGAGAAAGGGTGTGCAGGGATATTGGAAAAAAGCAGGAGATTGGCAGTAGGGTATGCAACCGGTGCTGGCACTATGGGCCGAATGGCCTCCTTCGTGCCTTAATGATTCTATGGTCCTGGGATATTCAATGGATCATTCTCCAGCATTTCCACCAACTCCAGCATAGTGACGCCACTAAACATATCTCCCCTACCACCACAGCATCCTGAAGGAAATGCTTCCTCCATGATACTCTGACCCACTCCTCAACCAATACCATACTCGTCCTCTCTTTCCACACCACCTTATATGAAACATATGAAATATAAACACTGCCCTTTATTCCTACCCAACCCACCACCAAACCTCCTTTCTCAGTATTCAAGGCTCCAAAGATTCCTTCCAGTGAAACAGCAAATTACGGGCATTCTTTTAGTGCATTCGTTTCTCACAATGTGGTTTGCTCGACAGCGGAAAGACTAAAGTTAGATTGCGTGATTGTATTGTGAAATACTTTCACTCAGTAAGAAACAGAACAATGAGTATCTGCCAACCTGTCATTTGAGTTGCCCAACTTGCTCACACATTGACCTGCATCTTTGGCCTGTCGTATTCATAGCATCCCAATTAAAATCTCAATATTAGCTCAAAGAACAGCACCTCACCTTCTGGTGGGCATTTTCAGCCTTACCACTCCTAGGTTGACTTTAACAATTTATAATCCCTAGCCCCATTTTGTTCCCTTGACATGACATATTTTGATCTTACTCCTTTTCTTTTTGTTGTTAGATAGCAGTTGTCTATCATTCTGTCATTAACACCTGTTCATAGAATCATAGATTCCCTATAGTGTGGAAACAGGCCATTTGGCCTAACAAGTCCACACCGACCCTCCGAAGAATATCGCTCCCAGACCCATTCCCCTATCCTATAACTCTACATTTCCCCCTGACTAATGCACCTAACCTACACATCCCTGAGCACTATGGGCAATTTAGCATGGCCAATTCGCTTAAACTGCATATCTTTGGATTGTGGGAGGAAACAGGAGTACCTGGAGGAAACCCATGCAGCCATGGGGAGAAAGTGCAAACTCCACACAGAGAGTCTATTTTGTTTCTTTTATTATTTCACAGGACATAAGCATCACAGACCTTCCTGCCCACCCCAAGTACCTTGGAGAATCACAGAATTGTTATGCTGCAGAAGTGACCGAACGGCCCATTGTGCTTGCTCCAGTTCTATCACCTAGTGCCAGTCTCATGCCTTTTCCCCATATCTCTGTACATCACTTCTGTCCAAATAACCATCAAAAGCTCTCTTGACTACTTCAATTGAACCTGCCTTCACTGCACTTCCAAGCAGTGCATTCTGCACTTGTTGTGTAAAAAAGACTTTGCTCACATCACTTTAAATCTCTGCCCTCTCATTCATTTCAGTTTCACAAGAGGGAACAGCTTCTCCTTATCTACACTATCCAGCCCACTCCTGAGTTTGAAAATCTGTATCAAATCTCCTCTCAGCCGCCTTCTCTCTGGGGAGAACAGTCCCAACTTCTTCGATCTATCCTATCATATACCAATCATACAGAAGATAGTGGGAAACTTGAATCACTGCTGTCCTTGTGGTATAGGTATATCCAGAATGCTGATAGGAAGGGAGGTCCAGGCTTTTGACCCAGTGATATAGTTCCAAGTCAGGAGGGGATCTTTCAGGTGGTGGTGTCCTCTGTATCTGCAGCCACATCCTATGGTGGGGATTTCAAAGGTACTGTCCAAAGATCTTTAGTGAGTGACGACAAGTGCATTCTCTAGATGACACACAATACTGTCACCGTACGTCAGTGGTAGAGAATGCGCACATTTAAGGTCTTTGCTTCTTCACTAGTCCCATTTACCATTCCCTTTGACCCTACTCCACTAACTCTATTGTTATTTAATTTCTCTTGCCTTCTACCCCACCACAGGTCTCTCTCTCTTGTTTTTTTTTCCACTTATCTCCTTTTTCTTGTTCAAACCCCAATTACATTTCTACATTTTTTCACGTTCTAATGACAGGTCACAGACCTGAAACATTAATGGTCATTCTTTCTCCACTGATGCTGCCTCACCTGCTGAATATTTCAGCATTTTCTGTCCATATTATAAAACCACCCTGTTGAGCACTAATTGAATCTGTTCTCCTGACTTTGTTGAGGTCTTGATGCTAAGTTACAATTCCACATACAGATTATAACCAAAATCTACTCAAGCATCGCCCCAACTTCATATCTACACCATCGCCCACCATTAGCACTATACCCTCCATAAACATTCTTTCATGTAAAAATGACTCAATATCTCTAAATCCCAAGCACAGAAACTTGAAATCCTTATTCTCACTTTCACTCTGCGCAATTCTAGAAAGAATTCTGTGTCATCTCTCTCCATTCCTCCCTTCAGCATTGAGTATAGAAGTTAGGAGGTCATGTTGTGGCTGTACAGGACATCGGTTAGGCCACTTTTGGAATATTGTGCGCAATTCTGGTCTCCCTCCTATAAGAAGGATGTTGTGAAACTTGAAAGGTTTCAGAAAAGATTTACAATGATGTTGCCAAGTTGGAGGATTTGAGCTAGAGGGGGAGGCTGAACAGGCTGGAGCTGTTTTCCTTGGAGCATCTGAGGCTGAGGGGTGACCTTATAGACGTTTATAAAATCATGAGGGGCATGGATAGGATAAGCAGACAAAGTCTTTTCCCTGGGGTGGGGGAGTCCAGAACTAGAAGGCATAAGTTTAGAGTGAGAGGGGAAAGATATGAAAGAGACCTGAAGGGCAACTTTTTAATGCAGGGGTTATTTGGGTATGGAATGAGCTGCCAGAGGAAGTGGTGGAAGCTAGCACAATAGCAATATTTTAAAGGCATCTGGATGGGTATATGAATAAGAAGGGTTTGGAGGGATATGGGCCAAGTGTTGGCAAATGGGACTAGATTAGTTAGGATATCTGGTCAGCATGGACAAGTTGGACCGAAGGGTCTGTTTCCATGCTGTACATCTCTAATACTCTATATCTTGCATTTGGGAACTGTCACTTGCTTTGCTCTAAGCATGCAAGACTTGGATAATGCACCAACGCCATACCAAGAATTTCAAACACATTAGTGACACTGAGGGAGCTCTAATTAAAGATCAGATAGCAGAACAAAACATCAGACCTATCTGCTTATCCAAGCTGCCATGTGATGCATCCACACAACACTCACTCATCATAACTGAGTTGGATTGGTCATGTAGCTCGATGCTTGACACACAGTTACCAAAGCAAATCTTCTTTGGGCTGGGTGAGTCTGGCTGTACTCTGACAGTCATATTAAATACTACAAAACCACTCTAATGGCTTCATTTAGGAGTTTTAATATTGACTTGGAATCCTGGGAGAAGCTCACTCAGGATTGTACTTGGTACAACCAAATAAAATATGATGCAGCCTCTTTTGAAAGTGAGTAACTATCAGAGCCAGAGAGAAAATGCAAGGAGGGGAAGGTCTGAGCAAGCAACTCATCCAAAACTCGATCATCCACAATGTCCCATTCTACTTGTTGCAAAACATTCCAAGTGCAGATCAGTCTTAGGAGCCTTCAATGTATCTACTGGAACCCTATCATACCCTGCTGATCAACATGGTTTTTTCACATTGAACAGCAAACAAGAATCACTTATTACCCTGAGCTTTGGAACTGTGTCCCTAAATCCCTTTGCCTTCCCATCTATTTTGTATTTCAAAGAATTTCCCCAAAACCTCTCTTGAGCTTTATCACCTCACATTACCTTAGCCTGCATTACTGATTTGGGTTTTCTGATGTCTGGTATCATGGCTTAAGATATGTGAAAAGTGTTGTTTAGGTACTAATTATCAAGGGGAAAGTAAATTGTATGTTATGTTTCTAACCACTGTATCCTTGTGCTGTGAAGGTAATGAGACGGCTGTAATATTACAAAAAATTACTGTGTGCATCTGACCTGCTTCGTGCTCGATGTTCCTCTTCCTTTACAAGCTGATCAAACCTGCGCCTGGCCAGCACCTTGTCAATTAACAGCTGCTTGGGGCTTGAAATAGCAGTTAACTTTTCATCTGCAGGAGAAGAAAACAGTTAAATTTACATTTCTTTAACTGAATGCCTGCTGCAGACAATACCGTGAGTTTAAACTTGCGCAAGGATTCTCCATCTCACCTGCCACAACTTGCTGGAAAAACTATGGGCATCTGGAAAAACAGCACTGGGGGTACCTAATCTGTGTGCATAGTCCTGTAGGTTATTATCAGCTTGGCATGAAAAGCTCAAATTCTGAGCTCAGAAGTTACTGCTCACCAAGCATACAGGATTAAAATCTGTCCCTGAAATGTACAAACTTGCTGAATAATATGAAACAAATAGCAGTCATATTCAGATCTTGAATGGAAGTGTACGGTTACATTCTAAAGTGAGGTAGATAATAACAGTTGTAATAAATCTAGAATCGCAGCTGCCTGAAAATTCAAAACATCCTAAAATCCAGGGATGGCCAATGGTATCATCAACAATTATTTTGAAACGTCCGATTGTGCCTGGGGTGTAAGGTTTATGCATACACAAGTAGTAGAGCCTTGTCACCAATCCCAATACTGCCCCAGCACAGTGTTTGCTCCACAGTCACAATTACGGCCTCAGAGGTCACAACTCCAAATCATTGCTATCATGACATATTGCTGAGCAACTCTTACCGTGGTACTCAACATCTCTCCCTGTTCCCCCCGAATCCTGCTCTCACTGTAAGGTCACACCAGTTTTCAAGTATTAAATGGGAGCTATTCTGACGGGATAGAGTACATCTGAATCAGGCTGGGACTAGAGTCCTAGAGAACATAACCACAGATTTCAGGCAAATAGTGAAGATTGACTCCAGCTGCATGAAACCTTTTAAAGTCAAAGGTAAAGGAGAAAGTAGGATTGCAGTTTGGTGATGGGGTTGCCTGTTTCCCAAAATTAAAAGGACGGTACAGATGTATGAATGTCATATTGTAAGAAGGAACCATAAAAGTTGGGAAACTTGATAATACAACAAGCTGAAAGACTTTGTATCTTAATGCAAGAAGCATTCTGAGTAAGAAGCATTCTAGCGAAGAGGATAAATAGGGTGGTCAGTAGGACTTTAAACTTCTGAGTTGGGGGGAAGGGAAAGTGAAAGCGACAGGGAGTATGGAGGTAAATGGAAAGATAAGCAGCAGGATAGCATGTTTCCAGGCGGATTTAAAATTGAGGCAGACTGAGAATGCAGAAAAAAGCAAGGATAACTTAGGACATATGACTTACAACATCTCTAATAAGGAAGTTAGCATTAAGGCACTTTACCTGAATGCTCGTAGCATTCATAACAAAGCCGATGAATTAATGGCACAGATAATAGTGAATGATTATGATGTAGTAGGCATCACAGAGACTTGGTTACAGGGGGGTCAGGACTGGCAGTTAAACCTTCATGGTTTTTCAACTTATCGAAAAGACAGAGAGGTGGGCAGAGGGGGTGGGGTTGCCTTGCTAGTTAAGAACAAAATTAAATCTATGGTATTGAATGACATAGCGTCGGATGATGTGGAGTCTGTGTGGGTGGAATTGAGGAACCACAAAGGCAAAAAAACCATAATTGGAGTTGTGTACAGACCTCCTAACAGTGGTCAGGACCAGGGACGCAACATGTACCGGGAAATAGAGAAGGTATGTCAGAAAGGCAAGGTTACATTGATCATGGGTGACTTCAATATGCAGGTGGACTGGGTAAATAATATTGCTAGTGGATCTAAAGAAAGGGAATTCATGGAATGCTTACAGGATGGCTTTTTGGAACAGCTTGTCATGGAGCCCACAAGAGAGCAGGCTATTCTGGACCTAGTGCTTTGCAATGAACCAGACTCTATAAAAGATCTTAAAGTAAGGGAACCCTTAGGAAGTAGCGACCATAATATGGTAGAGTTCAGTCTGGAGTTTGAAAGGGAGAAGGCAAAATCTGATGTAATGGTGTTACAGTTGAATAAAGGTAATTATGAGGGCATGAGAGAGGAACTGACTAAAATAGACTGGAAGCAGAGGCTAACCGGGAAGACACTAGAGCAAAAATGGCAGGAGTTTGTAGGTATAATTGAGGACACTGTACAGAAGTTCATTCCCAAGAAAAGAAAGATTAACCGGGGAGGGATTAGACAACCTTGGCTGACAAAGGAAGTCAGGAAATGTATTAAAGAAAAAGAGAGATCCTATAAAGTGGCTAAGAACAGTGGGAAATCAGAAGATTGGGAAGGATACAAAAGTCAACAGAGGATAACAAAGAGTGTAATAAGAAATGAGAGGATCAAATATGAAGGTAGGCTAGCCAGTAATATTAGAAATAATAGTAAAAGTTTCTTTCAGTACATAAGAAACAAACGACAGGCAAAAGTAGACATTGGGCCACTTCAAACTGATGCAGGGAGCCTAGTGATGGGAGATAAGGAAATAGCAGGAGAACTTAACAAGTACTTTGCGTCAGTTTTCACAGTGGAAGACATGAGTAATATCCCAAAAATTAAAGGGTGTCACGGAGCTGAGTTGAGTATGGTTGCCATTACGAAAGAGATAGTGCTAGAAAAGTTAAAAAGTCTTAAAATTGATAAATCTCCTGGCCCCGATGGGATACACCCTAGAGTTCTGAGAGAGGTGGCTGAGGAAATAGCAGAGGCATTGGTTGAGTTCTTTCAAGAGTCACTGGAGTCAGGAAAGGTCCCGGATGATTGGAAGATGGCTGTAGTAAACCCCCTTGTTCAAGAAAGGATCAAGGCAAAAGATGGAAAATTATAGGCCAATCAGCTTAACCTCGGTTGCTGGTAAAATTCTAGAATCCATCATTAAGGATAAGGTTTCTAAATTCTTGGAAGAGCAGAGTCTGATTAGAACAAGTCAACATGGATTTAGTAAAGGGAGGTCATGCCTGACAAACCTGTTGGATTTTTTTGAAGAGGTAACAAGTAGGTTAGACCAGGGAAACCCAGTGGATGTGGTCTATCTGGACTTTCAAAAGGCCTTTGATAAGGTGCCACACGGGAGGCTGCTGAGCAAGGTGAGGGCCCATGGTGTTCGAGGTGAGCTGCTGGGATGGATTGAGGATTGGCTATCTAACAGAAGGCAGAGAGTTGGGATAAAAGGTTCTTTTTCAGAATGGCAGCCGGTGACGAGCGGTGTCCCGCAGGGTTCGGTGCTGGGGCCACAGCTGTTCGCATTATATATTAATGATTTGGATGAGGGAACCGCGGGCATTCTAGCGAAGTTTGCCGATGATACGAAGTTAGGTGGACAGGCAGGTAGTACTGAGGAAGTGGGGAGGCTACAGAAGGATCTAGACAGGTTGGGAGAGTGGTCCAGGAAATGGCTGATGGAATTTAACGTGAGCAAGTGCGAGGTCTTGCACTTTGGCAAAAAAAATAAAAGCATGGACTACTTTCTAAATGGTGAGAAACTTAATAAAGCCAAAGCACAAAGGGATCTGGGAGTGCTAGTCGAGGATTCTCTAAAGGTAAACATGCAGGTTGAGTCTGTGATTAAGAAAGCGAATGCAATGTTGTCTCTTATCTCAAGAGGGTTGGAATATAAAAGCAGAGATGTACTACTAAGACTTTATAAAGCTCTGGTTAGGCCCCATTTGGAGTACTGTGTCCAGTTTTGGTCCCCACACCTCAGGAAGGACATACTGGCACTGGAACGTGTCCAGCGGAGATTCACACGGATGATCCCTGGAATGACAGGTCTAGCATATGAGGAACGGCTGAGGATACTGGGATTGTATTCGTTGGAGTTTAGAAGATTAAGGGGAGACTTAATAGAGACGTACAAAATAATACATGGCTTTGAAAAGGTGGATGCTAGAAAATTGTTTCTGTTAGGCGAGGAGACTAGGACCCGTGGACACAGCCTTAGAATTAGAGGGGGTCATTTCAGAACGGAAATGCGGAGACATTTCTTCAGCCAGAGAGTGGTGGGCCTGTGGAATTCATTGCCACGGAGTGCAGTGGAAGCCTTGACGCTAAATGTCTTCAAGGCCGAGATTGATAGGTTCTTGTTGTCTAGAGGAATTAAGGGCTACGGGGAGAGTGCTGGCAAGTGGAGCTGAAATGCGCATCAGCCATGATTGAATGGCGGAGTGGACTCGATGGGCCGAATGGCCTTACTTCCACTCCTATGTCTTATGGTCTTATGGTCTTATGGTGGACGAACTGATGGCACAAATTGAGGTAAATTGATGTCACAAGGACTTTAAACTAGTTAAGGTTGCGGGGAGGGCTCAGGAAAGGTTATTAAAGTTTTCAGAACAAATAAGAGAAGACAGTTTTGAAAGGGTCAGGGAACTAAATTCAGGCTCAGCAGAGAAGGGGACAACTATGAGAAGCAAGGCAGTCAATGCAGGATTGAGGGTGTTGTACTTAAAGGCACATAGTACACAGAACAAGTATAACTCAGATTAAAATTGTTGTGTTTGATATTGTGGGTATCACAGAGATGTGGCTGCAAGGGGATTAGGGCTGGGAACTAAATATCCAAGGATAGTAAAGGACAAGCAGATGGGAAGAGGGGACAGGGTTGCCTTGTTAGTAAGAAATAAAATTAAATTGATAGAAACAAGTGATTATAGAGGTGGAAAGTGTAGATTCTGTTTGGCTAGAGTTGAAGAACTGCAAAGGGAAAAAAGACCCTGGTGGGAGTTGTGTATAGGTCCCTTAGTCAGGATGTGGGAGAGAAAATTATCAGTTGGAAAAGGTATGCACAAAAGGCACAATAATCCTGGGGGGCTTCAATGTGCAGGTGGACTGGGAGAAATCAGGTTGTAGCAGATCCCAAGAAAAGGAATTTGTGGAATGTTTACAAAATAGTTCTTTGGAGCAGCTTGTGGTAGAGTCCACTAGGGGAGAGGCAATTCTGGAGGTGCAGTTGCCAAAATTTGATGGCAATAACCCTGCCTTTTGAGAGGGAGAAGATTGAATTAGATGTCACAGTATTACTATAAAGTAACTACAAAGACTTGAGGAGGAGCTGGCCAGAGTTGATTGGAAGGAAAGCCTAGCAGAGAAGTTGGTGGAACTGCAATGGCAGGGGCGTTTGGGGTAATTCCAGAGGCACAACTGAAATTTATCTCAAGGAAGAAGAAACAATCTAAGGGGAGGATGAGGCAACCATGGCTGATAAAGCAAATTAAGTATGGTGTAAAAGCAAGAAGAAAAGCATATAATGTGGTGAGAATTAGTGGAAAGTCTTTAGAAATCATCAGAGGATAAGAAACAAAAAATAAGGGGCAGGAGAAGCTGAAATATGAGAGTAGGTAAGAAGATTGCAAGAGTTCTGTTAAATATATGAAAAAGGAAGAGGCAACAGTGGACACTGGACTGCTGGAAAATGAGGCTGGAGAAGTTAGTAATGGGGAATAAAGAAATGGCGGAGGAACTGAATAGGTATTTTGTATCATTTTTCACAATGGAAGACAACATCCCAGCACTTCAAGAGAATCAGTGGGCAGAAGAAAGTGTAGTGGCCATCACTAAGGAGAAGGTGTTGGGGAAGCTGAAAGGTCTTAAGGTGGATAACTGGTGGAGTTCAGCAGGGGTCAGGGTTGGGACCACACCTTTTTTTGTTAAGTTCATTCATGGGTTGAGGGCCTTGTTGGCTAGGCCAGCATTTATTGTCCATATCAGCAGGCAGTTAAGAGTCAACTACATTGCTGTGGGTCTGGAGTCAAATGTAAGCCAGACCAGGTAAGGATGGCAGTTTCCTTCAATGAAGAACATTAGTGATCCAGATGGGGTTTCCCCCACAATCAACAATAGATTCATGGTCATCAGTAGACTCTTAATTCCTGGTATTTATTGAATTCAAATTCCACCATTTGCCAAGACAGAATTCAAACCCAGGTCCCCAGAACATTACTTGGGTTTCTGGATTAAAAGTCCAGCGATAATACGACTAGGCCATTGCCTACCCTTGTACAATAACAATCTTGATGAAGGAACTGAGGGCATTGTTGCTAAGTTTGCAGATAACACAAAGACAGGTCGTGCTGAAGAAGCAGGGAAGATGCTCAAGGACTTGAGCAACCTAGAAGAGTGGGCAAAAAAATGGCAGATGAATCATAATATGGGAACATGTGAGGTTATGCACATTTGTAGGAAGAATAAAGGGGTAGACTATTTTCTAAACGAGGAAAGGCTTCGGAAATCTGACGCATAAAGGGATATTGGGAGTCCGAGTTCAGGAGTTTCTTAAGTTTAACATACAGATCACTTGACAGTTAGAAAGGCAAATGCAATGTCTGCATTCATTTTGAGAGGGCTAAAATATAACAGCAGTGAGGTACTGCTGAGGCAGTAAAAGGCTGTGATCAGACCGCATCTGGAATACTGTGAGCCCCATATGTAAGGGGGGAATGTGCTAGCATTGAAGGGGATCCAGAAGAGGTTTACAAGAGTGGTGTTGGGGATGAATGGCTTGTCATATGAGGAGCGGTTGAGGACTCTGAATAGAGTGGACGTAGCAAAGATACTTTCACTAGTAGAAGAGACTAAGACCCAAGGGCACATCCTCAGAGTGAATAGATGACCCTTTCAGACTGCGATTAGGAGAAATTTCTTTAGCCAGAGGCTGACGAATCTGTGGAACTTACTGCTGCACAGGGCTGTGGAGGCCAAGGCACTGAGTATATTTAAGTCAGACGTAGACAGGTTCTTAATTAGTAAGATCAAAGATTCTGGGGAGAAGGCAGCCATGATTGAATGTGAAGCAGACTCAATAGGCTAAATTGTATAATTCTTCGCCTCTATCTTATGGGTCACAAATGAAAACTGTCCCATTTAGTAAATTCGTTTAAATATTTTGACAAGATGACTCTGTTAAATAACCACAAAGGTCGAAGCGTGCAGATCTGTTCTTGTCACTGATTTACAACCAAGGTGAAGGCACTTTGTTCATCTGTCACTGGTTGCAAAATGTTTTTACACATTTATGCATTTTATCTGCAACAGTTTCTACAATAATAGACAATGGATTTGAATAAAATGCAGATTTACAGTTTGCATTCAGTAATCCTGCGATTTAACTGCTAATGTGATAACTTACTTTGCTCTCTGACTTGTGCATAGTTTTGACTAACTGACTCAAGAGCACAAGATCCCAAAGGCATCCAAATTTCCTCTTTCAAAGTCTTTCCAGATAAGTATTTCTCAATTGTTTTTTTTCCTGTCCATTCCTCAGTCATGCGTGGCTGGCTCATTGTTCCAGATTGGTGAAATGGTATAATCTGTGATGAACGGAAAGAAAGGAGCACATAAAACATTAAAAAATGTTAAAATCAAAAACTTCTAGAAACACTCAACTGGCCAGGAAATATCAGTGAAGATCAAGCAGAGTTATTGTTTCAAAATGAGTACCTTTCATCAGAATTTGTAAAAGGTACACATGCAAAGAGATTTTAAATAAGTGAAGAGACAGAAAATGGAATGGGAGAGGAAGGAAAGGATTGAAAGGAAAGCTCTCTGATCTAATATAAGGCAGGAGGAATTAAGTGACAAAAGGATGATGGTGTAAGGCCAAAGAACATAGAACATAGAACAATACAGCACAGAACAGGCCCTTCGGCCCACGATGTTGTGCCAAACTTCTAACCTAGATTAAGCACCCATCCATGTACCTATCCAAATGCCGCTTAAAGGTCGCCAATGATTCTGACTCTACCACTCCCACGGGCAGCGCATTCCATGCCCCCACCACTCTCTGGGTAAAGAACCCACCCCTGACATCTCCCCTATACCTTCCACCCTTCACCTTAAATTTATGTCCCCTTGTAACACTCTGTTGTACCCGGGGAAAAAGTTTCTGACTGTCTACTCTATCTATTCCTCTGATCATCTTATAAACCTCTATCAAGTCACCCCTCATCCTTCGTCGTTCCAACGAGAAAAGGCCGAGAACTCTCAACCTATCCTCGTACGACCTACTCTCCATTCCAGGCAACATCCTGGTAAATCTTCTCTGCACTCTCTCCAAAGCTTCCACATCTTTCCTAAAGTGAGGCGACCAGAACTGCACACAGTACTCCAACTGTGGCCTAACCAAAGTCCTGTACAGCTGCAACATCACTTCACGACTCTTGAATTCAATCCCTCTGCTAATGAACGATAATACTCCATAGGCCTTCTTACAAACTCTATCCACCTGAGTGGCAACTTTCAAAGATCTATGTACATAGACCCCATGTACATTGAGTACAGGAGTTGGGGAGTCATGTTGCAGCCGTACAGGACATTGGTTAGGCCACTTTTGGAATATTATGTGCAATTCTGGTCTCCTTCTATGTACATAGAAGCTTCTTTAGTCTGTCACACATGTAATATCATTCAATCACCTCAGGTCTATTCTCAGAAACTTTATTCCAAATCTTTCCAATTTCACAAACAATGTACCTTTATCTAGCAACGTCAATCGATTTTATTTGTTTATGGGATGAGTGTATCTCTGGCAAGCCCAAGATCACTCAGCCCTAAATGCCCTTGCAATGATGGTGTTTAGCCATCTTCTTGAACTGCTGCTGTCGATGTGGTGCAGAGACACCACAGCATTCAGGAGGCAGTTGTAAAATTCTGAACGAGTGCTGATGAAACCTTCCAACACTTTGCTGATGATTAACAACAGATCTGATGGGATTTTAGCAGATTGGATTCATCCAGCTGTTTGTGGGCAGCACACACAACAATCTTCCACTTTGCGGGTAGAGATCAGATAGTAGCTGGACTGGAACAGTTTAGTTTAGTCAGCCCTCCAGACAGGGCCTTTGGCTTTTGTGGTATCCTATACATTGAGTTATTTCCCAAGATTATATGAAGTGAATGAAACCTTTGCACAGTCACAGAATTATGATGATGTAAGGTGATGATCTGGAGACAATCACCAGCACCTAAACGAGTGCAAGTCTGGAGGACCCAGACTCAGTCACCAGCACCTGAAAGAGTGAGGTGGGGGGGAGATAGGAGGACCATGTACTTCCAAAACAGTGCAAGAGAGTGGGCTCAGTAGCCTTACAAACAGTACGAGGGATCAGGGGCTGCAATTTTATAAAAGGAAGAATGGACTGTGAGAGAAGGGCACAGATGGCAGAGGACAAAATCCAGAGGCAGAGAACCCTTTCAACTTGGTTTGACATGTCAGAGCCAAAATGTGATGCCATAGCAACACCTGCAACACATTTGATTGACCAAGTGGTTTAGATCAGGAGATGTTACCGCAGCTGAAGAAATTAATTTTTTAAATGGTTAACATGCAAAGTAATTAATTAAATCAAGTACAGCTGGTTGGGCATGCGATATGTGCAGCTACAATTCATCATTTATAGAAACAATTTGGATATGAACATACGAGGTATAGTTAGTAAATATGCAGACGGCACCAAAATTGGAAATGTAGTGGACAGCGAAGGAGGTTACCTCAGAGAACAACGTGATCTTGATCAGATGGACCAATGGACTGAGGAGTGGCAGTTGGAGTTTAATTTAGATAAATGTGAGGTGCTGCATTTTGGAAAGGCAAATCAGGGCAGGATTTATACACTTACTGGCAAGATCCTGGGGAGTGTTGCTGAACAAAAGAGACCTTGGAGTGCAGGTTCATGTCTCCTTGAAAGTGGAGTTGCAGGTAGATAGGATAGTGAAGAAAGCATTTGGTATGCTTTCCTTTGTTGGTCAGTTCATTGAGTATTGGAGTTGGGAGGTCATGTTGCAGCTGCACAGGACATTGGTTAGGTCTCTTTTGGAATACTGCATGCAATTCTGGTCTCCCCACTATAGGAAGGATGTTGTGAAACTTGAAAGGCTTCATAAAGTCATCGAATCATAGAAATGTACAGCACGGAAACAGGCCATTTGGTCCAACTCGTGCATGTCGACCAGATATCCCACCCCAATCTAGTCCCGCCTGCCAGCATCCAGCCCATGTCTCTCCAAACCCTTCCTATTCATATACCCATCCAGATGTCTTTTAAATGTTACAATTGTACTAGCCTCCACCACTTCCTCTGGCAAATCATTCCATATATGTGCCACCCTCTGCATGAAAAAGTTGCCCCTAAGGCATCTTTTATATCTTTTCCCTCTCACCCTAAACCTATGCCCGCTAGTTCTGGACTCCCCGACCTCAAGGAAAAGACTTTGTCTATTTATCTTATACATGCCCCTCATGATTTAATAAACCTCTATATGGTCACCCCTCAGCCTCCGAAGCTCCAGGGAAAACATCCTCAGCCTATTCAACCTCTCCCTCTTGCTCAAATCCTGCAAACCTGGCAACTTCCTTGTAAGTCTTTTCTGAACCCTTTCAAGTTTCACAACATCTTTCCGATAAGGAGGAGACCAGAATTGCACATAATATTCCAAAAGTGGCCTAACCAATGTCCTGTACAGCTGCAACATGACTCCCCAACTCCTGTACTCAATACTCTGACAAACAGAGGAAACCATACCATATGCCTTCTTCACTCTCCTATCTACCTGCAACTCCACTTTCAAGGAGTTATGAACCTGCACTTCAAGGTCTCTTTGCTCGGCAATGCTCCCTGGGACCTTACCATTAAGTGTATAAGTCCTGTTAAGATTTGTTTTCCCAAAATGCAGCATCTCGCATTTATCTAGCTGCCACTTCTTGGCGCATTGGCTCATCTGACCAAGATTCTGTTATAATCTGAGGTAACCTCTGTGTTATCCACTACACCTCCAATTTTGGAGTCATCTGCAAACCTACTAACTATGCCTCTTATGCTCACAACCAAATCATTTGTTTAAATGACAAAAAGTAGAGGACCCAGCATCGATCCTGTGGCACTCCACTGATCACAGGCCTCCGGTCTGAAAAGCAACCTTCCACCACCACCCTGTGTCTTCTACCCTCAAGCCAGTTCTGTATCCAAATGGCTAGTTCTCCCTGTATCTACCATCTACCATCATCAGTCCTCTTTGTTATTTCTTCAAAACACTCAATCAAGTTTGTGAGACATGATTGCTCCAGCACAAAGCCATGTTGACTACCCCAATCAGCCCTTGCCTTTCCAAGTATGTACATCCTGTCCCTCAGGATTCCTTCCAACAACTTGCTCACCATTGACGTCAGGCTCACTGGTTTATAGTTCCCTGGCTTACACTTACCACCTTTCTTAAATAGTGGCACCACATTAGCCAACCTCCAGTCTTCTGGCACCTCACCTGTGACTATTGATGATACAAATATCTCAGCAAGAGGCCCAGCTATCACTTCTCTAGCTTCCCACGGAGATTTAGACTACACTTGATCAGGTCCGGGGAGTTATCCACTTTAATGCTTTTCAAGACATCCAGCACTTCCTCCTCTGTAATATGGACATTTTTCAAGATGTCACCATCTATTTCCCTACATTCTATATCTTCCATGTCCTTTTTCACAATAAACACTGAGGCAAAAAACTCATTTAGTATCTCCCCCACCTCCTGTGGCTCCACACAAAGGCCACCTTGCTGATCTTTGAGGGGCCCTATTCTCTCCCTAGTTACCCTTTTGTCCTTAATGTATTTGTAAAAGCCCTTCGGATTCTCCTTAACTCTATTTGCCAAAGTTATCCCATGTCCCCTTTTGCCCTCCTGATTTCTGTCTTAAGTACAGTATACTCCTACTGCCTTTATACTGTTTTAAGGATTAACTCGATCTCTCCTGTCTATACCTGACATATGCTTCTTTCTTTTTCTTAACTAAACCCTCAATTTCTTCAGTCATCCAGCATTCCCTACACCTACCAGCCTTTCCTTTCATCCTAATAGGAATATATTTTCTCTGGATTCTCGTTATCTCATTTCTGAAGGCTTTCCATTTTCCAGCCATCCCTTTACCTGTGAACATCTGCCCCCAATTACGTTTGAAAGTTCTTGCCTAATACCATCAAAATTAACCTTTCTCCAATTTAGAACTTCAACTTTTAGATCTGGTCTCAATAAAGATTTACGAGGATGTTACCAAGGTTGGAGGTTTGAGCTATAGGGAGAGGCCCAATAGGCTGAAATTATTTTCCTTGGAGCATTGGAGGCTGAGGAGTGATCTTATAAAGGTTTATAAAATCATGAAGGGCATGGAAAGAATGAATAGACAAGGTCTTTTCCCAGGATAGTGGAGTATCAGTTTAAGGAAAGATTTAAAAGGGACTTAAGGGCCATTTTTTTCATGCAGAAGGTGGTGCATATATGGAATGAGCTGCCAGAGGAAGTTGTGGAAACTGGTACCATCACAACATTTAAACGGCATCTGGATGGGTATATGAATAGGAAAGGTTTATAGGGATATGGGCGAAATGCTGGCAAATGGGGCTAGATTTATTTGGGATATCTGGTCGGCATGGACAAGTTGGACTGAAGGATCTGTTTCTGTGTGGGACAGCTCAATGACTTAATATGGGAGCTGGTAGACACCAGTGCATTCCACTGTCTCCACATCTGAAGCAAATATTGGCTGCACGAGGAACTTTGGCTCAGAGTTGATGATTTGAAGACTAACACATCAGGATGGGGAGAACTACCTGCACACTCTTTCCTTAAGGAAACAGGCACACAGCTGTGGTCAGGGAATAGGAGGGTGTGACTGTGAATGAGCAGGTATGGGAATCCAAATGACTTTGGAGGGGTCTCAGCCAGCACCCATATCCAAGGTTCTTACTCACGGGGTGGGCAAGGGCACAGACTGTAGGGAGGTTGAGCAAATTAACCACAGCATTGTGGTCCAGAATACCCGTCAAGTAGGCAGAATAAGGTAAATCTAGTAGTAATTGGAGATAGTACAATTAGGGAAATAGATACTGTTCACTGCAGCAAAGACAGCATTCTGAAGGCCGGGTTACCTTCCTGTTGCCGAGGTTCAGAACATCTCCTCTCAGTTCGAGAGGAACTTGGAGTATAAGGGGAAGGATCCAGATGTTGTGGTCCAAATAGGTACCAAAATGTAGGTAGAATGAGGAAAATATCTTCTGCTTCGGCATTATAAGTGCCTCACAGCTAAACTGAAAGGCAGAAGCACAAAGCAAATGATCTCTTGATTACCATCTAAGCCACTTGGCATTAGCAAATTGGCACCAGGTAAATAAATTTGAGAGATAAATACATGGTTCAATGATTGGTATGGGAGAAATGGAATCTCATTCTTGAGGCACTAGCACCAATATTAAGGAAACTATTGTTATGTAAGACCAGGCTTAATTTGAACCATTGTGGAACCAGTGTCATGGCAAATTGTATAACTAGGATTGTAGACAGGTAGGATTCAATTGAAGGGATGTTTAAAAAATCTAAAAGAAAAAGAGGGCAGGTGTGCAGGCCGGTGAAGAGGTGCACAATAAGCAAAGTGTGACAGGAAGGAATAGAAAAATTGGAACCAGAATAAGTAATAATGTCACAAGTCAAGCTTTGTACTCTTTATCGGAATGCAAGCATCATTTGTAACAAGATAGATGAGTCGATGACACAAATAAAAATAAATGAATATAACTTGCTATCTATTATGGAGACATAGTTACAGGGTGACAAAGACTGTGAACTCAATAATCAGGGGTGTTTGACATTCCAAAAGGACTGAGAGGAGAACTTTCTTTACACAGAGAATGGTGAGTATGTAGAATTCACTACAACAGAAAGTGATTGAGGCTAAAACACCACATGTTTTCAAAATGGGGTTAGATACAGATCTTATGACTAAAGGGATCAGGAGATATGGGAGAAGGATGGGATTAGGGTATTGAGCTGAAAGATCAGCCATGATCGTATTTTATAGAACATAGAACATTGAATGATGGAGAAGGCTCAAGGCTTATAAGAGGCATAAATAGGAAGAAATATTTGCCCTTGGTGGAGGAATCAATGATGAGGGGGCATAGGTTTAACATAAGAGGTGGGAGGTTTTGAGCGGATGTGAGGAAAAGGTTTTTCACTCAGAAGGCAGCACGAATCTGTAACTCACTGCCTGTAAGGGAGATAGTGGTAGAAAATATGCCTTGCGATGCCAAGGCATACAAGGCGATGGGTCAAAAGTATGGCACTGGAAAAGCACAACAAGTCAGGTAGCATCTGAGGAGCAGGAAAGTTGACCTTTCAGGCATAAGCCCTTCATCAGAAATGATGGGGAGAGGGGTGCTGAGACATAAATGGGAGGGGTGGGGCTTGGGGGGAAGGTAATTTGAAAGGTGATAAGTAGATGAAGGTGGGGTGATGGTGATAGGTTGGAGTGGAGGGTGGAGCAGATAGGTGGGAAGATGGATGGGTAGGACAGTTCAACAGAGCAGTGTGGAGTTGGAGAGTTGGAGCTGGGATAAGGTGATGGGGCAAATGCTGGAAAATTGAATGAGAATAATTAGGTGGTTTGATGGGCCAAAGACTTTCTATACTGTAACCCTCTGACTCCATTGAATAATCCAAAACTCTTCCCTGGTAAGCTCTCCTGAGTTCTGTTCTGTTGCAGCATCTGGACTCCCAATGTGTTGTCTGGCTTGCTGAATATTCACAGGTTTTTAATTTATTTTAAAACAATTGAATAGTGACCACTTCAATATATTTCAGCAGCCTGACCTTAGAACAGCAGGAGCAAGTGTCAGACCAATCGTTAAACTCCGCGTAAACGAATCGTAAAACTGCTACCCACTATATTAGCAACCTCGGTGCATGCAATTACTACAGTGCATCGCTTATTCGTTCCTGAGATACAACAAACTCTCAGAATTGAAATTGCTGCTGAAATCAGTTTCAGTGATATGAACCGCATATTAGTTTGTGTAAACATTTTACTAAACATCATTTTGATGAGATAACATATCTTTGAAGACGCTGCTATAAGGCACTTACCTAGAGCTTGTTTATCAGACGGTTGCTACAACAGAAGCCAACAGGAAAAATCCCAGTGTGTGGACGGAATAGTCAGTCACGTGCCAGCTCACCCTACGGAGAAGATAATATTAATGAGTGCGAAGTCATCACTAAATCAATGCTATTTATCCAATATATACAGTAAAATGTGGGGCTCCCCCCAGAAAATTGATCATTCTGTTTTTCTTTGTTGCTAATGTCACAAAAACACAAGCTCAGAAGTCACACTACACCAGGTTGTAGTCCAAAAGGATTATTTGAAATCACAAGCTTTCTGAGTTTGACGAAGGAGCAGCGCTTTGAAAGCTCCAGTACTACCTCTACGTCATATCCAAATCACAAATGTTCAATGAGGCACCAGAGCAACAGCGATTGAGTTTAAAATCCAGAGGTTTTATTGGGAGCCAATATATTCTGATTGAAAGAATTAATTAGGTTGCACACTCAAAACTATAGGAGTTAAATGATAACTCCTTAATATTTTCCAAGTGTGTTCTTTATCACAAAAAAGGTATATCAACTTCATACAGCCTCTGTCACATTCAAGCGTGTCAGGAGAGAAATTTATCTTTGGCAAAGGTGGGCTAAGAAACTTTCCACCTGCAGTGTCTATGGTTTTTAAATCGTCTTCATTGCTTAATGTTTTTTAGTTATTGACCCAAATATGGGACTAGATTAATTTAGGATATCTGGTCGGCATGGTCGAGTTGGACTGAAAGGTCTCTTTCTGTGCTGTACGTCTCAATAGCTCTATGACTGGACTACCAATATTCAACATATTTAGTTGTAACTAGGTACTTTGGACCTAAGGTGGCACTGTGCATGGTGACATTGTACACTTTTCACTGCATTCCTATACTTTTGTACTTAAAATATACATGACAATCAAACCTAATTCTAAATATTTGGCATGTTCAGCTGCCTTTTCCCAACATAGAGTCATAGAGTCATAGAGATGTATAGCATGGAAACAGACCCTTCGGTCCAACCTGTCCATGACAACCAGATATCCCAACCCAATCTAGTCCCACCTGCCAGCACCCAGCCCATATCCCTCCAAACCCTTCCTATTCATATACCCATCCAAATGCCTCTTAAATATTGCAATTGTACCAGCCTCCACCATATCCTCTGGCAGTTCATTCCATACACGTACCACCCTCTGCGTGAAAAAGCTGCCCCTTAGGTCACTTTTATATCTTTTCCCTTTCACCCTAAACCTCTAGTTCTGAACTCCCGGATCCCAGGGAAAAGACTTTGTTGATTTATCCTATCCATACCCCTCATAATTTTGTAAACCTCTTTAAGGTCATCCCTCAGCCTCCGACGCTCCAGGGAAAACAGCCCCAGCCTCTCCCTATAGCTCAAATCCTCCAATCCTGGCAACATCATTGTAAATCTTTTCTGAACCCATTCAAGTTTCACAACATCTTTTCGATAGGAAGGAGACCAGAATTGCATGTAATATTCCAACAGTGGCCTAACCAATGTCCTGTACAGCCGCAACATGACCTCCCAACTCGTGTACTCAATACTCTGACCAATAAAAGAAAGCATACCAAACGCCTTCTTCACTATCCTATCTACTCCGTGTTCAAGGAGCTATGAATCTGCACTCCAAGGTGTCTTTGTTCAGCAACACTCCCTAGGACCTTACCATTAATTGTATACGTCCTGCTAAGATTTGCTTTCCCAAAATGTAGAACCTCGCATTTATCTGAATTAAACTCCATCCTCCATTTCTCAGCCCATTGCCCATCTGGTCCAGATCCTGTTGTAATCTGAGGTCCACTACACCTCCAATTTTGGTGTAATCTGCAAATTTACTAACTGTACCTCTTATGCTCGCATCCAAATCATTTACGTAAGTGACAAAAAGTAGAGGACCCACCACCGATCCTTGTGGCACTCCACTGGTCACAGGCCTCCAGTCTGAAAAACAACCCTCCACCACCACCCTCTGTCTTCTACCTTTGAGCCAATTTGTATCCAAATGGTTAGTTCTCCCTGTATTCCATGAGATCTAACCTTGCTATTCAGTCTCCCATGGGGAATCTTGTCGAATGCCTTACTGAAGTCCATATAGATCACGTCTACTGCTCTGCCCTCATCAATCTTCTTTGGTACTTCTTCAAAAAACTCAATCAAGTTTGTGAGACATGATTTTCCATGCACAAAGCCATGTTGACTATCCCTAATCAGTCCTTGCCTTTCCAAATACATGTACATCCCACTGAGGTCAGGCTCACCAGTCTATAGTTCCCTGGCTTGTCTTTACTGCCCTTCTTAAACAGTGGCATGTTTGCCAACCTCCAGTCTTCCGGCACCTCACCTGTGACTATCAATGATACAAATATCTCAGCAAGAGGCTCAGCAATCACTTGTCTAGCTTCCCACAGAGTCCTCGGGTACACCTGATCTGGTCCTGGGGATTCATCCGCCTTTAACCGTTTCAACACATCTAGCACTTCCTCTCTGTAATCTGGACATTTTGCAAGACGTCACCATCTATTTCCCTACAGTCTATATCTTCCATATCCTTTTCCACAGTAAATGCTAAATGAATATTTTGCATCAGTATCTCCCCCATTTTTTGTGGCTCCACACAAAGGCTGCCTTGCTGATCTTTAGGGGCCCTATTCTCTCCCTAGTTACCCTTTTGTCCTTAATATATTTGTAAAAACCCTTTGGATTCTCCTTAATTCAATTTGCCAAAGCTATCTCATGTCCCCTTTTTGCCCTCCTGATTTCCCTCTTAAATATACTCCTACTTCCTTTATACTCTAAGGATTCACTTGATCTACCCTGTCTATACATTACATATGCTTCCTTTTTGTTCTTAACCAAACCCCCAATTTCTTTAGTCTCCAGCATTCCCTATACCTACCAGCCTTCCCTTTCACCCTGACAGGAATATACTTTCTCTGGATTCTTGTTATTTCATTTCTGAAGGCTTCCCATTTTCCAGCTGTCCCTTTACCTGCGAACGTCTACCTCCAATCAGCTTTCAAAAGTTCTTGCCTAATACCGTCAAAATTGGCCTTTCTCCAATTTAGAACTTCAACTTTTAGATCTGGTCTATCCTTTACTTATGGACAAGGGGAAGTGTCTGAGACTGGTAGTCAACAACACCTAGGAAAGCAGGCAAGAACACTTAACTGGCAGTTATCGAGGCAACAGACTTACAAAGGTGGCAGCTCAAAATGGGAGAATTTAAATTTGCCACCAAAGTTGGATGTCTACAACACCTACAGTGTCCCATGGGGCACACCATCCAATGTGTGGAACCAGCCTACATTGAGTTCAGAAGGACAATGACAATAAAGTAACTTCAGAAAATCTGTAAACTCATTTGTTAACAGGTCTTTAAATTGTAAATTCGAAAGACATATTCATAACTATACTTGGATATTATTGAGAAATACCAGGAGTAAAAGGGAAAATCAGGGCAAATAAAATAAAGGAATACAAGTAATCCAAAGGAAACATGAAGGAAGTAATTTTGAAATATGGCAGTGCAGCTCAGTCAAATGGAGTGTGTGCGGCAGGCAATACGTGGGAGGTCATGGACCCTATGTTGTCCTGAATGTTTCAGAGCTCATGTAGAAGCTCGAGTCACCCTTAGCACATTCATGAGGCTGAGATTTTTACGGATATTACAATCAATCAGAGGTGGTCACATTACATCTGCTGAGTCCAGAGGTAGAAGGGAAATGACTGACCAGTCCAAGAGGAACAGGCAGGAAATGCAGGTGTTCCAGTAAAAGCAGTTTCCCATTTTAGAAGCTGGAGAGGGTGCTGGTTCCGCAAGGGAGCTGGTTCCTCAAGCGAGCACGGTCAGAGCTAAGTTTATGACACCATGAACAGTCTTACATCTGTGGTCAGCAAAGTTTTGGAAAGAATTCTGAAGGATAGGATTTATGACTATTTGGCAAAGCATAATGTGATTAAAGGCAGTCAGCATGGCTTTATGAGGGGCAGGTCATGCCTAACTAATCTTATTGAGTTATTTGAGGAGGTGTCAAGACAGGTCGACGACTGTTGATCAGTGGATGTGGTGTATCTGGACTTCAGCAAGGTATTTGATAGGGTTCCCCATCGTAGGCTCATTCATAAAGTCAGGAAGTATGGGATACAGGGAGATCTGGCTATCTGGATTCAGAATTGGCTGGCTGACAGAAGGCAGAGAGTGGTTGTAAATGAAAAGTATTCTGCCTGGCGGACAATGTTGTGTGGGGTCCCGCAGGGCCCTGTTCTTGGGCCTCTGCTCTTTGTAGTTTTTATAAATGACTTGGATGAGGAGGTTGAGGGGTGGGTTAGTAAATTTGTAGATGACACAAAGGTTGGAGGTGTCATCGATTGTATCGAGGGCTACTGCAGGCTGCAACGTGACATAGACAGGATGCAGAGCAGGGCTGAGAACTGGCAGGTGGAGTTCAACCTGAATAAATGCGAAGTGATATATTTTGGAAGGTCAAACTCGAATGCTGAATATAGGATTAAAGACAGGATTCTTGGCAGTGTGGAGGAACAGAGGGATCTGGATGTGCAGGTATGTAGATCCCTCAAAGTTGCCACCCAAGTGGATAGGGTTGTTAAGAAAACATATGGTATTTTGGATTTCATTAACAGGGGTTCGAGTTTAAGAGCCGCGAGGTTTTGCTGCAGCTCTACAAGTTCCTGGTGAGACCACACTTGGAATATTGTGTCCAGTTCTGGTCGCCCTACTTTAGGAAAGAAACCGAGGCTTTGGAGAGGGTACAAAGGAGGTTTACCAGGATGCTGTCTGGACTGGAGGGCTTGCCTTATGAAGAAAGGTTGAATAAGCTTGGACTTTCCTCTCTGGAAAGAAGTAGGAAGAGAGGAGACCTGATCGAGGTGTACAAAATAATGAGAGGAATAGATAGAGTCAATAGCCAGAGATGTTTCCCCAGGGCAGGATTGACTGGTACGAGGAATCATAGTTTGAAGATGTTAGGAGGAAGGTATAAAGGAAATGTCAGAGGTAGGTTCTTTACGCAGAGAGTTGTGAATGCATGGAATGCGTTGCCAGCTGCGGTGGTGGAAGCAGAGTCATTGAGGACATTTAAGCGACTGCTAGACATGCACATGGATAGCAGTGAGTTGAGAGGTGTGTAGATTGAGTTACTATATTTTACATTAGGATTAAATCTCGGCACAACATCGTGGTCCAAAGGGCCTGTTCTGTGTTGTACTTTTCTATGTTCTAATGGTTTGGCTATACAGAGGGGGAGGAAGAAGAAAGGAGGAGCAATAGTAACAGAGGTTTCATTAGTTAGGGGAACAAGCAAAGGTTTCTGTGGCCACAAAAAAAAACTCTAGGATGGTATATTACTTCACTGGTGCCAGGATGAAGGAGATCATAGAGTAACTGCAGGACATTCTCCTGAGGAGTGTGAACAGCCAGACATGGTAGTCCACATTGGTATCAATGATTTAGGATGGAAGAGGGATGTTGTGCAATCACATTTAGGGAGCCTGGTAGAAAATTACCATGTAAGACCTCATATCGAATTAATCCTAGTGCCATATGCTAGTGGGTACAGAATTAGGAGACTGATTGCCAACATAAAAGAGAATCCCAAAGTATTCCATAGGCACATTACTAACTCACTCATTCAAGTGCTTCATAATTCTGCTCTCCAGTTTTATAACATAGCTCTGATAAATTTTGAAGAAACTCACATCTAGTCCTCTACTCAGTTTTCCATTCCATAGAACTTTTGATAGTTATATGAAAGGGCTTTCACTCTTGCTAAAGATAGGGAGAAATAATGTTTGCAACAGCAGATCCTTTACTCTTCTAACTAAGAGAATCTTTTTGTACCATGCAGTACCAAAGGACAATGATAGCAAGGGTATTTGACTGATGAACTCCATTTATTATTGCACAAAGTGAAAACAGTGGCTAATTATTGATTTTAAGTTCCCATTTACTTTTTTACTAGAATTTACTTTATTGTTAACCTTTCTATTTCCTGTTTAATTAATTCCCTATGCTTATTTATTGTTCCAACTGAAAATTCTTCGAAATTAGAGTCATGGAGTTGTACAGCAAGGAAACAGACACTTCAGTCCAACTTATCCAAGCCAATCAGATATCCTAACTTAATCTAGCCCCATTTGCCAGCATTTGGCCCATATCTCTTTCAACTCATCCTATTCATATACCCATCCAGATGCCTTTCAAATGCTGTAATTGCACCAGCCTCCACCACTTCCTTTGGGAGCTCATTCCATTCATGCACCATATTCTGTGTGACAAAGTTGCCCCTTAGGTTTCCTTTTAAATCTTTCCCCTCTCACCTTAAACCTAATGCCTCTAGTTTTGGACATTCCCCAACCTGAGAAAAAGACCTTGGCTCTTCACCTTATCCATGCCCTTCATGATTTTATAAACCTCAATAAGGTCACCCCTCAGCCTTCGATGCTCCAGGGAAAATAGCCTCAGTGTATTCAACCTCTCCCTATAGCTTAAACCCTCCAACCCTGGCAACATCCCTGTGAATCTTTTCTGAAGCTTTTCAAGTTTCACAACATTCTTCCAATAGCAGGGAGACCAGAATTGCACACAGTATTCTAAAAGTAGCTGAACCAATGTCCTGTACAACCGCAACATGACCTCCCAATTCCTTTACTCAATGCACTAAACAATAAAGGTATGCATACCAAATGCCTTCTTCACTATCCTGTCTACCTATGACTCCACTTTCAAGGAACTATAAACTTGCACTCCAAGGTCTCTTTGTTCAGCAACATTCCCCATGGCCTTACCATGAAGTGTATACATCCTGCCCTGATTTGCCTTTCCAAAATGCAGCACTTCATCAGAATACAAGAATTAGGAGCAGGAGTTGGCATTTGGCCTCTCAATCCCGCACTACCATTCAACAAGACCATTGCTGATCTGCCTCAAGCCTCAAATCTTCATTCATGCCAACTCAACGCAGCCATCAACTTTGAGATATTTAAAATATCAATCTTTAAATGCTTTGTGATGTTGCCTCCACAACATTCTGGGGTAGAGAATTCCAAACATTCACAGTCTTCGAGGAGACAAAGTTCTCTATATGCCTGGTTTGAGATTCCTCACTGGTGGAAACATCTTCTTAATAGAGTTGGTATGAAGATGATGAAAAGGGTATTGGGAGGCCTTTATGTTTATACCTAACAGTTGAGACTTTAGGCCACAGATTTCATGTTTTAGAAGTAACCTGTCTCATGAAAGGGGAGTGGTCAGTCCTGGAAGCTGAATTCTTCTTGTTCAGTTCGTTCAGCAGTGGGCTGTGTGGAAACAGGCTGCTCGGCTTTCTCTCATTCTGCCCTTCTAACTCTAACCTGTAAACCTTTGTTTGTATTAAAGAATTTACACACTTAATGGACTTAAGTTTGTTTATTAGGACTGTTGCACATATTTTTTCAGAACAGTATAATTAAGTCTAGTTTGGATAGACTTTTTGTGGGTATTCTATATTCTGTTCTTTGTGTTGCATTCCATAATTTTGCGAATACATTTTTGTCTGTTTTGAAACCTCTTAGTCAACCTAGCTAACGTACTGTGGGTAATTTTCACTATTCACTCACCAAATATAGAGTTACATTCTGGGCCCTCTGCTTAAGAACGTTTTGAGTGGTCTGGCCTAGTTCATAACAATTACCCTCTCAAGCCCTCTCAGAATCCTTGTTTTTGATAAGAACAACCCTCAATCTTCTAAACGCTAATGAATAAAGGGTGAACCTGTTTAGCAGTTTTTGATAAGTCAACCCCTTCATCCTAGGAATCAGTCGTGTGAATACACAAAAAGTGTACATGGTATTCCAGGTACAGCCCTTCCTGATGAAGGGCTTGTGCCTGAAATGTTGACTATCCTACTCCTCGGATGCTGCCTGACCTGTTGTGCTTTTCCAGCACCACACTCTCGACTCAAATCTCCAGCATCTGCAGTCCTCATTTTTGCCATACCAATACCCAGCACAGTTGTGACAAGATGCATCGGTTTTTAAAATTCAACCCCTTAGCAATAAAGGCCAAAATTCCATTTGTTTTAATTACTTACTACATCTGCATGCTATCTTTTATGTTTCGTGCACAAGGCACCCAGATCCCTCGGCGCTCCACATATTTGAAATCTGTGTACATATGAATAATAGTCAGCCTTTTGAGTTTTCCTGTCTATGTTCATGAGCTCACACTTTGCTACATTAAACTTTTCCCACTAACTCAACCTATCTAAAGCCTCTTGCAGATTCCATGTCACCAACACAACATGCTCTCTGACTAATTTTGTATCATCAGCAAATGTGGATATGCTACTATTCATTCCTGCAAGTCATTCATCAGGAGCAGTAAATAAGTAAATAATTGAGGCCCCACGACTGATCCTTGTAGAACTCCACTAATTATGTCTTTGCAACCTGAAAAATGACATATTAATCCCAAGGCTGTTTTTCAATCTTCATCCATGCTCAAGACCACAAGCTCCTACTTTGTTCAATAACATGATATAGCACTTTCAAGTGCCTTCTGAAAATTCAAATACACAACATCTTCAGGCTCCCCTTTATTAAGCTCACTTATAATATCCTGAAAGAACTTTAGCAAATGGTCAAACATTATTTTCCTTTCACAAACCTTTTGCTTTCTGTTTTATTGCATTGAACTTTTCATAATATTCTGTTTTTTCCTTAATAATGGATTTTAGTGAGTTTCCACCATCATTTAACCCAGTCATCAGGGCTTTCACTGACTTTTGCCTCAGTATAAATCTCCTTCTTTCAACTTAATTCACTCTTTAAATTTATTTGGTTATCTGTGGTTGGTTTATCGCTCTTAGAATTTTTCCTCCTTAAATGTCTACCACTGCTTGCTTACCTGTGTTTCCTGCTAATCTATCTGTCTATTCCACTTTAGCTAAATTTATTAGTTCATTGTAATTCCTTTTTTTGAAGTTAAACACAATCTTTCCTGACCCAGGTTTCTCACGCTTAAAAGGAATATGAAGTTCTATCATGCTATGAACACTACTTCTGAGGAGATCCTTTATTCTGAGGTTATTTAATAAACTTCTCTCATTACCCAATACCAGATCCAAGATAGCCTGTTCCCTGGTTGGCTCCAATGACATTTTTCTCTCAGAAACTATCCCGAATGCACTTTATAAATTTGTTGTTGTAGTTACCCTTTCAAACTTAATTAAACCATTCAGCATGAAAATTAAAGTCACATAATAATTGCTGTATTCCTTTTACATGCTCCTATTATTTATCAATTTATACCTTTTTCTATAATGTGGCTACTGTTGAGGGTCAATACACTGCTACTACCATTATCATCTTCATTTACTTTTTTACCACCTCCACCCAAATGGACTCTATTTTTTAAAATTCATTTGCGGGATGTGGACATTACTGGATGACCAGTATTTATTGCCTATCCCTAGTTGACCTTGTGAAGGTGGTGATGAGTTGCCTCTGGAATCACTGCATTCCACTTGCTGTAGATAGATTCTATTAGGGAGGGAATTCCAGGAATTTGACTCAGCGACAATCAAGGAATGGCAATATATTTGTTAGTCAGGATTAAGAGTGGCTTGGAAGGGAAAAAGCAGACAGTAATGTTCCCATATATCTGCTGCCCTGGTCTTTCTAGATGGAAGTAGTCATGGATTTGGAAGATGCTGTCAAAAGATCATTGCCAAATTCCTGCAGTGCATCTTGTACACACTGCTTCTGCTGAGTGTCAGTGGTGGAGGGAGTGGAGTTTTGTGGAAGTGGTCCCAATCAAGTGGACAGCTTTGTTCAGGAAGCTTCTTAGTGCTCTTGGAACTGCACCCATTCAGGCAAGTGGGGAATATTCCATCACATTCCTGACTTGAGCCTTGTAGATCATGAACAGGATTCAGTGGGTCAGGAAGTGAGTTACTCACTGCAGCATTCCTACTCTAGATCGTCTCTCATAACTGTCCTCATTTCATCTCTTATTGACAGTGTTACTCTATTGCCTATTTCTTCTCTCATGTCTTTCTGAAAGGTCAGATAACTCTGAATGTTATGTTCACAGTTTTGACTTCCTTATAACCATGCCTCCAGAATAGCTATGAGATCCTATTAATCTATCTTGACGTGTACAATCAGATCATCTATGTTATTTTGAATGCTTCATGCATTAAGGTACAAAGGCTGTAGGCTTACATTTCTGCCTTATGCTGTCTGTTTATACCTCTTGCCAATTTACTTTCATAATCAATTTTCTCCTTGTTAGGTTTTTAATAATCGGCTGATAGTTCCTAAAAAAAAAGCTTCCCTATCATCTGGCCTGCCATTAACTTTTGCTATCTTGTATACCTTAATTTTTAATTGGATACTTTTCTTGGCCACCTTTGCTAATAGTGCATGTTTCATCCTTCTCATCAAGACCTTTTTTGTGAACCAGAATAAATTGTTCCTGTTATAAACATCTGCTGAAATGCTTGCAACTGCTCATCTACCGACGTTCCCCTTGATCTATTTTCTAAGGCAGCTTTTGACAACTTTCTTCATACCTCTATAATTGCCCTTATTTGAGGATACTAGTCTGAAACCCAGTTTGCTCTTCCTCAAACTGAACTTGAAATTCTATGTTGTGATTACTACCTCCGAAATGATCCTTAACTACAAGATCTCTTTATTAATCCTACCTCATTACACTACTAGATTTAAAATAATCTGTTTCTAGGTACTTACTTCAATATAAACATCTTCTGACAAACAATCCCTGGTGCACTCTGGAAATGTCTTCCACATATCCCTTGCCTACAAAATGTCAATATGCAGATTAAAACCACCTATGACAATTGTAGCGTCGCTATTATTTCCTAATTCATACTGCATCCAACAGTCAGACAATTGAGGCCTATAGATGATTCCAAATTAGGACTTTTCTTCCATTCTATTCCTTATTTCCACTCAAACTGATTTATTGCACCCATATCACTATTCACCACCCGACTGATACCATCTTTTATAAGCAAAGCTACACCACCTCAAACAGAAATTGCTTAATTAACTCAGGAGATCTGCTTTAGCTCTATAAATGCTGCCAGAGTTATCATTTCCAGTTCAGCCACTGTTCTTCATAACTGATAACAGCTAGGGAGAGGTGACATTTATGCTGATGACATAAGGGTGAGGGGGAACAGAAATAAGCAGATAGGTGGAGACAAAACATAGAAGAAACAAATGTTAGGTAGACAAAGGGATTGTTGATGGTAAGCCACTGAAGACGACAGATAAGTGTTAATGAAGCTGAGTGGGTGAAAATGGATTAGTTGCACCAAAAGCAATCTGTTTCATAACAGGAGTGTGGGGGAAGATGAGGATAATAGACATGGAAGGAGGTGTTCATGCTCTAAAATTATTAATCTCAAAATGGAGTCCTGAAGACTATAATGTGCCCAGGCAGATGATGAGGTTCTTCCAGCTTGTGTTAAGTCTGACTGGGGATGTAGCAGGCCTGAGACAGAAATATTAGCATGGGAAACCACCTGAAGCACCTTTTTGAGTATTCTTCTGGAACATTGAGTACTCTTTAAATATTGAGTTCTTATTGATCTTGTCTCTGTAATAGCTATTAAGTCATATTCATTTGTGCTGTCAATTGATCTATCTTGCTACAAATGCTGTACTTGAATGCACAAAGAGCCTTAAACTGACTTTTTAAACCATTATTATTTTTTTCACATTTTTGATGTACACTTCTGTGAATAGTTTGTACTCTTCATCAGACTGACTGTTGTTCTCCTCTCTACAACTCTGAACTGCAGCTCTCTCATTTCTTTGAGCATTTTTTTTAAACTTCCCTTCAATTGAACCCGACTACTGCTTCTCACCGCCCCCACCCCCCCAAACCAATTAGTTTAAAGCTCTAGTCATACAAGTGTATAAGAATGATCCGACTGTTGAAGGGCTTCTCATGAGGGGTTGAGGACTCTGGGTCTGTAATCAAAGGAGTTTAGAAGAATGGAGGGTGGATATCTGATTGAAACTTACAAAATACTGAAAAGCCTGGATAGAGTGGATGAAGAAAATATGTTCCCACTGGTAGCAGATACTATGATCTGAGGGCACAGCCTCAAAACGAAGGGATGATCCTTTAGAACTGAGAGGAGGAGGAATTTCTTCAGCCGGAGAGCGCTGCATCTGTGGAACTTATTGTCAGAGAAGGTTCTTGACGAGTAAGAGGTTCAAGAGTTACTGAGAGAAGGCAGGAGAATGGGGTTGAGAAACATATCAGTGATGATTGAATGGCAAAGCAGACTTGATAGGCTCCTATATGCTACAGTCTACTTCACCAGGACCCTGGTCCCATCATACTTGAATTATGTGAAAAATGACAACTGGATCCTTCCTCTCAGCCCAGAAGAGATTGGCTGAACCTTGGTGCCAGGTAGGCAACACAACATTCGAGATTCTGTCTTCGCTGTAGATAACACTATCCATTCCCCCAACCATGCTATCCCTAGTATTATTTACATTTTCTCACTATTTGAATGGTGCTCTGTACCAAGGTATTTTGGTTAGTTTGCTGATCTTCTCTCCAGTCTGTGCCCTCTTCCACAACAGAAGCAAGAATCTTGCACCTATTGGATATGGACATTGACTGAGTCCCCTCCAAACCTACATTCTGGATTCTCATACCAGTCTCATTTGCAGTCACACCCTCCTATGACTGACCATGGATCAAATTTGATATAAATTATTTTAGGAAGCAGTCACACCTCTTACAATAGAATGCATGCAGTAGTTCTCCCTTTCCTTGAGTGTAGTGCCTACAGCTCATCAACTCTGAGCCAAAGTTCAAATAAAAGTGTGCTGCCGATGTGGTCACCATGGTTCACATTGCCAACTCCCAAATACTACTTACTACATGTCATCTGCCCAACCGTTTCTCTTCTATTTACTTAATTTGGATGTTAAATATTTCAATGGTGCATTGCTTAACTCTACTCCAGCTCGAATAACTGATTTAAACCAGTTGACCAAAAGGCCCCAAAGAAATGCCCAATCACCAACTTGTTTTCCTGCAATGTCAAACTTCAGGTCTAATATATCTAAGTTTTACTTCCATTGATCACTTCCATTTCTTGTGCAGATTCGCTCTTCGCTGTGTGGTTGCTGACCTTGTTCATGTGCTGTTTAGAAGCACAGCCGCCTCCTCTCTCACTCAATTCCTGACTCACTGGACACTCCTCCTAGTTCCTTAACCTGCACAAGGTTCCATTTTAATATCATTAATGTGTTGTCTAATGCACTACTCTTTAACTCAACTTTTACTATTTTGAGGAACAGCAGTAAGAAATGTCATAGAAAGAGTCAAAGCATGAAACATACAAATATGAGGATAGCAAGGGTTTTAGAATGAATGGAGCAGTGTTTAGAATTAACTAAACACAGGACTTATTTTTGTCTTTAATCCATGGCACTATGAGAGAGCAGCTAATTTTCAGATTTTACATTAGAGTTGTGGGATTGTGTTTAATAAATGAGAGAGATCAGCAAGTGGTGAAAATAGCCTCTTTATTGAGCATCCGCAGTGGCACAGCTCAAGGCTGCGATGGAATCCATAGCTGTTTTACAGTAGCCTCTTCTAGGTTTTACATACATTAAACTTTTAGCACTATGGCGTCACAAGGTTGTATTTATTGTACACAGGTTTGCATGACATCTGTGCTAGAGAAGCAGGAGATTGCTTAAAACAGCTGGCTGTTATTGCTGACAGGATTAGAATGTCTAGGAGATAGCAAGGACTGCAAATACTGGAGATCAGAGTTAAGCATGTGGTACTGGGAAAGCACAGCAGGTCAGGCAGCATCAGAGGAGCAGGAGAATTGACGTTTCGGGCAAAAACCCTGCTTCTCCGATGCTGCCTGACCTGCTGTGCTTTTCCAGTATCACACCCTCGACACGGATCTCTAGTATCTGCAGTCTTCACTTTCTTCTAGTTGATTTTAAACTTACTGCAAAGCCTCTTCCAAGGATGCATACCGTGAAGTTCTCCTCCTCTCTCTACAAAGATCTCAATGAAGTCTCTCTCTCAATGCACCTTAGGTTGTCTCCTCTGCCCTGAAGCTCTTCAGCCACGTCCTGCAACAGACTTGCTACCACAGCCATATCTCCTTCCTCAGCACCTGCCTACGGAACTGACTGATCCCGCATGGGCTCTGGACAACATTCAGACCAACACAATTTGGATCTGAACAGGACAATCAGTATCTACTACAAATTTAGAACATCCAGAAACTATTCTCCTTCCAGATCCTCCTCCACCCTCGCAGCCCTGTGCTGCCAGTTACTTTCCCTGCAGTTAGCCCTGCCCCAGCTCAGGGACACAATTTCTCAAAACTGCAAAGGACTTCTGCTGTTTTACATTGTCAGAAGAATTCACACACTTATGCACTTTTTTTTAAAAAAACACCATATCGGACATGGAAAAACTAAGTACAACAAACTTTCACGTACCTACCTCAATAGTCACGATTAGAATGTCCAGTCTGACCTTTGCATAGTGAAGAGGTGCTAGTCGTTTCGTCTTTAAAAGTGTGTAAGGTTAGTAAAAACACTAGACCTATGTGACCTACGTAAAAGTGAGAAATTACGCATGTACTAAATAAAAGTATGGAGGATATTAAACTGTTCTCCTGCAGCTGGGTCATGAGGTTTCATCTACTATGTTGGTTTTTGACAGTTCCTATACATTCATGGAGTTTCACGAAGTGCCGCTTTGATCGCAAGTTTCTTAAAGGGGGTAGCTGCCCTATTTAATACATATTTAAAAGTATAAATGCATACGTTAGTACAAGATGGTAGTCCTAAATAAAAATCAGAAATAGGTAGCAGTGTTACAGAAACAGGTAGTGTATAAGGAAATTTCAAAGAGAGAAGCAGCAAGTTGTAGGGACATGCTAGTGGAAGAAACTGATGTTTTGCAGTCTATTCAGGTTGAGAGAGACGTTTACTAAGGGCTAATTTTATTATAATTTTTCCATAGTTTCAAGTGAGTTATGGAGACACAATATCAGGGATGGCATTTTCTGAGTAGGTTACAGTATTAACACGTATTCATGGATACAGAAACAGGTCTAAACGCTGCTTGCAGTACGTGGGCAATAAGAATTGAAATGTGTAAAGATACAGTAATGGATTGGCAGCCTAGTAAGAGATGTTTAATTTAGTTCATCGTGTAAGAGTAAGACATACTACAGAAGTGTGGTAATATGAATGAATGAATGGAAATGCAGACACAGTAAACAGTGCTTGGAAGTGAGTTAGTAAAGAGAATCATAATACAATACCTCTCAGAATTTAGCTCAATGACAGTATAACAGCTGTTTATAGGGAATTGATTTAGCTCAGTTGGCTGGATTGTTGGTTTACAAAGCAGTGTGACGCCAACATCATGGGTTTAATTTCCATCACCGGTTTGAGGTTACCGTGAAGGGCTCTCTTTCTCAACCCCTTCCTTGCCCAAGGTTTGGTGGCCCTCAGGTTACATCACTTTTCTCTTGAATAACAGCGCAGCCCCTATGGTCTGTTAGCACTATGGTGACAAAAACAGTATAGACACATATCACTATAAACACAAGTGCAGCATATGCAGGGGTATGCCAACTTTAATTTGATATATATAGACATTCCTTCATCTTCACTGGGTCAAAATCCTAAAGCTGCCTATCACCATTGTGAAAGTTTCATCATAGACTATATCACACCACCTACTCAGGATAGAATGGGATAGCCAGATTGTGCCAGTCCTATTAGTGCCTCCCACATTAAGAGACTTGACATAGGAGAGTCTAGGACCAGAGGGCATCGACTCCAGAATAAAGGGATGCCAATTTAAGACTGAGATGAGGAGGAATTTCTTCTCTCAAAGTGCTAAGTGTCTTTGGAACTCCTTACCATAGAGAGATGTTGGGACAGAGTCCTTTTTGTCTTAAGGCCAAGATAGATAGATCCTTGACAGTAGTGAATTACGCCAAAAGGGCAGAAAAGTGGATGTGAGAAATGTCAGATCAGCCATAATTCAATTGAATGGCGGAGCAGGCTCAATGGGTCGAACAGCCTACATCTGTTCCTTTTTCTTATGATCTTATTCAGAGACTGATATAAACTATATACTCACACATCTTAAAAGTTTAGATTAATTGATGTAATATTACATGGCAGCACCTAAGTAAATCAGACAAGTTCAATGTGACATGTTATTGAAGATACAGATTATAAACAAGTTCAGTATGCGTCAATTCTTACCATTCCCCATTTAATGGGCTCATTACATTTTAATCAAAGTGCACTGTTGATTTACATACACACGTATGCTAATATTTAAAATACCTCCCAGCTTCCCATTCCATAGTTTAGATTGGAAGCCAAATGTTGACATCTTGGCAATTTTACATGAAACCTGCTTTCTATACAAATTAATTCAGTGAGATTTCAATACTGCTTAGACAAAAAAAAGTCAGGCAATGATGAAAAACGATCAATTTTGTTGACCAGAATTACAATATTTTGTCCTCTTATGTCTAACATGATCTTGAATGCATTATTTATCTTCTGGTAGCATTTATCTTCTGATCCTGGACATTTTGGAATTTGAATGTAAGAGTTCATTGAAGTTTGTGTGTTAACTAACTTTGCCCATGCACCGAAGCTTTCCTGATATCTGAGCAGGTTATCTAATTTCACTGATGCAAATGACAATGTCAAACCCATGTTGGATAGCTTGCCTTCCACTGCTATAAGCATTTAGGGCTATGTGAATAAGTCCTTTCCAGTACATAGCTACTGAAGTATAGTTTGGCACTTTTAAAATCTCCAACTTTGGATTTAATTCTTACAGTAGCTGAAAAAACTTGAAGTAGATCTTGATGTACATTTAATCTTTCCAATACTGAAAAAGGCTTTGCACCTTTCACACATACCAATTTACATTACAATGCCAAGAGTTGGTTTCTGCATATTGTTTTTACAATATCAATATAAGAATTTACAGAATCACTCCATACCAAAATTATACAATGTAGTTATTGTTGAACAAAAATGCTTACGGTGATATTATATTTAGCAGAATGAAATCCTGTGCTAATATCTTCCAAAGATTCTGCCAGTGTAGAAAGATGCATTCAATGAAACAAATAGTACCAGCAAAACATTGACTTTTGCAGAATTTATTTATATCAAGGTGTGCAAACTAGGACATATAAAAGATACATAACGTGTGCACTGAATGACAAGTACATAGATGTGCTAATAAAAATCATATTGAATTAACTTCAGATTGTAACATTTAGTTTGTTATTACAACAATGACAGCAGTATTATAGATTGATTTAAAATGTGTGTACATTAAAAAGGTACCTTGCCAGTAAAGGGCTAAATTGATCACTTTAAAAAAAAAGTCAGCATCTTTCTTCAGCACTCGAAAAGGCGTAGATGGTTTTGAAAAGAAAAACTGCAGTGTGTCTTGATTGGAAGGCAATTATACAAGTCATGGCACCACATATAGAAATTACATTATTGCTAGTAGGTGCAAAACATTGATACATTGATAGCATTGAATTTGAGCAATTTGTTCCTGCCAAATGTGCCTTGCCTTGTTGCATTCAAATTGCACTAACCCATTTTTTTTAAACAATGACAGCCATTGAGTTACATCATAAGGTTCCAACTTTTAACAGTGAAAGAAATACAATAAATAGCAAAGCTGCCCACACTTTAAAAGGAAAGAACTTCATACAAAAATACTGTTGAGACCAAACATTAACAATATTGTGGCACAAACATCTGAACACGATAATGTACTTAAACCCTGAATCAAAAGGTGACATGCTAACAGGAAAGCTACAAGTAAATACAAAAGGATGGATTTGTCAAATTACTTCCTTATTGGTCATAATTCAAACAAAAGATTTAATAGACAAAAAGGCCTTTTCACTAAAGAAAAAAGGAGTGAATATATATAAACAGCTGAAAACTACTGGTTTTCTGTACCCTCACAACAGAAGACCCAATGAGTGATGAGTGCAAAACTTTGATGATTCCTTGAGGTTTAATAATTAATCAACCAGTGGCTGGAATGTACAACAGAAAGAAATGCAAAACTGGTAAGATTTTGAACTGAACCAAAATAATTAAAACACAAGTTACTTAAATATAATGTGGGACAGAAGGTATAAGTACAGATTTCAGTCTTATCAGAACTGGCTTTGCAGGTGGTAGTCTCAGCTATTTGCCTCCTTCTTCCCCTACACTGCCAAATATTTGATATACATGTTGCCAGGCACATCTTAGTTAGATGCAAATGGGGGAAAACAGTCTCTATTTGGAACAATATTCCTCAAGTGCATATATGCATACCAATGTCAAAACTAAACATATTTAAAATCCAAATCATTATTCCACATCCCTATAGATAAACTCCCAAAACATCAAGTTACAAACAAAGGTTTCAAAAAGGCAACTTATATGCTCCATAGGCCCAAATAATTCATAGTTTCATCTAAAAAATTCAGTAAAGCAACTTTGCAATTCTTTCTTCAGCATCTAATACAGTATCTCAGTTGAGTTACTTGAGTTATCTTCTAATTCTGAATTTATAGACTACATATTGATTATATGAATATTACTGTCCTGTGATTATTCTGTTATGCATATTGGTGAAATGAAATCATATTGACTGACATTACTGCCATGGGAGACCAAAATTTCATCTTAGCCATCACTTACTCACCATGTCACTTGACATTTCAGTTGAACCTGAGCAAGACTTTTGGCAAGAGCCATAATTTATAACTGCTGTTTTACAAATCGTTAATAGTGCAAATGATTTGCTGGCAGGAACCTCGTAATGTTGTTTCAGATCTGGTGCTCCACCAAACAACTGTTAAACGTTTATACAGCACACATTGACCAATGTTGGATTGTTCAACTGACAAATATAAATGAATGCTCAACCATTCAACTGGGTAAAAAACACCAGATATTCTGCCTAACAAACTTTTACTAAGTGTGGCCATCTTAGACACTGCATCCCAATCCACTATAAGGCTTCATCCTGATCCAAACCTTAATTCCTATAGACGCAGTATCAAGACGGAACGTGTGCAAAGATGAATATATCCGGTGCCTTTGTACGGAGAAAAACTACACAAAAGAAAGGCATATCTATAGGACTTAAAATTCACTCATTTTCCAAATAAAAACATTTACAGAAAGCTGGAAAATCTAAAAAAAACTGGAGGCATGAAGTGCAAACTGTAAATACTGATTGTGTCTGACCAGAGCTTATATCAGTTTGTACTAAATAATCAAGACAATGAGCAAAAGTGTGAAAGTCACTCCAATTGGTTGACTTAGAGATATTGTGAAAAGAAATCAATTATATTTTAGCTATTCTAGCAATTTGTTACCATTGCACAAGTAATAGCATTTCTCAGAATGGACGGTTTATGTAGAGATATAATTTACAATTCAATTTGCTGATATCCACTTTATCATGAGTTTGCCTCAAGCTGTTTTGCCTTACAAAACAATTGCCTGTCCAACAAATGCCTATTCTTTTACTAACACAAAGTTCTATCGCAATGAAAGAGTTTACAATTTTGATTTGCATAATGGAAGATCTTATGTTACCATTGTTTATAATTTCAGTAGTTATTAATTGAGATAAAAAAACTTGGAAGAGACTAAATATGTTATAGCTGCTGAATTTGTATACAAAGTTGAAATTGCAACAGGAGATCAAAGAACACGACAGAAGATCAGGGTCACGGCATTATTACTGGCTTTTCTGGAATATCAAAGCAAGATCAACTAAGGCAAAGTTCACCAACAGTGTGAAGTGTGGAGAAAGTGTCTAAGAATACATAATTGAAATGGTTTACATAGATCAGGTAAACTTACTCAATATATAAAGAGAACCTTAGCTGTTGGACAAGTGATTATTCAGCAACTTCTACAAGTGATAACTACTATTGCCAATAATGAATCAGATTGAAATACTTGAAACGTCATAGCGCACCACAAACATAGATGACATTAATTTATGTAAGCTATAAATAGTTTTTCTGGAGATTGACATCATTCCACATTAACAAAAAGCTGAAATAATATTTGTTTTTATGGTATTGGTTGAAGGAAAAATGATAGCCATGAAAATGAGAGAACATCTGGTTTCCTAGTGTCTCGGAATTATTCTTAATCATTTAGACATTTTTGTGTTCTAAAACTTGCCCTTTTGCAAGGTAATTGTGACCACTTCAATTCCCAAGAGTTCTTGAGGCAGAACTACTAAGTAGCAACCAATGGGATTCCTGAAAAATCACAGATCAAAAATGGTCATTGTCACAGCTACAGAGGAAAACCGCTCTCTCAAGAGTTGCATCCTCAAAATGAGGGCTCAGATACACTATTTTGTATCTGGTGCTCCACACAAAACAGTCTATATTCCTTTGTACAAAAATTCAATGGGATAAACTATGCTCAGTAGGGAGGCCTGATATTAGGGGCTAGACTAGGGAGGACTGAGGAATTCAAACGATACTAAGCTTCTCACTGCTGAGCTTAACAACACTTCTTGAGACAAAAATGAAAAAACTGAGTGAACTATGAGATCAGATCAACTTTGAAAGGTGATGCTCAACATTAACGTTGTCAAAATTCCAAGAATAAATTCTAACAGATTAGAAAAGGTTCATTTATAGGTACTGTACACCTTTCATTTGTCAACCAGAATACCAGGGGACTCTAAAAATCAGCAAAAGGAGAGAAAAATCTAATAGTAAAAAAGCTTGAATGGAATCTAAAAGAAAATTTCAAGTGCTTTTATTAAAATAGAAAGAACATATGAAAACGGCCAACTTATTAAAACACATCTAGTACATCATGGAAGGAGAGGTCAAAATACAAATTCAGTTTTAACCACACAATAAGTTTAAAGGAAAAACTTACTTGATTTAATCTAGGAATTTTTTTTTTTAATGGTATTGGAGAAAATAATTGGACTCATGATACGAATTGCTAGAAACTGACATTTTCTACTTTAAGATATTCAGTTGAATTAATCACAATTTTCTGAAACTTGAGATCTAGAAATTGTGCCATATAACCATGAGACTGCACAGATGTAAATCTAAGCTTAACATATGCTGTGAGCTAGTCACTGGAGCTCAGAGACAGCATAACAGACAGAATGTAGATTTACCAGAGCTTAAAAGAGTTCAGTTATGAAGACAGGTTGCATAAACTTCTTTTTCATTACCTAAAATTTAAAAGGTTGAGGATTCACAATCAAGAATGCAAAATAATAATGGGATGTAACTAGGTAGGTACAAATAGAACTAAACAGAGCTTTTGCAATCATTGTAAAAACAAAATTCTTAAAATTAGAGCTAGCCCAATTTAAAGTGAAAGGGATGTGAAAACCAGGAATTCTTCAAACCTTTCCTGCTTCCCAAACTCACCACCAAAAAAAGCTTTGAACACAAGCAAGAGTGTGAACAAAAATCATATTTCTATTGAAAATAGGTTTCAAGGGAGCTAAGGAAAATAGTTGAAATATAGAAAAGCTATAATCCAACTAGTTGGTGAAATAGTCTGAAAGGGCTGAACAGTCAACTACATTTACTTTTCCCAAGAGCAGCATCGTTTCACATAACTACAAAGTTAAGTGCATCTTCCTTGATACCTGTTGAACAAAGGTAATTATGAAAAAAGTTATTTTAAAAATTATTAAAAATAGAAAATCAAGCATGTCTTGCTCAGTGTCACTGACAGTCTTGCTTATTACAGGCTCACATTGGTTTGTTATTATTTAAATTATTTTTTATTGTTACATAGCCTGATCCTGTCCTTTTCATATAGTCTAGTTGTTCCAAATTCCAATCGGAGTTTGCCTTCAGTGAAAACAGACTTTCTTGGAGTAGTAGGGGAAATCAGATTATAGCACTATGCCTAACTATTATCCATTAAATACTTGCATCAGAAGACAATTTCAAACCACATACTAATTTCTTGATCAGTATGTTGGAATTTTAAAGCATTTGCAACCATTGCAAAAAGGAGTGTTACTTGCAACTCACTTGAAGGAACTGTGCTATCACAAAAGAGGTGACCAGTTGCGCAAACTGCAAAACTAAAGAATGCTGAGAGTTAAACACTAAAATAAAATGAGAATTGTGGATACTGGAAATCAAACAAAAACAGAAAAGGTACAGTACTATGTTGGCTATGGAAGACAGCTTGGTCTTTCCAATAAAAATAATTGGCTGCACAGCTGCTCACATAATCTTTAGTAGTAATGACCAGTGAATGATCAAAGCGAAAACAAAAAAGAGATGCTCTAAGCTAGGGCAAACCACCATTACAAAACAAGATAGAAAGTGAGCAAGAGCTGAAAAAAAAGGGAAACATTGATTCTTGCTAGCAGCTAATTCCTTAATATTGAGGCTTAAGTAATTTATGTGGTGCAAAATATTTATAAGATCCAAGTGCAGGAGCCAGTCTATGCTCGTGTTTCCTTTATTCCTCCTGTACCCAAGCTCAAAAAGAAATGCTTCTCAGACCTGCTCAAGTCTGGGAAGAGCAACTTCCTAAAGACTTCTGCAAAATAACGCTACCTTAAAAACTTTGTTTCAGAATGAGAGCTATTCATAAATCAAGAGAGGATTCTGTCAGTCAGTAAGTACACTTATACACTCAAATCATGCTTGAACTAGAATGTGAATTCCAAGAAAGTGACTTACTTGAACATGTGAAACAAGAAAATAGGAAGAGCATCTGAAATGAAAGGCATAGGTATTTGACAATCTCGGTCACCCAACCATATGGAGGGTCAATGTTTGTCTAAGGGTCACCACATGCTGTTATTGGCTAGTTAATATTTAATCTAAGCTCAGTCAGACAAAGGGAAGATAATGAATCCTGCATTAGCACCCTCAAGTCTGACAGTCATCAGGCTCAAATAGTATCAAGACCAGTTGATTTCAGCAAAGTTAGATTATTTTCGTCTAAATCTTTATTGATGATGATAAAAAGGATTAAACTTTATACATTTCATCAATTTCACAATAGCATCTTTGCAACTAAAGGTCAAAACTCCACGACTGAGACTAAGGTGGGGAAGTGTAGGAATTCCAATCAAAATCTGACTAGGACACCACCTACGAATAAGTAGCATAAGTGTATTTTGCTTCCTAAAGGTCTATCCGATCTAACCCAAGTCTAAAAACAATGGATAAATCCAACAAGCTTCAATTAATTCATGCAGCAAACAGTTCAAATGTCTTGGCTAGCATTATCAATGAAACTGTAATACCTACTAACACCAATGCTGAAAATTCCTGCAATACATTCAGAAAAGCCTTTTTCACACAAGGAGACAGTTTCAGGATATCATTTAAATAGGTTCCATAGATTAAAAAAAATTACTCTACAGAATAAGTTAATAAGAGAATAAAGAATAATGACCATATTTTCCTTCATTTACAAGACTTGGATTTAACAAATCCATATGACAACTGTGATTTCTCTGTATGGTGAATCGAGATAAGTAATTTTACCTAGCATGGATTTTCCCCCCCTTAGCAAATTAAAATGGCCAAAGAAGGCTTTTTGTTGAGTTGGAGGCTGACTTTATAGAAAATGTGTATTATTACTAAGCAGTATAAAGCAAATGCTATAGTTGTTGGTCATAATAAATTCATTTATAAAATAGATTTTAAAATTAGGGAAGCACATGAATTCAGATTCAGGATAATTTGATTGCAGAAACATTCCAGCCAAAGTTAAATGCGAAAGAACTGTAAAGATAGTAACTAGAAAATTTAAACGTGCCAAGTGAATAATGTAAAATGAGGTTTACAAATATAGATCACATAAAAAGCTATAAAAAGATGGTTAACAAACTGTCTCTGGCTGCCTTTCTTCTACTGTACTACACTCCACTTCTTTGCGTGTAAAGGTAAACAAAGGAAAAATCTTTTGGAAGTTTCCTATTCCACTAGATTTCTATTACTTTTTCTTTTTCTTTTAAAATATTCCACTTAATGATGAATTTCTAAAGTAAGTAAACAATTATAACAACAGAAGCAACAAATCGCCAAGATAATATTTGTAGAGAGGGGAAACAGAAAGATGATGTAATACAGTTTGCTGTTTTAAGATTTAAGGTTTCTTGTGAGCAATACCTTTATACCAAATCATTCTGATGTGGACTATCTAGAAATGTGAATTTAGAAACAATTAAGAGAACAATTAATATTTTGTAAAAGGTAAAAATCCAAAGAGAAAGAAGCCGCAAATTTGCGAACAGAAAATGTTAGTTGTCAGATTTTGAATTAAGGAGCACTTTCATTTGATTAGCACTGTGTAAACCAAATCTAATCTGATCAGAACCATAATCTAAATAGTTAATAAAATTAATAGACACTTTAACTGACAGAGTATAATGTTTTCAACTGTATAGCATACAGAATCAGATTTCAGATTTGAGACTAAGCACTTTTTGTTCCTTTTAAAAGTATATATGCCATCCAATGTGTACTCGCTTTGCCAAAGATAGACTACTGTAATTCTCAAATCTCTGGCAGAAATACCATTCTATTCCATCTAATACATTTATTGTATTCCCAAAAAATGATATGATTAAAACAAAACACCAGAAAACGTTCCAAAACAAAAACCATATAGTATACTTGATCATTAACAACGATCAATATGATCCTCTAGTACTATCCAGCTATAGGTGTCTTCCCATTATAGAATATAAACCTAAACAATTAAATACCACAGCATTTAAAAGTGACTGCTCATGAGGTCCAAATTCAGCTTGAAACTGATTTCACTGTATATTAGAATAAAATAATGCGTTTCTGTGATTTGTTCTACAGCTTTTGATCTTTCAGCAGACAGGAACTTATTAAACATGCAAAAGTCAGAATCCATAACCATTTTGCTGCTGATAAGACTAAATGAACCAAGCTAATCAAGTTACATTTTCTGTGATATATATATCCACTACATAGCAGACTGCTTTTAAAGGGCAGTTAATATTTTTTTTAAAACTATGAAACTATAATGCAGTATTATTTGCATTTACATTGAAATAGACACATTATCAATCAGAATACAATCAATTAATTCTGCTCTAAAATCCAATGAATTAACAATCATTTTAGACAGGCAAACTTCCACTCCAAGAACAGGTTTTGAAGCAGATGGAGAAGAGAGAAAATAAATGATCTCTTCATCAAGGTCTGATATTAGTTTAAAAACACAAGCATCTGGGATCAGTAAAGGAAAATGCACCTCAGTGAACAAAATCTGGAAAACTACCATAACTATTGGCTTAATTTCATATATTAGGGAAGACTTGCATGCATACTTGCATTACCTTTGTTAGTATTTTGACTGGATATTCCCTTGCCAAAACTACTGCTGACTTAGATCTCTTTTGTAAGATCCCATTTGCTAGTAGCTGACAAATGCCTGGAATACGACCATAAATCCTGTCCTGATGCCCTAGAAAAAGGGCCCTGAAAGCACTATATGTTCTAACCATGAGTTGGCAATGGCCTGAGCACTTTTGAACTAATTAACTATTTATCTACCTGATTATCCAGGCCAGTACTTTACAATTTATTCTCTTGATTGATAAAATAAAATATACCCAGACTCTGAGTTTTTTGAAATGTCCGAAGTCAGACCATAGAATTCTTCAATAGCTTGAGCATCAATTTTCTGTAAAAGAAATAGAATTCTTCAATAGTTTAAGAATTTCAAATATAACCAAAAAAAATCAAGTATGTTCAAATAATAAAATGCATTAACTGTGAAAATTTCTGCAACTTTACATTTAGTTATCTAAACACAAGCAATCCCCAATCACTGCTTCACCACAGATTGCAGCCTCATTATCAAAAATAATTTACATTTTTAAAGTACAATCAAACAAATATATTACATGTTAATCTAATATACAGCTGCACTCAGATTTGGGCACCCATAACATCTGCAGCTGGATAAAACAATTTGTTATACACAGGAATTTATTTCAAAACTCAACTCACCAAACTTTACAACCTGTATTTTCAGCACAACAAAATGTTCCCACAGTTCTCACACAAAGAATCATTTCATAGTATAGATGGAAGGGTGGCAGATGGAACGAGCATAGTCAGATTGAGTTGGCGGTAGTGAACAATGCCAGTGATTGGGGTTTATTGCTGTAATTACAGACCAAAGTTTCTGACTCTAATTCAGAGTCAAAGACATTTGCAAAAGGTACTGGGGAAAAGAGAAGTGGCTTGTCATAAGTTGAAACTTCCTGGGCAATTCCCAAGGATGTCAATGTATCTGGGTACTTCCAGTAATGTATGTAGCGCCTAACTGAAAAGTTGAGGATGTGGGCCACGTTCTCAATGCTCCTCTGGCACTATATCACATACCTGTTAATAAGATTCAAAATTAATTTTCACCATAACTAGCCCATTCTAGTAAAATTTAGAATGAGCACAGCAGAGGGAGCTTTGTGTGGAGGGGTGAAGGACTGCAAAATTAGAATTTGGGGCATGATCCCTTTAACTGAAAATTTTAACTGTTTATATCCAATTTATATTTTATGCAAATGTCTCAACACCCAGGCTTCAAAACTTGGTGAGACTGACAGTTAGATTCTGCTTTTTTAGCAGTTGAATAGGCCAAGTGATGGAGTACAGAAATGACTTAATGATAGCAAAACATTTGGGAAAAGGTAACCACAATAAAATCAAAATTTGTTACAACAGAAAGGAAATCAATAAAAGGTCAAGAGTACTTGGTTGGAAAAAATATGTAATAAATAACAATGGACTAAAGTCAAACTAATTGGAAACCACAAGCTGGATTAGACTAGATGCCACGTGAAGGAAAAGAGCAGCAGTGACACGACAGGCCAAATATAATGCAGTTGTACACAGAACAGAAGTTTGGTCCAATTATTACAAATCTTTGCAAACGTGGTTATGTACTATAGTAAATCTTAAATTTTTTTAGATTTCTAAAAAGAAAGCAATTTTTCTACTTTTTCTTTGTATTTCGAGCTTCCAGACATGGATACTTTGCTGGGGTGCAGTTCCATGGAACCAGTTACTCTTTGGGTAGCTTTATGAAATCTAATGTTTTCTTATGCAAAATTACAGACTGATGAGAGTCAGTAGATCTTGATAAGAGCAGTGCCAGGGAGAAGGAAGTAACAAAGTTGAGCTACAATCTCTCAACTAAGATTTCAGCCAGCTTCTGTTAAGAATAGTAAACCTCACCATTTTTCAATTTACCCCAGGGATTTGATTGCTGGGAGATAAACTTGCTTTTATTTACCTAGGTTTTATGTTTCTATCCACTTTCATTAGGAACATACTGATCATAACCAAAATGAGTTATGGCATCATACAGGTTGTTCTGTTATAACATGGTTTTTGTTAATGCAAATTCACTATAATATGATTGATGAATTGGGGACACTGTTTCTATAACTTGAACTTTTAACGTGTGTACTGGTTATAACAATTCTGGCCCCAATAATTTAAATGGTACTGCTATTACACAATTTTCTTATAACACGGGGTTGCATGAGAACAGAACTACCATGTTATAGCATAACCGACTATATTTTTTAAAAAACTTATGTGGTGAAAGTTAATACAACTCAGATGCACAGCATAAAAATAAACAACTTGCCCATATTTACACAAGGCAAAAGTTGTCAGAAGAGGGCAAGGTGGTGATTATAGTTCACCTTAACCTTCAGAAAACATTTAGAATACAATAGTATTTGACTGACATGAAAACAGTCTCAAATGAAGGAAGCAGTAAGTAGTAGTTAGTTAACTTTAGTCCACAGAATTAGGTGTTCTCAGCTTTGTTCTCATGCAACATGCAGCCATGTGAACTCCCAATATATGTTAGTCCACTACCAACCAAGTCAGCATTATCCTTGAAAATGTTGGCATTAATGCTGGTTTTCGGCTTAATTAGTATTGAACTGCTAACTACAAAAAGAAAAACTTAAGTTTTTTGTCCAGCAATCTTTTGCTTAATTAGAAAGCATTGCATCAATGGCACGCTATTCTTGCAGCTGATTTGCAAACTGTCAATTAACTGTATTCTCACAAAATGATTTGAATTTGTGAAAGGCTAAAAAAAAGGCTTACAGGTAATTCTATCATGAAAGAAAACAATAACCAAGCCTGTACGCTCAGCCTTCCACTAACCGGCACATCCCATCATGAGTAATTCTGAGGGGGAAAATGTCACAGGACTGGGACAGTTTAGCTGGCTATGATTGACTCAGTGTTTTTGGGATAAATCATCCCTTATATGGGTGGGGATTATCAGTGGAGTAAAGCATGGTGGCGGTAGTTGGAGGGGGTGATAAATCAAGCAGGAATCTCATGCTCTTAATGTAACCTGATAGACTTCCCTATTGTTAATTTAAAAAGCCAGGAAAATAATCAGGCTGGATTCACTATGGATGCAAAATCCAGCCTACCTGGTTTTCCACACTGTGCATTGGTCCCATGATAGATGAAAGTCAACCCCTTTTCTGCCAACTTGAAATGATTATAAAGCATAAATATTTACAAGACTAACCTCAACAATATCATCGTCAAACAAAAGCCAGAAGCCATGGCTTTTCACAATAGTTATATAGTGTCCACGGTTAGGGCCACTGTCATGAGAGAAACAAAATTTAGACATCTTGTAAGCATCCTCAAACAAATATTAAATGCTATATAGATCAAATAATTGATTAACATTTATAAAAATGTACTTTAATTAGAAATTCTTGTTTTCTTAAATAGACAGATAAACTGCTCAGTTACTCAATACTATTTCAGAATTCATCTGGTTTTAAAAGGATTTAGCCAGAAAAACATATATTCAGGTCAGGTACAGCTCACTCAACTGACCATAAAAAGTTAAATTAATTGACAATTGAGCCAAGTCAGTTCATTCTCAAATTATTCTGCAACCAACATATCAGTTTAGCATAATGCACAAAGATCCTCTGGTAAAATCAACAGAATGCTATTTTTCTCAAATTTCACTTCTGTTCTCAGCATTCCTAATACAATATTAAGAATAAGATGTCCTGGGCCTCCTTCACCGCCGCTCCCTCTCCACCAGACGCCTGGAGGAAGAACGCCTCATCTTCCGCCTCGGAACACTTCAACCCCAGGGCATCAATGTGGACTTCAACAGTTTCCTCATTTCCCCTTCCCCCACCTCACCCTAGTTCCAAACTTCCAGCTCAGCACTGTCCCCATGACTCGTCCGGACTTGTCCTACCTGCCTATCTCCTTTTCCACCTATCCACTCCATCCTCTCCTCCCTGACCTATCACCTTCATCCCCTCCCCCACTCACCCATTGTACTCTCTGCTACTTTCTCCCCACCCCCACCCTCCTCTAGCTTATCTCTCCATGCTTCAGGCTCAATGCCTTTATTCCTGAAGAAGGGCTTTTGCCCGAAACGACGATTTCGAAACTCCTTGGATGCTGTCTGAACTGCTGTGCTCTTCCAGCAGCACTAATCCAGAATCTGGTTTCCAGCATCTGCAGTCATTGTTTTTACCTAGGAATAGGGCCAGTCAAAGACAAGTGGGAAGTTGAGTGTGGACTTGTGGAGATCGGAGAGGTGCTAAACGAACATTTTTCATCAGTTTTCACTCAGGAAAAGGAGAATATTGTAGAGGAGAAGAATGAGGTATGAGATATTAGACTAGAAAGGATAGAGGTGAGTTATGAACAGGTGTTATCAATTCTAGAAGGAGTGAAAGTAGACAAGTCCCCTGGGCCGGATGGGATTCATCAGAGGATTCTCTGGGAAGCTAGGGAGGAGATAGCAGAGTCTTTGGCTTTGATATTTGAGTAGTCATTGTCTACAGGTTTAGTACCAGAGGACTGGAGGATTGAACATATTGTGCCCTTGTTCAAGGAGGGCAGAAGAGATGACCCAGGTAATTATAGACCAGTGAGCCTTATTTCTGTTGTAGGAAAGGTTTTGGAAAGGATTATAAAAGAGAAGATTTATAATCATCTAGCAAGCAACAATTTGATTTCAGATAGTCAACATGGTTTCGTCAAGACTGAGTTTTTTGAGAAGGTGACCAAGCATGTAGATGAGAGTAGGGCAGTTGACGTGGTATACGTGGACTTCAGTAAAGCCTTTGATAAGGTTCCACATGGTAGGCTATTGGAGAAAATGCAGAGGCATGGAATTGAGGGTGATTTAGCAGTTTGGATTAGAAACTGGCTTTCTGAAAGAAGGCAGCGAGTGGTGGTTGATGAAAAACATTCAGCCTAGAGTCCGGTTACTAGTGGTGTGTCACAAGGATCGGTTTTAGGACCACTGCCGTTTGTCATTTTAATAAATGACTTAGACGCAGGCATAGGTGGATAGATTAGTAAATTTGCAGACGACACTAAAGTCGGTGGAGTAGTGGACAGTTTGGAAGAATGTTACAGGTTGCAGGGGGACTTGGATAAACTGCAGAATTGGGCTGAGAGGTGGCAAATGGAGTTCAATGCAACTAAATGTGAGGTGATGCACTTTGGGAAGAATAACAGGAAGGCAGAGTACTGGGTCAATGGAAAGATTCATGGTAGTGTGAATGTGCAGAGGGATCTTGGAGTCCATGTACACAGGTCCCTGAAAGTTGCCACCCAGGTGGAAAGTGCTGTTAAGAAGGTATACGGTGAGTTAGGTTTCATTCGTAGAGGGATTGAGTTCCGGAGCCGCAATATCATGCTGCAACTGTACAAAATGCTGGTGCGGCCACACTTGGAATATTGTGTACAGTTCTGGTCCCCACATTTCGGGAAGGATGTGGAAGCATTGGAAAAGGTGCAGAGGAGATTTACCAGGATGTTGTCTGGTCTGGAGAGAAGATCTTATGAGAAAAGGCTGAGAGACTTGGGTCTGTTCTCATTGGAAAGAAGAAGGCTAAAGGGGGATTTGATAGAGACATACACTATGATCACAGGATTAGATAGGGTAGACAGTGAAAGTCTTTTTCCTAGGGTGATGACGTCAGCTGGTACAAGGGGGCATAACTAAAAATTGAGGGGTGATAGATTTAAGACAGATGTCAGAGGCAGGTTCTTTACGCAGAGAGTGGTATGGGCATTGAATGCCCTGCCTGCCAATGTAGTCAACTCAGCCACATTAGGGAGATTGAAACAATCCTTAGATAAGCACTTGGATGATTTTGGGATAGTTTCGGGGATGAACTGAGAATAGTTCACAGGTCGGTGCAACAGAGGGCCAAAGGGCCTGTTCTGCGTTCTAATATTTTTCTCTTCATGCATACATAAAGGCTTTTACAGTCATTCATTATATTTCCTTCAAGTTTACTCTCATTCTGATTTCCCCTCTTTTGATCAATCTTTTTGTCCCCTTTTACTGAATTATAAACTGCTCCCAGTCCTCAGACTTGCTGATTTCCTGGCAATCTTATATGGTTCATCGTTGAATCTAATATTATTCTTTAATTTCTTTTGTAAGACCTTTCCTATTCTATTTTTTTCACTAAATAGCAACAAATAATTATAATTTGCAGCCTTTCCAAGACATCCTTGACAGTGGTATCAAGAATGCAAGATATAATCCAAGATTTATTTTGCAGTAGCAGAAATACTTGGCTGATCCCTTTGCTATAGAATCTCTCTTCACGATAGCTGTGCCATTCTTCTTCCCCTCATCTTGTGTAGCACAGTCACCATGGACCTGGTTCCTGCTGCTATTCCAAGAATTCTCCCCAGCAGTATCCACAACAGTACATGTGTTAGATCAGGAGAATGGGGGGCGGGGGGGTTGCGCGCGCGAGGGGAGGAAATCAGCCACAGGAGGTCTTCTGCATTGCCTACTCTACTCTGCTTCGTGGTCACTTTCTGCCTGTTATGTCTTTACCTTGTGGAATGGTCAGCTCACTGAATTTCTGTCCACAATAATCTTAGTGTCACATATTCACCACAGGCGAATCCACGTACCACTTCAACTCCAAAGTACAGTTAGCCACTTTCTGCACACGGTCACCTGGGACACTGGAAGAGTCTATAACTTTCAACATAGCCCCGGAGGTTCATTTCATGGGTGTGAGCTCTGTTGCCCTGACTCCCCTTTAGATTAAACTCACTGGGTACTCCTTTAAAGGACATTAATTATGTTAAGGATCTTCTTCTGTTCCAAACAATTCACTACAGTCCAAAATCACTACTTTGCGCTATTTATCTAATGAACTGCTGCAGTTTAATTCGTGAAAACTATAGAAATAGCACCTGAATCCAAGGTTAGGTGAATTTCTAATTTAGAGTTATTTAAAGACATTGTTTACTAGCACACTCCCACCCTGTTCAGCTTTCCTCACAACTGTAGATGGAGTTCACCATTCTCCTCCTGCGCTGCTTTATGCAGAGTCCAGTGTTGTCATGTGGAGCTGCCTAGTATCGGTTTCACCTCTTTTGTCTCATGCTGCTTTATACAGTTTACCTCTCTCATGTGCTGCTTTATATAGAATTCACTGCTCTATACCAAGATCTCCCAGTCCACTTCACAGCAAAGCTGACTCGCTACCCACTCTTTCCAATCTAATAGGCTGGAATCGATCCCAGGTCCTTGGTGCTGTGAGGCAGCAGGGCTAACCACTGAGCCACCATGCCACTTTAAATCAAATTTCATACTGAAGTCCCTGCATTGATTACAGGAACATCATTGACCAGACTGCATTTTAGTCAATGTTTTCCTGGTCTGGAGTATATCCCTTAGGCACCCTGACATCAAACCAAGTCTCACATGTGATCTGTCGTTTTACTAGAACATTTTTTTAAAAATTTAACATTTTTCTAATCAATCTGTTCAGAGATGTTATTACAAACCTTGGAAGAATAGGCTGGGGTTATTTTTCCTGGAGTGTCGGAGACGTTAGCGGTTTATAAAATCATGAGAGGCATGGACAGGATAAATAGACAAAGTCTCTTCCCTGGGGTGGGGGAGTCAAGAACTAGAGGGCATAGGTTTAGGGTGAAAGGGAAAGATACGAAAGCAGAGGGTGGTACGTGTATGGAACGAGCTGCCAGAGGAAGTGGTAGAGGCTAACACGATTGCAACATTTAAAAGGCATCTAGACGGGTCTACAAATAGGAAGGGTTTGGAGGAATATGGGCTGGGTGCTGGCAGCTGGGACCAGATTGGGTTGGGATATCTGGATGGCATGGACAAGTTGGATCGAAGGGTCTGTTTCCATGCTGTACATCTCTATGACTTTAATTGGGCCTCTCTGTCCAGGGTTAGGGACACTATCACAGTGCCACAAGAGAGCATATTAGGGATAGCTCTCCTAATTTGGCACCAATCCACAAATGGAAGCAGGATCTAATAAAAATTTATAAAATAATGAGGTATAGGTAGACTTAAAAGGTAGAGATGTACAGCATAGAAACAGACCCTTCGGACCAACTATCCTAAATTAATCTAGTTGCATTTGCCAGCATTTGAGCCCATCTCCCTCTGAACCCATCCTATTCATGTATCCATCCAGATGCCTTTTGAATGCTGTAATTGTACCGGCTTCCACTACTTCCTTAGGTCTCTTCTACATTTTTCCCTTCCCGCCTTAAACCTATGCCCCCTATGTTTGGGCCTCCCTAGTGTGGAAAAAAAACCCATTGAATATTCACCCTATGCATGCCCTTCATAACTTTATAAGTCTCTATAAAGTCACCCCACAGCCTCTGATGCTCCGGGAAAATAGCCCTATTCAGTTCTCATTTCCGTTGGATTGGGGATTTCAAGACTGGGGGCGGGCACATTTTTAAGGTGAGAGGAGAGAGATTTAAAAAAAGACATAAGAAATAAATGTTTTACATAGTGGGTGGTGCACGTGTGGAATGAACTTCCTGAGAAAATGGCGGATGTGGGTACAATTACAACGTTTAAAAGTAATTTGGATATATACATGAATAGGAAAAGGTTTGAAGGGATATGGGCCAGGAGCAGGTATGTGGGACTAGTTTAGTTTGGGATTATGTCCGGCATGGACCGAAGGGTCTGCTTTTGTGCTGCGAGACTCTACACTGACCCTTGCAACACGCGCCCCAGTCCCAAATCCTCCCAACCAAAACGGAGGGAAACTTTCAGATGGTGGTATATCCCATAAATTTGATTCCCTTGTCCTTCTAGATGTTATAGATTTGAAAGGTGCTATTTGTGAAGTCTTGGTGGCTTTCAGAAGTGCATTTTTTAGGTGGTACTTTCTGCTACTGCTAAGTCAGTGATAGAGACAGTGAATGTTTGTGGGTGGGGTGTCAATCAAGTGGACTGCCCTCAGAAGACATTCCTCCTCATCTGTCTTAAACATGTGAACTCTTATTCGGAGATAATTTCTTCTGGTTCAAGACACTCTCACAATATAAAATAATCTCTCACATCTACCCTGATATGTCATCTAAGAATCTTGCACGCTTCAATAAGTTTATCTCTAATTCTTCTATATTCCAATGAGTATAGGCCCAAACTACTAAACGCCTCCTCAAGACTATCCTCCAAGCCTAGTTTTAACCTCCTGGACCTTCAATGCCAGTATATCTTTCCTTGGATAAGGGGGCTCAAAACTGTTCACAGTATTCCAGCTGCAGTATGACTAGAGCTTTGTACAGTTTTAAGAAAACCTCCCTGCTTTTAAACACTATTTTAAAGGCGATGAATGTCAACAGTCCATCTGCCTTTCCAACTAGCCACGGAACCTGGTGGCTAACATTTTATGATTCATGCACAAGAACTCTCAAATCCCTCTTTTTCATAGATTTTTCTACAGTCTTTCTCCATTTAAATATTATTCACCTCTTCAATTCTTCCTGCCAACTACATAATCTCCCATCTCTCTTCATTATATTTAATCTGCCACTTGCTTAACCGGTCTATAACACTTTGCAGACTTTGTCATCACAAAGGGAGTTGAGGATGAGGATTCCCAGCTGCTGACCTGCTCTTGCAGCGACAGTATTTAAAAAGAACAGAACTGTACAGCATAGGAACAGGTCCTTTGGCCCGCGATATGGTACCGAATGTGACACCAAACTAATCTCTTTTGCCTGATCTTGGTCCAAATCCTTCCATTTCGTGCATATTCATGTGCTTATCTGAAAGTCCCTTAAATGCCCCTATTGTATCTGCTTTCACCACCACCCCGGCATCGTGTTCAGGGTTCCTACCACTCTCTTTAAACCAAAACTTGCCCCTTGCATCTCCTTTGAACTTGCCCTCTCTCATCTTAAACACATGCCTTAGAGTATTAGGCATTTCAATTCTGGGAAAAACATTCTGACTGTCAACCCTATCTACGTTTTTCAATTTTGTCAACTTCTATCAAGTCTCCCCTAAGCCTCTGACACCCCAGAGAAACAACCTGAGTTTTTCTAGCTTTTCCTTAGAGCTCCTGCCCTCTAATCCAGACCAGCATCCTGGAAACCTCTTCTGCACCCTCTCCAAAGCCTCCATAACCTTCTTGTAATGTGGAGACCAGAACTGAATGCAATAGTCTAAGTATGGCCTAACCAAAGTCTCAAACAAGACATCCTGACTCTTCTAATCAATTCACTGACCAATAAAGAGAAGCTTGCCATACACTTTTTTTTTAAACTACCCTATCTACTTTGTGTGTCCACTTTCAGGGAGCTGTGAACTTGAACCCCAAGATCCCTCTGTACGTCAATGCTGTTTAGGGTTCTGCTAATAATTGTATACTTTTCCATAACATTTGATCTCCCAAAATGCAGCACCACTCAGTTTTCCAGATAAAATTCCATATGCCATTCCTCCACCCATATATATGCAACTAATCTATATCCTGCTATGGCCTTTGACAACCTTTGACACTATCCACAACTCCACTGATTAGAGAGTACTTACAGTGCGGAAACAGGCCCTTCGACCCAACAAGACCACACCGCCCCGCCGAAGCGTAACCCACCCATACCCCTACTTCTACATCTACAGTTACCCCTTACCTAACACTACGGGCAATTTAGCATGGCCAATTCACCTGACCTGCACATCTTTGGACTGTGGGAGGAAACCGGAGCACCCAGAGGAAACCCACGCAGACAAGGGGAGAACGTGCAAACTCCACACAGTCAGTCGCCTGAGGCGGGAATTGAACCCAGGTCTCTGGCGCTGTGAGGCAGCAGTGCTAACCACTGTGCCATCTTTGTAAGATCTGCAAACATACTAACCCACTCAATCTACCTGTTCGTCAAAGTCATTTATATATACCACAGTACGGATCCCTGCAGAACACCACTAGTCACAGACCTCCAGCCAAAAAACATACTTCCACCACTACCCTCTGGCTTCTATGGGCAAGCCAATTCTAAATCCTAGCTGTCAGGTCACCGTGGATCCATGTATTTTAATCTTCTGGATGAACCTACCATGAGGGATCTTGTCAAAAGCCTTCCTAAAATCCATACAGACAACATCCACTGTTGTACCCTCATTTATCACTTTTATCACCACCTGAAAAAACCCAATCTTGTAAGGCATAACCTGTCCCACACAAAGCCATGCTGACTGTCCCTAATTAGGCCCTGCTTTTCCAAATGCATGTAAAACTTACTCGTCAGAATTCTCTCCCATAGCTTCCCAACCACTGTGAGACTCACCAGTCTATAGTTTTCAGGATTTTCCCCATTCCCCTTCTTGAACAGAGGAGCACTAAGTACTTACCAGTCCTCTGGAACCTCTCCAGTGGCTATCGAGGATATAAAGATCTTGGTCAAGGCCCCAGTCACTTCCTCTCTTGCCTATCAATAACCTGGGGTGGATCCCATCAGGCCCTGGGTACTTATCCAACCTAATGCTCTTCGAGAGATCCAGTACTACTTCTTTCTTGGTTTCAAAATGCTCTAGCATATTTGAATGCTCCAGACAAATCTCACTATCCTCTAAAACCTTCTCCTGTAAATACTAACGCAAAGTACTCATTTTGGATCTTGCCAGCATCCTTTACCTCCAAGCACAAGTTCCCTCCTTTATCCTCAAGTGGTCCTACCTTCTCCCTAGTTATCCTATTTTTAATATATGTACAGAATGCCTTGGGATTCTCTTCACCCCTACTTGCTAAGATCATTTCATGGCCCCTTCTTGCTCTAATTCTCTGCTTGAGCACTTTCCTGATTTTTTTTATATTTCTCATGGAATTTATCTGATTTTAGCTTCCTAAACCTTACAAATGCTTCTTTTTTTTTACCCCCTTTTGACTAAATTCACAACCTCCCTAGTTATCAAAGGATACCTTGCCGTCCTTGTCCTGCCTCCCATATCTGGCAGGTGAAGCACAACTTTGCTCCAACTGCCATCTCTGCCCCTTTACACTAACAAAAAAAGAATCTTAACTTGCCTTAACCTTGCTCGCCTTACTCACTGAAGTCTAGTGCTCATCTAAGCCTGTGGTTATACCCAACCAGCAGCACTAACTGGTTACATAAATTACAATGCAATCTTTACAAACAGACCAAACACCCTCTCGGCTACAACACACTTTCTTACAGCTTCTCTCAATCTCTCTGGCTGGTCAGTGGAGTTCCTGGTCAATGGTAACCCCCCCCACCCCCCCATGACATTGAATGTGGGGCATTCAGCAATAGTAATGCCACTCAATGTCAAGAGGCAATGATTGGATTCTCTCTTCCCAGAGAAAGTCATTGCCTGGTATTTGTGTGGCATGAATGTTACTTGCCACTTGTCAACCCTAGCCTGAATATTATCACAACCTGCATGGAAGGAAAAGGAGGAGCTGCTTCTCCAATCATGCACTGCTTCCCTTTAGGTTTACTGCTTTCTGTAGGAGAGAAACAACCTGTGACTGGTAAAGCAAGAGACAGTTCGATAACTAAGTGCTGGCAGCGAGGAAGAGACTTGAAGCAAAGCATCCCAGATCTGGGATCAGAAGTATCAATAACAAAATTAGGAAGAATGAGAAAGTAACCCCTAAAACTCAAAAGCCCTCAAGGGAGCTCTTTGGAGGAAAAAGAATTGTGCCTTAGTGGGGACCCGGAGGCTGTAATAGATCACATAAGTGACATGTCTGTAGGTGGGAGGGTATCAGATTTTGGAGGGATTTTCAGAAATCTTTGGATAAAGTCTCAAACAGATGGTTAGTAAATAAAATTAATACATGTGTGCGGTAGGGAATTTACTAGTACAATTGAGGATTAGTTAATAAACAGAAAGCAGAGTGAAGAGGAATAAACATCACATTCTCAGGATGGTAGGCTGTTTCTAGTGGGTATCACAAGGTCCAATGCTGGGTCCACCAATGCTCACAATCTATTCAAACACTCCCAAATTTGGTAATACCAAACAAGGTGGAATGCAAGCTTTGAGGTTGGAAGGAGGCTTCAAAAGGATTTGGATAGGCAAAGGTAATAGACTAAAACATGGTAGATGGAATATAATGTAAATAAGTGTGAAATTAGACACTTCGGTAGAAAAAAAAACACAAAACACATTTTCTAAGTGGGAGAGGTGAGAGCAAGTGTCCAAGAGAATCTAAGTGCTCTTGTCCAACATTCACTAAAAGCTGGTGAGGAGGTACAGCAAGCAAGAAAGATTTGAGTACAGAAGGATAGAGGTTTATTTTAAACCCTTGAGATCTCATCGAGAATATATTGTATAGTTTTTGTCTCTTTCTCTAAGGAAAGGTATACTTGCCATAGAGGGAGTGCAAAAACTATTCACCAGTTTAATCTTGGAGATAGTGGGATTATTTTCTGAGAAGAGATTGAAGACACTGGGTTTGTATTCTCTAGAGTTTTGAAGAATGGGAGGTATCTATTGAAACATACAAAACTTGTGACAGGACATGACAAGGTGGATGTAGAAAGGGCTGGTTACTTTTGAAACAGGGATGTAATTTCAGAAAAGGGAATAGGCCATTCAAGACTATGATGAGAAGAGATTTCTTCATTTACAGGGTGCTGAATCTTTAGAATTCTCTACCCTACAAAGCTGCAGAAGGTCAACATTCAGCACATTCAAGACAGAAATTCATTGATTTCTGTAAATGTATGACATTATAGGATATGGTGAATGTTTTGATAAATAGCCTTGAGATGATGATCAGCCATGATTGCGAATGGCAGGATAGTTTGATGGGCTGAATGACCAGCTACTGTTCCTATATTCCGTTGGCAAGATGGTGACACCACACACCTGACTATCCCCACTCCTGACTATAATCTTCTTCCTCTCTGATCCCCAAGTACTACAACCTGACCAGGCAGTGCAGAACACCAACAAGATAATGAAGACAACAGTACATTCACTTGATTTCATATTCACAGCTACCAGCTCTGTTACTGACCATGCGTGTGTCTAAGAGAATACATTAAAAATAGTATCTGCCTTATTGAGATGACTGGCACAACAGTACTATACCAGGGCAGAAGGCAAGCATAATACAGATGTCATGTCTCTGGAGAGACTTCCGGTTCAGACTCAGATGAGGACTTTAGTGGGACATAATGCAGAAGAATAGTGACAAGTGTGCACAGTGATTCATTTGTTGCATTAGGAAGCCTGCCAAGGAGCACAGAAGAGTCTGGCACTGAGACACAGAGCTTTATGCAAGGCTCGGAGCCCATCATTTTCAGCATGGAAGTGGCATCAGCTGCATGAACATATTTGCACATCTAACCAAGGTGCAGTTAGTAAGCAGGACGTTATACTGTTCCATAGTGAAAAATGAAATCCATTCCCCTTATTTCACAGGAGTAAGGTTGTTCTAAGAACTGGCTCAGGCGCAGTTAGTCAAAAACCTTTCCTAAAACGAACCTGCCACAGTGAACAACAACAGCCACCAGATCGTACATACGGTCCAAATTGATAGCATCGCCTGATGTATTAAACAGTCTCAACTCCAGAGGAAACACTACTCGATAAGAGAGCTTTGTGTATCGATGTAATTGTTCCATATATTTGAATCGCTTCAAGTGTAATGCGAGGATCATGGGTAGCTTCTTTACACACATTCTGTTGAAGAAAGACAATATTAGTACATAAAGATTTAGACAATAAAATGTAAGCATACTAGTTGTTGTCCGATGGTCTTTTAAAGCCATTAAATCAAGATAACAATTTAATTTAGTGGCTAAAAGTATGAACAACTAATTTCACACATCAAACAAAAGTGGATGATTACAGTGCAGAAAACAAGAAATTTTGAATCCAGTTTCAGTGGATGATCAATGAAGCCTCTGCAGCAAGATAGTGCAAATAAATGCAGAGTAATATAGCAAATAACATGAAAAATTTCACCAATTAACATGTTACTTTTCCAGGTGAATCTCAAATTAATGCCATGAATCAAAACAATACTGTAAAAAAAGTAACATTCACAAAAACCATTGCACTTCCAAGTGATCAATTTTATGCAGAGTCTGTGATAACACTAAATGAAAATGCAGGTTTTCTTGATTTCTGTTGATGTGGTTTTGCATTACCAACAAACAAAATATATTTATACTTCCAATTGTTCTAATCAATACCTGGCACTGATGAAGTAAAACTGAGCAAATTAGTTTGTTTGGCAGTTTTGTCTTCTGAATCACTTTTTAAACCATCCACAGAACAAAAGAAATTCTTATTAAAGGAATATGTAATCTCATGAAAGTCAGAGTTACAATGCTAAATTACACCTGTTATATGCTCACCTTTTCTGAGCTTCCTGTTTACTGCAACATGTTTCACAATAGTACTTGTGTTCACTGCACAGTGTTTCTGTGTTGCTGAAATCTCTACAAATCAAAGTTATAAAAATATTATGTACAGTGCAGTAATGCTAATAAAACACTGAAGAAATCATGATAATTAACTGTATTTTCAAAGAAAAGAAGATTACACCAGAGGATTCAAACAACAGAAGAAATTGAAAAACCTGAAAACTACAACTGGGATTTGAAATGAAAGATCAGCAAATAGCTTTATTTTTAAAAAGTTGGCAAGTTACCACACTGAGGCACAAATACAGGCACAATGCATTCACACATGGACTGCAGTGGTTCAAGAAGGAAGTTCACAGCTACCTTCTTAAGGGCAACTAAGGATGGCCAATAAATGCTTGCTTGACCAGCAACACCGTTGTCCTACAAATAGATTTTAAAAAATGTAAGTGTTAAGAACAACTTTTATGGAACAGTGCTTCAGCACCACGCTTCAGGAAGGACGTGAAGGCTTTAGAGGCAGTGCAGTAAAACAGTAGGAGATCATTTTATTGATGAGGGACTTGAATAATATGGATAAATCAGAGAAACTAGAATTGACCTCCTTAGACAGAATGCTGAGTGGAAATTTGATCATGCATGGTCTGGAGAGAGTAGAAACAAAACTAAATTGGTCGAAGGCAGAGAACTAAAAGACAGATATAAAGCAAGTGACAAAAGAACCAATGAAGAGATGAGGAGAAAAAATTCATATAATGAGTGTTTGGATCTGGAATGCACAACTTGAGAGTTAATGGATGCAAATTCAGTGTTGCTTTCAAAAAAGAATTTGATTAACACCTGAAGGCACAAAGTACAAATCAGCTGGGGAAAAAAAAGAGTGGGAGTAGAAGGAGTCAGAGTTTAGAGTGGGTCTATCTGAACTGTTCTTGCAGCCAGCTGGCATGGACATAACAGAATGGTGTTCTCCTGTTTCAGAGAGAATACTGCAAATTGTACAGGTGGCATTAAGAGGCTGGAAATGGGATTCATATGCATGAAACAGAACATGCATAATCCTGACCTTTCACAAAAATCTCATAGGGCCAAGTAAAGACATCAACTGCAATCAAGCATTTTTCTATGGAGATTTGAAGGAACAGAAAAATAAAAATGTATCCATTCTATTATTAAGTCCCAGCCTCATCTCACTGTATCTAGAATACATTTTCAGCAGGATGTAGGGAAAGGAAAAGAAAGAGAAACAATCAAATACGTGTATAATTCTATTTGTGAAAATTTTACAAAATAAAATACTGCAGATATTGAACAACAGAAATAAAAACAAAAAATTGCTGGAAATATATCAGAAGTTTTCAACCACGAGGATCCTGGAAGCAGGAACAATAATTTCAAAAGAAAACTGGGTAGGCATTTGAAGGAAGTAAACAAAAGAGGACTACACAGGTTTTTCTATGGCAAATATTTATACATACACTTATACACAAGGGTATGTGGGGGCTTGCATATGGTATCAGGAGAGTGGTGAGTGAGTTGGATGGGGGGTGGGGGGGGGGGATTGGGGGGGGGCGTGGCAGCCAACATGGACTTAATGAGCTGAACAAACTCCTTCTGTTCCATAAATAACAATGGGAAGGGCATGTAATTAAGCAGGGTGGTGGTATTCCTGAACCCTTGCCACATTACTGCCTGTCATAAGTAAGTTCTGGACAGGAAATTCAACATTTCTACCCTGTCAACTGGGCTTTTAATTGAGCAAATAATTACCAATTAAGGGGCAGAAAATGGAGGAGTGTTAAAGATAACTTCAAAATTTTTTACATTAATAATTTTGCAGGTGGAGCTACCTGAAAAATTGTGCAGATCTATGCAACTCTATTCCTTGTTCACTAATGCAATTTTATTGCACTATATACAGTCAAAAAGGCAACACTACAATTCAAAGCTTACTATCATCAGCAAAGTTGGAGTTCTGAGACTTAGCTAATCTGTTTTATTCATTGCTCACAATTCCTTTTCAGCAACCTTACTTAATAGCTTACAGCCTCAAATATCAGCATTATCAGAATGGTTAGTGTCCTTCATTGGAAGAGATCAGTAGAACACAAGGAAGTCCATTACCAATGAATACCTTAGAAATAGGAATTATATACTCTGAAACTTGCTATCCCAACTTGCTCCATACTTGAGGTCATATATTATTTCATAGGAAAGCGAACATTCACCTATAGCAACAGAAATTAAATACAAGAAAAGGTGGAAGCAACCAAAGTCAAACAGGGGTACCCCTTTCAGAATGGGAAATTTGAATTTCATATTAGTCTATCCTACTTCTGCAAGGAAACACTTGTAAAACCAAACAAGAGAGAATTGCACCCGCCCCATCCCAACTTATAAAAAGCCTGCTACTGCAAGTTCAATTTGAGTCCTAAAATTTGTTTTCTTTTACACCAAAAATGATGTACACAATTCTTCAGATACCAATCTGATCATTATTTACCTGAGGCAATGTGTAATTGATGTGTTCTGCTCGACGTCAACTGAAAGATCAAGAAAATCTTCATCTTTGCTGCTAACCTGTGAAATTATGCAGGTATAAAGTCAAATTATATCAAAATGAATCTGGCAGATTAGGTGTACAATACAAAAACAAGCAAGTCATGCAAAACTTTACAATGAGCTGATTAAATCATAGCTAGAGTATAGTGTACGATTTTGCGCACCACTCTCAAGAATGATGACTTGGCCTTAGACAGTGTGCTTAGATAGGATTTCAGGGAGTATTCCAATGTGCAGTAGTACATTGTGTCCCTCATGCTAGGGTCAAGAATGGCTTGGTGTAGCTGCAGGACATTCTGAAGGGGGAGAAGTGGTTATGGTACATATTGGTATTAATTAATAAAAACGTTTTTTTAAAAAAAGTGATCAGGTCCTAAAAGCAGAATTTAGGGAGTAAGAGCATAAATTGAAAAGGGAGGATCTTAAAAGTTCATAATCTCAGGATTACTAGCACTGTTTCATGCTTGTGACAGGAGAACTAACAGAATATACAAGGTGGGAAACTGTTAGAATGCATTAAGAAAGTCATAATGGGACATCTGGAAAGTCAAAACTCAACTCATCAGAATGTGCATGGTTTTACGAAAGGTTTAGATTAGATTAGATTACTTACAGTGTGGAAACAGGCCCTTCGGCCCAACAAGTCCACACCGACCCGCCGAAGCGCAACCCACCCATACCCCTACATCTACCCTTTACCTAACACTACAGGCAATTTAGCATGGCCAATTCACCTGACCTGCACATCTTTGGACTGTGGGAGGAAACCGGAGCACCCGGAGGAAACCCACTCAGACACAGGGAGAACGTGCAAACTCCATACAGTCAGTCGCCTGAGGCGGGAATTGAACCCGGGTCTCTGGCGCTGTGAGGCAGCAGTGCTAACCACTGTGCCACCGTGCCGCCCACATTAGATTAGATTACTTACAGTGTGGAAACAGGCCCTTCGGCCCAACAAGTCCACACCACCCCGCCGAAGCGCAACCCACACATACCCCTAACCTACCGCTACGGACAATTTAGCCTGGCCAATTCACCTGCCCCGCACATCTTTGGACTGTGGGAGGAAACCGGAGCACCCGGAGGAAACCCACGCAGACACGGGGAGAACGTGCAAACTCCACACAGTTAGTCGCCCGAGGCGGGAATTGAACCCGGGTCTCTGGCGCTGTAAGGCAGCAGTGCTAACCACTGTGCCACCGTGCACAGATTGTGTTTGACTAATTTGTCAGAGTTCTTTGAAGTAGTAGTAACAAGCAAAGCGGATAATGGAGGCCCTGTCAACAATATCTGGTTTTCCAGGAAGCATTTGGAAAGCTGCCACATGAAAGGTTAATAAACAAGGCAAGGAAAGATCACATGGAATTAGAAGTAATATATTAGCTGAGACAGAGGACTAACTAACCACCAGAAAGCAGGAAGTCAGTATGAATGCTCGTTTCTGGATGGTAAGCTGTAATTAGTGGGGTACACAAGGTTTGGTCCTCAGGCATTAACTACTTACAGTCTACATCAGTGGCTTGTTACATCTTCAAAAATGCAGGCAAATTAGTCAAACATGATTTACCCTCTGTAAAACCAGGCTGTACAAGACACTAGTACAGCCACGCTTGGAGTACTGTGTACAATTCTGGTTGCCCTGCTATTGGAAGGATGCTATTAAACTGGAAAGGTTGCAAAAGAAAAAAGATTTTCACAAGACTCGAAGGTTTGAGTTATAAGGAGAGGCTGTATAAGCAGGGACTTCTTCCTCTGGAGCATAGGACACTGAGGGTTGACCTTATGGAGGTTTATAAAATCACTAGGGGTACAGTTAAGGTGAATAGCCAAGGTCTTTCCCCAAAACCTAAAGAGTCCGGAGGTGCAACTTTTTCACACATAGGGTAGTGTCTATATTGAACGCGCAACCAGAGGAAGTGGGTACAATTCTAACATTTAGAAGACATTTAAATAGGTACATGGAAAGGAAAGATTTACAAGGACCAAATGCAGGCAAATGGGACAAATTTAGTTCAGGAAATCTGGTCAGCATGGACAAGTTGGGCCTGTTTCTGTGGTGTATAACTATTACTTGGATGAAAGGATAGAATGTACTAAAGACACATTTTGCAAATGACACTAAAACAGATAGGCAAGTAAGTTTCAATGAAGTAATATGAACAAATGGATATGGTTAAGTTAGATAAATGCGCCAAAATATGGCAGACAGAGTTTAATGTTGATAAATGAGAGGTTATCTATTTTGGTTGGAAGAATGACAAGGCAACTTATTATTTAAATAGAAAGAAACTTTAAATTACTTCAATGCGGAAGGATCTGGGCATCCTTGTGCACGAGTCACAGAAAATTTAATATGACAGCACAGCAGGTAATAAGGAGGGCAAATGGATTTTTAGGATTTATTGCTGAACAAGGAGTATAAAAGTTGGGAAGTGTTGTTGCAATTGTACACGGCCTTGGTGAGACTGCATCTGTTTTATTATGTACAGCTTTGGTCCTATTACTTGAGGAAGTATGCAACTCCATTGAAGGCTGTTCAGAGAAGATTCACTAGATTAAATCCAGAGATAAAAGGCTTGTTTTATGAGAAGAGATTGAGCAGTTTGGCCTATACTTCAAAGAATAAGTGGAGATCTAATGCAGGTATACATGATCCTGAAGGTGATTGACGAAATAGACGTAAATCTGATGTTCCCTTTATGGGGCAATCCAGAACAAGAGGTCATAGTTTTAGGCTAAGGCTTTAGCATTTGAAACAAAGATGAGGAGGAATTCTCTCAAACAACCATACATCTGTGGAATTCATTACCCCTCAGTGTAGTGGATGCCAGGACATTGAATAAATTTGCGAAGGAGATACACCGATTTTAGTTAGTAATTGGTTAAAGGGATATAGGGAGCATGCAGGAAAGTGGAGCTGAAACTGAAATTAGCAATGATCTAATTAGATGACAGTGCAGGCCAAAGGGGCTCAATTGCCTACTCCTGCTCCTAGTTCTTATGAATATACAACGGGAGAAATGGTGTAGGAGGGAGGGGTCCCGCTCCTTAAGACATTGGGACCAGTTGTGGGAAAAATGGATGGTTTGTACCACAACAGAAAGATGACCAGTATCATTGCGGAGACTTGTGTTGTAGAGGAGGGTAAATGTACAAAGGGTCCTTATGTTCCTGTACAATGAAAGCAAGCATACAGGTAAAGCAACAGTTAAACAGTTAGGAAGGCAAATTGTAGGTTAGTCTTTATTGCAAGAGGTGTGAGTACAATTGTCTTATAACATCTCTGTATAGAGTTTTGTTGAGGCCATTCCTGGAGTGGTGTGCAGAGTTTTGGTCTCCTTATCCGAGAGAAGTAAATATTGCATTCTCTCTATGCCAAGAAGATTCATCAGACCAATTCCTGGGTCGGCAGGTTGGTCATAGGAGGAGAGGTTGGTTCAACTGGGCCTGCATTCACTCAAGTTTGGAAGAATGAAAAGGAATTTGAAACAAAGTTCTGACAAAAGTTGGAGAGACTTGAGGCACAGATGATTTTTACGAACCAGAGGATCCAGAACAAGGGGTCATGGCCCCAGCAGGCCATTTTGAACTGAGGCAGGGAGAAATATCTTTACTCAGAGGGTGATGAAGCCCTGTGGACTTCTCAACTACAGAAGGCTATGCAAGTTAATTCACTGCATATGTTCATGAAGGAAATACATTTCTAGAAGCTAAAGATGTCATCAGAGATAGTAAGAATATGGCACTGAGATAGAGGGTCAATCATGATTGTGTTGAAATGTGGAGTGGGGTCAATGGGCTGAATGGTCAACTCACTATTTTCTTTTTCCAGGTTTACTCAAGCTCCATACTACCAAATGACTACAATTAGTACACAGGAAGATACAGACAGGGTGGGAGACAAACAATGCAAACAAAAAAAAACACCCCTCTCCTCCCTCTTCCACAACATGGAATGAAGCAGTATTGAGAAACAGCCAATATGACACTGCAAAATGATCTAAAAAATAAATTTACCTACCGTTTCACAGTTCAGGCATCGGGTCTCATTAGTGAGTGTTCCTTGAAAGATGTCATGCACCCAGGTTGGTTCAGGCTTACTGTTCTCTTCTATTTCATTTGCATTTCCATTCTTCAACTTCCCATTCTGTTTCTCTTGCTTCTTCTCCTCCTGCAAGATGTCAGCGATGGTGTTCAACAGGTAGTTCAGAAACTCATGTGCATCTTGTTGCATGTAGTTATCAAACAAGTCTATGATTAAAAGAAAAATAAATGTGGACCAACTTTTAAAGGGCTTATAGTTTAGAAGAAATGACGGTACCATTACAATACAGCAGTAAGGAACTCTTCACAGGACCTTCCTCCCTCATACCATATAAAAGATCTGACTTCACATACTAGCACATAGTGGGTGGCACAGTGGTTAGCACTGCTGCCTCACAGCACCAGAGACCTGGGTTCAATTCCCACCTCAGGCCACTGACTGTGTGGAGCTTGCACATTCTCCCTGTGTCTGCGTGGGTTTCCTCCCACAGTCCAAAAATGTGCAGGTTAGGTGAATTGGCCATGCTAAATTGCCTGTAGTGTTAGGTGAAGGGGTGAAGTGTAAGGAAATGGGTCTGGGTTGATTGTGCTTCGGCAGGTCGATGTGGACTTGTTGGGCCGAAGGGCCTGCTTCCACTCTAAATAATCTAATACCAGCAATGTAAAGTACATTTAAATTTTCTAATAATAATGAAATCTTCTCCCAACAAGTATATTTGAGTGAGAAGTATTACATGTTAAAGAATAGGAACATATAAAGGACTGAGTCTTAAGAATCAGGTCTACATTATCTATTCTAGCATTAACTGATCCACCAAGGTTAAAGTGATTAATAAATCAATCTGTATATTTTTCACAAAGCTAGTTCAATACATTTGCTTCAGTCTTTTGAAGTTATTAATATTTTTTGTATGCTGGACTTGAGACCATTAGCAGTATCAAGTTAACATCTGTACTATTGGCACTTGATTATTTTTGGAAAATGCAAAAGCATAATGACAGTTTGTTTGGAGAGGTCATTGTGCTGCCAACACATTGATAATGGCAAGGCTACTGTTATGGACTAGGCCAGAGCCCCTCAAAATATTTTAAGTAGGTAGCCTAGACCATAGTGGATATTCCAGATGTGATGCCGCTGGTCAAACCACTTGGCTCTAAGTAAACCTAAATTTATTGAAACACCATGTTGAAACGCCAACAAAAGAAAACTTAGAATAACTTAACTATTGGAAAACTTAACCGACCCAATACAGCAACTTAACTAAGGTGTTCCAATCCTGTAACAAAAAAGGCAAGTTCAAACACATGTTCTTACAGGCAGGAGGGAACAAATTCCAAAGAGATTTCAGAGTGAAAAATCAGTCAAGAATTGTCTGAAGCTTGGAATATTTCCTTGGACTTAAGCATCTTGCGACTGCTACAGCTAAACCAAACTAGACACTTTGACACCTCTGCCTTTACGACCTCTCTTGACAAAAACCAAGGACAAAATAACCTTTTCTAAGCGACAGCATCGCAACACTACACGTTCATTATCTCTCTTTCAAAAGTGAGAAGCTTATGTTCCTATGATCAATCAATTACTACAATATACTGATACAAAACGCAAGGAACTGAGGAATCAATATTGGTCCAGGGAGCAGCTTACTTTGGGCAGACAGTCGTTACCTATTTTCTGCAACGCTGAAAATGCAAGACAAAAAGGAAAGGCAATATTGCCAATGTTGAGTCAGCACCAAAAATCTACACTATCCCCACTTTCCAGCACTTGGCCCATAGCAGTGAATGTTATAACATTTTACGTGCTTACCAAATACTTGTCAAAAGGGACAAAAACAGAAACTGCTGGAAAAACTCAGGTCTGGCAGCCTCTGTGGAACCAAAGCAGAGATAATCATTTGTGTCCAGTGAACCTTCTTCAGTACTGATTGTAGCTGAAGAATCTGTGACTGCGTCAGCTTGTGCCTACAGAAAGTAAACGATAGGTAGAGATGGACTCCAGCGAAAGAGAACAGCAATTGCGCAGACAAACTAATGGCAGCTTAGGAAAATTAGTAACTGCTAGTGGGGACCATTAGTGGCAGAAAATGGGTTGTTTGTGTTAGTAGCCCACGTGATGACAAGGTGTGGAGTGCAGGGTTGGGGTAAGGACAGTGGCGAAGGTGCTCAGGCCCTAAGATGATTCAACTCGATATTGAATACTGAAGGCTGCAGGGACCCCAAGCAGAAAATGAGATAAAGTCCTTCCAGCTTGCGCTGAGCTTCACCGGAGACGACAGCAGACCCAAGGCAGAGACGTTGGCCAGGAAACACTGTGTTGAATTGGCAGGCAAAAGGAATTCATGGTCATGTTCGCCTCAGATTTGCCTTTTTGTGGGGTAGTTGGAACATTTTTTGTTCTAGTCCTACTTCAGCTTCCACAAACAATTCTTTCTTCAGGACACCAATGACATCATTGGTGCTGCTTCCATCTCTCGTAAGGAATTGAAAACATTTATCAATTTCACTTCCAATTTCAACCTTGCTCTCACCTTTGCCTGGTCAGTTGATTTCTGAATCCTCCCTCAATATCCATTCCTGGAGTCAGACTGGCCACCAATGTACATGATAAAAACACTAATTCCCAGTCACCTGGACTATGCATCCTCACACCCTGCTTCCTGTAAAGAGTCCATTCTATTCTTCCAGTTTCTCGGTCTCCATTGTATCTGTTCTGATGTCAGCTTCTACAAGGGGGCCTCCAAATATCCGCCTTTTTCCTCAACAGAGGATGCCCTCACCATCGTGGTTGATCGGGCTCTCAGTCGTGTCCAACCCACCTCCCAACCTTCTGCCCTTATCCCATCTCTTCCCTCCCACAACACTGATTGGATGTGAATGCTGGTGGGGTGGTAAGTGAGGACCAAGAGACCCCAAAGGATTATTGGCAGCCATTTCCACCACACTTCTATCCCCCTCTCATCAGCCTTCCGCAGGAACTGTTCACTCGGGGAATCCTGGTCCACTCCTCCATTCCCACTGCCTTCCCAAAGCACCTTCCCAATCGCAGAAGGTGCGACACTTGCCTGATTACTTCCTCCTTCCTCACTATCCAAAAGGAAGAAGAAATCTACCCATACTACACTCAATCTAATATTCACTGCTTACAAAATGGCCATCTCTACACTGGGGAGGCGAAATAGGAGCTAGGTGACCCTTTTGCAGAACGTCTACATTCTGTCCACAAACCTGGCTCCCCATTGCTTGCCACTTCAACTGGAAGTACAGCATCTCATTTTCTGCTTGTGGACCCTGCAGCCTTCTGGACTCAATATCAAGTTCATCATGTTAGGGCCTGAGCACCTTCTCTCATGTCATTACCCCCACAACGACACACCAGGCCTTGTAATCACATGGGCTGCTGTAATAAACAATGCATTGTAAGCTAATAATGGTCTCCTTTAGCAACTACTGATACTCCCAGGCTGACTTTTATCGATTGCTTGGTCTAGGTAAAAGTGAGGACTGCAGATGCTGGAGACCAGACTAGAGTCTGCGATGCTGGAAAGCCATCCCTCATATGGGGCTTATGCTTGAAAGGTCGATTCTCCTGCTCTTTGGATGCTGCCTGAACTGCTGTTTTTCCAGCACCACACTCGCGATCCCATTACTTTGACTGCTCAATTGCTGTTCTCTCTCTTGGCTCCACCTCCCAGCTATTGTTTACTTCTCTTCAAACCCCAACTTCAGCATATATATCAACCTTTTCCTAGCTACATTCAGTTCTGAAGGGTCACAGGGCCTGAAACATTTACTCCGCTTTGTCTTCGTAGATGCTAGACATGCTGAATTTTTTTCAACAATTCTGTGTTTTTTTGGATTTCCCGCATTCACAGTTCTTCCATTTTTCTTACCTTTTAAAAAGAGAATCTTCCCACCTCAACTATCCTTCCAAACAGCACATTCTAAATTCCCACCACTTACTGGATAAGAACTAAATTCCACAAATCCCCTTGAAACTTCCTGCCTTTCATTACAAAATCATGCCCTTTACCTTTCAGGGACACAGTTGCATTCTATCCACCCTGTCCATGCTCCTCAAACTTGTACACCACAAATCAGGTCCCCTCACATCCTTCACTAATCTAAGGAAAACAACCCAAGCTTACTCACACTCTCTTCATAGATAAACTGCTCCATCCCAGGCAGTATCAATTACAAAGCTCATTTTTGTTTCTTTTGTCAAGTTATCATAACTGATATACGCAGCAGTAATTGCTCATGCCTTTGTTACTTAGCTCAAACAGTAATCCAGTATAACACTAATGAGTTACAAAACTGGACACAAACGGAGTCAAGATGCCAAAAGCAAATGAATGTTTGAAGACTCTGGGACGATAACTTGGAGTTTAAAGGGGGGGGTGGAATCTGACTGAAACTTTCAGAATACTGAACAGCCCAGATAGAGTGGGAGTTGGGAAGATCTTTCCATTGGCAGGAGAGACGACAACCCAAGGGCGCAGTCTTAAAGGGAAGACCCTTTAGAATGGAGAGAAAGAGAAATGTCTTCAGCCAGAGAGTGGTGAGTCTGAGGAATTCATTGTCACAGAAGGCTGTGGAGCCCAGGTCATTGAGTATATTTAAAACAGAGATAGATAAGTTCTTGATTGCCTGGGGATCAAAGGTTATGGGGAAAAGAAAAAAGTGGGAAAATGTGGTTGAGAAACCGGTCAGCCATGATTGAATGGCGGAGCAGACTCACCGGGCCATATGGCCTAATTTCTGCTCCTGTATCTTATGGTTTTCTCCTGAAATTTGCGCCGGTATCGGATTTATTTCAGATAGGATATGTAGCAATATGCTTTGCTCAAGAGTGAAGATGAATAACAATTATCTTTAATATTGTGCAGAATATTCCTTTTAATATGTATCATCTTCCTGTCCAACGCAAAAACAACTGTTATGCAAAAATAAACTAAAAAACCTACAGGATTTTCTTGGAATAGGCTAAACTTCATACATGAATACCTGCAGTGTAAATTAATTATAGAGTCATAGAGACGTACAGCATGGAAACAGACCTATCGGTCCAACCTGTCCATGCTGACCAGATATCCCAACTCAATCTAGTCCCACCTGCCAGCGTCCGGCCCATATCCCTCCAAACCCTTCCTATTCATATACCCATCCAAATGCCTTTTGAATGATGCAATTGTACCAGCCTCCACCACTTCCTCTGGCAACTCATTCCATACATGTACCACCCTGTGTGTGAAAACGTTGCCCCTTAAGTCTCTTTTATATCTTTCCCCTCTCAACCTAAACCTATGCCCTCTTGGTCTGGACTCCCCGCCCCATTGGAAAAGATCTTGTCTATTTATCCTATTCATGCCCTCATGATTTAATAAACCTCTATAAGGTCACCCCTCAGCCTAAGACGCTCCAGGGAAAGCAGCCCTTGCCTACTCAACCTCTCCCTATAGCTCTAATTCTCCAACCCTGGCAACATCCTTGTAAATCTTTTCTGAACCCTTTCAAGTTTCACAACATCTTTCCGATAGGAAGGAGACCAGAAATGCACACAATATTCCAACTGTGGTCTAACCAAATGTCCTGTACAGCCACATAACCTCCCAACTCCTGTACTCAATACTCTGACCAATAAAAGAAAGTATAGCAAACGCCTTCTTCACTCGCCTATCTACCTGCGACTCCACTTTCAAGGAGCTATGAACCTGCACTCCAAGGTCTCTTTGTTCAGCAACACTCTCTAGGACCTTACCATTAAGTGTATAAGTCCTGTTAAGACTTGCTTTCCCAAAATGCAGCACCTCGCACTTAACTGAATTAAACTCCATCTGCCATTTCTCGGCCCAATGGCCCATCTGGTCAAGATCCTGTTGTAATCTGAGGTAACCTTCTTCGCTGTCCACTACACCTTCAATTTTGGTGTCATCTGCAAACTTACTAACTGTACCTCTTATGCTCACATCAAAATCATTTATGTAAATGACAAAGTAGAGGACGCAGCACCGAACTTGTGGCACTCCACTGGTCACAGGCCTCCAAGTCTGAAAAACAACACTCTACCACCACCCTCTGTCTTCTCCCTTTTGAGCCAGTTCTGTATCCAAATGGCTAGTTCGCCCTGTATCCCGTGAGATCTAACCTTGCTAACCAATCTCCCATGGGGAACCTTGTCAAACGCCTTACTGTAATCAATGTGTTTCTTAAAAACTTTGAAACATGGATTAATTTGAGTCAGAAAAAATAAAACAAAACAAATAAAAACAATAAAAATGTTCAGAAAATGAATAATCATCCCACTGCATTACTCACCATTCTCTTTACGTAGCCTAGATATGAATTTCTTGGGAGGAATCACACCAACTTTTTTCTTCTGGGTGGCAATGCTATGGAACAGGTCAGCCAAACAAGTCAACAGATTTTCCTTCTTCTTCTGTTGTGCTTTGTATGCAAGTACATTTTCTCTAAATGGTCGGCAGAAGTAGAGAGCTTGCAGCACAGAGTTACAATAGCAGGTGTTCCCAAACTAGCACAGTAAAAGACAGCGAGCATTTAGATAATTTGTTAAGACAGTTGCAGAGCAATAATATTCCTCAAATAATATATATTTTTCAGTCAAATATTTGCTTAAAAAGGTGATCAAGAATCCTACAAATTATCAATACAAGTATATTTCATAACATACTTCAGTTGGAAGCCATAAGTTTTCATTACAACATTCATTGCTTTGAAGTCACAGTTAACCAAAATTATATTGTACAGAACTAGTTGGTAAAGAAACCTTCTTGACCAAAAGTAATCAATTACAAATACCATCTGCTATTACTGAATCACTGAACAATCTGAACAATGATCATAAAATGAATATAGCTCTGATAATGTATTACAATAAAAAAGGCTGCAAGGAAGCATTCTTTACTACCTTTCAGAGCAAAATACTTGCAAATTACATTTACTGAACTTATAACATTTCTGATTTTATTCTTAAACCAACAAGTAAAACAATGAGGTAATGGAGTACAAAAACGAATAACTGCATATGCCAGAAATCTGAAGGCTGGACCCCTCTTCAGACAGTATTCAATTGTGATTGGAGTGTTTTTTTTAAATTTACTCTGGATCCAACTTTTGTTTCTTCATTTATCTCATGACCATTTGCTTTTGCCTTATACCTTTGTCCCTTTGCTATTTAAAATGTTTCCTGCCTTCTTTGCCAGTCAAACTTCCCCTTCTTTCCTTTCCAAGCCTTTTAGCATCTGTTAAGTTTCTAACATTTTGGAAAAGCTATCGTTCAACCTGAAAACAGTGTTACATGACCTGCTCAGCATTACTGATATTTTCAAACTTAATCTGCAAGAGTAAATGGAAAGTGATCCAGTACATGGAAATTTAATCTTCAGACAAAAAGCTAAATCTATTATTTACTGTATTACAAGTATTCTGGTGTAAGAATCATCTTTCAACATGGCACCAAAATACCGCAGGTCCCATGCATTCAAAATATCAACTGGCTAATTTATTTCTTTGTTCATTTTCATGGGATGCATGCATTACTAGCAAGGCCAGCCAGCATTTGCTGCCCATCCACAAGTGCCTTAGTAATAAAAAGCTTCCTAAACATTTTGGATTGCAGCAAGAATCAACCAGATTAAGGAAGCTGGAGTTTATATGCTCACCAGTCCTGGTAAGGATGGCAAATTTCCTATCCCAATGGGTATTTTTTTTTTAACAACAATGTGGCCACCATTTCTGAAACAAGTTTTCAATTCCAGATTTTCATTATCTAAATTTAAACTTACCAACTGTTATAATGGGATTTTAACTGGTATCCTCAAAGCAATATCCAGCTGGTTTCAATTATGGGTCCAGCCCCATCTCCCCTTGTTTTATAGGATTAAACACTACAGAATACAGTACCTACTAGATTGCAAAGAACAGTGCTATCTGACAAAAATCAACTGATCAGCTCAAAAGACAGAAATAATCAAGGACTGTACAATTAAAAAGTTCAATTTACTTGAGAAAACTAAACATTTAGCTCACCCGCTGTTTTAATGTGTTGGCTGAGGTTTCTTTGCCTAAGTAAGCCTTCCTATGTTTGCTACCAAAGATTCTGCTACTCACAACTGTTGTTTCAAATTCTCATCTGTCAACCTGGTATGCAAACAGTTCTTTCACAGGGAAAGTTTTAAATAGAACTTAGAAGAGTGATGCAATACTCAGCATGTCTCATCAAGTTTAGAAAGTCAGTAGCAACTACATCAAGTCTACAGAACACCAGCAAAGGCAGGTTACAGTATTTGACCTACATGTAGTTCATTGTGGTTTTGTAGTTTTGTAACTTGAAGTTGAAGGTTTTCAGATATATCAGCAGCTTCAATATTGAATGCTGGGGCAAAAACATTTAATTCCAGTTCTTTCATTTTTCCGTCTTCAAATTGCATGCAAAATTTCTGAATAAGTTTGTACAGTCTGGCATACGCCCCTGATGTTTCAAGGTTTTGACTCTGAAGGGTAGGAAAATACATTGCATCCCCCTTTTGCTACATTTGTCAAAGCATTAATTTGGATTCAAATTATATCACATTTGAAAGAACAAACAAACTGGTTAGGTCCTTGCAATTTGACACTGAGCTCAAACAGATAAAACATGATGTTGACCATGAAAACAGTCAGTCAAATGTGCTCACTCAGTTCAGTCATAGGCTCTCTCTTCCACTCGATGAACATTTTCACTTCATTCCTCAGTTCATAAAACTGGATCAGCTTGCATCCTCAGGTGAGCCATCTCACAATAGCCAATCAATCAATCAACAAACTCAAATTCAAGGTCTCTTTCAAACTGGGTGCTGTTTAAAGCTTTGCTTTCTTAAAAGTTAATGCTTGATGTTCCTTTTGACTTTAGGTATGCACACAAATTATGTTGATAAGTAAAGCAGTAACACAATAAAATAACTTTGATCAAGGTTGAGGCAATTCATTTCTTAACTAACTAGAACAGCTAACCCCACCTGAGACCTATACATTGTTGGAGCTCCAAGAATGACCACTTAATTTTTCAAATAATAACAGAATTCCATGCACTTCTGAAATCCTCATAATAACATTGCCCTTTTTGTATCATGCATTGCTGCTAAAAAAAGCAAACTTCCTCACGTTTCCAAATATGCTGTGATTCCATGAAAAGATCACCAGTTGGTTTATACCTAAGAACATAAAAGAGTACAACATGGAAACAGGACTTTCACAATGCCAACCACCACGCCATTATTTCTTACATTGGTTGAATCATTAAGAGCCAGACAGTAGAATTTGAAAATCAGTCCCAGAAATGTTTCAATGTCCCAAAACAGCTGACAGTCCTGAGAGAGTCATAGAGTCGCACTTACAGAGACAGGCTCTTTGGCCCAAACTGGTCCATGCTAACCCCATTTCCTTGTACTTGGCCCATACCCTTCTAAAAGCTTTTCCTATCCATGCATCTGTCCAAATGCTTTTTAAAATGTTGCTAATTTACCTGCCTCAACCAATTCTGCTGGCAGCTCATTCTATGTGCGCACCACCTTCTGTGTAAAAAGGTTACCAGTCAGGTTCTCTTTTATTCTTTCCCCACTTACCTTAAAATGATGCCCTCTCGTCCTTGATTCCACAATTCTGGGAAAAAGACTGAATGCATTCAGCCTATCCATGCCTTTCATAATCTTATATGCTTCTGTAAAATCCCCCCTCAATCTCTTACACTCTAAAGAAAGATGTCCTAGCTTGTCCAAATTTTTCTACAACTTGGTCCCTAGAGTTCTGGCAACATCCTTATAAATTTCTTCTGCACTCTTTCCATTGTAATAACAACCTTCCAATAACAAAGTGACCAAAAACTAAACACAATACTCCTAATGTAACCTCACCAATATCCTGAACAACTGCAACATAAAACTTCGCAACTTCTATAGACTGATGAAGACCATTGTGCCAAAAGCTTTCTTCATTGCCCTGTCTACCTGTGACTCCACTTTCAGAGAGTCCACTACACTCCTTAAGAATGAAACTCATACTATAAAATAATTTAAGTTTTTCTGCAGCCAGTAAATCTGAGCTCACAATGATGCATGTCTTCACAAACTGTCCCCCAAACTTATGGCAATGATATTTTTTACAGTGCATTCAATCACTACAACGGTCTTCAGGAATACACTTGACCTCATTACAACATTGATTTAAACATTGGCAGAAGATCTGAATTTTACAGACAAGGTGAGAATGACTGCCCTCGATATCAAGGACACATTTGAGTGAAAGTGACATCAAAGTGCCCTAGCAAAATTGCAGTCAATGTGAGTCAGATAGGTAATCCTACATTGGTTGGAGTCACTCTCGTCACATAGGATAAGGGAATATAGTTCTGGTTGTTGGTGACAAATCATCTCAGTTCTAGGACATTCCTGCAGGAGTTTGTCAAGGTAGCGTCTGTGGCCTAACCATCTTCAGCCATTTCATCAACCACTCTCCTTCTGTCATTAAGACAGAAATGAGGAAGTTCACTGATTGTAGAGTATTAAGCATAATTCATGACTCCTCAGATATCAAAGAAGTCAGTGTCCAAAGGCAATAAGATCTGGACAATATTCAGATTTGGGCTGGCAAGTAACACAAATACCAAGCAATGACCATAGAATCACAAAACAGACATAAGATGCTGAATGAGGCCATGGCTGATAGAGTCTGCTCCACCATTTGATCATGGCTGATGTGTTTCTCAAACCTCATTTTCCAGTTTTGTTCTTATTACACTTGATCCCCTTACTGATCAAGAATCTCATTTATCTCTGTCTTAAATAACTTGGCCTCTACAGCCTTCTGTGGCAAGGAATTCCCTCTAGTCATCATCCTCCGGCTGAAGAAATTCCTCCTTGACTAAGTTACTATGAGGTTGTGCCATCAAGTCCTAGTCTCTCCTACTTACGGAGGCATCTTCTCCATGTCCATTGTATTTAGGCCTCTCAGTATTTAGTAAGTTGCAATGAAATCCCTCTCTCCCATCCTTCTAAACTCTATTGAGAGAGTCTTCAATTGTTCCTCACATGACAAACCCTTCGTTCCTGGCTTCATTCTTGGAAACCTCTTCTGGAACCCCTCCAAGGCCAGTACATCCTTCCTTCGATATGGGGGCCAAAATTCCAATTTTCCAAATGCTGTTTGATCAGGATTTTATACAGCCTCAGCAGTACATTTCTGCTCTTGCATTCTAGCTCTCTTGAAATGAGTGGCAACATTGCATTTTTCCTTCCTAGTTTAGCATTCTTTTTATGTCCTGTGCGCTTCAGATATCCGAGGTCTTTCCCCAATTAGAAAATAATCCACCCCTCTACTTTTCCTACTAAAACGTATAGCCTCAGATTTGCCCACATTCTATCTCAAAGAAGAATCTCATCTCACTTCCAACTCACTTGAAATTGTGACGTCTAGTCACGGACATGACATAACTAGTGAAAGCAAAATATTCTTTACCGGTCAAAATTGTTCATAATTTTCAATGCCTCAATAAGGTCACCTCTTAATCTTCTCCGTTCCGAGGAGAAGCCCAATTTCTCACATTTTTCCTTGGATCTGTTAATTTGCTCCCTCACCTTTCTCAGCAATCTAGAACGCATCATATTCAGGTCTGGCAACTTCTCTACCTGGTGTGCTACCAGCCTTTTTAGCATCTCATCTTTATTAGACTATATTCCTCAATTGCTCAATGCCCACATTTTCAACTGAGCCATTGTCACCAACTTCTAATTTGGTAAAGACAGAAGTAAAACATTCATTTGGTACCTGTGACATCTCTTTTGCTTCAGTGAGCAGCTTACCCTGCTTGTTCCTTATAGGCCCCATTCTATTCTTTACTAATATGTTTGAAGAATATTTTACTATTTGTTTTACTATTTGTTACAATTTGCTCATGCTTTCTCTTAGCCTTCCTTATTCCAGCTTTAGCCTCTCTCCTGCATTGGAGATATTCTTCCTGATTTGTATTGCTATTATTATTGGCATGCATCATACACCTATTTTATCTTTCTTATTTTCTCATCAAGATCCTTAGTCATTCAGGGTATTCTAGCTTTGTATACCCCATATTCTATCTCATGGCTATGTACCTAGCTTGCATCCTATTTGAAATTCTCCCATTTTTCATTCACGATTTATCTACTAAAATGTGTTTGCACAATGAACACTATTCAAATTTGAGACCCCTAAAATCTGCCATTTTCCAGTCTAGGATTTTAATCATTTACTGATTTTTATCCATTTCTAGTTTAAAATTGAACCTTACAACATGATGATTACGGTTTTCCAAATGGTCCTCCACTCTGACATTCTCCATTTGGCCTGCCTCATTTCCTAGGACCAGGTCCAGCTTCTTCCATGGTATGACTGGAATCATATGGTTCCAGAACACACTCCGGCACACATTGCAGGAATTTCTCCCCTTTTGTGCCCCACATTTTACCCTTTGGTAATTAAGATCACCAACTATCACAACCCTAATCGTCCTGCAGATTTCTGTAATCTGCCAACAATTGCTCTCTTCTGCTTCCTCCTATTTAGAAGTCTATAATAAACATGCAACAAGCTCACCACTCCTTTCCTGTTTCTCACCTCCAACCATATAGATTCTAATTCAGGAACTGCACCTCATGTAAGGGCAATGATATGATCTTTGGCCAAGACTGCCACAGCCCCTCCCTTTTTACCAACCTCATTTCTACTAAAAACTTAGAACCTAAAATTTCAGTATTCAGTCCTGTTCTGCACACATTTCTGTCAATGCTACTATGTCCTATGTTGCTACAGTAATTTATGCTTCCAGTTTTGAACACTGTATTCCATGCATTTATAGACATATAATTTAATCCTGCCTACTGGAAGTTGGACATTTCTCTGTATACTGACAACACTCAAGCCTTCGCTCACTTCCATTCTCCAAATCACCATCTTCTCTGGTACTTCCAAAACTAGGCCATTAGTCAACACACCCCACCCAACTTCATAAGTTTAAGTTTACCCCCACTGCACCATTTACTCTCTCAGCCAAGAGATTAGTTACTTTTCTGCTTCGATGAAGCCGCTGTCTTCTGAACAGTTTTCTCCTTTCCAAAAAGTGATCCCAATGTCACAAAAATCTAAACTGCTCCCTTCTACACTGATCCTCAGGTCACACATTTACCTCCCCGATCTGCCTTTGCCTAAGTGTGGAGTAACTCCAGAAGAATATATTCAATCTCACCTGACACTCAATTACATTACTATCCTTGAAATCATAGAAACAGAAAAAAATGAACAAGACCAGGCCATTTGATGCTTTGTTCCTGCTTCACCATTCAATTATGATCATAGTTTATCATCCAATTCAGTATCCTGTTTCTGCTTTAGCCCCATAGTCTCTGATCCTTTTTACATCAAAGGCCCATCACATCTAAATTTCACATCACATCATGTCACATCTTTATTTTCTAAATGGGGAGAAAATCCAGAAGTCTGAAGTGCAAAGAGACTTGGGAGCTCCATTTCAGGATTGTCTCAAGCTAAACTTGCAGGTGGAATCAGTAGTTAGGACGGTAAATGCAATAACGGTATTTATTTCGACAGGACTCAGATTACAACAGGATCTGGACCAGATGGGCCAATGGGCTGAGAAGTGGCAGATGGAGTTTAATTCAGATAAATGCGAGATGCAGCATTTTGGGAAAGCAAATCTTAGCAGGACTTTCCACTTAATGGTAGGGTCCTAGGGAGTGTTGCTGAACAAAGAGACCTTGGAGTGCAAGTTCGTAGCTCCTTGAAATGGAGTCGCAGGTAGATAGGATAGTGAAGATGACGTTTGGTATGCTTTCTTTTATTGGTCAAAGTATTGAGTACAGGAGTTGGGAGGTCATGTTGTCGCTGTACAGGACATTGGTTATATACTGGATTAGTGGTGCTGGAAGAGTACAGCAGTTCAGGCAGCATCCAACGAGCAGCGAAATCGACGTTTCGGGCAAAAGCCCTTCTGCCCGAAACGTCGATTTCGCTGCTCGTTGGATGCTGCCTGAACTGCTGTGCTCTTCCAGCACCACTAATCCAGTATTTGCTTTCCAGCATCTGCAGTCATTGTTTTTACCAGGACATTGGTTAGGCCACTGCTGGAATATTGCATGTAATTCTGGTCTCCTTCCTATCTGAAAGATGTTGTGAAACTTGAGAGGGTTCAGAAAAGATTTACAAGGATGTTGCTAGGGTTGGAGGATTTGAGCTACAGGGAGAGGCTGAACAGGCTGGGGCTGTTTTCCCTGGAGTGTCAGAGGCTGAGGGGTGACCTTATAGAGGTTTACAAAATTATGAGGGGCATGGATAGGGTAAATAGACAAGGTCTTTTCCCTGGGGTCTGGGAGTCCAGAACTAGAGGGCATAGGTTTAGGGTGAGAGGAGAAAGATAAAAAAAAGAGACCTACGGGGCAACTTCCTCACACAGTGAGTGGTACGTGTATAGAATGAGCTGCCAGAGGAAGTGGTGGAGGCTGGTACACTTGCAATATTTAAGAGGCATTTGGATGGGTATATGAAGAGGAAGGGTTTGGAGGGATATGGGCTGCGTGCTGGCAGGTGGGACTAGATTGGGTTGGGATATCTGGACGGGTTGGACCAATAGAGATGTACAGCATGGAAACAGACCTATGGCTTGAATATAAATACAGGGATGTACTTCTAAGGCTCTAAAAGGCTCTAGTCAGGCCACATTTGCAGTAACGTGTGTAGTTTTGCGACCCATATCTCTGAAGAACATACTGGCGCTGGAGATTCACTAGAATGGCCCCAGGAATGAACAGCTTAAATGTATAACCATTTGAGAACTCTGGGACTATACTTGGAATTTAGAAGGATGAGGGGGGGAATGTAATTGAAACTTAATACTGAATGACCTGGACAGTGTGTATGCTGGGACGATGTTTCCATTGGTGGAAGAGACTAGGACCAGAGGGCACAGCCTTAGAGTAAAGGGCAGACCTATCAGAACAGAGATAAGGAAAAACTTGTTCATCCAGAGAGCAGCGAATCTATGGAAATAATTGCCACAGAAAGTTGTGGTCAGGTCAGGTCATTGACTATATTTAAATTTGAGATAGTTAGGATTTTGAGTATCAAGGGTTACAGGGAGAAAGCAGGAGAATGGAGTTGTGAAGCTCATCAGCTATGTCTGAATGGCGGAGCAGACTTGATGGGCTGAGTGGCCTAATTTCTGCTCCTATGTCTTAAGGTCTTATCTGCACCAGCTCTTCACTTGGTGCTTTTTATTTTTGTATCATTGAGAAAACTGAATTGACCAAAATAAAACTGGTCTATGAAGGCAATTTCTCCTCCAGATGTAATTCATAGCAACCAGTGCCAACAATCCAGTGTGTTTCAGGATAAATAGCAATGCTGTTCTTGACAAGATTAATCAGAACTAAACAAAGTGACAAAAACTTTAGATCCCTCATACATAGCAGCCTACAGTATGAAATGTACATCATTCCATAATTTACTTTAAAAAGCAAAAATGAAAATACAGCTCAAGTTTGTAGTTCTTCCAAATCCTTAATTACGTAGGATGACTGAGGGGACCTTTAAGAAGACGGAGAAAAGGTGAATTACCAAGTAGTAAAATACACTTCTTTGAAGGAAAGTTAGAACTCTAAAAACTCTGTTTCATTTAGTGAGGTTAGGGATTCCCAAATCATGGGTCGCAACCCTTAGTGGGTGCAAGCCTCTCCACATTAATAAACATTCTCTACTGCATTTCCTCATGGTGACATTTGGAAACTTAAGCTTCAAACATATTTGAAGGAGGTTTTCTTGAAATATTTCACAGGACATGCACATCACTGGCTAGGCCAACATTTGCTGATTATCCTTTGTCACCTTTGAGAAGGCGATGGTGAGCTACCTACTTGAACTGTAGTCCTTAGGGTATAGGAACAACCCAAGCTGTACTTTGAGGAGAGTTCTAGGATTTTGACCCAGCAATGATTTCGAAGGGAACTCACAGTTAATGGTTGTCTCATGTACCTACTGCCCTTGTTCTTCTATATGATAAAAATAGGTTTGGATATTGCCAAAAAAGTTAGGCAAGTTCCTGTGGGGCTTCTTGCAGATAGATAGTGATAGGACTGTGCACTAAGCATCAATGGTGAATGCTTTTAAAGGGCCAAACACAGAGGTTGCTGGAAACATTCATCAGGTCTGACTGTGGAGAGAAAGCAGAGATAACTTTTCAGGTTCAGTGATCCTTCTTCGAGCTGCCCTTTGGGTTCTTTTGTTTAAGGCTTTTATAGGGGGTGGAGGGGATGCCAATGAAGTAAAAACAGAAATTATTGGAAAAAAAAATCAAGTTTGGCAGTATCTGCGCAGAGAAAGCAGAGTCAACGTTCAGGCTCATCAACTCTTCAGAACTCTCAATGAAACATATTGCTTTGATCTGTACTGTGTCAAGTTCAAGTATTGTTGGAACTGTATTCATCGATGCAAGTAGAGAATATTCACAATCAAAAATTGTACCTTGGAGTCAGAGGAAGAACATTTGGGCCATCAGCTGGCTTGTTTGCCAAATTAGAGACCTTTGACCTGCTCTTGCAGCTACAGTATTTATCTGATTGGCCCAATTCAGTTTCTGCTCATTGGTAACTTGCAAGATTCCAATTGTGGGAGACTCAGCAATGGTAATGCCACGGGAACATTGTTAGATCCTCTCTCTGGTGATGCTACTCGACTACTTGTGTGGCAAGCAACATTCATGCCACATATCAGCACAGACCTCTGTATTGTTCAGGTCTTACTGCATATAAATAAGTATTGCTTTAGTATTGGAGGTACTGAGAGAATAGGATGAACACTCCCACTTATCTTATCTAGCGAAAAGAACTGAATCCAACATGCTCACTCAAAAAGATGAGAGACTTAAACAATCTAGGGTCTTTTTCAATATATCACTTCAGTTACAGCACACTCTAAACTTTTGCTACAAATTCTGTATCTTACAATCTTATATTCCACAACCACCTGAAGGAGCAGTACCCCGAAAGTTAGTGCTTCCAAATAGACCTGTTGGACTATACCCTAGTGTTGTGAGATTTTGAACTATGCCCTAGTTCTGGACTCCCCCATCCCAGGGAAAAGACCTTGTCTACTTACCTAATCTTGACCCTCGTGATTTTATAAACTTCTCTAAGGTCACCCCTTAACCTCCAATGCTCCAGGGAAAACAGCCCTAACCTATTCTTGTTTAGTTGTCCACCACCATTCACAACTGAATGCAGCTGGTTTACAGACCTGTATCTGATCCATTTGTTGTGGATTGTTTAGTACTATCACATACTGTCTCCTGCGTTTGACATGAAAGCATTTCAGTTTCACCAAATGACATCTCATTTTTAGGTGCACATGTTGCTGTATTGGCCTCTTGCAGTCTTCAGTAAATCAGGACTTATTTACCATCAAACCAAGGAATCAAGTGGAGGATATGCTGAGCCAGGTGGTTACAGATTACAGTTGAACACAATTCTTAAGGTCTACATCATTTCATAGCTGCTTAGCTGAATGAAGACCACAAGAAATAGCAACAAGAGTAGGCTGTTCAGCCCCTCAAACCTGCTCCACCATTCAACAGTTGATCAGTTACTCCTCAGGTCAACTTTCCTGTCCTTTGCCCATAACCCTAGATTCCCCTCTAATCAAGAATCTACCTTAGCCTTAAATATACTCAAGGATTCTGCACTACAGCTTTGGCAAGTTCCAAAGACTCCCACCTTTTGAGAAGAAATTCCTCATCTTAAAGTGACATTCCTTAATTCTAAGACTATGCCGTCTGTTCCCAAACTCTCGAAGGAGAAGAAACACGATTTCAGCATTAGTACGGTCAAGCTCTTGAAGAATCCTGTGTGTTTCAATGATATCACCTCTCATTTTGCTAAATTCCAATGACTAGAGTCCCAACCTGTTTAACCTTTGCTCATAAAATAATCCCTCCATCTCAAGCATCATACTAGTGAACCTTCTCTGAAATGCCAATGAAATGAGGTCTTTCCTTAGACCAAAATTGCTCACAGTACTCCACGTGGTCTCATTAGCACCTTGTAAATTTGCAATAAGACTTCCTTACTCATACTTCAACCTCCTTGAAGTAAGGGCAAATATTCCATTCATTAGACTACCTGATTACCTGCTGCACCTGCATGCTACATGTGCATTTCATGCATAATACTTCCAAGATAAAAAAAAAGTTAACATCGAGTCTAAAGACTTCAGAAATTCTCAGAGTATTCTACACTGATGCTAAAATAGCATTCCATTCCCAGGAGCACCTTCAGTGGAGAATATACAGACTCTCCCATACCAGTGAAGAGTTTGTTTTAACCATCAGCATGAGGAAAATAAATGACATGATACAGAACGTTGCCATATTATCTCAAGTGCTTTCACAATGTGATCACGGAGACGTTTCTACTCTTCTGTCCATAACAGATTTTAATATTTTTTTTCTTATCTTATTTTTCTTTTCTCTTTCAAAAGTAGGTTGTGGTGTGCTCCCCCAAACTCTTGGTTTGTGTTGTCTAATTTTTAAAATGACCCACGACAAACTGTTTAGGGCTAAAAAGAAAACGATGATTTATTTAACATTTGAACCCAGAAGATTTTTTTTTGCAACACATACATAGGTGTACATGGAGAGTTATGAAAAGGTGGAAAAGAAATTACAATTCAGAAACACTTAGAAAAAGATATTGGACATTAATTCACATGAATCAGAGGAATGTATTCTGACTCAGAGTTCAATAATTTTAGGGCCTAAAAATCCTTTGTCCATGTCCTTTACCAACCCCACATCCTGTCATGACAGGAACTGCTTTCATCACAGTCAGCCTGTTTTTCACCTATTGATGTTCACCAATATTAGCCATTTTCTTTCTCCCTGGCTTACTATTATTCATGAGTTTGTCTGCACCACCATCTCCTGCCCTCGCCTTCTGGGCTCCATTTCCATCTACCACATACTCCTTTCTTTCCCCATCTCCTTTGCCTCCAGCACATGCACCACCTTTCCTAGCTACCAGTAGTTCGAAAGAAGGGTCACCATACCCAAAACACTAACTCTGCTTTCTCTCCACAGTTGCTGCCAGATCAGAGTTTCTCCAGTTATTTTTATTTTTCTTTCAGATTTCCAGCATCCACAGTTCTTTGTTTCATTGTAATGTTTTATTACAGTCTGATTATCAGTACATCGAAGATCTTAAAATTGTGGCTGTAAATCACATTTTATCTGACATTTTAGTGTAACCAAACCATTTTCAAACGTTTGATTACAATTTCTGGATTACAGTCAAAGCTGTAAGCAAATCCGTAAATCTTCTCCAGATTTCAGAAAACCAAAACAGAATGTTTCATTTATACTTTTCAACCATAGTGTTTCATAATTTGTTTTTGTGTTGCAACTTCTACGCAAAATTATCAATGTGTATTATTCCTCCATATAAGTAGCATTCCTTATTCTATAAGAAATATTCCCTTTTCATTATGCAATCCATCTCTTCAAATTTCAACTTAACCTAGCTTTCAGTTATTTATTCAAATTCCTCAAACTCACGCTCTATTTAAAGAAGTTTCTCCTGCCTTTGCTTCCAAATTTAATTTCATATTCTATTTATATTTTCTTGTACAGACACCTTTATTTGGGAAAAGTTGTTTCCATTCTAAATTTTCCATTATTTTATACACCTCCATAAAAATCATCCTTTAATCTCCTGTTTTCTCATGAAAACAACTTCTATCAATTTCAACAACTTAAGACCTTCTTTCCTCTCGAATGAAGGAGAAAAGGAAGAACAATAACATATGGGCAAGATTATTCATCCTTGAAATAGCTACTTCGCTTAATGTCCAGCTTAAATACAACTTCTTAATTATTACTTCATAAAGTGGAATAAACTTACATTGACCAAACCAAAGTAGTGTTCATTGATTGGGAACTGCTCTGGACCGATGTCTTTCTCCAGAGCAGAGGCATTGGTGCCCTGCAACAAAAGCACAAGGGTTGGTGAGAATATGGCAATTAGGTACAGCTGCTGCAAGAAGAACAGAAAAACTTGTACTTATATCGTGCTACTATTGCTAATGGCCATCCAAAACACAACACAAATAAGTACTTCTAAACTGAAGTTACTGTTGGAATTTATGAAACTCAACAAGTAATATTTGTGTAAAGCAAACTCCCAGACAAAATAATCTATTTTTGTGATGCTGATGGAAGCATTAACATTGTCGAGGAAACTAGGAAGAATTTCCCTACTTTTGTTTTCAAAGGGGTCTAAAGGATCAATGACGTCTGTCTGAAACATCATTCCAGGCCTTGCTTTAAAAAGGTGATCAAAAGCAGCACTTCTGACAATACAGTATCACCTCAGCACTGCACTGGAGTCTCAATGTAGATTGTGTGTGCGTGTCTCTGAATCCATAACCTAACTCAGATGTAATGCTGTTATTGAGCCAAAGCTGGTAGATAGATAATGCAACATAAATGAAATATGTGGCAAAGCTAAATATTATTAGCTTACATTTCTGTGGTGACTTTCTGCTCTTGGCGGAGGGTCAAATGAACAGATCGAAAGTAAAACTGATAGAATAAGGTTCTGACACTGGACTGGATAACAGTGAAAATCAGACATGTGACTAACTGAAATATAACATAAGATTATAATCCAACATTTTTCTAGAAAGCAGACTCGAAAAGGGACAATTATTTGCACTTGAGAAGATTTGTAGCTCAGGTTGAGGTTCGCTTGCTAAGCTGGTAGGTTTAGTGAAGCTCTGGTGTTCCGTCCCACTTTCTATTTGTGTCTTGGTCTGTTAAGGTGGGTGATATCATTTCCGGTTCTTTCTCTCAGAGGTTTATAAATGGGGTCCAAATCGGTGTGTTTATTGATGGAGTTCCAGTAAAAATGCCAGGTCTTTAGGGATTCCTAGAGATCTCCCCGTGCAAGCCTCTGTTTAGCCTGTCCAAGGATGGATGTGTTGTCCCAGTCAAAGTAGCGTCCTTCCTTCATCTGTACGTAAGGAAACTAGTGATAGTGGGTCATGTCTTTTGGTGGCTAGTTTCCTGCCTGTCTAGTGTAATGTTTGATACAGTCCTTGTGTGCTATTTTGTAAATGACATTCATTTTGCTGGCTGTTTCGTAAAGGAAAGGACAGGACACACAGGAAAGGAAAGCCCTAGGACTCAAAAAAGCAAAAATATTGAAATCCTACCTGCAGACAAAGGGCACATAACTGACTCCGAAACAGAACACAATAATGTTGAAAAGGTGAACTCACTGCTCGCAGATACGAACACTTACCAAAAGGCAGCAATAGAACTGACTCCACAGCTAGAAAATTACATCACAGCTACATTGAAGAAGCTTCATAAATCAGGCCAAATTAACAAGGCAGATCCTTAAAAAATGAAACCTGGTGGATCCAACACACCTCGCTACTTTGGATTACCTAAGGCACACAACTTAGGGGCTCCCCTCAGACCCATAGTCTCACTCCCTAGCACAACATACAGTGGTAAAGAAACGTCATCGAAAACTGAAATACCTATGAGAAACCTCATGCCACTCCACCCAAGAATTCCTGAACAAAGACATCAAGATAGAAGAGGATGAAATAATGGTTTCTTTTAACGTAACAGCCCTATTCACATCAATTAACATCAGCCTGGCCAAAGAAACACTGACCACACTACTAGGTGAAACAAGGATAAAAACACCACCAACGTCATCAGGAAGAACAAAATGCTAGTACACCTGTGCCTCACTACCCAATGACAAGACCAAAAAACAAATCAACAGAACACCTATGGGATCACCAATATGAGGATTCTAAGCAGAAGCAGTAATGCAAAGACTCACACATACAGCCGACCCCACGATTCAATCCAAACTTTGGGTCTGCTACATGGATGACATCTTTGTCATCACAAAACAGAACAACGTAGGAGGAAACCTACAACATCCCTTTTGGCATACATTTCACAAAAGAGACCACCACCACCGAGACGACCACCACCACCACCACCACCGAGACCACCACATCCCCTTCCTAGATGTGACAGTGGAATGAACAGTTAATGGAGAACTGCAGGCTAGTGTCTACAGGAAAGCAACACACACAGACCAGATACTTAACTACAGAAGCAATCATTCCAACACCGACAAATGGAGCTGCATCAGGACATGATTTAAGCTGGCCACAACACACTGCAGCACCCAGGAACTGTGAGCAGAAGAAAAATACCAATACAGCATATTCAAGAAGAACCCGACAAACAGTCTGCTGATTCTTAAACAACAAACCCAGAAACTCTAGCCACACTACCATACAAAGACATGTTGGAGATGGTTACTAGGCTACTCCGACCCCTTGGTATCATGGTAGCCCATAACTCTACCAACACGAACAGGTACTGATGAACCCAAAAGGATCCTGTACTAACAACCAGCAAAACTAATGTCATTTACAAAATACTCTGCAAGCACTGCAACAAACACTACACTGGACAGACAGGCAGAAAACTAGCCACCAGGATACACAAATACTAACTCATCAACAAATGACATGTCCCACTATTACTAGCATCCTTACATACAGATGAAGGAGGACACCAATTCGACTGGGACTGGGACAACACACCCATCCCAAGAAAAGCTAACCAGAGACATGCCTGGCATTCCAACCAGAAATCCATCAATAAACACTGATTTGGACCCCATTTACCAACCTCTGAGAAAAAGAACTAGAAATGATATCACCCACCTTAACAGATCAAGACGCACAAATAGAAAGCAGGACAGAACACCAGAGCTTTAACAGAGATTGACTGATATTGTTACCTAGCATGGTGACAAAATGTCTGAAAATAAACCTGCCACCTTAGTGGGCAAGCTTACAATCTGTTGAGACAATTACGTTTACCCTTGAACTGGGTGGTTTGCTAGGCCATTTTGAGGCCAGTTAAGAGCCCATTGCCAAATTACTATGAATCGGCAGTCACATGTAGGCCAGTCCAGGTAAAGATAGCACAGTTCCTTCCATTGAAAAGGATGTTAGTGAATAAGATGAATCTTTTTACAAAAACAGATAATAGTTTTAATGGCAACATTACTTTGAGTTGCTTTCAATTCCATTTATTCTACCAGCTGTGCTGGTGGGACTTGAATTCATGCATTTGCCTGGATTCTAATTCCAGTGACAATACCACTCAGCCACAATCTCAGTTTAAGTTTGGGATAATGTTGACAGTGTTTTCTTTTAAGTCTGGAAGCACTTGATATTAACACTGGATCTTTGAAATGAAAATATTCCAATCTGTTAGAAACTATTCTTTACTGAGAAATGTGTGGCAGAGGGTGATAGATAAGCTCACAATCAGTCTCTTCTGCTCCATCCAGCAACTAATTACACAAGGAAAGACTACGTCAAACAACCTTCAACTGTCAAACAACAAAATACTAGTTTCATTTAGTGCATAACATTTTGCACAATAACAGGTCTACTTAATATAGATCGAGTCATCAATTCATGGGATTGATTAGTGTTGATGGGAAACACTTATTCAAGGATTAAGGCCACTGAAAAACAAAAATGAAATGTAATCCAGAAATATAACATCAAAAAGTATGCTCACAGCAATGAGATCTCATAATTTTGACCTAAAATGCCAAAACTAAATAGAAAAATCTGTTTACAATCCCCTAACAGTACGTCCCACTATCCATTTTGAACTTAGTCATACCCTCAACTTATTACCAGAAATTAACCAGTGTGAAGATCTTCAATTGATATTTGACAATACCTTTCTCTTGAAATTTATTTTAACAAAGCATAATTGTGTAATAACTCCACATTGTTTAATACCAAAATAATCAGTTTTATTCCCTTCCTCCAGCTTAATTCAATTACATATCTTCATCAGGTCAAGGTGGTTAAGCCTCAAGTTAACTCATTTTGACCGACCATGAAATGGTCTTCAAAAGGTGCATTGTTCTCTGCTTTGTGGAAAATTCCACTTTTCACCCATCCATCTCTATTTTACAATAGATCATTACTTAAAAGCATATAATCCCCTAACAGTACTGCACATGCAAGTTTAGCAAATGGGATAGCAAATCTGGTGCTGTTAACTGGTCTTGCACCTGCATCATAGCACAGGAAAGATAGTCCTTCTATTAAGAGCATCAAACAATTTTGGTGCTGTTAACATGGTCTTGGTATGTTTTTGTATAAGTATCTAATCAAATATTGTCTTTAAATGTTGGAAGCACCAAGGTACGTAGGAACAGGAGTAGGCCATTCAGCAAGATCAAGGCTGATCTGTGGCCAAGTTCCATATGCCTGATTTGGGCCCATATAACTTGATATTCCCTGCTAATAAAAAGAGATCTCAGATTTAAATTTAACAACTGAATTAGCATCAACCACTGAGGAGAAGAGTTTCAAACCTCCACTACTATGTGTAGAAGGGCTTTCTAACATCACTGTTGAATGGCCTGGCCCTAATTCTTAGGCGATGACCCCTGGTTCTCGACTCTTCAACTAGTGGAAATAATGTTATCTTTATCTACCCTCTCTTTCTCTGTTATCCTGAAAATCTCAATAAGACCACCCTTAACCTTCTAAATTCTGCAGAAAAAAGGTCTAATCTCTTCTCCTGACATAATCCCTGAAGTCCAGCTATCATTCTTTTAAACCTGTACTACACTTCCTCCAGGACCAAAACATCCTTCCTATTGTGTGGTGCCATGATCTGCTCTCAGTACTAGAACCAGGATTTTGTACAACTGCAGATTAACATCTGCATCTCTATACTCCAGCCCTTGAAATACAAAGTCAGCATTTCATTAGCCTTCTTAACTGCTTTCTGTCCATGTTTATGGCATTTTAAAGAATTATGCAGCTGAACCCATTGATCATCCAGTGTATTTAACTTTGCGCCTTTTAAAAAACGTACCCTGATCTATTTAGGTTCAGAATGGATAACCTCACACTTATGTATATGAAACTCAATTTGCCACAGCTTCTCCCATTCACTTAATCTACCAATATCCTGTTGTAATTCTAAGCTATCAACGTTGTCTACAATGCTGCCCAATTTTGTGTCATCAGCAAATTAGGATATTTGACCGGTCATGCTATTATCTTTAATCAATAGCGAATAATTGAGACCCCAACACAGATCCCGGCAGGATATCACTAGTCACTTCCTGCCAAGATGCATCCTTACTGATTATTCCAACTGTTGCTTGCCATTCAATTTCAGAGTCATTTCAGTAATTGGCCAACGATTTCACAGGGTTTCATCTTAGCCAATAGTTTCTGGTGTGTACTTTATTGAAAGCTTTCTTGAAGTCCGTATAAACAACATCCAACTTACCTCTATCCCCATCTTTGTCACCTCTTTAAAAAGCTGAGGTTTGTCAGGCATGACTTATCCTCATGACCCCATGCTGACTCCCTGATTAACTGAAATCTTCAAGGTGATCAGTTACCCTATACTCCATTATAGACTTCAATCAGTTTCACATCACAGATGTTAGGCTAACTGGTCTTAATATGTTCCTCACCTCTAAAAAATATTGCTAACACGGAGGCTGTTTTCAGAATCCAAATTATGTTTTCTAACTTATACTTAAGGCCTACTTCCAGCATTTTACCATTTCAGTAATGTCATTTTTGACTCTACACAACTTTTTAAAAGAGGGGAAATGCAAAGTGTCCTGTCATGACTGAATTCAAGCTAAAATTCAGAAAAATGAATATGGAATTACACTATTAGTCAATCTACACTTACGAATCACACAAATCTTTCAAATAGCATTCTATTACTTTACAGTGTCTGCTAATAAAATGCCAACACAACCTGATGCAGAGTTTTCAAAAAGTGCTCTTAGAATGGGGTATGTATTTTAATGACCCAAAGACAAGATAAATTTCACAAGATGGGATCTTCACTGCTGCATCTTTGAAGATAAAGATGGAGTTCAATTCCTTTGAGCTTGACCTCAAATATGCTTCAGCACCAACATTTTACAATGAACACATCATGACTTATTTATACCAACTGAAAATTGTGTTTAGTGGAACCACTGCGAAAAACATGCAACAGTAAGAACTTAAAACATATGAAAACATCACCTCTGATATTCAGCAACAGTACTTCAAAGAATTTATTCATTACTAGTGGATTCCTGTGGCATTGGTGATGGACAAAATAAAATGGTTTTCTCCTCTAGGCAGGTGTTGGGGTCTGGTGCACCCATAGTTCAGGATGCTCAAGGCCAGGCTGAGTGCGTTGTGATGTTTGTGAGGGAGGGAAAAAGAGAGACAGATTTGTTGAGCAAATTTTATGTTAAGTTTGATCATATTTTCTGTGTTTGATTAGGTGATGTTTTCTTCCCTGACATATGTAGTGGAACAGGTGAGGGATTAATGGCAGCAGTACCTCAAAGTGTGTTTTGGTTGGACATAACTGAGGAGAAAGATTTTTAGTATGGTGATAATTAAAGAAGAATATTACAAATTTGTAAATGGAAACAAAAGATTTCACCAATAAGGAAGAAAACGAAGATACTTCAATTGTCACAATGTAGACAACTTTCAAAAGCATTAAGCAGAAAAATCATGCCTGTTTCATCAGAAAAACTAGTCGTGATGCCAAAGTGTAATGATTAGAAAATATACTGTTATGAAACACTACATAATTAGAAAACACTACACCCTGTATTCATCTTAGCTGTTGACACCAATGTTTCTTTCCAGTTGATACAAGTGCTTATTAAGCCATAGGTCTCTTATCATCAAGGGCAGAATTTATCGATAAAGACTGCTAAAAATAAGCAGGAATTCTGTTATTCACAAGCACAAAGTGCAAGACTGACAAATGCTAAACATAAGCATTTGTAATAAATACTTGTGCATGCCAGTCACAAACTTTGTAAAGTATTTACTTCACACGAATCAAGAATAATTATGAATGATACAAAAAAGTTTACTGAAGCACTGAGCTTTACAGAAAAAGCTTGTATTTCATCACTGAATACATCTCCAACAATAAACAGGCTTACTGAGGGAATCCTTTGGATTCATTTGGACACAAAGTTAAAACCAAAGCAGATTATTACTTAAAGAATCTGACTCCCTTATACATGGAACCATGTTGGGCGATTTTACAGAAAACATGTTAAGCTTATCCAATAAGGAGTCATAGGTACTGACAGGAGATAATCAATGAAGGATTATGCATGAGCTTTATTTGTGCTGTGCACTAAATCTTTTAAGCTGCCACAGATTTTTCCCTTAAAATATTTTCCTGAAGCAGTGAAGTCAATGGAAATATTTTCTGTAATTGTGCTTTGTTTTTGTGCATCAAAGAATCCACCTAACAGAACTGGCAAAAAAGCCTTGTACTAGAATAAAAAATTTGTCCTGAAACCATTATCCTAAATGCTATGATATCTATGTGCAACCAATAATCAAGAACAAAATCAAAAGACATATTAGCCAATAATTTATTTGGTGCTTATCATTTCATCCCAATCCCCACTGGCTCTTTTGCATTCCTGAATATAAAAAGACTTTGAAAATGATTTTTGAAATAATACTTAATTCAGGTATTCATGTGACTCTAGACAAGCTATTCAATCAAAGAGACATCGAGCCAAGAACAAGCTTGCCCTAAACCTATAGACACCCTTCTCCATGGAAAACTGGATAGAGATCAAGGATTCAATGTTACATGTAAACAAGCATAAAAGGGGGAAACTCCAAATTAGGGCACTGCTATCCTGTCCAAACCTTCAAGACAATCCCATCAAGGCCCTTATGTAGGAACTGAATAACAAACAGAGGGCCCTCCACATAATTTTCACAACTTCTACCCTCCCTGTCTGCCCCAACCAACAATGCCATCCCCCCCCATCCTCATTGCAGCCCATCAGCTGGATCCTAGCAAAACCCTGGATATGCCTGAATATCTGGGTCCATCGCTGAATGCACTTTCACAGCAGTGGTTGCTGCTCCTGTTGGTGTAGCTAGGGTGCAGAGTTGCCAGCTTTTAGATGGAATTTCTTCCTGGAAATGGACAGAAGTCTAACCTCACTGAAGGGTAGTATTCTGAAAGACTGAACTGGAGCAAGCCAGCTAAAGAAAGGTAGACTCATCCCCAATATTTACATTGCAGTCCCAGGAGCCCAACTCCAGCATATAATTCTGCCTTTAAAAAAAAAGTAGCAATCTTGGCAATTTTCCTTCCTTCAATCCAAATCACCGAAACAACAGTAGCACACCATCCACTGTTCCTGTCGAAATAAGTGTACTCAACACTGTACATTCGAAGTCAAACTCAGTGATTTCCAAACATGTTATCCTGAGGTCATTTCCTTAATATTTAAAACAGCATTTAGTGATACAGTGTGGAAATGGATGCTGACAAATACCTAACTTGTTCATAAAATATTGATCCCCTTCTTCAATAATTTTATTTTACAAACTAACATTGTTATCACAACATTTAAATATTTGTAAGCTAGCGTCGGTGGTAATTTCCACCCCAAATTTAAAAGTCTCAATTTGTTTGCATCATTTAATACTTGAAAAACACTTTTGGAAATCTTTGTAGGCCTGGACATCAGTACATATTTTGGCTATCAACATTTGTATATATTTTTTTAAACGGACAGGTTCATTAAGTTTCATGTAAAAGTGATAACTTGCATCCAAAAATAAATGGATTGTTGAGAGACCACAATGTCAGGCTATGCAATTGTATAGTTTTACTATTTTCAGAAGAAACAAAGTAATGGGCCAGAATTTTCTGCGAAAATAATGGTGAGGCTAATGCTAGCATTTCACTATTTCACTTGTGATACATATTGCTTATGTGCCTGTACAGTACTTTCATGATTGATACACTGGTAGTTTGATATAATGTGGGTGTTGGGAGGAATAAAAGTGAAACTGCATTATAGTTGAACTATGTTATAAAGAAACTCCTATTTGTCCCCCCCATCTTAAACCAGCAAAGTTTTACTTATTTTGTGGGCCAGAAGAACTTCAAACCATAAGCAGATTTGTGCCATCTTGAATTGCACTATAATGAACTTCCACTACACAAAATCTGATATATATTTAATTAGTTGCCCAAGTGACCTTTTAACGTCAACACATGCTCATTACTGCCAGTCAACTTTGCCTGCACAGAAAGACAACTACTAAAAGTGTTGTTCCAAAAAAGACCATTTAAAAACTTAAATTTTTTTTCTTGCTTTCTGATCCCTTTTGCCTCCTCTCTCTCACGCAAACTATTTCTTCCCCAGTTAAGTATTTTTTTTTGTACCTGGTCCAACATTGAATTCACCTTCGCTAATGCACATTTCTTCCCATGTTCATTTCTCAGATTAGTTAAGCGTAGACGATCCAATGTCCGTTGCTCTCTACGGTCAGATTAAATACAACCTGGTTCTCTCGTTAAATGTGCTGTGACTTTGTGGGAGTAAAAAATGAGCTTAAGGATACTGTAGTTAAGTCCAATGCAAACGTCTTTACACTCCATGCTATAGCAAGGTTAGACCCATTAAACTGCTCCAGTGATAGACTGATCTGAAAGCCTTTTATTGCTAACCAAGACAGAACAAACTTTAAAACTTATTTCGGTACCAATTCAGTTTTGGGCTCCATCAATATTTGTAAGTAAAAGGTATTTCCACACAAACAAATATTAAGTGTATATTCTGAAAACAGTTTGCCGTATTTGCAATAATTATCTAAACAATGATCAATGAAGCATCACTAGAAGAGTCAATCTTTGCTGTCTGTCCCTGCTTGAAACAGCCCTACCAGATTAACTGATTATATCAGATCATAACCTAAGTTGTGGAGAATGCCAAGCTCAGCGTGTCCCACGCTTCCTATTTTAGGAGTACATTCTACAGCAGCCTGCAAAGGGAAAAAGACTACAGTAACGTGATTTGGCTCACCCTGCTTCAATCTCACCTCCTGACAGCAGATGTGGAGAAGACCGTGGCCCAGTTCGCCGTGGAGAGGGGCCTGTAAAGGGAGAAAAATGAGAATCTCAATTCTCTTCCCCCTCCCTCTCCCGATAACAAAAACAACATATAAAAACACAGCTGCACATAGATAAAAAAAATGAAATAGTTTGTATTGAGATTTAAATCAGTGTTTACTCTTTGTATGCTCAGAATTCTCCACAACAACTTATAATTAGGTCATATTATTATTTTACTCCAGTTGTGGTTTGATCACAATATTAAATGATAAATATTATTCAAACTTATTTCTAATTTTACAAAAAGGCAAAAAAATAAAATGATTAATTCAAGAAATCTCAACCAAAGTTGTAAATTCATAGTAATTTCATCAGCAGCTGAAAAAGATAGATTAACAACTCAAAGATAGATGAGCAACTTTGCCCACAGGGGTTGTTTTAAAAGGCCCTAACTGAAATATTACATCTACCTTTCTCTTTCCAAGGCTGAATGACCTATAAAAGTTCCAAAAGTTTTTTTTATTTTAAACCAGATAGAATTTTACAATTAATAATCCATTTCTCCAGGTCTCACCTTCCTTTTTTTCCTTAATTTTTCTTTTATACACAATGGACCTATTTTTAAATAAAAAATTCCGGTACGGTTTTAAAAATCAAAAACATTTTAAGTTGACCACTTCATTTAAAAAAAAAGATACTAAGTTTCTCCACGCCTCCACTTCTTTGGAACTTCATTGCACATTTCATTCTATTTTTCCTCCCAGGATAGACCATTTCAGAGTGTTGAATTTCATCCCACTTTGAATTATTTTGTGGCTATGTCCTCCTGAAGTCATATGCAGCTTCCTAGACAGTCACTTACATAATTGTTCAACACATCCAAAAATCTACATCTGAGTGTCGACCGCATAATATACATTTTTAAAATCAACAAACCTATTTGTCAAATATTAGCAATTACAAATAAATGTTTCGAAGAATTTGGATCACAGACAGGTCGTCAGAATGGGCAATAAGGGTGGAGGTTGGTCAGTCCAAAAAGTAACCTGGCTTACTAACCTCTTCCTTTTCAAAAAGGATGGTTCTACCAATACTTATTTTCAGACAAAATCTTCAAACTTCATTTTCTCTGCCTATCAGAAGAATGTATCAAGAGCTCTTCAGTGTTTCAAGCACCTTTCCACTAGATCCTTTATAATAAGAGTATCCAATCTAAAAATTACAGTACAATTATTCAACAGGCATCAAACTGCTACACAGCCCAAACAATATCTTCCCTTCCAGCTCCATCCAGAGCTTCTTCTTCACCTTTCCTTTAACCTCTGTATACAATTCAAATACATTGCAATATAATGGTCAGAAAATGATCAAAAATGATCAGCACAGTGAGTGGTTTGCAGAGTTCAAGTCTCATTGCATGTCTTTGTACCACTGCAGCAGTAACTTTTGACAGTCGTCATCTGCTACGCCCTACAGAATTATTGAAACATTTAAAAAGATGGTCAACCGGACCATTAAGGCACTTAAAAAAAGTTGTGCTTACGTTTTATCCATAACACTGCAAATTCCTCATCCTAGAGTACGAATCTATAATTATAAGAAGAAATAAGCTATCGGTCCCTCTAGCCTGCCCTGCTATGTAATAAAATATTTTTCAAATCCACATTTGATTGTATTCAGAAGTAGCCAGCAATGTGATCATATACGAAGTATCCACCAACTGTCATAGAATCAGCTCTTTGAAAAGGTAGAATACTCCAGGTCTTAAAATGCTGAAAAACAATGCTCTTTGTCCTACTGGCAAGGTAGTGCTGGTGAATGGGGTGAGATCTTTTCCAATGCTTTTGAATCCATTTTCTCTGGTTTTCAATCCACTCTATTCGCCCTATTAAAACCTCTCCATCTTGAAAACTTTCAGTAAATTACCCCAACCTTAATCATTTGAAAAAAATCCAAATCTTCACATTCATGCCTTGTGGATGAAATACATCCCAGTCTGTTGAGAGGGGCAAGGGAGGAAATAGCAGGGGCACTGGCAATAATAGTCAATTCCTCCTTGGCCATAGGAGTAGTAGTAGAGGACAGGAGCACAGCCAATATGGTATCATTATTCAAGGGTTTTGTTAAGAGGTCATGTTTGGCCAACCTGATTGAACTTTTCAAAAGAGGTGACTAGATGTGTAGATGAGGGCAATACATCTGACAATCTAATTGGACTTCAGCAAGGCTTTGAATAAGGTTCCATATAGAAGCCTGATAATAAAGTAAAAGCAGATGAAATCCAAGCAAATTAAGGAAATTAGATGCAGAACTGGTGGGAGTAGCAGGAAACATTGGTTGAGGGGTGTTTCCGTAATTGGAAGCCCATGTTTAATGGGTTCCGCAGGAATTGTTGTTGGAGACTTTGCTGTTTAAGGTATGTACAAACAATTTGGAAGGTTGATCAGTAAATGTGCAGATGGAATGAAAATTAATGGGGGGTAAATAACGAGGAGGTTTGTCTTGGATTACAATTCTTAGCCAGGTGGTAAATTTTAACAGCACAACAGTGAACCAAAAGACCTGTTCTTGTGCAGTACTGTTCTATATTCTTTAACAGAATATCATGCATTTTAAATTCTACTTTACACATATGCATGATTTTCCTTCACCGTCTCCTTGGAATAATTTCAATTAGGAAGATAACAGTTTTAAATGATGTCACTTAACCCATAAGAACATCTAGCAGGAGCAATTGATTAAAATATTCTACAGTAAATAGTAAACATCTAATCTGTTGTGAAATTTCTATTTAAAGAGATATTGCATTTTGTCATGTATTGATTAGTATAACAAGTAGAAAGGTCAAGCAACATTTATTTTGGTCAGAAAATAACATGTGCTCCAATTTATATTTTGGCAACTTGATATATTGTTCAAAAGTTGGTTTCAAATGTTTTTTCTAAATTTACTAACAAGCATTCATTAGTGTTTGACCACGGAGGACATCTATGCTTACCAGTCAAGTCATAATTACTTTTAATCCACCTGTTCAGACATGTTATGACACATCTCTGGGATATGTGGGACTTGAACACAGACTTTGGTCCAAATGTAGGGACATTATCATTGCACCAATTATGTAAAATGAGATCTTGGAGTTGATCCTCAGACTGTAAAAGAACGACTTTGTTGCTAGCAACGAGCTAAGACTGTATTTTGAGAGGCAATGACAATCTGAAGCATCAAAAGAACTCCTGCAGTAGGAATACTGTAGTAGTATTCTTAAACTTGCCTGACCAACATTCACATGGGCATACCACTGCCATGAGGACTGCAACGCTTCCAGGAGGGCTTATTTAAAAATGTAAGACGACCTATTCCAAACAGATCTCCTGAAATTTAGCGACAATGATTTAAAAAAAAAAGGAATTATCTTGGGACTTTTCAGTATTTTCACAATTTTGCAAAACTAATGAGATTTTGATACTGGATACGCTATGAGATGGTAATATTCATTGCATTATTTTTTCATGCTGCTTTGTTATTGTCTCCTTCAAAGAAAAAATGGTTTGAGATTTCAGAATTTTTGAGGGGAGATTTAGGTTTTTTTAAGTAGAAATAGGAAAAAACGACACTTGCTCCAGATCTTGCTCCAAATGAATTACTGGCAGCCATATATTCTCTGAATTGTGTCATCTTACTGAAAAAAACTTTTCTAACATTTAAAACTAGTTTTATGTTTGGAATAAACGTTATTAGATTCAAACTGGTCTACATAATCTCTCACATTTCCTTCAAAATCAGTGATTAAAAATACTATTTTTTTTTAAAGCAGGTTCTTCCAGTACTGCAATAGAAAGAAAAAGAGCATGCCAACATAAACCATATTCAACAGTCCTTTTGCTGCTGAAATCTTCAATCACATCATGTTATGACAAAGGGTAAATTTAAACCCTTTGCTAATTTAAACCAGACAGACAAAAAAGCTCACCTCATGATGCAATCTGTTAATTTCGAGTGGCAAAGAACTATCCCAAATATCACTACTTAAAAGAAGAAATTAACAATTTTATTCTTTATGTCCAAAAGAAAACATTAGACGACTATTTACAACTCCTTTATCTTAAAGCTATCTTTTACCTCACACACCACAATATTATTCTGATTAAAAACCCCAATTAACATTTACAAAAAATAAAAATCACATTTCAAAACCAGCCAACTGCCTCAATTCACCTTTGTAGATTTTCCTCTGTACATCTTCCTGGGTCGTCTTTTCTTTGGTCTTCTGCTGCACAGGTTTCTTATGCACGAAAACCTTCCAGACAGCTATTCTGTTAGCAGTCGGTTGGTGCTTGGCTGTTATTTGCCATTCACTGCTGTTCAAAATATCTGATTTTATATACCCCAAAACATCGGACCGTCTCATTGGTTTGATGTCATCAAAACATTAAAATTCAAATTCAATGGGATTTTGGTATCTTGGGGCATAATTTAAACTGAATGGCCAAAACTGAATTTGTTGCGTACCACAGTTACACAGCTCCGGCTATTTGTTCACAACCAAATGTTACATTTTCAGTTTGTTCAGCACACTGTGCTTTCAAATCAGTCCTTGCCAGCTTTCACCCTCTCAAAATGCAAGTACACACCTACCCCTTCATAACACTTTCCCCCTTTAAAAAAAAATGAACCATGAAAAGACGGCTTCATATTTTTCTATCCTTAACCACATTACCATGACATACATATGACTTTAAATTCTTATTAGCTTTTCACCATATAGCATTGAGTAGATACCAATCTCATCTATACTTGCAGTAAAATCCGCGATAACGCATGTGCAATTACATTCTTACGACCTGCAATATGTACGATTTATAAATTATTTTGTTGGAGTCCTATCTTTCAGACTTTTAGTCTCATACTCTCGTCTTTAAAGCATTCCAAGAATTTAAGAGGATTCCGGTCTGTGTACACAACCGTCTCAGACACATTGTATGTGACATATACATTAAAATGTTGCAAGACCAGTTCCAAACTCAATAGCTCTTTTTCCGATTGTAGATTATTTCCTCTGTTGGATGCTGAGTTTCTTGAAAAAGTAACCAGAGGGCAGTTCAATCCCATCATCTTTCTGTAGCAGTACAACTCCAACTCCAATGTTACTAACATAACGGCAACTTTGAAGGGCTTTGAAAAGTTTGGTGTAGCTAAAATGGGTGCAGTGGTTAATATTGCTTTTAAATTGTCAAATGACATTGTTCTGTCCACTGAAATTGTATGTTCTTCTTCAGCAAATCTGTTAACAGTGGCATGACACTGCTCAAGTTTAGAACAAAGTTTGATAGAATCCACTTCATCCCAAAAATTGTAGCACCTCTTTCTTTGAGGTTGGTCATGGAAATTCCTCTATGGCCTTCATCTTTGTGCTCCATGGGGTCAATCTCCCACGACCGATGTCATGTCCCAAGAATGTCACCTCTACTCTCGCAAGTTCAGTTTTGTTTATTACCAGTTTTGCTTCTCAGTTGTTCAAAGAGCTCTGCGAACAGTACCATGTAATCTTTCCAGGACTTACTAAAGATCACTACATCATCCAAATAGACTGCACAGTTTGTTAACCCAGCCACAACTCTGCTCCTGAGTTTTTGGGAGTGTGGCAGGTACATTCTTCATATCAAAAGGGCATCAATTTAAATTGACCTAGCCCATTTAGGGTTAAAAAAACAAAATTTCTTTTGCCGTCTCTGATAAAGGTTCCGACTTGGTGATGTAATTGACTTGTCCAATTTTCTCTATACAGATCTCCAATCTCGGTATTGGATACGAGTCAGATTTTGTTATGGCACTGACCTTCTAATCATCTTTGTAAAATTGTTGAGTCCCATCAGGTTTGAGAACTTAAACAATCGGCAAACTCCACTCACTCTGGCTCAGTTCGATGCTATCCTTGTTGAGCATTGCCTCCACTTCCATCTGGACCGGTCTGGCTTTGAAAGGATTAAGCTGATAGGGGTGTTGTTTTTATTGGAACAGCATTCCCTATGTCTACTTCATGTACAATACTATTAGTCCTCCCCATCTGATTCCTAAGTATGACCTCATACTGCAGTAACAAGCCTTCCAAGCCTACGTTCTTTGTTCCTGAGACAGTCAGTCAGTTTACTAACCTATCCCACTCAAGGATTTCTTCATTTTTTAATCTATTTTGAGGCACATCAAAACATCTCTAATTTTATTCCCCACTCTGCAGAGCAGTAACACCTGTCTCTCCAGCATAATACTGTTTCAATATGTTCATACACATACCCAATGCAATTTTTTTTTCTATCTGGCATCTTTAAAGATAGTTTACCTGACAACTTTTTCTCAATTTGATAGGGACCACAAAACCTGACTTTGAAGGGCTCTTCTATCACTGGTGACAGTACTGACACATCATCCCCTCAGGAAAACATCAAAGTTTCAGAGTTTTAATCTGTCACCTGCTTCATTCTATGCTGTGCCCTCTTTAGGTGCTGTTTACCTAACTCACCTACTCCATTTAATCTCTCCCTCACCTCTGATACATAATCTAAGTGTGAGAGCTCAGACTTTGGCTCTGTCAATTTCTCTTCAATTAATTTCAAAAGGGCCTCCCACTTTACGTCTGAATATTAACTTAAGAGAATAAAGTGAGTAGATTCATTTGGGGCATCTCTAATTGCAAACAATACGAAAACGATACCTTTATCTCAATAATTCGGGTAATCCTGACAGTATGTTCAACATGTTCTTCTAAAACTGATGCCACCTTTCTAAAGCTTCCTGGAATTCAAGATGATATGCACTGGATTTAAAGTGCTGTATACCTAAGCTATCCATGACCACCTTATATAGCCTAGCAGTAAAATTAGACCCTTGGTCGGACTGAATCTCCCTGGGTAGCCCATACCGCATGATGAAGACTACTAACTCCTCTACCAACCTTTTTGTCTTGATATTCCATAATGGAATTCCCTCTGGAAATCTGGTAGACACATCTATTATGCTGGTTTCCACTTTTAGTTCCGGGAGGGGACCCACACAACCAATTATAACCCACATGAAAGGTTCTTCGAATACAGGAATTGGTAACAAAGATGCTAGTTTTATTAGCACCTGGGTCTTAGCTACCATTTTGTATGTGTGACACATACGGCAAAAGTTAAATCACAGGCTTGCATTCCAGGCCAACCGAAATATTTTTGTATCTTAGCCTGAGTCTTTTGTACTCCTAGGTTACGTCCTACAGGGAGTTCACGTGCTACCCGCAAGACTTCCTGTCTATATGCTACCGGCAACACAATCTGGTGCACTTCGGCCCATTTCTCCAATGCACTAACCTGCCGTGGTCTCCCTTTTCATCTTAGGATTCTACCTTTCAGATAATAACCCTCAGGAATATTCTCTGCCTCCTTTTTGGAGTACACGCCCACATATATATCTTTCATTGTCTTGTCTCTCTGTTGCAAGTCCATTTGCCTTTCAGGACTAAACACTTCTGTCTGACCCACTGCCTGTTCAGGTTTTTCCTGCACCATTATGTCAAACAGGGTGTTCGCTAACTGAATTTCAACTCCTTCAGCGTTCTCTTTACTTTTTGTTTCGTGCTGTGACTTATGATAGTGGGATCTGGTGACTACAGAGTCTGGGAAAATACCAGGATTTTTTTTTAACTCCTCAGTTTCTTGGTCTTCCTTGGGCTTCCCCACAAGGGGAGTCACTCCCACCTTGAACCTTACTAAATCATTCCCAAGAACAAACTGAATTCCTGGAACTGACATCCTGCCAATCACTCCCACTAACTTCTGCAGTCTCGAGTTGGCACTCCAATCTGATCTTCCATACAGGAACGCTAAATATCTGTCCATCTATCCCACAAATTGCCACATTCTCGGGTAACAGATCAGAAGAGTGCAAATTCACTCATCTCTTACTATTAGAGACTGGTTAAATCCTGTATCTCTCAAAATTATAATGTCTTGCCCTTCTGCTCCTGTTCTGAGTAAACTTTACTCCCAGAGGCGAATTCTTTACAGAGATCAGACATTCACTCCATACCCAGCCCCACCTATGTTGTGCACACTCTTGCAACTCCTCGGCTCTTCTTGGGGTCTCCTCTACTATCTTCATTAATGCCACTGGCGTAGCTTCTATTACCACATCTTTTCTTGCAATGCTTTTCTTTAACGACCAGCACTGACTTGACATGTCCCACTTTCTGGAAGTGAAAACATCTTTTCCCAGTACCCTTTTTTAACCACTGGCACTGTAATTTTCTGAGTCCCACTCCATTATAGTGAAAACACCTCAGGCCTTTCACCTCCTTTTGAGCCCCCTGGGCTTCTTTTTTAAAATCTGTGGTAAACAATTACCAGTGTTCTCTACTCTATTTCATAGCGTAGGACCTCCCGTTCTCCCAACTTCTATCCCTCACAGGACGAAATTCTGATTGGAAGCTTGTCTTATGCACCAACGTGTATTCATCTGCTTACTCTGCTGCCTTTCTCACTTCCTGAATTTTCTGTTCATCCACATGAATTCTTATCATCCCTGGAAGTGAGTTTTTAAACTCGTCCAGCAGAATAATCTCCCTTAGAGCCTCATAGGTCTTATCTATTTTTAAGGCCTGCACCCATTATCAAAATGACTATGTTTAATTCTTAAAAATGTGTTGCTGGAAAAGCGCAGCAGGTCAGGCAACAAAGGAGCAGGAGAATCGACGTTTCGGACATAAGCCCTTCTTCAGGAATGGCTTATGCCCGAAATGTCGATTCTCCTGCTCCTTTGATGCTGCCTGACCTGCTGTGCTTTTCCAGCAACACATTTTTAAACTCTGATCTCCAGCATCTGCAGTCCTCACTTCCAAACTCAACCCAAGTCTGACTTAGTTCCTTCTTTATGTTTCTGAATCACTGTCTATACGCTTCTGGTACTAATTCATAAGCACTTAAAATAGCTTTTTTGACCTCTTCACAATCTCTTGACCCCCTCATCTAACAGTGCAGCAAACACCTCACTCGCTCTGCCTATCAGTTTAGTCTGAACTAGCATTACCCATAAATCCTTGGACCACTCCATCTGCCTAGCCAATTTTTCAAATGAAAAGGCGGCAACTTCAACATCTTTCTGATCAAAATGTGGCAGAGTTTTGACATATTTGTATGTAGCACTACCTTTTCTTTTAATCTCCATCCTGTTAACTTGATTTTGCTGACAAAGTCGCAACTTCAAGTTCAAATTCTCTTTTTGCTGAGCTAAGAACCTTCTTTCTCTTTCCTCTCTTTTTTTCTCTCCCTTTGTTTATCTTCTAACTCAATTTTCTGCATTGTAATTTAAGGTTTTCTAACTCTACTGCACTTGTCTGTTTCTCTGACATACCGAAGTGTTTGAGTAATTCCCTTAAATTTCAGCTTTACTTTTGTCTTTAGTTAAACCCAATTCTAAACTCTTTCCTAATTCTAAGAGTCTGGTCTTTTCTTTCTAAACTTTCTTGGCAAATATGAGAATCATCTTCAAACGCCAAAACTTCTTTAGCCATTTTAAGAGCCATTTCTCTCACTTTTTATTTAAGCAAACACAGGTAACTGAAATTAAACAAAATTGTCTCACCTACGTTTTATTTAAAGATCTAGGACACTAACCAGCAAGCTTTTAAATCCACTGGGGGCGGCACGGTGGCTCAGTGGTTAGCACTGCTATCTTACAGCAGCAGGGTCCCAGGTTCAATTCCCACCTTGGGTAACTGTCTGTGTGGAGTTTGCACGATCTCCCAGTGTCTGCATGGGTTTCCTCCGGGTGCTCTGGTTTCCTTCCACACTCCAAAGATGTGCAGATCAGGTGAATTGCCAGCTAAATTGTCCGTAGTGTTAGGTGCATCACAGGGAAATGGGTCTGGGTGGGTTACTCTTCGGAGGGTCGGTGTGGACTGGTTGGGCCGAAGGGCCTGTTTCCACACTGTAGGGAATCTAATCTAATCTAAAACATTACAAGTCAAATTTGATTCGAGTTTGGTATCTTGGAGCATAATTTAAACTGAGTGGCCCAATTAAAATTTGTTATGTACAATTACAATGCAGCTCCAGCTATTTGTTTCACAACCAAATGTTACGTTTTAAAATGGTTCAGCACACAATTGTTTCAGCCAGTCCTTGCCACCTTTCATAGCTCTTGAAGGTACAGTACATACCTAAACAACACAATTATGTCTAGAAAAACAACAGTTTCAGTTCTGCCACGCATCTTCCATCCTTCATGTGGGAGAAAATATGGGTCCCGGCATCCCCATGACATGGTCACAACACAGATAACACAAAATGCCTGCACTTAGCCACTGAGCCTACCTACAATGACTCAAATTGGCCAAACCAGCTGCCACAGACATCACATAAACCACAGGACATGACTCATCCAGCCCCAGACCAAGAGAATATACTTCTTCTGATTAAGTGATAATGAGCCTCCCACTTCACAACAGCCCAGCACCTCTGATGTCCTTTGGACATAGCTGTTCCCACTCGGAGTCTAGCCTTCATAAAAGGGTACTCAGACAAGGAGGCACCAAAGGCACTTTGCTTGCCCCCTCAACAATACAAACACATTGCTACCAGGATGAAACCCACTAACGCTACTCCAGCCAAGGATCGGAATCTTCTGAGTCAATTAAGAAACTCATTGTCAGACCGAGACACTTAAATCTTTTCAATGAACCAACTTTATTCCTCTTTGTTGTACAATTCACACCATTGTCTCATAACTCACTTCATTTTTCTAAGATCATAAAACTCCATTGTATTCTGTTCGGATAAGAAGCTGTGGTTACTTCTGAACGGCTGGTCAGTGACTGTTTCAGTGGGATCAGGTCTCTTCCGCAATATCCCTGTTTGTTAAATAAATCCTTATCAGTTCTCAGTCCGATCTGTCTGTGTCTGTGATCTCCGATTAATTGGGCTAAATCCTCCGACGCTTCATAAATTGGAGTTCCATTACAAATTATACTACCCATATCGTAACACATGAAATCAAGAAGTGGTGGGCAATTAAACACCTAGGTAGAAGAAGATGCTCCAACAAAATCCCCTTTCACAATAACAAAAAAAGAATGCTTCTGCAAAAGACAGGGCCTAAACTCACAAGCATATCATTCAGCTTGATCGCCTTCCAAGATCCTCAGCATCATATGCTAGTCTGCAGCCAATCTGATTCACTTCACATGATATCAAACAGCAACTGAGAGCACTGGATATTGCCATGAGAACATAGTTGTCACACTAAAGACTTGGGGGTTCTTGATGTACAGTGATAGCATCCCTACCTCTGAGTTGGGAGGTCCATGTCCAAGTCCCACCTGCTCCAGACATGTTATAAACATGCCAGAACAGAAGACTTGAGCTCCATGAATAGCTATGGTCCTAACCAAGCTGTTCCAGTAAAGCTATTATACTGGAATCCATCTAACAATTTGAACAATGTCAATAAAAAGCACAGCATAGCCATTCCCAGCTAATAAGTTGACTACTGATCTTGTGATATAAAGTGTGAATCACAGTGCCATCAAATGTTGGGACTGAAGGATCGGTTTCCATGCTGTACACCTCTTTGATTCTACATATGTATGGACGATGTGAAAAACTGGAGGATAATCAAACTTTTTAGACACTTTCTAGATTAAATTAGATTTTCTCAGTGAATTAGGTCAAAAGTTTAATGGACTAGAGGCTTCCTGCTGACTACAGAAAGTCAAGGGACTTTTAAATCAAAATTCCATGCAAAATTTTTAGGCAGATATGGGATTTAATACTTCAAGGTATTGAAAACTCCAGTTGAAGCAGATGGCAGGACCCTGCGCTAGAGGTTACTAAGCAGCAGTTTCTTGTCTTAGTTTCTCTTTCAAAAAAACCCAGGGAATCCAAAAAGAAAAGTCTCCAAAAGCTTGCAATAAAGCCAAACCTCTTTCCTCAAATCCTCTCCTGGCTGAAATATAAAGCTTCCAGATATCAGTATTTTTTTAAACCATGTAAATCCTTAACAGTTCAACTGTGATCAGTTTCCAAAGATGGAACAAATTTCAATCCAAATCAAAGCCTTCTTTAGAATGTCTACGTCAGTCTACAGCAATCTGATTTTGTCAACAACAAAACTGGTCAACATTGAGAATTAATGACACTCAATCTTTTGTTTTCCAGTGGATTGGCCAATAGGATGTTCTTCATTTGCCATTTTTAAATACAGTCTCAACAAAGTTGTGCCGTTATCAAGTCACAGAACACAGAACTGTACAACACAGAAACGCACCCTTCGTCCCACGATGTTTTGCCGAACGTTATGCCAAATGAAACTAATCTTTTCTGTCTGCCCTCGATCCATATCCCTCCATTCCTTACACATACATGTGCGTATTTAGAAGTCTCTTAAATGTCCCTACTATATCAACCTCCACCAGCATCCCTGGCAGCACATTCCAGACTTCTACTATTCTCAGTATAAAAAAAAAACTTGTTCTTCACATCTCCTTCAAACTTTTCCCCTCATCTTAAATGCATGCCCCCTAATATTAGACATTTCAAATCTGGGAAAAAGATTCTGACTGTCAATCCTACCTATGCATCTCAGTTTTATTGACTTTTGTCATGCCTCTCCACAGCCTCTGCCACTCCAGAGAAAACTACTCAAGCTTTTATTATTTCTCGATACAGCTCAGACCTTCTAATCCTGGCAGCATTCTGGAAAACATCTTATGCATCCTCTCCAAAGCCTCCACATCTTTCTTGTAATGTGGCAACCAGAACTGATTGCAATACTCAAAGTGTGGTCTTATAAATGTTGCAACATGACATCATGACTCTTGTACTCAATTCCCCGACCAATAAAGGCAAGCATGCCATATTCCTCCTTTACTACCCTATCTACTTGTGTGGCCACTTTCAGGATGCTATGGACCTGAACCCCAAGATCCCGCTGTATATCAATGCTGTTCAGGGTCCCGCCAAAGCACGCAGCATGGTGCCTTAGTGGTTAGCGCAGCTGCCTCACAGTGCCAGAGGCACAAGTTTGATTCTCACCTTGGGCGACTGTCTGTGTGAACTTTGCACATTGTCCCAGTGTGTGTCAGGGTTTCTTTTAGGTAGTCCAGTTTTCTTCCACAATCCAAAGATGTGCAGGTTAGGTGAATTGGTCCTGCTAAATTGCCCAGTGTCAGGGATGTGTAGGTTAGGTGCATTAGTCAGGGGTAACTTTAGAGTAATAGGGTAGGGGAATGTGTCTGGGTGGGTTACTCTTCGGAGGGTCAGCATGGACTTGTTAGGCCTAATGTTTCCATGCTGTAGGAATTCTATGATTAACTGTATAATCTTCCTTAACGTTTGATCTCCCAAAGTGCCGTACCTCACATTTACCCAGATTAAACTTCATCTGAGATTTCTCTGCCCATATCGGCAACTATTCTATATCCCACTGTATCTTTTGACAACCTTCTACACGATCCACAACTCCATCTGCATATCATATGCAGATCATCTGCAAACTTACTAACCCACCTATCTACATTTTCATCCAAGTCTTTATATATAATCACAAACAGAGATCCCAATACAGATCTTTGTCATGGACCTCCAGCTAGAAAAACACCCTTCCACCTCTACAATCTACTTAACTCAGATTTCTCCAGTTTCCTCATTTCCCCTCCCCCCACCTTGTTTCAGTCAAATCCCTCAAACTCAGCACTGCCTTCCTAACCTGTAATCTTCTTCCTGACCGCTCTGCCCCCACCCCACTCTGGCCTATCACCCTCACCTTGACCTCCCTCCACCTATCGCATTCCCAACGCCCCTCCCCCAAGTCCCTATCTTTTATCTTAGCCTGCTGGACACACTTTCCTCATTCCTGAAGAAGGGCTTATGCCCGAAACGTTGATTCTCCTGTTCCTTGGATGCTGCCTGACCTGCTGCGCTTTTCCAGCAACACATTTTCAGCTCAAGCCAATTCTGAATCCTCGAGGCCAAGTCACCATGGATCCATGCATCTTAATCTTCTAGATGAGCCCACCATGAGGCACTATGCCATTGCTCTACCCTCAGTCACCTTTGTCACTTCTTCAAAAACAAAATCAATCAAGTTAAAACATGACCTGTCCTGCATAAAGCCATGCTGACTGTCCCTAATTAGGCCATGCTTTTCCAAATGCACGTAGGTTCAAAACTGAGAGGAGAAACTACTTTTCTCAGAACGTAGTGAATTTATGCAACTCACTGCCCCAGAGACCATGGAGGCAGAATCAAACAGATTTAAGAATGGAGAGTACTTACAAGGTGATATCCAGATAAATAAGAGCCAGCCAAAGAACATATAGGGAGAGTGGACTTGAGATCAGGATAAGACCAGCTGTGACCTAAAATGATGGAGCAGACTCAAAGGACTGAGCCTGCTCCTGCTTCTACTTGTGCTCCTCTGCTCCTTAACTACATCACCAAGGCCCCAGTAATAACATCTTTTGCCTCCCATAACAGCTTGAGAAACATCTCATCAGGCCCTGCAGATTTATGCACCCTTATGCCCGCTAAAACATCTAATACCTCTTCCTCATTAATTTTAAAGATGTTCCAGAATTTCACCATCCAATTGAAATCCTGGTTACTATGTCTTCTGCCTCTGAATATAGATGAAAAGAATTCATTTAAGACCTCACCCCATCCACTGGCTTCATACACAGGTTGCCCCTTTAGTCTCTAATATTCCCTGGTAATCCTCACATTGTTAATATATTTATAAAAATCTAGAGTTTTCCTTGATCCCATCTGGTACAAAACTGAAATTAACATTGTAAATGTCAACTCATTACAGTTATTCTACACAAACATGTACTTTTCCTCTTCTCCGCTCCCTATACAAATTTATTTTTGCTAGTTACTGTATTCTCTTCAGCCAACTTCCTTATGCTCAGCTTGTACTATGGGAAAAAATTCACCTCACGCTAAGCTTCACTCTGTGGATTTATGTCACTTCAACCACTACATATATATTTTGATGCATTAATTTCATTTTCAAAAATGATATCTCATGTTTTTATTAATCTTACTAAATTAAGCTCAGTACACAATAGATCAATTTTATTCCAAAATTACAATTTTTCTAGTTTAAAGAGATTAGTGTTTCCACTTAATTAGAAAAATGAAGCAAAGAATCATAAATGCAAGAAAGTCATTAATGAATCTATTATGACAATCAGAAAAAAAAAACTTTACCCACAATAGAATGTAGACCTCAATGCTACAAAGAGTAGTCAAGGATGCATGATGCATTGATGCATGCAAGAGGAAAGGAAGTAAAGAAGCAAGCAAAGAGCAAAAGGATACATTGAACAGAATACTGATAATGCTGGAAACCAAACAAGAGTGAAAATTCAATAAGCCCATCCCTAACTCTGAGTAAGGCAGCATCTGTGAAGCTAGAAATAAAATTAACACTTCAGAAAGATCCTAAATATTTTACTCCATTTCAGCCTCTCAAAAATTCCCAACAGACTAAGCATCAGTACTTACAGGGTGATATCCAGATAAATAAGAGCCAGCCAAGGACCAAAAAAAATTCATGTTACTGAATTTTCCAACTGTTTACGTTTAATATTTTTAAATTATTTTCTACTAATTCAGAAAAGTTTATCTTACTTAAAGGGGAACGTTGGTAAATAATAATTGAATAAGTAATATTAACAGACTACATACTTGTGGATTTACTTTGGTTTTTCAGAAGGCATCAAAGGCTTAAACATTAAACTTTCAATAAAAACAGAAGCTGCCACGATATCTTTGAATATTAAAAATTGCAATGATGCACGAGTGAGGAGAAAATGAGGACTGCAGATGTTGGAAATCAGAGTCGAGCGTGTGGTGCTGGAAAAGCACAGCAGGAAGTTTCCCTGAAGGTCTAATGCTCGAAACATTGATTCTCCTGTTCTTTGGATGCTGCCTGACCTGCTGTGCTTTTCCAGCACCATACCCGCGATGCACAAGTGACTTTCATAAGCTCTCTCTCCACTTTCTCTTGCTCTGCACATATCAATAGTTGCAGACATATGCAGTATTACTCAATTAAAAACCAGCCAGGCTCAGATATACTTTAACAGTATGACTGGGACAAAGTGAAAAAGATGTAGTATGAGCAATTAATGTATATTCAAGTACAACCCACAGACTGCATGTATTCAAATTGAATATGTTGGCTCTGCTTTTGTGCTTTAATGATTTTCAAGGGGCTAATTATTATCAAAACTAAATCTTTTCTTTTGCATAACCTGACGTTTCAACCAGTGTGCACTATGGCAGAGAAGAGGCCGACTGTGTTATCCAGGAAAACAAAATGTTGTTCTTTCAACAGGACTTCTAGGAAAAAAAAAGCAAAAATTAAATGGTTTTTATTTCAAACATGCAAATGCATGTCCTTTAATGCAATGGATATGTATAACAACAGATACAATTTGCATAATGAAGGACACATTCATTGTTCCACCTACATACTATTCTATATTACCACCAGACAGGCTTGGCATTTTAATACTTATGCTTTGCTTGCATAATACAATTCTCCACAAAAAGTCCAACTACTTTAGTCAGCAAATAGTTGAGTCATAAAGACCAGAAACATTTGAGGTTCAAACCTTGTTTGCGCAAATCTGGCTCATCTCAATTACATTAAAGAGACACACTGCAATCAAACCTCAAAATTCTGATTTGGAGATGCCGGTGTTGGACTGGGGTGTACAAAAGTTAAAAAAATCACACAACACCAGGTTATAGTCCAACAGGTTTAATTGGAAGCACACTAGCTTTTGGAGCGACGCTCCTTCATCAGGTGATGAAGGATCACCTGATGAAGGAGCGTCGCTCCGAAAGCTAGTGTGCTTCCAATTAAACTTGTTGGACTATAACCTGGTGTTGTGTGATTTTTATCAAAATTCTGAGGGAGGGTTGAAGGGAACAGAATACAAACACTCAGTCTCCATACCCACACATCAAGAATATACATTTGGAAAAAATACTATGACTGTGCTAAGGGTTCAAGATTTGGGGAATTGTAACCTGCCAAATCAAAGAGATTTAAACCACAATAAATTGTTATGGACCAGGCCAGAAACCACTGCCCCCCTCAAAATACAAGGAGATTAACTAAATATAAAAGTTAGGATCTAGGTTAAGACAAGTGTAAGGTACGGTCTTCCAAATGGGATTTAAATTGGTTCACCACTAGCCCTTTGTCAAAAGGCACTTTATTCTTACAACACAATTAAAACAAAAGAAAAGTCAGAACTTTAACTCTGAAATACCTAACCAGATAATGTACTATTCAACCACTAATCAACTGTTCCAATATCAGCAATTCACCAAAAGTTATGATTCTCATGTCCTGTCTCTCTACAGTCCAGAAGAAAGAAAGAAAGAAACAAACAAACAATCTGCCCCTTTTAATTTTTAGGAGGAAGCCTCGCTGTCTAACATGTTACTCCAGCAGTCAGCAGAAAGCTTCTCCCTAACCGAAAGCCTTCCTGGGTCTGAGAGCCTTAACCCTGCCCACTCATGATTTAAAAAAAAAACCTCAGGAGAACTCAAAAGCTGTTCACCAACTGCATTTTGGCACCACTGTGACAACACCATTATAAACCCCCATAAGGTCACCACTCAGCCCCCAAAGCTGTACGGAAAATAGTCACACTTTATTCAGCTTCTCTCTATAGCACAAACATTCCAACCCTGACAACATCCTGGTAAATCTTTTCTGAACCCTTTCAAGCTTCACAACATCTTTCCTATAGCAGGGAGACTAGAATTGCACACATATTCCAAAAGTGGCCTAACCAATGTCACGTATAGTCACAAAATGATCTCCCAACTCTTAAGCTCAATGCACTGACCAATAAAGACGAGCATATCAAATGCCTTCTTCACTACCTTGTCAACCTGCAATTCCACTTTCAAGGAAATATGAACCTCCAGGGACACTCTGTCCAGCAACATTCCCCAATACCTTACTATTAAGTGTCCGAGTCCTGCCCTGATTTGCCCGACCAAAATGCAGCACCTCACATTTATCTAATTTAAAAAGAGAAACAAGACAGAATGCATCTTTCTTAAAGGTACATTACCTTCACAGAAATATTAACAGGAATAGACCATTTGCTCCTTCAAGTTTGCTTCACCAAGGAACAGGATCATGGATTATCCAACATTCCTCACATCCACTTTTCTGCCTTATCCCTATAATCATTAATTCCCAATAAATGTCAGCCTTAAACCTACTCTGGTTAACGTGAGTATCCAGCGGAAGTTAACCGTGCCAGCATGTCTGGCAGGAGTAGGCCATTTAGAACAGAGATGAGGAGAAACTTCTTTGCTCAGAGAGTGGTAGGTGTGTGGAATGCTCTGCCCCAGAAGCAGTGGAGGCCCAGTCTCTGGATTCGTTTAAGAAAGAGTTGGATAGAGCTCGCAAGGATAATGGAATCAAGGGTTATGGAGATAAGGCAGGAACAGGATACTGATTGAGGATGATCAGCCATGATCATAATGAATGGTGATGCAGGCTCGAAGGGCAGAATTGCCTACTCCTGCACCGATTGTCTATTTTCTCAACCAATCAGCTAGATTTTTTTCAAGTAAAAAATAAATGGATTTCAGTAAGGCCTTTGATAAAGTTCCACATTGCAGACAAGATGGCATTGAATCCAGGGCGAGCTGGCAAGTCAGATGCAAAATTGCTTTGATTGGTTGAGGGTAATAGTGGAAGGATGCTTGTTGGACTGGAGGCCTGCAATTAGTGGAGTACGTCCGAGGTCAGTGCTGGGCCTGTTACTGTTTATCTATATCAATGATTTGGATGAGAATGTACAAGACATTATAAGTAAGTTTGCTGATGACACTAAAATAGGCTGTATATGGACAGTGAGGAACATTAAAAGAAATTGCAGCAGGACCTTGATCAGCTGGGGATTTGGGCCAAGAATTGGCAAATGGTGTTTAATATAGATAAGTGTGAGGTCTTGTATTTTGGAAAGTCAAATCAACATACGAGTTTCATGGTGAATGGTAGGGTCTTAAGGAGTATATTGGAACAGTGGGTTCTTGGAGTTCAGGTTCACAGTTCTCTGAAAGTGGAATCACAGGTAGATAGGGCAGTGAAGAAGGCTTCAGTCAGGACATTGAGTATAGAAGTTGGGAAGTTATGTTTCAGTTATACAGGATTTGGTGAGGCCGTAATTGGATTAGTGTGTTCAGTTTTGGTCACCTTGTTATGGGAAGGATGTTATTAAACTGGACAGAGTGCAGCAGAAATTTACATGGATGTTGTCTGGATTCAATGGTCTGAGTTATAGGTTAGACAAGCTAGGATCATTTTCTTTAAAGCGTAAAAGACTCGGGGGGGAATCCTATAGAGGTTATAAGATCATGAGAGGCATGGATAGAGTAAATGCACTCAGTCTTTTTCCTAGGGTTGGGGAATCAAAGTCTAGAAGGCATCAGTTTAAGGTTAGAGGGGAATGAATAAAAGGGAACCTGAGGGGCAACATTTTTTTTTAAACACAGAGACTGGTACACATATAGAATGAGTTACCAGCAGAAGTGATTGAGACAAATACATGAGCAACATTTTAATTGGCATTTGGACCAAGACATAGATAGGAAAGGATTAGAAGGATATGGGCCAAGTGTAGGGACTGACATTTTGGCCAACATGGACCAGTTTGACCAAAGGGCCTGTCTCCATGCTGTAGGACTCTATGAATAGTTTATTGCATGCCATAGAAGATAAAAGATGTAAAAGTCATTTACTAAAGCTTTGAGCTGTAAAATTCTGCAGCGTTGCCTTAAAAGTACTTTGGCTAAATAGCTGTTAAATTTAGGAAAAAAATAATTATTCATAGATACTTGGGGCTACGATGTTGTGGCCATAACGGAGACGTGGGTTTCACAGGGGCAGGATGGTTGTTTGACATTCCAGGGTTTCAAACGTTTGGAAAGAACAGAAAGAGAGGAGGGGGTGTAGCATTGCTAATCAAAGAGTGCATCACAGCTGCAGAAACGAAGGTTGTTGAGGAAGGTTTGTCTACTGAGTCAGTATGCGTGGAAGTTAGAAACAGCAAGGGAGCAACCACCTCATTGGAGGTTTTCTACAGACCACCTAATAGCAGTAGAGAGATTGAAGATCTCATAGGTGGCCAGATTCTGGAAAAATGCAAAAGTAGCAGGGTTGTTGTTATGGGCGATTTCAACTTTCCCAATATCGACTGGAACCTCCTAAGTGCAGACGGTTTGGATGGAGCCGTTTTTGTCAGGTGTTCAGGATGGCTTCCTTACTCAGTATGTAGACAGACCGACGAGGGGAGGGGCCATTTTGGGTTTGGAGCTCTGCAATGAGCCAGGACAGGTATCAAATCTCGCGGTGGGAGAGCACTTTGGTGAAAGTGATCACAACTGCCTCATATTTAGCATAGTCTTGGAGAGTGAAAGGGGCAGTTAAAGAGTCATAGAGATGTACAGCATGGAAACAGACCCGTCGGTCCAACCAGTCCATGCCGACCAGATAGCCCAACCCAATCCAGTCCCACCTGCCAGCACGCGGCCCATATCCCTCCAAACCCTTCCTATTCATATACCCATCCAAATGCCTCTGAAATGTTGCAATTGTAGCAGCCTCCATCCCATCCTCTGGCAGCTCATTCTATACACATACTACCCTCTGCGTGAAAATGTTGCCCCTTAGGTCTCTTTTATATCCTTCCCCTCACCCTAAACCTATGCCCTCTAGTTCTGGACTCCCCAACCCAGGGAAAAAGACTTTGTCTATTTATCCTATCCATACCCCTCATAATTTTGTAAACCTCTATAAGGTCATCCCTCAGCCTCTAACGCTCCAGGCAAAACAGCCCCAGCCTCTCTCTATAGCTCAAATCCTCCAATCCTGGCAACATCCTTGTAACTCTTTTCTGAACCCTTTCAAGTTTCACAACATCTTTCCAATAGGAAGGAGACTAGAATTGCACACAATATTCCAACAGTGGCCTAACCAATGTCCTGTACGACCAATGACCTCCCAACTCCTGTACTCAATACTCTGACCAATAAAGGAAAGCATACCAAACGCCTTCTTCACTATCCTATCTACCTGCGACTCCACTTTCAAGGAGCTATGAACCAGCACTCCAAGGTCTCTTTGTTCAGCAACACTCCATAGGACCTTACCATTAAGTGTATAAGCCCTGCTAAGATTTGCTTTCCCAAAATGCAGCACCTCGCATTTAGCTGAACTAAACTCCATCTGCCACTTCTCAGCCCATTGGTCTATCTGGTCAAGATCCTGTTGTAATCTGGGTAACCCTCTTCGCTGTCCAATATACCTCCAATTTTGGTGTCATCTGCAAACTTACTAACTGTACCTCTTATGCTTGCATCCAATCGAGGGAAGATATTTAATTGGGGAAAAGGAAATTATGAAGCTATCAGACAGGAGTTGGGAAGTACAGATTGGGAGCAATTGTTCCACAGAAAGGGCACAGTAGACATGTGGAGACTGTTTAAGGAGCAGTTGTTGCGGGTAATGCACAAATTTGTTCCTCTGAGACAGGTAAGAAGGGGTAAGGCTAAGGAACCTTGGATGACGAGAACAGAGGAACTTCCCATCAAAAGGAAGAAGGCAGTTTACGTAAGGTGGTGGAAGCAAGGATCAAGCACAGCTTTCGAGGATTACAGGCTTGCTAGAAAGGAGCTCAGAAATGGACTAAGGAGAGCCAGGAGGGGGCACGAGAAAGGCTTGGCAAGAAGGATTAGGGCGAACCCAAAGACATTTTACTCATACATGAGGAATAAGAGAATGATCAGGGAGAAGGTAGGGCTGATCAGGGATAGCGGAGGGAACACGTGCATGGAGTCTGAGCAGATAGGGGAAGCCCTAAATGAATTTTTTGCTTTGGTTTGCACCAAGGAAAGGAAACTTGTTGTAAATGAAAACTTGGAGGAGCTGGGATACAATCTTGACCAGATCAAGATTGATGAAGTTGATGTACTAGAAAGTTTGGAAAAGATTAAGACTGATAAGTCCCCAGGGCCAGACCAGATATATCCTAGGCTGTTCCGGGAAGCGAGAAAGGAGGTTGCTAAGCCGCTGGCGAGGATATTTGCCTCCTCACTCTTCACAGGAGTCGTACCAGAGGATTGGAAGGAGGCAAATGTTGTTCCACTTTTCAAGAACGAAAATCCCTGGCAATTACAGACCAGTCAGTCTTATGTCTATGGTCAGCCAAGTTTTGGAAAGAATTCTGAGGGTTAGTCATAAATCCTATTTGGCAAAGCATAGTGTGATTAAAGGCAGTCAGCATGGCTTTGTGAGGGGCAGGTCATGCCTCACAAATCTTACTGAGTTCTTTGAGGTGGTGTCGAGACAAGTTGATGACGGTTGAGCAGTGGATGTGGTATATATGGACTTCAGCAAGGTTCCCCATGGTAAGCTCATTCATAAAGGTCAGGAAGTATGGGATACAGGGAAATTTGGCTATCTGGATTCAGAATTGGCTGGCTAACAGAAGGCAGAGAGTAGTTGTAGATGGAAAGTATTCTGCCTGGAGGTCAGTGGTGAGTGGGGTCCTGCAGGGGTCTGTTCTTGGGCCTCTGCTCTTCATAGTTTTTAATAAAGGACTCGAATGAGGAGGTTGAGGGATGGGTGAGTAAATTTGCAGATGACACAAAGGTTGGAGGTGTCGTCGATAGTATACAGGGCTACTGCAGGCTGCAGCGCAACAGACAGGATGCAGAGCTGGGCTGAGAAATGGCAGATGGAGTTCAACCTGGATAAATGCGAAGTGATGCATTTTGGAAGGTCGAACTCAAATGCTGAATATAGGATTAAAGACAGAATTCTTGGCAGTGTGGAGAAACAGAGGGATCTGGGTGCGCAAGTACATAGATCCCTCAAAGTTGCTACCCAAGTGGATAGGGTTGTTAAGAAAGCATATGGTGTTTCGGCTTTCATTAACAAGGAGATCGAGTTTGAGAGCCGCGACGTTTTGCTGCAGCTCTACAAGTCCCTGGTGAGACCTTTCCCCAGGGCAGGATTGACTGCTACGAGAAGTCATAATTTGAAGATATTAGGAGGAAGATATAAAGGAGACGTCAGAGGTAGGTTCTTTACGCAGAGAGTTGTGAATGCATGGGATGCGTTGCCAGCTGTAGTGGTGGAAGCAGAGTAATTGGGGACATTTAAGCGACTGCTAGACATGCACATGGATAGCAATGAGTTGAGGGGTGTGTAGGTTAAGTTATTATAATTTACATTAGAATTAAATCTCGGCACAACATCGTGGGCTGAAGGGCCTATTCTGTGCTGTACTTCTGTATGTTCTATGTTGTAAATATACACAAGACTCTGCCCCTACAGCTCTCTCTAACAAGGAGTTTCCACGACTATGAACCCACTGTGAGAAGAAACTTCTCGTGATCTCAATCTTAAATTGGCATCATGTTATTAAGACTATGCACTCTGATCCTATACTCTCCTTACAGGGGTAACATCCTCTTAACTTTTACCCTGTCAAGCCCCTTAAGATTTCTAAGAGGTCACTTTTTATTTGTTTAAACTTCAGTGAGTACAGTCCTAACCTGTTTAGCATTTGCTCATAACACAACACCCCCCACACCAGAGATCATCCTCGTGAACCTTCTTGGAACTGCCTCCAATGAAATGACATCATTTTTTAAACAAGTGGACCCATGGAAAATAAACTACAGTGATTCACAGGGGCAAAAAAATTTACAACAGTAATTTAAACAATTGTTACACTGTTAAGTCTTAAAATGCAAAGGAAATGTTAAGATGGTGAAAAATCTGGATCATAACATTAGCAAAGGAACTGAACAACAGTTGGATACTGATTATATGATTCAAATATTGATGGCATATGAAATTGATAGATATCCACCGATAGATACCAGAAATCAGAGTGCATTCAAAACTACTTATGAAAGTTGCATAATTAGTTGGGAATAAACAAAGTTATTAAAGCAACAAGTGCTCTACAGTGCAATGACATGTTCACATGCAATTAAAATTCATGGGTCACCTGGGAATAAGTGTGTGGTTCGACACTTAAAGTAAGGTGCAAATACCATCAGCTTTGTACATGCCTCATTATGATTTTAGGGGTGGGTGAGAGAAAATGGTGCATAAGCCCCTCACCGTGACCAAATTGAGCCCACTAATTATCTGCACAATTAACCCAGCCACTGCTCCAGGTTAACAGGACAGGTCTGCATGCATTACACCGTGTAGCTGAAGGTCAGTCAAAACGGTGGCTGGGTGACTCGGACTTCATCCTAGGGCCCCTGTGTCATAGGCCATCTTCTAGTGGTTTTGCCACCCAGAAGCCTGCCAACCCAACCCTAGTGAGATCTAACTTACCCAAGTTTCACAGCAGATCTGTTTTCTCTTCCTCCTGCAGTATTGACCCTTGTGTAACCTTCTAAACTCATAACCACTTCTATCTGGAAAGACAAGTGCAGGAGATACATGGGAACGCCACAACCTGCAAGTCTACCTCCAATCCACTCAACATTCTTAGACATATATTGCTGTACATTCACCATCACTGGGTAAAATCCTGGAATTAGCTCCCTAATAGCATTGTGGGTCTACCTACAGCACATGGACTGCAGTGGTTCAAGAAGGCAGCTCACCACCACCTTCACAAGGGCAACTATAGATAGGTAATAAATGCTGATCCAGCCATTGACACCCTTGTCCCACGAGTGAATGTAAATAGAACACACTCAGTGTGACATCGCCCATTGGCTAGCAACACTCAGACAGGACTTACCCCAGGACACAGAGAAAGGTCTCACCTCATATCAACTAAAGGGCTATCACTCAAAGTTAGGGCAGAGTGAGGCAGTTAAGCAGATGCAGGGTCATCCCAAACGTATGGAGGAATGTGTGTAGCCAAATCTCAACATGTAATCCAGTTCAGTATGGTGTCGCAAGATTTTCATTTTTGAGGGGTAAAAAAAACAAACAAAAAAAAAAAAAAGAGGGTGGGGGAGGTGTGAAGGGGAACAGATTTTACAGAATCAGCTACATACTTCAGCATGAAACCTTGATTCTCTACTGCAGGTTGTAATGCAAAGATAAAGTATGTTGGCCCTTATGCCGGTCTGCACCTAGTCACACTATTTGTAATTACATGCCCCTAGTACTCAGTCTTTTACATCCTACTTTCAATATAAAAAGTTAACAGCAAACAAGAATGGAGAAAGACCACAAAAAGCTACAGAAGAGGGATTTGGGAGTGCTCATCCATGAATCACAAAAAGCTAGCAATCAAGTTCAACTTGTAATAGAGAAGACAAATGGAATGTTGGCATATATTTCAAAAGAAACAAAGTATAAAAGTAGGGAGGCTTTGCTAAAACTATAATCTGACTGTGGCACTAGCCAGACCTCAGTTGGAATACGGAGGACAGTTTTGGGTCCCTTATCTAAATAAATATATACTGGCATTGGAAGTAGTCCAAAGGTTCAGCTAGCTGATACCAGGTATAGAAGAACTGTCTTATGTGGAAAGAATGAGTGAATTGGGTCCGTACTCATTGAAATCCAGAAGAATAAGGGGCAACCTTGTTGAAACATAAAAAGACTTGAAAGGGTCAACATAAAATGGTTGTTTTCTGCTTCTGGGAGAGTCTGGAACAAGAGAGTGTATAATCTCAGACTAAAGGATCAACATTTAAAACAGAGTGAAGGAATTTCTTCTCTAAGAAGTTTGTGAATCAGTAGCATTCTTTACCACAGGGGGTTGTTGAAGCTGGGTCTTTATGTATATTCAAAGCGGAGATAGACAGATTCTTAAAATCAGTAAGTAAATCAAGGGATATGGGAAAAAGACAGGAAAGTGGGAGATGAGGATTCAGATCTGAGGATGGTAGAGCAGATTCAACAGGCAAAATGGCCTACTTCTGTTCTGATGTCTTATGACCATATTTAGATTCTGAAAAGGCTAGTCTCAGCAAATGAGTGCAATAAAAGCGAAACCAATGTAATGTGAAATATTTCCACGTGAATTTAATTTTTGAAAATATCTGCACCTTTCTGCTCTCATGTTAATGGCAATGGAGATGGACAATGAGGTTACGACTGTGACAAAAACAACCTCCTGCTTTGGTAAGAAGGCTATTTTATAACCCAACACCACTTGCTGCATTTTCAGCTAACAGTATGCTTCGCTACAGAAAAGTTTCCTCTATCATGTGATAGAGGAAACATGCACATGCATGCTGCCAGAAGTTCAACTTTTGATTATAATCACAGTGGAAAGCGAGGGGAAAAAAACAAGTGTACAGAAGTGAGGGACACTTTCAGCCAGGAGTAGCTCACTGCCAACATTTCCCCAATCACCAATCTATACACACAACTAGGAAATACTGTAAAAAAAATTCATCTGCAATAGAAGACTTTGAAAAATACAGAATGAACATGAACAAGGATCGTACACCTTTCCTCTCATTCCAAAAGAGAGCTATATTTCAACATCAATAGCAAAGAAGTGGTTTTATGTACAAAAAAGGTACAGCACAGAACCTCACCATATCAACAAGAGCCATTCCAATCTCTTATCACCTAGCATGAACCGGCATAACCTTTGTGCGTTTTTCCATGATGTACATGATCCCACTACACAATCGTGACAGATCTCTGTATAGTATTTAATCAATTTGTTACATATTTTATAAACACTTGTGTTGGTTCCCTGGTGCCAGGATCAAGGATGTCTCAGAGAGGGTGCAGAATATTCTCACGGGGGAAGAGGGGCCAGCAGGAGGTCATTGTCCACATTGGAACCAACGACATAGGAAGGGAAAAGGTTGAGATTATAAAGGGAAATTACAGAGTTAGGCAGAAACTTAAAAAGGAGGTCCTCAAAGGTAGTAATATCTGGATTACTCCCAGTGCTATGAGCTAGTGAGGACAAGAATAGGAGGATAGAGCAGATGAATGCATGGCAGAAGGATTCACATTTTTGGATCATTGGAATCTCTTTTGGGCTAGAAGTGACCTGTACAAGAAGGACAAATTGCACCTAAATTGGAAGGGGACTAATATACTGGCGGGGAAATTTGCTTGAACTGCTTGGGAGGATTTAAACTAGTAAGGTGGGGGGGGGGGGGGGGGGGAGAGAAAGTATGGGGAGTGGTTCCCAGGGCGATAGTGAAGAAAGTGAAGAAAGAAATAGATCTGAGACGGGTACAGCAGAGACCAGAAGTGAGTCAAAACAGTCAGGGCAGACAGGGACAAGACAGGACTAATAAATTAAACTGCATTTATTTCAATGCAAGGGGCCTAACAGGGAAGGCAGATGAACTCAGGGCATGGTTAGGAACATGGGACTAGGATATCATCGCAATTACAGAAACATGGCTCAGACATGGGCAGGACTGGCAGCTTAATATTCCAGGATAGAAATGCTACAACTAGGATAGAAAGGGAGGCGAGAGAAGAGGGGGAGTGGCATTTTTGATAAGGGATAGCATTACAGCTGTGCAGAGGGAGGATATTCCCGGAAATACATTCAGGGAAGTTATTTGGGTGGAACTGAGGAATAAGAAAGGGATGATCACCTTATTGGGATTGTATTATAGACCACCCCAATAGTCAGAGAGAAATTGAGAAAAAACCTTGGAAGGAGATCTCAGCTATCTGTAAGAATATTAAAGGTAGTTATGGTAGGGGATTTTAACTTTCCAAACATCAACTGGGACTGCCATATATAGTGTTAAAGGTTTAGATGGAGAGGAATTTCTTAAGTGTGTACAAGACAATTTTCTGATTCAGTATGTGGATGTACCTACTAGAGAAGGTGCAAAACTTGACCTACTCTTGGGAAATAATGCAGGGCAGGTGACTGAGGTGTCAGTGGGGGAGCACTTTAGGGCCAGCGACCATAATTCTATTTGTTTTAAAATAGTGATGGAAAAGGATAGACCAGATATAAAAGTTGAAGTTCTAAATTGGAGAAAGGCCAATTTTGACGGTATTAGGCAAGAACTTTCAAAAGCTGATTGGAGGCAGATGTTCGCAGGTAAAGGGACAGCTGGAAAATGGGAAGCCTTCAGAAATGAGATAACAAGAATCCAGAGAAAGTATATTCCTATCAGGTTGAAAGGGAAGGCTGGTAGGTATAGGGAATGCTGGATAACTAAAGAAATTGAGGGTTTGGTTAAGAAAAAGAAGGAAGCATATGTCAGGTACAGACAGCATAGATCGAGTGAATCCTTAGAAGAGTATAAAGGCAGTAGGAGTATACTTAAGAGGCAAATCAGGAGGGCAAAACGGGGACATGAGATAGCTTTGGCAAATAGAATTAATGAGAATCCAAAGGGTTTTTACAAATATATTAAAGGACAAAAAGGTAACTAGGGAGAGAATAGGGCCCCTCAGAGATCAGCAAGGCGGCATTTGTGTGGAGCCACAGGAAATGGGGGAGATACTAAATGAATATTTTGCATCAGTATTTACCGTGGAAACGGATATGGAAGATATAGACTGTAGGGAAACAGATGGTGAGATCTTGCAAAATGTCCAGATTACAGAGGAAGTGCTGGATGTCTTGAAATGGTTAAAAGGTGGATAAATCTGAAAAAGGTGTTACTGGAAAAGCTCAGGTCAGGCAGTATCCAAGGAGCAGGAGAATCGACATTTCGGGCATAAGCCCTTCTTCAGGAATCTGAAGAAGGGCTTATGCCCGAAACGTCGATTCTCCTGCTCCTTGGATGCAGCCTGACCTGCTGCACTTTTCCAGCAACATTTTCAGCTCTGATCTCCAGCATCTGCAGTCCTCACTTTCTCAAGAAAGGTGGATAAATCCCCAGGACCTGATCAGGTATACCCGAGAACTCTATGAGAAGCTAAAGAAGCGATTGCTGGGCCTCTTGCTGAGATATTTGTAGCATCAATAGTCACAGGTGAGGTGCCAGAAGACTGGAGGTTGGCAAACGTGGTGCCACTGTTTAAGAAGGGCGGTAAAGACAAGCCAGGGAACTATAGGCCAGTGAGCCTGACCTCAGTGGTGGGCAAGTTGTTGGAGGGAATCCTGAGGGAAAGATGTACATGTATTTGGAAAGGCAAAGACTGATTAGGGATAGTCAACATGGCTTTGTGCGTGGGAAATCATGTCTCACAAACTTGAATGAGTTTTTTGAAGAAGTAACAAGGAAGATTGATGAGGGCAGAGCAGTAGATGTGATCTATATGGACTTCAGTAAGGCATTTGACAAGATTCTTCATGGGAGACTGATCAGCAAGGTTAGATCTCATGGAATACAGGGCGAACTAGCCATTTGGAAATAGAACTGGCTCAAAGGTAGAAGACAGAGGGTGGTGGTGGACAGCTGTTTTTCAGACTGGAGGCCTGTGACCAGTGGAGTGCCACAAGGATTGGTGCTGGGCCCTCTACTTTTTGTCATTTACATAAATGATTTGGATGCGAGCATAAGAGGTACAGTTAGTAAGTTTGCAGATGACACCAAAATTGGATGTATAGTGGACAGAGAAGAGGGTTACCTCAGATTACAACAGGATCTTGACCAGATGGGCCAATGGGCTGAGAAGTGGCAGATGGAGTTTAATTCAGATAAATGCGAGGTGTGCATTTTGGGAAAGCAAATCTTAGCAGGACTTATGGTAAGGTCCTATGGAGTGTTGCTGAACAAAGAGACCTTGGAGTGCTGGTTCATAGTTCCTTGAAAGTGGAGTCGCAGGTAGATAGGATAATGAAGAAGGCATTTGGTATGCTTTCCTTTATTGGTCAGAGTATTGAACAAAGGATTTGGAAGGTCATGTTGCGGCTGTACAGGACATTGGTTAGGCCACTGTTGGAATATTGTGTGCAATTCTGGTCTCCTTCCTATTGGAAAGATGTTGTGAAACTTGAAAGGGTTCAGAAAAGAGTTACAAGGATGTTGCCAGGGTTGGAGGATTTGAGCTACAGGGAGAGGCTGAACAGGCTGGGGCTGTTTTGCCTGGAGCGTCGGAGGCTGAGGGGTGACCTTATAGAGGTTTACAAAATTATGAGGGGCACGGATAGGATAAATAGACGAAGTCTTTTCTCTGGGGTTGGGGAGTCCAGAACTAGAGGGCATAGGTTTAGGGCGAGAGGGGCAACTTTTTCACGTAGAGGGTGGTATGTGTATGGAATGAGCTGCCAGAGGATGTGGTGGAGGCTGGTACAACTTCAACATTTAAGAGACATTTGGATGGATATATGAATAGGAAGGGTTCGGAGGGATATGAGCTGGGTGCTGGCAGGTGGGACTAGATTGGGTTGGGATATCTGGTCAGCATGGACAGGTTGGACCGAAGGGTCTGTTTCCATGCTGTACATCTCTATGACTCGACTAAGTGAATCTGTGCTAAGTACTTCAATTGGTCCAGTCTATTTAATTCATGTATTCTTAGAAAGATAAAGGATAAAGTAGAAACTGATTTATCCTGATCTAAAATGTTAAACGCATATCAACAAATTTAGTTTCAGTAACAATAAGTAATAACCCATTGGTACACAGCTAAGAACTTTTGCTTGTAAAGCCCAAAAGACGTAATTCAATTTTTTATATAATAAAAAAAACACACAATCACTTTTCAATTGCACTTTTTATTTTAATACACCACAAGTCTTTTCCTTGCTGTGGTGTTCAAAATTAGTCAAATCCTTTTGCAACTCCTTTTAGAAAGTCTTCAAACACTGTCATCTCAAATCTGACAAAGCAGGTACTGTTGAAAAACGAAACAATAACCAAATGAAACAGAGATCCTTAGTCTGCTGGTGGAAGGATTAGAATGCACAAGAATTTAACCAAAAAAATTAAAACACTCCGCTATCTTTCCGAAATGCGCCTCACTGTTCTTAATTGAGTAAAACCACATATTTACCCGAATTAAGTATTTAAGCCTCTTGTGTGGCAGATCTCTGCCCATTTTGTGGCTCTATTGTGACTTGCTCAAAGCCTGTATTCAAGATTTGTACTAATTGTCAATACAATAAGGAGCTGCTTTGTTCAGGCTTTCCAGAAAACCCTGACAAACTGGTCCCGGCAATTAAAGGCAAAAACAATGACTATATACGCTGGAAGCCTGATTCGGGATTATTGGTGCTGGAACAGCACAGAAGTTCAGGCAGCATCCGAGGAGCAGTAAAATCGACGTTTCGGGCAAAAGCCCTTCATCAGGAATAAAGGCAGAGAGCCTGAAGCGTGGAGAGATAAGCTACTCCTCACCTCTTCCTCCGCTACATTGATGACTGCATTGGCGCCACCTCGTGCTTCCGCGAGGAGGTTGAACAATTCAATTAACTTCACCAACATATTCCACCCGGACCTTAAATTTACCTGGACCATCTCTGACACCTTCCTCCCCTTCCTGGACCTCTCCATCTCCATTAATGACGACCGACTTGACACTGACATTCTTTTTTACAAATCCACCGACTCTCACAGCTACCTGGATTACACCTCTTCCCACCCTACCTCCTGTAAAAATGCCATCCCGTATTCCCAATTCCTCTGCCTCCGCCGGATCGGCTCCCAGGAGGACCTGTTCCATCACAGAACACACCAGGTGGCCTCCTCCTTTAGAGACCGCAATTTCCCTTCCCATGTGGTTAAAGATGCCCTCCAATGCATTTTGTCTACATCCCGCACCTCCGCCCTCAGACCCCACCCCTTCCACCGTAACAAGGACAGAACGCCCCTGGTGCTCACCTTCCACCCTACCAACCTTCGCATAAACCAAATCATCCGCCAACATTTCCGCCACCTCCAAACAGACGCCACCACCAGGGATGTATTTCCCTCCGCACCCCTTTCCGCCTTCCGCAAAGACCGTTCCCTCCGTGACTACCTGGTCAGGCCCATGCCCCCCTACAACCCACCCTCCCATCCTGGCACTTTCCCCTGCCACCACAGGAACTGTAAAACCTGCGCCCACACCTCCTCCCTCACCTCTATCCAAGGCCCTAAAGGTGCCTTCCACATCCAAAGTTTTACCTGCACATTCATTAATATCATTTATTGTATCTGTTGCTCCCAATGCGGTCTCCTCTACATTGGGGAGACTGGGCGCCTCCTAGCAGAGCGCTTTAGTGAACATCTCCGGGACACCCGCACCAATCAACCACACCGCCCCATGGCCCAACATTTCAACTCCCCCTCCCACTCTGCCGAGGACATGGAGGTCCTGGGCCTCCTTCACCGCCGCTCCCTCACCACCAGACGCCTGGAGGAAGAACGCTTCGTCTTCCGCCTCGGAACACTTCAACCCCAGGGCATCAATGTGGATTTCAACAGTTTCCTCATTTCCCCTTCCCCCACCTCACCCTTGTTCCAAACTTCCAGCTCAGCACTGTCCCCATGACTTGTCCGGACTTGTCCTACCTGCCTATCTCCTTTTCCACCTATCCACTCCATCCTCTCCTCCCTGATCTATCACCTTCATCCCCTCCCCCACTCACCCATTGCACTCTATGCTACTTTCTCCCCACACCCACCCTCCTCTAGCTTATCTCTCCACGCTTCAGACTCACTGCCTTTATTCTTGATGAAGGGCTTTTGCCCGAAACATCGATTTCGAAGCTCCTTGGATGCTGTCTGAACTGCTGTGCTCTTCCAGCACCACGAATCCAGAAGTGAGGAGAAAGTAGGTGAGTGGGGGAGGGGATGAAGGTGATAGGTTGGGGGCGGGTGAGGGTGGAGTGGATAGGTGGAAAAGAAGATAGGCAGGTAGGGCAAGCTATGGGGAAAGTGCTGATCTGGGAGTTTGAAACTAGGGTGAGGTGGGAGAAGGGGAAATGAGGAAACTGTTGAAGTCCATATTGATGCCCTGGGGTTGAAGTGTTCCGAGTGGAAGATGAGGTGTTCTTCCTCCAGGTGTCTGGTGGTGAGGGAGCGGAAATGAAGGAGGCCCAGGACCTCCATGTCCTCGGCAGAATGGGAGGGGGGAGTTGAAATGTTGGGCCACAGGACGGTGGGGTTGATTGGTGCGAGTGTCCCAGAGATGTTCCCTAAAGCACTCTGCTAGGAGGCGTCCAGTCTCCCCAATGTAGAGGGGACTGCATCAGGAGCAATAGATACAATAAATGATATTCGTGGATGTGCAGGTAAAACTTTGATGGATGTGGAAGGCTCCTTTAGGGCCTTGGATGGAGGTGAGGGAGGTGGTGTGGGCGCAGGTTCTGCAGTTCCTGCGGTGGCAGGGGAAGATGCCAGGACGGGAGGGTGGGTTGTAGGGGGGCGTGGACCTGACCAGGTAGTCACGGAGGGAACGGTCTTTGCGGAAGGCAGAAAGGGGTGGGGAGAGAAATATATCACTGGTGGTGTGGTCTGTTTGGAGGTGGCGGAAATGTCGGTGGATGATTTGATTTATGCGAAGGTTGGTAGGGTGGAAGGTGAGCACCAGGGGCGTTCTGTCCTTGTTACAGTTGGAGGGGTGGGGTCTGAGGGCAGAGGTGTGGGATGTGGACGAGATGCGTTGGAGGGCATCTTTAACCACATGGGAAGGGAAAGTGCGGTCTCTAAAGGAGGAGGCCATCTGGTGTGTTCTGTGGTGGAACTGGTCCTCCTGGGAGCAGATACGGCAGAGGCGGAGGAATTGGGAATTCAGGATGGTATTTTTGCAAGAGGTAGGGTGGGAAGAGGTGTAATCCAGGTAGCTGTGGGAGTCGGTGGGTTTGTAAAAAATGTCAGCGACAAGTCGATCGTCATTAATGGAGATGGAGAGGTCCAGGAAGGGGAGGGAGGTGTTAGAGATGGTCCAGGTAAATTTTAGGTCAGGGTGGAATGTGTTGGTGAAGTTGATGAATTGCTCAACCTCCTCGCGGGAGCACGAGGTGGCGCCAATGCAGTCATCAATGTAGCGGAGGAAGAGGTGGGGAGTGGTGCCGGTGTAATTACAGAAGATTGACTGTTCTACGTAGCCATACAGACAGGCATAGCTGGGGCCCATACATGTGCCCGTGGCTATCCCTTTGGTCTGGAGGAAGTTGGAGGATTCGAAGGAGAAATTGTTACGGGTGAGGACCAGTTCGGCTAAACGAATGAGTGTCGGTGGAAGGGTACTGTTGGGGACGTTGGGAGAGAAAAAAAAATGGAGGGCTTGGAGGCCCTGGTCATGGCGGATGGAGATGTAGAGGGATTGGATATCCATGATGAAGATGAGGCCTTGGGGGCCGGGGAAACTGAAGTCTTGGAGGAGGTGGAGAGTGTGGGGAGTGTGGGTGGTGTCTCGAACATATGTGGGGAGTTCCTGGACTAGGGGGGATAGGACAGTGTCGAGGTAGGTAGAGAGGAGTTCAGTGGGGCAGGAGCATGCTGAGACAATGGGTCGGCCAGGGTGGTCAAGCTTGCGGATCTTGGGAAGGAGGTAGAACTGGGTAGTGCGGGGTTCCTAGACGGCACGGTGGGCGGCACAGTGGTTAGCACTGCTGCCTCACAGCGCCAGAGACTCGGGTTCAATTCCCGCCTCAGGCGACTCTCTGCGCAAACTTCACACATTTTCCCCGTGTCTGCGTGGGTTTCCTCCCACAGTCCAAAGATGTGCAGGTCAGGTGAATTGGCCATGCTAAATTGCCCGTAGTATTAGGTAAGGGGTAGATGTAGGGGTATGGGTGGGTTGCGTTTGGCAGGGCGGTGTGGACTTGTTGGGCCGAAGGGCCTGTTTCCACACTAAGTAATCTAATCTAATCTAAACTATGAGGTTGGAAGCTGTGGGTGGGAGATTTCCTGAGGTGATGAGTTTCTGTATGGTCTGGGAGATGCCTTTATTCCTCATGAAGGGCTTTTGCTCCTTGGATGCTGCCTGAACTGCTGTGCTCTTCCAGCACCACTAACCCAGCAATTAAAGACCTTGCGATTCTAGTTTGCAAGACATTCTAATATCAATTCTCACGATAAATTATAACGAGAATCATGACATCTAAAATAGCACAGGTTACAAATTTCAGAAATTTTCAAGTATATCAAAATAAATATCAGCCATCATAATAGCAAATACGAAATGACACATTTTAGGTGGAAGGGTAAAAAGAAAGGAAGGACAAATGAAAAGATTAGATTAGATTAGATTAGATTAGATTACTTACAGTGTGGAAACCGGCCCTTCGGCCCAACAAGTCCACACCGCCCCGCCGAAGCGCAACCCACCCATACCCCTACATTTACCCCTTAGCTAACACTACGGGAAATTTAGCATGGCCAATTCACCTGACCTGCCCATCTTTGGACTGTGGGAGGAAACCGGAGCACCCGGAGGAAACCCACGCAGACACGGGGAGAACGTGCAAACTCCACACAGTCAGTCGCCCGAGGCGGGAATTGAATCCGGGTCTCTGGCGCTGTGAGGCAGCAGTGCTAACCACTGTGCCACCGTGCTGCCCCAGTGGCAGGCGAATGCGGCACACATTGCGAGTTGGAGGAGTACAAATGAAAGCAAGATTGTTGAACTTAGAGATGGCAGAAATATTTAATTAATAATTAGTAATTTTATGTTGCATGTTGCAAAGAAAATGAAAACTCAGGTGTACATACAGGAATAATTTTCTCTAAATAATTTGTGTTATAGCTCTAAAAGAAGATGATTACTTCATTTATTTATTGCCATTTAGGAGCAGTAAACTGAAGTTTAGTCAAAAATGTTTTGCTCACCAGAGGAAAAGCTGAAAAAGCTTCCCCCAAACTTAAGAGCTCAGATATTCTTATTCACAACTCAGTGGAGGCATTAAAATGTGTTTTTGATTGAAGTTGATGTGTGCGCTTTGTACCTATCGGCCCATATTTTTTCTTTAATTCCGTAATGAAATTCGGGCATCAGCAACAAGGCCAGCATTTATCATCCATCCCCAATTGTCCAAGATATATCTTAAGAGTCAGAGTCAGATCACATTGCTGTGGCTCTGGAATCACATGTAGACCAGACTAGATCAGGTGGCAAACTTCCTTCCCAAAGGACATTCCTGTGGCAGATAGGTTTTCACAATAAGAGACAATGGTTACATGGTCACCATCAGTCCAGCTTTATTTTCTAAAAGCTTGAATTTTGATTGACCTCAATTTCTACCAGTTGCAATGATGGGATTTGAACCCATATACCCTAAACATGAGCATCGGGTGACATAACCATTCTGCTTCCATTCCCACCTCCTCTCCCCACCCCCCCCGCGACCCAATGTACCAAATGCATCCTGAATAGCAAAGCCAAAATTTTAAAACGTCATGTTCCCACCTTCAACAATCACAGAATATATTGAATGCACCAAAATTTCAACTTTACCATTTCAATTAAGTTTGCCAATAAGTCTAAATTCATGCTGTCAACTTATTGCACTGTTCATACAATGACCTTTATTGCCTATAGTCCTAGGACAATAAACATACAATATTCCTCCAAACTTCTCCATTCCATAGCTGAATGAGGACCTGTATCGAATCACACATAAATGCCATAAATAATCCTATACCTTATAAAACACAAGCTTACTTGGTCCCAATGTATGTTTATCGTAAAGTAACTTTAAAACACAGCCATTTTCAAAAAAATCTTCAAAATCTATTTAAAATTACCAAGGTGAAGATAATTACACAAAAACTGACATTCCATGGGATTCATAAGCCATTGAGCTCTTTTAGTTATCATACCTAAATCCATTATTAAAAGATAACTGACTAATTTTTTTCTTTAGAAATCACAACACCAGATTATAGTCCAACAGATTTATTTGGAAGTACTATCTTTCGGACCGCTGCTCCTTCATCAGGTGGCTTTGGAGCAGGATTGTAAAACACAGAATTTATAGCAAATGATCAGTGTCATGCAACTGAAACAACACTGATCTTTTGCTATAAATTCTGTATGGCTTATGATCCTAATGATCCACAGCTACCTAATGAAGGAGCAGAGCTCCGAAAGCTGGTACTTCCAAATAAACCTATTGGACTATAACCTGGTGTTGTGTGATTTTTTTTAAACTTTGCCCACCCCAGTCCAACACCGGCACTTCCACATCCTGACTAATGAAAACAGCTATAGGGTGTGCAATAGATATTTATGGGTAACAAATAAGGAACCAAGTTCAAGCTCATCTACATTAATTAATCTAGAAAGATCACATATCATCACAGTGCAATCGTCCATAGTTTCTTAAATAATTCTAGGATTTGCCCCCACTATTCTATCAAGAAACAAATTCAAAATGTTGATCACATTTTCGTTAGCAATCTCTGCATTTATGTCACTAGTTTTAATCTATTTCAGATGGTTAGCAGAACTAGCTTACAACATACAACTGAATACTATCTAAAATGTGTGACCTCAAAATTTACCATTCACATGTTCAAATTAAAGACATTTATTCCAGCCATGAAATTTAGTAATGAATGTAGCTGTTTCACACTTCATGACTATTCATGCTGGCAGATAAAGAATTCTAACATTTTCAAAACTATAAACATTTCACTGAATATGAAATGAACATCAATTAATCTTTTGTTTAAAAGTGTAAGTTTATTCTTTCATCGAGAGGTACAAAATTATAGGTTTTCCTTTCTAAGACATACCAAGTCTTAGAAAGGTCGACTAATAAAGTTCATTTTTGAGAAGGCAAAACATTTTTAATACAACTCAAAAATGTAAGAGTCATTTTTTTAAACTCAAAAAAAACCACATAGCCAATCAGGATATTTAAGTGTTTTGAAACAGGGATCAATATCAGAAACATAGCACAATACTGTGTGCACAAGCTATGTCCCCCATATCGCCAAAGAACTAGAAATTAGACATAATATATATGTTAACATACCAAGCACTGAACTAAAGTCTTGCCAATTTAATTCTTTGCTATTAAATTTCAATATCCAAATAATGTAGATGAGGCTCTAACCACTATTTGGTTTCTTTAGTATGCCCTAACATTAAAAAGTATTATTTTCCTACGCTGCTCCTTTGAAGCATTCCCATTCAAAGTAACAACAGATGAAAACGGATGTTCATCCCATCATCTTCTAAACTGGAAGAAGCCCAGTGGCATAAAATGAATAAGTGCTCTTGCTGCATTCAACAGGATGTATTATTAATACAATTTAAATTGATCACAAAATAATAACGCAGGCACAGTTTTTTTAAAACTCCTATCTCTAGCAAGAGCTTAAAGTCCCACAATACAGAATCTGTTTAAGATCACAAGGCCATTAGCCCATTGAGACTGCTTTGCCGATCAGATCAGTGCTGATCTGATCCTCAACTCTGTATTTTCCCATAATCCTGAACACCTTACTCATTAAATATTTGTACAGCTGCTCAGCTTTGAGAATACTCAGAGACGAAGTTTCAACAGCTCTCTGCATTAAAGCATTTCTCTTATTCATTATTGTCCAAAGAAATATCTCCTCACCAATGACTTAAATGTGTGGCCGCTGATTTTGAGCTTCAGTTCTCTATTCCCAGGCTATCCCTCAAGAACAAACCACCTTTCCACAAGTGTTGAGTACAGGGGTTGGGAGGTCATGTTACAGCTGTATAGGACATTAGTTAGGTCACTGTTGGAATATTGTGTGCAATTCTGGTCTCCTTCCTATCAGAAAGATGTTGTGAAAGTTGAAAGGGTTCAGAAAAGATTTACAAGGATCAAAGTTTGGGAGAAGATTTGTAGCTCGGGTGCTCGTTGTTGTGGTTCTGTTCGCCGAGCTGGGAATTTGTCTTGCAAACGTTTCGTCCCCTGTCTAGGTGACATCCTCAGTGCTTGGGAGCCTCCTGTGATGTTTCCTTGGCATTTATAGTGGCCTGTCTCTGCCGCTTCCGGTTGTCAGTTCGAGCTGTCCGCTGTAGTGGCCGGTATATTGGTTCCAGATCGATGTGCTTATTGATTGAATCTGTGGATGAGTGCCATGCCTCTAGGAATTCCCTGGCTGTTCTCTGTTTGGCTTGCCCTATAATGGTAGTGTTGTCCCAGTCGAATTCATGTTGCTTGTCATCTGCGTGTGTGGCTACTAAGGATAGCTGGTCGTGAAGTTTCGTGGCTAGTTGGTGTTCATGGATACAGATCATTAGCTGTCTTCCTGTTTGTCCTATGTAGTGTTTTGTGCAGTCCTTGCATGGGATTTTGTACACTACATTAGTTTTGCTCATGTTGGGTATCGGGTCCTTCGTTCTGGCGAGTTGTTGTCTGAGAGTGGCTGTTGGTTTGTGTGCTGTTATTAGTCCTAGTGGTCGCAGTAGTCTGGCTGTCAGTTCTGAAATGCTCCTGATGTATGGTAGTGTGGATAGTCCTTTGGGTTGCGGCATGTCCTCGTTCCGTTGTCTTTCTCTTAGGCATCTGTTGATGAAACTGCGAGGGTATCCGTTTTTGGCGAATACATTGTATAGGTGTTCCTCTTCCTCTTTTTGCATGAATGCCGAAAGAATCGAATCCTTCCACCATGTGTCAGATACAGACCACCAGTCAACAGCCCACAAGCCAGGCAGAACGGATTCAGGATGATCCAGGTAATGATTACAGACACTCACAACAGACTTCACAAATACAGATGAGAAATTGCGCGCCAAAAATCGTTAATTTCAAAAACCACTAATCAGGAATGGACCCAGACCATAGAACAGGCCGTCACCATAGGACAGAACAGGACAACACACCGCAAAAAAAACAGCACTAAAAGAAAAAATGGCCAAACTAACGCACAAAGAAGAAGACACCACAACACACACCACAGACAGCTCACAGACATGGAAAGAACAATATTGGCCAAGGGACTCAACTACAACCATAGGGACGCCAAGACAGCAGACTTCCTAGCAGCACTAGAATGCACACTCAGGAACAATGGACTGACGGAAGAGATACAACAAACAGTGAGACAAAGTATCGTACCTCTGATAACAAGAAAAAGACAAACACATAACCTCGACTCCAATGAGAGGGAAACACTAAAATCACTAAGCAACAATAAGAACGTAATCATACTACCAGCAGACAAAGGCAGAATGACGGTCATCCTGGACAAAGCAGAGTACATCCAAAAAGCACAACAGCTACTTGCAGATACCAACACCTACCAAAAGAGGGAGTTTGACCCCACCCCACAGCTCACCAATAGGATAAACAACACACTGAGGAATCTACAAAAAAAACGGACAGATAACCAGGTCTGACCTACTAAGAATGAAACCTGAAAGCAACAACACCCCCAGATTCTATGGACTATCCAAAGTGCACAAAACAGACATCCCACTCAGACCCATAGTATCACTACCAGGGACACCATCACACAAACTGGCCAAAGAACTACAGCAGAAACTGAAACACCTGATCAGCGGATCCAGACAATCTATACAATCGACACAGGAATTCTTGGACATCATCAGAAATATACACATAGACAAGGAAGAAACTATGGTCTCATTCGATGTAACGGCACTGTTCATCTCGATCGACAAAACCCTAGCCAGAGAAACAATAGCCAACCTGCTGGACAGACATAATAGACAACAAGACGTTGAACCTATCAACAAAGATGGCATACTCAAACTACTGGACTTGTGCCTCACAACACACTTCACATTCAACAACCAGATATACGAACAAAATCAACGGAACACCCATGAGCTCACCCATCTCTGGACTCATAGCAGAAGCAGTAATGCAAAAGTTAGAACAAACATTCTTACCGCAAATTCAACCCAAACTCTGGGTCAGATATGTTGATGACACCTTTGTAATAATTAAAAACACAGAAATAGAGAACACACACCAGAGCATCAACGCCACACTCACAGGAATCCGATTCACTAGAGAAGAAGAAAAGGACAACCAACTCCCATTCCTAGATGTGATGGTACAGAGAACACCGAACGGAGAATTCACCACAAAGGTTTACAGGAAAGCCACACACACACAGACCAAGTCCTAAACTATGAAAGCAACCACCCCAACACACACAAACGAAGTTGCATCAAGACTATATTCAAAAGGGCCACAACACACTGCAGCACACCAGAACTGCAAGAAGAGGAACACCTATACAAGGTATTCGCCAAAAATGGATACTCTCGCAATTTCATCAACAGATGCCTAAGAGAAAGGCAACAGAACGAGGACATGCCGCAACCCAAAGGACTAGCCACACTACCATACATCAGGAGCATTTCAGAACTGACAGCCAGACTACTGCGACCACAAGGACTCACAACAGCACACAAACCAATAGCCACTCTCAGACAACAACTCGCCAGAACGAAGGACCCGATACCCAGCATGAGCAAAACTAATGTAGTGTACAAAATCCCATGCAAGGACTGCACAAAACACTACATAGGACAAACAGGAAGACAGCTAACGATCTGTATCCATGAACACCAACTAGCCACGAAAAGACACGACCAGCTATCCTTAGTAGCCACACACGCAGATGACAAGCAACATGAATTCGACTGGGACAACACTACCATTATAGGGCAAGCCAAACAGAGAACAGCCAGGGAATTCCTAGAGGCATGGCACTCATCCACAGATTCAATCAATAAGCACATCGATCTGGAACCAATATACCGGCCACTACAGCGGACAGCTCGAACTGACAACCGGAAGCGGCAGAGACAGGCCACTATAAATGCCGGAAGAAACAGCACAGAAGCGCTTCACAGGAGGCTCCCAAGCACTGAGGATGTCACCTAGACAGGGGACAAAACGTTTGCAAGACAAATTCCCAGCTCGGTGAACAGAACCACAACATTTACAAGGATGTAGCCAGGGTTGGAAGATTTGAGCTATAGGGAGAGGTTGAGTAGGCTGGGGCAGTTTTCCCTGGAGCGACAGAGGCTGAGGTTTATGAAATCGTGAGGGACGTGGACAGGATAAATAGACAAAGTCTCTTCTCTGGAGTGGGGGGAGTCCAGGGTATAGGTTTAGGGTGAGAGGAGGAAGATATAAAAGAGATCTAAGGGGCAACTTTTTCCACACAGAGGGTGGTCTGTGTATGGAATGAGCAGCCAGAGAAAGTGGTTGGGGCTGGTACAATTGCAACATTTAAAAAGGGATCTGGACGGGTATATGATTAGGAAGGGTTTGGAGGGATATGGGCAAGGTGCTGGCAGGTGGGACTAGACTGGGTTGGGATATCTGGTCTGCACGAACGAGTTGTACCGAAGGGTCTGTTTCCGTGCTGTACATCTCTATGACTATCTGCCCGGTCAACTTGCCCAACAAATCTTGTATACTTCAAGAAGGTCACCTCTCATTCCTCTAAACTCGAATGAGTATACACCCTTCCTTGAAGAGTTTATGCTCGACTCTCCTGCTCCTCAAATGCTGCCTGACCGGCTGTGCTTTTCCAGCGCCACACTTTTTGACTCTCATAAGACTGTTCCTCCATACCCAGGATCAGCTGAGTGAATCTTTTCTGGACTGCCTCCAATGCCAGTATCTTTTCTTAAATAAAGAGGCCCACAACCATTCACAGTGATCCAGCTGTTGTCTGACAAGTATCTTGTATAGTTTTAGCAACTTTATTTTTTAAAATGTCCATTCTCTTTGAAATAAAGGCCAACATTCCTATTACCCATTAAACGTGGATACTGATTTTTTAAAGGTTTATGCATACGGATGTTTTGCCGTTAGAACACTACTCAAAATCTGTTCCAGTTCTTTTCCATAATCCAGGAATAGCTTAACCGATGTCCTACAAGGTTTCTATAAAATCAACTCAATACTAGTTTTACTTAAACGAGAAAATACTTAAGCTAATACAACCTGCTTTCAAGTAAACAAACTTAATTCTACGGTTCTTCCACCTGCAGAGCTGAATATAGTCGCTTGAATGACCAATATTTCTTCGGTCTTGTTTTTGCGATCTGCGCAAACTAACGGGTAAATATCATGCAATACGTTTCCAAAAGTTAATTCTTCAACATAATGCACCATCATGCATATGCTAGAATTCTATAATTTCAAAGCAGTACACTTTCTATGTGTGTAAAGATAATTTCTACGTTAAAAAGAAAGTTTTCCTTTGAATGCTTTTTACATTAAGGTCCACGATGATCGCACGGTAGGTAGCGCTGGGTTTGAACTATTCAAGATGTCCATTTTTAAACTCACAAACGCATTTCACAAAAATACAGCGGAATAGAACTTCAATTGAGCTTTGGGACTGTTAAGTGGGATCTGTAAAGGCGAACTCTGATGGATTGAGACGGCCATTTATCAGCACCGTAAACCTAATTCTCAACTGCATGCGTGCGTCTAACTGCGAGATACTGAATAAAACCCCCAGACCTTTACTCACCATATTACAAATTGAAGCGATGTTTCTGACAGTCATTAGTTTGCAGCCTGTGGTCCCTCCGCCATCTTTATTAAAATATAATAAACCCCGAGGTGGGGGCTCCAAGAAAGCAGGTGACGGGGAGGTGTATTCTCCGGCAGCCGACCCTGGGAGTCTGCCAGGCGGCCACACTAAGGTAAACAAGGCGCCAGACCCGGGCTGCACTCCCCAACCCCATTCACCGACCAGTCAGCCCTCAAGCCGATTATTAACAGTTTGTGTTCCTGGTGCTGCTGTCCCCACTGATTCGCCATGTCGCCGATTCCAGACACATGACAGCAACCCTCCCCGGGGGCTCGTGCTCCGGCTTGGCTTCGTTCCGCCACCCCAACGTCCGCAGCTCGAGCTCAGGATTCCGGCGCGGTGCGTGACAGCAGGAAACGACCTTCTGATTGCCACCTCAGCCATCCATTCACAACACAGACTCAACTGTCCATCAGGGCAGCGTGTGTGGCGGCCGACCAATCAATATGTGACACATGCCCCGCCCCCCAGGGTTGGTCATCTTATACTTGGCGCCAGTCATTAACAGTTTGCTCGGAAAGGGGAATGTTTGTAAATCTCAAGGTCAGTTCCGTAAATTGATGGCTATATGTATTGGTACTTTAAATTGACAAATCGCATTATTTTCATGGGTAGAATGTAAATTTTCTTCGAATGGGTGACTTTTAGTGCTAAAGTTATGACAGGGTTATGGACCTTTATTGGAAGCTATGGTTAAAATTATGATTAACCTTAAAAGCGATGCTGTGTAATTTGTACCAGTTCTGTATAACATCAACCTTCTTCCTCAAAATATTTTAACGTCTTGGTTAAAATCTATAAAGCAGTCTCTGTTAAATATATAACTCAACAAAATATTGTTAGTCCACTGTTGGATTCAATTCTGTAGTAAGTAAAGGGTGATTGAAGAACAGTTATGCTATCATCTATTCTCTTCGCTCACCTTACATCACACCCCCGTGAAAAATGAAATTCTTATCATGGTCCAGGAAGTCCTTTCTGAAAACTCATGTGGATAATAGATCAGAATAGTCTCAGTTGTGACGTCATTCCTAATGAAGAGTTTATGCTGGAAACGTAGATTTTTCCTGCGCCTCGGATGCTGCCTGACCGGCTGTGCTTTTCTAGCACCACACTGTTGGACTCAACATCACCCATGTACTTAACACTAATTTTCTCTATATCCAACTAGACAAAAGGTAAACAGCACACTGTCAATGATCAATTACGATCCACTTGGAATGAATAGAGGACAAGATGATAGCACTCAAAACTGTTGTCCACAAAGTGCAGTGACATTCATCCTGAGGAAAGATTAATTACTTACAGTGTGGAAACAGGCCCTTCAGCCCAACAAGTCCACACCGACCCAACCAAAGTATAACCCACCCTCCTAACATTTACCCCTTCACCTAACACTACAGGCAATTTAGCATAGCCAATTCACCTAACCTGCACATTTTTGGATTGCAGGAGGAAACCCACGCAGACACAGGGAGAATGTGCAAACTCCACACAGAGTCACCTGAGGTGTGAATTGAACCCAGGTTTTTGGTGCTGTGAGGCAGCAGTGCTAACTACTGTGCCACCAATTGAGAATAAGATTTGTGAAAAGCTGACAGCGATCGGAGTGTTGAACATTGAGCATATATTGGTAAATTGGAAACAAGCCAGCAATGATGCCCAATTTTTAAAAAAATTGCGAGGTGGTACTGAAGGAAAACCCATGATTGTACTGAGTATAATTGAGTAAGTATTGAGTGGAGTAAATCGTTCCCCTCCACCCCATAATTTCCTTGCCTAAATTTTGATCACCTTGCTTTCTAAACTTTGTTTCTAAAAATTTTCAGCTTATCACTATTCTTTTTACTTTCAAAGTTTCCTAAAACTTTTACCTTTGACTTTCTCTCAAGTTCCTCTTTATTTCTCCCTTGTCTACTGTTTGTAAAGTGTGCCAAGAAACATTAGAAAATGAAATTAGTATAAACAAAATGTTAACAAACTGTCAACTGTTTGAATTAAATAGAACCATATAAAAATTGTGAAACTGCTGATCAGGTCAGTGAACACATGGAAATAAATAAAGAGCTAAAGGGCTGGTTTCTAATCCTGAAGGCATAAATTTTCAGTGGTTTTGCCTGCCAGTTGGATTTGTGTCTAATCTGGAATAGGGAGGAGAAAATGGAAACAGGCAGATTCCAATGTGGCCAGGTTAACACGCCAACTGAGGCATCAACCTAGTTCTGCAGATCACTGTAACACCCTTCACTCTTAGTTGTTCATTCTCCTCACTCTTTCCCTCTTTACACCTTCATTTCTTCCAACTATCACCCACACTTCAGCCTCCCTCACCCCACTGACCCTTGTTTACTCACTCATCCAGTTTTAACTTTGTAGATAGAATGCATAGCCCTCATGATAACATTTGGAATCTTTGAAAAGTTCATAAATCTGTCAAAATTAACACCTCTTGATAGGGGCTTAAAGTAACCCATTATCCTGTTGAAGTTTATAATCAATCAACACAAACAATCACACACTTCTGTGAACAGTTATGTAAACAAAGACTAGAGTACCAAATTCATTAGTGCTTTTGAGGACAGTCAAACTAATGGCTGCGTTGTTTCTTAAATGGGCAGCATGGTGGCACAGTGGTTAGCAATGCTACCTCAAAGTGCCAGAGACCTAGGTTCAATTCCCACCTCAGGCAACTGTCTGTGTGGAGTTTGCATGATCTCCCCGTGTCTGCATGGGTTTCCTCCCACAGTCCAAAGATATGCAGGTTAAGTGAATTGACCATGCTAAATTGCCCGTAGTGTTAGGTGAAGGGGTCTGGGTGGGTTGCTCTTCGGAGGGTCCGTGTGGACTTGTTGGGCCAAAGGGCCTGTTTCCACACTGTAAGTAATCCAATCTAATCTTAAATAAGAAATTCAGACTGTTAATCTTTTTGCAACAGCCAAATTTATGGTTTAGATATTTAAAAATTGAATGAATATAATGAGAAACATTTAACCAATTAGCAATTGATCTGACACTGGGATATACTTTCAATAAATAATGCAAATTCAACTGTACAAATTCAGTAAACAATATACAGTGCACTTTATCTAGTGGATAATCTATTCTCCTGGATCAAAACATATTTTTACTTTTACAGTGCTATTCTTTCACTTGAAATTATGCCACTTGCCAACATAATAATAATGTATTCCGAACCACATTAATTGGGTTATTTTATTTGAGGCATTGAATACAAGAGCAGGGAAGTTGTGATTGAACTGTATAGGCCACAACTGAAGTACTGTCTGCAGTTCTCATTACTGCACTGAGGGGATGCAGAGGAAATTCACCAGGATGTTGCCTGGGTTGGAGTTTTTCAGTTATGATGAGATAGGCTGGAATCTTAGAGGAAAGAGTGCTGAGAAGGGATATCATTGCGGTCTGCAAATTCATGAGGGGCATAATTGGGTAGATAGGAAGAAATATTTGCCCTTAATAGAGAAGTCAATAAACAGAGGGATTAGGTTTAAGGTTATGGGAGGCATGGAGGAGATTTAAGAAAGTGTTTTCATTCAGATGGTGGAGGGTGTCTGGAACTCACTGCCTGAAAAGGTGGTCAAGGGAGGAACCTTCACAACATTTAAGAAGTATTCAGATGAACACTTGAAGCAGTATAGCACACAAGATTACAGGCCAAGTGCTGGAAAAATGAAAATGTTGCTTGATAAATGAAGCACATATTTTGGGTCAAATTGCCTCTTACTGTGCTATATAACTTTATGAATTTGTGGTCACTTACTTTTCTCACTCACAGTACATAGCACTCAGTTTATCAAATGTAAATATAACTCAGAGCTGAAAATGTGTTGCTGGAAATGCGCAGCAGGTCAGGGAGCATCCAAGGAGCAGGAGAATCGATGTTTCGGGCATGAGCCCTTATTCCTGAGCTCTGATCTCCAGCATCTGCAGTCCTCACTTTTTCCGTAAATATAACTCAGGCTATAACATTTCCTGATGAACTGGAAAAGGAACAACATAATTTTACTCTCCATTCAGATTGTTTTCACTTCCAATCCATGGTTCACACCTCCACTTGGAAGGTATGATTTAGAAAGGTTCTCAAAATGCAACTACTTCACCAGAAATTAAAGTAAGTTTTAAATACCCACTTCCATAATGCCACCAACAACTTCAAAACAGCAGCATATTGGAGCCCGTCCTATCCATGTTCCTGCACTGTTAAAAGTAGCCAGGGACAGAAATGGGAGAGGAACTTTCAGATCAATGCTCTGGTCACTTTTTTAAAATCTGCCCAACTGTGTAGAGTCCTGAATAAGGACCACAAAACTGATCCCAACACATTAATGAATTTCCATCAGAACTGTGACAAGTTAGAAATGATTTCAAGAGACAAAAATTAGGAGGGTGAGAATAAAGAACAAAAGGGAAGATGTATGGTGTAGTAGAAGATAGGAAAAAATTAAATGATAAATGAGTTGGTGGCTTGAGGCAAAGGGACAAGTAAATAAATAAAAAATACCCCAAAAAGTGGCATGAATTACAGAATGAGGAACAACTACACTGAAAAAGTAAGAAATAATCCAAACATGCAAAGAAAAGGCAAACTAACTGGAGGCAAGATGATAGTGTCCAATTGTTCACCATATTTCAAAAATGACAAATAGACACTGGAGAATGTACAAAAGGATTTGCAAGAATGATATCAATGCTGAAAGATTATAACTATAAGGATGATCGAATAGACAGTGGATCGTTTCTTTAGAAAAGAGTGATGACCTTTTAGACATCTTTATAATTATTAAGGAGTTTGATAAGAAGTAGAGATGTTTGCACTTGCAGGGAGATAATAAATATATTTATAAATCCAATAAAAAATTCAGGAGAGGCGTCTTTGACTAGACAATAGTTAGAATAGAACTTGTTACACCTGGCATAGTTCTATGAAAAGAATCAATGGTTTTAGGGAGAAGCTCGGTGAGTACATAATGCAAATAGACTTAGAAAAACATGTTGATAGATTTTGTTGAGCTCGAATTGTGGAAGCTCTTGCATTAAATAAATACCAGTACTAACCAGTTGGACCAAATATTTCTTTTCTCTGTTTTAAAATCTATATATTTGTTGCTGAGAATGAATAGTCATTCAGTTACTGTAATAGTCACCCACCATGCCATGGATAATGGGATTTGAAAATGGGGGACAGAAAAAAAGTAACTTCCCTTCTAATCATAATGAGTAATCATTCTCTATAGCAATTTTGCATATAACCCCAGTTTCTCATTGGTTGGGAAGAGTTGTTGTTCTCGTAGAATGTAGCAAAAATATCAGTAAGGCTATCGAATGTGCTGCAGTGACAGAGCTAGGATATACTTGTAGGAGAAAGTGAGGACTGCAGATGCTGGAGATCAGAGCTGAAAATGTGTTGCTGGAAAAGCACAGCAGGTCAGGCAGCATCCAAGGAACAAGAGAATCAACGTTTCGGGCATGAGCCCTTCTTCAGGAATGAGGAAAGTGTGTCCAGCAGGCTCAGATAAAAGGTAGGGAGGAGGGACTTGGGGGAAGGGGATTGGAAATGTGATAGGTGGAAGGAGGTCAAGGTGAGGGTGATAGGCTGGAGTGGGAGTGGGGGTGGGGGCGGAGAGGTTAGGAAGGCGGTGCTGAGTTTGAAGGATTTGACTGAGACAAGGTGGGGGAAGGGGAAATGAGGAAACTGGAGAAATCTAACTTCATCCCTTGTGGTTAGAGGGTTCCTAGGCGGAAGATGAGGTACTCTTCCTCCAGCCGTCATGTTACTATGGTCTGGCGATGGAGGAGTCCAAGGACCTACATGTTCTTGGAGGAGTGGGAGGGAGATTGAAGTGTTGAGCCACGGGTGGTTGGGTTGGTTGGACCGGGTGGCCCAGAGGTGTTCTCTGAAACGTTCCGCAAGTAGACGACCTGTCTCCCCAATATAGAGGCGGCCACATCGGGTGCAGCGGATGCAATAAATGATGTGTGTGGAGGTGCAGGTGAATTTGTGGTGGATAAGGATGTATCCCTTGGGGCCTTGGAGGGAAGTAAGGGGGGAGGTGTGGGCGCAAGTTTTGCATTTCTTGCGGTTGCAGGGGAAGGTGCCGGGAGTGGAGGTTGGGTTGGTGGGGGGTGTGGACCTGACGAGGGAGTCACGGAGGGAGTGGTCCTTTCGGAACGCTGATAGGGGAGGGGAGGGAAATATATCCCTGGTGGTGGGGTCCGTTTGGAGGTGGCGGAAATGATGACGGATGATACGATATATATGGAGGTTGGTGGGGTGGTAGGTGAGGACCAGTGGGGTTCTGTCCTGGTGGCGATTGGAAGGGCGGGGCTCAAAGGCAGAGGAGCAGGTAGTGAAGGAGATGCGGTGGAGGGCATCGTCGATCACGTCTGGGGGGAAATTGCGGTCTTTGAAGAAGGAGGCCATCTGGGTTGTACGGTATTGGAACTGGTCCTCCTGGGAGCAGATGCGGCAGAGACAAAGGAATTGGGAATATGGGATGGCGTTTTTACAGGCATGGGCCCCAGCTATGCCTGCCTCTTCATAGGATATGTGGAACAGTCCATCTTCCGCAGCTACGCTGGCACCACCCCCCACCTTTTCCTCCGCTACATCGATGACTGTATCGGCGCTGCCTCGTGCTCCCACGAGGAGATTAAACAGTTCATCCACTTTACCAACACCTTCCACCCCGACCTCAAATTCATCTGGACCGTCTCAGACGCCTCCCTCCCCTTCCTAGACCTTTCCATTTCTATCTCGGGTGACCAAATCAACACAGACATTTACTATAAACCAATCGACTCCCACAGCTACCTAGACTACACTTCCTCCCACCCTGCCCCCTGTAAAACTGCCATCCCATATTCCCAATTCCTTCGTCTCCGCCGCATCTGCTCCCAGGACGACCAGTTCCAATACCGTACAACCCAGATGGCCTCCTTCTTCAAAGACCGCAATTTCCCCCCCAGACGTGATCGACGATGCCCTCCACCGCATCTCCTCCACTTCCCGCTCCTCCGCCCTTGAGCCCTGCCCCTCCAATCGCCACCAGGACAGAACCCCACTGGTCCTCACCTACCACCCCACCAACCTCCATATACATCGTATCATCCATCGTCATTTCTGACACCTCCAAACGGACCCCACCACCAGGGATATATTTCCCTCCCCTCCCCTATCAGCGTTCCGAAAAGACCACTCCCTCCATGACTCCCTTGTCAGGTCCACACCCCCCACCAACCCAACCTCCACTCCCGGCACCTTCCCCTGCAACCGCAAGAAATGCAAAACTTGCGCCCACACCTCCCCCCTTACTTCCCTCTAAGGCCCCAAGGGGTCCTTCCATATTCCCCACAAATTCACCTGCACCTCCACACACATCATTTATTGCATCCGTTGCACCCAATGTGGCCTCCTCTATATTGGGGAGACAGGTCGCCTACTTGCGGAACGTTTCAGAGAACACCTCTGGGACACCCGGACCATCCAACCCAACCACCCCGTGGCTCAACATTTCAACTCCCCCTCCACTCCACCAAGGACATGCAGTCCTTGGACTCCTCCATCGCCAGACCATAGCAACACGACGGCTGGAGGAAGAGTGCCTCATCTTCCGCTTGGGAACCCTCCAACCACAAGGGATGAATACAGATTTCTCCAGTTTCCTCATTTTCCCTCTCCCCACCTTGTCTCAGTCAAATCCCTCGAACTCAGCACCGCCTTCCTAACCTGCAATCTTCTTCCTGACCTCTCTGCCGCCATCCTCACTCTGGCCTATCACCCTCACCTTGACCTCCTTCCACCTATCACATTTCCAATGCCCCTCCCCCAAGTCCCTCCTCCCTACCTTTTATCTTAGCCTGCTGGACACACTTTCCTCATTCCTGAAGAAGGACTCGTGCCCGAAACGTCGATTCTCCTGTTCCTTGGATGCTGCCTGACCTGCTGTGCTTTTCCAGCAACACATTTTCAGCTAGGATATACTTGTATCCTATTACAGAAACAACAGTGGCTTACTTCGAGTGTTACACTGTTCTCATTAAATACAAAACAATAGTATTGTTTTGCAATGTGGATTCATGATCCTCAAGAAATGAACCATAGTGAAATTTGACAGCAATGTCTAAACTTTGGGATTTTTAAAAATGATGTTGCATATGTTACAGCACATACAGCTGATTTTGATGTGGTGTAGCATATAGCAAAACAACTATTATTGAATGTGTAAGTAGGTCATAAATGATGATGGTAGTTTATTACAATACTGTTCAATTTCCAGTCATGGTTCCTGAAGAATGCTACAGAAATTTTCTCATGTGGAAAAAAAAGCTGATGTGAATTATCACCAGAGTAACAACCTATTTTTACTTTACAATGCAGAAGCTGAAGTTGTTGTGATCCTATCTTTAGATTCAAAATATCCCATGGCATAGTTTAATATTTGGCTCTGGCTAAATGATTTGGTATGCAATTATAACCTCAACAAATGGTGATCACATTTCACATGCATTGCTATTAAATTGACTTACTATACCAAATAATAGATTATGGTTCATTTTCCAAGCTATTAACTGAAAAGTAATTTAAATAAATTAGTGGATTGCCATTTAAAATGCCACTGCAACAAACTGTCCTGTAAGAAATCCTGACAGAATAAAATCTAATAACTGATACTTCAACAGACTATTAACTTGAATAGGCAAGCTTTAAGAAACAATTACCTTTATCACAGTCACTGAGCCCTTTGTGAATAATAAATTAGGTTAGGGTAATAAAATAGTAAATTATTTGAAGAAAGTTGACTAGTCATTTGATTTGTACAATTCCAGTATCATTTAAGCTGTTTTTGTATTACAGACAGAGTCATAGGTGACTGATTTAAGTATACTACCTAATTTCCTCGTTTGTCTATGCAAATATATGAATAGAATTTGAGTATCTTGCTGAAGTAATGGAAAGCATCAATAAGAGTAGCTGATATGATAAATATGGACTGGAAAAAGCACTTAATATAATACCACATAATAAACTATCAGTAATACTAAATCCCATCCAACTGAAGGGAAAATGCCAGCATAGATGTAAAAATTTCAATTATAATAGAAATGTTTGAAACAAAGAAAGGTCCCTGTTTAATTAAATTTTCTTAAAGGGAGTAAATAGCTTAATCTAGAGAGAAGTCATGACAGGAGATCTCAGACCTGTGGTGTTCTCCCCTTGTGCAATGTGGGAAGGTGTCCCTGATGACTATATGTGCAAGAAGTATATCCAGCTGCAGCCACTGGCTCACTGCTTTCAGAGTTGGAGCAATGAGTGGACTCACTGTGGAATATAAATGATGCTGAGAATATAGTGGACAGCACATTTAGCAAGATGGTCACACCGCAGGTGAGGATTACACAAGGTGACTATCAGACAAAGTAAAAAGGTAAGGAAGGAAATGCAGGAGTCCTCTGTGATCATTCCCTGTCAAACAAATATACCAGTTTGGATACTGTTTGGGGGATGATTTATCAGAGGAAAGAAGAATCAGTCAAGTTCATGGCACCACAGGTGGCTATGCTGCACAAAAGGGGAGAAAAGCAAGCAGCAGGGTTATAGTGATTGGGGATTCAATAATATTGGGTACAGACAGATGCTTTTGTTGCCATGGACATCAATCAGAATGGTATGTTGCCTCCCTGGTACCAGGGTCAGGGATGTCATGCAGCATTTGCAGAACAATCTGGAGTGGAATGGTGAACAACAAATTGTCGTGATGCACATAGGTATCAACAACATAGGTAAGCAAAGGGATGAGGACCTGTGAGCTGAATATAGGAAGTTAGGTGATAAATTAAAATGCAGGACCTAAAACTCAGTCATTTTCAGATTACTCCCAATGCCATGTGCTAGCGAGATCAGGAACAAGAGGATGAATGCAAAGCTGAAAAAATGGTGTACCGGGGAGGGGGTTTAGATTCTTGAAGCATTTTGGCAGAAGGTGGGATCTGTACAAGCTTGACAGGTTGCACCTGGGCAAAGATGGGACAAACAGCTTCACAAGGGTTTTTGCTAGTTCCATTCGTCAGATTTTAAACTAATATGGCAGGGGGTTGGGAAAAAAACTGTTCGCTTAGATTGTTCAGAATCAGGTCAGGAAATAGTAAGTAGAATATTAGTTAATGATGTAGTCAGCAACTCAGAAAGACAAAAGAAACAAGGATTAAGAAGATCCAGCAAAGGAAATCGATTGGGTATAGCTGTTTGTACTTCAATGCAAGGCATATTACAAACAAGATACATTAGAACATAGCAATTAGGAGCAGGAGTAGGCAACTCAGCCCATTTAAATAATGATTTGCCCTTTTATTTTTCCAAACAAAATGGACAACCTCACTTATCCACATTAAGATCCATCTTCCAGATTCTGATCCTTCTCCTAGTCTATCAATACTCATTGGTAAACTCATTATCTCCTCATCACAGCCTGTTTTCCCACCTATTTTAGCACCACGTGTGAAATTTGTTATGTTACGCACTGTCTTTGCTTGCAGATAATTTATATTGATCGTAAATTGTTGAACTCCAAGAACTGAACCCCATTAGTTACAGTTCGCCATCCAAAGAAGGACCCATTCATCCTGATTCTCTTTTCTGTTGGTCAGCCAATACATTGTCCAAGCCAATATTCTAACCTTAACACTCTGTGATCTAACCTTCTGCATCAGTTTTTTTTAAAAATGTGGCACCTTTTCAAATATCTTTTGGCAGTTCAGATATACCACATCCACTGGATTCCCATTAGGTAAAAGTACTAAGGGCATAGATAGACAAATAGCAGCATGATGCCATTACTATAATGGAAACCTGGCTAAAGGAGGGGTAAAATCTGCAGCTCAATATTCCAAGATATAGAGTTTTTAGGCAGGATAAATTGGGTGATAAAAAGGAGGGTGTCTGTGCTAATATTGGTTAAAGAATATATTACATTTGTGAGAAGGGATGATATACTAATCTGGTTAACAAATGAGGCTTTATAGGTTGAGCGTAGAAATACAAAACGGACACACACTGCTAGGAGTATATTTTTGACCTCCAAATAGTGAGCAGGAGATATAAATTCTTCTATGTAAACAAATTTCTGCCCGTAACAATAAAAAAGATTTTAATTATCCCAATATCAACTAGGTTTCAAACAATATAAGGGGCATTGAGGGTGAAACATTCATATACTGTGAGTGTATAAGTCACCAAGGCCAGATGGACTGTTCCCCAGGATGTTGAAGGAAGTTCAGGGAGGGAATAACAGATGTTCTGAGGATTATTTTCCAATCTCCACTAGACATAGGTGAGGTGCTGGAGGAGTGGAGGAATGCAGAAGCGGTTCCATTGTTTAAAAAGGGCACAAAGGAAATGTCAAACAACTTTAGGCTAGTTAGTCTTACTTTAGTGATGGGCTAATTGTTAGAATCAATCCTGAGAGACCAGGTAAACTATTACTTAGAAACATATGAACTAGTAAGGGACAGTCAGCATGGCTTTATTAAGGGAAGAACATGCCTTACATATTTTTAAAAATTCTTTGAGGAAGTGAGAAGGAGGATCAATCAAGGATATTGCAGTAGATGTTTTAGTAAGGCATGTGACAAAGACCCACATGACAGACAGATCAAAAAAAGTAAAAGCCCATTGGATACAGGGTAATGTATTGAATTGGATCCAAAGTTGGCCGAGTAACAGGAAACAAAGGTAATGGTCGATGGCTGCTCTTGCAAATTGAAGGCTATTTCAAGTGGTGTTCTGCAGAACTTGGTGTTGGGACTATTTGTTTTATACATTAACGATTTGGACATGAATGTTGGGGGAGCAATTGGGAAATTTGCATACAACACATGGCCATGTAGTAGATAGTGTAGAGGATAGCAGAAAGCTCCAGAATGATATGGAGGGATTGATGGAGTGGCGAGGAAAGTGGTAGATGGAGCTTAACTCTGATAAGAGTGAGGTAATGCATTTAGGCAGGTCATACAGTAAAAGGGAATACTCAATAATTGGGAATATACTGAGAGGAGTAGATGAAGTGAGAGATCTTGGTGCGCAAGTGTAATACAGGTATATAAGATTGTAAAGAAGTCATAAGGAATGCTCTCCTTTCATTGGCAGACGTATAGAATACAGAAGCAGGGATATAATGATGAAATTGTATAAGACACTGGTGAGACAACGAGAATATTGTGTACAGTTTGGGTCACCACATTACAAGAAGGATGCAATTGCTCTGGAGAGAGTGCAGAGAAGATTTACTAGAGTGTTGCCAGGGCTGGGAGTTGTAGTTATGAGGAAAGATTGGAGAGGTTGAGGTTATTTTCCTTGGAACACAGGAGGCTGAGGGGTGACATGTTGAGGTGTGCAAAACTGTAAGAAGTAGAGATAGAGTAACAGAAGGAACTGCTTTCCCTTGGTAGAGTTCAAAAACTTGGCATCATAGATTTAAGCTAAGTGGCAGAACAATTTGAGGGGATGTGAGGAAATACTTTTTTAGCAGAAGGTGGTGGGTGTCCTGAATTTGATGCCTGAGTTGGTGGTAGAGACAGAGACTCTAAATTATTTTTTAAAAGTCCTTGGATCAACACTGTAAGCCCAGGGAAATGGGAGATCAGAAAGTGGTGTCTGGGTGTCATTGGGTATGCATGGACAAGATAGGCTGACATGCCCCCTTCTGTGCTGTATCATTTCTATGGTTCTGTGGTTGTAGTACCTCATACTTGGACCAAGTCCTTCACTTGTACTCTCCTTAATTTGTCCTTTACAATTAGGGCTAATCCGTTTTTTTTATTCTACCAGTTATGAAATGCTGTGTACCCTGGAACATTATTTCTAAACCTTGGTCACTTTGTAATCAATCTGTAAAGATGATTACATCAATACTTTTATCTTTATTTGTGTCATTAGTTTGTCTATCTTGTTATGTAGATATGTTCATTCAAATAAAGAACCTTTCATTTTATTTTTCCCATTGTATTTTGCACAAACCTATCACTGATGTACTTACAGTTAAACACACTGCTCCTTTAAATCCTGCTTTGCTTGTCTTCCATTAACTCAATACTGTATCCTATTACCTCAACGTAACTCTTTAGATTTCTAATACTCCCTACACCTGATTATGTTACCCTGCAGTTTGGTTCAAGATGGCAGCAGTGTAAGACATTCTAGCTACAGCTCCTCTGCTCTGTCTGGCCGTTTTCTTTATTTTTGCTCTTTTTTTTACCCTTTTTGCATTAGAAGAATGGAGGCGCTAGTAAACCCTGGAGGCGAATCCAAGAGCAGAGGGAAGTAGTACAGAGGCAGTGGGCTGGTGTGGGGAAGCAGTCAGCGCGATGAGCAAGTCCTGGGCAGGGGCCAGAGTGGGGAAGTAATCCGAAAGCAGTGGCCGGAGCAGGGAAGTAGTCCTGGAGCAGCAGCTGGTGCAGGGAAGTAGTCCTAAAGCAGCGGCCGGGGTAGGGAAGTAGTCCTGGAGCAGCGGTTGATGCGTGGAAGTAGTCCTGGATCAGTAGCCAGCACATGGAAGGAGTCCTGGAGCAGCAGCTGACGTGGGGAGTGAGTCCCGGGCGAGGGCCAATGTGGAGAAGCAAGTCCTGGAGGAACTCACCTTGGAGCAGCTGAGACCTGAAGCATAGTGGAGACGGTTGTTGGACTGGGGTCTCACATGATGTTTCAGACAATGTGTGAAAACCCCTGTGTTGAGCTACTGCAATGTAATGTTTATTTGTAATTTGTTTATCTGACTGTAATGTCAATCCTTTAACTATATCCCATTTCTAACTCATTCTTTAAAGACTGTGAAGTAATACAACTACTTTTCTTTTATATTCCTCTTTTGTATCTAAGATTTATATCTAGGTATTTGTACCTAAGATAGCACCATAAGAAGCAACATTGTAAAACTTTTCATTGTACTCCTGTATTTTTGTCCTGGTAAGTACATGTGACAATAAGGGATATTCTAATTCTAATTCACCACTTTTATTTTAAAGCTTTATCCACACATGTAGGTGTATAATTCACCAATGAAAGAGCTCCCTACTTTTGCAATAGTGATGCCAGTGCTTCATGAACAAGATGCCCTTCCTTTCATGCCACTCTTTCAGCCACCCGTTTAATTTTCTAATCAACTCAGTTATAATTTTTGGCTTATTACTTTTTTCTAGGTTGACATTTTAATTTGGATCCTATCTCCTCCAACACTCTAAGCCGTGCATCATTACTCACTGAATCTATCTCCTTGGTTTCTATGTGGACCACAGCAGCTAGATTCTCATCTCTCACAAGAGCTCTTCTTCAACTGTGAGGAGATAGATAAGCAGAATGGCCTTTGGAAATTTTGATGATTTCTGCACTAAACAGTGCCTATTCCCCTGATTATACTGTCCTCTGTCATTATCACATTCCTTTCTACTTCCCGCACATAAATGGCATCCTGCACTATGGTACCTCATATGCAGCTCAAACTCCAGCTCAACAATTTTGAGCTAATATTTATCAAGTTGAACACACTCACCACAGGTGGGATGTCAGCAATTGGAGATCACAGTGCTCTGCACAAACTTCCACCTGTTGTAATTATAGCTGTACCATCAGTCCTGACGTTTATTAACCTTATTTTGTTTAATTGAGTCAATTATATGCATTATAGTAATTAATTGACTTATCAAGTTTAACTTAGTAATTTTGAAATGTTACAGGTTTCTTAACAGAAAGAAAAATGCTTTGCCAACCAATCACCTCCATCCTGTCTTGTGATATCACATTTCCATTCTGGTGCCTGGGATTTCCATTAATGAAACAAATCCTTGGACATTTTAATGTGTGAAAGATGTATATAAATTCAAATTGTTAGTGTTAGGTTTGGGATTGTTACGGTCTTCTGATGATAAGGTTGAGATGGAATTTAATTTATAGTTATCAAGATAAAGAAATTGTTTCAGTTTATATTTGACTAACAATTCTCTTTTAAATATGAACTAGGCTGCTCACTGTCATCTTGTTCAGTGCCTTCATCAATGATATGTTGGATGGCATAAAAAGCAAAAGATTTGGAATGTCTGATCCACACAATTCTAAAAGTAAAATAGGATTCCTTTTCACTGGCGGATTCACTGTGTGGATGGTGGACTTGTCTGGGATATGGTTAATCTTCAATGTTAGCTAACTAATGGAGAATGGTGAGAGTCATGTACGAATTCTTTTTTTGACCTGTTGTTTCCTACTTTTTGCATTTTATATTTTAGAATGTCCAACCAAAATCATTAGTAGATATTGGAAAGAATATGCATCACTGCATACTTTACTGTCAGTTATTTGAAGCCATGATTTATGGTAAAGAATGGTTCCATTAACTTTAAAATGAAGAGAGATTTGACATTGGGTAATTTAAATTAAATTTTCTACCAGTGTTTGGTGCTTCAAAATATGTGGTGCGCTTATGTAGTTATTCGTTTTCATACCTTTAGCCAATCTTTTTGATAATTCTGCACTGAAATGAAACACTTTCACAAGGCCTGGAGTAATGAAAAGTGAATAATTTATAAATATAATTTTTGAGGTGAATTTTTGAAGTGCAGTACTGAACATGAATGTGGAGATTTTCTTTAAAATAAAATCAAGGGAGCAGAAATTGCCTAATTTTCAAATTCCAGCATCATACAGAAAGCAAGTATGTGTGTTTTGTTAATGGAAACTTATTTATACTGTGTGGTTTATGATGAGTGGATAAACATTGAAGACCATCATCTTGTCTTCAGTTCATAATAATCAAGAATTTATTTGAGTTTAGAAAACCCAGAAATCAAACATTTTAGGAAGATTTGCAGGAGACCTGACTGGGGTCCGAAGCAAGTATCATTTCTCTGTACAAAGGAGTGCAGGACAGTTCAGGGAAAACACGGTAATCTCAGTTTTGTTCGTACCACTCCCCAAATCATGATAGTTTGATTTAAAATCTGGAGGTTATTAGAAGCTAAGAATGTGTTGGTTCTCAATTTTGTGAATAGTCGTATCAGAAGACTCCATTGTTCACATGAAAGAAATGGGGTAAATGAGATTTGATATAGAGGAGTAATTTCTTTGGAATTGAATCTTTGTAAAGTGGTAAATAGATTAAAAAAAATTATTTTGCTGTGCACATCAAGATTTTTCTAGATGGTGTTCGATAGCGAGATAGTTTTGTTTATCTTTTGGTTTCGTCTTTTGTGTAATTAACGTTTGTTCTGTTGTTAAATAAACTCTGCAACCTTGTGTGGTTAGGTTTTAGTGACCGACCACCATGTTGACGAATGCTTTAAAAATGATGTAATTTGACTTGTTCAGTACTGCAGTAGTATCACCTGGGATTGTAACACTGTTAACTCCTCATTTTATTGCGAGTTCACTTTCAAAAGACAGTTGAGCATGGTGAACAATATCAAAGAGGACTGTGACTCAATGATATTATTGTTGGACTTATTTTCTTCAATAAATATATTAAGCAGAATATAACATTTTTAAATAGTCACATCTCAGATCCTGGTTCTAATTCTCTGTGAGCAGTAGCCTGATTTTCAAAATTGTTCCATTAAAATGCAGACATATGAAGATTATAATTCAACTGCTAATTTTGCATCAAGTCTGTAATCTAGATTTAACATTATCATGGCCAGAGAACATAAACAGCAATCCCAAAGAAAACTGTATTCCTTTTTAAATTTACAAATTTTACTTCAGTTTCCTTTAAAAACGGATCACTTTGCTTCACAAAATGGCTGAGGATAATCACATGATCATATTTTCAGAAGCTTCTGAAACCTCAAAATAGTGTAAACATTCAGGTAAAGCTGATACAAAGGTCCTGAAGTCTATCTGTCTGTCTAGATTCAGAGGTGGCAGTGTTGGACTGGGGTGTAACAAGTTAAAAATCACACAACATCAGGTTTTAGTCCAACAGGTTTATTTGGAATCACTAGCTTTTGGGGTGCTGCTCCTTCATCAGGTGGACTGCCCAACCACTCAGACCTCTTGGCATCACGGTAGCCCACAAACCCAACACACTAAAACAGCAGCTAATGAACTTGAAAGACTCTATACAAACAACAAGCAAAACTAATGTCATTTACAAAATACTGTGCAAGAACTGTAACAAACACTACATTGGACAAACAGGCAGAAAACTAGCCACCAGGCTACATGAACATCAATTAGCCACAAAACAATATGACCCACTCTCACTAGTATCCTTACATACAGATGAGGAAGGACACCACTTTGACTGGGACAGCATATCTATCCTAGGACAAGCCTAGAGACATGCACAAGAATTCCTAGAAGCATGGCATTCCAACCGGAACTCTATCAACAAATATATTGACTTGGATCCCAATTACCACGTCCCCTGTGAAAAATAACAGGAAATGACATCATCAACCCAAGGAAACCTCAACACATAAATAGACAGTGGGCCATGCCACCAGTGCTTCATCCGGAGGCTCACTGATGATGTTACCTAGTATGGTGACAAAATGTCTGAAAAACGTACTTTCCAGCTCAGCGTTAAAATCTACATTCAGAGCCTCAACCTGAGCTATGAATCTTCTCAAAACTTGCTAATTCTGAATTTACCAAAACTTGTACATTATAAGCTATCTCTTATCCATCTTTCTTTAATTTCCTGAGTGCTTGTATGTGCATTTCCTCCACATTTTAAATGTTTTATTAACAAACCCTACTTTTGTTTTTATCGTGAAAGGTTTTGCTGGAGCTTTATTTTAAAAATTGGAATCCAAAACCCAGGGTTTGGAAAATACCCTTCAGCCTATTGCTAAGTAACAGGAGTAAAGAAGGCAGAGGAGTGAACCAACAATGCCTTGCTGTGTCATGCTTAAACGGGGAAAAGCAACCATAATTTAAATTTACTACTATTCCCCTGTATCATCTGTCATGTATGCTCATTCCAAAAGCATGTCCTTGGTTCATTGTCAGTTGATACCTTATCTTAAGCCATTCTCTTGGTAATTTCTTTACTGGTGATTCGCCATTACCTTCCAACCTCATGGGCAAAGTAAGGAGGCATGTCCAAAATCTTCCTCAGCCAGAACAGAAATCAAGTCCATACTGTTGATGTTAAAATGAACTACACTCTAACCATCGAGGCTACCAATCCAAAGAAGGATCACAGGACTGAACTACTTAACTTTGCTTTTTCTTCACAAATGCTGGTGGATCTGCTGTGTTTTTCCAACTATTTCTGTTTTTGTTTCTGATTCCCAGCATTTGCAATTCTTTGGTTTATTGCTTATTTGCTTGGCCTTCTAAACTAACTGGCTCCTAAGGAACCTCGATAATCCAGCATTTGATTATCTGGCAAGATCGCAAAGTCCCGATGCTCGGCTAAACTATGTTATCTAGCATTCAATTATCCAGAATTCGATTAACCGAATAAAATACTCCAGCTCGTGTCCTTTGGATAATCAAGGTTCCTGTTTCTATGATGACTGATTAAAAAAAGCATAAACTATCTAACTTGTAAATGTGATGTTTTACCAAAAACAAATTGATATCATGCATCATAATGATTTTCATTGATGAGCATGGAATAAAGAAAATTGTCTTGATATTACAAATTGCTGAAACCTGCCTATATAACCAAAGATAACATGCAGTGAATTGTGATGGAAATTTTTCAAAAAAATCATGGCAGATCTAGGTATCAGCTTGGTATGAATTTGTCTTGAATTCAATCGCATGCTTTCTGTAAGTTTCTGCAATGTGCAAAATACAACAAAATGTGATGAAAACATTTATTGACACTGTGCAAAATCTGATCAATAAAAATCAAAAACTATGAAATAACTATTATGCATATTTGTTTATGACTCTTTTTCTGTGTGCATGCTTTTCAGTTTAATTTTAAAAATATGCAAGGCCAGTTTATTGATGAAATTATCTCATGGCTTATCAGATAGTTGTAAGTATTAGACAAGATGACTAAGAAAAGAACAATACAGATAAGAGCAGGTAGAAAGCCTATAAGTATGTTAACCCCTTCCACACACACTATTTATCTTAAACAATCCATAATAATTCAACAGTTTTGACTGCACTAGCTTACAACGGTGTCTATCATATTCGTTACTCCCTTGAAAACTAATAATTGTTCACAGCATGGATAGCAACAGTCTGCACCAGTTGAAAATGATCTGACTACACAACAGGCATTCCTCAGCGTAATGTCCTCAGTTCAACCATCTTCAGCTGCTTCATCAATGACCTTCCCTCCATCATAAAGTCAAAATTTGGGATGTTCACTGATGATTGCACAATGTTCAGCACCATTTGCAACTCCTCAGATATTCAGGCAATCCATGTTCAAATGCAACAATATCTGGACAGTATCTTGGCTTGGGCTAACAAATGGCAAGTAACATCCGCACCACACAAATACCACACAATTACTACCTCCAATAAGAGACAATCTAACCACTGCTCTTTGACATTCAATGGCATTACCATCAACATCCTACTGTCAACATCCTGGTAGTTACCATTGACCAGAAATGCAACTGGACTCAACACACAAACATAGTGGCTACAAAAGCAGGTCCAAGGAAAGGAATATTGTGGCAAGTAACTAATCTCCTGACTCCCCAAAGCCTGTTCATCATCTACAAGGCATGAGTATGATGGAATATTCCCCACTTCCCTGGATGGATGCAGCTCCAACAACAATCAAGAAGGTCGACACCATATACAACACAGAAGCCCAATTGATTGGCACTACATCCACAAGCATTCACTCACTCGCCAATGCTCAGGTCTAACAATCTGTGCTATCTACGTAAGTTCAGCAATTCAAAACCATTAACTTTCCATCTAGAAGGGGAAGGGCATCAGATACATGGAAACACCACCTGCATGTTCTCCTCCAAGCCACTCACTATCTTGACTTGGAAATATATCACTGTCCCTTTACCTTTGCTGGATCTAAATCCTGTAATTCCCTCCCTAATGACATTGTGGATCAACACAGATTGCAGCAATTCAAGAAGGCAACTAACCACCACCTTCTCAAGGGCAGCTAAAGACTGGCAATAAATGCTGGCCAACTAGCAATGTAAATGTTCATTGAGTGAATAAAAAAGACAGTAATGCCATTTTCTAATTCTCGGCCATTAGCCTTACAGCCTATGGTAACACAAATGAATATCTAAATTCTGTTTAAATTTTGAGAGTTTCTGACTTAACGACCCTTTCAGACAATGAGTTCCAGGTCCTACCACCCTAGGGTGAAGGTTCTGTTTGTGTTGTAGTGCCTGATGCAGTTGAGCTTTGTCATAGACAAAGAGAGCTTCCGCCTCCTCAACGTTCATACTTAATTGTACTTTTAATCAAATTTTGTGAGTAGGACTTATAGAAGCTATTAAGCATGGAGGGAGGGGAATGCTTTCAGGAATACCCCTGTATTTGACAAGAATCATTAATATTGAGTTTTAAGCAATAAATACTGTACTCACTTTGAGGTCAAATTGGAAAAGCTTTGTGTGCAAATGGATAGAGCCATCATATCTGTAACATAAAGATAAGGGACTTATATTTTCAAACAACATTAATTCAGTTGGTCTAAATGGTCCTAGGTGTTTTGAAAGCTATAAGGAGTGAACAAACTGACATTAATTGACAATATCACTTTGTTTGTTTTGAATTGCAGAAAAACTAGCAAACATGCCTTGCTCATATACTTTATCAGATAAAGTTGTCTCGAATTCTTCAAGCCATAGCGTGTAAGAAACTAAAGAGACTTAGATTGTCTAATTTTCCTGTGGTCATAAAACCTGAGAGTGAAATGTGTTAGCCATATCTCTTTGGTAGTGCACTTGTCTCTCGATCACAAGTTTCAGGTTCTACTCATTGCACCAAAGTTTAAGCACAACAATTAAGGTTGACATTCACGTACAGAACTAAGGGAGCTTTACACTGTTGAGGCTAGATTGGTTAGCTCAGTTGGCTGGCTTGCGATGCAGTGACATTAACACCATGGGTTCAATTCCTGTACCAGCTAAGGTTACCATAGAGAACCCTCTTCTTAACCTCTCCCCTCATCTGAGGTACAATGACCCTCATGTTAAACCACTACCAGTCATCTCTAGCTTTAATGAGAGAGCAGTCCATTTGTCCAGTAGGAAGGTGACATCTACTGTTAGAGCTTCTGTCGTTTGAATGTGATGTTAAACTACGACCCATCCAAGCACCTCAGTAGATATAAAAGATTCCATGTTACTATTTCAAAGAAAAGCAGCAGAGCTATCCCAAGTGTTAGTGTAGGGAAAATATCACTGACGTATCTATGGGAAAATACATCATATGCAGATACTGGACTAAAGCTCTCAGGCTCAATCCTGGATCTGTGTTGTGATAATTGAACGTCAGAACATCTGGGGTTGAGAACAATCAGCTCAGATTCTCAACTCTTGACACCTATCCTGTGACTTGGTCTCTGGAAAAAGGTAAAATGTATGTGTGTGATCAGGAAAGAAGGCTGCTGCTAAAGCTACTGGTAATGGCCTTTATAACAAATGCAAATTCTAAGTGGGGTGGAAAATCCAAAGATGTTTAAATACATGATACGGTAGACTTTGATAAGACAGTATGATGCGGTCAATTAAACATTCTATCCATCTTGAAGAATGTAGAGATCACTATAAAAATGATTTGATGCTCAAGTCAGAATTGTTTGAACAGTTATCGAAATGTGGGAAGTTGATTGCTCTATGGGTGATCATATGTGTAGTTTCTTGTTATACATTTGTGACAGGAAAGGGTTGATGCCCAAAACGTCGATTCTCCTGCTCCTTGGATGCTGCCTGACCTGCTGAGCTTTTCCAGCACCATACTCTCGACTCTGATCTCCAGCCTGTGCAGTCCTCATTTTCTCCTATTTGTGACAAATAGGCATATATTATTAGAACAGGTATATTGCATTGCACAAACCTAGTAAAGACATCAGCATTTGAGGTACAGTGTGGTGCTGGAAAAGCACAGCAGTTCAGGCAGCAACCAAGTAGCAGGAAAATCGACATTTCAGGCAAAAGCCCTTCATCAGGAATGAGATTATTTTGCATAATTCTCATGCCCCTTCCTTCAACTTGGCAACATCTTGAAAAATGTCCATATTACAGAGGTGGTGGTGCTGGACAGCTTAAAAAGCATAAAGGTGGATAAATCCCCAGCACCTGATCATGTGTACCCTTGAATTCTGTAGGAAGCTAGGGAAGTGATTGCTGGGCCCCTTGCTGAGACATTTGTATCATCGATAGCCACAGGTGAGGTACCAGAAGACTGTTGGTTGGCTAACGTGGTGCCACTATTTAAGAAAGGCGGTAAGGAAAAGCAATGGAACTATAGACCAGTGAGCCTGACATCGATGGTGGGCAAGTTGTTAAGAGGGAATCCTGAGGGACAGGAATTACATGTATCTGGAAAGGCAAGGATTGATTAAGGATAGTCAATATGGCTTTGTGCATGGGAAATCATGTCTCACTAAATTGACTGAGTTTTTTTGAAGTAACAAAGGGGATTGATGAGGGCAAAGTGGTGCACATCATCTATATGGAATTCAGTAAGGTGTTCAACAATGTTTCTCATGGTTAGCAAGGTTACATCACATGGAATATGGGGAGATCTACCCAAATAGACACAGAACTGGCTCAAAGGTAGAAGATAGAGGGTAATGGGGAAGGGCTGCTTTTCAGACTGTAGGCCTGTGACTAGTGGTGTGCCACAAGGATTGGTGCTGGGTCCACTACTTTTCATCATTTATATAAATGATTTGGATGTGAACATAGGAGGTGTGGTTAGTAAGTTTGCAGATGACACCAAAATTGGAGGTGTAAGTGGACAGCAAAGAAGGCCACCTCAGTGTACAACAGGATCTTGATGAGATGAGCCAATGAGCAAATAGTTTAAGATGGACTTTTGTTTAGATCAATGTGAGGTGAAGGTCAAGGAATCTTTCACAAGGTAAAATGAGAGGGATTTTCCATGGACAGGCTTTTGTTGAAAGGACTGTCAACTTGAAATAGACTTTTGTTGAGGATGAAGGAGTGAAAACTTCTTCAGCAGAAGTGTATGCGTCATATTTCAAATACCCTTCATCAATAAGATGAGGTGAGATGGGTGGCAGAAAGTTCTTCACTGTGAGGTGTGGGATTCAAGGCTGTAATAAATGGTCAACTCAGTGGAAACACAGGTATACTGTACAAGCAACTTGATGAACAAGTCTGTAAGAAAATAATATACATGCCACATAACTAAGATGGCTGGTTGGCAGATAGTTATAGAGTCATAAAGATGTACAATATGGAAACAGAGACTTCGGTTCAACTCATCCATGTCAACCAGATATCCGAAATAAATGTAGTCCCATTTGTTAGTTTTTCGCTCATATCCCTCTAAACCCCTTCCTAATCATATATCCATCAGGTACCTTTTAAGTGTTGTAATTGTACCAGCCTCCACCACTTCCTCTAGCAACTCATTCCATACATGCACGACCATCTGTGTGAAAAGGTTGCCCCTTAGGTTCTTTTAAAATTTTTCCCCCTTACCTTAAACCTGTGCCCACTTGTTTTGGACTCCCCCACCCCCTGGGAAGATCTTGTCTATTTACTCTACCAATGTCCCTCATGATTTTATAAACCTCTAGAAGGTCACCCCTCAGCTTCCAATGTGCCAGGGAAAATAGTCACAATCTATGCAGCCTCACTATAAGACCATAAGACATAGGAGTGGAAGTAAGGCCATTCGGCCCATCGAGTCCACTCTGCCATTCAATCATGGCTGCTGGGCACCCTACAGCTCAAACCCTCCAACCCTGGCAATGTCCTTGTAAATCTTTTCTGAACCCTTTCAAGTTTCACAACATCCTTCCTATAGCAGGTAGACGAAAACTGCAAACAGTATTCCAATAGTGGCCTAACCAATGTCCTCTGCAGCTGCAACATGACCCCCTAACTCCTGTACTCAATCCACTGACCAATAAAGGCAGCAACAGGAGGTGGAAAAGTCAAAGTTTCAGGTGTATTCCTGAAGAAGGGTTACACCCGAAACATTGACTTCTCCACCTCCTGACGCTGCCTGGCTTGCTGCGTTCTTCCAGCTTCCTGCTTATCTACCTTGAATTTCAGCATCTGCTATTTTTTTTCTTTCCAATAAAGACAAGCATACTAAATGCCTTCTTTATTATCCTATCTACCCTTCACTTTCAAGCAACTACTAACCTGCACTCCAAGGTCTCTGTTCAGCAACACTCTACCATTAAGTATAAAAAGCCTGCTCTGATTTGCCTTCCTAAAATGCAGCACCTCATATTTATCTAAATTAAACTCCAGCTGCCATTCCTCAGCCCATTGGCCCATCTTATCAAGATCCTGTTGTAATCTGAGGTAACCTTCTTTGCTGTCTACTTCACCTCCAATTTTAGTGTCATCTGCAAACTTACTAATATACCTCTTGTATTCATATCTTGATGACGTACATTCGTGCTACTTTATATGTGGTGTCATAGCAGCATCACATGCCTGTGAAACTTTGTAGGAAGGTGGGCTTGTTATCTTTAAAAAGCATTCTGGAATGATGGACAATTTACTTTGGAAAAATGGATTTCAGAGGGCCAGCTAACTTTTTTTCTGGTTTCTGACTGTAATGTTCGTGGCACCACTTCGGTTTTCAGTCCTTCAATTTCTCATTGGTCGTCCACGTGAACTCCGCGGCCTTGTCCAAAGGAGGTGAAACTCCGAAGTTTCGGACGGCACGGTGTCTTCCTTGGTTAGCAGTGCTGCCTCACAGCATCGGGCACCCGGGTTCGATATACCTATGGGTGAATGTCTCCGTAGGGCTATTCTCCTTGTCAGAGGAAGTGGAGCCCCGTGATCCCGAACACTGAGGAACTGAAACAGGCGGCTGTAGGCCGAGACCTTTGCCCACACTCAGTGCCAGGGCACACGGGATCGGCTCCGGCCACATGTGAGACTGTCTCCATGACCGCACTATCACTGACTCTCGACAGTAGGGAAATGGAGGCTCCCCACACTCAGTTTTTGGAGGAGCTATAACAGGGGAAGGGTCACCACACACGAAGCGCTAACTCCGCTTCTCTCTGCAGCTGCTGTCAGATCCGCTGAGTTTCCGACTTTGTGCTGTGAGAGGAGGCCGGGTGCTCGTTCATTCTAGGGAGAGCTGCCAGTTCCGCCGTCAAACTATCCGGTTTCACCCATAAGCCAGCAGCGCAAGGAGGCGGTGCTCTGTGCTCTCCTCCTGGGTATTGGAGGAGCCATAAAAACCGATGGGCCCTGCCCAGTGAATGGTAAAGGAGGCGGGTCCCGGGCCCTCTATAAAACGGTCCTCCCTCCGCTCTCCCGCCCTTTGCTCGTGCAGCAGCAGACGGAGGGTGAGCGCGTGTGAATGAGGGCCGGCTCCGCGTGCGGGCGCCGTGGGGGGGTTAGGCCGCACTAACGTCCGGGAGGGTGGGAGCAGTGAAGCGGGGCGCTGCCTCATCAATGTCCCGGCTCTGCTCCAGTCCGATCAATGTCTGACGGAGGGGGAGGGGGTTAGAGACAGAGTGGGTGCGATTGATGGCGGACACGCTGCCCGATCCCAAAGTGGGTGTTTTGTGTTAAAATGGGGACGTGAGGGTAGTCGGTGCTTTATTCGGGGCCTGTTTTTTTTATTTGTGTCGCGATGACTCATCAGAATCCCAGGAAAGAATTTGTATAATATACAAAAATGCGGTTGTCTAATCGGTCAGGTGTTGCACTTTGGGCGGATTGAAATTACCGAGCGTTTTAATGTTTCCTTTCAAGGACCTGGACACGAGGGGAGTCCAAGAAATGGCGATTGAGAGCAGACCAGCGGCAGCTGGAATGGTCCACGTGGTTCAATATTCAGGCGACTGTCCGTAATCTCTAGTGATAAGATACGCCGCGGAGCGTGTTTCAACTCGCCGTAAATCAGTCCAAAACCAGTCTGTCATTGATGGTGAGTTAACTAAGATGGGTTAGAGGCCGGCATTTTCCCAAGGGGTTTATATTTGCCTACAATATCATACTCAGAATGTCTAGCACGTAAACAGACCCTTCCGGTCTAATTGTTCCTTGCTGATAAGATATCGCAACCCAATCTATCTCTCTCGCCAGCACCTGGCCCATATCCCTCTTAAACCCCTCTTATTCGTATACCCATCCAGATGCCTTTTAAATGTAATTGTACTAGCTTGCACTACTTCCTATGGCAGTTCATTCCACATGTGCCACCCTCTTTAAAAGTTGCTTGTTGGGTCTCTCTCCTCTTTCCCCCCACCCTGCACCTATGCCCTTGAGTTTGGTACTCTCCCACCCAAGGGGAAAACCATATCTAGGATGCTGGCCTGATTTCTGATGTAGGGAATATCCCTGGCTCAGTTTTTACCTTGGTCTGTACCATTGACTCAGTATTAAGACTGAGGCAAGAAATGCTGACACAAACACCTGGGAGATAGAGCTCGAAATCTGTTTTTAAAAAGAGAAAAATACCAAATGTATACACATTGAATGGGCAGGGCTCATCTTGGAAAGACAGATTGGCAAATTATGTCTTGATGTTTGATCATTCTTGACCATAACTATACCTATTAGTGAATTCAGCTTGTGGGTTCTGGCTTACTCCAGCATTTACTACATAAGTAGGAACAGGCGTAGGCAATGCAGTTGAGCCTGTTCTGCCACTTGATGTAATCTTGGCTGATCTCTGCCTCAACTCTACTTTCCTTTTAACACTCCATAACCCTTCAACAGGTTATTGAATAAATTCAATGAGATACAGATTTTTAATGTCCAGGAGTCATATCTTTCCATTATCATTGAGGTGAGGGTGTTGTCGGCTAGGGCAACTGCTGTGGGTATAGTTATGTGTAGCCCAAACAGATAAGGGAGTTTCCATCCCTAAGAACATTAGTGAACCAGCTAGGTTTATCTAGCAATCAGCAATTTAATTTATGGTCATCTTTGACTTTTAATACCAGCATTTTAGTGAAGTCAAATTCCACTGTGCTGTGGCCAGATTCAAACTTGGGTTCCCAGAATGTTAGTTTGAATTAACAGTCCAGTGATACCACTTAGTTGCTCTTTGGGTAGTGAATTCTGCCAATTTGCAACCCTTTGAATGAAGTAGCCTCTTGTCTGCTTTAAATCTGCTACCCCTTAACCTGAATTTCTAGATTGACCCACATGAGGAAATATCTATCTAAAATGTTAATATTTAGCATTTTATATACCTCCATTAGATCTCTCCATCTTAACTCCTGAGAATATAGGCCTAAACTGTTTATTGTTCCTTAAGACAAATGCTTTCTCAAATGAATTTGTGAATGGTCTTGTTTGACACTTAAGTGCTCCTTTTTCTGAGTCCTTAAACAAGACTTTAAGCCCCTTTGTTTTTAAAGTGCTGGAGAAACTCTGCAAGTCTGGCAACATTTATGAAGGGTGCAGCAGAATTAATGTTTTGAATCCATATCACTTTGTAAATTTGGAAAATCCTTGCATCACTATTCAGAAACAACTTCAGAAAAGGACAGCAGCACAAATTGTGGTAATAAGTGTGGATTGCATACCAAGCCCTGATGAAGGGCTTTTGCCCGAAACATCGATTTCGCTGCTCGTTGGATGCTGCCTGAACTGCTGTGCTCTTCCAGCACCACTAATCCAGTATTTGGTTTTCAGCATCTGCAGTCATTGTTTTTACCTTACTTCATCATTACTATATGGCTGTTTACGTATCACAACATGCTATTGTGCCCTTGCAAAGTCATGTTACCAGAATTAAAACAAGCTGTCTGACCCAGACTGTGATAAAATTGACGTTATGCAATTTTGAGTCCATACAACTTGTAAGTTGCAAATTCTTGTAATTAGTTTTGCAATCATTTAGAAAGATATTTTTAGAAGGAACATTTTGCTAACAATGCTAAAAATATAGAATCGGACATTTACAGGAAATGATTGCCATTTCTAATTAACATGTGGAGATTTGATTGTAATATTTAGTGTAAGGTCAAAATCTGCCTATCAATATTAAATATATTTAAGTTAAACTTTTTGTTTCCAATTATGGACTCCACCATTGCTTTTTGGATTATTATTGCAAATTGTCTATCTCCTGTTTCATTACCACAGAAATTGATGCAAGCTCCAAGCTTTTGCTGCTAGAAAGTTGCATGTGTTGAAAGCTGCACCAAGGGCTAAATGAGTTTGCGTGCACTTTTTTTCCTGTTTGAATTGGTGTAACTCTCTATTTCAAATAGAACTCTAAAGATGTAATTGTTTCAATGGCTATGCATTTCATGAGTTAAGTTGCCTAATGTGAAATGATGGAAGGCACAGATTTGATATCTGGTAAATTTCAACTAGAGTGAATAAGATGTGGCCCCAGGGTGGTTCACAGTAAAGAAATATTTTAAGCCAGTTAAATGTTGGTCACACTTCATGTGGTACTGTTATTGCAGCAAATTTGATATCAAAGTGGATTGATATTCATCTGGGCAGTGTCAAATGTGCATGTCCATGTGACCCCTTTACAGCTTTGCCCATTTAAGACTGTCAGTGTCTTAAGTGGCCAACACAGGAGGGTAGATAAATTTCACTCTAAAACCCAAGGCAATGTTTGTTGTTGCTTTTGGATCCTGTCGAGTGGAACATATTTTGTAATATTGCAAACTGTCTTCTAAATTGATAGATTTAACTTCAAGATTTTTAGGTGAATTTTGGTGAATTGGTTTGTGAAGATGAAAAGTTTTGGTAGTTTGCATGTTTACTAGTAACTTTTTTCTATTTACAGGCAAATGGAAAACTGAACAAGTGATATTGGGCATAAGAAATGGGAATTTGAATGAATTGCCATCAAATAAGATTGGGGGAAGAGAACAGCTTGGATCAAAAGGTTTGAAGTCATTTTTTGGCTCCCATTCCATCATTGCCCATTTAAGACAGGCAGTATCCTAGTTCTCTCTCAAACCCAAAGGAAAAAGATCAGCTATATCTTGCTATCATCTGTACTTAAAGATGGGAATTCAGGCAAGTGTATAGAGTCCACTGACAAATTGAGTTTGCAGGGACATACAATTTATCTTACAAAATAATAGAACTTTACCAATTATGTGCTCAATTTTAATGATTAAAATTTGTGGAGAAAGTTGTAATAGAACACTAAAGTGGGAAATGATTGCCATTTGGAGCATGCTATACCAGTGAGAATTCCTGTAGTGTTAACTCCCATGTCCTTTGTTAGTAACTCAGTCTTTGTTCACATGGGCCATATGTACATCTGAAAAATGGTGTATAACTTCCATTATGCCTTGGTTGGTTAAATGCAGTGCCATGTGATTTGAATAATTCCATTTTAGAAATTGCACTTGGCAGTCTTGCCATGGCTGACTCAAGGCAAGATAAAGTCACATTAGGTCTTTTTACTTCCACTTGCAAATCGGCTTAATGCTGATTTCGCTGCTCGTTGGATGCTGCCTGAACTGCTGTGCTCTTCCAACACCACTAATCCAGTAATTAATGCTTCTCATGTTTGTCCTCATCATGGAATTGGGCATGATTTACAAGAGTGCTTGCATTTAATTAAATTTGTTTGCCTGACTGTCAGTTGTGCCTGAACAACAGTGCTGTCAATTGTCCAGTGTTTGGTGTCTTAGATGATCGGTGTCAAAGGGTGATTGGTTTTCCTTTAGATGGTACAAAACCTCTGTCCAGCCTTGGATCCTGTTGGGGAACCATTTTAATTCTTAAATGTATTCCAAATCGCTAACACAGATGAAATTTATGTTCAAAATTGCCACTTTGACAAATTTTGCCTTTCTACTATTAAAAAATTCAACTGAACACTTGAAATATTCCTGCAGAAACCAATGTGATCAAAACTTGAGCATTTTGACCCCCAGCTTTGCATCAGGGAAATGGTGTCTTTAATGGCCAAGAGAAAATGGGGAGGGCAGGCGGAGGTCAGAAGGGAGGATAAAGATGTCTCTCAAATCCAAAATCAAACAGTTGCTGCTTGGGATTATGCAAAGAAACTTGGATAATTTTGAATCAAAGTTTGATATCCACCTAAAACACCCAAATCCTTTGGTGACCAGCATAAAACTTTTAGCATTGTTTGTAGTTTTCATTGTAGTTCATAGTTGACCTTGTTAAATGGTGTTAAGTCTCTGTACTATTTGTAATTGTATTGAATAATGCTAATAGTACTTCTCTCATTCACTTTGTTTTTCTCAAATAGAAAAGCTGAACCATGAAGAAAGGGCTTAAATAATACACCTGGAGGAACATGAATGATATGTGCAGAGGTTAGATGTTTGAATACATTGAAATCTTTTAATCCTATCCCTTCCAGCTTTGTCTATTTAAGACATTCTTAAATGACAGTGTGGTTTTTAAAAGGGTATGGTAAATTTCTCTAAAACCTGCAGCAAAGGGATTCAGTGTTTTGGATTCTGTTTGGAAGAGTAAATTTCTTTGTATTTGTTTTACCACCTTATTATTCTCAAATACATCATGTAGGCAGGCTGGTATCTTCTGTTGCCATTCTTATATTCCCTCCAATATTTCACAAGGAATCTGTTCCTGCCACCTCCTGTTTTGTATCAGCATATTGCCTCTTATCTCCCATATACATTGATAACAATCAGATCTATCTTGGATGCTCCTTGATTTACATTCTCTACAGCATGAGCAGAACTATCTCCACTATTTGGAAAACACAGAACAATGTCTGTCTTTCATAACTGCAACTTCTCCCTTGTTACCAACATCTCCCTTTCTTATGGCTGTTATACTGTTCTCAACACTGTTCTATTTGACCATCAGGCTGATGCATTCAGGCCACCCATAAAATTGATATTCAGTAGTCTATCGTGGATTTATTTCACTCAGCTGAAAAGTTCTCATTATTCTTTCCACATCCCTCTATGATCTTGATTCCCTGTTCAGCCTGACAACCCTTGAATTTTTGAGCTCCAGTTGTGGCTTGTGTGCTCTTAATTATTGCCACAATGCTGGCAGCTGCATCTTCAGCTCCCAAGGTTGCATGGTCTGGAATTCGCTTTCAAAATATCTCCTCTTTTGCTTCCTCTTGAGGTGCTGGCTAAAATATGCCCTAAAATTTTGCATTGAATATAAAGATCTGTTTCATAGCCTTTTAATGGGCACTAGATGTTTGGCCACAAAGGTGTAATGGCAACACCAGCTGTCTTATTTATATTTTCCTACAAAGTAACAACTGACCAGGGTGAAGATGTGCACTTTGTTTATTCATTGTGTAAAAGAGGCCCATTCAGTCTGCTTGAACCTATCAACATTAATTCTTATTTCCCAGTAAGAAGAACATCAATTATCCAAACCAGATGGGTTGGCACTATTTCATTCAGGACAATGTTGAGGTTCCATGGGAAAGGGGGAGTTTAGGGTACACCCCTGTGTAGAACTCCAGGGAAAGTGGGGAGAGCAAGCAGTCAGACTGCCTAGACTCTCATTGTCCAGGACTGTTCTTGGCAGCATTTTAATCAGTAAACAAAAGATGTGAACAGTGAGACACCTCTTTGATGTAATGCTTCTATTGAGACCTCGATAGTCTTTGGATGATTAAGGTTCCTCTGTATTTGGCCCATAGCCTTGAATACTTTGTTTCTGTATTCTTGTGAATGATCTTTTGAATGGTTTTGAATTTTAAAAATTGCCAATGTTTTTTGTTCAGGGATGCATTTAAATCATTTTGAATTGATTTTGAAATTTTTTTCACAGGTATGCCAGCAACCTGTACATGTCACTGTAGTCGTTGTGGATTGTGATCACGAAGGGGGAAGCTACAAGTTACTTGTGAAATAAGCATTTTCAGTAGAAAGCTTGTTATCCAAACAGCATTTATCATGTTGTAGCCAATTTGTTTTGACAAAACGTTATATCAGAATGACCAAATCTGATTAATATTTAACTTCTCATGATAAAATGAAGTTTGAGGGGGCTGAGGGAAATGGATTGTAAAATTGACTTGCAGAAACAGGTAATCAAAGGTTTGAGACTTTGTTCATGTAGTTAGTTTACCTGTTTAAACTGAGTATGATCTCCAGAACAGGTAGGACTTGAATCCAGACCCTCTGGCTGAGGCAAGTTAACTGTCAGGCACACAAGTTCCATGCAACTTTGTATTCTTGAAAATTACTGAGATTTATTTAGCATTGTGCTTGTAGATAGCTTCATATGTCTGTTACATAATTAATAATTGATTCTATGCACCAATAAACATATAATGCCAAAGTTAATGTGTTTTCTAAGTTTACTTGCTGAAATAAACCACCTGTAGTGCTAAATCATTTTATAGACTGATTTTAAATTGCAGTGTTCTGGATCTTGCAGTTGGTTTACAGTCTGGTCAGTTGTTTCAAGCCTGGGAATTCAGTGCAACAGACAAGGCTTGGACTCATTTGGCAACTCCTCACCTTTAACACACTTATGCCCTTTAACATTCCACTTACTGGTTGAAATAAAGCCAGCTGTCTAAGGCATCCAGTAGTAGTGGCAAATAGACCTGTCCTTACTAACTCATCATTCTGTATGCCCATTATCAGTGAGAAATGGTTCGACTTTGAACATAGCTAGCAACTCAAGACCAGGTCACCATGAGGTGCTGTCTCAACAGAATTTAATCTCATGGCATGGTATGTTCCCTGCTCTTATGAAGCCAAGGAAGAGTGCAGGATAGGTTCCAGAAGTATGATCAGGTGTTAAGTGCTAACAACTTGGCGAAGCTGCTAAACAGAAATGGGAGGTAAGCAAATTAAGTTCTGCAGTCCTGACCTATCCAGTTGAGATTTGGTGGACAATTGAAACCACTCACTTGATGTTCTTTCAGCCCTAGTTATGTAATTTACCAAACATTGGTCAAGTGAAGTCCATTCTAACAGATTAGCTCCTTTCTATTGCAGTACTGGTACTAGTATCCTTTGAACTGAAGCCCATTCCTGTCATATCAATCTAGCAATTGAGATTATTACAATTGAGGTTCTGATTTTCAATTTACTCTTTAATGTTCAAAGGTTTTTGGCAACACCTTTCTAATAGGACTATGTTGGTATCCATGTGGAGGATGATGAAATCTGTCTTTCCTCCAAGTTCTTCATTCTCAGGGGATGTCTTTAACCCTGGTACTGGGGTGATGAGTCTGGCCACTAACTACACTGTCTCCTCCAGCACTTTGTTCTTCCCTGATTGAGTGGTACTGCATGCCATGTTGCTGAGGTTGGTTTGCTCATTCTCCATGCAGTTCTCACTGTCATCTGCACATATTACAAGAACCTTTCAACATGAGTAATGGCAGGGGGAGAGTTGCCTTTTAAACTGAAAAGAAATAGCACTTTATTTGTAAAATAATGAAATCACCTAAACAGATGGAAAGCCTTAAAGATTAGAAATATTCACCAATTAATTTATTTGTGTTCAATTCATGTAGTGTTAGTCAACTGTTAGTTTCACAGCAGGTTAACCTGTTGATCCACTCCCCTCATTTGTGCCTCTGGGTCCCTGTTCCCCCCTGCATCAAATTTTCGCTGAATTAAATTGCCAACAGTAGTACTTGGCTGCAGTTTCATGTTGACTGCTTGACCGGATTCTGTTTGGTATGAAATTTAATTTCCTTAAAGTGGATGGCATTGACTTAAAAAGGCAGCAGCCTTGAAATGATTGAGTTTACTTCTTTGTACGTTTAGTACAGTTGTAATCCAGTTACCTCATTCAACAGTCAATTTTGTATGGAATGAGCCACAGATGGTGTGGAGAAAATAGAGCATCACCAAGAGTGTTCTTCAAGTAGGTCTTTTATTCAGAACATAGAACAGTACAGCACAGAACAGGCCCTTCAGCCCACAGTGTCGTGCTGACCATTAATCCTCATGTATGCGCCCTCAAATTTGTGACCGAGAAAGCAGATTCTTGAACCTTAGGGTCTGTGGGTTTTTTGTTTTAATCAAAGTACCTCACTCTAGCTACACAATAAACCAGTGATGTTAGTTCCTGTTATCTGAGTAGAATGTGCAACTAATTAGATTACTTAGTGTGGAAACAGGCCCTTCCGCCCAACGAGTCCACACCGCCCTGCCGAAGCGCAACCCACCCATACCCCTACATCTACCCCTTACCTAACACTATGGGCAATTTAGCACAGCCAATTCACCTGACCAGCACATCTTTGGCGTGTGGGAGGAAACCCATGCAGGCAAGGGGAGAATGTGCAAACTCCACACAGTCGCCTGAGGTGGGAATTGAACCTGGGTCTCTGGCGCTGTTGAGTGTTTTAATGTCTTGGTTAGATATTTATTGCTAACTTTGCAACAATGGAATTTATTCAGACCCTAATTAATATTTTCCTAATGTCATGATTAGATATTTATTGCTAACTCTGCTATCATGATCGATTCTCCTGTTCCTTGGATGCTGCCTGATCTGCTGTGCTTTTCCAGTGATACTTCTTCAGACCCTCCTTTATTTTAAGATTCTTAATCTTGTCTTGAAGTCCCTACATAGCTTTGGAGTTCACCCCTTTAAAGCTCTGTAAGCCAATTCAGCCTCATGCTGTTCAATGTCTGCATCCATTTGATGCTGGTCTCTTGAGCAACTCCAATCTGCATTGTTACAATTGATGGCATAGACCCTAATTCAAAAATTCCCTTCCTTTTTTAATGTCGTTTACACATTCCTTACAAATCTCTGACCAATTATTTGTCCATCTCCCCTAACATCATCTGATGAGATTTCATAATAGATCATCCTTTATGATAACACTCCTGTTTAATATCTTTGGACATTTTATTACATGAAATATACCATATAAATTTAAGCCATTGATGAAATCCTTCAGAATTGTAACATGAGAAGAATGTCCTGCAGAATGTGGGAGGTAAGGGTGACCAGTAGTGTCCTTGTTGATTGCATCTGTGGGAAGTGTACCTAACTCCAGGTCCTCAAAAACCACATTAGGGGACTGGAGCTGCAAGAACTTTGGATCATTCGGGAAATGGAGGGGCTTATTGAGAGGAGTTACAGGGAGGTAGTCGCACTTCAGGTAAAAGATGAAGTTAGATGGGTTACCGTCAGGGGATGGAAAGAGAACCAGTAGGCAGTGCAGGGATCCCCTGTGGCTGTTCCCCCTCAACAAATATACAGTTTTGGATACTGTTCAAGTTAACAACTTAGTAGGGGTATGCAATGGGGCACATGCTTCAGGCACAGATTCTGTCCCTGTTGCTGAGAAAGGAAGGGGGAAGAGGTGCATAGCATTAACCATTGAGGACTCCATAGTTAGGGGACAGATAGGAGGTTCTGAAGGAATGAGAGAGACTCATGGTGTGTCGCCTCCCAGGTACCAGAGTTCTTCATGTCTCCAATCGTCTTTTCAGGATCCTTGAGGGGGAGCAGCCTCCAGTTGTGGTCCACATAGGTAGAGAGAGAGAGATGGGGATTTAAAGCAGAAAGTCAGGGAGCTATGATGGAAGCTTAGAGCTAGAACAAATAGTTGTTATCTCTGGTTTGTTGCCTGTGCCATGTGCTGGCCAAGCAAGGAATAGGGAGGGAGAGAGGAGTTGAACACATGGCTACAAGAATGGTGCAGGACGGAGGGTTTTGGATTCCTGGATAATTGGGGCTCTTTCTGGGGTACGTGGGACCTCCACAAACAGGATGGTCTTCACCTCAGCAAGACTGGTACCAATAGCCTTGTGGGGATATTTGCTAATGCTCCCAGGTGGATTTAAACTAATCCGAGGGGGGGCGGGTGGGAACCAAAATTGTAGTTTGAGTATATGGAAAGATGAGTGTAGTGAAGTCAGAATGAAGATTTCAAGATCGCAAGAAGGCACTGGCAGGCAAAAAGTTGGTTTGAAGTGTGTCTACTTCAATGCCAGGAGCATCCGGAATAAAGTGGATGAACTTGTAGTTTGGGTTGGTACCTGGGATTTCAATGTTGTGGCCACTTCAGAGACATGGGCAGAGCAGTGACAGGAATCCAGAGCAGGTTCTGGATTTAAATGTTTCAGTAAGAACGGAGAAAATAGTAAAAGGGGGGGTGGGGTGGTGTGGCACTGTTAGTCAAGGACAGTATTACGGTTGCAGAAAAGATGTTTGAGGACTTGTCTACTGAGGTAGTATGGGCTAAGATTAGAAACTGGAAAGGAGAGGTTACCCTGTTGAGAGTTTTCTGTAGGCCACCAAATAGTTCCAGCGATGTAGAGGATAGGATAGCAAAGAAGATCCTCGATAGGACTGAGAGTGACGGGGTAATTGTTATGATCTTTAACTTTCCAAATATTGACTGGGAATTTTATGGTTCAAGTACTTCAGATAGGTCAGTTTATGTCTAATATGTACAGGAGGGTTTCCTGACACAGTATGTAGATAGGCCAACAAGGGGCGAGGCCACACTAGATTTGGTGCTGGGTAATGAACCCAGTCAGGTGTTAGATTTGGAGGTAGGTGAGTATTTTGGTGATAGTGACTACAATTTGGTTATGTTCACTTTAGTGATGGAAAGAGATAGGTGTATACTGCAGGGTAAGAGGTATTGGTGGGGGAAAGGCAATTACGATGCAATTAGGCAAGATTTAGGATGCATAGAATGGGAAAGAAAACTGCAGGGGATGGGCACAATTGAAATGTGGAGCTTTTTCAAGGACCAGCTTTGGGGGTTCTTGATAAGTATGTAGCGGTCAAGCAGAAAGGAAGTTGTCACAGCGCTGTGATTTACTAAGGAAGTTGAATCTCTTGTCAAGAGAAGAAGGCTTATGTTAGGTTGAGATGTGATGGCTCAGTTGCTGGAGAGTTACAAGTTAGCCAGGAAAGACATATAGAGAGCTAAGAAGAGCCAGGAGGGGACATGAGAAGTTGTTGGCGGATAGGATCAAGGAAAACCCTGATGCTTTCTATAGCTATATCAGGAATAAAAGAATGACTAGAGTAAGATTAGAGACAATTAAACATAGCAGTGGGAAGTTGTGTGTGGAATCAGAGGAGATAGGAGAATCACTAAATGAATAATTTTCATCAATATTCACAGTAGAAAAAGACAATGTGTTTGAGGAGAATACTGAGATACAGGCTACTAGACTAGATGGGATTGAGATGCAAAATGAGGTGTTAGCAATTCTGGAAAGTGTAAAAATAGAAAAGTCCCCTGGGCCGGATGGGATTTATCCCAGGATTCTCTGGGACGCCAGGGAGGAGATTGCAGAGCCTTTGGCTTTGATCTTTATGTCGTTATTGTATACAGGAATAGTGCCCAGAAGACTGGAGAATAGCAAATGTTGTTCCTTTGTTCAAAAGGGAGTAGAGACAATCCTGGAAATTGTACACCTGTGAGCCTTACTTTGGTTATGGGTAAAGTGTTGGAAAGAGTTGTAAGAGATAGGATGTATAATCATCAAGAGAGAAGTAAGTTGATTCAGGATAATCAACGTGGTTTTGTGAAGGGTAGATCGTACCTCACAAGCCTTACTGAGTTCTTTGAGAAAGTGACCAATCAGGTGGATGAGGGTAAAGCGGTTGATGTGGTGTATATGGATTTCAGTAAGGCGTTTGATAAGGTTCCCCATGTTAGGCTATTGTACAAAATATGGAGGCAAGGATTGAGGGTGATTTAGTGGTTTGGATCAGAAATTGGCTAGCTGAAAGAAGACAGGGGATGGTGATTGATGGGAAATATTCATCCTGGAGTTCAGTTACTAGTTGGATACCGCAAGAATCCATTGTTGTTTGTCATTTTTATAAATAACCTGGATGAGGACATAAAAGGATGGGTTAGTAAGTTTGCGGATGACACTAAGTTTGGTAGAGTTGTGGATAGTGATGAAGCATGTTGTAGGTTACAGGGAGACATAGATAAGTTGCAGAGCTGGGCTGAGAGGTGGCAAATGGAGTTTATTGCAGAAAAGTGTGAGGTGATTCACTTTGGAAGGAGTAACAGGAATGCAGAGTAAGATTCTTAGTAGTGTAGATGAGCAGAGAGATCTCGGTGCCCAGGTACATAGATCCTTGAAAGTTGCCACCCAGGTTGATAGGATTGTTAAGAGGGCATGTGGTGTGTTGGCTGTTATTGGTAGTGGGATTGAGTTTCGGAAACATGAGATCATGCTGCACCTGTACAAAACTCTGTTGCAACCATATTTGGAGTATTGTGTACAGTTCTGGTCACTGCATTTTGGGAAAGATGTGGAAGCTTTGGAAAGAGTTCAGAGGAGAGTTATGAGGATGTTGCCTGGTATGGAGGTACGGTCTTACGAGGAAAGGCTGAGGGACTTTAGAGAGAAGAAGGTTGAGAGGCAACTTAATTGAGACATAGAAGATAATCAGAGGGTTAGATAAGTTGGACAGTTTCCTCAGATGGTGATGACTAACACGAGGGAACATAGCTTTACATTGAGGGGTGATAGATGTAGGACAAATGTGTTAGAGGTAATTTCTTTACTCAGCGTAGTAGTGCTGTGGAATGCACTGCCTGCAATAGTAGTAAACTCACTAACTTTAAGGGCATTTAAATGGTCATTGGATCGGCATATGGGCTAGAATGGAATAGCGTAGCTTAGATGAGCTTCAGACTCGTTCCACAGTTCAGCACAACATCGAGGGCCAAAGGGCCTGTACTACACTGTAATGTTCTATGTTCTAAAAACCATCACAATTATGTATATTTAGAATAGAATAGTTAAACCATATATTCAACCCTAAACATTTATTTAAAAAGAGGCATTGTGAAACTTTAAATGATTCAACACATGTATTTTCAAAAGATGCTTTGCTTTGAAAAGTACTGGCATAGAATACGTGCATTCCTACTACTGAAAATAGAAGTGTTAAAAGTTTACAACTGAATCTGGGCTGTTTTTGTTTAAGTTGAATCAACAAAATTAGAAAAATGGAGAAATGAATTTAAATCATACAAACACCAATGGGATCATGCAAGTTAAAAAGCTATTTCTATATTTTGTGAATTTCTAATTTTTAAGTAAGGTTGTCTATGTCTTTCGAAGTGATTTGTGATTATGACCTAGATCACCTTAAATGATTATAGTTAGATGTATAGTGATACTCCAATTAGTTATCACATTACCCTGTATTTTTATTTTTAACAACAAATAAACAATTATGTAGAGACAGAAATGGCATTAATTTCCATCATATTGGACAAATTAGGAAAAGTGCACTTTGTTTCAGAACTGTTGGCCTGCATTGCACAAAAGGGTTTAAATCTTCAATAGGCAGAAACATAATTGAAGGATATAATCATAAATAGCAATCATGTTAGGATGTGGTTTAATACAGGTCAGTGCACCTGCTGTTATACTGGAGTGGAAGTAAAAGCTTTGAAGTAAAGATCTGAGGAAAACTTTCTCTCTCCTCCCTTTAAATCTTTTGATGCCTTCAATTGCCATCCTTTGATCAAAGATATTTCTTCTAAATTGAGTTCCAGTTTTAATATTCAGGATTAGATTGCATTTTGGCACTTTTATGAAGATAAATTATGCATGAGATTACTCTCAAATGATGCGTCTCCTGATGAATTCTTCCAGGGAGGCTTATGAGCTCATTTGATCAAACTTTGGTACTGTTAAATGTACATGTTCTCCCAAAATATTAAAATACCATGTACATGCTTCTGTTTTGAGTTTTCCTTCAGCTATTGTATGTATTGTGATCTAGCTGCTAATGTTGTTTTGATTAATTTTTATTAAACATGCATTCAATTCTATGTTCTAAAAAATTCTGGTCTCCCTGCTATAGAAAAGATGTTGTGAAACTTGAAAGAGTTCATAGAAGATGAACCCTATAGGTTTGAGCTATAGGGAGAGGCTAAATAGGCTGGGGCTATTTTTCCTGGAGCTTCAGAGGCTGACGGGTGATCTTATAGAGGTTTATAAAATCATGAGGGGCATTATTAGGATAAATAGACAGTTTAACCTGAGAGGGGAAAGATTAACAAGATCTCGAGGGGGCAGATGGTGGTGTGTGTATGGAATGAGCTACTAGAGGAGATGGTGGAGGCTGGTACAATTGCAACATTGAAAAGGCATCTGGATGGGTACATGAATAGGAAGAATTTGGAAGGATTTGGGCCAAATGCTGGCAAATGAGACTAGGTTAATTTAGGATATCTGGTCAACATGGATAAGTAGGACTGAACAGTCAGTTTCTGTGCTTTACATCTGTGTCTCGAGTGTAAAGGAAAATTATCTCAAAATTTGTTTTGATTTAATTTATTGTCACAAATTACAAAATACAGTGAAAACTGAAAACATATCTCCTAGTTGCCCCGTCAGTATATTCATAACGGTGAGCAATAATGTCAGATTTAATGTATGAGCTTCCAAAATTTCCTTTAGGATTATATACATGCTTTGAAAGTTGTTGACACAAAAAATGCTTGTGAAAACAACTTGTTTTATGATGTTTAAAGTGCAATTGTTAGTGTATATTAATTCCCACCATATCAGTATTTTTGGCTGATTTTCATTCATACGACTTGAAAAATTTTCAAGTAATTTTCAACATGTAAAAATAAACTTAAACAATTCAGTACCTATACCAAAAGAAAATGATGGTAAAGTTTGACAAGCAGAATCATTGGGATGCAACTGCCCAGTGCAATTTTGCATATTTCTAAAATTTACAAGTTTTATTTATTGAGGTTTTTTTTTATCAGGGCTTTGTGGAATGTTCCATGATAAATTGTTTATAGTCTCATGCTGAGTTTTCTGATCTCAACCAAAGTGATTTCAAGATCATTATTTTGGGGACAAAGAAGTTGAGCATGGTTTTTTCACCATAACGATTCCCCATTGAAAATATTTACCATGTGTGTTAAATATCACAAGGCTGTGTGTGTTCAGTGTCATGACATAGCAGATGGAGCTCAGCATGCGGAAAATAGCATTCTCTATTTTTGCACTTTTTCCTTGGTCAAATCATGATTACTGCACATGTAATAAAAATATTGAAATCTTCATTTTAATTCAATTAGTGACAAAAAGTATTACATTTGTTTTAAAAGACTTTGAACACAAGTGTAGAGAACTAGGGGAATGCCTTCTCTCAACACAGAGATCTCCATTTAAACAGAGCCTGTAAAAGCAACAGTTGTTCATTCTGTTAGGCCTGTCCATATTGTGTCACTGTTGGATGAGTGGAGTTGGTTAATCAATGTTTAGATCGTTTTGGGCAATGATCACCCAAATCTGTGGATTCCAATACAGTTCCAGGTGTGGTCCATGACTGGACCTGCAGTTAGGGTGGTAATACTCCTTGTAAATGGAAAATCATAGTTAACTGTTTTGTAGTGGCTACCTCTTGGATGATCACTTAGTGTTCCTCTCAAGACTCTCAGATGCACTGTGAACCTTTCTCAATGATTTTATTAAGCATCTTTTTTTTTTCATTCATTCATGGAAAGTGGGAGTCACATTTATTGCCTATCTGTAATTATCCTGGGCAGTCAAGTCAACAACATTACTGTGGATCTGGAGTCACATGTAGGCCAGACCAGGTAAGGACAGCAAATTCTTTCCCTAAAGTACATTAGTGAGCCAGTTGAATTTTTCTTGACAATTGACATTGCTTTCATGGGCATAATTAGACTCTTTATTCCAGATTTTTATTGAATTTCATTTCTACCAGTTGCCATTCAAACCCAGATCCCCAGACTATTCCATATGTCTCAGGGTTACGCTGCTGGTGGGTGCAGTGTTCAATAGGATAAGTGCATAAAACATGATAGAGTTGCTGACTGAATCGGATAAGCATGATTGTGGCTGTTGTACTGAAATTAATTCCAGAACATATGGGACTCCATAGATTAATAGTCTAGCAATCATACCACCACCTCATTATTTTCGCTCAAATTGTCCTGATATCTTAAAGTGATAAGATGCAGGTTCACAGAATCCTAGATTCAGGGTCAATTTCAGGTAAATTCATGGTGAGTGTCCCTCTATGAGCTTCATCAAATGCAGTTCTTCACTGCTTGTCTTTATATATACGCAACACACCTCTACGGCATTGGACTCATCCCACTGTGTGCTCACCAGTGACGGATATCCACACCACTACCGGGACTTTTCAGGAATTTCCCCACCAACACCATATTTGAATTAAATAAAGAACTGCAGATGATCAAGATCTGAAACAAAAACAGAAGTTGCTGGAGAAACTCATCAGGTCTGGCAGCATCTGTGGAGAGAAGGTAGAGTTAACATTTTAAGTCTAGTGCCCCTTCAAACAATATTTGAAACCCAGCTGTGCACCAGGTCAATTTCAGCCAGCAGCGCATGTAGCAGGAGAGAAATTCAAAAAGAACAGCTTCTGAGGGAACATAGATGATAAGGGTGACTCTTCATTGGAAACAGAAGCTCATACTTGTGAATACATTCCACCTTTACATCATTATCCTTCTGATTGTTTCCATTGTAACTGCAGCTGAAAGAATCGAGCTCTACAGACTAACCAAACTTAGTGGTAAACAATGTCAGAACACTGCTTAAAAGAGGGCTGCTCTTTCATAAACACAAAGAAAAGTAAAGAAGAACAAAAACAAGAAATATATTTCCTTCTGGGAACAAACAGGAGCTGGAAGCAAGAACAAATTTGCTGTTGGTGTACGATAACTTCACCCAACTCACATCAACTGGAAATGAGTGTGAATTAAGTCCTGTCTGTCTGGTTTGTTGTGCCTGACTCTGCACTGCTCTATAATGGTGAAAATGCTGTTCCTCCTGTCATCACAAGGAAACAAGATGAAATGATTTGTCACAAATTGCATTGATAAGGAGAAGGTGCTGAGGAAGCTGAAAGGTCTGCAGGTGACTAAATCACCTGGACCGGATAGACTATATCTCAGAGTTCTGAAGGAGGTAGCTGAGGAGACTGTAGAAATATTGGTGGTGATCTTTCAGGAACCATTGGGGCAAGGAAAGGACTGGAAAATGGCTCTTGTAAGAAGGGAGAGAGGCAGAAGACAGGGCCGGTTAGCCTAGTCTTGGTCGTTGGTAAGAATTTTGAGTGCATTATTAAGGATGAGATTGCAGAGTACTTAGAAGTACAGTACATGGTAAAATAGGGCTGAGTCAGCATGGCTTCATCAAAGAGGTCATGCCTGACAAATCTGTTAGAATTCTTTCAGCTAGTAACAAGCAAGTTAAACAAAGGAGAGCCTTTGGCCATGATCTCTTTGGATTTACAAGGTGCTGTAGAGGAAGTTGCTAAATAAGATAAGTGCCCATGGGATTAGGGACAAGATATTGGCCTGGATACAGGATTGGCTGACTGGCAGAAAGCAGAGAACGGGGATAAAGGAGTCTTTTTCAAGATGGCAGGAGGTGCCGGGTGAAGTTCAGCAGGGGTCTGTGTTGGGACCACAACTATTCACATTATATATTAATAATCTGGACAAAGGAACTTAGGGTGTTTTTGCTAAATTTGCAAATGACACAAAGGTGGCAGAGAGATAGTGTTGAAGAAGCAGGGAGACTGCAGAAGGACTTGGACAGGCTAGGAAAGTGGCAGATGGAATACAATGTGGGAAAATGTGAGGTTATGCACTTTGAAGAATAAAGGCACAGACTATTTTCGAAATGGGGAAAGGCTTTGGAAATCTGAAGCACAAAGAAACTCAGGGGTCCTAGCTCAGGATTCTCTTAAGATTAACATGCAAGTTTAGTTGGCAGTTAGGAAGGCAAATTTAATGTTGGCATTCATTTTGAAAGGTCTAGAATACAACAGCAGTTGATGTACTGCTGAGGCTGCGCAAGTTGAAAAGTGTCGCGCTGGAAAAGCACAGAAGGTCAGGTAGCACCCAAGGAGCAGAAGATTCAATGCTCCAGGCAAAAGTCCTTCATCAGTAATACCCAAAATGTTGATTTTCCTGCTTCTCGGATCTACAGCATCTGCAGTCCTCACTTTCTCCTGAGTCTGTGTAAGCCCTATTCAGACCACATTTGGAATATTATAAACAGTTTTGGGCCCACTATCTAAGGAAGGATGTGAGGACCTCGGAAGAGTATTAGAAGAGAGTTGCAAAAATGATTCCGGGGATGAAGGGCTTTTCATTTGAGAAGTGGTTGTGAACTCTGCGTCTGTACGTGGTGGAGTTTAGGAGGATGAGGGGGTTCTGACTGAAAATTCCATAATATTAAAATGCCTGGATAGAGTGGATGTGGAGAAGATGTTTCCACTAGTAGGAGACTAGGACCTGAGGGCACAGCCTCAGCGTGTCCTTTAAAACTGAGATGAGTAAAAGTTTCTTTAGCCAGAGAATGAATCCATGGAACTCTTTACCACAGAAGACAGTGGTAGCCAAGTCATTGAGTGTATTTAAGACAGAGATAGATAGGTTCTTAATTAGTAAGGGGTTTAAGGGCTTCAGGGAGAAGGCAGGCCCTTCGGAACCACATCACCAGCACCTTTTATCTTTGTCTGCTTGGCACACTCTCCTCATTCCTGAAGAAGGGCTCATGCCCAAAACGTTGATTCTCCTGCTCCTTGGATGCTGCTGGACCTGCTGCGCTTTTCCAGCAACACATTTTCAGTTCTAATCCCCTGACTAGTTCTCCTGGACCTTCAGGGCTGACCATGGCCCATTCCCCAGTCTATAATAGTACGGAACTCTGATCCTGATCATCCCAATTGATTGTAACCAAGCCCCTTGACTGAGATCAGACGATGCCTTTGACTGACTATAGCAGGACCCTATGACTAATGACAGTCTCCCTTGACTTGGCTAAGGATTGCTCCCCTTAGACTTTGAGATATGGCCATTTGGTTGAGGGGTGAGAAGCCAATTGTCAGATAACCCATCAGCCATCCTGACTCCTTCTGCCCTGTCATGGCTGTTTACCTCCTGGAATGTGAGAGATGCAGATATTAAGGGAGATGACAGGGGTGGCACAGCTGTTACTTTTGGTACAGGTTGAGGTGATGTCCCAAATTTCTTTTCCGTCTCTGCCACTTCAATGGGGGGATGCTTTCGTTTCTGGCAACAGATACTTCCTGCTTCTCCTTTGCTCTGGACTTGCCATTAAATATACTCTGGAAAGCAATTATTTTCTTGTGGGCATTAGGGATTTGGAGTTGGATTAACAGAGGAGTAGCAGAGGGATTGGAATGGATTTTACCCTAGGCAGCACCTCTGTTTGCAGGGTTGGTGGTGTCAGAGGATGGGGTGAGTATCAGTGAGTGAGGAAAGATGTTACAGGCAATAATGAAAGTAATGAGCATGATACTTTGTGAGAGGGAGGTGCAATAGTAGAGACACAGTGAGTGTGTGATTTTGGAGAGAAGATGGCAGCACTTATGCTGGGGAAATGAAGAAGATCATTGACTTTTTTCCTATCGTGCTACCCATTCCTTCACAGCAGGCTGGCATGGCCTCATGTTGTAGACAAAAAAAAAACTGCAGATGCTGGAATCCAAAGTAGATAGTCAGGAGTCTGGAAGAACACAGCAAGCCAGGCAACATCAGGAGGTGCAGAAGTCGACATTTCGGGTGTATCCCTTCTTCAGGTCCTGGAGGGAGAAGGGACATAGCACTACTTGAAATGTTCCACAGCAGGGTGAGCAGGCCCATCCTTCACAGCACCAAGAATGGGTAGAACGTCAATAAAATGATGCTTAGTGTTTGCATACTGAGGGTCAACACAGTTTGAAGCCACTGCAGACAAATGTAGCCTCCAGAATGAGGGCAATGCTGAATACATTTAGCTCCCTTTATTTAGAGGTTTGTGCACCGTGTCCCTGCAAACATGATCTATTATCAACCTTCAGATAAAGTGAAAAATGGTTTGGTGATTGACACAGTGCAGGAGTGAGGAAAAAATGTTTAATAAAACCAAGAGTGCTTCATATTGATGACCAGATTCTTATCCACAATGAAGAGGGAACATTGCTCCTACATGCCCAGTTTTGGGTTTACCATTGCTACTCACTTCTTCCAGTTTTTAGTGTTAGTCTTGGTCCCTCGGAACCACTTCACCAGCACCTTCAGGTAAGCTGACCAGGTGGTGAAGGGTACAAAGGATCAGTTAGACAATTGCATGGTTTCATTATTGCCTTGATTAATTGTGGTTCCTGAGGTTCACTGAAACTGGTCACAGATGCCAGCCAGTCTGCATGCCAACAGCGGAGTGGAGCAAAAGACAGTGCCATCATCCATGTACAGGGGACCTTTGACCTGAGTACTTTAATTGACTGAAATTTTCACCCCGTTATGCTCGCTTCCTTCTGTACAAACTGACCCACACCAGCAGTCCCCACAGATTCTGAGTTGCTCTGTCAACATGCACTTTTACATGCATACTGTAGCCAGAGCTGTGGATAGTGATGGTAGCAGCTCCAATACTTTTTCTATCACATGGTTGACCAGGAAACTCTCCTGTCATTGGTATAAGTTGATGCCCAGCCTGTTTGACCATGTAATGAACATACCTTCCTTGGCCATCCAATCTTATAGTAACACTTGAAACTGGAGCTCCATCTCAGAGGCAGAGATACTACTCATTGCAACATAACACCTCCTGTATATGTCCATTTGTTTATTTATGTGGATAAGGGAAATCCTACTTATTTATGTTCTGCAAAGTCTCTAAGGCCTCTTCCTTCAGTAGAAATGCATATAATCATAGAACTGTACAGCATGGAAATAGACCCCTTGGTCCAACTCATCCATGCTGACCAGATATCCTAAATTAATCGAGTCCCATTTGCCAAGTCCTCTAAACCCTTCCTATTCATATAACCTCCAGATGCCCTTTAAATGTTGTAATTGTACCAGCATCCACCACTTCCTCTTGCAGCTCATTCCATACATTCCACCCATTTCATAAAGAAGTTGCCCCATCGGTACCTTTTAAATCTTCCTCCTCGCACCTTAAACCTATGCCTTCGAGTTTTGGACTCCCCCCACCCCAGGGAAAAGACCTTGGATATTCACCCTATCCAGGATCCTCGTGATTTTCCAAACTTCTTTTGGGTCATGCCTCAGCCTCTGATGCTCCAGGAAAAACAGCTCCAGCCTACTAAGCCTCTCCCTATGGCTCAAACCCATCAACCCTGGCAACATCCTTGTAAACCTTTTCTATACCCTTTCAAGTTTCACAACATCTTTCCGATAGGAAGGAGACCAGAATTGCACGCAATATTCCAAAAGTGGCCGAAACAATGTTCTGTACAGCTGCAATGTGACCTCCCAATTCCTATATTCAATACACTGACCAACAAAGGCAAGCATACCATGCACCACCTTCAGTATCCTGTCTACCTGTGACCTCACTTTCAAGGAACTATGAACTTGCACTCCAAAGGTGCCTTTATTCAGCAACATCCTCAGGACTTTACCATTAAGTTTGTAAGTCCTGCCCTGATCTGCCTTTCCAAATGCAGCACTGCACAATTATCTAAACTAGCTACTCCTTGGCCCATTGGCAGCATCTGATCAAAGTCCTGCTGTACTCTGATATAGCCTTCTTCGCTGTCCACTATACCACTAATTGTTTGAGTTAGCTGCACAATTATCTACATTTAACTCGATTAGCTACTCCTTGGCCCATCTGATCAAAGTCCTGCTGTACTCTGAGGTAACCTTCTTTGCTGTCTACTACACCACTAACTTACTAACCTGCTATATTCACATCCAAATCAATTGTATAAATGACAAAAACAAGTAGACCCAGCACCAATCTGTCCCCTACTTGGACGTTCCTATCAACCAGGACTTTCTTGCAACAGCATAACAGTTGAGAGTGGAAGACTTGCTATTTTTAAAAAAAAGCTTCAGAAAAATAGGAAAATGACTGAATAAATATAACTGACCAAACTAGATGGAAGTTGTGCATGATAAGCACTTAGGTTTAAATATGGAAATATTACCGAGTACAATTATTTTGCTTTTAATCTCCATTAAAAGCTTTCTAAACTCTTGAATGAAAAATGCATTTATGCTCTAGAGATAATGATCATCCAAGCACTACATTTTCATCTTTAGTCATCAAAGCAGAGGGTGGAATCTATGGATCCAAATTAATTGAGCTTTTTAAAACTGTTTTCCTTATGACTTCCTACAAACTGACAGAAATGCTAAAATAGCAGATAAAAAGTATAATTCAGACATTTCAATTGGGACATTCTGACAATTTAATTATCTTCATTATTGGATTATCTATTTTAGACAAATTCTTTTGTTATTGACAAATGCCTAAAGAAAACTTCCCTCTTGACTTCACCACTAAGCCAACATTACTTTAGACAATGTTCATTGACTTAAGATAACAATTTATTATTGGGTTTGAACACTAAGGCTGTTTATATAGCTCAATTCCAATACTTGGCTCAGATCTGTAAAAAAGTAATCTTATTGATTGGCAGGTTATAGCATATATTATTTTGAGTCTGATTCATCTTTTGCCAATCTTATGACAAATTTTAGAAAGGTTCATTTTGAAGGTAAAGAATTCAAAATGTTGATTTACCGGAAGATATTCTCTCCAGCTTTTATCTGCTTTTATCTTTGCCTTATATGGTTTAGTTTTACTTTAACTTAGTGGCAGACAGTCTTAGCAAATCCATTAAACCTACTTTGAGATTGTTGCTGGGTGTGTGACATCCACACGCCAGGACCTGCCACATAATCACCCCTTTAAGACTAATACAAACACAGCTTTAATTCTGCTGCTTTAATTCCATTGCTTTTCTTCTACCCTGAAAGAGTTTGATGATTGCAGTGATACATTTCCAGGCTTAACAGCTACCATCTGGTACTTAATCCAGTTGGCCTATATTCACGGACAAGCCTTCACAGTGAGGATTGGATTTTCACTACTGAGGTGGATAGAGCCATAGAGATGTACAGCACAGAAACAGACCCTTCGATCCAACTCATCCATGCCGACCAGATATCCAAACCCAACCTAGTCCCACCTGCCAGCACCTGGACCGTATCACCCCAAGACCTTCCTATATACCCATCCAGATTCCTTTTAAATGTTGCAATTGTACTAACCTCCACCACTTCCTCTGGCAGCCCATTCCATACACATACCACCCTCTGCCTGAAAAAGCCTGAGTCTAGAAATTATCTGAATTATTTACACTATTTAAAGGGCCCATTAACAGCCAACTGTTACTTTGGCAAGGCGGGGGTGCAGGCAATTCAGCCCCGTTATATTAAAACCAGTTAAACCTCCTAACTCTCACTACTCACACCCCACTACCACAATTCACTCTCCCTGTCACCACCATGACCCCTCCATCAGCTGTCCTTTCACCCAGTGTGCACTATGTACAAAACCAATGAGGCATGGAATAACATGGCAAGTTTTGAAATGCTTAGAAAAATACCCTTTACAAAACCAAAAGAAATTGCCATTCCTATGATTTCCTATAAAAATGTCAATTATACAATCAATTATAGAAGCTTTAACCAATTTACACCTCTTAAACCTGTCCAAACAAACATTTACATATTGACAAAAGAGGTTGCAGGTAGCATAATTTATTATAATCCCACAGAGATATCAATCAAGCAAAGGAAACGTTCCACTTCAGTTTCCAAAACAGAAGGTGAGTTAATGCATTTATGAGTCTTGAAGTGCAATCAAGGTTCACAAAGAATCTATCAAGGAACTGATTCAGTAGAAACATATGGTCAAACATCTGGGTTCTCCAATGTGCTTATGATTTTGTGAAAGGGAAATCCTGCTTGACAAACCTATTAGAGTTTTTTTGAAGATGAAATGAGTATAGTAGATAAAGAGAAACAAGTAGATGTAGCCTACTTGGATTTTGAAATGTTACACAGGAAAGCGCTATACAACAAATTTAGCACAAAAAGGATGCATGGAACCAAGGGTAATATACAAGCATGGAGACAAGTTACTTAATGGATATGAAGCAAAGAGAAACAATTGAGGTATATCCAATTTGAGGAGTTATGTCTAGTGGAGTGCTGCAAGGACCAGTGCTAGGCCTCAACTATTTACAATCTATTTTAATGACTTAGACAAACAGACTAAGAATACTGTATTTGCATTTACTGACAATACAAAGATAAATGGGAATGTAAGCTATGACAAAGACATGAAGATATTGCAGAGGTAAACAGATGTGAAATGAATGGGCAACAGGATAATAAATGGAGAATAATATGAGAAAGTGTGAGGTTCGTCAATTTGATAGTATGAATAGAAACACTGAATATTTTTAAAAGGCCTGAGACTAACTGTTGATGGCAGCAGTTGCTGGAGATAAGAGTTGAAGAGTGTGGTGCTGGAAAAGCAGAGCTGGTCAGGCAGCATCCAAGGAGCAGGAGAATTGATGTTTCATGTATCAGGAGTGAGGCTTGTGGGCCAAGGGAGCAGAGAGATAAATGGGAGGGGGTGGGGCTGGGGGGAAGGTAGCTGGAAATGCAATAGGTAGATGAAGGTGTGGGCGAAAGTGATAGGTTATAGGTAGATAAAGGTGAGGCTGAAAGTTTTATCCCCACCTTCATCTACCTGTTGTATTCCCAGCTTTCTTCCCCCTAAAACCACCTCCCTCCCATTTATCTCTCAGCCCCCTTGGCCCACAAGCCTCATTCCTGATGGAGGGCTTATGCCTGAAACATTGATTGTCCTGTTCCTTGGATGCTGCCTTACTGGCTGTGCTTTTCCAGCACCACACTATTTGACTAAGTGTTAATGTTCAGAGGAATTTGGATATACTCATAGAGAAATGCACAAAAGTATCATGCATCTACAGCAAACAATTCAGAAGGCAAATTTCATGTAGGCCTTTATTGAATGGAATTAACTACACAAATAATGAAATCTTGTGAAAATTGTACGGGGCTTTGGTGAAGTCATAGCTGGTACTGTGTGCAATTTTGGTCTCCCTACTGAAAGAAGAATATATTTGCATGAAGATGATATAACAAAGTTTCACTAGATTGATCCCTAGCATGAGATACTTATACTATGATGAGAGCTGAGCAAACTAAAATATACTCTCTGCAGCTTAAAAGAATAAGTGGTGCCTGCCTTGACACATTCCAAAATTTGAAGGGGGTTGACAGATTAGAGACTGAGAGGTTATTTTCCATGATTGGGAATTCTAGAATAAAGGGATGTGCCCTCAGGATAAGGAGTGCATAATGTTGAGTTGATTTAAGACATTTCTCCACTCAAAGAGTTGTGAATAATGGGAAGCCTCTGCCTTATGTTGTTCTGGACATTTCTTTGCTGAATATATTTAAGACTGAGGCCTGTGACCAGAGGTGTACCACAAGGATCGGTTCTGGGTCCACTACTTTTTGTCATTTATGTAAATGATCTGGACATGAACATAGGAGGTGTAGTTAGTAAGTTTGCAGATGACACCAAAATTGGAAATGTAGTGGACAGCGAAGAAGGTTACCTCAGATCTTGATCAGATGGGCAAATTGCGTGAGAAGTGGCGGATGGAGTTTAATTTAGATAAATGTGAGGTGCTGCATTTGGAAAAGCAAATCAGAGCACGACTTACACACTTAATGGTAAGGTCCTACAGAGTGTTACTGAACAAAGAGACCTGGGAGTGCAGGTTCCTTGAAACTGGAGTTGCAGGTAGATAGAATAGTGAAGAAGGCATTTGGTATGCTTTCCTTTATTGGTCAGAGCGTTGAGTATTGGAGTTAGGGTGTCATGTTGCAGCTAAACAGGACATTGGTTAGGCCGCTTTTGGAATATTGTGTGCAATTCTGGTCTCCTTCCTATCGGAAGGATGTTGTGAAACTTGAAAGTGTTCAGAAAAGATTTACAAGGATGTTGCCAGAGTTGGAGGGTTTGAGCCATAAGGAGAGGCTAAACAGGCTGGGGTTGTTTTCCCTGGAGGGTCAGAGGCTGAGGGCTGACCTTATAGAGGTTTATAAAATCATGAGATGCATGAATAGGTTAAAGAGACAAGGTCTTTTCTCTGGGATGGGGAACTCTAGAACTAGAGGGCATAGGTTTAGGGTGAGAGGGGAAAGATATAAAAGGGACTTGAGGGGCATCCTTTCCACACAGCGAGTGGTGTGTGTGCGGAGTGAGCTGCCAGATGAAGTGGTGGAGGCTGGTACAATTAGAACATTTAAAAGGCATCTGGGTAGGTACGTGAATAGGAAGGGTTTAGAGGAATATGGGCCAAATGCTGGCAAATGGGACTAGATTAGGTTAGAATATCTGGTTGGCATGGACAAGTTGGACCAAAGGATCTGTTTCCACGCTGTGTATCTCTATGACTCTATGAGTGACCACGATTTTTGGTCACTCGTGAAATCAAAGGAAGTAGGAAGTGGGCAGAAAGGTGGAATTAAGGTAGAAGGTTAGCCACGATTGTAGCGCATGTGGAGCAGGTTGAGGGTTATATGTTCTACAGCAGCTCCTGTTTCTTGTGGTCCACCTCTCTGCCATTTCGTCATTCTCATGATTACTTCTCAGAACTCTACCTACATGGAGAACCAATGGTTATTTCAGCTAAACTTGTATTCAGGCACTTGAAAAAAATTTTGCAATCTGTTTTTATATTACCAACTACTTTACTCCCATACTCTAACTTTACCCTTTATTAGTTCATGGGATGTCTGTGTCACTGTCTAGGCCAGGAGTACTGTCCATCCCTCGTTGCTTTTGAGAAGATGTTGATGAACTGTGTTTTGAATCACTATAGTCCTTAGCATCTAGGTTCATCAACAATTCTGCTATGAAAGGAGTTCCAGTACATTCAGTGCTGGGTCCTCTACTTTTTGTCATTTACATAAATGATTCGGATGTAAGCATAAGAGGTATAGCTAGTAAGTTTGCAGATGACACCAAAATTGGAGGTATAGTGGACAGCGAAGAGGGTTACCACAGGTTACCACAGGATCTTGACCAGATGGGCCAATGGCATGAGAAGTGGCAGATGGATTTTAATTTATATAAATGCGAGATGCTTCATTTTGGGAAAGCAAATCTTAGCAGGACTTATACACTTAATGGTAAGGTCCTAGGGAGTGTTGCTGAACAAAGAGACCTTGGAGTGCAGGTTCATAGCTCCTTGAAAGTGGAGTCCCAGGTAGATAGGATAGTGAAGAAGTCGTTTGGTATGCTTTCCTTTATTGGTCAGAGTATTGAGTACAGGAGTTAGGAGGTCATATTAGGAGGTCATATTGCGACTGTACAGGACATTGGTTAGGCCACTGTTAGAATATTGTGTGCAATTCTGGTCTCCTTCCTATTGGAAAGATGTTGTGAAACTTGAAAGGGTTCAGAAAAGATTTACAAGGATGTTGCCAGGGTTGGAGGATTTGAGTTACAGGGAGAGGCTGAATACAAGTATGGAATGAGCTGCCAGAGGAAGTGGTGGAGGCTGGTACAACTGCAACATTTTAGAGGCATTTGGATGGATATATGAATAGGAAGGGTTTGGAGGGATATGAGCTGGGTGATGGCAAGTGGGACTAGATTGGGTTGGGCTATCTGGTCATCATGGATGGGTTTGATCGAAGGGTCTGTTTCCATGCTGTACATCTCTATGACTCTATGACATTAAACAAGCAATAGTAAAGGTGTGGTGATATTGTGGTCACTGGAATGGGATCTTGAAGGTGTTTTGTTCTCATGTATCTGCTGTATTTGTCCGTCTAGACAGTACAGATCACAGGTTTGGAAAGTATGGACTAAGGGGCTGGAATCGAACCTGGGCCCCTGGTGTTGTGAGGCAGCGGTGCTAACCACTGAGTCACTGTGCTGCCCATTTTTTTAGATTAGATTAGATTCCCCACGGTATGGAAACAGGCCCTTCGAACCAATTTTGGGTGTCACGGTAGCACAGTGGTTAGCACTGCTGCCTCACAGCGCCAGGGACCCGGGTTCAATTCCCGCCTCGGGCAACTGTCTGTGTGGAGTTTGCACATTCTCCCCATGTCTGCGTGGGTTTCCTCTGGGTGCTCCGGTTTCCTCCCACAGTCCAAAGATGTGTAGTTTAGGTAAATTGGCCATGCTAAATTGTATGTAGTGTTAGGTGAAGGGGTAAATGTAAGGGAATGGGTCTGGGTGGGTTGCTCTTCAGAGGGTCGATGTGGACTTGTTGGGCCAAAGGGCCTGTTTCCACACTGTAATCTAATCTAAAAAAGGGGGCCTTGCTGAGTTTTTGCAGTGGATCTATCTTGTGGATAGTATATGGTGCTGCTACTGTCCATTGGAGGTGGAGGGAGTGAACGTTGAAGATAGTGGATAGAGTGTCAATGATGCTTTGGCCTCAATAATGTCAAACCTCTTGAGTATTGTTGAAACTGCATCCATCCAGGCAAGTGGGAAGTATTCCATCATACTCCTGATTTGTGCCTTACAGATGTTAGACAGACTTTGGGGAGTCAGGAAGTGAATTACTGGCTGCAGGATTCCTTGCCTTTGACCTGCTTTAATAGCCACTGTATTTATATGACTGATTCAGTTCAGTTTCTGGTTAATGGTAACATCCAAGAAATTGATACTTGGTATTGGTGAATGGTCATTGCCTGGCATTTGTTTAGCACATATATTATTGCTAATTATCATTCCAAGCTGAGTTGTCCGGGTTTTGCTGTATTTACTGATATTAGGCTGAATGGAATGGCTTTGGCTGGATTGGGTTTTGTCCTATTTTCTATTGACAGGGCATGTCTGGGCAATTTTCCCATTTTTCGCTAGTTGCCAATGTTGAACATTGTACCTATTATAGTTTAGTTGACGAAGGTGCAAACAGAAAATGCCTCTTCAATCATTTCTAAGGTTCTCAACAGACTAAAAATAGAGACATTCACCAAATTCTCACTTCAGTAACTCATCTCCGCCATTTTGCGGCTTTGACTTCATAGATTTCAAATGTAGAAATAACCCCTAGGGGTAAAAGTGGAAGGAGACCAATTTGTGATGCTATGCTTAACTGACAAAACTTTTCATGAAATTAGGTTTTTGTTTGCTATCTAAGTATTTTTGTTCAGTTGCTGAAATATAATTATGTGTGGTAATGCATGTCATTCAGCAGCATTTGCAACTGATGACTGATTTATTGATAAAAATGTTTTCATTATCATTTGACAGATGACCATTTTCTGACTGCAGAACAACATCTCCATGCTCTTCATTTCAACTGGTAAAAGAAAAAAATGCAAGGTCACCCACTATTTTCTGGAGCTGAGAATTTAAAATGTTACCAACATGAAAAAAGTCATTTATAAAAATACACAGCATGGGCTGTTAGAAATAATTTTGAAAATAACACTTTGGCCACAAAAGTTTTGTTGACCACAATACAAATGTGTTAAGATATGAAAGTCTACTTTTTTGTTCATGGACCATTTCAGACCTCAAAGCAATTTACATAAGAACTTAAACATCTTAGTAAAATTGTAGCAAACTATTGCAGGAATTTAAATGCAAAGAGTCAACCATCAAACCAATAAAAAAGAAATGGGGGACGTGGTTTCCTCCTAAACGGATTGGGTTGGGGGGAGAATCTTATTTTGTTGGAAACCAAACAGTCTAAGAACAACAGAGGGGGAGTAGGGAACCAGGGAAATCAACACCTGGCCAGAACCTAACCAGTGTCACAAAGAAGTCTCACACTCACATGGGCGGTCAAAGTCAGTGAGTGAATCTTTACACGACTTCCTCATGCTGCCCAACCCCACACTCACCTCTTGAATGGGAAGTGATGGCCTAGTGGTACTGTCATTGGACTATTAATCCAGAGAAGGGCTTATGCCCGAAACATCGATTCTCCTGTTCCTTGGATGCTGCCTGACCTGCTGCGCTTTTCCAGCAACACATTTTCAGCTCTGATCTCCAGCATCTGCAGTCCTCACTTTCTCCTATTAATCTAGAGACCCAGATAATGTCCTGGGGACCCAGGTCCCAATCCTTTCACAGCAGATGGTGAAATTTGAATTCAATTTTAGGGGTGGCATGGTGGCACAGTGGTTAGCACTGCTGATTCATGGTCCAGGTTTGATTCCACCGTTGGGCAACTGTCTGTGTGGAGTTTGCACATTCTCCCTGTGTCTGTGTGGGTTTCCTCCGGGTGCTCCGGTTTCCTCCCACAATCCAAAGATGTGCAGGTCAGGTGAATTGGCCATGCTAAATTGTCCGTAGTGCTAGGTGCTTTAGTCAGAGGTCTGGGTGGGTTATTCTTTGGAGGGTTGGTGTGGGCTGGTTGCACCGAAGGGCTTGTTTCCACACAGTAGACAATCTAATCAAGCCTTGCAGAATTATGGCATATTTCATCTTCTGCACCTTCAACACTAATGAATCTTCTCTATCACCGTTCCATTACTCACCTTTTAAGTTCATAAAACATTACTCAGCGCTGCTTCTCTTCAAGGACAAATTAGCTCTATGAGCAAGGCTGGCTGCATCATGTGACCTCAGTACAATAGTGTTCAGAGCAAGGCCAGCCAGCAGAGTACTGTATAGAGGAAACTGGCCATACAGAGTTAAAATTAAAACTACAATATCCTTTATTACAATCAAGTGCATTGGTGCAAGAGTACAGTGAAAACTTTTACAATGTTGCTTCTTATGGCACCATCTTAGGTATAAAGTACCTGGTACAGATCTTAGATACAAAAAGAGGAATGAAAAAGAAAAGTAGTTACATTACTTTACAGTGATTCACAGTATAAGTTAGAAATAAGACATAGTTAAAAGGATTGATATTACAATCAGATACACAAATTACAAATAAACATTACATTGCAGTAGCTCAGCACAGGGCCTTCCACATGCTGTCTGACTGCCTGCACCAGACCCCAGTCCAACAACCATCCCCAGTATGATGCAGGCCAGTGCATTCCACACAGGCTCTCAGCTCCTTCAAGGTAAGTTTTCATCGGGACCCACCTGCCTCCCCCATGCCGGTCTCCACTCTGGGGACTGTTTCCTATGCCAGTCTCTGCTCCGGGACTGCTTCCCTGTGCCAGACTCTGCTCCGGGACTCGCTTCCCCTCATCGGCCTCTGCTCTGGGTTGCTTCTCCGTGCTGGTCTCAGCTCCAGAATTTGCTGCCAGGTATAGCTAGCTCCTCCATTCCACTCTGAGTAAGTCCAAGCCAGAAGTTGAAAAAAATACAGAAAAGGAGGAAAAACAGAGAAAAGATAAGAAAAAAAAGGGCAGAACAGAGGAGCTCCAGCTGGAGTATCTTACTCTGCCATCATCATTCCAAAAGGAGCACGCATTAATCAGACAAATGAAGTGAGAGTTACAAGTTAGAAATCTGTCCATTTCCAACAGAACTGGTGCAGACAGATTCCAAATCACAACCTTCAGGTTAAACAATGAGGCAAACAAATCTTTAGCCCCTTAAGTCATGGTTACATGTGCCAGTAACTGTACGTCACACGATACCAGAGTTATAGTCTAACAGGATTATTTTAGATCACAAGTTTTTGGAGCACTCTGAAAGCTTGTGATTTCAAATAGCCTGTTGGACTATAACCCTGGTGTCATGTGACTTCTGACTTTGCCCACCCCAGTCCAACACCAGCATCTCCAGATCACATATAATATAGGACTCACAAAACATTTAGTTTATAAAGTGATGAATTTCCAACTGTTTGCCATATCTTTGGGTAGGAGAAAGTGAGGACTGCAGATGCTGGAGATCAGAGCTGAAAATGTGTTGCTAGAAAAGCGCAGCAGGTCAGGCAGCATCCAAGGAGCAGGAGAATCGACGTTTCGGGCATGAGCCCTTCTTCAGGAATGAGGAAAGTGTGCCAAGCAGGCTAAGATAAAAGGTAGGGAGGAGGGACTTGGGGGAGGGGCGCTGGAAATGCGATAGGTGGAAGGAAGTTAAGGTGAGAGGGATAGGCCAGAGTGGGGTGGGGGCGGAGAGGTCAGGAAGAAGATTGCAGGTTAGGAAGGTGGTGCTGAGTTCGTGGGTCGGGACTGAGACAAGGTAGGGGGAGGGGGAATGAGGAAACTGGAGAAATCTGAGTTCATCCCTTGTGGTTGGAGGGTTCCTAGGCGGAAGATGAGGCACTCTTCCTCCAGCTGTCGTGTTGCTATGGTCTGGTGATGGAGGAGTCCAAGGACCTGCATGTCCTTGGTGGAGTGGGAGGGGGAGTTGAAGTGTTGAGCCATGGGGTGGTTGGGTTGGTTGGTCTGGGTGTCCCAGAGGTGTTCTCTGAAACGGCCTGTCTCCCCAATATAGAGGAGGCCACATCGGGTGCAGCGGATGCAGTAAATAATGTGTGTGGAGGTGCAGGTGAATTTGTGGCGGATATGGAAGGACCCCTTGGGGCCTTGGAGGGAAGTAAGGGGGGAGATGTGGGCGCAAGTTTTGCATTTCTTGTGGTTGCAGGGGAAGGTGCCGGGAGTGGAGGTTGGGTTGGTGGGGGGTGTAGACCTGACGAGGGAGTCACGGAGGGAGTGGTCTTTTCAGAACGCTGATAGGGGAGGGGAGGGAAATATATCCCTGGTGGTGGGGTCCGTTTGGAGGTGGCGGAAATGGCAATGGATGATACGATGTACATGGAGGTTGGTGGGGTGGTAGGTGAGGACCAGTGGGGTTCTGTCCTGGTGGCGATTGGAGGGGTGGGGCTCAAGGGCGGAGGAGCGGGAAGTGGAGGAGATGCGGTGGAGGGCATCGTCGATCACGTCTGGGGGGAAATTGCGGTCTTTGAAGATGGAGGCCATCTGGGTTCGGTATTGGAACTGGTCAGCACTGCGTCGTGCTCCCACGAGGAGGTTGAACAGTTCATCCACTTTACCAACACCTTCCACCCCGACCTCAAATTCACCTGGACTGTCTCAGACTCCTCCTTCCCCTTCCTAGACCTTTCCATTTCTATCTCGGGTGACTGAACCAACACGGACATTTACTATAAACCGTCCAACTCCCACAACTAGCTAGACTACACCTCCTCCCACCCTACCCTCTGTAAAAACGCCATCCCATATTCCCAATTCCTTCGTGTCCGCCGCATCTGCTCCCATGAGGACCCGTTCCAATACCGAACAACCCAGAGGGACACCTGGACCAACCAACCCACCCACCCCGTGGCTTAACACTTCAACTCCCCCTCCCACTCCACAAAGGACATGCACGTCCTTGGACTCCTCCATCGCCAGACCATAGCAACATGACGGCTGGAGGAAGAGCGCCTCAGCTTCCGCCTAGGAACCCTCCAACCACAAGGGATGAACTCAGATTTCTCCAGTTTCCTCATTTCCCCTCCCCCCCACCTTGTCTCAGTCCCAACCCTCGAACTCAGCACCATCTTCCTAACCTGCAATCTTCTTCCTGACCTCCTCGCCCCCACCCCCACCCCGGCCTATCACCCTCACCTTAACCTCTTTCCACCTATTGCATTTCCAATGCCCCTCCCCCAAGTCCCTCCTCCCTACCTTTTATCTTAGCCTGCTTGGCACACTTTCCTCATTCCTGAAGAAGGGCTCATGCCCGAAACGTCCATATCTTTGGGTGGCATATTGGCTCAATGGATAGCACGGCTGCTTCACAGCACCAGGGACCCAGGTTCGATTCCAGCCTTGGACAACTGTCTGTGCGCAGTTTGTACATTCGCCTTGCGTCTGCGTAGGGTTGGAATATAAAAGCACTGTTGTGCTACTGAGACTTTATAAAGCTCTGGTTAGGCCCCATTTGGAGTACTGTGTCCAATTTTGGTCCCCACACCTCAGGAAGGACATACTGGCACTGGAGCATGTCCAGCGGAGAGTTACACGGAATGGTAGGTCTAACATACGAGGAATGGCTGAGGATCCTGGGATTGTATTCATTGGAGTTTAGAAGATTAAGGGGAGATCTAATAGAAACTTACAAGATAATACATGGCTTGGAAAGGGTGGACGCTAGGAAATTGTTTCCGTTAGGAGAGGAGACTAGGACCCGTGGACACAGCCTTAGAATTAGAGGGGGTAAATTCACAACAGAAATGCGGAGTCATTTCTTCAGCCAGAGAGTGGTGGGCCTGTGGAATTCATTGCTGCAGAGTGCAGTGGAGGCCGGGACGCTAAATGTCTTCAAGGCAGAGATTGATAAATTATTGATGTCACAAGGAATTACAGGCTACGGGGAGAATGCGGGTAAGTGGAGTTGAAATGCCCATCAGCCATGATTGAATGGTGGAGTGGACCTGATGGGCCGAATGGCGTTACTTCCACTCCTATGTCTTATGGTCCTCCAGGTGCTCTGCTTTCCACCCACGGTCCAAAGATATGCAGATTAGGTAGATTGGCAACATCACATTGCCCATCGTGTCCAGGGATGTGCAGGTTAGATGGATTAGCCATGGGAAAGTGCAGGGTTATGGGGTGGGTCTGGATGGGATTCTATTCTATGAACTTCCAGCATAATGCATTTATACAGTAAGTTATGGGGGTCAGTTCAGAGAACCCATGAGGCAATTACCAGTGATTTCAGGATACAGGCTATAGATTACATTTGATTGTGTAAGACCAAGCCAGCCCTGGACATATTTGCTAATTATTTGTCTTCAAATTATAAAAGGAAGCTATCTAGGGCACTACCTTTCCACGGCCTGACAACACTGGAGAACACTGGTACCTCTCATTGCAATGCTGCTGCAAGGACAGGGACAAAAAACTAGTTCCTGGACTGGACCAGGTTGTATTTCAGGGCTGTTTGCTGTTCCTTTAAACATATTTACTGCCTTACTTTGCATTGTGTTTCAGTGCTTTGCCCCCTCAGCTGCAACTTAAAAGCTGAGTGTGCTTCTGCCATGTCCTGCAAGTTTAGTGTATACACAAAGCCAGGCAACTTGGTACATTTGTCAGCAGTCAAGAGGATGGATGTTCTGTTCAATGCCACAGTCCTATGTTAATCTCAGACCTGCAACATATGCCAGCCATGTCTTGGCAAAAACATTGCCCTGTATCGACCAAAGTCTGCAGGGAGTAACTCTGTTAAATCCAGGGAGACACCATTTAGTCAGTGGGTGCCAGCACAGTAAATGAAGGGTAGCCTCCGATATCAGGTCAGGGGTTTGGTCATGGTCAGGTGGCTGGTTGAAACAGTTAGGATCAGGGACCACAGGCAGAGGCAGCCCAAGTGGGGAAGTAGATAGTGCAGAGGGCGTGCAGTGTTAGTGTCGTTGGGATTGGGGAGTGTGACAATGAATGAAGGCAACATATTGTGTACGATAGTGAGAGTCTTAGACCAGGAGACTCGGTTGGAGGTGCGAATTGTTGCACAGAAAGAATGTGAGTATGAGGTAGCAAAGAGAAGATGGTGGCATTTACCTTAGTGGAGTGGAGAAGGCCATTGAACTGTCAGCATTGCTGGGTGTTTCTCAGATCATGAGACCATACTGACCCAGGTCATGACCCAGACTTGGTTGACTGGTTCTTCCTCTGCCAAATCCTTGAGCAAGAGGACCTGCCTACTGCACACCATCCCATCCACCCAAATCTCTAGGACTCTGTCCTCAAATGGGGCACTATTTTCTCCTTGTCTGGGATAAATGTCTACAACTGTGCAGGACAGCTGCAGAGTGCCAGGGCCTGATCAGATATGTAATGGCCTTTTAAATATGATGGCTAGGGATAGCAGTGTATCCCAGTACATCCTTGCTGTGATGAGTATTTCTGGCTATGGTGAGCAGGAGAAACAGGTTATTGGATACCGTTGGGTGTGGTAAGTCGTTAATGAAGTGAGTTTGGAATGGTTGGGTGAGAACACTCATGAGGCCTTGCAGAGTGAAACTCTCTACAAATCGCAATGAAAATGACACTTGACCAAAACGTGGGAAGCTTGTTGCTACTTTGAACTTTTGAGCTATTTGAACAAGCTATATTTGTTTTCATTCTTGCTGCCACAGTGAACTCCCCTTTATTGATAAATATCCCATTTAACGGAGTAGAATAGGTAAGCTGGTAATCTCTGGAATTCAGAAACCTGCTTGGCCCAAATATCTCCTTGGAGAAGCTGGCAGTGTTGTCTCTTTGGATCTTTGGAGATTCAATACAGGTATCCAAGGGTATGACAAGTTGATATAAAATGGATAAGTAAAAGCTGTTCCCTTAGTGGGTGGTACAAGGGCTAAACTTTGTGTCTTGATTTGATCCTTACTTTTTGAATGTTTGTATATCAGAAATGACAATCATCATGGAGATGTCCATTCCCCACATGTATGTCAGAGGACACTTATAACCTTTAATAACCTTTCTGAAGAGACTTGTTTGCTGCTTTTCAAAACTTCAGCATTGAATCATCCCTTTAGTTGGATGATAAAGTTATCAATATCTCTATACTGTTCACTGATTCATCAGGTCAGCAATTGGCAAAACTTCCATGAGGCCACAGCATTTCTGTTGCTATGATCCTGTTTGAGATTGTTTACATTTAAAGAGAGAGCCAACACTTAAAGCTAATTTTGACCAAATATTGTCTAAATGTCAAGTTCGGGGGGTTGCATGGAGGATTTCTCTTGGCGAGTCTTAACAAGTTCTCTCATTCAATTCTCCGCTACTCACCTCATTGTTTAACTATCCTGTATGGCACTACACTTGCATTATCTTGTGATCAGTGACAGTGGAAGTATTCACCTCTGACAGGACCTTCCATGGAATTTTTATATCTAGGTGCATTACCTCACAATTCTCTGCACTGAAATTCTTATCACTTATCTGCCCAGTCCACTAAGTGTCAGAGTCCTATTGGCTATCCTCCTCACAGATTAAAAAATTCCTAAGCTTTGTGTTGTCTGCAAACTCTGATAATTATCCCCTGTACATCAAGATCTAAATTATTAATATATCTCAATTACAAACCTTCTTCTAACCAATTAACCAATTCTGTATCCAAATTGCTACTGTCTCTTTTATTCCATGACTTATTAACTTTCCTCGCAAGTCTGCTGTGCGGCTTTGTATCAAAGTCTTTCCTTAATCAACTCTCTGTTACCTCTCCAAAAAACCTTGAGCACTTTAGTTGGATACAATCTCCCCCTAACAAATCCACGCTGCCTTTTCCAAATTAATCCATACCAGAACCTCATCAATGGTATGATCCATGATGGCCCTAGTGTAAGAACAGGCTATGTTGTATCTATGCTTAACCCAGTTTGGCATTTGGGTAACAGTGTCTTCAAGGGATAACTCTTATCTCCCAATAACTATCCTGTAAGGCATCCGGTCCTTGAAATGGAGCAGGAATGTCTAAGTTCTCACAAACTCACAGGTCAAGATTTATTACCTACCCCTATCTACCCTTGAACTGAGTGGCTTGCTAAACAAACAACAAAATAATAAAAAGTAAACTATATTGCTGTGGGTCTGTAAGTAGATCATAGTAAGCGTAGATTTTCTTTCCTAAAGGACTTTAGTGAACACAGTAGGTTTTTACAATTGATGACAGTTTCATGGTCACTATTACTGAGAATTGTTTTATATTCCATATTGTAAATTCCACAAACTTGCTGCAGTGGGATTTGAACCCACATCCACTAAGCATTAGCCACAGCCTCTGGATTACTACTCTACAAAGTTACCACAATCTCTCCAAACTTTCCTTGCTTTACAAAGAACATTCATGCAGACTCTTTAGCAGTGGACACGCAAGAAAAATAATCTGAAATCATAAAAGCGTTCATTAATTAAAATATGAACAGACTCATGCTCATTTTCATACTGTTTGTATTGAAGGCACATATTAAACTCACAAATATTTGGACGAATGAAATAGTATTAACTGACTGGAATAGGTCTAATTGAAAATAGCTAAGATCAAGGGTAGCACATAAAGACTTTTCAATTGACCCAGAGTTTTCATTAACTGTATATTTGACAATATGTAGACAAACTAAAGCCTAGAAAGGGTTTTTGTATGGTCCAAATGAATCAAATATACATATTAATTGTCCAACTGTTTTGTCTAGCAGCCTTATGCAACCATGTTACTGACTGTAAACATTAGCAACAATTTTTTAAATTATGAGGAATGTGTGCTTTCAAAGGTACGTATATATGAGAGAATTCATTCAACCAAACTCATCGTTCCATGGAGTTCAATGGTGCCAGTGTCACTGCATCCTATATGAAACCTTTTCCCCATTAGCCATACTGCAGGTCCTTTCAAGTGCTTGGTGAGTGCAGCAAGAAAGTGCACATCCAGCAGTATCTGAGGCATTCCAGACCTGAAGTCTTGGAAATTCAGTCCCTGGTCTGTGGCTACGTTAATAGTGTCAAGTGTGGCAGCAGTAAGGGAGCAACAATTGGCTTTATTGCTCCTGGGTTGGAGAGAGGAAAATCAATCAGAGTTTCAGTTCCATTTTCTTCTCAATGAAACAACAATGGAACAGCACTGAACTCTGCTGTAGTTCTCCCATTATACAAGCAACTTATTAATATTCACAGTCAAATTACAGATAAATGATTGGGTAAGGGACCAGAGCAGAGCTGTTGAACTATAGCCAAGTGTGGGGAGTGGGAAAAGTTAACAAGGGATAAAAAAAGAAATGGAGCAGAACACATTGGAGAATTATTGTTTTGGCTGACAGTTATGCATTCCTGGAATGCGGACACAACCCTTATAACATGTATTTGATACTGAAAAGCTTTGACAGCCACCATCTGCAAACAATAATATGGAAGAATGCTGTCTTATCAATTGGTTAAGACAAATATTTCAAAAGTAAACAAGCATACTTACATTTGGAAACTTGTAATACATTTCCTCTTAATGAACAACTGTCTCCTTGTGAGAATTTTTAAAACATCAACTGGTTAAGAATGAACAAATTGAACCAAAAAGTGAAGAGAACTAGCAATCAATTAGATGACAAAGGACTTAGATTTCCAGCAGAACCAACTTGAAAAATAATCCTTCTTATAAAATGCTGACCCTAAGTTGTCTCCTTCTCACCTTGAGCAAAGCCAAGCTGATTTATTAAAGGCAAATTGTGTTTATCCAATTTGATTAAGTTTTTAAATGAGGTAATGGAGGTTTTTGCTGAGGGTAATGCAGTTTGTGTGTCTGGTTCTGGAAAAGGGTCACTGAACTTGAAATAGGAGAAAGTGAGGACTGCAGATGCTGGACATCAGAGCTTAAAAATGTGTTGCTGGAAAAGCGTGGCAGGTCAGGCAGCATCAAAGGAACAGAAGAATCAATGTTTCAGGCATAAGGTCCTGAAGAAGGGCTTAGGCCCGAACCATCGATTCCACTGAACTTGAAATATTAACTCTGCTTTCTCTCCACAGCTGCTTCCAGATATGCTGAGTTTCTGCAGCAATTTCCGTTTTCATTGCAATTTATGTGGACTTGGACTTTCAAAAGGCACTGGTAAGTTGTCACATAACAGGCTTGTCAGTGAAGTCAAAGCACATGGAAGAGATTTACAGTGGTAGCATTGATATGAAGTTGGCCAAGTGACAGTAGACAGAAAATCATAGTGAACAGTTGTTTTCCAGACTAGAGAAAGATAAGCATGTTGGTCTGTACGAGAACCACTGCTTCTCTTACTCCATATCAATGATCTAGACTTGGGGTACAAGACATGATTTCTGAATTTGCAGATAACACAAAACTTGGAAACATTGTAAACTGTGAGGAAGATCATGGTAATCTTCAAGTGGTCAGAGACTGTGGTGGGTGAACATTTGGTGGATGAAATTCAAGGTGGTGAAGTGTGGATTCACTGATATATTTTGGCAAATCTGAAAAGGACAGACAATATAAATGAGAGGAGACAAGACTAAATCTACAGAAATGGGAACAATGAGACAATAGGGAAGATACATGTGCAAATATCTTTGAAGAACATCATAGGAAATTGGAGCAGAAATAGACCAAATGGCCCCTCAAGCTTCCTCCGCTGTTTAATATGATCATGGCTAATCTTGGAATGTGGCAGGTCAGATTAAAAAGTTAAAAAGGCAAATGAATCTGACCTTTATAAATAGAAGCATAGAATACAAAAGCAAGGACATTTTAATGAACTGTAACAAAACACTGCTTCATCCTTAACTGAAATATTGGACAAGATTTTTCATATTGAAGGTGCGGATTGGTGTTGGGAAATTTCCCAACATTGTGATCCTGCCTCTGTCTTGGCAGTGCTGGCCTCTGGGGTTTCCATCGGGTGGAGATGTTGTTGGAGTGGGCATGGGCTTGAAAGGAAGCATAAGCGGAGGGGGCCAATCCCAACACAGATCTGACAAAATGTCTGCCTCTGCTGCAAGTATTTTGGGATCTATGAAGTTTATTTGGAAAGGCTGTTAAACTTTAAACTGTGAATGGCACTGTTTCTGTGACTTCTGATCAGTCGCAAGTTGACCCTGTATGAAGAAACCCTCAGTAACTCCCAACCTATTGGAAGCTCCCCTGAGATCCTGCCTCAAACACACAGACCTAAGGGATAGCTGGACGAATCTGTCTCTGCACTCTCTTGCAACTGGTAGCACTGAATGTGTACTGGAAGATTTGCCAAGCTTACAGCTTGGGGAAGTAATCCACATTGTCACCCTTTCAATGAATGATAGTTCTGGGAACTTGTGTTGACAAGTACCCACCTGGGAAAATAAGAACAAACCAACCCATTAGGAGCTGGGAGCAACTGTTTGTGGTAAGAACTGTGTGATATGTAGAAAGTAAAAAGGAATTTGTTTACTCCACAATTTAAAGTAGAAGTTTCCTATAAAAGAAAGTAATGTTCAGTTAATAGTATTTTTAATCAATTGAGCCAATGAAAGTTTTAAAACATGAACTCTTGATTTGTGCTTCTTTCTGCTGTGAGTTTGTAATTCTTTCTAAAATGTATTGGTCTCTATGACGATCAGTACCCAGACTGTCACCGTATCCTCTTGCACTGGGTCTCAGATATTTTCAGGCAGGTTATTTTGCTGCATTACACGCAGTACTTTGAGTAGTCTCAGGTTCTCTGCCTTCGCCTTCATTCCTGACGTTTGTTCTCTTGCTGCTGAGGGATCCTGTCTTGTGTCGTTTGATGCTGTTACTGCAACACCTGGACGACGTGCAGCTGTAACCCATTTTCACCAGCAGTCTCCCTTCCCTGGGATCGAATGTTGTCTGCAAATCTCACTGATACACTATCAGTGACAGAATTATCATTACCTCATTGGTAACACCACTGAACCCAGCAATCCAGAGACCCAGTCTAATGATCTGGCCACAGGCTAAATTCCCACCATGGTAACTGGTGGAATTTAGAACCAGTTAATCAAACTGGAGCTTAAAGCTAGTGTGATGGTGACCATAAAATGATAGACAATTGTTGTGAAAACCCATCTGGCACAATTTCCTGAGGGAAATTGTTGTCTTTTCCTGGTCTGGCGTACGTATGGCTCCAAACACACAGCAATATGACTGACTCTTAAATGCCCTCTGAACTAGCCGAGTAAGCCATGTAGTTGTATTTCATTGTTTCTAACTGCTATCAAGGCGAACAAAAGGAATTATATCAGACAGACTATCTGGCATTGACCTAGACACTGGAAAAGGCAATGACAAACTCAACCATGTCACCCTGCAAATTCTGCTTACTAACACCTGGGGCCTCGTAGCTAAAATTGGATACCTGTATCACAGATTAGTCAAGCACAACCTAACATCATAACAATTGTGAAACCATACCTCACAGACAATTAGTTAGTTGACAGTAGTCACTTAAAAGATGTCAACAATGTATTCAGTAGGAAGAGCAAAATGAATCATTTACCACGACGGAAAGCATGGTGAGATTGCATGATGTGTAAAGAGGAAATCATAAAAGTAGCATGAGAAAAAAATGAGGTGTAGGGGGAGCATGGTGCAAGGGGAGATTGGAGAAAATTGCAGAGCGAATAAAAGCAAAGGTGGCAGAAACAGAGTCAGAGGTGGAGTGATTAACCAGGAAAAATGGATGGGATCAGGAATGATATCAGATGTAATAGGAAGAGCATTGGAAGTTAATAACTGAGACAGTTTCACAAATCTTATAGATAAAGAAACTGATGTACTTAGTATAAAGGTGAGAATATGAAAGGTCAGTGTAAAGTTGGAGGAGGTATTTTGTAGGACAAAGCTTTGATGGCATCCTGTTTGTTCCTATGCTTCAGTAATCCTAATGCACCAAAAATAATTAAATGTATAAAAGTATTATGACATCTTGGTTTTCGCTGTTAACAGGAATAACAAGAGGAAAAAATTATGTGGTGAGGAATAGGTGTTGATTGAACTCAGTTTTTAATGAAAGGTTGGTCATTTTCCCAATTCCAACAACATTAATAGACAATAGACAATAGGTGCAAGAGTAGGCCATTCTGCCCTTTGAGCCAGCACCACCATTCATTATGATCATGGCTGATCATCCTCAATCAGTATCCTGTTCCTGCCTTATCTCTATAACCCTTGATTCCACTATCTTTAAGAGCTCTATCCATCTTTCATGAAAGTATCCAGAGACTTGGCCTCCACAGCCTTCTGGGGCAGAGCATTCCATACACCCACCACTCTCTGGGTGAAGAAGTTTCTCCTCAACTCTGTTCTAAGTGGCCTACCCCTTATTTTTAAACTGTGTCCTCTAGTTCAGGACTCACCCATCAGCGGAAACATGTTTCCTGCCTCCAGAGTGTCCAATCCTTTAATAATCTTATCCGTCTCAATCAGATCCCCTCTGAGCCTTCTAAACTCAAGCGTATACAAGCCCAGTCACTCCAATCTTTCAGCGTAAGAAAGTCCTGCCATTCCGGGAATTGACCTTGTGAACCTATGCTGCACTCCCTCAGTAGCCAGAATGTCTTTCCTCAAATTTGGAGACCTAACTGCGCACAATATTCCAAGTGCGGTCTCACCAGGGCCCTGTACAGCTGCAGAAGGACCTCTTTGCTTCTGTACTCAATTCCTCTTGTTATGAAGGCCAGCATGCTATTGGCTTTCTTCACTACCTGCTGTACCTGCATGCTTGCTTTCATTTACTGATGTATAAAAACACCTAGATCTCATTGTACTGCCCCTTTACCTAACTTGACTCCATTTAGATAGTAATCTGCCTTCCTGCTGTTGCCACCAAAGTGGATAACCACACATTTACCCGCATTAAACTGCATCTGCCATGCATCCGTCCACTCACCTAGCCTGTCCAGGTCACCCTGTAATCTCCTAACATCCTCCTCACATTTCACCCTGCCACCCAGCTTTGTGTCTTTAAGTGGACCTTGGGTTTGTGAGATGTAAAGTTTTCAGGATTAGTTTTTGTGAAATTTTATATTCAAGCAGATTAACTGCAAGAGTTTTTCTCACTACATTTCAATTCTGGAATGAGGCATTTCTATCTTTTTATTAGAAGGTGATAGAAAATGGAAAATGAAAATGGAGATTCATTTACTCAATCAGTTTCTCAGTTTCGAGGGAACAAACTTAGAAAATCTCCTGCTCCGTTCCCTATTGAATAAAGTCGCTGCATGCTGGAGTAGCATTTTATTTTGCACAATAAATGCTTCAGTTTGACTCATCCAATTGGCCACATATAACCTTTATTTCACTACAGGATATGAATATGGCAATTACCAGCATGTTCAAACCCTCCTGCGTCAAAGTAGTTTATCACCAAAACCAAGAACATACTGTACTTTTGTCAGCATTGATAAAGACAGGCGTGGAGTTGCACTTTGGTTATCTGGCAGTTCATAGTAAGAGCTTTGTTTTACCCCTGAGTATTGTGCATTTTCAATAATATAATTTTACAAGATACATTACTTGGATAACCATACGTCACAGAATCAAAATGTAGAGAACCTGAAAGTTATAGTTCCTAGAAACAAAGCCATTCAGAAATTTTTAAAAAAAGTTCTGTGGACATTAAATTATTTGTGACAATTCTCAATTTGATCACATCAGCTGCTGAAAGATCATTTCAACCCCAAAAACCCATTATCCACTCCTCATAGCTTCTCACTGTTGGAGCAGACTTCAGTATATCTGGTCCTGTCCCAATTACCAGCACCAGCCAATTGACCTTTACTGAGTGAGTGCCCAGTATTGGCAGAGCTGGGCTGGAGGAAGCCTGCAAACTGAAGTGTTGACAAGCCATTTGGGGATAATGCCATCAGGTCTGACAGCAGGAAGGTGAAGAGGAAAAGATCAGCCCTGTTCTACAAAAGCCATTTTTGTTACAGCCTCTGAAAGGTTTGCATTATGGCTGCTGTAAGGAAACTATTCTTAAATACATCACGGGTGGATATTCATCTATGGATGGCTAACAGTCTTTTGCTCCTATTCTACACATAATTGGTGACATAGTAGGCAGGATTTTCAGTTGCTGATGCATTCTCTCAGTGCAACTCCCCTTATCTGCATCTCTGAAAAGAGGAGAATACAGTAAGTACCTACTCCCATATACCCTAAATTGCAGTCGGTTGAATAGGACATTGCCGATGTAATTTTACCAGCTCTGATTTCCATCATTGCCCTGATACCCTAAAAGCATTGCAAGTTTAAGTATTGCAGAATTGTGATGTTCTTACTTTCTTGTTTGTAACGTCCGTACAGAATAAAATTCTAAAACACCAGGGGCCAGTGAATAATGGAGAAAATGCAAGCAGAGTATCTCACTGGGATAAGGGCTTGGCTGGAAAACTTGTTTAGTGGAGATATCTGGGAGGTAAACTGTTCACGGTGAAGGGAGATGTGTGGATCAGCAAAATATTGAAGCGGCAGCTATTTACAGCATTACTCCAGAATTCCTGTTAACCCTGAACTGAAGATCAGTGGAACCGTATGGAAATTCTAACCCGAGGTCCTCAATATGTCACAGTGTGAATTAAAATAATTTAGAATTTCAGTTCTTCTATTATTAAAGTTTGGAGCTTATTTTTGAAATTCTTTGAATTTTTACAGCTTTAAAGTAGTAGCTCTCACCACATTGAGGCAAAGGTGAAAACCCCATAAATCTTTTTACTACTGAGGGCCAGGTATACCTAGGGCTATAACTAGATAGGAAATACTACTACAGAGCTGGAAAACAGTAAAGAGATGTTGTGGAGGAACAGAGACCAACTGGACCTTGAGGTGGCTGCCTTTCAACAAAAATCTACTTCTAAACTGTTTTGAGGTAGAGTATTACATGAATACAATTCCCTTCTTTGATCCCTAAAATATAATAATATTGTTTTACAATTACCATTGTCTAAAGTAGGTCACCAATGTCCATAATCCAATTATTGCTGTAATTATTCCTCATGGTCATTAAATTACTCGTCATGGAATAGTTCACATTTTTCAGAACAACAAGTAAGCCAAGTCCCTCGGTTAGCCCCCATATTCCATAGTATACGAATTTCTTCCTTAAGTTTCAGTTTATTGTGTTCAAAGACTTAGTTTCTGTAGCTGTACAAGATGGTTTGTTGGTTAGTAGTCAAGTGTATTATTCTATGTGACTGCCTTTCTCACATCATTAAATAATTTCCAGATAACAATCATGAAGATTGTTCAATTATCTCCGATGCCTGGCAATTACCCTGGGGTTTAGACAGAGAACTAATGATTACGACCATAATGACTTACTGACTCTTGAGCACTTAATTTACAATTAAATCCAGTCCCTTTTGCATAAAAATATAATTTCATCTGTCGTTCTTGTTAATTATCTAATACATTCATAATTAAAGTATACTAGTATTACCAGATGAACACAAGGAGTATTCCATTACAGCTTTTTTTTAATGGTAATGTGGAGCAGCGGTAATTACAGCGAGCATTGGATTACTGCCAGTGATAATATACTGTAATCAATGGGAAATGTAAGATAATATCGCTGCACACAGCACAGTCCAAGCAATAAACTTGAGCATGTCTGCTGGACTCATGGGGACACAATAGCTTAATAAGCATTTTCTGTGATTCAGAATCTGGGTGAAAAGTCAAATAAAGAAGGAATCCTGCTGTCATTTCATGTCTCCTACCCTATCACAGGTCTACCGTTTTGTCCTTTCACAACCTCCCTAAGTTCACTTGCTCAAAACTTATCACAATTTTAGTTTTCTCAGTTCTAAAGGATCATCGTGCTCTTAAATGTCTATTTCTTTCCACAAGTGCTGTCTGGCCTCCTAAGTATTTCCAGCACTGAACATGCGTTTAATTGTATGAGGTCAAAAGTTATTAGCTGGAGAGTTGATCTCAAAATAGCAAACTACTCTGCATGCTTCTAGCACTTGCTCCCTGTGAGGTACTAACATACTAAAATTGAGTAAGGCCCACTAGAATCATAAATACGTATCTGTGCCACAGAAACCTTGCTGAAGACAAACACTACCTGGGCAATGAAAAGCCAGGCGCTAGGCTGCAATATTTATTATCAATTCATCTAAAATGTGTTATTAAAGTACGTTAAAAATAATTATTCAATTTTATTCGTATGTTCAGAATAGGACCAGTGTTATTGTGCATTCAAAATGGGAAAATATAGTTCCCAAGCACATGAACTAAAAACAAAATGTATTAAAATGAACAGTAAGTTCAATGGCTTCTGGAAGAAAGGCTCATTTAATGGGTTTAGTGTAACTCTTCAAGAAAGTTATTGCATTTGCCAAAAAACACCCAGTGAGCTAAGTCTACATGCTTCTGTAAGCCAGCTGTAACAAATGGTATAGCTTCACTACTGTTTCTTAAGTCAGCTTTACCTTATAAACAAATTCTCCATTGATGATCCCAGATTGTTGCACTTAGGCCTTAAAGTAGTTTAGTAAATAAACTGATGGATGGTTGCAAGATTATGAGCAGTCTTCATAGAATTATAGAGTATCGAGTGAGTTATTCAGCCAGTGCAACCCAGTGTTTAGACTTCGCTCAAGCTTCCACCATCTTCCCTCATCCAACTTTATTAACATCCATTCACTTTCTCTCCCACACTTTCATAGCCTCCTCTTAATTACATATTTACTATCCACATCAAATACTACATGCGGTGGCAAGTTCCACACTTATTCTCTGAGCAAAGAAGTTTCTTCAGAATTCTCTACTGGGTTTCTTCTATCTTTCATTTGTAGCAAGTTTTGCTTTCTATCCATTAAATTAATATATTATGCACTTTGTAGGCCTCCATTGGATCACCCCTCAGCTTTCACTTTTCAAGAGAAAATGGTCCAGCCTGCTCCTTTTGTTCCTTTAATACCCTTCATTGCGAGTAATATTTTTTCACTCTGCAGTCCAGTTTATAAAATGTCAAAGTCTGGTGAAGACAAACCTTGTGTTGAACTTTCAGAATCAGAGAAATCAATCACCGACTGTCAAGACCATTTTCATAACTTCAACAGCAGAAATTAACTTCCATTTTATAAGGACCAGCTAAGCACATACATGTGCAGAGCTTTGGAAACTGAACAAGAGCTCGTTAGGTTTATTCTATCTTCTTTAAAGTGGTGTTTGGCACATGCTATTGAAATGCATGCCATTTTATGCCTACTAAATGACCAATCAATCAGAACAAAAGGAAAATAATGAGCTAGATGAAGTGATTGACACAAGTTTCGAAGCTGATATTTTGAATATGCATTTATTTATCATAGGATTTGATTATTAAAATGCAGAGTACTAACAATTCAAAGAAAGAACTTGCACTTATATAAAGGGCCTAATATGACATTAGGATGTCTCATCGTGCTCTACAACCACATAAGTGCTTTTAATTTGTAGTCACTATTGCAATAATCAAAAATGAGGCAGTTGATTTGAATACAGCAAGGTCTCATTTGCAGTGATGAGAGAAATTATGAGATAATCTGCTAAATGATGCTGGCTAAGGAACAGAATGTTGGCCAGGAGACCAGATGGAGTATATATGGTCAGTGCGTTTGGAGAGATGCAAATAATCAAATGTATCATATAAATATGAATAATTGAGAAGAGAAACTATTATCACCATCTAAAGACCATTCGATACGGAGTGATCTCAAATCCTATTTATTCAGCATCCTTTCTTAACAGTCTTTATATCATGTCTGTCTCCACAGAGCTCTTTCTGTGTCTGGCATTTCTCCCTTGAGGAGAAGGAACGGAAGTACAAAGTCTAGAAATTCTGGCAATGGAACAAATGCACTTGGGAACTATCCAAGACTATCTGAACATTGTTAACCAAAAGATATCTTTTCACCAGTTTTGAATCGAGGTTAATTAAGGATAGGAATATGAAATGGATATATTAGTAAGTGAATTCCACTATGTTTGTTTAATGTGAAAATCATGTGCCCTTTATGTAATCTATATGCTGTCCAGGAATCTTCACACAATGAGCTGCATTTTCCTATCCGGATTTATACAGACTATCCATTTATTTAACTTCTACCTGCCTCAATATTTGTGAACTTTCACTTATTGAAAATCATGTATACAAGTATATGAATTTTCAACTTTTTAAAGCAACAGAAAATATGGAGGCAAGTAAGTTCTGTGCTTATTGGTACAACATTCAGTTACTTTTGTGCCTTGGGCACTTAATATTTTCATTTTGCAATCAACTCAAATTGTACTTTTTTCAAATTTGTATCTGAAGAAGAATGCTGGCTTGGTGATGCTATGAAAATGTGCCACTGATTTATGGATCACAGAAGAGGCGGAAATCAAAGATAACAGAACTAAGGGGAAAAGGAAGAGGAGTTCAAAGAGATTTTATGGATTCTGACTACGACTTTGTTATTACAAGACTCAAAAAGTACCAAACAAATTTGAGATTAAGAACTACACTTCTAACCCCACAAGGAAATTGTTTTTAATAAGTGTATCCTGTAATGTCATAAGACAGGGATAGACTGCCAAGATCATTTTTGCCTCGAGGCTGCCAAGACAAAACAATGCAAAATTAAAAGCTACAGCTGGGTAAAGAGAACTACAAGAATCTGAGTAAAAGAAATGAAAAATCGACAACCTGGAGTCATAAAGCCCTTTTTATATTGAAAAATGTTCCAACAGACTTCACAGGCTTCACAGGTATGTGAAGTAAATGGACAGTTATCCAAGAGAGGCGAGATTAGGATGGACAAACAAGCAGTGAGTTAGAGATGTGGATTTTAGGGAAGGTCTTTAAAAAGGAGAATGAATGATGGAAAGACTGGAAAGGATTTCTAGAAAATGGATTTAAAGTAGATGAAGCACAGCCACCAGATGTGGGGAGATAAGGAAAGGATGCCAGACTGAGAACAGAGATGAACAATGGTAGGGTTCTGATGGGGTCCTTTTACACATAATAGCAGAGTCAGGCTTCTGTAAATCTTAGTGTCGTATTTGACCCTGAAGTGAGTTCATGACCATATATCCACATTGTCACTAACACCAGCTGCTTTTGTAACACTACCTGTCCACATCTCCCTCCTCACATTTACATTTTAAGTCTGTGAAAAGAAAATGTGAAGACAAATGTAGGTCTCTTACAGTCAGGAACAGGAGTAGTTATAATGGGGAATAAAGAGATGGCAGATCAATTAAATACATATTCTGTATCATAAAGGAAGACACAAATTACATCCAAAAATGTTGGAGAACTCAGTCTAATGAGAGGGAGGAATTGAATGAAATCAGTAATAGTAGGAAAATGGTTTTGGGGAAATTGATGGGATTAAAGGTTGGTAAATCCTTGAGTCTGATAATCTACATTCCATAGTAGTTAAGGAAGTAGTCCTACAAATAGTGGATGCATTGTTGGTCTTCTTCCAAGACTTTGGAACAATTCCAAAAGGAAGTAGGGAGAAAACATGGAATTATAGATCAGTTGGCCTGACATCAGAAGCAGGAATGTGTGAGAGTCCATTATAAAAGATTTAAAAGCAGTGCACCTGGATTAGACAAAGCCAATATGGATTTATGAAAGAAAAATCGTGCTTGACAAATCTGTTGGAATTTCTTGATGATGTAACTGGTAGAGTGGTTAAGTGGAAGCCAGTGGATATGGTTTACTTGGATTTTCAGAAAGCTTTCGAAAAGATTGCACATAAGAAATTACCATGAATTAAAGCATGTGGGGTTGGGGTAATGTACAGCCACTGTTTGGCAGATAGGAAACAAAAGAGTAGGAATAAAAAAGTCACTTTCTGAGAGGCAGGCAGTGACCATTGGGATACTGTAGGGATCAGTGCTGGACCCCAGCTATACAATAATTATCATTATTGTGATGAGGGAACTAAATAGAATAACTCCAAGTTTACAGTCAACACAAAGCTGGGTGGGAGGGTTAACTGTGAGGAGTATGTGATTTGGACAAACTGAGGGAGTGGGCAAATACATTGCAGATGAAGTATAAAGTGGATAAATGTGAGGTTATTCACTTTAAAAGCAAAAACAGGATGGCAGATTACTATCTGATTGGCGATAGGTCGAGAAAGGGGGTGATGCAATGAGACATGCACAACAGTCGCTGAAAGTAAGCATGCAGGTGCAGCAGGCAGTTAAGACAGTAAATGCTATGTTGGCCTTCATAAAGAGAGGATTCAAGTACAGGAACAGGAAGGTCTTGATGCAGTTGTGTAGGGCTTTGGTAAGAGCATACCTGGAATACTGTTATGGTTTTGATCTTCTTTTCTGAGAAAGGATGTTCTGGTCACGGACAGAGTGTAACAATGATATACCAAACTGATTCCTGGGATAGCAGGACTGACATAAGATTGGTTACATATACATATTCACTGATATATTTATACATAAAATATATATGATTATATATACATTTATATTATATATGGACTACATGCACTGGAATTTAGAAGCATGAGGGAGCGATCTCATAGAAAAGCTCTAAAATTCTAACAGAACGAGATGGAGGAAACACAAGAAGGATGTTCCCGATAACTACTGAATCCAGAACCAGAGGTTAGTTTAAAGATACGCGGTAAACCATCTAGGACTGAGATGAGGAGAAATGTCTTCACCCAGAGAATGGCGAACTTGTGGAATTCTCTGCCAAAAAATTTGGTTGAGGCAAAACATTGAAGATTGTCAAGAAAGAGTTAAGTATATTGCTTAGGGCTAAAGGGATTATGGGATGAAAGCAGGAAAAGTGTACTCAGTTGGATGATCAACCATGATTATGTTGAATGGCAGAGCAAACTTGAAGGGCCGAATGGACAACTCCTGCTCCTATTTTTCATTATTTCTAACTGCTGCTGAAACCCTCATTCATGCCTTTGGTACCTCTAGATTTGAATTTTGCACGCACTTCCAGTCAGTCTCCCACATTCTATCCATATAAACTTGAGGTTAGTCAAATCTCTGCTGTCTAAATCCTACTTCACACCAACTGATGTTCGCTTTCACATCCAGTAACACTGTTAAATATTGCCTTGATTCTAAAATCTGCCCTAATATCTCCTGGCGTGACTTGAGAAGAACTTTGTGCTCCAATGAGTGGTGTGAGCAACGGCAAGAAATGTTAGAAAACATGGTGAAAAATCAGATTCTTGACCTTGAGGTAAAATTTCTGATTTTCCAAGTAAGGTTTAAAAGATGAGTTCAGAGTATCACTAATGAGTGACAAATACCTTATTTCTGTGCATTTGATGCATTTTAAAAATCTCATTAATGGCTTAATTCGCCTCATTTCAATGCAGCTTCCAATTTCCCTCCTTTCCTGAGAAATCTGATGACGCCATTCCTGAAGTGAAAGTCAGAGTGGTTAACTGGTGGCAGTAGCTTGTCAATTCCTTCTCTGGACCTTCAGAAAACTCTGTTTTCATCACAACATTCCTACATGCTGACCATCTTCCTCCAGCCTACATTCAAACAAATCGGCATTATCAAACCCCAGCTTCATTGTGTCATCATGCTTGCTGTTGGACCAACTCCTGTATCACTTCAGCCCTTTAGCACTTTACTTTGCAGCTTAGGGATACTTACACCTTGTGCGCTTCTGCCAGGTAACTTTGCACAAAGGGACACACATGCATTGACACAAGATACATCATATGGCTCCTAGCTTGTTTTTTTTTGAAGGCAGTATATAAATAAAATTTGTTGTTGTAATGGCTCAGGATAAGATACTGCAAAAAGCCGCATCAATAGCACTCAACATGAGGCAAACATTTAACATCCCCAGCCAACTGAATAGTTCACAGCCTGAAAAGAGCAAACCGTGACCAGAAACTCGTAACAAGCCACTTTGTGCAATATGACAAGGAGGGAAGCCACATCTCTTGAAATTTAGCCTGAGATCATCATGGTCAAAGACGACCTATCAGAGATGGCGCAATGGAGCAGATATTTCTACACACTTTACAGCACAGACACCTGTCCATTATCGCCAACTCCCGTTTCAAATTACAAAGCCAAGGGAACATATCCTGCAAAGTAAAAAGAAATAAACTAGTGTTGAAGCCTGAGTGTTATCACTCGGTGTGGGAGGGGGGAGGAATTTTAGGAAAAGGGTTTGGTGAATGGTTTCAAGTATCTCTTGCAGAAGGGAAGTGCAGGGACCCTGAAGAATCAGTAAAGCCAAACACTGAAAATTAATATTTGAGCCTATTGGAGATGGGTCCACTCCACTTAGCATAGGATATCAAGGATTGGGTAACTATCTGATAAACGTGTTGACTCTGTGCTGATTTATCAGACATACAATGGGCCCAATAAGTTCTGTGCACATTCACACTTAATGCCAGAAATGCATTTTGTATCACATTAACAAACATCAACTTAACCCTTTAAATTTTCTCTGTTATGAGTTGCTTGTTTGTTACAACCATGTAGTAACTGCTGGATTGCTGTATGGTCACATACCTGGGCAACTTAGACCGATCATTGGGCCCATTTTTCTCAAACCCTGAAAGCAGTTGGGACTTGACTTGGATCAACTCAATTTATCAAGCAATAGATTTGGTGGAATTCTCTGGGCGGCCTGGGAATACCCTAAAATATGATTCCTAAACCAAAATCTTGCCTAAGCACAAGGGAGAAAATTGCTGGAAATGCTCAGCAGGTCAGGCAGCATCTGTCGAGATAGAAACAGTTAACTCCAGTACTTGTTGCCTGTTTAGGACAACAGATAATAATTAAAAAGAGCAGATCTATGTGGGAAATTGGCAAGGAAGTCATTAAGCTGACTATGCACCCAGCCTCAGACGTATATGTTGACCTAATAAGTATCTCATAACAACAATAACTTACAGTTCTATTGTGTTGTTAATGTGCTTTTTACAAATGAGATAAGATGCTTAAAGCTTGTAGTAACACAGTAGTATTTACAGAAAACTAAGGAGAGAATTCCATGAGGGTAAAGGAAGCACTGGTCATACTTTTGCCTCAATAGATCCAGAAACCCACAGCATGGAGGCTGGAAAGTGGTCAGGAACCTATTTGGTCTGTTTGAGGGGGCATTGCAAGGTTTCTTTAGCTTAGGCACAGCTTTGTGTTTCTGGAGTTCCCAGTTGTTCACAGTGGACAGGAGGGTGTGGCTGGATGAGCCACTCTTAATGATGAATTTCTGATGGATTTACAATGATTGGACAATAACTGAAGCATGCTGGGAAACTGAGGCAAACCTTGACCAAAGTGAGTGTGTTAATAAACAAGCTGCAGATCCAGACAATCTACAGCTTCAAACACCTAGTATGCAATCGACCTGGTAGCTGCAGACCATACAATACACACCTGAATTTAGGTTTGAAAACAGTCAACCAGAATGCCTTCTTCAGGGCAATCGGAAACATTGGGGTGTGTAGCAGATATGGGGTGCCTCACAGCCTTATTTGGAAGGGGCTATGTGTGCCCAACACCTCCAGGAATGGATGCCTAAGGACCACCCTACCATTGACATGCCTACGCCTGGTTGGGTCCAAATGGTCAGGATGACTGAGCCCTGATCAATCTGTTGGAGATATTTAAGACCATCCAAAAACGTTGCAAACAACTACTGAGTATAAGAATTGTTGCAAAACCACCTTCAGTGTGGTAACTCGAGACCAATCCTTGAGAAGAGAAGCAACTCCTGGGATCATTGGGCGAAGACCAGACCAGACGATTGTCACCATGTGCATCAAGGCCAAGATCTAGTATGGTGGTATATGGTCATCCAGAGTTATATTAAAGCACGAGATGGATTTGTAGTGTAAATTGTTAGTTTATAATATGAATTGTGTTAAATAAATAAATATTATCTGTTTTTATTATTATCAAGAGTCAACTCACAGTTTCTTTGCTAGATAGATGAGTTAAAACACAATGTATGGCAGGTAATGTGCCAATTCTGTCCAAGAAGAAAGTTTTAGCCAAAAGGATCTTGGTAGAGGTCAAAATGGCAGAACTGCACATTGATTCTTTAGGCTTCCACAGAAACCACAGGACGGCTGCCCCATTGGTCTGACTCTGACCTGGAGTCTGAAGTGAAGTGCACCTTCATAAGCACAGGAGAAAGAGGCCAGTCTCTCAAACCAAACAGCAATGCATGGAAGTGGCTGGGAAAGATAGGTAGCAAGGATGTGGTCCCTTGAATTTGGAGACAGCTCTCTTGAGGTTCCAGGAGCTCAAGATAATGGAAAATGTCACAGAACACTTTCAGGTAACAATCCCTACATACTGATTTCCCCATACAACCCTCACACCAGTGCAGATTGCACCTCCACTCATTCCCCTCTGTCCATGCACTTCCTCACAACCCATCTGAATACCCATCACTCCTGCCCACCCTCACATCCAGTCCTTTGGTCTCACTCTCCACAAACGTTGTGCTCCCATTCTTTTAATACAATCCATTTCTCACACTTTCAGCTCTATGTTGAGGTGGGTGTTGACGTGGAAGCTACGTTGGTCTTCCAGTGCGAGCCACCTTGCTGACCTTCGACAATATGTGTCTGCCTGGTCACTTAGAAAGAAAGTATCATTCCAAGAGGCTGACGGTGGGTACGTTTGTCTCATCTTTAATCAAAGTGGATGTATAATGAAGACCCCACTGCCAGTGCTGAGATAACTTCTCCATTCTCACACCAATCAGCTCAGTAAGACCTGGCAGAGAAACTTGAACAGGTTTCTTGACCCGATGCAGGCCTCAACATTGACAGCCCGCCACAAGCTGCTGGTCTGTCCTCTGGATCTTGAGGATTGGGAGTCAAAACTACTTCTTGGAGGAATCTAGTGGTAAGAGGTTTTTATCTTCATGTTGTGCGGTGGGGGTGGTGGGACATGGCCACACCCTTGCTCCCCATCTGTGCTTCTGATTGTTCCTGAATTTGGGCAGTTAGAAGCATCACCATTTTAACTGAGGACTGAGGGAACACTTTTATTAATTTGTGGGATGTGGGGCATTGTTGGCAGGGCCAGCATTTATTGCTGTCCCTAGTTACCCTTGGGAAGGAAGTGGTAAGCTGCCTTCTTGAACTGCTACAGTCTATTTGGTGTGGGTGGACTCACAATGCCAAGAGGGAGGGAGCTTTAGGATTTTGACTCTGCATAAAAACCTTTATCCTTTCAAGATAACCCAAGGAAAAGTCTCAATGAGTTTCCACCATGATTCATCTCAGGCCTATTGTCCGTCATGAACAATCACTCTCTCCTGCTGCATTATGTATCTGACTAGTTCAGATAACATCAATCCACATGAGCTCCAATCCTGTTTTTCTCTCGATTTATGCTATTTGGTCACTGTTAGGGCCAATATTGATTTAAAAAACTCTTAGACAAAACATTGGGATGTCTAGTGTTGCAACAGTGATTTATTCGTTTCAGTAAATAAAGCATGACAGAAAATTAACTTATAGCATCCAAACAAATGAAGATCACGATGTGACATTGAAGCTCAATCCAAATTTCCACAGTGGTGACATTTGGTTAAAAGAGCTCATGGATTCAATCTTCATGGAAACCTAAAGTTATGGCAGACAACCTCCATTGAAAGGTACTGCACATTTTCTGTTCTAACCAATAGTCAGGCCTCAACTGCCACAGAAACTAGCTGAACTGATCATTCATCTCGTTTTTTGGCTGTTGGAATTTGCTGTCTGTAAACTGGTTGCTCTGTTTGCCTACATGAGAGCAGTGACAACCAATAAATAGCTATGAAGTGGGATTGAGACACCCTCACAACATGTTAAGAATGTTATTCAAATATACATTATTTCGCAACTCTCTTCATTTTTCACAAAAAAACCACTAAAAGCAAGGCTGGAAATCTCTGCACTGCAAAATAAGTCACAGTCATGAAAAACATTTCTTCCATTAACTGACCAATGTGCTATCATTTTTGTTGCAAGGGGAGAACGTACATTGTTAACAATGACCTAACCACTGCAATTGTAAAGCCAGTAACTGGGTATCGTAGAAGTAGACACCTATAGAATTTTATTTTGCAAAACCTGAAACAACTCTAAAACTCTTCACTTAGTGTTCCATCCACGCCCACTGCACATTTGGCAACCTTGCTAACTTTGCCTCTGCAACAAAGGGACTTAAGAGAATATTTCCTTTCTTAATTATGCAGTTTGTACTCCTTTTTTTCATCTGACTCCTGTCTCAACGCAAATAGACAGTTTTAGGTGTCCCCAACAGCCAGATCTGTCCAGGTGCAGAAAGTTTTGAAATAAATTGGCACAGCTACAGAGGAGAGGCCTCGTTTGAAATAACATGCTGAAACATGTTGATTAATGACTATTCATCTTAGCAACTCCTCTCAACAAGAGTCCTGGCTGTTGTCACTGCTTCCATCATTTTAACAAAAAGACCAATGATATCAATGATTCCATGATGGGTAACTGAGGCTTGATGGTAGCATTCTCACCTTCCCACTCTATAAACGTAAGCCCTTAATCTCGACAGTATTGTACTGAGGAAATCTGTCTTTTGGATGTGCAAGATTACCACTGCTCTCTGGGTTGGGTTCATGTAGTGGGGAGTGATGGTGTGGTGGTAATGTCATTTGATGAATAATAGACAATAGACAATAGGTGCAGGAGTAATTGAGAAACCCAGCCTCCTAAGACCATAAGAACTTAAGACATAGAAGTTGAAGTAGTTAAGACATAGGCCTCTCAACCCATTGTGTCTGCTCCGCCATTCAATCACGGCTGATAAGTTTCTTGTGCTCTGTGGAATGTCTTGAATCTTGCCACAACTGTGAAATTTGAATTCATTAAAATCTACATTTAAAAGACTCCAAACCACAGCAATGTGGTTGATTCTTAACTGTCCTCTGAAATTATCTAGACAGCCACTTGGTTTCAGGGCAGCTGGGGACAGACAGGGAATGCAGGCTTGGCCACCAATCCCTACATCTCACGATCAAATAATAATGAATAACTCTGTTATTACAAAATCAGAATATTGATATTCCAAGAATATACAAAACATTTTTGCTTGTTTACATTTTCCAATATGTCACATTAGTCACTATTTGATAAGTGATGACCACGGAAGGAGTGTTCAGGTCACAGCACATCTGACTGGTCATTAGCTGGAAGATTCTTCAGCTACATTGGCGAGGTGGGCCTCAAGTGGATTCACGTGGGTGGTTGAGTTGGGTTTGGGCTGGTGCGGTGTCCTGTGGCATTGGCAAGGTCCAGTGAGGACTCATAGTGGCAAGGGTGGAAGCGAGATGGCACAGAGAGTGGTGACTTTCGTTCCCATGGCAGCGGTGCAGGGGTGGGGGAGGGGACTTGAGCTTGACCAGCAGGTGCATGGCCCATGATGGAGCAGTTGACAACAAGGATTGTATAGCTGAACATTTTTTTCCTTATTTCTTTGTTTTTCTGTCTTTAGATTCTATGTTTTCATTTATTTTTCTGTGTTTTAAGATTGTACCGCAGAGTGGTGACAACACTTCTTCATTGTATTTTTTTTTAACAAAATACACGTGACAATAGGGAAATCAAACCAAATAATATCACAACTTTACCTTTTTCTCCCATGGAAAATTCCAAACACACAAACAATTCATTTTGGTCTTGTCTCTGAGTCAGATTCTGGCTTCTAGGCCTACTCCTTAGGCTTGACCATATTTATGTGGATGCTCCGCTATCACGCTGAGAAAATACTGCTTTGTTACAAAGAGGTCAATTCTTACTGATGACATATTAAAACAGAGCCCCATAACCCTCTCTGGTGGAGGTAACAGATAATAATTTGAGGTAAAGCAGCAGAATTCTCTTTGGTATAATGGCTGATGCTTATTCGCAAAAAAAAATCACCAAAGTAAGTTCCCTGGCTTCTCTGACAATACTATCTGTGAGAGCTTGCAACACAAAAAGGCTGACATGTTTGTGTGATATTTCTTTTTCTATAAATGACTTTGGGCCCATATGTGATGATGAGAAAACTACATAAATGCAGGACTTCCTAATGTTTTTTTCTCTCCAAGTCACTGCCTCCATGTACCGTATCTGCCAGTGATATTGGATGATATGGAGGTGCCGGTGTTGGACTGGGGTGGGCAAAGTCAGAAGTGACACGACTCCAGGTTATAGTCCAAGAGATTTCTGTGAAATCACAAGCTTTCGGAGCATCAGGTGAAGTGATGGTGAGATTGGATAAGCAGCAAGTGGAAATTTGGGTGCTGGCCCAGCAGCATTCTCCCCTACTTTGGCAGCTCGAGTTGTATCCATCAGGCTGTGAGTATCTGCTGCTGTCACATCAATGTGGTGTCCCCTCTCCCCACAGCGTAACAGTTTTTGCATCACATAATAGAGAGCTCATCAGTTTACGTAGATCCCACTAGGCCCAGTGGAGGTGAGCAACTTCCTAATTTATTTCAATTCTAAGTCCCTTCTTTTGCGGGATATGGCAGTGGGGGTGAGGGAATAACTTGAATTCATTCAGCACTTCTGCATGACATCCTGACTGGTCTGACAGGAAACCCTAAAACCCTAGACACCGAATAGCAGAACACTACTGCAAGGGTTAAAGTCTTTGTTTTCCTATTAATACGTTCAGTTTATAGATACTGTAACTATGGTTTGCTGTGGGGGGTGTGGGGGTGGAGAGATAAAACACAAGACTAATAATTTATATTCTATTAATAAAAGCAATTAATTTCACTGCCAGAAATTTGTGACAGGGAATAGTTACTCAATTCCTTCTAAAAATAAATCCAAAATCTGTTTTATGTGACAGCTTTATCACTTGTTGCACAGCCTATGTGCCTTTGCTCACTCATCCTTGTCTTTTAAGGGGATCTTGCTGGTGTATTTTGGACTGATCTCAAATAGTATTTGCAAACTTTCCAAAAACAAAGTGGATATTATCAACTGCTATTCCTGTGTTTGGAAATGTCTTCAGATTCAGATTACTCAGAATGTGATGTAAAAATGTGACTCTCAAAATAATTTTTTCTTCTGTGCCAAATCTCAATGTAACGTATTTTCCACCAAGTTGTTCAGATTTCTGTTACATTATGGCATTCTTTCTGTGAAAAAAGATATTTTAGTTTGGCTTTTCTCATGGTAAATAATTATTGGTCCCAAATACGTAACTTCATAACATATTATGTAGCAAGTTGTTGATTCTCGTTTCCGGTTTATATCCATAATTAGGAGGAAATCCTCACAGTTTTACCCTTATGCCGCAGCAATTTTGTTTCCATTCGCAAGTGGAATGTAAATCTCTTTCTTTTACTTTCTCATTGTGCTGGCCAGTCACCTGTCATTTTACAACATATACAAATAATTTTAAAAGCCCGAGAGCGTACTCTCTTGTAAAACAAAACAGAGCTCTATCATCACCTTTAGCCACCTGCCTGCCTGCATAACATGCTCACTGCAACACAGTGATAGCTTCACTCCTCTCACCTACAGCAAGTTTACTTACCATGTTGAATTCTATTGTAAACTGAAACCCTGGGACACTGTAGTTCTTTATGTCTGATGAGCAATGACATAAAATTAGAACTAGGTTTGAGTAACTATGATAACAATGTGCATGACTTGATTGACTTGAGGTGTTACTATTTAAATTTGTTTTCAAGCCAAATTTTGTAAAATTGGATGAAGCTGTAAACAGCATTTACCTCTTCCATATAAACTGAACATAAAGAGCATGGTTTCCCAAATTGGTCTGTCTTGGAACAAAATTGTTGCCATAGAAGGTGATCGAGGTTTTACAGCATGGAAAGAGCTCCTTTGGCCCATAGTGTCTGTGCTTGTCATAAAACATCTATCTAGCCTAATCCCATTTTCCAGTACTTGACCAGTGGCCTGGCATGCTACGGCATTTCAAGTACTTACCTAAATAATTCTAAAATGTCTTGAGAATTTGCAGCTCTACTATCCTTTCAGTCAGTGATTTCCAGAAACCACAGCTCTCAGTCTTTTTAATCTTTCTTCATATTGAGGCACTCTGCTTCATTGTAGCTTTCTTGCTCTTGTATTTAATGCCTTGACTAATAAAGGCAAGTATCCCATATGCCTTTTTAACCACCTTATCTACCCTGTCCTGCTGCCTTTAAAGATTGATGAATATACAGACCAAGGGCCCTCTGATGCTCTGTACTTCCTCGGGTACTTCTTTGCCATCATTCCCATTGCAGTACTTCTCAAGTGCACTTTTCTTTGGTTGGAATAACTTTATTTACTTTTGCACTGAGCATCTCAAATTATCTTCTTCCTAGTTCTGCCTGCCTGCACTCCCATGGTTTTGTATTGCTCAAGCAGAGAAAGCAATTGAGATAGCGGAGGGAGAAGAGATACTGTGTGCTTTCTGACTTCAGTGTGGCAAGTTGGCATGGTCTCTGTTGTGGCCTCCAATGCTGGTCCTGGAGGAAGAGGATGCCCACCTGTCATGGCACCACCATGAAGTGGGCACCAATTTCCCCTTGTCTGCCATTTCCAGGGCAAATCTCAGGAAGCATGTAGGGAAGATCCTACTGACAGTGCTTGTCTGGGTGCACAATGGGCTTTTAAAGATCATGTAGGTGCTGGGAATGCTGGTGAATTCTAAGAGATTCACTGAGTGATGATTGTTGCAGGAATGGTCCATGGAAAGTTGGGGCTAGCATTGGATGGGAGAGACATCATAGGGGTGGGGTAAATAGGGATTAAGCAAGTTTGGTAAGATACCTGCTAGGCATCACAGTGAAAAACCCTACAAAAAACTTAGCCAAATAACTTAAGATTCAGTTAAGACAGTTAAAATCTCATTCCAGTCAGTTGTGAATTTGAATTCAATCAAACCTGTATCTGTTCAATTTACCATGAAACTGTCAGAAAAACCCACTGGTTCACTAATGTTTTTAAGGAAGGAAAGTCCTTGTTCTTTTCCATCCCACATATAGACTCCAGTTTCACACCATTGCGGTCGATTTTTAACTACCCTCTGATATGGCCTAGCCAGTGGCATAAAACAGCTAGAAGTGGCTCAAAAAAGTGTTCTCCTACCACCATCTCAGAGCAACCAAGAATTGGAAATAAAATGCCAATATTACCTCTGTCTCAAATGCAGCCCTCTCCACTGGGAGCAAGAGTCCATGGCGCATCCCTGATTTTGGAGATTACATTGAGATGCATCTATAGACAAATGCTGCAACTTTGCAAACCAAAAGGAATATGTTACAAGGCAGCATTACAATGTGTAATGATAAGAGAGTCATAAATTGAAGCTCAATAAAGCAGTTTCGTCTGATGGAGCAGAGAAAGAGATCTATCTGTTTACTGTATTCTGTCTGTGCTGACTGATTGACAGGTTAGCTGCCTAATCACATTGCCTGCCCTTTTTTCATATCCAATACTTCTGTTTTATTTTTCAAACAATCATTGATTTCTTATGAGGTCTGGCCCCACATTTTTCTTCTAAAAGTTGAATCTTTATCTGAACATCTCACTGAGGAGAAAAACAAATCCTAAACCTTTTCTCTTCTATCTTTTGACGATATCTTAAAATTTATGCCCTCTATTTACCAGCTAGTGAAAATAGCTGATCTGTGTTGTGACTTAAACATTTCTATTTGATGTTTGTGAAAAGATTTGTAGCTCTGGTGCTTGTTGTTGTGGATTTGTTCGCTGAGCTGGGAATTTGTGTTGCAGACGTTTCGTCCCCTGTTTGTCCGATGTAGTGTTTTGTGCAGTCCTTGCATGGGATTTTGTACACTACATTGGTTTTGCTCATGCTGGGTATCGGGTCCTTCGTTCTGGTGAGTTGTTGTCTGAGCGTGGCTGTTGGTTTGTGTGCTGTTATGAGTCCTAGTGATCGCTGTAGTCTGGCTGTCAGTTTGGAAATGCTCCTGATGTATGGTAGTGTGGCTAGTCCTTTGGGTTGCGGCATGTCCTCGTTCCATTGTCTCTCCCTTAGGCATCTGTTGATGAAATTGAGGGGGTATCCATTTTTGGCGAATAATTGTATAGGTGTTCTTCTTCTTTTTGCAGTTCTGGTGTACTGTAGTGTGTTGTGGCCCTTTTGAATAGTGTCTTGATGCAACTTCTTTTGTGTGTGTTGGGGTGGTTGCTTTCGTAGTTCATGAACAGCCACTCTCAGACAACGACTCACGAGAACGAAGGACCCAATACCCAGCATGAGCAAAACCAATGTAGTGTACAAAATCCCTTGCAAGGACTGCACAAACACCACATAGGACAAACAGGAAGACAGCTAACGATCCGCATCCATGAACACCAACTAGCCACGAAACGACACGACCAGCTATCCTTAGTAGCCACACACGCAGATGACAAGCAACATGAATTTGCCTGGTACAACACTACTATTATAGTACAAGTCAAACAGAGAACAGCCAAGGAATTCCTAGAGGCATGGCACTCATCCACAGATTCAATCAATAAGCACATCGATCTGGACCCAATATACCGACCACTGCAACGGACAGCTGGAACTGACAACCGGAAGCGGCAGATTCAAACCACTACAAATGCCAGAGGAAAGATCACAGAAGCGCTTCACAGGAGGCTCCCAAGCACTGAGGATGTCACCTAGACAGGGGACGAAATGTCTGCAATACAAATTCCCAGCTCGGTGAACAGAACCACAACATTTCTATTTTGACCCCAACCTTCTCTGTTCTATTGAAATGGTGCATGTTGCCTCTTGTACAATATTTGAGAATTTCCTGGATCATTAAATCATACTCAGTGTTGTCTAAAACTGGACTGAACATGTTAGTTAAATGGAACCAAAGGTTGTAAAAGTCTAGCATTAGATATTTGCAACTTTTGTACTTTGCCTCTTATAAACTATTGCATCTATTAAGTTTTGGCAGAAATGTATTAATTTATCCTCTCAAAGGTATACTCCTTTCTTTACAGACATGTCCATGTATCTGAAATAGGGATTACTGAAGAAGGGTCACTGGACTGGAAACATTATTTCTGTTTTCAGATGCTGCCAGACCTGCTGAGTTTTTCTAACAATTTGTTTTGTTTGTTTCAGATCTCTGACACACAATTCTTTGGTTTTATTCTATGCCCATAATTTTATTATTTTCCTTGGGCTGAATTTTTAGCACCCACCAATGTCAGGAAAGATGTGGGAAACTGGATTTAAGTTGCAAATTGCTGGGTCAGCTCTTCCCCATTTTGCTGAAGGTGGTGATGGGGGAGATGGGTAAGAGCAGCAGGACTCATCAGTAACCTAGTGAGTTCAAGTGCCATTGGCTGACTGGAACTTTCTGCTCAGAATACAGACTCTCCCACCAACCCCACGATGGGGAAGAAGCATCAGTTCTGCTATCTCGAAGCAGTCCCTAAACTCAGTCAATACCAGTCCATGGGCCAATGCTCCACTCAGGCCTACCGGCCCACTCTGCCTGCCTTTTGTCAGCAACAGCTGCAGGCTGCTCTGCTGCCCAACATCTCACCAAATCCCCCTCTTCTGCAACCAGAATCATCAGCCAACCAATGGCAGTCAGACTGCTGAACTTTTTATTTGAAATAAAAAGCTAAAGAGTGAGAAACATGGTATATCATGGAGGCAGCTTCTCTCTTTTGTTCTGTCTCCCACTGACTGGCCCTGATGTGCTGCCACTGCCTTCAAGCTTAGAGGACTGCTGACTGATGGGAGAAAATCATGTGTAACCTACACTGGGTTTCTCGTCCCCAGGTGAGGCTGCTGGTAGGTTCCTGAAGCTTGCAGGGAAGTATCTTCCAAATGGCACATTTAAAACAGTACTACTTGTTTATCTTTCCAGGTTTCTCCCTCCTCCTCTTTCTTTAAGGTACTGATTTATGAGGCCACTGTTTAGTTTTTGATGGTTTCTCTCACTTATGTATCCACCACATGGAGGGAATCTTGATAAGGTTGTTTGGGTGCTCAATTACCCACATCCTTACCCCATGCGATATAAACGTTCAGCAGTGAAAACTGGATATAGTGAAGAGTTTTTGAGCAAATCTCACCTCCCTAATACAGAGCCACACAGATACTAATAAAGTCAATTAACACAGCATAGATCAGTGATCAATTCCGAGACTGGCCTGGTTTATATAGCTCAGTTAGTTACTGGATAAACTGTCTCGGCCATCAAGGGAAGAATGCAAATATATATAGTGAAGAATCCTGAGGCAATGATCTGAACAGTAAGTCCCTAGAGTTGGTAACAAAGCACATATGCCTGTACCAGGTGATTCAAATTAAAATGTTATCAGTTTGGGGCTATTTGATACAGGAAAATCAGAGGCTTTGTGCATGTTGTAATCGCATTCCTGATATAATTTAATCAATTTGTGTTTTTTTTAATCAAGTCCCAATTGGATCCTGATGGAGTATAACCATTGTTGTCTTGCATGAGTTTTTTCATTGTGACTTGTAGTCACATTGTTCATTTTGATTAAGCATTGAAATACCAGGCAACACAAGTTAAAAAGTAGGGAATTTTAATTTATTCTGGTTATTCTCACTTAAACCTGTCATACAACATGTCTGCACGTTCCTGGTTTCTTGGAGAATTTAAGGAATGGCTTGAAAGGGATGTAAAACCAGCAGATTATCTCTCCTTTGCAAATTCTAATCTCTTTCAGAGAGATCAGCTGGGTTCATGCTCTACTAACCCTTCGGAATTTTGAAACTAATTAATCTTATAGGTGCAGAAATTGCAAAGATATGTTGGATGTAAAGTAACAAGCAGGGGAAAGAGAGAGAAAGGACTGGAATTGTAATTTAGTTATTAATTTGTTCCAGGTCAGCAGTTTGAGCTTTGCACGGACGAAATTGTCCAGTGTAATCTGGGTGCAAGATTACTTGAAACAAACAAGCAGATGTTACGTAAGACACCACACTTCAGACTATAGTTGCAATCCCCTTTGGCTTGGCTGTTAGGACACCTTCAATGCAAAGAAAAGTTTGAAAAGATTCCCCTTGTCTGTGAACATTTTTGATTTTAGCAGAGAGCTGCTGACTGTACTGACAGGCTTTTTAGATATACTAAAATTCGATGCTAGTGAACATATCCTTTCCTCAGGCTTGTTTAGACATCAACGGATCTGAGGCAAAAGCATGGGGATAAATGAAAACCCATTAGCAGACAAGGAATCTGATCGGCTTCATCCTAGAGACTTAATAGAGGGGGCTAATAAGGTAGCAAATTAACTTTCCAAATTTCACTAGATTCTGGTGAGGTCTATCAGACTGGAAAGTAGCAAATATAATTCCTATTCAAGAAGGGAGGCAGAAAACAGGAACCTCTAGTCTGGTTAACTTTACATCTGTCATGGGGCAAGATGTTAGAATCTCTCATTAAGAAGGTTATAGTGAGGCGCTCGGAAAATCTCAAAGGTAGTCAGGAAGGGTCAGGATTGTCTTGTGAAAATTTAGCCAACCTATTGGATTTAAGGCATTGCCAGTGGGGAATGTGTAAACTGAGATAGTCCTGATTGGTGGCAGAGACTTGGAAAAAAAGCAGGTATGACACTGGCTTACAGGCTAACAAACTCAGAACTCATATAAGCTGCAAAACCAAACACTCAAAACCAATGCAATTCATTTGAACTACACACAAGGTAAAAAAAAGCTGGAATCAGACTGGCCACAGGATGGCTGGTAAAAGAATTAGAAACAAACACAAGGGTGCATTGGGGAATACACTTTTGGTATTAGGTATTAGGAATATTACTGGGACAAAGTAACATTGATGTAGTTAGCAGCTGTCACACAGAACTGACCTGCAAGTAGTTAAAGTTGATATTTTGAAAAAAAGAGTTTCAGTCCCAGGATTGGTGGTTACCACTTTGGTGAAAAATTATACTTAAAGATGCAGAAAGTTGGTGATTTTTACATTGAGGATAGTGCAAGAAGCTACAGCTGCAAATTAATAACAAACATCAGGACGTTCTTTATGCTATGAGGGAAATAAAGCCCTGACAAAATTGTGGAGGCAAATATTTTTGCCATTTATACTTTACATCTTTGTTGAAAATGTTTAAGTTTTTCCTAGTTAAATATTATAAACACTTCTGATAAGGGATAACGTAAACAGTATAAATAATTGCATTCTTCATCAACTCCAGACCTGGCACATTCCCTTAGGTTGTTCATCAGAAAATCGCATCCTGAATCTCTCAGAAATAGTCGTTTAGAACAATTACCGAATTGCTTGACAGAGAAAATTTCCGGTTTCCAAATCAGGTGCTAACAATTCGAACTAAGAAGTTTGATTTCTTAAAATTACTACAATACTTTTTTTAACCAGAGTTGAGGGTAGTAGGGAATGTAGAGATATAGGTGTCTGTACTGGTATTGCACACGTCGGAAAAAAACTCATGCCTTTCAATGTACAGTACACCCGTTTATTCGTATATTTAGGTTTCATTGTCAATGTTGCAACTGTCAATCCATTAGAATTTACGCCTGTAATTAATGAGTGTCTAAATTAATGAGTGATGATTAAGTGCAGTTCTTGTGGTAAAGCACATTGTAGAAATGGGTGAATACAATGCGTCCTGCTGTAGATTCTGTCCAGCTAACACTATCCAGCTGCAGATTGTTATCGGTCCAGTTTTAAGTTCTAACTGTAGCCTTTGTCCAGTTGCCAACTCTATCCAATTGCACAGTTCAAACTCTGTCCAGTTGCAGCCTCTGCCCAGTATCAAGTGACAGCACGGAGTTTCGGAAATGAATTCAGGTAAAATACATTCCCATTGCAAGTATCCATCCAGTAGAGCCTCCAGTGACCAATCAGAGAGCGCGGGCACGATCGCTATAAAGTGGGCTGGGGGAGGAGACAACAGCCGGAGACAGAGAGAAAGAAAGTACAGCAGACAGGGCAGTGAGGAGAGGGAACAGCAGACAAGACAGGACAGGGAGGAGAGGGAACAGCAGACAAGACAAGACAAGACAGGACAGGGAGGAGAGGGAACAGCAGACAAGACAGGGCAGTGAGGAGAGGGAACAGCAGACAGGACAGGGCAGGGCAGTGAAGAGGGGGAACAGCAGACAGGACAGGTCAGTGAAGAGGGGGAACAGCAGACAGGACAGGTCAGTGAAGAGGGGGAACAGCAGACAGGACAGGGCAGTGAGGAGAGGGAACAGCAGACAAGACAGGGCAGTGAGGAGAGGGAACAGCAGACAAGACAGGGCAGTGAGGAGAGGGAACAGCAGACAAGACAGGGCAGTGAGGAGAGGGAACAGCAGACAGGACAGGGAGGAGAGGGAACAGCAGACAGGACAGGACAGGGCAGGGCAGTGAGGAGAGGGAACAGCAGACAGGACAGGACAGTGAAGAGGGGGAACAGCAGACAGGACAGGGAGGAGAGAGGGAACAGCAGACAGGACAGGGAGGAGAGAGGGAACAGCAGACAGGACAGGGAGGAGAGAGGGAACAGCAGACAGAGCAAAGACTAGCAATACAGGACGAAGTAGAGTCATAGCCAGAGTGGAGAAGTTGCAGAGCTCTGAAGGAGGACACAGAAAATCCAAACAATACAACAGAGAGAGAGAGAGAGAGAGCGCAGGAGTAGTCGGAGAGAATCCAAGAAGCAGGATTGGGAGCAGGCTGCAGCCTCCTACCTTGTTATTTGACATGCGCCTGATCCAGAACATGTCGACCATCCAGGAGTACGGCCCGCTGGAATATACCGCCAACAACCGGGTGGTCAAGATCGCAGTGATCGGCGGCAGCGCCGTCGGGAAAACCGGTAAGAAACACAGCGCCGTGTGTACGCGGTCTCCAGGAGCCGCTCTCTGCCCCCTGCAGCACGGTGCCAGGCGCTTGGAGTCCGGGGTGGTGCCAGGCACTGTGTCACGGCTGCCGATACCTGGCTTTTTGAAGTGAGTGAGAGCAGAAAGTTTGCTGCTGTATGCAGACAGCTCCCCGATCTATGGGGAAGAGTTCTGTTCCCCCCCCCCCCCCCCCCCTTTGGAGTGGGGGGAAAGCAATCCGGAGAAACTTGGTTGCCAGCTGCAGTATTGTGTTTATCGCCCTCCCTGTTTGGGGATGGTGGGGGGTCCTGAACTGACGAGCAGCTTTATCACCTTCCCGTCTGTTTCTTCCCTCAGCTTTGGTGGTGCGATTTCTGACCAGAAGATTCATTGGAGACTATGAAAGAAACGCAGGTAACGGGTCCAGGAGTTTTGCATGCTTTTGAAAACTCTGAAATTCTCATTTCGTATGTTTCCTTTTTGTCCACATAATATTTCTTTTACTGTCTTGGCAATGTAATTTGAGTTTCTCTTCTGAAATGACTAACTTTAATATTTCAGGTGCTTTATACTCCAGACAAGTCCAAGTAGATAGAGAGCAGATTGCACTACAAGTTCAGGACACACCAGGTGTTCAGGTGAGATTTTTGCATGTCTTAGCCTCCCCCTCCCTCCTTTTCATCTTTTCAATTATACTTCACATAACAACAGAAGGCCCCGTGAGATGGAGAGTCCTGGCTGACACCAGGGCTCTCCTTGTTGGATTATTCCACCAATGTATGGTACTTGGGTCAATTCACCTGAATCCTTTTGAAGGAGTGATAATTGGCTATGTGGTATGGTGCTAAAACTAATCAGACTCCGACCCCCAGGATAATTTTTATTCAAATTAGTTTCCTGTACTTCATTGTTTTTTTTAGACAAATCTCTCTTCACACTAACCCAAGGACAGGGAAAATGTACATTGTGTGGCTTTTACATGAGATGTCTCTCCTACGTGTTTGCTAAATACATGCTGCAAAATCCTCTGGTAACCCACTAATTTATCCAGTGGGTAGCTGAGTCAAGTCAAGCAGAATAAGATTGCACTAGATGTGATCCTTTGTGCTGAGTTAGCTGATTTCAACCAAGCTAGCAGTTTAGTGCCTACTCTCTCTATCTAGGTTAGAGGAATAGCAGAGGTACAGTTTCCTATTGAAAATACAACTTTTAGTTAGGTTATGAACTCAGACTACATAAAACATCCTGACACTTTGTTCATGTATCATCCTTGAATCCAGTCACTTGGAGAAGGTACCAAACGATGTCTGTGATAGGTGTAGATTGCAGGGGTGCTTTAACACTACTTTCTTGTTATCCAAGAGCCTTTCTTCAGAAGTCCTTGACCTCTAACACAAACTGTTCCTATATTTATAGATTTTGCTACAGCTGACTAGTTCCAGTGTTTTCTGATTTTTATTTCAGAATTCTAATGTGTAGTGTTTTACTATTTTCTTAAATTAAGAGCTGCTTTATCTTTTGCTGTGGCATAATAACATGGATTATTAATGTGGATTTCAAAAACTAGACCTTAAAAATGGAACTCAAGATTCATTGTGCAGCAAGGATCCATTCACTTTAATGGTCATTCCCATTCTAAGATTGGTGGGGAGGGAGTAGGCACTAAACAACAGCTGTTATACAGAATGGTTCCTGTATCACTATTATTGACTTTCTTTACACCGTAAATAGTTCTGTTGTAAGCAGACATTGCAGAAAATCCCTAGTTGCTGAACCAGTTGGTGTGCTTTAGCAGATGTAGCCACATTCCTGAAGCACTGTAACCCTGCCATTGTCCAAACTGAGCTGTTCTACAGCTTCACGGTCCATTAATCTGCATTCTGTGGTAAAGCTGTTAGACACCTGTCAAGTCAATGTGTTTCATCTTACTACAGTTAAATCCAGTACATGAATACTAGCACTGACACTTTGAACCTACTTCACACAAGGTGATTATTTGAGTATATGAACTGCAGAATTGTTTTCCTCAGAAAAGCCCTTTTTGGTACAAAATATGCAACATTTTGCCAAAGATTTATGAACAGTTGGGTGGTGAGTAGGGATTATAAAGCTACATCTACCATTTCAGCTGCTTTGCATTTTAAAACAAAAATTACTCATAAGATGTCAGCATCATTGCCTAGGTCAGCATTTATCATCCATCATTAATTGCTTGGAGGGCAGTTAAGAGTCAATCCCATTGCTGTGGGTCTGGAGTCACATGTAGGCCACACCAGGTAAAGATAACACATTTCTTTCCCTAAGAGATTAATGAACCAGAAGGATTTTTATGACTGGTTAAATTAGGCTTTGTCTTCCTTTAATTCCAGATTATTTTTAAATTCAAATGTCATCATCTGCCATGTCCCCAGAACATTCATCTGGGTTCTGGATTAGTCCAGTGACATGACCACAACTCCTCCTCCTTCCTCTAGCATAACTCATCATTTCAAATTGCTTCCCATTCCTCTTAACACCAACAACCCCATTCAAAACTTAGAAATAATTTCGTTCACAGTAAGTAAAAAAAACTTACATATACTTTGTTCTGAAAGTTATATCTGTAAATCAGGTATTTAAGGATCAGCAAAATAGAGGCAAAGCACCCAACTCGATTGGGGAAAGTATTCACTTAAACTAACACCCTGCACTTGTGGGAAATTCCTATCACCGATGTCCCTACATGGACAGGAGCAGAATTCAAATTATCCCAACTAAATCCATCATCTGTTCTGCAGTTCCACAAAGGATGTAATTCCCATTCATGCTTGGATGGGTAACAGCTGTTGTAGAATAGCTCCTGTATTCTAATGTGTTCAATAGTTCAAATATTAACGAATTAATCCATATATTTAAGGCACCAATATCCATCCACATTAATAAAACTTTGTGACTGTTTCCATAATTTCTAACTTCCTAACTAATCCATTCTAATATTCACCTGTTTTTTGACTGTCATGGTGACCTCTCCTCAATAATTCTCAGGTCATATGCTGTTTATGCATTCTTTAACTCTTTTTTTTTTCCCTGGTGGAGATTCCTTTAGATTCAAACTCCCACTTCACCCTATCAAAGAAGAAAAAAATGCTCCAGTTATGCAACCTTACCTTCCGTAAATTATCAGTTATGGTCTTGTTTTCACTTTTCTTCTTGCTCCTTGTGCAATCTAGGTGCTATTCCTTATTTTTCAGCAGAACCTCACTCTCTGGCAAATTCCTTTCCTTGTGTGATGTTGAGCTGTGGGACATCCTTCATATTTGGAATGCCATTTAGCTGACATACACAGATGGAATTTTAACTAATGGCGGAGAGCATCAATTAGTTTCTGGCGGTGGTGCTCCTGTGACATTATGGGCTTCTAGCTGTTTGAACCATATGACTGCCCATTTTGATTTTGATTTAAGGCAAAAATACTATTACACTGTTTAGCCCAGACTTGAAATCAAAGTACTGGATTTAAGCTAACTGGGTTGAATTCATAATTTTCTCCATAGATCTATTTAGATTTATAAGTAATGGTCAACACTAAGTGGGGAACAGGTTGTCTCCACAATCAAACTGCCTGTTGTTACTTTGCTGCACAGCTGAATCAACACAGTCCTGCCCTAGTAGAACTATTATATAGCTCAGACAAAACTAACTGATGGAGAACCACAGCACAGCACACTAGGACAACTGACTTTGTATGTACGCTCTGTTCTTGTTTACAAAATAAACCTATTCGTATTTAAACTAAAAAGAAAAGTGAATTTTGTGATTTTGCTTGATTATCACCTCTTTTTAAAAACTACATATGCATTAGATAAAACTTTACCTAATCAGTGTGAATATCATTAATAGTTATTTTTGTTTCTAGATAAGTGGACCAAGTCTGAGCTGCAATGACCAACTTAACAGATTCATACAGTGGGCTGATGCAATTGTACTGGTTTATTCAATCACAGACTACAAAAGCTATGAACTGATCAGTCACCTCCATCAACATGTCTGCCGTGTGCATTCCGAGAGCAGAGTTCCGGTCATAGTTGTAGGAAACAAGGCTGACCTCCTTCATGCTAAACAAGTGGAACCTCACCATGGCCTTCAGTTAGCAAACATACTAGGATGCACCTTCTATGAGGTGTCTGCCAGTGAAAACTATAATGATGTGCATAATGCTTTTCATGTGCTTTGCAAAGAGATTAGCAAACAACAAATGAGCAGCAATACTGAAAAGAGAAAAACATCCATTATACCGCGACCAAAATCACCAAACATGCTAGATTTGAGGAGACGGTTTAAGCAAGCTCTTTCTGCTAAAGTACGGACTGCAACATCTGTCTGAGGTAGCAGCTGAAGGTATTGATATTCTAAATTAAAACTTATGTTTCATCATGCGTGTAAGAGATGAGGACAAGTCAACCTGAGCATGAGAAGATCTGGAAAGACAGTACAATACTCAGTCATCTGTGCCTTTGATCATTGCTCCGTTCGTAAATCTATGAATTTTATGAACATCGTATTCATGGCAAATGGTGGGAGTAGACTGTTGAACTGTCAGAAATCCCTGACTCAACTTCTGTTGAGGGCTTCATAGAATTTGTTAATACATCTTTGTATAAAATGATGAAGAAGATGCAGTGGTGATGGATAACTAATTGGGACAAAACTCTGTTCTTTAAAACAGTACATGTTTCTTTGTTTGTTGTAACTCCAATTGTTCAATCTAGAAAGATTGTATTTATCACTTGAATTGTTCTGTGCTTACACCAATTGCTTTCCATTTTTTCTAGTAAAGTGACTTGCATTCCAGCAGGACGAACAATGAGGTGGTGATGGTCCTACGCTGTGGATAGTGCATGGTAGAAAATCACAAGTGCATACCTGATGTTGCCTTGTTTGAGAGCTGCTTCCCCCTGGAAGTAGTGAGGAGCATAGAATTGGCCTCATGGTTGCCTCTGCTACATTACATAATGGACTGCTGTGCAAGTATTTCAATAAGCTTGATACAGTCTCAGTCTTTGCAGCTTTTCAGTAAGCTATCCTGATTTAAGTAAACACATCTATCACCCAACACAGGCCATACTAGTCTATTTGCATTCCATTCCAGTAAAACCGGGCCTCTGTGCCTTCTCAAATTATTTAAGACCTTCTGACCTCCACATTCTCCCCCCACCACACAGCAATCTTGATTGTGTAAAGAAAATATAGCATAATGGCCTACAATTGAATCACCCCTGCTCTAATCAATGATATAAGACCACAGGAATTCAATTGAAGCTTGTTAAATAAAAACAGGCAAATACCGTCCAGAGAGACATTCTAAACTGAGCACTGACACCTGACCTCTGTGTTAAGTGGGAAAGCTTTCCTCATGTGCTAAGTGCAAAGGGAATGGAAGCCAGCTTCTAAATGCACTTTATAAAAGCCACTTGTGCTTTTGCTTTAATCTGTTTACAGCAATGATTCCTCTCCAGAGGACAATGGATTTTCCAATATTTTGACAAATAAACTTTTAAACCAAGTATGCTGTTTCATGAAATACTTTTGATTATTTACTCTCACAGTACAACTTGTCCTTATCAAGCCTAGACATGTGTTTATTGTCACTCAGTCCATTTACTGATTTACAGTTTTGTCACCTTGTGTTTTGTCCTTGCAGTGTCTACTAGTTTCTAAGCATACTTCAATAACAAAGTACTTTCACATATCTGATCTAACCATTGCAATTTATTCCCAAATGTGTCCTTTTTGCACAGAGCCATGTGTTTTGTTCTGCTGGGGTTTGGGTTAGTTAGGGTTGTCAACTATTGATTTTTGCTGAAATATCCAACCATGTTCCTTCCACTAAACTAGTCAAACGGTTCACTTTAAACATCAAATGAAGTCAAACTATGCAGTTTTATAAGGTAGATATATCCAAGTATATTCAGTGTTTTGCCAATAAGTGGAAGTGATGAGTGGGCTCTTAAATTTAAATCCTTTCAAACTTTAACCCTCTTCCTCTATTAGCCATTCAATGCAGTAAAATCTGTTTTTAGTTAAATAGAAGTTAATCACATTAGCTTATACTTCAGTTGTGGACTAACTCAATCACTGACTACAACAGTAATCTGTGCTACATATCTACATAATATAAATTGTCTCTGCAATTGGTAAATTGAAACAAGATGTATACTCATGCACATAGGATTGGATTGTTTAAATTTTTAATAAGATGCAGAACAATATTTACACACAGCTTTGAAAGTTTCCAGACTTAATTTAATCTAATCTAGGAAAATTGAGACTATGATTAAATTGTGTGTGTGGATAAATGTTTATGGCTTAAGTGTAGACCCTGGGTCCACAACCAATACATGTTTTAAATCATGGGTAATAAAACCATACAATCTGAAAACAACAGTAAATCGAAGACTAATATTTATGTAGTATTCAAAGATGCCTGCAGCGTGACAATTTTGCATTAAATAATAATGAGCTAATTTAGTTTCCTTCCTTTCCCTTTCCTTGCAGTATGTTGTTTCCCATGTCCATGATAAAAAGAAAACTTTGAGTTCAACGCAATCTGAGAACTGCATAATGCTTAGCTTATTTTTTGATGAACAGCAGAACCAGTGGACTCAACTGTTCATTTATTTTTACACCTGTCCTATAATGTAGTCTTTTTAAAATGCAGTTTGTATATTTCACTTTTCCTACAATGAGTCTCCCCATTTCCTATCGCTATTAACTCTGACAAAATATGTCTGGTTTTTACAGATGCTAATTGTTCTTTGTACTCTGCTCAGAGCCGGAGACCCGGGTTCAATTCCCGCCTCAGGCGACTGACTGTGTGGAGTTTGCACGTTCTCCCCGTGTCTGCGTGGGTTTCCTCCGGGTGCTCCGGTTTCCTCCCACAGTCCAAAGATGTGCAGGTTAGGTGAATTGGCCATGCTAAATTGCCCGTAGTGTTAGGTAAGGGGTAGATGTAGATGTAGGGGTATGGGTGGGTTACGCTTCGGCGGGGCGGTGTGGACTTGTTGGGCCGAAGGGCCTGTTTCCACATTGTAAGTAATCTAATCTAATCTAAAAGTCTCAACAGTAAGTGTTAGCCAGGCTATTTGACCCTATAGGGTACTATAATTGAACATCTACACACCAGTGGTTATTAGTTGAATGGAGACCCTTGTCTTCACCACCCTCCCACATTCCCATCCAGATGAGGAGGGAAATCAGTATATTCTCCTGCTATGGAAATAGGATCAAACTAGGGCTTTTGTAGTTGGAATGGCTTTATTATTCAATGCAAAAAACGAATTGTTGGGAGAAGGGGTGTTTAGTAGATGGAATAAATGAATCTGCCAGCTTTTATTTGACTGCATCGGATTTTAAAGCATTACGAAGAATAAGCCTCAATTGGAAGAGTTTTATTAATAAATATAGCAAATGCACACCATTAAAAAAATTATCAACTATTTAGTACACTAAAGTTTAGTGCAGCTGTATGGAATCTAACCTGTGTGACACAAATATCTCTTGTCCGCCTTTCTGTAGTTATGTTCATACCTGGGTGTCCTTGGAGAGGGAGCATGTGCGGTCCATCACTGATTGCGATGCTTTTAAAGTAGACACCGTGGGGAATAGAGTACTTTATTTTCCCTGTCCCTTCCCTCTCTCCCCCTTCGCTATTGATGGTTTGCATTGCTCATAATGGGTTTTGCTTGTTAATATCTAATTGGCTACACAGGTGATTACTGATGGCAGTCAGTAGTTTTAAAAAATTTTAAAAAGTCTTAGTGATTTGGTGTTAGGAATGTTGTTCAGCTGTGCATGATAGCACGCCTGGGTGATAATATAAAAAACTTCTGTAGGGCTCTAGGTCCAAGTGGTAATGTTCCTACCTCGAAGTCAGGAGACCTAGGTTGAAGTCCCACCTGTTCCGGGAGATGTGTAGTAACATCTTTGAACAGATTGATTCAAAAACATAAAACAAATACCTCTTGTAACATAGTGGTAGTATCTCTACCTCCAAGGTGGTCAAGGATTTCAGTCATAACACACCTGAACATGTTGATTTAAACAAAAGATCTCCAAATAAAATGTTGAATTGAAATAAAGTGCTGGAAAACCTAGCAAGTCTGGCAGCATCTTGAGGTGAAAGAAACATTGAGTTGCATAATGCACATTTTTGAGTTGATGTTATTCAACAATCCCAGTTTATTCTCATTATGCTACCATTTTAGAATAACTCCCAGTGTTTAATAAATTGCATTCTAAGTAAATTTATCAAAGTAATTTAATCAAAAGAAAGTTGCTGTTGTTATTCCCACGTGGAGATCTATTGCAATTATATGGACATATCTGTCCTGAACCACCCTCACATCCACTCTTGCTCATTTGCAACTATTCTATGATATTCATCATCCAAATATATCTATCTCGACCTTTCTTCCTACTGTCCTTCACTTTGCTCTAGCTTTACAGCCTTGATTAAATAATTGAAATACTGATGTACTGTTCTGGATATCACTTTTTGTTTTGCAAACTTCAAGCCCCTTTTCATTTTGTTGATCCATGGAATGCTAAGCATACATCACAGCATTCACATTTCAGAGGGAACTATTTCCTTTTACAGTCCTTTATGTATTGTTGAGGTTTCAGAGGCATTTAGGAAAGAGGGACGAAAATAAAGTTGAGTTTTGTCAACACATCCCTCAGCTTCCAAAATTACAGAATTAAGTTTTAATTTCAAAAGTTTAACAGTTATCTTTCAAATGACAGTTACTCTATCATTTCCTATTTCCACTCCTGTAATTCATGTTACCCAGGTGTTTTCTAGGACAATTACAACTAAGTAAATTGATTTAGTGAGTAGCTCTAGTTTTTTCTAAATTTACAAAACAATTTATACAAAATAAATCAATTCATGAAAATACCTAGTAGATTTTTTTCTGTAGTTCTTATCAGTCAGGGCTGGTTTGGCTGTATGATGCTTGCTGCCATTTTAACTTTGTTACTTAGAATATTCACTATGATTAAGCTGGTTTGTATGTATGTATCTGTGAGATTTACACACTTGAGTTTCCTCCCTGGGAAGAAGCTACACTAATAACGGTGTTAAACATTCTCAGCAGTCAAGATTTAAATAGTTTTTCAATTATACTTGTATAAAATCAAGAATTTTCATTGGATTGGCCTGTTTGGCTGTTGTAACATTTGGTAGATGTGTCCAATTGATGCAGATGTGGAGTTTCCATTAAGTTTTCTGTCGCAGACATAGTGACATTTCTAAGTAGTTATGAGTTTGATTCTTTGTGTTTCACAATTCCACCTAAATATTAGAGAAACGTTCCCGACTGGTAGAAGTATGGAGTGCTGTGCAATAATATACAAGCAGATTCAGAAATGTGACACAACTTGAGCAATAGCTGTTACCGTCAGTGAGGTTCTTGTCCTTGATGTTTGTTCATAAAATTTGCTGATACTTTGCAATGTAATTATTAGAGATTTATTAAGAAATTATTGACTACAGACAAGTTCTGCACCTATAGAATCACTAACAAACTATTTATTTTTAGAAATGACATTTTCAGTATTGTACACATTGCTGCACAATTCAGTTTGATTCTTAAATCAGTTTTTGGGAATGCCTTGATGAGCAGATTAGAAAAGTTTTATTGTCAGTGATATAGAAAAGTAAAACCTGAAGTGGGAAAATGGAAAAAAAATCACATTAATACAACCCAGAAACATCATGTTAGACAAGACGTGGGCTTGAGCTTGCAATCAGACATTGATAGGTACCTGTATAACAGCTAGGCATTTAGCTACCTCTTCCTCATATACATATCTGCTGTTCTCTTGAAAGATTGCTTGTCCTCGATATCTGTATGTTTTGTGTCTTGGTTAGTCCAAGTTTCTGGTGAGCTATTACGCAATTGTTATATTCCAATATCAGGATGCAGTCGGTCAGTTGCAAAGATGAGTCGAGTTACATCAAGTGGATTTAATAGTCTGGTAGCCAACACAATCACCTACAAAGCATTAAAAGTTTTTAAAAGGTTATTTCTGATCTTAGCTGAATATTTAGCAATTGATTTAATGATTTCCTGTCCCTGACAATAGAAAAGACTAATCACTTACCTTGCAAGTGAGACTTGAACACAAAATATTCATGAACAATGCTGGTATTAATTGTGACTTAACTCTATTCCTGATGCTAAATTTGATCCTAGAATTGTGTTGAGTTCACTGATCTCAGTGTCAATGAGAGGAGTGCTGCAACAATCTAAAACACCCTCAGACTAAATTTGGGAAGTTAGCAAGGGATTTTGCTCCTGGTTGCTATACAGCAAGTGCACATATGAGGTAAGACTTGGCTCGGTTGTCATGTTCTTTATATACACTCCTACTTGAATAATAGTTATTTGGGTCAGTTTGCACCCAGTGAGAAAACACGACTTCAAAAGGAGGAAGAAGGGACAGAATATCCCAGTTCCTGAAAATTAATCTTGAGATATTGTGCGCAGTTTTGGGCTCATATCTCAGGAAGGATGTACTGGCCTTAGAAGGTGTTCAGAGGACATTCATCAGAATCGTCCCAGAAATGAAAACTTAACAAATGAGGAACATTTGAGCAATCTGGGTCTATACTCGATAAAGGTTAAAAGGCTAAGGGAGGATCTGAATACTGAAGGGCCTGTACAGAGTGAAGTTGGGAAGATGCTTCCGTTGGTAGGAGAGACTAGGACCAGAAGACACAGCCTTAAAGGGAAGACCTTTTAGAATGGAGATAAGGAGAAACTTCTTCAGCCAGAGAGTGGTAAGTCTATGGGATTCACTGCCACAGAAAGCTATGGAGGTCAGATCATTGAGTATATTTAAGACTGAGATAGAAAGGTTGAGTATCAAGGGTTATGGGAAGAAAGCAGGAGAACGGGGTTGAGAAACTCATCAGCCTTGATTGAATGGTGGAACAGACTTGATGGGCTGAATGGCTTAATTTCTGCTCCTATGTCTTATGGTCTAAGTATGTTATTTGAATTCCTCATTATTTTCAATGAAGTGAGATGTAGGCAATTGAGGTTGTACTAAATATCACATGAAGAAAGCCAACCCTAATGACAGGACTTCCCAAACCGTGGGTCACAGCCCACTGGGTTATAGCTTTGAGGTGGCAATGGCTACCATGGAGTTTGGACTTAATCCTGGCAGCTGTGAAGCCCCTTTAAATGTGCACAATTAGTTTGTTCATGAGTGTGGCTTCATGGACTACTCTTTGAGACCTGATTTCAGCTGTAAAAAAAGCCTGTAAAGAGGTAGGTGTTTGTGTTTTTTTTATTTCTGGAGAAACTATGTTTTTTGGAGTGTTGTTGGAGCTGCACCCAAACTCACAGGTGGGGAGTATTCCATCACGCTTCTAACTTGTGCCTTGTACATGGTGGACAGTCTTTGGCGAGTCAGGAGGTTAGTTGGAGGGGCTTTTGCCCGAAACGTCGATTTTCCTGCTCCTCGGATGCTGCCTGACCTGCTGTGCTTTTCCAGCACCACTCTAATCTAGACACGGGGTTAGTTACTTGTTCCAGTATTCCTAACCTCTGATCTGCTCTTTTAGCCATTGTATTTATATGGTGAGTCCAGTTGAGTTTCTGGTCAATGGTAACCCCCAGGATGTTGCTAATGGGGAGATTCAGTGATGGTAACACCACTGAATGTCAAAGGTGGTGGTTAGATAGTCTCTTATTGGTAATGGTCACTGCCTGGCATTTGTATGGCACAAACGTTATTTGCCACCTGTCAGCCTAAGCATGGCTATTGTCCAGATCTTGTTCCATTTGAACATGCACTTCTTCATCTTTCATTGTGGTAATGACTCTGAGACATTACAATGGGGTCACAGGAGGACATGTTTAGGGAGCACTGCTTTGTGGCACAGATTTTGTGATCTGAAAACTGTACAATCAATTTACAATTGACATTATTTAAAAAATTCTAAGTAGCCTGTATAAAGGCATCCTTCGGAACTTTGCAAAACTTAGGCAAAGTTGGTAGGTTCCATCAAATTCATAATTAGTTCAGTACTCAGACTGTCAGTCTCAAAGGTGTAACACAAGGCACCACTAACTTCTCTTTGTCACCAAAATGATCTTCTTCAGCTCTCTTCCTCCTCTGAGAGTTACAAGTTTGCCAGGAAAGACCTAACGAGAGAGCTAAGAAGAGCCAGGAGGGGACATGAGAAGTCGTTGGCGGATAGGATCAAGGAAAACCCTAAAGCTTTCTATAGGTATATTAGGAATAAAAGAATGTCTAGAGAAAGATTAGGGCCAATCAAGGACAGTAGTGGGAAGTTGTGCGTGGAGTCCAAGGAGATAGGGAAAGTATTAAATGAATATATATATATTCATTTAATACTTTGGTATTCACACTGGAAGGTTGTCAAGGAGAATGCTGAGATACAGGCTACTAGACTAGAGGTTCACAAGGATGTGTTAATAATTCTGAAAAGTGTGAAAATAGATAAATCTCCTGGGCTGGATGGGATTTATCCGAGGATTCTCTGGGAAGCCAGGGAATAGAATGCCAAGCATTTGGCTTTGATCTTAATGTTGTCATCGTCTACAGGTATAGTGGCAGAAGACTGGAGGATAGCAAAAGTTGTTCCCTTGTTCAAGAAGGGGAGTAGAGACAACCTTGAAAATTATAGTCCAGTGACCCTTATTTCGATTGTGTGTGAAGGGTTGGAACAGATTATAAGAGATAGGATTTATTATTATCTAGAGAGGAATAAGTTAATTAGGGATAGTCAACATAGTTTTGTGAAGGGTAGGCCGTGCCTCACAAACCTTATTGAGTTCTTTGAGATGGTGACCAAACAGGTGGATGAGAGTAAAACAGTTGATGTGGTGTATATGGATTTCAGTAAGGTATTTGACAAGTTTTGACAAGTTTCTCCACGGTAGGCTATTGCACAAAATATGGAGGCATTGAGAGGGATTTAGCGGTTTGGATCAGAAATTGGCTAGCTGAAAGAAGACACAGGATGGTGGTCGATGGGAAATATTCATCCTGGAGTTCAGTTCCTAATGGTATACTGCAAGGATCGGTTTTGGGGCCACTGCCGTTTGTCATTTTTATACATGACCTAGATGAGGGCATAGAAGGATGGGTTAGTAAATTTGCAGATGACACTAAGATCAGTGGAGTTGTGGATAGTGCTGAAGGATTTCGCAGGTTACAGAGGGACATAGGTAAGTTGCAGAGCTGGGCTGTGAGGTGACAAATGGAGTATAATGCAGAAAAGGGTGAGGTAGTTCACGTTTAAAGAAGTAACAGAAATGCAGGATACTGGGCTAAGGGTAAGATTCTTGAGAGTGGAAATGAGCAGAGAGATCTCGGTGTCCACGTATACAGATCCCTCAAAGTTGCCACCCAGGTTGATAGGGCTATTAAGAAGGCATATGGTGTGTTAGCTTTTATTGGTAGAGGGTTTGAGTTTCGGAGCCACAAGATCATGCTGCAGCTGTGCAAAACTTTGGTGCGGCCGCAACTGGAGCATTGCGTACAGTTCTGGTCACCGCATTATAGGAAGGATGTGGAAGCTTTGGAAAGGGTTCAGAGGAGATTTACTAGGATGATGCCTGGAATGGAGGGAAGGTCTTACGAGGAAAGACTGAGGGACTTGAGGCTGTTTTCATTAGAGAGAAGACGATTAAGAGGTGACTTAATTGAGACATATATGATAATCAGAGGGTTAGATAGGGTGGACAGTGAGAGCTTTTTCATTGGATGGTGATGGCTAGTATGAGGGGACATATTTTTAAATTGAGGGGAGATAGATCTAGGACAAGATGTCAGAGATAGTTTCTTTACTCAGAGAGTAGTTGGGACGTGGAACACACTGCCTGCAACAGTAGTAGATTCGCCAACTTTATGGGCATTTAAATGGTCATTGAATAAATATATGGATGACAATGGAATAGTATAGGATAGATGAGCATCAGACTGATTCCACAGGTCGATACAACATCAAGGACCAAAGGGCCTGTACTGCGCTGTAATGTTCTATGTTCTAAGTCATTTGGTGAGTGTCAAGACAGCAAAACTCAAAATATGTAGGCTGGTGGGCAGTTCTGATCCTGAAATTCCTAAATCATCCAGGAAAACATATTCATGGAGATGACCAATCAGAGAGAAGCTGCTCCATGTGAATGTAATAGTTGGAAATGGTAAGGAACTGCTCTTTCAATCACAGTTTCATTCTCCCATGTGCTTGCTGCTGATAGATTCATTAACGAGAGATAAGAATGATAGAGAAACAACCCCAAATTAAAGGATCAGAGTGCACAGTTAGTGTCAGTATTGAGGAAGTGGTTGACAATGGGGTGTTGGGGACATGAGGCTGAGAACAAGTGGCAAAGTCCAGAAGCCCCTGAGACCTGGGCCTGGAGCAGGCTGCTGTTATGCCAGAGGGGAAATTGGGAGCCACCATTTTGCAGAGATGGCTGTGTTCCCACCGGGTCTGGGGACAAAGACATTACAAGAGGGACATAAGAGAAAGAGGGAGGCCGTCAGGGGTGTGTGGGTGATGGATGAAGGCTGCAAAGGAGAGATAAGAAGTTTGCAAGATGGAGTCAGGGAGGAGGACGCAGCAAGGGCAGGAGGGGTGTTCTGGGTGGAAGGGAAAGACAGGAAGGCTACAAAGGTAGGAAAGAGGAAAGGGGGCTGCAAAGACAGAACAGTTCCAAACCTGCCCACACAGGAACGCATATCAAACTAGGAGTTCGGAAAACTTGAAATCACTGAGGTATTATTTACTTGTAAATGTATATGGAATCTCTACATTAATGCTGCATATATTCAGGAGCGACTATGTGGGAAAAAGGAAGTGGATGCTCTAGTAATGTACAATGTGTCAATTTTTAAATACAAATCTGAGATTCAGTGAAAAAGGATGTAAATTGCCTGGTTAAAATATTCCAGCTTTGTGATCATGTGACTGAAACACATTAGCTGTGACATAATTAATTGGACTAAAGGCTTTTTGTGTGCAGCAATGAAGGAACAAAACTTTTGTTACTAACTTATGCATGTTGTATTGTGCCAATTTAAATACTGTGGTATCTAGGAAATTAATATTTTCCTTGAATGTTTAAATTTACTAGAGGTTAGTAATTATTGAGCGTAATGATATATTCTAAGCTGCTTCTACGCAAGTCGAAATAGCCCCAAACACAACCCAAACACAGAAAGTTATGTGATTGTGTTATCTAATTAGAGAGTTAATGGAATGAAAGAGAACTTGTCACAGGAAGCAAAGAACTAAACAAAGCCTCTGAAGGGTTTTGGAACAAAACATGTATCTTGTGCCTCACAAGACAGGTAACATGATTTCAGTTGTGGCTTTCTTCTTTGTAACATTCGCCTTGGCTAGTGATCCCTTATAGAGATGCTGACTTCAATGCAAAGCTGAGACCCAGTTGTTTTCGAGGAAAATAGGAGGATTATCTCCTTGGAGCAGGAGGTGTTAATCTAATGTCAGACTGAATTTGAGACTAGATTAAAATCCTTCATGGAGCTATAACATCACTTTAAAAGTTCTCTTTCCAGGATCTCCATAGTTTCTGGAATATTTTGAATAAATTATATATATTTTAAATCATATTCAAAGAATGTACTGAAGATTAGCGTGAAGCAACGATATTGCCAGATTCATTTTTCCCAGTTTTCTCTGCTTCCTTGCTCCAACTTAATTCCACAGATAATGGAGTTCATGTTCTGCCATTTTTAGTGAATGGGGCCCTCACAGGATGTAAGTTGACTCTTTGACTGTCAATGCATCAGAACTGCCCTCCGCAAATTGTAGAGGTCAGTGAAAAACGATCAAGAATGGAAACCCTGGATGACAGTGACCCCGAACTGAGGCAGAGGCACAGGTGCTCTAAAAATGCTCCAGTTATAATCAGTACTGAAAGCTGATTGAATTGGGGGTGCCTTTAGATCTATGTGTCTGCCTTTATGAAATGATCAGATTTGCATTACTATGTACTGATGTTCTATGGCTTTGTAAAAGCACAATGGAAAAGCACAGTTTATTAGACTAGCACGTGGATCAGGATGAAAAAATGGTTTTTAAATCCCAATTCACTTAAGATCAACAATCCAATATAATGCTATTAAAAGAAGCTTTAGTAAAATAGCTTGCAAACTTCTTTAGCAGGTTTGGCGAGTGGCGCTCAATTCCATCAAAGGTGAAACAAACTTATTGGATGAATGATCATATCACCCTTCACCAATTTTAAAAAGTTTAGCAAAATCGGAGATTAACTGATTGCCTATACACAGTTACTGACACAGTTTCTACTGCAGTGACAATTGGCCCCAGAGGTTACATGCTTTCAGCTATTGAGAGTATGTTGTTCCTGCTTTTTTGCACCCCCTACAAACAAATAAAAGATGCTATGAGTGCTGGAATGTTAGTAATTTGAAAAACTTGAAATAATGCAATTCACATCACGTAGATCATTTGAAAGAGAAAGGCATGCCAGCATTGTTAATGTTTTGCAGAGAATTTGTTAATTAAACTTTCACTAAGGTCCCACCTGAAATGGTAGCATGAATTTTGTTTTAGATAGTCATCAAAATACTGGACATTTATAGCATTTTTTTCCAGCAATTATGTAATCTAAAGTTTTCCAAACTAGCCCCCTTTAGCAGAAACGAGAACTCCACTTGGATGCAGTCAAATAGCATTTTTTTCTGGGAAGCAAGAAATTGGAGTGCTTTTAGTTTGCTGATGAACTGTACAGCTAGAAAACTATCATTTTTGCAAGAGAAACTGCTAATATATTTTCAGTGAACTACTCCATAAATTATCAGGTTAAGGAAAGTTTGATTTTTTAAAATTTAAGTTTTGATTCTGTCTCTTCAGTCACCGTGCTTAGAGAGCTTAACATCCAGCTAAAGCCTTGTACCAAGTCTAATTTGATCAAAAGTCTGGGATATTCCTTGGAATATGTCAGAAACCTCACTTACATCCAAAAACTTGAATCATTGATAGGAGGAGAGGGAGGTACAAAAGATCAATGAGAATAAACCTTGGCACTAGATCATTGAGAAATGAGGAACTACAGAGCTTTAAAAAAGGGGACTGAAAGGTGATGATCTATTTCAGTTAGTGACATTAAAAATGTTCTGGAAAATCAATCTTAAATTATGAAAGCAGAACAAAGTAACAAAGGTTTAAATTAGAAAAGGAAATGTTAGGCTCCAATCAGGAAGTTTATTTCACAGAATTATCAACATATGGAACAGACCTCCTGACATAAATTGATGAAGATAAGAAAAAACCTGGAATTATTTAGCAAGTGATTGATGGCGAGTGAGTTATCAACAGATTGATGATGAGTTAGTTGTCAAGAGATTGATGGTGAGCTATTTATCAAAAGAGTGCGACGGTGAGTTATTTGGTTTTCGTACACGGACAAAGCGTGCTGGGCCAAAGGCTTCCTATTCTGTAATTACCTTGTGTTCTTGTGTTTTAGTTGAAGATATTTTCTTTATTTGTTACCTTCACATGAAGGTGACCGCTCCTAATTGAGTATTGTGACATGGGCACCCACAGCTGCCTGGTTTATCATTCTGAACTAAAACATCAGAAAATTAAACTGAAGCTTAAACCATAGTTGAACCAGTGATCACCTGGCTCCTACGTCCTTTGGAGAATTGGACAACCTACAGTTGGCACATCAAATCACTGGCGATGTTCCACCAAAGGCATTGTCACATGATCCTCTAAATCTAATGGAAAGAAAGTAGTCAACTCTAAACCCCTCTCCCAAGCTAACTTGCCCAGCACCGACACATTACTAACTGACAGGGTGTTGTTAGTATGCACGGCCTATGACTCCCGAAGCAACTGCTTTACTCAGGACTTGGTTGTTGCTGAAGGCACATAGGACAGTAGAAATGCTTCTGTGATGTCTTCAAGGCATCCCTGAAGTAAAATTAGACTGAGCCACATGATACAATATTACCATAGGTTGACGAAAAGCATAGACTGAAAGATTTTAACGTGTTTCTTACTAAAAGAAAGAGAAGGAATGATGATGTGGAAGTGCCAGTGTTGGACTGCGGTGGACCAAGTCAGAAGTCACATGACACTAGGTTATAGTCCAACAGGTCTATTTAAATCACAAGCTTTTGGAGCTTAGCCCCTTCATCAGGTAAAGTGAGAGAGAAGGAATGATGATGTGGAGGTGCTGGCGTTGCGCTGGTGGACAAAATCAAAAAATCTCACAACACCAACAGGTTTATTCGAAACCCCAGGTAATTTCAAATAAAACTGTTGGACTATACCTGATGTCATATGATTTTTTACAGAACTTATAGGCAGAGAGATCAAAAGATCATACAAATGGTGTGAGTGGAATGTCAACAGCTGAATAATTACAAAAAATTAAAAATAAGGTGGTGCTGGAGACAAACCAAATGGCTGGAATAACCATAATGGAAACAAGAGTCTAACCAAAGTAATAAGTAATCCAAAATTGTACAAATTAAGATAGAGAAATCTTAACAATTTATCAAAGCGATGGTGCCAAATAGGACAGTAAAGAGGATTTTACACATACAACAGTGTCGTGAGGTCACATGTTGTTATACAGTGTTCTGTGTTGTTATGAGGGCATCCTTCAAAATCTTCAGTGGACATTCAGCCTCTGATCTTCAGTTAAGCTTCCTCCAAGGCGGCCCTTGAGATACTTAACAACACCGAATCACTGAACAGAAACTGATTTACCAAGTTCCATACCTATGAAGACTCAACCGTGATCTTGGGTTCATATAGCAATACATGTAACCCCATCACACTGCTTTGCATCTGTAAAATCTTCCTGACTGTCCTTTTTGGACACTATCACCTTGATAAATGGTTAAGATCTCTCTACCTTAATTAGGTTGTACAGCTTTGGATTACTTTATTATTTTGGTTGGACCCTCAGCATGCAACTCTTATACCTGTTGTGTTAGCCTCTAGCACAAACTTATTTGTAATTTTTTGTAATTATTTCTCTACCACATTGAATCAGAATATAGACCATCCCTTTGCTTGTTAGTCAACTGTTGGCACTTTACTCACACCATTGACACTTGACACTTTTGATCACTTGCAAAGACTTATTATTCGACACTCCACTCATACCATTTGTGTGATCTTTTGATCTCTCTGCCTATAAATTCTGTGCCTGTGTGCTTCTCTTCCCTTCACCTGACAAAGGGACCACGGTCCGAACGCTTGTGACTTCAAATAAGCCTATTAGATTATAACCTGGTGTTGTGTCACTTCTGACTGAGAAGTAATGAAACAGGGAGGTATAGGGAAGGAAAGACAGAGCTTAGTGCATTGTCTTTCCATGGCAGAGCAATAAAACTGGGGATGCTTCAAAGATCACAATTACAAGTGCAGATATCTAAAGGGCTGGAGGAGATTACAGAGATTGGAAGCAATGAAGTATTGAAAACAAAGATGAGCATTTTAAAATCAAAACAAGGTACACGACACCAGCAGCTGTTTAGTAACTTGCCAAAGCAGTCAATGTTTGTGTGTAGGTGGTCAATGTGTGCAGGCTATTCTAATGTGGAGGACTTTAGTAAATTCCAATATTACCCTAACATAAGATCAATACACTTTTGAGACAGTCCACGGTTGAAAGAGCATATCCTGTCGATTTATCTCCTCACTAACCCTGGAGTACCAAACCCAATACTGTGGATGCTGGAGATCTGAAAAAAAAGATGCAGGAGAACCTCAACAGCTCCAGCAGCATCTGTGGAGATGGAAACAAAGTTCATGCTTCAAGTCTGATACGACTCTTCCTTGGAACACGATTCAGTCAGCTCACTCAGCATAACCTTACATAGCATTTTTACAGTACAATCATTTGTAGGTTGTGCAATGCTACCTTATCACATTAGTTAAATGAAAATGCTACTAACCTGGCAACTAGGTTTGTGCATTGAAACTGACTCCTTTATCATTCGAACTTCTGAAGCTGTGACTCCACCCACAAGGAATAAAATAAGCAGAGGGTGGTCACTGGGATGGGGACGACTCACCTGTCAGGTTAATAATATGTAAGAATAATGCTTCAGAGATAAATCTGGAAGAAAATGATATCTCACTACCCCTTTCAAACACAGGCTCACAATTCTTCATCAAAGATTTTGTGCTATTTTCACTAGTTTAAGAAGCGGATAATTTGATTATCTGCTGCATTTTTGTTTAATGAGTTTATCACAACACACACACACACACACACACACACACACACACACACACACACACACACACACCACATGAAGTGTGAAGTTAAAATCTGTTACTTCTGTCAGTTTTAACATAGAAAACAATATGCTGAGTGCTTGAGGAGTTAATCGTGATTATTGTAACATCCATTCATGCTGATAAGACCATAAAATCTCATTGTTATTCTGTATGCCTAGAGAGAGATAGAGAGAGAGAGAACTTTTAGAGGAGTAGGAATACCTAGCATAATTTCTGGATCCATTAAAATAGTGAGAACACAACAAGCAAGGCAGCCCACATGTTGCTGCCACATGCAAACCTTACTCATGGTCACTGCCAGCATGTTATTATAAACTATAAACCTGTACAAAAATAATATGCACAGACCATTGCAACAGAAATATGATACTAATGAAGTTCCTACAAATGCAATGGAAATATGCACAACTGTATTATGTAAATAATTTTAATTTTAAATGTGAAAATGTTTTTTGAACGGCAGCTCTAACTTAAAAACAAGTTTCCTTAAGCCACACATGGCTGAATGTTACATGGTGCTAAATGTAGACTTTGCATTAAATATGACATGCTGGGAGGCTGATACAGCTATAGAAGGTGGGATACAATTCGAGAAGTTGTTTTCACAGCACATCAGAAATATCCCCTAGCAAGGAAACCCCCTTCAGTCATCAGTCTAAAAATGCCTTTTCATAAGTGTCATAAAGAAAGTTTTATAAACACAATACAAAGAATGTAAAAGAAATTCCAGAAATATTTAGTTACCAATTACCCATTAAATTCAACTGTTCAAAATTCAGCAATTCAGTTTATAATGAAGCTAGTAATTTAGTGACCCAATACACAGAGCTGTGAAACCACTACGTTATTCTGAAGCATGGACCACACTAAGTCTCCTTTCAACTTAATTGTATTTGACTATAGTTTTGTAAAGCACTTCAAGTATACATACTGCTTGCCCCTTCCAAATCAGCAGGAGCCTAAAGCAGAATGTTAAGAACTTTTCATTTAACAGACAGGAATTCCACAGGAAAGATATACAATATGGTGAACAAAAAGCTGAAGAAATAATTCCAAGGATCAGGTCATCTATATCATTATAAAATAGTCATTGGTGGTGGAGGAATGTTAGTTACTGTTTATTTAGACAAATAATTAAAAATTTGTGTTGAAGTTAGAATTGGAATTAACTGAAAATAGTCCACACATCTACAAGCATTATATAACCCCTGTTGCAAATTATGATTTTGGAAAAGAAGGCAATTTGATTCATTATTTTAAAAAAAGTTACTTTGCTTGTATACTATTCCATAATATCCAAACGGGCTGTTACTTAATTCCCCTCAAGTAGAAGGCAAAATCACAAACTTATACCAAGGGACACAAATTAGCTCACTCATCAATTTTGCTGATGAAAGTGATTACTTTTTAAGCAAAAACAAACATTTGGTGTGTGAACAGGCTAGAACACAGCACAGAAATTAATTTATGCTCTGTTCGTTTATTACAGGACTGGATATATAGAAAAGATAGAAAGCTTCACTAAGTTATGACTCATTGGTCACTGTGTTCACTCTGGGAATCCCTCAAGTTATAATTTAGTAAATGGGAAAAGATTTCTTTTCAAGATTAAGGTGAAGACGAGTAGTTCTATAAACCTTAACTGTTTAGAAAGCATTCAGTCTGTGACCTCAAACATTATTAGCTTGTAACAAAACTGATTATTCTGTTTTCAATTTTACCCTACACAATCTGTTTCTCATTTCTGATTATTTAGGCAGTTATAGTTTAGGTTTCTCAGGACTGCTAACATTTTCTTGAGTAATTGGACAGTATTGTTTGTGATTGTTGGAGATATAATATTGTTGTTGAACGTGTTTCTTTCTCTGATTAGTATTTCTCTCCAGTTCTCCAGGTGTTGACACCTCAGTTTGCACAGGAGCTGAGTGCCCTTTAATTCTTTGTCAACAGGTCACTAATCATGGTTAAGCCTTGATGGCAAGCATTTTCAGGCAAATTGACCTTGAGATGCATCCTAGCTGTGTGTTTTTAGCAGAGGTAGAGGGAGCAACTTATCATAGCACTGAATAGGCAAGGGTGGATATATTGTTATACGCCACTTGGCTACAATAATGACAGTCATCGAAAGGTGCAGTGCTGGAAAAGCACAGCAGGTCAGACAGCACCTGAGGAGCAGGAGAGTCAATGTTTCGGGCATAAGCCCTTCATCAGGAATGTGCATAATAATGACACACCTACAGCATGTGCCAGCAGCTCATCCAGCAAACACTGCATGTGTTTCAAACAATTGGCCAAGTCTGAAGGTCAAAGGGAACCCTGATGGTATCAATGGGAACTATGGTCAGTCAGGAGATGCCCTTACAGTCAGTCAAGAGGCTTATCTAATTCCACTTCAGAGGTTGAGCATAGTCAGTTTAGCACTTGATCCAATCAGATTCTGAGGATCTGTATCTAACTCAGAGGACTGGAGAGGATTGGAATCCCAGGAAGGGGTGGGTGGAAGTGTTAAAGTCAAGTCACTCAGAATAGCTGGACAATCAAATTGGTGGGCAACTCAGTCACCCCAGCAGCACTAGTGCATCGGTCTGGGTCTCCACAGGCAATCTACCATTAATTTTTTAAAGGACACTAGGGGATGGACAATGGATTCCAGCCACATCAGAAGCACATGAGCAACATAGCCAGAGATTTATAAAGTACAAATTCAACATTTTTTTCCAGAAGTTGTAACTGTAACAAGATTTTTTCTTGGCACACTTTTATGATTGTGCATACACAATGATGTAAGTACTGTAAAGTACTTTACATAGTAAGAAATGGACCATAATGACAATAATTGCCAAATTCTTCACTGCATTGTAACTAACCTTCATGAACATGCTGAATCCAGTTTTGAGAAGTTCTGTTAAGCCACCAGACATGTACTCAATATCCACAATGTCAGATCGATCTGGATGGAAGATCCCCTCTATCACCTGCTTCACCAAAGGCTTGTAGGTTGCCTACAAAAATGGAAGTGTTCAAATAATTGTTTCTTTCAGAAATTGGTGGATGAAGAATAATTTGAATGAAGTTCATTACTTGTTATAAGTTGTTGCCAGGCCTGGGCTGAATAGCTTATAATAAGCGATAGAAGCTGTTTCACCAATCAACTAGATCGTGGCTGATCTGACAATTTTCAACTTCAATTTCCTGCCTTTTCCCTATAACCCTTGATTCCTTTTTTGATTAAAAGTTGTCTATCTCAACTTTGAATATACTTAACAAACCAGCTTCCACTCCTGGTACCTTCCCCTGCCCTCGCAAGAGCTGTAAAACCTGTGCCCATATCTCACCCTCTCACCTCCATCCAAGGCTCCAAAGGGTCCTTCCACAACCGGCAGAGATTTATTTGTACTTCCACTTACGTCATCTATTGTCCCCAATTCTCTCACTGTGGTCTCCTCAACATTGTGGAGACAGGATGCCAACTTCCAGAATGTTTCAGAGAATATCTCTGGGAGACACACTGGAGCGAGGACAGGGGCAGTGGCCTGGTGCAGGAACAGGGGCAGTGGGGCCTGGTGCAGGGACAGGGACAGGGACAGTGGCCTGGTGCAGGAACAGGGGCAGTGGGGCCTGGTGCAGGGACAGGGACAGGGACAGGGACAGTGGCCTGGTGCAGGAACAGGGGCAGTGGGGCCTGGTGCAGGGACAGGGACAGGGACAGTGGCCTGGTGCAGGAACAGGGGCAGTGGGGCCTGGTGCAGGGACAGGGACAGGGACAGTGGCCTGGTGCAGGAACAGGGGCAGTGGGGCCTGGTGCAGGAACAGGGCAGTGGGGCCTGGTGCAGGAACAGGGGCAGTGGGGCCTGGTGCAGGAACAGGGCAGTGGGGCCTGGTGCAGGGACAGGGACAGGGACAGGGACAGTGGCCTGGTGCAGGAACAGGGGCAGTGGGGCCTGGTGCAGGGACAGGGACAGGGACAGTGGCCTGGTGCAGGAACAGGGGCAGTGGGGCCTGGTGCAGGAACAGGGCAGTGGGGCCTGGTGCAGGAACAGGGGCAGTGGGGCCTGGTGCAGGAACAGGGCAGTGGGGCCTGGTGCAAGGACAGGGACAGGGGCAGTGGGGCCTGGTGCAAGGAACAGGGCAGTGGGGCCTGGTGCAAGGACAGTGATCCGGTGTGGATTGTGACGGCAGCCAGCGATCAGACCACGTGGAAGTCCCCTGTGCTGGTCTGCAGAACAGAGCCCTTGCAGAGAGATTGATGTTTGTCTTTTTCTTTGTTTCTTGCTTTTCTGACCTACGGTTATAACTAGATATAGCAGTAATGCAACTTCTTTTTTTCTTCATTTCTCTATTCCTTAACTAAGGATTATAACTAGGTACTCTGTACCTAAGATGGTGCCATGTGTTGATGATATTGTTACTAATTCTCTAAGTGAAGAAGCTGAACCCAGGTACCTTTGTACCTAAGATGGCACTGTAAGTGGAAACTTATAAACTTTGCCCTGTATTCATTTGAGTACATGTGACAATCAAGCTAATTCAATTCAATTTAACTTAATTCAATGATTGATTTCATGCTTCTGCAGGGGTTGACTTGCCAGTCTTCTGTGCTATTCAATCATATTTTACACGAGAACAGCAAGTTCACAGAACTGCAGAATTGTTCTCATGCAGGAGGCAGCCATTTAGCCTAATGAGTCTGCATGATTCTCTAAGCATTTTAATATCCTGCCTTTTTCCCATGACCCACCACATTGTTAATTTAAATAATCAAGTAACATCCTCTTGAACATTTCAACAGAATTTGCCTCCCTGACACTTCCAGGAAATCCATTCCAAAACCTAAATGAATTGCTGTGTGAAAAAATTACTTTCTTCACCTTGCTTTTTCAAAATATTTTAAAACTGTGTCGTTTGGTTAGCAATCTGTTTACAAATGAAGAGTTTCTCCTGATCCAGTCTGTCCAGAACACTTATAATCTTGAAACTTCTATCAGATCTCTCCTCTTCAAGGAAAGCAGTCCCAGTTTCTCCTAACTTGCTCAGTACTAAAGTGCCTCATCCCTGGAACCATTCTCATAAACCTCTTCTGCACTATCTTCAACACATTCACATCCTTCCTATAATATGGCACTCAGAACTGTACACAATAGTCCAACTATTTGTCATTAACGTTCTTTATGATCTTCCTCTCTTGTATTTTATGCCCCTATTTATGAAGCCTTGAATAATAAATAATGGAGGTCAGACCAGGTAAGGATGGCAGTTTCCTTCCCTAAAGGACATCAGTGAACCAGATGAGTTTTTCTGCCGAGAATGGATTGATGGTCATCATTGGAGTTTTAATTCTAGATTTGTATTGAATTCAAATTCCACTATTTGCCATTGCAGGATTTGAACGTAGGTCCCGAGAACATTACTGGGCTCGCTAGTGTAACAATTCCGCAATAATACCACGAGGCCATCATCTTCCTCTTTCATAATGGAAATATGGCTGACAGAAACAAAATTTAAGATTTTTCTGCCATGTTACGACCACTGCTCCTATCAGAGAAACACAGTGGTGATAAAATTAGGACATGGTCCCATGTCTTAAAAACAATATGCTGTTGCCAACTGAAAAGGATTTTGTTTTGAACCTGGACTAGATAACCAACAAATGATTATTTAAAGACTCTCCATTGTAAGAGCTCAATCTAAACAGGCAACTTCACTCCAAAGTGCTTCACATCTGCATGAAATAAAATATTCGTAAGTGATGAAGTTTCTTTAAAAAAATTGCCTCTGGCAATAAAAGTTTAAAAAGATCATTGAGATTCTTCCACAAAGTTTATGCAGTTTTTGTTAACTACCAAAGACTCTCTTTAAAACCTAATTGCTGATACTTAAAATTTAAGCATTGCAAAGGTCTCAGAATTAGGAAATTTTTGGGCTTATCATGTGAGTAATGCAAGACCATTGCATTCCATACTTAATTAGAAATTGGAGCATGGTTGAAGGTTTTAGCAGTAGGTGAGATTAAATGAAGCGGAGTCAAGTATGTTACAGAAGTGTAAATAAGTGGTCTTAATGACAGTGCAGATAGATATATGTATGTGGTCAGAAGATGTTGATGAGCAATTAATAGATTTAGAAAGGCTGCAATAAAAACAAATGGAAAACTTACATTTTATTGCACTTTACATGATCATTAGCCATTTCAAAGTGCTTTACAGACAATGATTTACTTTTTGAAATGTAGTAACTGCTATTATGAATGACATGTAACAGTCAATTTCTGCATAGTCAGCTCCTACAAACAAAAATATGTCAGTGATCAAATGATCAGTTTAGTCATAGTCTTAGAGGTCTACAGTACAGAAAAAGATCCTTCAGCACCAGTCAAAAACAAACCGATAACCATGCTGGTCCCATTTTCCAGCCTTTTGCCCATAGCCTTGAATGCCTTAGCATTGCAAGTGTACATTTAAATACTTCTTCAATGTTATGAGAGTTTCTGCCTCAACCACCCTGACAGGCAGTGCATTCCAGATTCTCACCACTGTCTAAACATCCTGTCCTTTAAATCTGTGCACCTTGGTCACTGATCCTTCCACTAAGGGGCAAGTTCCTTCCTGTCTACCCTGTTTGTGCCCTTTAGTTTTTTTCTACAACTCAATTGTGTCCTCCCTTTAGTCTCCAAGGAAAACAACGACAGCCTAACCAATCTCTCTTCATAACTTACACTCTTCAGTTTTGGCAATACCCTGGTTAATCCCCTCTGCACTCTCTTCAGTGCAAACACATCCCTCCTATAATGCGAATTCTAGAGCTGTGCTCAATAATGTGACTTTGATTGAGAAATAAATATTGGCTAGGACATCTGGGTAGGTCAGTTGCTCTTCATTTCCCATGGGATCTTTGACATCTATCACAGCAGCTTCATTAATATCTAATTTGAAATGTGTCATTGTTGACATTGCTGTGAACCCTCAACACTGCTCAAAGCTGAGACTGAATAGAATAGAATACCTTTTATTGTCACAGGACTACAACCCTGAAACACAACTCAGAAGAGAGTGCTACCATGGCTGACACAATATAAACAAAAATATAAAACAAAAATGACATATTTTTATTAGTTATGCAGTGGCTCCAAGCGAAAAAAGAAATAATGTAAAAAGATTGTAGGTCATGATGTGTTTTGTGAATTTTGAGGAAGCTGTCGTTCAAAATGTAACAGAATTTGTAACTTTTCCAGAAGACAATGTTATTCATTATCCCAGGATTAGAAAAATTGTAATAATCTAAACAGCAACTTAAATAACAAATTGCAGAACAACTAACATGCCACACACTATTTAAGCTATTAAGTTCTGCTTCAAACTTCTTTCAACAGACCAACACTCATATAACTCAGAAGTGAAGACAGGGTCTGAAGTCTCTTTTTTTCTCCCCTCTTTGGAGTTTGAAATATATATAAAAAAAATTCAGTAAGCGTTCTGTGACAATTTTAGAGGAGAAATGGTTCATTAATCTCCAACAAGTTGACCCAAATGACAGTGTCAATGATTACTCAACCAGTGATGTAATCACTTAATGTACTGTTGACAAATTGATGATGTTGCAGCTGACGGTTGACATTGAGATGTAAATATTATAGTCACTCCTACAGGAAGATTAATGACAATTACAATTTGGTTTGGAATGTGTTTCATTCTAGGAATTCATAGAAAAAGGTAACATCTGAAAATGCTAGAAGTATGGATTAAAAAAAACTGGATTAATATGCAGATCCATGATTAAGATGGGAGGGTGGGTAGGGATGGGAGAGAGTGGTGATAGGACAGCAAGACAGGTGAGGAATCTAAAGAACAGGAGAAATAAAAGTTTTCATGTGAAAATGTGGAGGGCGGTTGAGTTATGGACAAGGAGAAATGAGGAGGAGAGGGAAATGGGGGAGAGAAGGAAATCTGAAAAGGAGAGGGGGGGGAAGTAATGTAAAAACAAAATGGAAGGGGAGTGGAGAAAAGGAGGATGTGGGGAAGGGAGAAAAAGGCTAAAAATTATTCAGGATTGTTTATTGGCAAGAATGCATCTCCATGCACAAGCATTAAACTAATTTTACTGAAATGTCTCTTCACTGACAGGCACAACAGATTTTGAATGGAATAGGATTTTGAAGAGCGACAGAAGTTTACAACTTAAAAACAATCCAAAAATGGAATGGGACCAACTGAGTAGCTATTCCCAAGAGCTGGCACAACATGATGCATTGGGTTGAACTCTTTTTCTGGGTTGTAACCATTTAGAATTCATAGAACAAGAAGAACAAAGCAAGTTACAGCACAGGAATAGGCCCTTCGGCCCTCCAAGCCTTTACTGATCCAGATCCGCTATCTGAACCTGTCGCCTATTTCCTAAGGGTCTGAGTCCCTCTGTTCCCTGCCCATTCATGTATCTGTCTAGATATATCTTAAATAATGCTATTGTGCCTGCCTTTACCATATCTGCTGGCAATGCATTCCAGGCAGCCACCACCCTCTGGGTAAAGAATTTACCATGCATGTCTCCCTTAAACTTTTCCCCTCACACTTTGAACTCATGACCCCTAGTAATTGAGTCCCCCATTCTGGGAAAAAGCTTCTTGCTATCCACCCTGTCTATACCTTTCCTAATTTTGTAGACCTCAATCAGGTTCCCCCTCAACCGCTGTCTTTCTAATTAGAATAATCCTAATCTACTCAATCTCTCTTCATACCTAGCACCCTCCATACCAGACAACATCCTGGTGAACCTCCTCTGCACCCTCTCCAAAGCATCCACATCCTTTCGACCAGAATTGTACGCAGTATTCCAAATGCGGCTGAACTAAAGTCTTGTACAATCGTAACATGACCTGCCAACTCTCATACTCAATATTCCTTCCCATGAAGGAAAACATGCCGTATGCCTTCTTGACCACTTTATCGACCTGCGTTGTTATCTTCAGGGTACAGTGGACCTGAATACCTAGATCTCTCTGTACATCAATTTTTCCCCTGTGTTTTTGTATTTACTGTATAGTTTGCTCTTGAGTTGGATCTTCCAAAATGCATCACCTTGCATTTGCCTGGACTGAACTCCATCTGTCATTTCTCTGCCCAACTCTCCAATTTATTCAGATCCTGCTGCATTCTCTGACAGTCACCTTCACTGTCTGCTACTCCACCAATTTTAGTGTCATTTTCAAACTTGCTAATCAGACCATCTACACCTTCCTCCAGATCATTTAGTCAGTTGTTGAGCTACAGTTGACAGCTAGAACTCTGTGGGAAGCTGTGGAAGTGATTGATGGGCCTCTTGCTGAGATATTTGCATCATCGATAGCCACAGATGAGGTGCCGGAAAACTGGAGGTTGGCTAACGTGGTGCCACTATTTAAGAAAGGTGGTAAGGACCAGCCAGGGAACTATAGACCAGTGAGCCTGACGTTGGTGGTGGGCAAGTTGTTGAAGGGAATCCTGAGGGACAGGATGTACATGTACTTGGAAAGGCAAGGACTGATTAGGGATAATCAACATGGCTTTGTGCGTGGGAACTCATGTCTCACAAACTTGAATGAGTTTTTTGAAGAAGTAAAAAAGAGGATTGATGAGGGTAGAGCGGTAGACATGATCTATATGGATTTCAGTAAGGCGTTCGACAAGGGTCCCCATGAGAGATTGGTTAGCAAGGTTAGATGTCATGGAATATAGGGAGAACAAGCCTATACAGAACTGGCTCAAAGGTAGAAACCAGAGGGTGATGGTGGAGGGTTGTTTTTCAGAGCGGAGGCCTGCAACCAGTGGAGTGCCACAAAGATCAGTGCTGGGTCCTCTGCTTTTCATCATTTATATAAATGATTTGGATGCGAGCATAAGAGGTACAGTTAGTAAGTTTGCAGACGACACCAAAATTGGAGGTGTGGTGGACAGTGAAGAAGGTTACCTCAGATTACAACAGGATCTTGATCAGATGGGCCAATAGGATGAGGAATGGCAGATGGAGTTTAATTTAGATAAATGCAAGGTGCTGCATTTTGGGAAAGCAAATCTTAGCAGGATGTATACACTTAATGGTAAGGTCCTAGGGAGTGTTGCTGAACAAAGAGACCTTGGAGTGCAGGTTCATAGCTCTTTGAAAGTGGGGTCGCAGGTAGATAGGATAGTGAAGAAGGCGTTTGGTATGCTTTTCTTTATTGGCCAGAGTATTGAGTACAGGAGTTGGGAGGTCATGTTGCGGCTGTACAGGATATTGGTTAGGCCACTGTTGGAATATTGCGTACAATTCTAGTCTCCTTCCTATCGGAAAGATGTTGTGAAACTTGAAAGGGTTCAGAAAAGATTTACAAGGATGTTGCCAGGGTTGGAGGATTTGAGCCATAGGGAGAGGCTGAATAGGCTGGGGCTGTTTTCCCTGGAGCGTTGGAGGCTGAGGGGTGACCTTATAGAGGTTTACAAAATTATGAGGGGCATGGATAGGAGAAATAGACAAAGTATTTTCCCTGGGGTGGGGGAGTCCAGAACTAGAGGGCATTGGTTTAGGGTGAGAGGGGAAAGATATAAAAGAGACCTAAGGGGCAACCTTTTCACACAGAGGGTGGTATGTGTATGGAATAAGCTGCCAGAGGAAGTGGTGGAGGCTGGTATAATTGCAAAAGGCACTTGGATGGGTATATGAATAGGAAGGGTTTGGAGAGATATGGGCCAGGTGCTGGCAGGTGGGACTAGATTGGGTTGGGATATCTGGTCGGCATGGACGGGTTGGACTGAAGGGTCTGTTTCCATGCTGTACATCTCTATGACTCTATGTTTAACTGCGTAGAACAGCTAAAATTAAGTGAGTTAAATTCTCTTACCTTAGCTGTAATTTACCACAGGAAGTCAAATAGAGAAAGGTCCAATGACAGAATTAGAGGTAACAAATAAGTTAGCAGGTAAAATGATGTGACTATTTACTTTGGTCTTGCAGTTTAGAGAAGCAAGGATAATGTCCAAGTCTGCTGAGACAAACACTCCAGCTGTGCAAGATGTCAGGCTGGGTACATTTTAAAAAGCTGAGGCAGGTGTGAAGCCCATGTCATTATAAATGCCTCTAACTACATCACATATATGTATAGCTGGTCCTGTGGTCATGAGTTTAATTCTGTAACTATGACCCCACAAGTTATCTCCATGGTCTGACTAATCTAATACAATTTAAATAAAGTGGTGGACTACTAAAGATAGTCAACCCAGATTTTATCCAAACTCTCTTCTTTTCTCACATTCTCCCCCAGTGATATTGGAAAAAAAAACAAATGCAGTTTATAAAGTTTGTGTCAGTACTTTTCATGGCCATCAGACATCTCAAAGCTAATGAAGTATTTCTTGAATCCTCAGTGGGAGCCAATAGGTGTTCAGCAAACACCTACACGTAACAAGCACAGTGGACAAAGGCAAGACCACATCTGGAATACTGTGAACAGCTCTGGTCTCTATTTGAAAAGTTATAATTGCATAGAAGCAGTTCAAATAAGATTCACTTGACTTATTTCTGAGTGAAAGAGCTTATCTTATGAAAGATGGTTGCACAGGTAGGGCCTTTATACACTGGACTTGATAAAAATGTGTGTTGACCTGACTGAAACATAGAAGATCCTGAGGGGATTTAATAGAGTAGATAACAGGAAGATGTTTCCTTTCACAGGGAGACTAGTACTAATGAATATAGTTTATACTAAAAGGTCTCCCTTTTAAGATAGCACTATGAAGAATATTTTTATTTCAGGGTTTTTGGCAAGTGGAATTCTCTTGCCCAGAAAGCAGGGCAGTATGGTGGCTCAGTGGTTAGTACTACTGTCTCACAGCGTCAGGGACTTGAGTTTGATTCTATCTTTGGCTGACTGTGTGAAATTTGCACATTCATCCCGTGTCTGTGTGGGTTTCCTATGGGTGCTCTGGTTTCCTCCCACAATCCAAAGATATGCAGATTCAGTGGATTGGCAATGTTGAGTTGCCTGCAGAGTCTAGGAATGTGTCAGTTAGGTGGATTAGCCAGGTAAATATGGGGTTATGGGTTATTCTGATTGTACAACCACATGTATAACTCCACTGCTCTTCTCTGAAATGTGCCATTGGATCTTTTACACCCACCCAAGCAGGTAGGTGACACCTGAGTTTAATGTTTCATTCGAATTACAGCAAATCTGACAATGCAGTGTTTCATGGAGGAATAACCTTGATTCTTCTGCTCAAGCAATGGAAAGAGACTTGGTCTCAAAATGTTGTGATTTAAAGGCAAGAGTGCTACAAACTGAGTCATGTTTCAAGCTGTAAAGCTAAGTTGATCCATTTGTGCCAGGTGCTCTCAATTGATACTGTAATAGATTGTTACATTAGCATTCTTGGGCTAAGGTGAGGACAAATTAACAGGGCTTCATGCTTTCAATCACGATCCTAACCATCTTTGGTTTCAATATACCACCGTTTAAAATATTTTAGACTCTCATCACCGCAACATAGCCATAGCATCTGCACAGACGAGTTTTCTTCTGACCTCTGAGCAGTTGCATGTGTGCATCCTTTGGCTGCCTCCTTTTCCTCATTTACAAGTTGCACCTTGGCCTATGAGTTACAGTCATGGAGTTAAACTTCAGCTTCAGTCTGTACAATGATTACATCCAACTTGACCTCTCAACCATTCATGGTTTCATAGAAAAGTACAGTATAGAAGGAGGTCATGTAGCAAATCAGAAAATATCCAGGAGTCCATGTGACCCATTGATAGTGCACTGACTTCTTTGAAGAGCATTCTAATTAATTTTCACTCTCCTGCTCTCCCTCCATGTTCTTTTTTTTTAGTACTTATTCAATTCCCCATGAAGGCTATTAATAAATCTAACAACCATCCTGTCAGGCAGTGAATTCCAAATCCCAACCACTCAGTGTGCAAAACGCTTTCCTCATGCAAGTTCAGGTTCTTTTGGTAGTCGGTATATAATCAGAGGGTTGTCCAATTTCTACTTCTGGACTGGCCGTTAACTTCCTCGGAATTGGGAAGATCAAAGTCACAATTTTGTTGCTCTCACAACCAATTCATTTTCACTCTTAGCTACTCTCTCAAAACTAATCCGACTGTTTAAGACCCAGCTCAGGACTAGATGGTTAGAAAAGGTGTGCCTTATTGCGGCCAAACAAGTTGACTATCACTCTGTTAAGGTTTTCCAACATGCCTATAGTATGGCACAAAGCAAGGGTGGGAGAGTTTCCTGATCAGCCAAACCACACAGTAGTTGTCGTTCAGCAACGTTCCCCAATTAAAAGACTGCATGCTCAAGATCTTGCGATGAACAAGTATCATTCTTGTTCTGAGGGACAATTACACCCATCACCTCATTGAGAACATTTGGATAGTATTTCATTCTTACTGCTAATCAGAAAAACCGCCTATTTGTAGAGAGCTTGGCTTGCTCCCTTAACATGTATTCTATGTTTGAACTACCCACCACAACACAGGCTGGAACCCAACACCACTGCAATTAGCTTTGCATTTATATTTTGCTCAAATTCATCCCCACATCATAGCAAACACAAAAGCACTTCTTAGAAGTAATAATATCATAAACCGGAAACCACTTACTCTCTTCTAAAAATACTTCCCGGTTTTTGACAATGGATTTGACAATGAGGGAATGTCTGGAATGCAGACAAAATGCAGGGAACAACAGTACTCTTCTGAGAATGAAGATGAGGCTGAGAATCAGGTCACTGACCAAGAGGACTGTCAAAGAGACCACAACAGAACAATGTACCATTGAGGCCAAGAGGCCAGTGACAAGCTCATTGAAATTCAATTCCAGCATCAATGAGCTTATTTGGACTTTAATTGTTTAAGATTCTGTTGGTAACATGGCAAGATTTTGTTGGTAATAAATAGCTCAGTTGTCTGGACAGCTGATTTGTAAAGCAGAGTGATGCCATGGGTGCAAATCTCAGAACAGCTGAGGTTACCATGAAGGACTCTCCTTTTCAGCCTCTCCCCACACCTGAGGTCAGGTGATCCTCAGGTTAAACCACAACCAGTTGTCTCCCTTTCTAATGAGAGGGCAGCCCTATGGTCTGGTAAGACTATGGTGACTTTACCATTACATTTGATGATCAGTCCTGCTCAGTACAGATATGGACCTAGTTTCCAGTTGCATTATAAAATAAGTGTCTCATTATATACATCATAGAATGCATGATATCTTTGGGCAATTTCGCATTAAAGTATCTACACGTTAAATGGCCTACAGGCCATTAAGGAAAAAGAACAGCACTGAGCTAGACAGGTTGCTAACATTGCATGGAGGTCTTAAGGCAATCATTGGGATTTCATATCCAAAGGTCATGTCATGAGGTCACTCATGGTAGCCAGCATGTTGACAGGAATCCAGAGGAATCTCTCTGGAGCCTTACATCACTTGTAATCCTTCCAAGTTTCAGAGTGCGTAAGTCTGCGAAGTTGCCCTGAAATGTTTATGCATCCTCTGGGACAATGTTGAACTTGCCAATGGCAGCACTTCAGCAGCTTTTCTTGGAACCAATGTGTTATGAGGTAGAATGAACATGTCAGCTGCCCATTGTATATCTCCCAGCCTTCAATTGCAGTGTACTCCCTTGAAAAGTTGAGACAAATAATTAATCTCTCTCTGCAGAGATGTGTATTCTCGCTCATGGGGTGGGTGCAACTGTGCAATGATGTGTACAGATTGAGCCCTAGCATGTTCCCTGCAAACTGTGTTCAACCTCATTCCAGTCTACATTTACATGCAACAACTTGGCTGCAGTCTTCATTAATGGTCAAGGATTCATTATATCTGAGGCTATCTACTGACAGGGAGTTGGTTGTTTGTTAAGGTTGGGCAATGCTTGGCTACCTTTGGGATGTCTAAAGAGACTGTTCATCTCTCACAAAGATATGACTTCAACACGTTTGAAAATTACACTACAGCTGACATTTTAACAACATGTGTGAACATGTATTTACAAAAACGAAAGTTTATTTACAATGAAGAATCACCTCATGCCACCCACGTGCCCTAAGGTTTCTTCTTCCTCTGCCTTCCACAATGTTTACATTCAGTCCAGCAGCTGGGGAGCAGGGACCCTGTTCTATGTTTGGCCATGTTGGATTGTAAGTCTTGGGCAGTCATTTCTTGATATCTTTGGGCCTAGAGAGCTCAGGTCTGCTGAAAGTCTTCTGCCCAGCTGCAGGTTAAACTTCCTTGGCGTGAACTGCTACAGGATTTGGGAGCACAGGCAGCGGGGGGGGGAGGGACTACGCAAGTCTGGACTGTCCTGATACAAATTTCTGAGAAGGATATGTGTGGCTCCTCCTCCCTGTATGTGCCTGCTGGCACCAATGTGCCCCCCTGAAAGGAAAAAGCATTGGACTGAGGCTAATGTCCTTTGCGATTTTTGAGAAGATTTGTAGCTCAGGTTGATGATAAGTCTGTAAGTTAGCTTAAGGCTTGTTTTCAGTTGTTTCATCACCATGACTAGGTAACATTGTCAGAGAGAGTCTCTGGTGAAGCACTGCTGGTATGTCCCACCTCTCTATTTATAGGTCTTGGTTTCTTAAGGTGGGTGATGTCATTTCCTGTTCTTTTTTCAAGGGAAGGTAGATGGGATCTAAGTTGATGTGTTTATTGATGGAGTTTATTGTTCAAACTTGAAGTTATAGAAGAGCTTGGATTAGGACTGAAATGAATATCTAGCCACCAAATAATATGACCCACCATCACGAGTTTCCATACATACACACAAAGAAGGACACCACTTTGACTGGGACAACACACACATCCTAGGACATCTGCACCTCCTGATGCTGCTGGGCTTGCCTGTGTTCTTCCAGCCTTCTGCCTGTGTACTCTCAAAATCTGTACAGCAGTGGGATGACAACAGGTATTCTTCCACAGCCATTTTATTAGTTTATTTCCAGAGGCTGATAACATTTTGGTCCATATTTTAGAAATAAGAATCAGAAAATATTTTCATTACTGGGACAAATATAGCAGGTACAATATTACAGTTCACCAATCTATTTGGATCTGACCTGCATTAAAATTGCAAAGATGTTGCGAAAAGGCCATGAATTCTACTTCACACAAAGATCATTGGCAGTGCAGAGCTCAATGGCTCTGTTCCATAACATTAATAATGCCAGTTACTCCATCACTCGACATGGATTTCATTCTAGCTTCACAGCCAAAGGTAAACTTGCTTCAAAGGCAATTTTGATAATTACTAAACAAGACACATTTTTGACCTACATCAAGATGAAAGCAAGTCCAAAGGAAGGGAGCATTTCCACATGTAAACGAATATCGGCACTATGGGCGGGCTAATTGGAACGAAACAGGAAGACACAGCAACCAACTGTGTTGATTTTTAAACAGTTCTCTCCCATCTTGTAAGCAAATGATCTGTTCATTTAGGATAAATTTGAAGACCGGGCAGGATTATCAAAATTTATTCAAACTTGAAGTTATAGAAGAGCTTGGATTAGGACTGAAGTGAATATCTTTTGTGCTTATACATTAAAAGGAGTCTGGTATTTTAATTATGAACTTATTGTATCTATTTCCCTTGTAGCCTGTGCAATTTGTAAAGAGATGTATCACATATTGTTCCAACATTATTAATAATAAATAGGTACAATAGCACAAACATTCCTCTGAAAATCAACTTGAAGGAGAAATGAAAACACAATCTGTACTGTGGTTCAAAAACATTGTTCAAATGTCTGCTGTGACTGTCTACCTGCCTGGGGCACCAACATCCAAGTGTAGAAAATGCTGAGGCTAGCAAATGAGCGCAGTCTACTATTACAGAGTTTTATTTTACTCAGTGGTTTAGCCTTGAGCAGAGGCGAATAACATTAAAGCTGTTTTTCTGTATTTTATTACATTTGATCCCCACTCTGATTTGTCAGAGTTGCCAGACATTATCTTTGTTTATCAGTCCAGTACACTGCAAAGCTCAAACAAAGTTTTAGGGAATTCAGAAGCAATTCAGTTAATCCCCACCCTGAGGCCTTGCAATCCCACCTCTGAGTGAGGCAACTTTAGCAGTAGTTGTAATGTTCAAGGGGATGGGGGAGGATGGGGAGTTGTACCAAATTCCAGAGCTCTTGTCAGCTTCTAGTCACGCAAAACCCAAGTGTCGTTAATAGCAGTCAACGGCTCTCTGTTAAACATGGACCATCTGTTTAATAATATCCAGCCACAATCAAACACTTCAAAACTGAAATACATTTAGAATTAAGTCTTGGGTGAGGCCAAAGCCTTTGTTGAAGAACAATGACAAAACTATAGATAATTACATATTTGCTCCCCTTGGCACTGTATTCCAATTTGATTAAAATTATCAAATGTTTTTTCCCGCTTAAAGTAGATCTTCTGCAGCAGTTCCTTTCTAAAAATGGTTCAAGACAACACTATATTACTTTTCGATAGAATTTTGAATAAATTTATGCATGCAACTAAATGTAAAATTTGAGATATGAAGGTTAATATATTTTAACTACAGCATCCTTCTAATTATACATGTTGAGGTATGTTAATCTTGTTGTTCTTAACTGGATTTGCACACATTAGAATTTCATAGGGGAGACAGAAATGAGTAACTGGGAAAGCGAGAAAAAAGACCGAGAGGAAGACTACAAAGACTGAGAGAAAGCAACAATGTGAGTGTCTGAGTGAATGAAAGAAAATCCAGGAATGAGCACAAGATTCATACACCATATATTATATGGAATCTTTCAAATCTAAAGAAAAATAATTGCATTTTTATCACACATTTCAGCCAATAAATATCTTCTAAGTGTTGTTACACAGTCCAATTTGTTCACGATACAAGAACTGGGAGATTGACGTCAGTGGTGGGTAAGTTGCTGGAAGTGATTCTGAAAGAAGGGATTTACATGCATTTGGAGAGACAAGGACTGATTAGGTAGAGTCAGCATGGCTTTGAGCATGGGAAATTATTTCTCACAAACTTGATTTGAGTTTTTTGAGGACGTGACTGAAAAGATAGATGAGGGCAGAGCAGTAGATGTGTTCTACATGGGCTCTAGTAAAGCCTATGACAAGGTTCCACAAGGTAGACGGATTAGTAAAGTTAGATCAGATGGGATTCAGGGAGGGCTTGCCAATTGATACAAATTAGCTTGATGGTCAGTGACAGAGGATGGTGGTGGAGGGTTGTTTTTCAGACTGGAGGCCTGTGACAAGTAGTGTTCCTCAGGGACTGGTGCTGGGTCCACTGTTGCCTGTCACTTATATAAAAGATTTGGATGAAAACTTCGGATGCATGGTTAGTAAGTTTGCAGATGGTACCAAAACTGGTGATATACTGGACAGTGAAGAAGATTATCTTGGATTACAAAGGAATCTTGATCACTTGGGTCAATGGGCTAAGGAGGGGCAGATAGAATTTAATTTGGATAATTGTGAGACGTTGCATTTTGTTAAGACAAACAAAGGCAGGATTTATATCATTAATGACAGGGCCCTATTGTCAAACAGAGAGACCTAGGAGTTCAGGTCCTTCTCAGGATGGAAGCCAGTGACTAGTGGTGTTCCACAAAGGTTGGTGTTGGATCACAACTTTTCACTTTACACATTAATGATCTGGATGAAGGAACTGAGGGCATTTTGGTTACGTTTGCAGATGATACGAAGATAGGTGGAGGGGCAGGTAGTATTGAAGAGGCGGGGAGACTGCAGAAAGATCTCGACAGGTTAGGAGAGTGGGCAAAAAAAGTGGCAGATGGAATACAACATGGGAAAGTGTGAGGTCATGAACTTTGGTAGGCAGAAGAGAGGCATGGACTATTTTCTAAATGGGGAGAAAATTCAGAAATCGGAAGTGCAAATGAACATTGGGAGTCCTAGTATAGAATTCTCTTAAGGTAAACCTGCAGGTTGAGTCGGTAGTTAGGAAAGCAAATACAAGGTTGTCATTCAGCTCGTGATAAATATAAACGCATGGATGTACTTCTGAGGCTTTATAAAGCATTGGTCAGACCACATTTAGAATAGTGTGAGCAATTCTGGGCCCCATATTTTGGGTAAGGTGTATTGGCCATGGAGTGGGTCCAGAGGAGGTTTGTGAGAATGATCCCAGGAATGAAAGGCTTAACGTATGAGGAATGTTTGAGGACTATGGGACGACAGTTGGTCGAGTTTAGAAGGATAAGGGGGATCTGATTGGAACTTTCAGAATACTGAATGGCCTCAACAGAGAGGGAAGATGTTTCCATTGGCAAGAGAGATGAGGATCCAAGACCACTACCTTAGAGTAAAGGGAAGATTTTTTAGAACGGCGATAAGAAGAAACTTTGTTAGCCAGAGAGTGGTGAATTTGTGGAATTCATTGCTACAGAAAGCTGTGCAGGTCAGGTAATTGAGTATATTTACTGTCCAATATCTAGGATACAGAGATGGCAGACAATATGTCAGTCTTCACTAGAGAGGATACATGTAGCATCCTGGAAGTAGCTGTAAATCAGGAATTGAAAGAGAATGGGAAACTTGAGATATTTCCAAATACAAATTAAGTAATACTGAGTAAATTGGATCCAAGGTGGGGGTGGAATAGGAGGGCTCTTGCCTGGAGTTCATCCACTCTCATTTGTTTTCTTTCTTCTTTTTCTTGTTACTTCTGCGCTTTCTCTTTCACTTTTGCTTTGTTTTCTTTGGCCAGGTTAGATGGCAGTACCAGAGCGGCAGCGAGAGCAGGCTGTCGTGGCAGCGGTAAGGACATCCTCCCGGTGTTCGGGGCAGGTGGCAACAAAGCTCCTCCAGTGATCGGAGGCAGTGACAGCGGACTCAAGGTGGTGGCGCTGTCAAGGTGACATTTTGGAGGGTGGCAGCCAGAGCAGGACTCTTGACCTGATGGTGGCCAGGCCTGGCAGCAGACTCAGGGACTCCTGGTTGCAGTGGGCCCACAGCAGGGACTCCTGGTGGTGGCTGCAGCGGTGGCAGCGTGATATGCCTGGAGCAGAAACTCCTGGCATCATCGAGGCAACAGCAAAGCCACAGACCCCTGGTTGTGTCAGGACGCCTGGAGCTGGGAGTCCTAGTTAACGGCGAGGTGGCGGTGGCAGCGGAGCCTGAGACTCTTGTTTGCGGGGTGAGTGTGGGGGCAGCATGTGACTTGGTTTAGGTGGGCCCAGTAGTGAAGAGATGGCGTCTAAAGAACAGTGACTCCTATGTTGGTGAGATCAGTGCAGGCAGCAGTGAGGCAGTGCAGGAGGGCTGGTGCAGGTGTGGCTGGTGAGCTTGCTCAGAACTCATGGTGGAGACAGACTCTCTTTCAGTTACTCTTTTTCTTCTTAAGCTTTTCAAAATGGTGCCGGATTGACAGTAGACAGTTGGCGACAGTTAAAACTTTTCACTATCATTTACTATTTTATTCATTAGAAAATGCAAGTGACAACAAATCATTCAACTCAATTCAATACTATAAATTATTGGAACACGAGCTGACAAGTCACTGGAGTCTGACAGATGTTATCATAGGGTTTAAAAGAAGTAGCTAGCTATATAGTTTGCATGTTGGTTTTAAATTTCTAAACCTCTTTAGATTCCGGGAAGACTCCTTTAGATTGGAACATAGTAAATGTAGCTCCTTTATTCAAAAAGGGAGCAAGGCAGAAATTAGGGAACTATAGACAAGTTAGAGATATACATTTGGCTCTTATCCCTCTGAAGCCTTCTTATTCATATAACCAATCAGATGTCTTTTAAATGGTGCAATTATAAAACAATAATTACTATTCCTAGAATTCGAGGAAATCAGCTCTAACACTGAAAATACCTCAAAAAAGGAGATCTTATCGCCACAATTTTTTCCTGACCTCAATCTTGGATTATCCACAGTTATTTGGAAAATATTAGAACCTTTACTGTTTTTAAAAAAAGTTATTGCAGGGTATTTAGATAAACTCATGATAATCCGGCAAAGTTTTGAAAAAGGGAAATCATTGTAGGTACAAGCGATTAGTTTTCCCAATTTACTAGAGCTCTCTAGGGAGGTAACATGTCCAGAAGGCATTTGAATATATGTCGCATCAAAGGTTATTCAGTGAATGAAAGCTCGTGGTGAAGCCTAGAAGTGAATAATTCAGTGCATTAGAAACAAAGATAGAAGAGAGGAATCAAATTGGGCTATTGCATATCAATAAGGTGACCGATGACACAGAGGAACAGCCACAGAAACAAGACTATTTAGAAAGGCAATATGCAGGTTTACTTCCGAACATATTCAGAGGAAGGGTCACTCAACCTGAAACGTTAACTCTGATTTCTCTCCACAGATGCTGCCAGACCTGCTGAGCTTTTTCAGCAATTTCTGTTTCTGTTTGAGAGCTGTATTAACTGCTTGCTTCAAGGTGTCAAGAAGAAACATTAACAAAAGAAAGGACATTCTGCGAATGCAGAAATTTGCTGAAAATAAAGGATTTACAGTTGTGCTGATAACAAGAAACTTTAAAAATGGAGACAGGGTGACTCTTCACTTAGGCTTGAATATTGTATGGTTATTACTGACAGTAAAAGAATTTTTTCGATATTTGTAATAAAACCATTTCAGCTAATTCCTGCAGAGTGTCAAATACTTCATTTTTTTTTCCTTTTGTGTGAATAAACTTTGATGTTCTTTTGCTAACAGTATATTGGCAGTTTCATGATTATGTTCAGTGACCAACAGTAAACAAATGGTAAAACTCAAGCTAGGTTGCATTTTGGGATCTGACTTATTCAGCATTACCATCAGCTGGGGTCATAACAGATTTCCAAAGTACATTATACTGTTACTTCTCATTGAATTTATAAGATATCACACTCTGTCACAACTTCCCTCAAAAGGAGCACTACCATTGACAGCATATTGGTGATTATACTTACTTTTCTTGCTGGCATTTCACCTCCAAATGATATCTCTAAAAGCAAAGTAACATCATTTCTTACATTTCAGAGGAGATAGATGTGACCAGAGAAGTATATTTTGAAGTGGCTTGTAGTCAGTATTCCATCTCTTAGACTCTCTCCCAGACAGACACTGATGAAAATGCTCACAAGCAAGGAGGGAGGCATCCTTTCTTAATCTTTGTGTAGCAGCGATGCATTGCTTTGGATGCAAAAGCAATTGCTTTTCCGTGCTGCATGAGGATTACTCTAAGTTCCTTCTTGCTTGCATTACAGTGCAGGATAACTTCATTGTTGCCAGCACAGTCCCTTAGGGGTTGTATCATCATTATCCACTGTTTGATGAAGTGAAAGCTGCTTCTCATCAATGCCCCAATATCAATGAACATCCTTTGCAGTGAGCTTGCAAAGAGGTTCATATGAATAAATGAGATAAGAACTTGGCTAGATAGTTCACCAGTCTTAGAAAATGCCTTCACATCTACTGTTGTGGCATCTCTACCAAAGGTCCCACTTACCAGTATTAGGGCAATGTCCTTTGGGTGTCAGCATTTAACTTACTTGACTTCAGTCATCTTCAGTTGGAGCGTTTTTCTTGCTCAGCTTCAGAGTCAGCTGCCACCTCTGTCTAGAAGTTTCAGTAGGTTCTGATCCAATTCTGTGATGGCTTCTCCATTGTGTCTCTACATCCAATGAGCAGATCATCTGTACTTGCTTACACTCCTGGAAGATATTTATTATCTCATGTGGTCTGCGAAAGTATTGTTCTGGAGCAGCAGAAATTGCTGCTTTTGTAATTCATTTAACAGTAACCATCCTTTGCATCAAGTATAATAAAGAGCTTCGCTTTGGCAAATAGTTGCAAGATTTACATGAGATAGTGAAATCTCTTCAAAGTTTTCCAGACTTTTTTCACTGCTCCATGCTGCTAGTCCAGTATGTAGCAATCATCAGATTTTTGAGAACTCTCTTTTTTTCCAAATCCTTTGTTTTGTTTCTCAAGCATGGTTTGAGGGTTGATGGACATCTCAGCTGATACTGAATTGATCTCATACACCCATTTACTTGGAGATGATAGTCAGCAGGAAGACAGTCAAAACTTGAGCAAACAACTTAAAATCTGTCAGGATCTGTTCAGCATTCAATGGCTTATAAAATGCTGCAAATGTTTTGTGGTATGTGGATGGTTACCGGTCCAAGAGTTTGAATCATTTCAGCTGATCTGCAGAGTTTCTTTCATCCCATTGTGTTGGTCTGTCAGCTTAGTTTGCAATTTTAGGATGAGTATTGTTCCATTATTTAGCGTCAAATTTAACCTCAACAGATCCATTTTCAGGTCACCATTTTCAACAATTTCACACAGATCTACAAAGGTCATGATGTCACATGTAATACCAATGTCTATCAAACACTTTACATTAACTTGAAGCTGTTCTTCTGCAGACATCATTCCAAATGTTCCATATTGTTTTCTTAGCTTTAGGTTTGATGGTACCAATCTGTTCGAGAATATGGAGTGATTCTTTAGATATCTCTCCAGCAACCATCTTTATAAGTTTGCTTTCAATCTTTCCAGCAAAAGACTCTGCACAAAGTGGCTCTATCTTGCTGCTGGAGCTCTGTTTTTCGAATGGCTTACGTTTCAGACATAAGCCCTTCATCAGGAAAGGTTTCTGATGAAAGGCTTATGCCCGAAATGTTGACTCTCCTGCTCCTTGGATACTGCCTCACCAGTTGTGTTTTTCCAGCACCACGGTTTTAGACAGATCTCCAATATCTGTAGTCCTCACTTTCTCCTAAGTGTTTACAGGTCCAAGTCTTTCAGTGGGGAGGGAGTAGGTGAAGGGTGCAGTCAAATGGGTTTGATGATGGTACTCAGTGTAACATTTCCAGGGTAATTATTTTTAATTAATTTATTTGTTTTTGGTATTTGGAGGCTACTGGTTACATATTCATTTTAGAATTTACTACCCATCCTTACTTGGCCTTGAAAAGGTGTTAGCGAGTCTCCTTCTTGAAGTCAATGTGCTGTAGATTCATCTACAGTAAATCCCACATATATCTTGCTCAAGTTTCTAACACTCAGTGCAGTGTTTGACAAATCCACAGAAGGTTCCAGGCAGCAGAAATCACCCTTATGGAAGGTTCAACTTCCTGGGCAATTGTCCCACATGTGTACATTCAGACCTCAGCAGGGTCCTGACACACATATCTCAATTCATTTGAATTTCCAATATCCAAAGATTTGGATTTTGGAAATTTTGGGTTAATGTTTTTCAACTTGACCAACCAACCAACCAACGACCTCCTCTCAACCACCCATGGGTAGGAAAGGGTCTGGTGAGAGATTAACTTGCCAAAAATATCAATTCACTGACTGGCCTCTGCTTATGTGCTCGGGGGAAGTGGGGATGATTAAATCTGCAATATGGTAGATATGACCTGGTAGTGCTTCATCAAGAGAAGAGTGAATGCTTCATTTTGTATTTGTGACATCTTTCATCCTGAGAAGTAGAAATGCTTCACCAAACATTAAAGACATAAAAGGGACTATTTGCTTAAATTTAATATCCTTACCTGGTGGATGTCATCACTGGGGCTATACACTGCCTTGAACTGCTTCATGTGCGCCCGTGCTCTTGTTAAGCTCCGAAGTGTTTCAAACGCTTGATCCACAACACTAGCGGCTTTGTCAAATGTTAACGCAGATGCTGAGGAACAACCTGAAAGAAAGTATACATGATATCGTTCAATAATTTCACACCTTTGTAGCCCAACAGGAGACAAATGGCTTAGTGTTATTATCACTAGGCTCACTGCCTTTATTCCTGATGAAGGGCTTTTGCCCGAAACGTTGATTTCGCTGCTCGTTGGATGCTGCCTGAACTGCTGTGCTCTTCCAGCACCACTAATCCAATAATCCAGAGAACCAGGTAATGTTGTGGGGACCTCGGTTCAAAGTTTGCCATGGCAGATGGTTGAATTTTAATTCAATAAAGAATCTGGAATAAACAGTCTAATGATGACCATGAAACCACTGTTGATTGTTTGGACAAACCTATCTGGTTCACTAATGTCCTTTAGGATAGAAATCTGTCATGCTTACCAGGTCTGGCCTACATGTGAATCCAGACCCACAGTAATGTGGTTGACTCTTAACAGCCCCCTGGGCAATTAGGGATGGGTAATAAATTCTGGCACAACCAGCGACGCCCACATCCCATGCTTGAATTTTAAAAGATTTAAAATGTGCACTCTTTCCGTCTTGACTGTATTTGTGTTGCAGGATTATAACAAAAAGCACTCCAATGGTTGAGTTTGAAGATGTATTGTATAATGGAATCCTAATGTTTACAGGTTACAAAGACCTAAGATTTAATTGCTGTTCAATATTTAGTTAGCCAGTCTCATTTAAAGATGGCCGATTTCTCAGTTTACCGCTGGGAAACCTCATTGGTCATGGGTTGCAGGAGAGGTGGGATGCTTATGAAGATTTATGAACATTTAATGTCTTTAACACTCTTCTCCCCCCAAATATCAGCAGAACACTTGCAAAACTATTAGATCCTAGTGTTCCTCTGGACTCCAAGAACTTTCTCCCAAATCACCCTGATGGCCACATCCTCCTTCCTGGTATTTGCACATACACATTACCTTTCTTCCAAATTTTGTGAGGTTTCTACTGATGATACAAATCGTTCAACTCCTTTCCCTGATCAAGTACCCAGTGATGCCATAACCTAATAAACATCTATAATCACTAATGCTCAGAACCAACAGGTTCTTGATATCATTAGAAAATTGGCCTAAACATGGACAAAAGAGTTAAGGTGAGGGTAAATGCCCTTGACATCAAGGCAGCATTTGACCAACAGCAGTGTCAAGGAGCCCAAACAAAACTGGAGTCAGTACGAGTCATACCCAACACAAGGTGAGTTGTTGGAGATCAATCAACTCAATAACATGAACCCTCTTCAACTGTTCCATAAATCACTTTCCCTTCATCATGTGGTCAGAAGGGGGAATGCTCACTGATAGAGTCATACAGCACTGAAACAGACCCTTTGGTCCAACCAGTCCATGCCGAACGCAATTCCAAACTATACTAAGTCCCATCTGCCTGCTCCTGGCCCATATCCTATTCATGTATCTATCCAAATATCTTTTAAACGTTGCAATTGTACCCACATCCACCATTTTCACAGGAAGTTCATGCCACACGCGAGCCATCCTCTGTGTAAATAATTTGCCTCTTAAGTTTTTTTAAGATCTCTCTCCTCTCGCCTTAAAAATGTGCCCCTTAGTCTTGAAAACCCCCATCCGAGGGAAAAGACAAATGCAACTAACTCTATCTATATTTCTCATTATCTTATAAACTTTTATCAGATTGCCTCTCAAACATCTATGCTCCAGTGAAAAAAGTCCCAGCCTATCCAACCTTTTGTTATAACTCAAGTCTTTCACACCTGGCAAAATCCTGGTAAATTTCTTCTGAACCCTCTCCAGCTTGATAAGATCCTTCCTATAACTGGGCGACCAGAACTGGACACAGTATTCTGGAAGATGCCTCACCAATGTCCTGTATAACTGCCACATGACTTCCCAACTCAGATATGCAAAACTAAGCATTGAAGGCAAGCCTGACAAATGTCTTTTTAACCACCCGGTCTATATGTGATGCAAACTTCAAGAATTATGTACTGACACTCCCAGGGCCCTCTGTTACATAACATTACCCAGGGCCCTACCATTAATTGTACAAGTCTTACCCTTGTTTGTTGTACCAAAATGCAATACCTCGTATTTATCCAGATGGAACTCCATCTGCCATTTTTCAGTCCATTGACACACTTGATCAAGATCCCTTTGTAATCTTGTAAAACCTTCTTCACTGTCTACTGTGCCATCAATTTTGGTGTCGTCCGCAAACTTATTAACCATGCATTTTATATTCTCATCCAAATCATTTATATAACTGACAAACAAAAGAAGACCCAGAACCGATCCCAGTGGAACACCTCTGGTGACAGAGCTCTAGTCTGAAAAGCAACTTTCCACCATTACTCACTGTCTCCTGCCATTAAGCCAATTCTGTATTCAATTTGCGAGCTCACCCTGAATCTCATGTGAGCTAACTTTACTAGTCTACCATGCGGAATCATGACACAGGTTTTACTAAAATTCAAATAAACAATGTCTACTGCTCTGCCATCTTCACCCTTTTTGGTAACTTCCTCAAAACACTCAATCAAGTTTGACAGATATGATTCTCCTTACACAAAACCATGCTGACGAACCTTAATCAATTTATACCTCTCTAAATGTCCATAAATCCTATCCTATCTTTTATAATCACCTCACAATATTAAACATGACTTGCAACTTCCCAGATATTGAGACAATTCCTATTCAAATGCAAGAAGACCTGGACAACATTCAGTTCTGGACTGACAAATGGTAATTAACATACATACCACACAAGTAAAGGCAATTTACCATTTCCAATGAGGTAGAATCTAAGCACCTTCCTTTGACATTTAATGCATTATCATCAATTCCCCAAAATTAATTCTGGGGATTAACACTGACCATAAACTGAACTGGACCAGCCATATAAACACCGTGGCTGCAAGACCAGGTCAAAGATCGGTAAATTCTGCAGCAAGTAACTCATCTCCCATCTCTTCAATATCTGTCCACCACCTAGAAGGCACAAGTTCGGAGTGTGATGGAATACTCCCCATTCAATGACTGCAGCTCCAACAATGGTCAAGAAGTTTGACACCATACAGGACAAAGTAGCCGCTTGATTGGCACCACATCTGTATGCATTTACTTCCTCAACCATTGAGACACACGTACAAGATGCACTGCAGTAACTTAAGACTGCTCCTTAGACAGACCCACAAGGGGAACACCACCACCTGCAAGTTCCCCTCCAGGTCACACACAATGCTGACTGGGAACAACATCACTGCTCCCTTACTGTCACTGGGGTCAAAGTCCTGCAATTCTCGTCTGAACAGAGTGTGAGTGAGTGTGTGCGTGTTCACGTGCGTGTGTGTGAGAGTGAGAGTGTGTGTGTGAGAGTGAGAGTGTGTGTGTGTGTGTGTGTGTGTGTGTGTGTGTGTGTGTGTGTGTGTGTTAACTACACCAAAGGGACTTCAGTAGTTCAAGATAGTCACTCACTACCACCTTCTCAAGGACAACTAGACATGGCCAATAAATGCTGGCATGGCTAGCAATGTCCGTATCCCGTGGACATTTACATTTACATAAAATTGCTCCTAATCATTATCTACCTCTCATAATGTTTAGCCTGTCTTTCACTTATCCAACTACTTCCCAACCCACATCAAGTGTATCTACACCTAACACTAAATTATGGTCCATTCTTTCACACCACTGGTACCCTTTTCCATCATGTTACTTCCAAAAATCATATCTCTCCTATGTTCCAGGATTAAGGTGTCTCTTCCCAACACACCATTCTTGGCTCCCAGATCTACTGATTCCCTTTATGATTTCCCTTCTAAAAATCTTTCATCTATTCAACCACCTGGGGCATTTATGCTACCACCCTTTTCAGATTCTTAACTTCAAAAAACTGAAGATATAAATTCACTAAATATATAACTAGACATAATAGAAATGAATTACATAAAAACCTTGAAATTCACACAAGTTGAATCTGAAAATTCCAACACTGGTTTTAACAAAGAGCATAAATCACATTATGACAATGCATACTTTGCTGTGAGCAATAGCAAAGGAAATCTAATACAAATTATGGTTGATGCCAGACGTGAAAATATTCACAGTGTACAATATTAGATACACTATTTGAATTTGATGCTTAGGCAATATGAATCTTGACTGCATTTGTTCTGTGGAGAAAGTGAGGACCGCAGATGCTGGAGATCACAGTCAAGAGTGTGGTGCTGAAAAAGCACAACAGGTCAGGCAGCATCCGAGGAGCAGGAGAATTGACGTTTCGGGCATAAGCCCTTCATCAGGAATGAGAGGTCAAGAGTGCGGTGCTGGAAAAGCACATCAAGAGTGTAGTGAGGGAAAAGCATTTGTTCTGTGTGACACATTACTCAAAAGTTCTAATTGAGACTGGGTGTCAAAAATGGAAATGCATTCTAATTCCTGACACTGACTTCTCCCATCTAGTGATTCCTTTTATTCATTCACAGGATATAGGTGTCATGGTTAGGGCAGCATTCATTGCCCATTAATTACCCAGAGGGCAGCTAGGAGACAACTACATTACTGAGCGTCACATGTAGGTCAGACCAGTTTCCTTCCAGGCAGGGCAGCTTCCTTCCCTAAAAGACATTATTGAACCAGATATTTTTTTCCAACAACTGGCAATGGTTTCATAGCAATCATGAGATGCTTATTTCCAGGTATCTGCCATGGTGAGATTTGAACCTGGGTCTTTGGATTAATCATCTAACAAAAATCCTACTAGGCCATTAGCTCCTCTGTGGATTTCCTGACAGTGACTCAATCATGCCATACAGAAACTACATAATTCATGCTCAAAACAATTCATGCTCATCGTTTCAAAAATGCATTATGCTAATAATTAAGTTACTTACCATGAACATTCAACAACCACTGCCCCAAAAATGTTTTTGCCTATATATCACTTGTGGAATCTAATATTATAGTAGTAACTAATCTAAAGTTTATATAGATGTATAAATGTAATAATTTGTTGTTAACAGATTACAATTTTGTTCAATTAAAATGATTTTCAATGCCTTTCAGTCACTCCCAGAAATGTAGGAGAGCAGTTTCAAAATCACATAATTATCTGGCCAAAATAATTTGCATATAAACTAGGAAAGCAAATTGGTTCTGTCACAGTCAAGCTCACTGGCGCAGAGTTCATATAAAATCTAAATCGAGATTCTATTCCTGGAGTGACCGAGTGACACAGATTAGTACAAGAAACAACTTACGTTCATGTCAAAACACATACCATTGTATTAAGTACTGATAACATGAAATATTTAAGTCCAATATATGGAATAATTTCATTGGAGTAGTTACTAGACCAAGTTTTGATGTTTTGAATTTTATTTTCTCAAATGTTCTACATAAGAGTCGTGGTTCAATAACTCATCTGTTTTCTATGCACCTGTGCACTGCCAAGAAGTGACTACCCTTGACATCATTTGAGCAAATGTGGCATCCAAGGAGCTCTAGCAAAAATGGAGACAATGAGAATCAGGGTACCTCTCATTTAATTGGTGTCAGACCTGACATTAAGGAAGATAGCTGTTAGTATTCCACCATCTCAGCTCCAGGACAATTTTGCAGTTCCCCAGTGTAGTGTCTTAGAGCCAACTGTCTTTTGCTGCTTCATCAATGACCTTCATTTCATCATAAGGTCAGAAATTTTATTTTATTCACAGGATGAGGGTGTCACTGGTAAGGCTAGCATTTATTGCCTAAAGGCCAATTAAGAGTCAACCACATTTAAGTGGGTCTGCAGTCATGTAGGCCAGACCAGGTAAGGAGAGCTGTTTCCTTCACTGAGAGATATTAGCAAACCAGATGGGGTTTTCCAACAATTGAAGATGATTTTTTGTAGTTATTATTAGATTCTTATTTCTAGATTTTTATTGAATTCAAATTCTACCATCTTCTGCGAAGGGATTTTAAGGCAGGTCCACAGAACATTTCCTGTGTCTTTGGATTAACAGTCCAGCAATAGGACCACATGGCTGTTACTTCCCTTCAAGTGGAGTTGTTCACTGACAATTGCACTATATCCAGCAGTCCAACAAGGGCTGGACAATATCCAGGTTTGGGCGGACAAGTGTCAAGTAAAATTCATGCCATAAAGTCTAAGACAAAGACCATCACCAAAAAGAGACATTCTTGACATTCAGTGGCATTACCATCTTTGAATCCCCCACTATCAACATCCTCTGGTTTATCATTGAACAGAAGCTGAACTGGACTAGCCACGTAGAATCATAGAGGCGTACAGCACGCAAACAGACCCTTCGGTCTAACTCATCCATGCTGACCAAATATCCCAATCCAATCTAGCCCCATATGCCAGCATTTGGCCCATATCCATCTAAACCCTTCCTATTCATATACCCATCCACATGCCTTTTAAATGTTGCAATTGTACTAGCCTCCACCACTTCCTCTGGCAGTTCATTCCATACACATACCACCCTCTGCATGAAAGAGTTGCCCTTTAGGTCTCTTTTATATCTTTCCCCTCTCACTCTAAACCTATGCCCCCTAGTTCTGGACACCCCCACCCCATGGAAAAGGCTTTGTCTATTTACCCTATCCATGCACCTCATGATTTTATAAACCTCTATGAGGTCACCCCATAGCCTTCGACATTCCATGGAAAACAGCCTCAGCCTGTTCAACCTCTTCCTACAGCTCAAATCCACCAACCCTGGCAACATCCCTGTAAATCTTTTCTGAACCCTTTCAAGTTTTAGAACATCCTTCTGAAAGGAAGGAGACCAGAATTGCACGCAATATTCTAAAAGTGGTCTAAGCAATGTCCTGTACAGTCACAACATGACCTCCCAACTCTTATACCCAATGCTCTAACCAATAAAGGAAAGCATACCAAATGCCTTCTTCACTATCCTATCTACGAGTGACTCTACTTGCAAGGAGCTATGAACCTGCACTCCAAGGTCTCTTTGTTCAGCAACATTCCCTAGGACCTTACCATGAAGTGTGTAAGTCCTGCTAAGATTTGCTTTCCCAAAATGCAGCACCTCACACTTATCTGAACTAAACACCAATGAATATTATAGAAGCTGCAGGTAGAAAGAACAAAAACTATATTAAACAAAATTGGCCTATACTTGTAAAGAAATAAAAACGATTTTGCAAACACACACTCCCAAACAGTACAATGATAGAAATAAACACAGAATGTTAATAACAAAAAAAAAGTAAGATTATCATGGAGAAATAATGAAGACACACCATTCTATGGAACTGCACAAAATAACAGAGCAAGCGCAGTGTCTTCCATTTATAAATCTGAAACTCTTCAGATGATTTTATGATTCAGACTGTGGAATGCAAGGAGGCTACAATTTTACAAACTAAAGAAGTGGCAACGTAAAAGTCCTTTGAAACAGATGCTGTTGCTTTATAACAGATTTCACCATGTACTTCATATCTGTCATTCATGTAACCGCAGCCTGGGTTTGCAGTCAGGATGGATTGTGAAGCCTGTCTGTAGTTGTTATCATCATTGTGCCACTGAGGCATTGAAGAGTTAGTTGTTCTGAAAAGTACTAAATATTTAAACAGTCAGTAGGTAGACTACCTGGTAAGCTGTCTTGTGGTTGACTAGGTTAATGAGCACTCATGCTGAGTGTTTGACATTCAGCTGAATGATAGATGATACTTAAAAGCACTTTCAAATTAATTTCCCTAGCATAGAATCAGATTAATGGAATCACAATGCATTCTTAAAATACCATTCAGGCTTCTGTCATTCCCGTGTTGGGAACCTCCCTTTGTTTCTCCAAAGCATAACTGTCAAGAGTGCTTCATTTTTGAAATTACATTTTTAGCTAATACTGCAGTGGAAGTGGGTAATATTACTTATGAAAAGCAGCAATTGACAAAGATGACAAAGTAATTGGATTACAATTTCAATGACAGCCTTGTATAATGGAGACAGTTTTGACTTTTTTTGGTATTTCAAGTGGGATCAGATTGGCTTGATTACATTCTACTGTCTGTGGGAACAACACCCAGCTACAAGGGGCCAGTGATGAATTTTTGTTTCGCAATGCTTAATGCCATCTCTGCAACTTTGCACATTTCTAATATTGTTCACCCATTCAATGTCGAAGACCTCATCATTCTTTTTTTGCTTGAAGATTCAAGTATTAAACTACTCTCCTGGCCAATCTCTCGGGTTAAATTTTAGCTCACCCAAGTTCTCCCATTCATAGCCTAACTCACTAAAGATTGAGTGCAGCCTGATATGTTGGAAAATCCATACAGATTCACCTAATTGCAGGAGTGGCCACGTGTTAGTGTCCGAGTGGTCAGAAAACCTCCATCAGTTCAGTAAGAGGCAGGAATGTGCCCAAAGGGGAAATGTGCCTACATGTAGCAAGTTGCCAAACAAGCTCATTATTATTGGGCTACATGATGGCAATTATTCTCAAGTGAACATTATGGCAAATGTGAACATTAAGACCTTCCCACTTTTCAAAAGACGGTCAGGCAAACCAGGTCTTGCTTTCACTGGCACAAGTGCCCGATTGTTGAAAACAATTCCCCTTGTAATTGCCTCTGAAGCACCCTCTTCTGTGATCTCCATCTCACCCTCACACACTTGTGGCCCGGGCCTCTCCCTGGATGCACAGCTAACTGAGTTGGCAGACCACATTATAGTGGTACTGCTTGTAACAGAATGCTGCCAGCTTATGATTTGCCAGCAGCATATTGTGCCTTGGGTCTCAAATCCCAGGTAAAGCCTGCAATTATTAAGTTGTGCCTGCTGATGTGGTCAGGCTTCCCACTCAGAAGTGACATGGGGTTCCCGCTGGTTCTCCAACTAGTGTGCTGAACCTGTGTCAAACACATTAAAGAGGTAAAAGCAATGACTGCAGATGCTGGAAACCAGATTCTGGATTAGTGGTGCTTGAAGAGCACAGCATTTTTACTTGCACATCCACTAATATAATTTATTGTATCCGTTTCTCCCAATGGGGTCTCCTCTACATTGGGGAGACTGGGCGCCTCCTAGCAAAGCGCTTTAGGGAACATCTCCGGGACACCCGCACCAATCAACCACACCGCCCCGTGGCCCAACATTTCAACTCCCCCTCCCACTCTGCCGAGGACATGGAGGTCCTGGGCCTCCTTCACCGCCGCTCCCTCACCACCAGACGCCTGCAGGAAGAACGCCTCATCTTCCGCCTCGGAACACTTCAACCCCAGGGCATCAATGTGGACTTCAACAGTTTCCTCATTTCTCCTTCCCCCACCTCACCCTAGTTCCAAACTTCCAGCTCAGTAACTGTCCCCATGACCTGTCCGGACTTGTCCTACCTGCCTATCTCCTTTTCCACCTATCCACTCCACCCTCTCCTCCCTGACCTATCACCTTCATCCCCTCCCCCACTCACCCATTGTACTCTATGCTACTTTCTCCCCACCCCCCACCCTCCTCTAGCTTATCTCTCCACGCTTCAGGCTCTCTGCCTTTATTCCTGATGAAGGGCTTTTGCCCGAAACGTCGATTTCGAAGCTCCTTGGATGCTGCCTGAACTGCTGTGCTCTTCCAGCACCACTAATCCAGAATCAAACACATTAAAGCTCATCTTTCATGAGTTAATCCATAGTTGTGACCTACACTGGCTTCTGATGCTTCAATGTTTCATTTTCAAATTTTCAATATAGAACATAGAACATAGAACAATACAGCACAGAACAGGCCCTTCGGCCCACGATGTTGTGCCGAACTTCTATCCTAGATTAAGCACCCATCCATGTACCTATCCAAATGCCGCTTAAAGGTCGCCAATGAATCTGACTCTACCACTCCCACGGGCAGCGCATTCCATGCCCCCACCACTCTCTGGGTAAAGAACCCACCCCTGACATCTCCCCTATACCTTCCACCCTTCACCTTAAATTTATGTCCCCTTAAATTTATGTTAAAATCACTCCATGGCCTCACCCCTTCCTCCAGAAGATCTTCCAGCTCTGGAAGCTGCTGAAGTGTTGTCATCATGTGATATCATGCTCTTCTAACTCTGGCAAGGGGTTCTTTTCTCACTCCTTTTTTCTCATCACCGTGCTTCAACTATCAAGACCCCTTTATAAGGTTTGCTGTTCTCCAACTTTCTATTCCTTTAAGATTCTTCTTCAAACCTACCTCTGATCTAGGCTTTAATCATCTACTCCAATACATCCTGCTTTGGCTCAGTGTCAACACTTGATTATCCTCCTATGAATCACCTTGAAATTTTTTCGATATTCAAAATGCTCTACAAGAACAAAGTGGAATTTTGCCCAGTTCATAATTAGTTTCTACCTCAGAAGAGCAACGATGAATTGGACAACGGGAATTCAGGTCACACTAATATAGTTCAGAAGCTGAAGATAAGGAATATTATTGGCATATGGAAACATGCTTTTCTTAAGCAAAAAGCCTGCAATGTTCATTTCATTTTTCACTGGGCCTGTACTCATCAGAATTTAGAAGAATGATTGGTGACCTAATTGTTATTGAAATGTACAAGATTCTTTGGAGCTTGACAGCGTGCATGTGAAAAGGTTGTTTCTGATCGTGGGAGAGTCTAGAGCCAGACGGCACAATCTCGGAAGAAGGGATCACACATTTATGACAGAGAGGAGGAGAATGTCTTCTCTCAGGGGATGCAGAATCTGTGGAATACTTTCCTGTGGTAAAGTATTTGACGCAGGGCTATTAAGTATATATTAGGCTGAGGTAGACAGATTTTTAATCAGCTACGGAGTCAACAGTTCTGAGGAAAAGACAAGAAAGTGGAGTTGAGAATTATTAGATCACCCATGATCTCATTGATTGGCAGAGCAGACTAAACTGGCTGAATGGCCTAATTCTGCTCCTACATTATAAGACTATAAAATTTCGTAGTTGACAATAGGGTTCCTACGCTTGATACTCACTTGCATACATACTAAAACTAAGACATCAAATTTTAAAAAACCTTTAGTATTACTGAAGATGATTTTCATTACAGAAAGAACAAACAAGCTTTAGTTTGGGTCTCCTAGGATGATCTTTATGGGGTTTTTAAACAGTTCCTCATTGCACATCAGAATTGAATAAATATCAATGAGAAAAGACATGTTGTCAAAGCTTTTTGTCTAGCACACATCAGTGCAATTCACAAGATTATTAACATTTACACTGTATAAATAGAGTGCTGATTGATTTGCAAATAAAATCTGATTGATAGAGGCATTTCAGTGAAAGCTACAGCAGTTAATAAGGATGATTAATTATTGACTGCCAAACTCAGTTTAAACTTTGAATCAGGCAGATGGACTCTGATTAGTCAAAGCAGTGCTTTGAGAAATGGACCATTAAATGCCTGTCTTGTTTATGTTCATGACTATGTTGTTTAGTTGAAACAGGTGCAGTGCCAAGTACATGTTCTGTTTGTCTGCAAAGAACAGGGCCCTGTGTATTAGCGTATGTAGCTTCCAGTGTTTGCAACTGTACACACTATGTTTGACTGACAATCTTAAATTGGTTATCAGTGTAATTATTCACACACTCAGGATTATCTAGCAAATGTTGTCCAACAGAGTCACATCTGATGTTGGACATTGTACTCTTAAGTTTTGCAAGACTGAAATGGTTGTGCTCAATCAGGATCATGCTAGTTGTGAACAGCTGAAAGGATATGCTGCTTGATACGATCTGCCAGTCTTGGAGATGAATCATGTAAATAATTACACTGGCAACCGATTTAAGATCGTCAGTTGGGAACACAGTGTGATTTATAGCTACACCTATTAATTGCAAGATTCTGTATCTTGCAGATGTGAGGGACATGGACATGCTCTGTGTCTGCTTCAACTCAACAAAATTGATGGAAGTTATTTGCAAGTTAATTTATGAGGGCAATGCCCTGACCAATCAGAGTAAACCTGTTTGGTTTGAATTGCATGTTGGTCAGTTAGCTCCCTTGGCTGGACAGTTGGTTTGTGATGCTGAGTGACCAGATGACATAGAAGCAGGAATAGGCCATTCAGCCCACCAAGTCTGATCATAACTGATCTGATAATCCTGAACTCTATTTTCCTAACTCTAAACCTTGACGCCCTCATAGATTAAAACTCCATCACAGCCTTGAATATTCTGGATCAGCCAGCTTCTACAGGCCTCTGCAGAAAGAATTCCACAAATTCACTACCCTCAAATCACTGCCTTAAATGGATAATCCCTTATTCTGAGATTATATCCTCTAGCCTTAGACTTCAGTGGAAACAACTTTCCACATTTACCCTGTTCAGGTTCCTCATAATCTTGTGTATTTTAATAAGGTCATCTCCCATTCTTCAAAATTCCAATGAGCACAAACCCAGCCTACTCAACCTTCCTCAGAAGAAAATCTCTCCATACTCGGGATCAACCTTGTGATTTGGACTGCGTTCCGGTTTCCACATCCAAGTCATTAATCAATATTGTAAATAATTGTGGCCCCCACAGTAATCCCTATGACAGTCCACTAGTTATACGTTGTCATCCTGAAAATGCCCCTCTTCTTCCAATATTTTGTTCTCTACTAGTTTGCCAATCTTCTATTCATGTTTTTATACTACTTCCAATATTTTGGGCTCTTACCTTATTAAGTAGCGTAATGTTTGGTACATTACAAAATACCTTCTGGAAATCCAGAGACATTACTGCTTCCCCTTTAGCTATTGGTACTTCAAAAAACAAAGAACAGTACAGCACAGGCACAGGCCTTCGGCCCACCAAGACTGAACTGACACGATTCCTTTCTAAACCTTTTACATCTTTGCAGTCCATATTCCTCCATTCTCTGCTTATGCATGGACCTGTCAAGCTGCCTCTCAAAGGTTGCTATTGTATCTGCCTCCATCATCTCCTCAGGTAGTGCATTCCAGGCATTTACCATTCTGTGTGTGTCAAAACTTGTCTATCGCATCTCCTTTGAATTTTTCCCTTTTTACCTTAAACCTAGGCCCACTAGTAATTGACATTTCTACCCTGGAAAAAAATTCCATCTATCCATGCCTCTCATAATTCTGTAAACTTCTATCTGGTCACTTTAACAATCCACTCATAGCTAATACCCTCCAAACCAGGCAACATTCTGGTAAATCTCTCCAAAGCCTCCAGATTCTTTTGGTAGCATGGCGACCAGAACTGCACACAATATTCCATATGAGCCCGAACTAAACTTCCATACAGCTGCAGCATTTTTATACTCTATGCTCCGACTGATGAAGGCAAGCATGCCATATGCCTTCTTAACCACTCTATCCACTCAGATTGCCACTTTAGACCAGTACACCTCCTCAAAGAATTACAGTCAATTTGTCAGCATGTTCCACTCCTCTGGCAGACAGGATAAATTGAGTGAATCCTTAGAAGAATATAAAGGCAGTAGGAATATACTTAAGAGGGAAATCAGAAGGGCAAAAAGGGGACATGAGATAGCTTTAGCAAACAGAACAAAGAAGAATCCATAGGGTTTTTACAAATACATTAAGGACAAAAGGGTAACGAGGGAGAGAATAAGGCCCCTCAAAGGTCAGCAAGGCGGCCTTTTTAGCCACAGAAAATGGGGGGGAGATACTAAACGAGTATTTTGCATCAGTATTTGCTGTGGAAAAGGACATGGAAGATATAGAATGCAAGGAAATAGATGGTGACATCTTGAAAAATGGTCATATTACAGAGGAGGAAGTGCTGGATGTCTTGAAACGCATAAAGATGGATAAATCCCCAGGACCTGATCAGGTATACCCTATAACTCTGAGGGAAGCTAGGGAAGTGATTACTTTGCCTCTTGCTAAGATATTTGTATCATCAATAGTCACAGGTGAGGTGCCAGAAGACAGGAGGTTGGCTAACGTGGTGCTGCTATTTAAGAAGGGTGGTAAGGACAAGCCAGGGAACTATAGACCAGTGAGCCTGACGTTGGTGGTGGGCAAGTTGTTGGAGGGAATCCTGAGGGACAGGCTGTACATGTATTTGGAAAGGCAAGGACTGATTAGGGATAGTCAACATGGCTTTGTGCGTGGGAAATAATGTTTCACAAACTTGATTGAATTTTTGAAGAACTAACAAAGAGGATTGATGAGAGCAGAGCAGTAGATGTGATCTATATAGACTTCAGTAAGGCATTCGACAAGGTTCCCCATGGGAAATTGGTTAGCAAGGTTAGATCTCTCAGAATACAAGGAGAACTAGTCACTTGGATACAGAACTGGCTCAAAGGTAGAAAACAGAGGGTGGTGGTGGAGGGTTGTTTTTCAGACTGGAGGCCTGTGACCAGTGGAGTGCCACAAGGATCGGTGCTGGATTCACTGCTTTTCGCCATTTATATAAATGACTTGGATGTGAGCATAACAGGCATTGTTAGTAAATTTGCAGATGACACCAAAATTAGAGGTGTAGTGAACAGCGAAAAAAGGTTACCTTATATTACTACGGGATCTTGATCAGTTGAGCCAATGGGCTGAGAAGTGGCAGCTGGAGTTAATTTAGATAAATGCGAGGTGCTGCATTTTGGGAAAGCAAATCTTCGCATTACTTATACACTTAATGGTAAGGTCCTAGGGAATGTTGCTGAACAAAGAGACCTTGGAGTGCAGGTTCATAGCTCCTTGCAAGTAGAGTTGCTTGTAGATAGGATAGTTAAGAAGGCATTTGGTATGCTTTCCTTTATTGGTTAGAGCATTGAGTATAAGAGTTGGGAGATCATGTTGTGACTGTACAGGACATTGCTTAGACCACTTTTAGAATATTGCGTGCAATTCTGGTCTCCTTCTTATTAGAAAGATGTTGTGAAACTTGAAAGGGTTCAGAAAAGATTTACAAGGATGTTGCCAGGGTTGGAGGATTTGAGCGATAGGGAGAGACTGAACAGGCTGGGGCTGTCTTCCCTGGAGCGTCAGAGGCTGAGCAGTGACGTTATAGAGGTTTATAAAATCATGAGGGGCATGGATAGGATAAAGAGACAATGTCTTTTCCCTGGGCTGGGGGAGTCTAGAACTAGAGGGCATAGGTTTAGAGTGAGAGGGGAATTATATAAAAGAGACCTAAGGGGCAACTTTTTCACACAGAGGGTGGTACGTGTATGGAATGAGCTTCCAGAGGAAGTGGTGGAGGCTGGTACAATTGCAACATTTAAGAGGCATGTGGATGGGTATATGAATATGAAGGGTGTGGAGGGATATGGGCTGGTTGCTGGCAGGTGGGACTAGATTGTGTTGGGATACCTGGTCAGCATGGATGAGTTGGACCGAAGGGTCTGTTTCCATGCTGTACATCATTATGACATTTCCAGAATCTAAGGATTCTTGTAAGTTTACTATCAGTGCATCCACTATCCCTGTAACTACTTCCTTTAGTTTTCTGGGATGCATCCCATCAGGTCATCACAGTCCCATAAGTTTCTGGAGGACATTTTGTCCAGTGACAATTACTGTGTTTATTTCCTTTTGCTCCTTGATTCTTTAGCTTTTTTAAAAAAAATTAATTTGCTATTCCTGTCTTCTACTGTGAAGACTGATACAAAATATGTATTTAACTTCTGTGCTATTTCTCTATTCCCCATTCTAATTTCCCCAGCCACATTCTCTCAGTGCCCTACATTCACTTTGGCCTCCTCTTTCTTTTCATATATTTAAAGCAGCTTATGTTGCTCCTCAGCATAATATTTACAAGTTTACCTTCACAGTTTGTTTTCTCTCCCTTTTGTTTTTTTTGATTATCTTTTGTTGGTTTCAAAACCTTCCTAATCCTCTGCTTTACCACAAGTTTTGCCACATTGTATACACTTTCTTTCAAATTCATGCTATCCTTAACTTTCCTGGTTAACTATGGTTGGCTTATTCATTTCCTAGAATTATGATGCGAACAGTGCAGGCTCAACCAATAAATCGGCTGAGGTGACCATGAAGAGTCTGCCTTCTTAACCTTTCTCCTTGTTTGAGGTGTGGTGACCCTCAGGTTAAACTTACCATCGGCCATCTCTTTACATTGAGAGTAGCTCATGGTCCTTCGAAACTGTGGCAGCTTTGACTCACATTAACTTTGAAATCTAAACAAGCCTGGTAATTAACAATCAATTATCAATAACTGCTGCATTTCCATAGCAAACCTCTACTAATTAGCAATCTCCTCTCGGAAATGGTGGCTTTCCCCTGAATGCAGGTCAAGAAGCTTCAACAAAATGTATCTTTCTTTAACAAAACTGAAGTTCTGATCTATCATATGACGGTTTAAATTGAATCTGGTAGATTAAGTTATATACAGAAAGTTTTAAATTGTGCAGCAAGGGATTTGATTTTTCTTGAACAGCTTTCAATTCACTGCTCTGTGAGAAGTGCCACAAAGACATAATCAGTCAAGTCAATTTTCCTGACCTACAGGTTAAACGTTCCTCAAACATTTACAATCACCAAGTTCAAATACTCATTTAGATTGAATAAAGTAACTGTCAGCTTTTGAAAATGGGTGCAATTTTTCACTCAAGTCAAACAGAATACCTAAAAAGGAGTTTACATTTTGAACATGTTCTGTTGCAGGCACTTGCAGCTAAAAGTTTTACTAAACAATCTTAAAATAATGCCTACTTATGACTTCCAATATGAAAATGACAGAGTCCTGTGAAAATCCACAACCAACTAATAATTAAATATTGAATAACCTTAACGCTTACTTAACAATTATGCTATGGAATTCACTTTGTATCAGCAAAATAACACATTGCGCAGAGTAAGGCAGAACACCTTATCTTATAAAGTATTCTCACATGTGACTAGCTATTCTCCCAGAAATCCACTTTGGGTATCTCATTTAAATTTGTATCATAAACTAAAAAAAACCCTAAAAAACATGGTAATTTGTAATGTAAAAACTCCATACATTAGCGAGGGGGTGCAGAGTAGATTCACCAGCATGTTGCCTGAGCTGGAGTATTTTAGCTATGAAGAGAAACTGGATAGGCTTGCGTTTGTTTTTCTTAGAGCAAAGAAGCCTGAGGGGGTACCTAATTAAGGTATGTGAGAATAGCAGGTGTATGGACAGGGTGGAGAGGAAACAGCATTTGCCCCAAGAATGCATTATTTCAAAGTAAAGAGCGGGGGTTGAGAGGGAATTTGAAGACATTTTTTTTTACTCAGAGGGTGGTGAGAATCTGGAATGCACTGCCTGAGAGGGCAGAAGAGAGAAACCTCACAACCATTAAAAAATACTTGGATGAACAATTGAAATATCATACATTCAAGGCCATGGGCTGAGTGCTGGAAAGTGGGATGAATGTAGATAGGTTAACACAGACATGATGGACGGATGGACCTCTTCTGTGCTGTGTGACTCTTAGAATTGAGAATGCTACTTACAATCACAAATTTACCATGGGAAACAAAGTCAGAACACTGGCTCAGGGTATAAAATGCAAAAAAAACCCCTGAATAAATGTAGCTAACATTCAATAGAAATTATACTTTGTGGTATTAAACAGACACAACTTTGTTACAGTAAGGAATACTGCTGTTACATGTCATTATGCTTTAGTCTTCCTAAAACTGCAATGTGAGGTGGGCTTTTTAAAAATTTTTAAGGAAAAAATTAAATTTTTTTGGCTATTACGGCAAATACTAAACAATTCGAAACAATACAAAGAAACCCACTAATTACATAAATAAATAATAACTAACAACTAATAAATAATGACAGTAATAATAATAATACAGCTCAACGAAACAAAATAATAGCCCTTGATCATCGCAAAGATGGGAGTAATGAACATACCTAAGTAGAGAAAGCCCTCCTGTGACCACCTAAAGAGAAATAGAGATTCGTCCTCAGGACCACATATTTTCGGGAGACCACCCATGGGCATAGCTCCTAATTTCGCAAAATTGATCTTGTAATCCGAAAAGCCACAAACGAATTAATGCATTGCATCAGAAGAGGCACCAAAACTGTTGGGTTTGATAAACAGACAAGAACATCATCTGCATACAATGCAATCTTATTTGTCCCCATTTCTGGAGCTGATCTATTGGGATCCCTACGTATTGCTTCTGCCAACGGTTCAATCACCAATGTAAAACCCAACGGTGATGAGGGACAGCCCTGGCGACTGCTCCTAAGAATATTGACACTGCTTGACCGCACACAATTGGTGAGGACCACGGCAAGAGGGTCACTGGACAAAACCTCTACCCATCGGATAAAGACCTCTCCCAAGCCAAACAGCTTTAAAGTATTAAAAAAAGCCACTTAACTCAGTCAAATGCCTTCTCCTCATCTAAACAGATCAGTAATCCCTGTACCATCGTTGTTGACATACTTGGATCATATATTAAGTAACTTCCTGACATTATTCGACAATCTGCGACCTTTTATAAAACCCGTCTGATCCTCCTTAATGATGAAGGGCAGCATAGTTTCTAGCCTTAGCGCAAGATAGGATTTTGAAATCAACATTCAGGAGTGAGATGGGCCTGTAGGAAGCACAGTCCTCTGGGGCCTTTCCTTTTTTAAGGATAAGAGATATGTCTGCCTCCCTTAAAAATGGCGGGAGGAGGCCATGACTGTGAGAATCGTTAAACATACTAAGCATCGACCTGATAGCATACTTATAAATTCCTTATAAAACTCACTGGGAAGTCTTTCGGGACAAGGTGCCTTTCCATTCTGAAGCTGCCTCATAGCCTCCTGCACCGACAACAGGGCATTAAGGAGACGTTTGCTCAGAGGTCACTCCCAGGAGGTCCAAATTCTTAAAAAAAAAACTCCATCCTAATCTGCCCATCCTCACAACTTTCAGACTAGTATAGTTTGGAGTAAAATTTCCGAAATGCTGCTTTAATCCTTTTAAAATATTAAATGTTGAGAACCTTCCCTGATCAAGGTAATGGTTTGGGGAGCACTCCTTTTCCTGGCGAGGTATGCTAAGTACTTGCCTGGCTTATCTCCCTGCTCAGACAGCCTCTGGCTTGTAAACGTAACCTCCTGTTTAGCTGTCGATGAGAGCATGGGGTTCAGTGTGGACTCAAGTACTGGGATCCTCTGCAGTTTAGCCAATGAGGGCCTATCAAAGTATGCCTTTTCAGTTGCCTTCAGACGTGTCTCAAGCCAGCGTTGCTGCTTATCCTTCTGCTGTTTCTTACTGGCAGAATAGGAAATAACTAACTTCCTAATATAGGCTTTTGCAGTTTTCCAGAGAATGGATGGGTTGCTGGCTGAGCCTGAATTAATATCTAAAAAGCCCTGAATTCAGTAAAAAGAATTCAGTAAACTTGCTATCCTTAAGAATGAAGGAGTCCAGTCGCCAGCGCCTCATCTTTAGCCAGAGAGTGACGGGCCTGTGGAATTCATTGCCACGGAATGCAGTGGAAGCTGGGATGTTAAAGATCTTCAAGGCAGAGATTAATAAATTCTTAATCTCGCAAAGAATTAAGGGATATGGGAGAGTGTGGGTAAGTGGCGTTGAAATGCCCATCAGTCATGATTATATGGCAAAGTGGACTCGATGGGCCGAATGGCCTTACTTCCACTCCTTTGTCTTATGGTCTAACCTACCATAGTATCCTTACTCTTGACCATTAGATACACTGGAGTCTGATCAGAAATAGTGATATTGCCAATTGTATATGATACCATCGAGCCCAAATGCGCTCTGTAGTCCAAAACAGATTTATCCTGGTAAGGCATTTGTGCAGATTCAAGAAAAAGGTAAAATCCCTGCCAGTAGATGAAGGTGCCTCCAAACAGCTACCAATCCTAGTTCAACACACAAATCCCTTAATTGCTTAGATTGTGAAAATATTGGGGGGCCTTTGTGCAATCTGTCTATTGTAGGGTCTATTAGACAATTAAAATCCTCCCCTTCGATAATATGCTGAGATGTGAGGTTAGCTAGTTTAGAAAGGGCATCTATCAAGAACTTGAAGGGATGTGCTGGGGACAGTAAACATTTAAGATCTTGTATTCTTCCCCATTTATCAAAGCTTTAAGGATTACAAATCTCCTGTGTGTGACTTTAATACACTTTAACAACTTAAATGGGAATTCTTTCTAACAAGTATTACCTGTCCCCTACTCCTAGTATTGAAAGATAAGAAATAAACCCAGTCATACCCATTGCAGTTTCAGAGGCTCTGTGTCATTTAGGTGTGTTTCTTGCACCAAGGCAACAGCCACCCTCTTTCTTTTAAGACTGGAAAGTACCTTCTTCCTCTTGACCAGCAAGTGGTTCCCCTTAATGCTCCAGGTACACCACTTGAACACATCCTAAGCCATAACCTTCTATAGCAGCATTTAGACTCCAGAGATGAAGAACTTGAACTTTGAATCACGGAGTTTCAGTACAAGTCCATAAAACACAAAATCTACATAAACTAAATCAGTGACAACCCACAAACCTACAAAACTTGCAAAAACTATGTACACCAAAAAAGGAAAAATAAACAAGCACCAAAGGCACTGACTTGAGGAACTTATCCCCCATTCAACGGGGGCACCTACACATCCCAAAACCCTACTAACCATCCCAACTACCCCCTTAACTCGTACCAGCTAGGGTGTTGCCACAAACACAGGCAACCCGGTAGGACAAGACAGGATTAGTAATATACACAGGTAGATTAAAAATAAATACGTCACTCATCCTTTGGCTTAACTTAACTTAGAAATTAAAAGTAAATACTCTATCCACCCCAAGCATAATTTAACGCAACTTATTATCACCGAAAGGAGACTCCACCAAGTCTTCTCTCAAGAAGGACAAATCCAAACAACTCTGATATCTGTGCCCTTTCAACTGTACCGATTAAGTAAGCATGTCCAGAAAGTTCCTCGCTTTCTCTGGTGAGTCAAATAAATGTATAGATCCATTATAATTAATCCGAAGCACCGCTGGATATCTTACAGAATACTGGATCCCAAGCTCTTTGTCTCTTATTGATGCCGTTGCAGGACTTCCTTTTCCAAATCACCACCGTTGGAAAGTCTTGGAAAAACATGACCCTGGAGCCCTTGCACACCAACACCCTCAGATCCTTCCCTTGGGCTCTGAAAGCTTCCATGATCCTGTTTGTCTTTGTACTGATCCAATTATACCAGGAGAGGGCAAGGGCGCTGGTCCATTCCTGGCCTTCGTGTCGCGACCCGGTAGGCTCTCTCAATCTTTATGCTTCCCTTTTCAGCCTCCAAACAAAGGAATTCTGGGAACCACATCTCAAAGAATTCCACTGGCCACTCACCTTCCATTCCCACCGGCATGCCAACAATGCAAAGGTTCTTTCTTCTGCCCCTGTTCTCAAGGTCATCCACCCGATCTAGCAAACCACCGACCTGTGTTTCCAGGGCATCAATCTAACTCCTGGATGAAACAGCCTCTGCCTCCACCCCTATGGCCCTGCGCTTGTGCTCGTAGGTCCTTTTCTCCAAGTCTTGCAGCACAGCAGAGACCAGGTTCAGATTTTCCTCGACATTTTTCTTCAATCTACTTCCTGAGGACCTCGCAAGAGTTGGCAAGCTCCTCAAACAAGGCCTAGTGAGTAAGCAAGACCACCGCCTGGGTGGATTGAGCCACAGCCCTGGCCCCGGGCGAACTTCCTCCTTTATTCGGCATTCTCCCGCAGCAAAAGCAAGGGTAAGTAAAATTTTCAGGTTCTGTAGCTCTTTTACTTTTTTTTAAACTCACAGTAGCATGGATGGGATGGGTTCTAGTTCTGTCCTGGCGCCAGGCAAACGTGATCCTCCTAGGTTGCCTTTATCTTGGATTCCCCCAGGTGAGCATTGTAATATCGTTTAGTTTAGTTTTAATATTGTATTAGGTGCATGTGGACTTTAGTCTGTATATATAAAGGGTTTAATGATTAACTTGTAAGGCCTTCCAAAGTCATGGTTTGCTTAAAAAAAGGTTAGAAATATAGTTATTTGAGCTAATGAGAAACTGTTTACATTGGGAGAGTTTTTACAGACAAACAAATAATATAGTACATTAGACTTCATTCAGAAGGATCTGGAATTGTGTTTCTTTTGGCTTAGGGGAAACATGCACAGCTTGGTATTTGGTTTCATTTAGCTTTTGTTCCTCTTTTGTCTTCATTTTGCAGAAGTCCTGGTTAAAGTTAGACGTATAAAACAGTTTCTTCTGAGGAAAGGAGATCATTTAGAACTGCTAGGAAATAGGTTGCTTCAGTGTAAGTATTCAAAATCTCCAGATCCGAAGTGTATTGTTATTTGATACTGAGCAAGTCACAAATCAGTTGTATGAAGTGTCAGGGAAGAGACTTGCAGATTTTCAAGACTGAGGATTGAAGCAAAAGTTAGGCCCTATAGATGGGATAGAGAAGGGAATTCTCTCTAGACGAGTAACACAAAGTAGTGTGGTTGCGATTATTGGGATTGCATTTTATAGTGTGCTTCAAAACGTTTAAACTGGTGTAAATATTATGTGAATATAGGTAAATAGTTGATTCATACTACTTTCTATTTCATTGCTTTTACATAATAAACTTTTGTTTTGATATTAAAATTAAATCTGCAGCACTGTGTGCTTGTATCTCAGTGAAAGAGCATTTGTTTAAACAAAAGAAAATGAACTATCAAGCCAGATTTCAGCCTGGAATTTCACTCATCTAGTAATTACATCATCTAGGATCATAACCATAAAGTTTATGATCTAATTCATTGTAAGCAATACCATGAATGATGGTAGATGCAGATCTCCAAACCTACATTTATACTTATCATACCTGAAATGCGAAATACAATATGATTTGCGCAAATGTCATAATTATAAAAGAATACATTACACCTTCGATGTGGGGAATGAATCAAAAAGATAGTAATTAGGATAAAACCCATACATCAAAAGTGTTTAAAACATCTAAACAAGAATGAGTAGTTATCTGTTAATGCAATGATGGAAAGGTAGCCGCTGAAAACAATCATGTACTTTTATTGGTCATCTTACTTTCAAACTCAAAGAACAATTAGAGACTTAAAATAAAAGAATTCCAATATATTAAAGATATAAAATCCAACAACATTTAAAAGAAAATGTCTAGAAATGTGCCAAACCACACATCCCTTTGATGATCTATTAAACTTTCTGGTATAGTTTATAGTACTTCCCAGAGGTGACACTTAGATGAACACAGATCATCTGTGTCACTGCATAAGTAATCTGTGCATTACAAATTCCAGAGGGCAACATGCAGCTGATTATCTTCTGAATATTATGTACTATGTAATGTTTTGGATAAAGGGAGCATAATTGACCAGAATTTTGCATGATTGTGAATAATCAGTCTAATGAACAAAGTGTGGCAGGAATTAACTTTTTTAAGTCCCAAGCTCTTGCCCAATGGTCTGAGAGAATCACTGAATACTTTGACACCATTGATTTGCTCTGACAAACAAGAAAACATGAACGTTATCTGGCATAGCTTTGACAAGATAAATTACATAACTATATTCAATAACTGTTTGGGCTCAGCTACTTACTGCAGTTATGGAACTGTAATGAATCTTCAATCTTCATTTAATCACAAAGTTTTCAAGCAGCTTTCTTCAAGTGTGTCCATAAATATTCAGGTATTAAATAAGAAAGCTAACTATTTCAATTCAATTTTCTGTCTTACTTACTCCAGATGAATTGATTCAGATGAACTATTTACAAATATCAGATTTCCTTTCAAAGGTAAAGCAAACCTTTTCAAGTTTTTATAGAAAATTCAGAGCTGTACGTGAAAGCAAACACATTACTTCCACACCTTTTGGATGCTATATAGATATAGATAGCTAGTTTCTATATTCAATCAAGCGTTGAAACACAAGTTGGTTTAATAACCCTTTACTCTGATCATATGATTCTAGCCATGGATAACAGTCAAATCATATCCAAAGATAGTAGAAAAAATAAATTTATCCACGTATACTTTTAGATATTATACAAGACAGTCCTTATCCCTCTCCATCTACTGAAAACAATAAAGGTTACACTATCCTTGACCACAGGCTCCTCATCAGTCTTTTAACTTTGTGCCTGCTCAGGGTCACCCCAGAGCACTGAACCATAGTGTGAGATGCTGAGTGCCAAAACAGGCTATTAGGTTCAGTGTCCAAAATATTTCTTAGTAAAGTAATGCAATCCTAATGAGCTAGCAAGAGATGAATTGTTCGCTCCATCGCTATCACATCTTTACAAGGATGCTTGGGATTCCAGAGTCTCGGGTTTGCCACATGTCGTGACCGTAACCATCACAGCCCTTACCTAATGCCAAGGACCATTGCCTTAGAATCCTGGTGACCTTGGTCCTCCAACCCAACAAACATCACTCACACTCGTTTCAATGGAAGAACTTCCTCAGCTATTTCAATTTAGTCTCAGAGTTAAAATGGCTCAGGTTTCGGCAGGGGGTGGGGGGTGGGGGGGGTGGGTTCACTTTCTCCGCGCTCACATTTGTCTAAACGTGCAGGTAAGGTTACTGTGTGCACAGGTCAGTGGGCCAGGAATCACCAAGTCCAACTGTTACTAACAAGCTATGAAGTTACAAAACTGGGAAGGCAGTTCATACATAGAATGCCAATCTAGCAGTGGAAGTTAGGTCACAATGGTAAAGTGTGAGCCTTAGATCAAGATGGTGGTAGAGTAAAGCCCATTCGCTCTGGCCGCTTTTCTTTCTAACTTTCTCGCTATTTTCTCTGTTTCTTTAAGCTTTTTTTTTGAAGATTTGCTTCCTCTACTTACTTTCCGGAGGGAGCTTGGTTGTGAACGCAGCGATGGTGACGGCTGGGTGTCCAGAACGGGGACTTTGCCAGTTGGCCACGAGGTGGTTGGTGTGTCTGGCAGAACTTTGGCTGTCAGCAGCATTGTGTAAGTGGCGAGGAGCGGCACCACAGTGGGCCTCTGGTGAGGTGGCTGGTGAACCTTGATGGCAGTTGGTGGCAAGATACCAGTGCAAGGATCAAGAGATCAAATGCAGCGCAGACGAGAGATCAAGCCCCGGACTATAATTTGGATCTTTTATACTGACAAGAACTGCTGCTGAACTTCAACTTATTTCTTTATTTTTCTACTTTTTATCTAAGATGTTGTCCTGAGGTACCTTGTACCTAAGATGGTGCTGTGAATGGCGACATGAAATTTTCACTGTACTCCTGTATCCCTGTACTTGAATACGTGTGATAATAAAACCTAATTGTGGTCTTGAGGCCTGGTTGTTATTGTTGAGAGAAAGGAAACAGAGCAGATGAGTTACAAATTGCCTACAGCCTGAGGGATGAAATATACGAGAGAGAGAGAGAGAGAGAGAATGAAAAGGTGAAAGGTCTGAGAGAAAAGTAAAAGTAGCTTTCAATCATTAATCATTTCTTTTCTATTGTGATAATTATGAATACATCTATAGGAAGTTCACTTTTATATTGATAATGGAAAGTACACTGAACGTACAAACCCCAGGAGTGTTTCCTCAATGGTCATATCAGTTTTTGGGCTTTTCTGTTCCACCTGTGAGATGTGGGCAATCAGCAGGAAGTGTACCCAGCTTTAGCTGATCACTGAATGAATATATTGGCTTGAGTGGCAGTTAGAGACAGTACGGAGCACACAAATCACAGAAAATGTCATAGCTAGAAGTTACACAAACGTGGTCACACCGAAGGTACAGGAACGTAGACAGATGACTGCTAGATAGGGCAGGCCATCAGTGCAGGAGACCCCTACAGCTGTCCCCCTGTCAAACGAGTTCTCTGTTTTGGATACTGATAAGGGCAATGGCCTATCAGGTGACAGCGGTTGCAGCAGCCAGAGCAGTGGCACCACAGCTGGACCAGCTGTACAGAGGGGAGGGACAAAGCATAGTACAGCAATAGTAAGAGTCAGGGGCACAGTTAAGTACTTCTATGGCCACGAGAGAGACTCCAGGATGGCATATTGCCTCCCTGGTGCCAGGATCCTGGATGCATCTGAGTGGGTACAGGGCATTCTGAAATGAGAGGGTAACCAGACAGAAGTCATTGTCAACTGCCAGCAGGAGATAGGAGCGTTAATGGTATAGGTAAGACGAGAGATAAGGTCATGCAAAAACAGTTCAGGGAGTTAGACAATAAACTAAAAAGCAGGATTACTCCATGTGCCACTGAGGAACAGAAACAGAGTACAATTGAACACATGGCTAAAAAGCTGGTGTAGTGGGGAGGGCTTTAGATGTGCGAACATTGGGATGTCTTCCAGGTAAGGTGATACCTGTACAAGAAGGACTGATTGCACTTGAACTGGAGGGGCATCAATAGCCTGACAGGGAAGTTTGATAGTGTCATTCGAGAGGGTTTAAGCTAGTGTGGCGGGGGTGGGGGGAGACGTGGGGAAGAGGAGGGTGGGAACCAGAGCTACAGATCAGTAAGTCTAGAGACTGGGGATGAGCTTGAGACTAATTCAAATATAGCTAAGAGGAAGAGTGGTGAGAGAGAGGTTGCTGACCTCAGCAGAACTGGAGGCTTGGACTGGGTTTGCTTCAATGCAAGAAGTCTACAAGAAAGTAAAACGGATAAACTTAGAACCTGGATTAATGCATGCAGTTGTGTTGTTGCTGTTGGTCTCACAGAGACATGGTTGAAAGAAGGACAGGATTGGCAGCTTAATCTTCTGGGATACTGATGTTTTAAATGAGACAGAGGAGGAAGCAAAAGAGGTGGGGAAGTTGAATTACTGGTTAGCAAGTTTATCGCAGCTGTGTTGAGGGAGGACATCCTGCAGCAATCTTGCAGCAAGGCATTATGGGTAGAGCTCAGGAATAGGAAGGGTGCAATCACAATGCTGGGATTGTACTACAGATCTCCAAACTGCCAGCAGGAGATAGAGGAAGAGATTTGCCAAACATGTGCAGTTTAGGTGGAATGGCCATGCTAAGTTGCTCCTAGTAGCCAAGGGCATGCAAGCTAGTGGGTTACCCATGGGAAACGCAAGGTTACGGGGATGGGGGGGTGGAGGGAGGTCTGGGTCCGGGTGGGAGGTCTGGGTCCGGGTGGGATGTTGTTCAGAGGGTCAGTGCAGACAAGATGTTTTGAATGGCCTCTTTCCACACTGCAGGGATTTTATGATTCTATGGTATGTGGTCAGATTTTGCAAAGATGTGAAAATAACAGGATTGTTGCGGTGGGTGATTTTAACTTCCCCCATACTGATTGGGACTCCCGTACTGCCAGGGTATTGGATGGAGATCAACTTGTTAGATGTGTCCAGGAGGGTTTTTGAAACAGTATGTGGATAGTGCAACAAGACAGGGGAAATGATGAATGTTTCAATGGGGGAGGGAGCTTTTTGCGAATAATGGGCATAATCCCACACGTGTTTGGATACTTCTGGATAAGGAGAAGAGTGGACCTTGGATGAAGGTGGTAAACTGGGAAAGGCCAACTGTAACCAAATTAGACCATAATTGGAGAATGTGGATTTGAAGCGGCTGTTTGAGGGTAAATTCACATCTGACATTTGGGAGTCTTTTAAAGACTAGTTGACTAGAGTGCAGGCCGGGCATGTATCTGTGAAAATAATGGACAGGAATGGCAGGATTCAGAAATTTTGGATGAGGCAAATTTTCAGCTTAGTCAAAAAAAAAAGCATACTTAAGGTCTAGGCAACTAAAAACAGGCAAACACCAGTAAGGAGTTCAAACGGGGAATTAAAAGGGCTAAAAGGGGTTATGAAATGTCCTTGGCCAGCAGGGTTAAGGAGAATCCCTTATACACATATTAGGAGCTAAGGAAAGTGTAGGCACGTTCAAGGATAAAGGAGGGAGTTTTATATGTGGAGCCAGAGGAAATGGATGAGATCCTTAACTTTACATCGGTATTCACCAAAGAGAGGGACATGAGGGACATTGAGGTCAAGGAAAGATGTGGGAATATTCTTAGGCAGGTCAACATAATGAAGGAGGAAGTGTTGGATGTCTTGAAATGTATTAAAAAGTCCCCAGGGCCAGATGGGATCTATCCCGGGACAATATGGGAGGCAAGGGAGGAAATAGCTGGGGCCTTAACAGGTACACTTGCATCCACTTTGGTCCCAAACAACATTCCAAACTACTGGAGAATGCCTAATGTTATTCCTATGTTTAAGAAGGGAAACCAAGTTAATGCAGGTAATTACAGGCAGTTGAGCTTGATGTCAATGATGGAGAAGCTGTTGAAGAAGATACTGAGAAACAGCATTTATTAATATTTGGAAGCGAATTGACTTGTTAGTGATAGGCATCATGTGTTTGGGTGGGGAAGGTCATCTGTCACCAACTTGATTGAGTTTTTTGTGGAGGTGACAAGAATGATGGGTGAGGGAAGGGCAGTGGATGTTGTCTATATGGACTTTAGAAAGACACTTGATAAGGTACCTCATGGGATCTGGGATGAGCTGGCGAGAAGAATACAAAACTTACTTGGTCATAGAAAACAGACTGTAGCAGAGGAAAAGTGCTTTTCAGAATTGAGATGAGTAACCAGTGGTGTTCTGCAGGGATCAGTGCTGGGACCTTTGTTGTTTGTAACATATTTAAAATGATCTGGAGGAAAATGTAGGTGGTCTGATGACAAATTGGTAGAGTCACAGATTGTGAGGAGGATTGTCAAAGGATACAGTGCAATATGGATAGATTGCAAATTAGTGCAGAGAAATGGCAGATGGAGTTTAATCTGGACAAATGCAAGGTGATGCATTTTGGAAGATTAAATTCAGTTGCAAATTATACAGTAAATGACAGAACCTTTACGACACTGACATACAGAGGAACCTGGGTACACAAGTCCACAGATCCTTGAAAGTGGCAACACGGATGGATAAGATGGCCAAGAAGGCACACAGCATAATTACAGAATGGAATAGAATCCCTTCAGTGTGGAAACAGGCCCTTCATCCTAACAAGTCCACATCGACTCTCCGAAGAGTAACCCACCCAGACCCATTTCCCTGACGAGTGCACCTAATCTTCACGCCCATGAATACTATGGGCAATTTAGCATGGCCAATTCACCTAGCCTGCACATCTTTGGACTGTGGGAGGAAACTGGAGCACCCTGAGGAAACCCACGCAGACACGGGGAGAATGTGCAAACTCCACACAGACAGTCACCCGAGGCGAGAATCGAACTAGGGTCCCTGGTGCTGTGAGGCAGCAGTGCTAACTACTGAGCCACCATGCCACCCACATGCTTACCTTCATTGGCTGGGACATTGAATACAGAAGTTGGCAAGTTATATTACATCTGCACAAAACTTTAGTTAGGCCACATTTGGAATACTGTGTGCAGTTCAGATCACCACACTACTAGAAGGATGTGGAAGCTTTGAAGAAGGTGCAGGGAAGGTTTATTAGGATGTTGCCTGGTCTGGAGGGTTTTAGTTATGAGGAGAGGTCGGATAAACGCGGATGGTTTTCACTGGAAAGATGGAGGCTGAAGGGTAACCTGACAGAGGTCCACAAAATTATGAGAGGCATTGATGGGGAGGATAGTCAGAGGGTTGAAAGGTCAACTATAAAAGGTCACAGGTTCAAGGTGAGAGGGAGAAAGTTTAAGGGAGAAGCGCAGGGAACATCTTTTACACAGAGGTTGATGGGTGCCTGGAATGGACTGCCAGTGGAGGTGGTTGAAACAGGCATGTTAGCAACGTTTAAGGTGTATCATGATAGACACATGAACAGGAGGCAAGCAGAGGGATAGAAACCACATATGGGCAATGAGTCGCAGGTCTAAATAAGACTTGGTGGGTTGAAAGGACTGTACCTGTGCTGTATTATATTGTATTGTATTATTTTATAATGCACAATAGTTTTTTTTTTAAACACATCTGTATCTGTCACACAAGAAAGCATTTACAATTACACGAAACATTTTTGAATACATTGACAGTGCACGCTATTGTTAGAAATCTATCAAAAACCAGACAGTTCCAAAATCAGCAGGAAGGAACTTGGCCTTTGTTAGATCTAAGTAACCTAGTCAAGGGAAGTTTCCATATGGCAACTTGGTCTTGCTTATAAATTTGTACAAAGTCTACGTACATTTGCACTGACTGCAATTGTAGTAAAACTAGCATTCTTGGGTCTGCCAGTCTTACAGGCTTCACTTAAAATAAACATTCTAATTCAGAAAAAAAAGATAATTTTTAATGCTTTTTTTTCTGACAACAAGAAAATATAGTTCTGTGAAACATGCATAGTTGATTTATGAAAGCAAGAATTCCAAATAATCTCAGTGTCATGACAAATAATGGTCATAAGGCCACAGCATATAATAGAGTTTCATTGAGAACAGGCTTAAGCTGTCGACTCTCGAGAAACTAATTGTACTCACGCACATCAAATATTAATTGATATGAGACTTACCTGAAGCTAGATTTAGACTAGATTTAAAGTGAATTTCCCACTGGTTTGGTTGAATCTACGCTGTTGTTCAACTATCCCTGATGTAACCAGTTTTAATATACTTGTCCTGCAGTAAAAATGATCCTAATTAACACATAACACTAGGTACAGCATGGTTTGTTAATGAAACAATCAAATATAATTTGACAAGCTTAGTTAAAAAAAGCTTGTAAATATGTGTGTACTGCATTGCACTTCTGTTACTTACTGTGTTTTGACATTGATTTTAGCAGGTATTTCGATATTTTCACATAGATTCTTTTGAGGGGTGTTGCTCTCTCGAAGCTTTGCTTGGTCGGGTTTACTGTGGTTAGGTGTACCACTTGATTAACCAGAATGTTTGGTTAACTGACACACTCCTGGTTCTGGAGGTGCGATTAATAAAAGGTTTGTTGTACTTGTGGATCTGGTCTTTTGCACAAATTGAATGTGGTGTTTATCACCATGGTTTTGGGGATATGAAAAGTGCACATCTCTTGTTGCGCTGCTGGAAAAGGAAAGGCATAAGGGTGGCATGTTGGCTCAGTGGTTCGCACTGCTGCCTCACAGTGCCAGCCTCGGGTGACTGTCTGTGTGGAGTTCGCACATTCTTCCAATATCAGCGTGGGTTTCCTCTAGGTTTTCTGGTTTCCTCCCACAGTCCAAAGATGTGTAGGTTAGGTGAATTGCTAAATTGCCCATAGTGTTCAGGGATGTGTAGGTTAGGTGCATTAGTCAGGGTAAATATAGGTTAATAGGTTAGGGGAATGGATCTGGGTGGGTTACTCTTGGCGGGGGGGGGTTGGCGTAGACTTGTTGGGCCAAAGGGCCTGTTTCTGCACTGTATGGATTCTATGATGCTAAGTTCCAGCTTTGGTTGAAAATTCCTAGGAGCCTGTTCTGTATGTTTCCTTGCAAATGCACAGTCATTTTGTCTATCGTGGGATGGGACTTCGTAAACCAAATGTCAAACTCTGAATGCTTGCTACCAAAATTGATTTACGTATCCAGAGGATAGGTGAAGATCTTAATACTTGGTGCTGCAGTAGAAGGCAAGGCTCAGGTATTGAGAGATTGTGGAATTAGCTTGGTGACATGTTGGAAAATGAAGTAAAGAATGATGAGAGCTTGGCCTGGATATCAAGTTCTACATGTAGCGCACCTGATTGGTAGATCTCCACGTAACTTACCACGAGTGAACGAGCATCTTCAAGGATTGGTATCAAAGAACCTTTTCATGTGATGAGCATGGGGCTAGGTTTGATTTATCTACAGTCTAAAAGGTTGGAAATCACTGCACCGGGTCGTGGTCCAGCAGGTTTATTTGAAAGCACTAGCCTCAAAAGTTGGCGCTTCTGAATAAACCTGTTGGACTATAACCTGGTGTTGTGCTTTTTTAAACTTTGTCCACCCCAGTCCAACGCCAGCACCTCCAAATGCAGTCTAAAAGGTAAAGTCGCCATTGTCTTACCAGACCTTAGGGGCTGCACTCTCATTGGAAAGAGATAATTGGTGATTTAACGTATGGGTTACCACACATTTGGCGAGGGGAAGGGTTGAGTAGGAGAGCCCATTGTGGTAACTTGAACTAGTGCGGGAATTGAGCTCACACTATTGGTGTCACTCTAAATCGCATATCAGCCGTCCAACCCAACTGAGCTAACCTGGCCCTCTTACTACAGTTTAGAATGCAAAAATTAAACATTGGTTTTAACAGCGATCACACTTCAAATATTTCACTGGCCGTAAAGTACTTTCAGATATTCAGTCATGAATTAAAAAAATCATACAATTCTTTATGTGGGGAAGTTCAACTTATGATCTCTGTCAAAAGGAGAAGTTAAATTATTTTTCTCTGTTCAGATTTAGGTTCTGTCAAAAGCAATTAATATAATTTGTCACAACTTTGGACAAGGAATTGGGAAATTAATTAATCGGTGTCTGAAGAACATTAATGGCAAGGGGCTTAAGGAGATGTTATTTTGGAGAGTTGATATAGACGAAGTTGATATAGATGACCATCTGTCAAAAGCAGTGTTGGCCTGCTCTCTGCTTAAAACCAAGCAAAGATTTCTTGTCTGTGTGCTGGTCGATTTTTCACTGATTATTCAATCGTTTAAATTCTACTGGTACAGTCTTTTACATTTTGCAATGAATGTTCTGAACCTTCAATCTTCATGTATGGTGTTAAGGTATGCAATTGAGCTGAAGAGACCTGGAGTGTTTCAGGTTTGATTCAGATATGTTGAACTTTCTGGGATATTTAGAAGTAGAGATGTACATGACATCATTCTTGCCCACAGAACTACAAACTTTACAGCATAGAACGATGGTTGCTCAGCCTGTTGTGTTCATATTTGATCTTTTCTGGGTCAACCCATTGCTAATTCTATGCTGTTCTGCAATGGTTCTCAACATTCAGTCACTTCAAATATTTATGCTGTCCTCAAAATTTGAAAATCACACAACATCAGGGTGTGGTCCAGCAAGTTTGTTTGGAAGCACTAGCTTTTGCAGCACCACTCTGAGGGCTGGTGCTTCCAGGTGGACCTGTTGGACTGTGACCTGGTGTTGTGTGATTTTTAACTTTGTCCATCCCCATCCAACACAAGCACTTCCAAGTCATGGCTCCTCAAAAGTGGAAGAGCTATCCATTTGAACTACTCTCTTTTGAGAAACCATTCTACGTTCTAACCTCCTCGTGTAAAGTTTCTCCATACTCCTCTCTTCAATCCCCAGTGACAATTTAAAATGAATGACTCTTTGATGTTAACTCCCCAGCAAGAGGAAATAGACTTTTCCTATTTACCTTCCTAAAGCACACTCCAATAAATGAAGTCTTATAGCCTTCTCCACCAGTGAAATTGGTCTCATTGTCTCAAATGGCATCTCATGAACATTGTTTCCTATCCCTGTTATCATCCTTGTGAGTTAATGCTTTCACATCCTTTGTACCATAAGCTAATCAAAACCGCCCCGCATTCCATCCCCCCTCCCCCCCCCACCCTCCCACCCCACCTGCCACCACATAGTATTGGTTAATGAGTACTCTGTATCAATAAATGATTATCCCATTGTACTTAAACTTGGTATCACAGCACACAATGGATTTATATGCTGGCTATATGTTTCTATCTTATCTTTTTAAAATGTATATTGAAGAGATGATGCTGGTCTATCAAGCAACCCACGTCAAGGTGTATCCATCATTGAATCATGTTACTTCAAGTTTTTGACAGATTTTGTTTTTAATGCTCTATAGTCTAGGAACCTTAATGCTAATAATAGTCTGCCATTTATTTGATAAAGGACCTTTTCTTCTGAGTGGTTTAGTTACTTTCTTAGGCAGAACATTTGGAACTATGCCTTCAGGATGTAAGAAAAGGGAGTTAAGTTTCACAGTAGTTTAATTAGTGTCCCAGATATACACCACTCAAGGAAGAGCTGAGTATCTGTATCAACATTCAGCTGCACACCTTCATTATAGAGTCATGTCACACAATTCTGATTCACCTTGGAAATATTGTTGGCGTTTTACAAATGTCGTTCACTTGTATAGAGAGTGTTTTTTTGTGTAATATCAGTTTACTACATCTGCAGTTTCCTTGTACTGCAAGATTTGCATGACAGGTTAGAAATTCCCACTCCACCTCACCACCCTGTCTAAGCATTTTCAACTTGGTTTGCAAGGAAAGGAGCAGTGGGAGAATGCGAACTGTTTCTCAGCGGTTATGGCGAGAGGAAGGGTGCATCTGGAAATCGGGGAACGGTTGACACTGCAGTTAAGTTCAGGATAGTTCTTGCATTTTCTGTTGTGCTTTCACATGTCTTAATATCTCAAAATGCTTTATATAATGAAGCCTCGAAGTGCAGTCCATTGGTACACTGTGGCAACCACTCTCTTACAAGTAATGGCTGTCAATTATCAGTGAGATAATATCTCTTTAGGATAGTGGTTGAGGGAGGAATGTTGGCCATGGCACTGCTAAGAACTCACTACCTTGAGTAAAGACCTAGAATTTTAGGGTTCCTCATTGCAGGCCAGTACCATCTTCTATTTAAAGAATGACGCAGAGAATGGTCAATTTAATTGAAGTCTTCAGCAGTATCCAAGAATTTCCTAGGATAAATGCAGAGGGCAGATTCTGAGAAATAAAGCCAGGCTGTTCTAGCAAAATGTGCTTGAGGCCTTGTGTGTCTTATATTACGTGAGTGACAGCTGTGACAATGCAGAGCTTTGGTACTCAGCCAAGATTAAACTCGTTTTGGAGCTTGAACTGGTTCCAGACGCCCAGTTGCTGTCAAGTTGTTAGATATGAAGGGACACCTGAAGTTTTGGTGCTCCATTAGTTGATTTGTATTTCATTAGCTCATCTCAGACAGAACAATGTGTTGAGAACTACAATCAGCCTGTCTGCCCTAGAGTGTGCAGGAACATAATCTACTTGAATTATTTTCTTCTGATTGGTACCCTGTCACCCCCTCATAGTAGGTACATTGCTGAGATGGTGTTGGGTACTGCATGCAATGCTGAAAATGTGATGCTGGAAAAGCGCAGCAGGTCAGGCTGCATCCAAGGAACAGGAGAATCGATGTTTCGGGCATAAGCCCTTCTTCAGGTATCCTGAAGAAGGGCTTATGCCTGAAACGTCGATTCTCCTATTCCTTGGATGCTGCCTGACCTGCTGCGCTTTTCCAGCAACACAGTTTCAGCTCTGATCTCCAGCATCTGCACTCCTCACTTTCTCCTACTGCATGCAATGATTGTTCCATGCTTGAATATTCTATGCAGTTGAGTAATCTTCAATTACGCTTACGCCCATGCTTGGACAGATGTAACTAAAGCCCAGTTTTGAGAAGCAAACTGAAATATAAAAAACAAAGATACAGACGCTTCAGAGATGATGGTTTCCAAAACAAAATTATAGTATGGGATTCCTTGTTTGCAGGAAAAACAGACCATCGCTATGTTACCGGTTTACTTCCTGATACTGCTCGCCTCAATGCTGGCATGGACCTATTCCAAAGTCCAGAGGACCTTGGGTTCATTGAAAGACATTAGCAAGTTCTATACCAAGTGTCAGTCTGAGGAGAGAATGAATTGCATATAAAGCATGTAATATAATTTTGATATCCTTACAGGTTCCATCCTTACAGGTGACCACTGCTGATGGATTAAGATAGCCTGACGTTTCGCTCTACAAGCAGTAAGCAACATAGACCAGGTACTGTAGCATATTTATATTTTTTCTCCAGACATGTATTTGGAAAGGCAAGGACTGATTAGGGGTCGTCAACATGGCTTCATGCACGGGAAATCACGTATCACTCACTCAATTGAGTTTTTTGAAGAAGCAACGAAGAGAATTGATGAGGCAGAGCAGTGGATGTGATCGATATGGACTTCAGTAAGGCATTCAACAAGGTTCCTCACGATAGACTGGTTAGCAAGGTTAGATCAAATGGAATACAGGGAGAACTAGCCATTTAGATACAGAACTGCTTGAAGGTAGAAGACAGGGTCGTGGTGCAGAGTGGATTTTCAAACCGGACACCTGTGACCAGTGGTGTGCCACAAGGATTGATGCTGGGTCCACTGCTTTTTGTCATTTATACAAATGATTTGGATGTGAACATAGGAGGTATCGTTAGTAAGTTTGCAGGTGACACCAAAATTGGAGGTGTAAATAGACAATGTATTTTCCCTGGGGTGGGGAGTCCGAAACTAGAGGGCATAGGTTTAGGGTGAGAGGGGAAAGATATAAAAGGGACCTAAGGGACAACTTTTTCATGCAGAGAGTAGTGCATGTATGGAATGAATTGCCAGAGGAAATGACAGCTCATTTAGAGGAATTGACAGGACAGTCTGTTCAATTTCATCAAAGGCTACAAACAAACCTATCCTATAAAGCAGAAGTACACAGTACCAGAAAAAAAAGCCAAATACTGTGAACAATTAAACATTGCTATTTAAGAGAAAAGCTTAATGGATCAGTGCTGGGCTGGCTTTTGTTTGTCAGTTGTATAACAAATTTGGATGACAATATATGAGGAATGGTTAGCAAGTCTGCAGATTACACCAAAATTTGTGGCATAGTAGAGAGTGAAAACTGTTATCTAAGATTACAAAGAGATCTTGATGAATTGGGCCAAATGGGCAGATGGAGCTTAATTTGGATTAATGCAAGGTTTTGCATTTTGATAAAACAAACAAGGACAGGACTTGTACAATTAAAAGCAGGGCCTTGAGTAGTGTTGTAGAACAGAGAAACATGAGTTCAAATATATAATTCTTTGAAGTTTGCATCACATGTAGATTGGGTGGTGAAGAAGGCTTTTAGCACACTTGCTTTCATTGCTCAGACCTTTGAGTATAGGAGTTGGGAACATCATGCTGAGGTTGCACAGGACATTGTTGAGGCCTCTTCTTGAGTACTGTGTCCAATTCTGGTCACCCTGTTCTAGGAAGGATATTATCCAGCTTGAGAGGATTCAGGAAAGATTTACAAGGATATTGCCAGGAATGGAGGGTTTTAGTCATAGGTTCATGCTAGATAGGCTAAGACTTTGTTCACTGGAGCACAGGAAATTGAGAGGTGACCTTATAAAGGTTTGTAAAATCATGAGAAATATAGATAAGGTGAATGGCAGGTGTCTTTTCCCTCTGGTGGGCGATTTCAAGACCAGGGATTTATTTTTAAGGTGAAAGGAGAACGATTTAAAAAGGACATGTAGGTCAATTTTTTTTTTACACAGAGAATGGAAGTGATGGATGTGGGTTCATGTCACAATTTTTCCAAGCTATTTGAATAAGTACATTAATAAGAAAAGTTTGGAGGGATATGGGCTAAGTGCAGTCAGGTAAGACTAATTTATGGTCAGTATGAACTGGTTGGACCGTAGGGTCTGTTTCCATGCTGTATAACTCTATGAAAAGTGGATAATTAACAACTCTGATGGTGGGGTAATAGGAAATTTAAAAAGGGGATTAAAGATTGTATTAGGTTACTGAAAGATACTCAAGATCAGTTTAGAAAGGATTAGCTATGTATGTGAGAAATACTAAATGAGTACTTTGCGCTCATGAAAAGGATACTCAACTGGTAGCATTATATGGCAATGTTATCAATACAATGTGCAGTATCAAAATATGAGAATATCATCTTTGATAGAATATAGAAGTTAAAGCAGTTTGGCCTGTTAGTCCTCAAGTATCAATGTGAGGCTGCTGAAAGAGTTGGAATAGAAGCAACAGGAGCTTCTTGCTCATTTCTTCAGTAAGTCACTTGAGTCAGTCATTGTTCAATCAGATTGTGAGGGTGCCAAAAATGTTTTTTTTTGTAGAAAAGGGCAATAAAGCTTAACCAGAAAACTATAAATACTTTAGCTTGACTTTAGGAATAGGTAATTGCTCAAAAGGAATCTGTAGGCGTGTTCTACAAGGCCATTTAGATGTAGAAGCAATCAGGAGTAAAATCCAAAAAGATTTCTGGGGAAAAAAGAGCATGCTTTATGAACTTCATTGAATTATCTTGGGAAGGAAAAAGACACCAAGATAGCAGATGAGGTGACTTTCATTTCAGAAAGCTTTTCATAAGGAACTCTACATTGAGCCATTCTAAAATATAGACTCTCATGGGATAAATGGTCATCTACTCCAATAGACTAACAATTGGTTGAACACATGAAAGTTATCTAAGAATTTGAACCTGCCATTGGTGCCCTGCTGTGTTCTTGTTAGGAGTTTTGCTATAGGTGTTTACTCTTTTCATTAATTACCCAAATGTTGGTGCTCAGGAAATTATCCACAGGTTTGCAGACAGCACCAAAATATGTACAAGTGTATAGAACACATTATTACGCCAAGCAAATCTTCATGTGTTATCAATTATATTAGGCTTTCCACTGACCCACCAGATAGCCAGTGGGAACAATTTCTCTAATTACCTTGAAGTTAATCTAAATCTGAAGAGCAATTGCAGCTTTGCTCGTCTCTCTGTAGAACTGAAGTCTCTCAGCCTTGGTACTGTACTAAGAAATCCTCTGCACCCTTTTCAAATCACATGCTGAGTGACTCTATGATTCTATAAGACCATACTCTGTAGGCTGAGAAAGAAAAACAAACTTGTGGCTAAAATAGCTTTATAGCTTTGCTTTGTATTAAACATTTAGTGTCAAAGGAGTAAATAAATCAAAGTACATATTGCAAACTTGGCAAAAAACTAATTACCTTTTCAACAGCTGGCTTCAAGAATATCCTGACAATAGTTACAGGAAACCTTAGTGCAGGAGCATGATTATATAGCTGCTAAAGAGAGTGCAGCTTGGATGGAAAATAACAAAATTCAATAATCCTGGGTCATTATTTGTCTTATGTTCTGCTTAAATACATATGTTATAAGGCAAGGTTTAGTTTTATGATTTGTGCATTTCCAGGTTTCAAACATATTTTGTCTGCTTGGCTTAGGAAATATTTACAATTTGCTTTACAATTACAAAGTGGTTAGTTAAATTTAACTCACAAGGGGTTAAATCCACACCACACACAAACTATCTGGGAATGCAAATTTGATTTATTGGCTTTTCTTCTTTAGAACTGTCTTCTTTGCACGCCATATCAGTTAGAGCAATATTTATTAGCTCATTTGAAAGATGAAACTCAGAATGGCATCTCCTCACTGTTTGTAATGATAGGGTCTGAGAAGACACACTGCCATTTTGAGGCATCAGTTTTGAGTGGCAGATGAATCAGCCAATCGTCGATGGTAAATTTGGAAGCATCAAAAGACAAGACCATGGCTTCTTTGTAACTGGAACAAAACCAGGCTGAAATGGGTTTGAAGGGAAATAGTCAGAGAAAATTAGTCTATGATTAGAAAATACATGATTTGGGGATTGAAGATGTTACAGTCATCAATCTGTATTTGATCATTCAGTAGCACATTTTCTTTGATGTAAAATTTGCTACAACACTGCAACTTTACCTTCTAACACAATGTCAAAAGAACAGTTTGCCACATGATCCAAATGGTTATTGTCATTAACAGCAGCTCATTTTGCCTTTCTGCCTTGCAGCCAAACCTATTAAGGTCACTTCGTGAAGCACAAATGTTTCAAAAGGTTTTAGACGTCAACCACTCAAGTATTTGGCAGAGGAAAGCCAGAGTTTATCCAGCTATAGTGATAACTAAAGCTCAAGACTATGTTTCAAATCTGGACTGTGAAAATTATTATAAGAAATCTATTACCAATATGAGTGCAGCTTTTGTGTTCAGGAGGTAGCAAGTGCAATACAAAAACAGCATGATATCAATACAGAACATCAAGTGTCTTGGAAATGCTACTTTACCAGGATTTAGTAATTGGCATATCTGTCCTTTTATAGACAGCTCAAATGAGGAAAAAAAACACAGGCTAAAAGAAAAATTATTGCTGAAATTCCAGGAAGTTTTGTAAACTTTTTGTAGACTACTGTAAAATGAAACAGCTTAATTGTACATTGGTTAATTAACTTGATAATTTTTGTTGGCTAAACTGTAACGAAAGGATAGTTGGCTCTTCATGAAACTATGCAAATCTGAGCGTGGAGGCTGACTTTAACTTGAACTAGAGTCATGGCTTTGGTTCTGAAGCTGAGTTACTGAGCTGAGTTTTTCCTCTTCCCTTGCCCAGATGCAATATTTCTGTCTTGCACCTTTAAAGCAGGCACCATAAGAAATGCAGCGTGTACCTGTTCTAGAAGTCTTAATTTTCAGTGCAGGATCATTGTTGGCCAAGACACGTTCGCCTTTCACGCAACTAACTGCCATTTCTGCAGTTTAACAGGCATTTTGTCAAGAAATAGAGAGAAGGTAAATGTGTAAAGTAAGCAAGTGAGAGAGTAAAGTGGTAGATAGATGGATGAAAAGGATATGGTGGTAGATGTGTGTATGGGGATAGGGTAGAGTGGCAGGTAAATGGGTGAGGGGATTGGGGTGAGGGTGAGGTTAGGGAAATACATAGCAAATTTAAACTCTCCAACTTACATGAGCAACAATCTAAGTAAGTGAATCAGAACCTCCAGAAGTGTCTGAGTCTAAGTCAGAACTGGAAATGTTCAGGTAAGTCTCTATTTTATAAGATTCCCCACTCATTCGTCTGAACTAGAGTGAAAATAATCCTGACCTAGTCAATCTCCCTTCATACGTCAATTCCGCCATCCTGGAATCAGCCTGGCAAGCCTTTGTTGCATTCCCTCATGGGCAAGGACATCCTTTCTCAGAAAAGGAAACAAAAACTGCACACAGTATTATACGCGTGGCTTCACCAAGGCCCTACATAACTGTAACAATACACCCTTGTTTCTGTACTCAAAACATCTCACAATAAAGGCCAGCATACCATTTGCCTTCTTGACCACCTGCTGCACCTGCATGCTTACCTTCAGCAATTGGTGCTCAAGGACGCCCAGATCCTGCTGCATACTCCCTTCTCCCAATTTACAGCCAGTGAGATAGTAGTCTGCCTTGTCTTTGCTTCCAAAGTAAATAATCTCACATTTATCCAAATTAAAACTGCATCTGCCGTTGAATTGCCCACTCACCTAACCTGTCCAGATCTTGTTGAAAGACATCTGCATCCTCGTCACAGTTCACCCTCCCACCCAACTTGGTATCATCTGCAAACTTTGAGATGTTACTTCTTATTCCCTCATCCAAATCATTAATATATATTGTGAATATATATATACATACTGCCTGCCAATTTGAAAAGGACCCATTAATTCCTACTCTTTGTTTCCTCTCTGCCAGGTTTTCTATCCATCTCATTACGATAGCGCACAGGATTGGGGCATTAATGTTGCACAATAATGTCTTATGCAGGACTCTGTCAAACACTTCCTGAAAGCCCAAATATACTACATCGACTGGCTCCCCTTGTTAACTCTACTAGTTACATCTTCATAGAATTCCCACGGATTGGTTTAGCATGATTTCCCCTTCATAAATTCATTCTGACTCTATCTGATCCTGCCACTGCTTTCTAAATGCTCCACTATAACGTCCTTGATAATGGATTTGAGAATTTTCCCCGCTACCGATGTCAGACTTACTGGTCTATAATTCCATGGTTTCTCTCTACTCCTCTTTTTAAATATTGAAGTGGCATTAGCTGTCTTCCAATCTGCAGGAACTGTTCCAGAGTCTATAGAATCCTGGAAGATGACCACCAATGCACCAATTATTTCTACAGCCACTTTCTTACATACACTGAGATGTAGATTATCAGGCCCTGAGGATTTATCCGCATTTAATCTCAATTTTCCCAGCACCATTTCTCTACTAATATTGATCTCCCTCAGTTTTTCTCTCTCACTAAGTGTTGCATTCTCCAACATTTCTGATATCTGATTTGTGTCCTCTTTCGTGAAGACAGAACCTACGTATTCAGTTGCTCAGTCATTTCTTTCCCTCATTTCTGTCTGTAGCGGACCTCCATTTGTTTTCACCAATCTCTTTTTCTTCATGTACCTATAGAAACTCTGAGTGTCACTTTTTATGTTCCCTGCAAGCTTACCTTTGTACTGTACTTTCCCCTTCTTAATCAATCCCTGAGTCATTCTCTGTTGAATTCTAAACTGCTCCCAATCCTCACACCTATTATTTTTTCTTGGCCAATCTGTATGCTTCTTCCTTGGATGGGATACTACCTCTAATTTCCTTTGGAAGCCATGGCTTGGCCCTCTTACTCGAACTCAACTTTGTCCATCAGTTTACGTACCTTGGTTCTACCATCACTGACAACCTCTCCTTGGACACAGAAATTGACAAGAGCATCGGGAAATTAGCCTCAACTCTGCTCACCTCACAGTTCGAGTATGGACAAATCCCTAGCTGACAGTGAAGACAAAAATGTCAGTCTACAATGCCTGCTTCATAAGCACACTGCTGTACAGAAGTGAATTGTGGACTACATATGCCAGACAAGAGAGAAGATTGAACACCTTCCACTTGAGGAGTATCTGCCGCATCCTGGCAAGACAGAATGTCCAGTGCTGCAGTCCTATCCTTCCCATCATGTACACTCTGCTCAGGCAGTGGAGATTGTGTTGGCTGGGCCACATCCACCACATGGAGGATGGCTGCATCCCAAAGGATATCCTCTATGGAAAGCTCGCATCCTGGAAGAGATCCACTGGGTGTCCCCTGCTGCGCTACAAGGAGGTCTGCATGAGGGACATGAAGGTGCTTGATTTCATTATGGAGTCCTGGGAAAGGCTTGCAGCTGGCCGCATGAGATGGAGAAGTGCCCTGAATCGACACCTCAAAACAGGGGAGAGAAGCTGATGAGTGCTGCAGCAGACAAGCGGGCACGCAGGAAGGAATGCAGCAGCTCTAGCAGATCAATGACCACATACAGATGTGACCTCTGCGACCGGGACTGTCACTCCAGCATTGGTCTCTTCACTCACAAACAATGTTGCTTCAGGGAAGCAGAAAGCTAGAACAACGAAGATGCAACCCACGGTTAGCCACGACCAAAAGGGGCCTCACGGCCCTTTTACCCATTTTGCTTTTGTGGTAGACAAGAACAAACAGTCGCTGCAATCCTACCATGCATTCCTTGAATGTTTGCCTGTCTACTGTCATCCCTTTAAATAACTCTCCTGAATCTCATATCGTCATAGTTTCCTTTATTAAGTTCAGCATCCTAGTCTCCAAATCAACTCATTCTCCATGTTGAGAAAAAATTGTATCGTGTTACAATTGCTCACTTCCTGCATCACCGCAGGAAGTACAAAACTTGTGCCCACACCACTCCCCTCACCTTCGTCCAAGGCCCTCAGGGATCCTTCCACATCCATCAGAAATGTACCTGTACCTCTACCAATGTCATCTACTGCAACTGTTGCAGCTGGTGTGGTCTCCACTACACTGGGACGACAGAACGCCTTCTTACAGATCGTTTCAGAGGACACCCGCACCCACCAACCCCACTGCCCTGCGGCTGAACACTTCAACTGCCCCTCCCACTCCATCAAGGACATGCAGGTTCTGGCCTCCTCCACCACCAAAGCGTTACCACCCAACACCTGGAGGAAGAACACCTCACATTCTGCCTTCGGACCCTGCAACCACACAGGATAAATGTGGATTTCAACAGCTTCCTCATTCCCACACCTCCCCCTCCCCCCCCCACCCACCCACCACTACCACCACCACGCCATCCCAATCCCAAGCACCCATCTCGGCACTGCCCTCTGGACTTGTCAATCACTCCCCCATCTGACCTACCACCTTCTCCCTCACCTTCATCCATCTATTCCTTCTTCAGCTACCTTTCCCCCATCTCCACCCCCTCCCATTTATCTCTCAACCCCCTGCCCACAAATCTCATTCCTGATGAAGGGCTTGTGCCTGAAACGTCGATTTTCCTGCTCCTCGGATGCTGCCTGACATGCTCTGCTTTTCCAGTGCCACTCTAATCTTGACTCAGATTCTATAAGTCCCATTCCCCAAACAGGCAGAATTTTCAATGCAAGCCAGGGGTGTCTTGTTGTAGTTTCCCCATCAGTGATTCAAGGTGGCAGGAAGCAGCTACAAATAAAAAATGCAGCTCCCTTCAAAGAAATCCAGTGAAATGTTCAAAACATTGGTTGGAGACATATGAGTCAAAGGGCTAAAGCAGCTGTAGCTGTTTGAGTATTAAGTATCCTAGTATAGATAGATGTTCAGGTGCTGCTTTGAGAGAGTTGATATTATCACGGTATAATGACAGAACAGCTAGATGATCTAACTATTGATCAAATTTGTATTAAAATCTACCTAGTAGTCTGTGTCTGAAACTAAAATGCACCATAAAATGCACAAAAGGAAGCCAGACACATTAGTGTAATGGTTATATTATTGGGTTAGTATCTAGAGCCTTATCCTAACAATTCAAATGTGAGCTAAATGCCATCATTTTTGAGAATTTGAACTCTGGCTTGTTAAAAACAATCCTCAAACAGTTGAGATCCATTACAACATGGTTTAATATAACAGAAATTGGTTAATTGAATGGGGGTGGGGAGGGAGAACACGACTCCAAAAAGTCGAATCTTCATTTTATAATATAAAAATTGAAGAAAACAGGAATTTGCTTTTAAACATGATTTCATTTCTTGGATCCCAAAATTCATGTTATAACAGACTTCCATGTGTGTGCTACAAACTATATCTTACACAGTCCAGTCTATGTGTGACACCAGTTGTATACTAACATGCTTGACTTTCAACCACCCCCTTATATCAAAGCACTAAGGTCCTTGGACTATCAAGAAGATACTATGATGTAATTTTATGTTTAAATCACGTTATAATCATAAACAGCGTTTCATGTTGTGATCTTTGCTGCTATTGTACTAGAGGCAGTGCAACAAACAAGTGCTGGCCTCCAAATGCCTGGACACAATTTAGCAAATGATGAGCAGTTTACAGATGTAACTGCTGCCCTCTCCTGGAGCAAGTTTGCAGCATCACCTATCCAAATCAGATTGATAAGCATTTTCTCTGGCTGTGGTCGCAGCATGCTTAAGATGCGAGATAAGTTGAATAAACCTGTCTCTTAATTTAATTTGATGGTTCTTACATTTTAAAAAAAACTACTCAAAGCTAAAGGCTAAAGTCTGGATTGAGTTACCAGGCAAGAATGGATAAACGAGGACATTTGATCTGTAGAGTAAATAGAGGTGGCTGACCTACATGTACTGGTGAAACAACTAATTAGGACAGATGTTAAGTCAAATATCATACTGAGTTACAAACATATGGGAATAGTATCAAAGTCCTTATATTTTGGATGGATGAATTAACATGGGTTTATAGACTTTTTACTGATATCTTGTGACAAAGTGACCATGCTGGATCAAGATGAGCCAGCTGTGGCTGCTGAATAACTCAGCATGTTTATTGATGAATATGTGCACCATATGCGTAAGCTTCTGATCCTAGCCTGTGCTGAGCTAAATAATTTCAGTGAGGGTAGACGAAGGAACATTGCGACTGGCCTCAGCTATTCCTGACCACTGTTGAGTACCAGTTGCTAACAATATGATATGTGATATCTCGTGGTCAAACAGCTTTCAACAACAATATTCAAGGTTTATTTATATTTAATAGACCCTTAGGTTAGATACCCCAGGGTAACAATTAAAGCATCAAAAAAATGCCTACAGAATCATAACTATTTTGCCCATCTAGTCCATATCTAATACTTTCCTTTAAAATGAACCATCTAATTAAATCCAAGTCCCCTTATGAATTTCGGCCACATCTCTCCTTCATTTCTCGTGCTCTGTTGTCACCAACTTGTCAACAAGTGAAAACTGGTGAAAGCTAAGTTACATTGACAAGGGCTGATGGAGAGATCCTTTGTGAAATGTGTTCAGATTTGAGTGAAGATGATGGGGTTCAGCAGGTGACCAATTTTACAACAGCTGCATACAGCCAGAAACAATTTTAAAGGCCAAAGTATTGCTTTAATGTTCCTACTACAGAAGCTCAAATTTCCAGTTTCAAAGCAATCCAGCTTTTATAATATGAATTTTGATTTAATATTCTTATGAAGTGGGTAAGAAGTGAGTGGATATGAGTGAGAGGCTGGAGCTTAGACAGGTGGAAAGAGGGGTGGAGGTGGTGTGAGGGGGTGGAGGAGAGGTGTGGGGAGTGGAGGAATGGTGTGGGGGATGAACAAGGGGTGTGAGGGAGTGGAGGTAGAGTGTGAAAGGGTGAAGGAGGGCATGAGGGTGTGGAGGAAGGCATGAGGGAGAGGAGTGAGAGGGTGGAGGGGGTGTGAGGGAGAGACGTGAGGGTGGGTGAGGGATGTGAGTGTGAACGAGGGTTATAAGGGGGTGGAGGGGGAGTGAATGAGGGGTGCTAGAGGAAGGTAAGGGGGGGAACAAATAGCCATGGGGACTTGACCCAATCCACTATACAAAAGATGTTTGGGTATACAGCCATAATCCAAGTAGCTATCATATCCATATCAATGCAGATACTGCTAATTTAACAATGACTTGGTGCTGATGGAATAAGCATGGTCCAGGACTTGAGATGATGACTTTGTCTTGCCAAGAAATGCCAAGGATATATCAGTGATGGTGATGGTGGAAACTGTTCAGTCTTTTCTCTGCTAAGGATATGTTGTTCAGGTCTCACTACTGTTGAACAGTGAACTGAAGATGCAGGTGCAGTAGACTTGTGGTTTGGTGTTCTCAGTGCATTAGCTCTTGTCCCACAGTCTCAAAATAAGTTATGACTAGTAAAAACCTTTCTAAAAGTTCAACATTATCTCTTATTTCTTCTAGAGACAGAGAATATATAAAGCAAAGGATCTTAAACTTTTTGCCTTTTATGCGCTGTGGTGTATTACTGGCAAAGCAAGCATATGTTCCCCACTTCTAATTGCCCTTAAATTGAGTAGTTTGCTAGGGCATTTCAGGGGACAGTTAAACGGCTGCTAAACATTGTTGAAGGTCTGGAGTCACATGTAGGCCAGACCAGGTAAGGTCAGCAGATTTCCTTCCCTAAAGCAAAGTATCAATTGGAGAGGTGTTTTTCTGACAATTATAGTTCTTGAACGTAATTACTGACATTAGGTTTGAATGTATTACTTGAATTTAAATTGTACCAGCTGCTAAGGTGGGATTTGAGCTCGAGGACACTAGCTCTGGATTACTCATTCAGTGACATTACCACAATGACACTGTCTTCCTTAATGTTTTATGCCTTTTCTATTTGCAAACACATCTTTAAAAATCACATACCACCAGGTTATAGAGCAACAGATTTATTTGGATTCAAATAACCTGTCAGACTATAACCTGGTGCTGTGTGATTTTGAACTTTGTACACCCCAGTCCAACATTGACACCTCCAAATCATAAACACCTTTAATGTCTTGTGCACCTTCTGCCTTTCTTTGCCATTTAGAAACCTTGTAATTTAAGATGCATTTCCTTTATTAACATGTTCTTCCAATGAATTTACTCCAAGATTTTCTGTACAGAATTGTACATGCAGTCTATCTAATAACACTGGAAATATACAACAGCAATCAGTTAAAATGGTTAGTGTTTTCCATTCTGTGCTCCCCAAACAGTGATTTTCCACCCCATCACTGTAATGGGCAAAACAATCAGACCTTCTGTAAAAGAGAAGTAAAAATTCTCCTCAAGTGCCTTCAGGGCGGCACGGTGGCTCAGTGGTTAGCACTATTGCCTCACAGCACCAGGGACCCAGGTTCAATTCCACCCTTGGGCAACTGTCTGTGTGGAATTTGCACATTCACCCAGTGTCTGCATGGCTTTCCTCCGGGTGCTCTGGTTTCCTCCCACAGTCCAAAGATGTGCAGGTTAGGTGAATTGGCTATGCTAAAATTGCCCATAATATTCAGAAATGTGTAGTTTAGGTTATTACACTGAGGTAAATGGAGAGCAGTAGGGGAATGGGTCTGGGTGGGTTATTCTCCGGAGGGTCGGTGAGGACTTGTGGGCCGAAGGGCCTGTTTCCACACTGTAGGGATTCTATTTCTATATCAAAATAAGGAAGAACACAAAGTTTATCCAATAATTTCATGCCTGGTAACATAGATGATGAATACAGTAACACTGATTGAAATGTTTGATGTATTAGTGGCAATCTATATGTTCGCCTCCTATCTCATGGAAAGTACCAAATCTTGGAACATGCCCTCATTTCTGGGGAGGGAGGGTGGGAGTGGACAGGGGAAAACTACAGAGATATCCCATCCAAGTAGATCTCCTAGTAGATGTGGTTCGAGCGGGCCCACCGGGTCACAATGCCCAGTCCTAGTGCAACTCCAACATTATAGAGACAAGCAAATGGTGCTGGAAGCTATGAGAAGGACCCACAGGCTCTGATACATAAAGGATCAAGAGTTATGTACTTTCAAGACTTTTCTGTGGCTGTGATCCATAAGAGGAAGGCCTTTGATGAGGTAAAACAGAGGCTGAGGGACTTGAATATTCAGTACGCTAAGATATCCAGCAATATTATGCTTCAGCCACGGAGGATCCATGTTTAATTTTAATTCATCAGAAAAGGCAAAGGAATTCCTGGACTGGCTGGCTCAAATAATATGGACAATTGTGCTCACTTTGTTTTTTCTGTAATTTGCCAGGTTTACCTGGTTTAGTCTTTTTAATACGTGGGGTCTTTCCTTTTTCTTTCTTTCTTTCTCTCTCCTCTCCCTTCTTTCTCCCCTCCTGTTATCCTTTTTTTAAAAATCATTCCCTTTTCATTTCTCTTTTTTCTAGTATGGAGTTGGGGAGGTTCATTTTTTTTTAAACCAGGACTGCCTAGGGTCAAAGTATGGATGGGATGGGTTGAATGCCCACTTTTAGCTTTCTTGTTGTAAGACGCATGTGACTTTTACATGCTTTGTTTTGTCTGGGTTTGGGGCATGGCTTCAGCGAGAAGGAGCCATGGAGAGGTTAGTGGGTAATATGGGTGCCCCCTGTGGGCAAGGGAGAAAGTCTCCTTTTCTTTATGTTATATGTTGGTTCATTTTAGAAGTAGTTGTTAGACGTTTTGATTTGGTAGGCTGTGTAGTTGTATTTTCAAGTTTATACAACGTGTTTACTGTTTTCATTTGGCGCGCTCTTCCTCTCAGGAGTTCACAGGTTGCTTCAAATGGCTATGGCTAACCGCTTGTTTGAATCGTGCACCTGGAACATTAAGGGGAGTCATTCACCAATTAAGAGAAAAAAGATACTTTCAAGCCTTAGAAAGGAAAGGGTTGATGTAGCCTTGCTGCAAGAAACACATCTAACCGATGAGGAGCAGGTTACAGCAGGGAGGGTTCGGCTGGATAATTTTTTCATCTTTTAATTCAAAAAGTAGAGGAGCAGCTATATTCATTCAGAAGAATTACTACTTCAGTTGTTAGATCAAGTTAAGGATGAACGTGGGTGGTTTCTGATTCTTAAAGCTTTAATACATGGAGAGGAACATGGGATTAGCGAGTTTTGAGAAGATTTGTAGCTCAGGTTGAGGTTCTGAAGGTTCATTTTCAGATGTTTCATCATCATACTAGGTAACAACAAGCAAAACTAATGTCATTTACAAAATACCGTGCAAGAAGTGTAACAAACACTACATTGGACAAACAGGCAGAAAACTAGCCACCAGGTTACATGAACATCAACTAGCATGGCATTCCAACCAGAACTCTATCAACACACACATCGACTTGGACTCCATTTACCACCCCCTGAGAAAAAGAACAGGAAATGACATCACCGCCCCAAAGAAACCCCAAACATATAAATAGAAAGCAGAATCATCAGCAGTGCTTCATCCGGAGGCTCACTGAAGATATTACCTAGTTTGGTGACAACACGTCTGAAAAATAACCTTCTAGTTCAGCGAGCAAACCTGCATCCAGTAATATGAGATCTTGAATGTATATTGCCCCCTGGCACACCCCCTCAAATACTTAACGGGTGCGCTCTCCAGGGCACACCGTACAATTATAGGAGGAGACTTTAACCGACTTATGGACCCTGAGGTGGGTAGGATGCATGGGAGTCTCACGGGTATATCCCTGCAAACCAGGCAGCTGGTGGACCTGTACAGGAAGCTGGGGTTAATGGATGTGTGGAGATGTCACTCCTACCTGAGGGTAGGAATGTCACCTTTTTTTCTAACTCACACAATTGTTACACTAGGATTGATTTCTTTTTGCCCCATCAGCCTTTTTGAACCCGGTGCTGTCCTGTAGAATTGGGAACATAGCCATTTCTGATCATGCGGCAGTGTATATGCAGGTTAAGGCTGGTGCCGATGGGACAGGCTCATGGCTTTGGCGCACAGATCCTTTCCTCATGAAGGATAGCAAGTTCATTCAGTATTTTTCACAGGCATTTAAAATTTTCTGGGACATTAATTCAGGTACCGCCAATAATCCATCAGTGCTCTGGGAGACTGCCAAGGCCTACGCAAGGGGTTTGCTTCTTTCTTACTCGGCGACTCGGAAGCAGCAGAAGGGAGTATGCTCAAGGCTCGGCTGAAGGCAATTGAGACAACATATTTTGACAGACCATCTGTAACTAAGTTGCAGCAGATTACAGCCCGTTGGGCTGCTCTGAATGTTGCGCTCATCCAGACAGCAAAGAGGGAGATTTCCTTTGCAAAATAGAGGTTATTCAAGTATGGTGATAACCCAGGTAGGTATCTGGCATACTTGGCCAGAAAGAAGAGTGCCCCCCAATCTATCACATCCATTAGAGCGTGCTGGAACTATCACCTGCAATCCCCAAAAGATTAATGCAGCATTCAGGAAGTTCTACTCTGGGTTATACTGGTCGGAGGGCTGTGAGGATAGATTGGTGAAGATGGAGCCCTTTTTTTAAGACCTTGGCCCTCCCAGGTGTAACTTCAGAGCAGACATCTCTTTTGAATGCCCCTCTGGCAATCCAAGAGATACAGTAGATGGTGAGGCAGCTCCAGAGTGGTAAAGCCCAGATGGATTTTGGAGTTTTATGAGGAGTCCATAGACATGCTGGCCGAGCCAATGTTAGGCATGTACAATCATTCGTACAGTCAGGACTGCCTCCCATCCTCTCAGAGAAGCAAATATTTCTCTTATTCTCACGCCCAGATGAAATCGGACGCCATACCTGTGGGGGTCTTATTAGAATATCCAATCATGGGGGTGAAATCAATTCCATTTCAGGTGGTCACAGGGAGGTTTCCTGTATTTAGGCATTTTTATCACTCTGGCCTTCGATCAGTTATATAAAGCTAACTTTGTGCAGTTGCTAGAGAAGATACGATATGTCCTTCAGCACTGGGAGGATCTTTTGATATCCTGGTTGGGTAGAATAGCTCTGGTTAAAATGAATATTATTCCTCATTTATTACATTCCATGTGAATTCCCCCTTTTGATGCAGCCCAGGCAAGCGATACGGAGACTTAACAGTTGGCTTGGCTCTTTGATCTGGTGTCACAAGCGGCCTCTTTTTAAGCTTGTCAAACTGTAGCTTCAGCAGGGGATGGGGAGGGGGCGGGGTGGGGGGGGGGGGGAGGGGGTGGGAATGCGTGTGGATTTTCCAGGCTTTAAGAAATACCAACGATGTTCTCTGCTATCCTACATGGCTGATTGGGCTTGCCACGACCCACGGTCAATTTGGCTGGACATAGAGGCCTCCCAGGCAAAATGACCCCTCATTAATCTGTTGTTCATGGTCAAGCTGAGGGCTGTTATGGAGTATTGCAGAAATCCAGAAAATTTAACACTGTTAAAGCATGAAAAACAATGTGACAAAGTGAGGGCAATTTACAAAAAACTTCCCCTTTTACTCCCATAGTAGGATTCCCGCCAGGATTGATGGATTCTGGCTTTAGGCTCTGGGAGTCCAGAGGAGTTTCCTGTTTGGGAGATTTATTTAACGGAGAGGTAATGATGTCTTTTGAGCAGCTGTGCCAGAAATATGAGCTATCTAGGAGGGACCTCTTTTGTTACTTTCAGATTAGGGACTTTATACAGAAATAGACTACATTAATGGTTCATCCCTGTAAGTCGGATATGGAGAGGAGAGTGCCTCAGTCTTAAGAAACTCTTTCTATCATTTATTAGGAGGTAGTGTCTCGCAGGACATGGAGCAGTTGTGTGGAATCTGGGCTCAGGAACTGGGGGTGGAGATCCCACCACAGGATTGGGAGGATATTTGTGAGAATGTAAGGAAGATTTCGATTTGCAACTGAAGGTACTCCACAGGGTTTATTTGGCACTGGAGCAGCTTGTGAAATTTAAGACAGGGGTGTCCCTAATGTGCCCCAAATATAAAACAGATATTGGTACTCTTACTCACTGCTCGTGGTCATGCCATAAGCTTTATACATATTGGGGTGCTTTAGCAAGTGTTTTGGAAGGGGTCTTGGGAACAAAGGTCAAGGTAGATTCAGTGTCCCTCCTCTTGGGTGTGCTGAATCTCCCCTCTTTGGACATGCATGGGAAGAAATTGTTTAGTATTCTTTCATTTTGTGCGAGGAAGAACATTCTGAAGAGCTGAGTATCGGAAACAGGCCCTTTGGCCCAACCAGTTCACACAGACCCTCTGAAGAGCAACCCACCCAGACCCTTTTCCCCTCTGACTAATGCACCTAACACTACGGACAATTTAGCATGGCCAATTCACCTGACCTGCACATCTTTGGACTGTGGGAGGAAACCGGAGCACCAGGAGAAAACCCACGCAGACACGGGGAGAATGTACAAACTCCACACAGACAGGCTGGAATCGAACCTGGGACCCTAATGCTGTGAGGCAGCAGTGCTAACCACTGAGCCACCGTGCCCATGGAGCACATCCCCTTGGACTTTCTTACAAGTATGGTATACCAGAAAACTGAACATTTTTATAGGACATGGCAGCCCTTTTTGAACCATACAGACACAGACTTATCAGCTACATTGGTTAGGGCATTTGTGTAGCTGTGAGGGCTATGTCTGGGGCCCAGAGGCCCCAGGGAGAAAGAATTCTGAACAAATATGGATATGCCAACTGATGCTCCTGGTGAGGGGGAGCTTTGGTGGGATTATACTGAGTGTTGTAACTTAACGTAATTTAATGTACTTTGCCTTGGTTCAACTCAGTTTAATTTAGTTTCTTTTTGTTTTGATTCAGTTATTTATTAAATTGTAGTTTGAGTAGAGTTTTTTTTCCACCTAGATTGTTTGTGGAATAGAGTAGTAGTTTGTTTACTGTTATTATTGTAATATTGCAAGATTGTTCTATTATTTTGTAGTAATTTTATATTTTTGTGAAAAATTCAAAATCTTTTTCTCAATAAAAATATTTATTAAAAAAATGAACCTGGTGAGGTGAAGATATAGGTGTACAAAGACCAGAGGTGTTTTTTCACACCTTTGGATTGTTGTGCATCACCTCACCCACTCCAGGGTACTGTGTTTTTTGACTTGAACACATATACAAACAATGTGAGGATATTTCTTATAAATAAATATGCCCCATAACAAACACAAAAATCAGAACCCACCTATATTCACAATCTGCTCATTCAGCACTTTGGGACCATTAGAACCCAAAACTTACAGCAATTTATTTTTTCCAAATAACAGATTGCGAAAACACTTGTGAACAGTGATTAAAAATATCTGTGATGCACTGTGCCCTCTCATGACAAGTTTCAGTAATGCAGTTCTGCAAAATGACGACAATCTACAAAATAAACAGATTTTAAAACTAGTCGAAGAGTGGAAAAGTACAGCCAGTCAGGCAGCATCCGAGGAGCAGGGGAATAGACGCTTCAGGAATTCCTGATGAAGGGCTTATGCCTGAAACATCGCTTCTCCTGCTCCTCGGATGCTCCCTGACCGGTTGTGCTTTTCCAGCCCCACACTCTTCGACTCTGATCTTCAGCATTTGCAGTCCTCACTTCCTCCTAGATTTTAAAACTATCCAGGTTCAAACTATTTCTTAACTGTTTCTGCTCCAAGAACAACTGCAGCTTCTCCAGTCTCTCCACTTAAACAATTATTCCACACTAATGGAATCATTCTAATAACTCCTCTTTGTTCACTCTCTAAACTGTTCACACTGTTAGAGTCATAGAGATGTACAGTAGAGATGTACAGCACGGAAACAGACCCTTCAGTCCAACTTGTTCATACCGACTAGATATCCTAATCTAATCTACTCCCATTTGCCAGTACTTGGCCTACATCCCTCTAAACCTTTCCTATTCATATACCCATTCAGATGTCTCTAAATGCTGTAACTGTACCAACCTCCACCACTTCCTCTGGCAGCTTATTCCATACACGTACCACTCTCTGTGTGAAAAGGTTGCCCCTTTGGTCCCTTTTATATCTTTTCCCTCTCACCCTAAACCTATGCCCTCTAGTTCTGAGCTCCCCCACCCCAGGGAGAGGACTTTGTCTATTTATCCTATCCATGCCCCTCATGACTGTATAAACCTCTATAAGGTCACCCCTCAGCCTCCGACGCTCCAGGAAAAACACCCCTAGCCTATTCAGCCTCTCCTTATAGTTCAAATCCTCCAACCTTGGCAACATCCTTATAAATCTTTTCTGAACCCTTTCAAGTTTCACAACTAGGAAGGAGACCAGAATTGCACAAAAGGGGTCTAACCAACATCCTGTACAGCCGCAACATGACTTCCCAACTCCTGTACTCAATGCTCTGTCTAATAAAGGAAATGCCTTCTTCACTATCCTATCTACTTGTGACTCCCCTTTCAAGGAACTATAAACCTGCACTCCAAGATCTTTTTGTTCAGCAACACTCCCTAGGACCTTACCATTAAGTGTGTAAGTCAAGCTAAGATTTGCTTTCCCAAGATGCAGTACCTCGCATTTATCTAAATTAAACTCCATCTGCCATCCCTCAGCCCACTGGCCCATTTGATCAAGATCCCATTGTACTTTGAGGTAGCCTTCTTTGCTGTTCAATACACTTCCAATTTTGGTGCCATCTGCAAACTTACGAACTATACCTCCTATGTTCACATCTACGTCATTTGTATTAAATGATGAAAAGTAGACGATTCAGCTCCGATCCTTGAGGCACGCCACTGGTCACAGGCCTCCACCACCACTCTCTGCCTTCTACCATCGAGCCAGTTCTGTATCGAAATGGCTAGTTCTCCTTGTATTCCATGGAATCTAACCTTGCTAACCAGTCTCCCATGGGGAGACTTGTCGAACGCCTAACTAAAGTCCATATAGATCACGTCTACTGCTCTGCCCTCATCAATCCTCTTTGTTACTTTTTCAAAAAAAGTCAATCAAGTTTGTGAGACATGATTTCCCATGCACAAAGCCATGTTGACTATCCATGTACACCCTGTCCCTCAGGATTCCATCTAACGACTTGCCACCACCAACGTCAGGCTCGCTGGTCGATAGTTCCCTGGCTTTTCCTTACCACCTTTCTTAAATAGTGGCACCACATTAGCCAACCTCCAGTCTTCGGGCACCTCACCTGTGACTATTGATGATAGTCACAGGTGAGGTGCGAGCAGCAGCGGAGGTAAGACAAACCTGAAAGACTGCAGCTAAGGTAAGGCAGTTTTTAAAAAATACTTACCGGTAGCGGACAGCGGTGTTTTCCCTTTCACAGAAGGAGCGGGAGCAGCGGAGGAAGTGACGAGGACCAGAGGGGCAGCCGGGAAGGAAAGCAGTGACCATATATATCAGCAAGGCGGCTAAACCCAAGACTCTACAACTGTAGAGTCTCCCACCCACCCTCCTCCTCTAACCTGGTTAATAAGCTAAGGTTCATTCCAAACTTCCTCTATTGAATATAAGTTTGTTATTAATTTTATAGCAACTTGAACTAAGCTTTCTACTTTAGTACTGAGTGGGTGTTCAGATAAGTAGGATATGGATACTAGGGCAGTTGCTTGCTCCTCCTGCAGAATGTGGCAGGTGGGAGACATGGCACACGTCTCCGTTGGCTACATCTGTGGGAAGTGCACTAACTCCAGCTCCTTGAAAACTGTGTTAGGGAATTGGAGCTGGAGCTGGATGAACTACGGATCATTCGGGAGGCTGAGAGGGTAATTGAGAGGAGTTACTGGGAGTTGGTCATTCCTAAGGCTCAGGATAAGGATAGATGGGTTACAGTTAGGGGGAGGAAAGGGGACAGACAGACAGTGCAGACATCCCCTGTGGACGTTCCCCTCAGCAATAAGTGTACTGTTTTGGATACTGCAGGGGTGGGGGGGAAGAGGAAGAGATGACCTACCAGAGGAAAGCCATAGCAGTCAGTTCTCTGGCACTGAGCCTGACACTGTGGCAAAGAAGGGAAGGGGGCAGAATAGAAAAGTACTCGTGGTAAGGGACTCGATAGTTAGGGGAATCGACAGGAGATTTTGTGGTCAGGATCGGGATTCCCGGAAGGTATGTTGCCTCCCTGGTGCCAGGGTCTGGGACATCTCCGATCGGGTGTATAAGGTTCTAAAAGGGGAGGGCGAACAGCCAGAAATCTTGTTACATATTGGCACTGATGATATAGCCAGAAAAAGGATCGAGGATATAAAAAGTGATTTCAGGGAGTTAGGATGGAAGCTGCAAAGCAGGACGAATAGAGTAGTGTTCTCTAGTTTACTACCGGTGCCACGAGATAGCGAGGCGAGGAACAGGGAGCGGACGCAGCTTAATACATGGCTGCGCAGCTGGTGTAGGAGGGAGGGCTTCAGATATGTAAATAATTGGGATGCCTTCTGGGGAAGGTGGGACCTATACATGAAGAATGGGTTGCATCTGAACTGGAAGGGGACCAATGTCCTGGGTGGAAGGTTTGCTCGAGTAGTTCGAGAGGGTTTAAACTAGTATGGCAGGGGGGTGGGAACCTGAGCTGTATACCGGAGGGGAGAGTTGATGCAGATGAGGCAATAGCAAGAGGTAGACCAGCTAGTGGGAAGGATTTTTCTGGGAAGGAACAAAGGGATCAGTTAAAGTGTGTTCGCTTTAACGCAAAGAGTATCAGAAATAAAAGTGATGAACTTAGAGCATGGATCATTACCTAGTGCTATAATGTTGTGGCCATAACAGAGACATGGGTTTCTCAGAGGCAGGAATGGTTGCTGGATGTTCCAGGGTTTAGAGCATTTGAAAAGAATAGGGAGGGGGGGGAAAAAAAAGGAGGGGGTGTAGCACTACTAAACAGAGAGGGTATCACAGCCACAGAAGCTTCCATTGTCGAGGAAAATCTGCCTACCGAGTCAGTATGGGTGGAAATTAGGAACAGCAAGGGAGCAGTCACCTCTTTAGGGGTTTACTACAGGCCCCCCAATAGCAGCAGGGAGATGGAAGAAAGCATAGGTCGGCAGATTTTGGAAAAGCGTGGACGTAGTAGGGATGTTGTAATGGGTGACTTTAACTTTCCCAATATTGATTGGAACCTCCTTCGAGCAGAAGATTTGAATGGAGCTGTTTTTGTAAGGTGTGTTCAGGAGGGTTTCCTAACTCAATCCCACCGCTGCCATTAAATCTTGGGCGGCACGGTGGCACAGTGGTTAGCACTGCTGCCTCACAGTGCCAGAGACCCAGGTTCAATTCCCGCCTCAGGCGACTGACAGTGTGGAGTTTGCACATTCTCCCCGTGTCTGCGTGGGTTTCCTCCGGGTGCTCCGGTTTCCTCCCACAGTCCAAAGATGTGCAGGTCAGGTGAATTGGCCATGCTAAATTGCCCGTAGTGTTAGGTAAGGGGTAGATGTAGGGGTATGGTTGGGTTGCGCTTCGGCGGGGCGGTGTGGACTTGTTGGGCCGAAGGGCCTGTTTCCACACTGTAAGTAATCTAATCTAATCTAATCTAATCTACGTTGACAAGCCGACGAGGGGAGAGGCCATTCTAGACTTGGTGCTCGGAAACGAGCCGGGGCAGGTATCAGATCTTGTAGTGGGAGAGCATTTTGGTGATAGTGACCACAACCGTCTCACATTCTACATAGCTATGGAGAAGGAGAGGATTAGGCAAAATGGGAGGATATTTAATTGGGAAGAGGAAACTATGATGCGATTAGACATGAGTTAGGAAGCATGGATTGGGAGCAATTGTTCCATGGTAAAGGCACTATAGACATGTGGAGACAGTTTAAGGAACAGTTGTTGCAAGTGATGAATATGTCCCTCCGAGACAGGCAAGAAGGGGTAAGATAAAGGAACCTTGAATGATGAGAGCGGTGGAGCTTCTCGTCAAAAGGAAAAAGGTAGCTTACATAAGGTGGAGGAAGCTAGGGTCAAGCTCAGCTCTACAGGATTACAGGCAGGCGAGGAAGGAGCTCAAAAATGGTCTGAGGAGAGCCAGGAGGAGGCACGAGAAAGGCTTGGCAGAACGGATTAGGGAGAACACAAAGGCATTTTACACTTATGTGAGGAATAAGAGAATGGTCAAAGAAAGAGTAGGGCCGATCAGGGATAGCATAGGGAATTTGTGTGTGGGATCTTAAGAGGTAAGGGAAGCCCTAAATGAGTTTTTTGCTTCTGTCTTTACAAAAGAAACGAACTTTGTAGTGAATGAAACCTTTGAAGAGCAGGTATGCATGCTGGAATGGGTGGAGATAGAGGAAGTTGATGTGCTGAAAATTTTGTCAAACATAAAGATTGACAAGTCGCCAGGCCTGGACCAGATTTGTCCTCGGCTGTTTTGGGAAATGAGAAATGCAATTGCTTTGCCACTTGAGGACTGGAGAGAGGCAAATGTAATTCCTCTCTTCAAGAAAGGAAATAGGGAAATCCCCGGCAATTACAGACCAGTAAGTCTCACGTCTGCAAGGTGTTAGAAAGGATTCTGAGGGATAGGATTTATGACCATCTGGAAGAGCGTGGCTTGATTAAATGCAGTCAACACGGCTTTGCGAGGGGCAGGTCATGCCTCACAAACCTTATCGAGTTCTTTGAGGATGTGACTAGAAAAGTTGATGAGGGTCGAGCTGTGGATGTGGTGTATATGGACTTTAGCAAGGCATTTGATAAGGTTCCCCATGGTAGGCTCATTCAGAAGGTCAGGAGGAATGGGATACAGGGGATCTTAGCTGTCTGGATACAGAATTGGCTGGCCAACAGAAGACAGCGAGTGGTAGTAGAAGGAAAACATTCTGCCTGGAAGTCTGTGGTGACTGGTGTTCCACAGGGCTCTGTCTCCTTGGGCCTCTACTGTTTGTAATTTTTATTAATGACTTGGATGAGGGGATTGAAGGATGGGTCAGCAAGTTTGCAGATGACACAAAGGTTGGAGATGTCGTTGACAGTATAGAGGGCTGTTGTAGGCTGCAGCGTGACATTGACAGGATGCAGAGATGGGCTGAGAGGTGGCAGATGGAGTTCAACCTGGATAAATGCGAGGTGATGCATTTTGGAAGGTCGAATTTGAAAGCTGAGTACAGGATTAAGGATAGGATTCTTGGCAGTGTGGAGGAACAGAGGGATCTTGGTGTGCAGGTACATAAATCTCTTAAAATGGTTACCTAAGTGGAGAGGGTTGTTAAGAAAGCATATGGTGTTTTGGCTTTCATTAACAGGGGGATTAAGTTTAAGAGTCGTGAGATCCTGTTGCAGCTCTATAAAACTTTGGTTAGACCGCACTTGGAATACTGCGTCCAGTTCTGGTTGCCCTATTATAGGAAAGATGTGGATGCTTTGGAGAGGGTTCAGAGGAGGTTTACCAGGATGCTGCCTGGACTGGAGGGCTTATCTTATGAAGAGAGGTTGACTGAGCTCGGACTTTTTTCATTGGAGAAAAGGAGGAGGAGAGGGGACCTAATTGAGGTGTACAAGATAATGAGAGGCATCAATAGAGTCGATAGCCAGAGACTATTTCCCAGGGCAGAAATGACTAACACGAGGGGTCATAGTTTTAAGCTGGTTGGAGGAAAGTATAGAGGGGATGTCAGAGGCGGGTTCTTTACACAGAGTTGCATTGCCAGCAGCAGTTGCATGGAATGCATTGTCAGCAGCAGTTGTGGAAGCAAGGTCATTGGGGACATTTAAGAGACTACTGGACATGCATATGGTCACAGAAATTTGAGGGTGCATACATGAGGATCAGTGGTCGGCACAACATCTGTGCTGTACTGTTCTATGTTCTACGTAAATATCTCAGCAAGGGGCCCAGCAATCACTTCCCTAGCTTCCCACACTACTATGGTACACCTGATCAGGTCCTGGAGATTTATCCACTTTTATGCATTTTAAGACAGCGAGCACCTCCTCCTCTGCAATATGGACATTTTTTTCAAGATGTCACCATCTATTTCCCCACATTCTATATCTTCCATGTTCTTCTCCAAAGTAAACGCTGTCCCTAAAGAGTGAAAATGCTTTCCCTGGACTGAACCTCATGCCTTATTTAGGTTTAACACAGCTTCTTGCATTTTATACTCTATGGTAAATAAAAATTGCAAGAACTTCGGATACTGTAAATTAGAAGCAAAAACAGAAATTGTGGTAACGAGGCATCGTGCTTGGGGTTTGGGGTAAGAACATGGGAGAACTCAAGCCCTAAAGTTATTGAACTTGATATTGAGTCCAGAGGCTGTACTGTATGCTTCTACATATAACCTACCCAGGTTCTATTTACTCCATTAACCAGTTTTAATGCCTTCAGATATTTGTCCACAAACTTCCCCAAATCTCCCACTTAAAATTGTACATATAGTTTATTGTTTTTTTCTCCCCTCTTCATGGTTCAGACCAAAATATGTCACACATTTCTGCATCCAATTCTACTGCACCAATCTCTGCCCTCCTAAAGTCTACAACATTCCCCTCATTGAGAGTTTTTGACATTTGTAAACTTTGAAATTGTGCCTATCAACCATACACATTACCTCATTAAAAAGACTCAATAATCCTTCTTCCTTCCAGCCCACAAAATCCGAGGCCATGATCCCATCCCCATGACTGAGCTGATGGTCACTCATCACCTCTTGTTCTTTTGATCTTTTTCACAGTTTCCTACAGTGAGCTAGAACTTACCATTGGTTCCCTGCATAAAATAAAGCCTGATACTAAAACAGACTTTAAACAGAGGGGTATTAGGAACCAAACATACAATTTTAATGTCTGCAGAAATCTCTAACAAACTGACATGGTGTACCTGGAACAGAATACTTCACCAGTGCTGCTAGAACCCAAGAATCTACCAATAAACCAAAATCCACATCAAATCCCTTAGCCACAGTGTTGCTATCGCCTCAGTTCTATTAAAGCTGGTGCCTGTTGCCTGGTTCCCACAAACACCCCTTCTCCATTAAACCGCAGGTGCTCATCAAAAGCACAGTAACACCTTGCTTTCTATCTTGGCAATTCGAAAAGCTAAATGGATAAAACATAAATATGCTAAATAACATCTAGTTTTTCATCTTTGTCTGCTCTGTTACCTATTAATGCACTTCAATGATATTTTTGTAAATATAATAACAGCTAGAAATAATGCATGCTTCTATAACTTTTAACTGGTAACACTCAGGACCAAAATGTAATTCTTCCATCACTGGTAAAAATTCCAAATTTACCCCCCCAAAAAATGCATTTCAATTTTGTTTAGTCCCAGAAGGAAAAGTTGCCTGATAATAAAGTTGTGCACTATGACACAACACACCTACTTCTATAAAATATATTCCCCAACTTACCAGGAGCAGTGGCAGGGGACACTTGCTAGTAAGATACTGAAAGTCTCGTGCACATGCCTATTATAAACATAATATTTAAATAATATAATACGTTACTACATTTTATAATCTACTAAAGCATTATTTTTATCTCTCAATGATTAAATTCAGTGGCTTCCCCAAGGCAACTCATATTGTTTTCCATAGTACCATATGCCTCTGGTTTAATAGTAAACAAATCCACTCTCAATGCTACAAAATGACGTAAATCCAAGGTAAATTAATTACAATATCCATATACATCGAGATGTAAGTTATGCAATTTGAAATCCAAAATACTGTGGAATATCCCATACACTTGTTCCATCATGGATAAATGATATTCATAGTATATTGTATATTATATTGGATTTACCAATATATCACAGAAGACCAGCAAGTTGTATCGTAAAAAATGTTGACCATTTACTCTCTTTACCCTCTTAATACCATGCTCTTATAAAGATCACTTTGTATTTAGTTTAAACATCGTAGCCACAGAACTTGGTTCCTTAGCAGTCATTCTTTTGGTGCTGAGAGCTGTTTCAATTTCAAAATGGTGAATGTAGTGCACTTATACTCAGTGATGAGCTGTAGAGGTCACTGTTTTGCTGATGGTGTTCACGCTCATAGGGAGTATTTGCTGGACGTGTACAAATGATGACAGCAGTCAGCTGCCTTTCTGAGGGTCAGATGTTCCAGCTATTGCCATTTTCTTAAACAAACAGAACATCCATTTAGCAGCAGGAAAGACCGCACTCCCAACTATTTTCAGCAATCATCAGCTACTTTCTATTTGTAAATTGATTTATACTGGGATTGGGGGGGGGGGGGTGCAAGTACTTGGTGATTTCTAAAGTTCTGGAAAGCTGCCTTATTGTACAGAGACTGGTGTTGGTAATGCTCATGGACTTTCTGCTGATTTCAAGGATTTGGCATAAATTACTTTCTCCAAGATATGGATACATGCTCCTTGGACTACAACATGACTGGGACAATGAACAGAGGTCAGAGAGAGCAGGATAAATTCCCTTGAGGGGAGTCTATCATTCTTGGGGCTTCAAGGATCAATTCACCTCCTGAAATCTCAGTCTGTCCAACAACCACGTTCTAGTAATAGCACCCTCACTGAAATCTTGCTGCCACTGTAGTCAGTAATGGCAGACCAATGTCGAACTTGTGCATGACCGAATATCCATGGTATCCTTTTCCCCTAATCTGGCTGCAGTGTTACGATGGTGTTAGGGTCTGAATTAATAGCTGCAAGTGTGAGAATGAGTGATGATATTCTTCAAAAACATCTTTTTGTTCTGCCCCTGCTGTGTGTCTGGGCTGCAGTTCTTGGTTATCTGATAATGGAAAAGTGGAAAGGAAAGCTGCAATCAGGAGGCATTGAAACCAGGGGTTCCAGGAAAGCAAGAGACACATGTTTACATCATCACCAGCATGGAAATCAGAAGAGTGTGTGGGACACGAGAGAAGTTGGACACAAGAAGAAAGTATAGGTATGTGGATACCATTATCTCTTAATGATTTCAGCCACGTCACCTATGGCCTCAGCAATGGCAATTGCTATGGTCTGTGGATAGGCAGTTTTGACTATCCTCCACCATTAACCCTTGCTGTCTCCATGTTATGTGCAAACTTGCCCTGCAAGAGTGTGTAGTGTAATGTATTTGGGTGTCATGGTTGAAAAGCTGACAATCTGTGCAAACTGTCAGGTATAAGATGGTTATGTCAGGGTGGGTATGAGATTTGAGGCAGTACTAAATGTAAGATGGTGAGATGAACTACAACTTGTAGATGTGAACTTTGATTGATAAGAGACTACTGGTAGTCAAGCTGTTGTGGGGTGGCTGGAGCAAGTGATGCAAGAGGAGTAATTAGTAAGTACGCAGACACATTTTATTGATCTTGGAAACCTGTAGGTCAGTGATCTTGTCGCGACATTGAATCTCAGCTCAGAGCTTGACTCCTGGCATTGAATGCCCCATGTCTCCTGCTCACTACTTCCTTTTAATGAACTGCAGAACAAACAGACAAAGATATAAACTGTGGTTGTTGCATTAGGAATGTGTGACTGTAATTTGTAATCGTAAATAAAAATCAATGTGAAGTTTGGCTCCTGTTCCATCCTTCACCAACTGACTTGCTGAAATAAAACAAAGTAAGGTATCCAGTGAAAAATTAAATCACTCTGGAACATGCTAATGTTCCATCACAATTCCTTGCTATTCCTGCTTAGATTCCCTTCTGAAAGCAAATTCATCATCTGCTCCAAATGTAGCACGCCACATCTTGAAAAGATAGAGGCAAACTTTAAGTGGTGCTAACTTTGTACAACTGCTGAAACTTGCAACCACACAACAGTAGATTTAGCACAGAGCTGGGTAACATTATCATTTAAATTAGCAGAGAATGTGAAGTGAGCAAGCTGATTGTATGGTAAGCAACATCAACAGGTTATTAGTGTATTGTAATCCCCATGTCTGTTTTCAGGGGATATGGAATTTACTACATGAAGTTGGATGTCACTGTTTATCTTTTCCAATCCGCATTTCAATGCATTTCTGGTTGTTGACCTGTGCGACTCCTTCACATTGCATTTTTTACAACAAACTTTAATATTAAATTGGCCATTTTATTCAAAGGTCACAAAGGTGGCATTTTTAAAATTAATTTGTGGAATGTGGACGTCGCTGGCTGTTAGGATGCAAATTCCAGGATTTTGACCCAGTGAGAGTGAAGGAATGGTGATATAGTTCCATGTCAGGGTAGTGAATGGCTTGCAGGGGAACTTGCAGGTGGTGGTGTTCCCATGTATCTGTTGCCCTTTTCCTTCTCGATGGAAGTGGTCGTCCTGAAGAAGGGTAACTGGACTTCAAATGTTAATGTTATTTCTCTCCCTGGATGCTGCCAGACCAACTGAGATTTTCCAGCAATTTCTGTTTTTGTTTCAGATTTCTAGCATCTCCACTTTTCATTTGTTTTGGGCTTGAAAGTCACTATCTGTTGAAATTCTTGTATTTGTACAGTTCATCTGGTCAAGATGCTGGCAGAGAACGATGTTCCAACTGGAGCTCCTCCGCTCCTTCTGCTTATTTTCTGTTTTCTTATCCTTTTTATCCCTTTTTCCCCTTCTTTGTGTTCTCTCCTGAGGTACAGTTGCTGGAGACATAGAGCAAAGAGGGGACAGCCAGTGGGCTGGAGGGCTCACGCGCAGCGGAGATAGTCAGTGTGCCCCGAGGGGTGTGGGGACGGTCAGTGTGCCCCGGGGGGAGTGGGGACGTTTAGTGTGCCCTGAGGGGAGTGGGGATGGTCAGTGTCCCCCGAGAGGAGTGGGGATGATCAGTTGGCTGGGAGCTTGCTTGGGGCATGGATGGCAGCTGGCTGGAGCATCGCACCTTGAGCAGAATGGTATGGCTGTTGGACTGGGGACCGGTGCAGGCAGTCAGCGACTTGCGAGCTCGGGCAGGCCACGTGTGGAAGCCTCCTGTGCCCATCTACTGCAGGCCCTTTCTAGAAAGGGTGCAATGTTTATCTTTATAGAATATGCTCATTTTTCTAAGGTACTATGAACTACTATAGCTAACTGTTTTTTCTTTTCTTTTTGTCTTTATTTCTGTATTTTGTATCTAAGATCTGTACCTATGTACTTTGTACCTAAGATGGTGCCAAGATAATCCTTTAAAGTTAGCTGTTCAGTTCAAGGAGGGGCTTTGTGCATTTTTCTTCCTCTGTCTCCATGGTGTGATTTCACAACTACATTCAGCACCTGATGCAAAAAATTATTAAGATCATTACGAAAATTATCCTCAAAAATTATGAACTCGTATCGATGTTGAGAGTTTACAGTGAGTGCAAACACGGAATTCAGTTCTGCAATTTCCTGTATAATTATGTCTGAATCCTATATGTTCCATAAGCAGGAGTCAAAGAGCAGTGTATACCTTCACCCACAAGGAAGGAGAGAAACTGGAAACAAAATCATCTGGATTGGCAGTTTTCTTTATTCACTTCTTCGGGAATGAATCAAGAGTGGCCATTTCAGAGCCAGCTCTCCTGATTCTCGACTATAGGATGAAGCATTCTGACAGGAATAGAAGTTATACAAAAGCACATAGTCTTTCAAACATAAGAATTAGAAGCAGGAGAATACCATTTAGTCTCTCACCTTTTGACAGGATCACGAGTAATTGGAATGTGGCCTCTTCTTTCCTATCTAGCCATAATTCTCTTTAACCGCTTTATCAGTTAGATATTTTATCAACTCAGCTTTAAAAATATTCAATGACCTTGCCTCTACTGCTCTCCGGAGAAGAAACTTCCAAACATCTGTAAGCTTCCTAATGACCATTTAAAGAGGAGATCCCTTCTTTTTATGGGTCACTTTGCTCTAATCTCTCTCACAAGTTGAAACATTCCATCAGCTTCTCTTATGGGAAGGCCTTGAATTCTTCGATGTTTCAATGAGGCCACTTCTTATTCTTTTAAACTCCAGTGGATAACCACCAACACTCTTAGCTGAGAAGACAGTCAAACAAACCTCTTTTGCATAGCCTCCAATATCGAAATACTTTTATTCTCAAATAAGAGCACATAGTACTCCAGATGCGTTCTCATCAACCCTTTGTACATGTGTCGCAAAATATCTCTACTTTTATATTCTGTTTCCCTTGCAATAAGTTACATCCCATTTGCCTTCCTAATCACTTGCTGCACCTGCATATTAACTTTTTGTAGTCCTAGTCAGCCAGTCATACACATAACTAGATTACCCAGCCTTCCAGATGCATCTCATTCATTGAGTAATTTTTACCACAGACGGAAATTTGTGAAAAGCATCAGAAGCAGCAGACATTTACTGGAATGAGATGCTGCATAAACAGGAAATAGTTTGATTATTCGTCAACCAGTTAGTCAATGAGTGCAAGCATATTTCCTTCAGAAATCAAACATTAACCATAAAAAAATCTCCTGTATTAAGTAGCACCAGATCCTATATTAATTGTGTCAATATTTACTCTACCACAATGTTTTTATGACTCATGATTTTATTACTTCTTGTTCAATAACAGTCTCAAAACCGTAATTAAATAATTTAATTTTGAGATGAATTTCTGACAATTGTCAACACCTTTAGTCAAGACAAGGTGCTCGAAAAACACATCAACGAAAATTGAAAAGATTTCTCTTTTATAAAATGCTATAAAACAGAGGGCTTGTTCTAGTAAATGTAGAAATCTTATTTTCATATTTTAAAAAATCTTAAAGTATTCAAGAAATTATGTGTTTTTTGTAATAATGATCCTATTTTGCCTTCATTACTACATAACACTAAAATTTAATAATAGTGATCTTGAAAAGCAATTCTGATTTTTCACCAATAAAACAACAAAGACACAGGATTGAAGAATTTAAAGCTGTATTATTGCACTTCATTGTCCAGAATTTTGACTGCACGCCACAGTGTATCCTCGAAGCAAAAGATGGCGCAATAACCAAGCCAGTGATTTCAGACATTGGTCTTCACTCCAGAAAAAAAACAATTAGAGTTCAGCCGTACTAAAATGCAAGGTAACTTCAGCAGCTGCAAGAATCAGACGTGGAAAGAGTTCTGGTAGTAATCTCCAGTGAACTGGAGCAGTTCTGTTTAGATGGTGGCGGTCTTACCACGACCTCTGGCTTGCAACTTAGTTTGACCATGAAAGCAGCATTGCTCCAGATCATCTCCACAAAAGGAATGATATTCAGCTTTACTCTTAATGTTGTTTTTCTTAGACAGACCTTGAGTTCAGCACTTTGATATGAAGCAAAACGTATTTGTCAATATTTACCAATGACTGTAGGTATAATACAACACAAACAATTGAAAATCTAAACAGAATAAAGCCTGCGTCACTTATTTTAGTTACTCTGTGTTGTTGAATGTCTGAGTACTGTTTTTAATAATAGATTCTGAAAACAGAGCTCAGCTTCTGAAACCAGCAGTCTCCTGGGAATGCTATGGTATATTTTATACTTTACAACTGAAAAGAACACTGGGTCTTAAAATCTCTGCCAGAAGAAACAAACAGATTGGAGCTTTCACAACACAGTCTGACTTTGAAATTTAAAAAAAGTACTGCGTTTAAAAAAAACTAATCCTTTGGAAAAAGCTGCTTCAACTAAATATCTTTCTAAAGTATGGAACACTGCAAAGAGTTTTACTAAACTCAGAAGAAAGATAAATGCAGCTTTGATACCAAAACAGATGTATATTTTTAGCATACTCCTCCAGCCCACACCCTATATCTCATGTGACTATCCTCAACTGCTTTGTCAATGACCCTTCTGCTTCCACCTATCATAAGGTCACAAGTTGGGACGTTCACTAACAAAGTTCTCAGCTCCACTCAAATCTGCTGATACTGATTCTGTCATTGTTGCTCGACAGAAAAACCTGCATAACATCCAGACTTGACAAGCAGCAGAAAGTATTTGCTCCATGTATTTCATTGGCCAATACCATCCCAAACAAAGGAAATCCTAGCCATCTATCCTCTGACCTGCAGTGACTCTACCATTGGTGGTGGCAATCCGACATCACTATTTTTAGGAGGGGGCTCCTGGAGTGGGGCCAACGGGATGGGATGGATACAGTCATCTTTTCATTGGACTGGCCATAGCAACACTTTGACTATAATCGCAGGGTACAGAATATGCACAGTTCAGTAAATGGGTCATTGCCTCCTCATCAATTACAAGCATTGAAACATTCACCAGTATAGGTGAAATGGCTACAACACTGAAGAAACAGGAAACCAAGTTAAAGTAGCTTTCCAATTGGCACGAATGCCACTAATCTCAATATTTGTTCCCTCTACTATCAATGTACTTTTGCCCCTGTATACATGTAGTTCACAACAGCAATTCACCAGTGATATTAGTGAACTCTGCTACCAAGAATGATAACAGCAACAATGCTTGCCAACTCCATTACATACTAATTATTCACAATCCAAACCACAGAAATGATACTGTACAGAAGGGGTTCATTTGTCCCATCACATCCATGCTGATCCACTATACTTCTATTCTTTTGTTATTGGCTCATTGTCCTGAAATTTCCTGAAGGCCACCAAGTAGAGTACAACAATTGCAGGAGAATTGCATCTTTGCAGACTTCAGATTAACAATCAACACAGCACAGCAGATGGTAGTCAAAAAGTCATTTTTAACATGTTTTCAAAACAAGCTACAACCACCTGTTTTCAAAATTAAATATTATAACTCCTCCATACAGCAATGCATATGAGTAAATGTTTAGGTTCTATCACTGACTCATTCTAAAGACCTAAAGTAAAACAAGTACAGGAAGAAGCTTTGATAAATAAGCATTTAAAGGAATGGTATGCATGTTTAATCTGAAAGAAGCTACTGAAGCAGATGTGTAGGAAAGCTGGCTTGGTGCAAAAACCTCATTTCAGTTTTCCTTGTATAAAGGCCATTACATGCACATCAGGCACTCCTGTATCAGTTGCAACTGGTCAGACCTTTCTTTGCAGTATTTAATGAGCAATATTTTAAAGGGCCTATAACAAATAGAAAGGACAGTTCTATTTTATTTTTGTAATCTCAATTACCTCTTGGAAATGCACTGTAATTCATTTTTGTATAAACCTGCACCAATCATCTTCCAACTGTCTATCTTTTAGCATCAGGTTATCATACAACATCAATGGACAATATGAAGGTTTCAAGCAATTGCCCTAAACCCCAAAAGGAGCTTAACATTGATCAGAACCTGAGTAAAACTATCATGAAACTTCTGAGTAAACAATCATGGATTGACTGAATACAAGACAGAAACATCATCAAATTTCAAGTGAACTTTCCACACTTCAGAGTGAAACACAATTGGTTTAGAATATTATCTAAAATATTTCCAAATAAAACTACAGTCTTGTAAACCGTCAGGTACCTAATATTTGTGCAATATTTCAATGTGGTTAATTTTTTTAAAACAACAGATTAGCAACCTGGGCAAAAGTGAGACTGCAAATGCTGGAAATCAGAGTCTAGATCAGAGTGGTGCTGGAAAAGCACAGCAGGTCAGGCAGCATCCGAGGAACCGGAAAACTGAAGTTTCGGGCAAAAGCTCTTCATCAGGAATGAAGGCAGGGAGCCTCCAGGGTGGAGAGATAAAGGGGAGTGGGGTGGGGCTGGGGAGGAGGTAGTAAAGAGCACAATAGGTGGATGGGGGTGGGGATGAAGGTGATTGGTCAGAGAGGAGGGTGGAGCCGATAGATGGGAAGGAAGATTGGAGACTCTCAGATTCTTGTAGAGAGAGGAGAACTTCTTCCTCTAGATTAGCAAACTGGTCAATTTTATTTCCTGTTGCTGAAATGGACTGTGCTATGATATTCTCAGCTGATCCACACTGAGCCACACAGCACATAGGGTAAAATCTTCCCAATCCCTTCTAATGTGGGCTTTCGTGAGCAAGTTGGGGAGTGCAAGAGATAGCCAGCTTTCTGCTGTTGAGAACAAAATGTTCAATTTTACAAGCAAGGGTGAACAGTAAGATGAGATTCTCACAGCAAGGAGCCTTTGGCATGTGTTAGCAAGTATTAATATTTTCATTATTACATCATAGCTTTTCATTCTGCTAACCACTGGTCAGAAACTAGACAGTGACCATTCCCAACATGTAAGTCAGAGCAGTAACCTGGTGGTTCCAGCTCACTGTTTGCCCCTCCAGACGTCCATCAGTCATCAACATCCCAGGGCATGCACCGTGGGCAGTGACCACATGTAACCACCGTCCAGCAAGGCTTCTAGATTCCAATCTGCAAAGCTGGATGCTAATTATCCTCTGTGTGATATGTCTAGGGTACAGTAAACAAACTGTGCAGTGAGCTGTTGACTGGTTCATAGCTGAGTTTTTTAAAATGTTGCCGGATCCAGGAGTTTTGGAGGTCCTGGCAGTAGCCTATACTTTTGTTTGTGGGGAGTGGGAGCAGACACTGGGTAGAACTCCATAGAGGTGTGGTGCACAGAAAACAAGGCAAGTTTGGGAAGACAACACAAAAAGAACGCATTTGGATTCACGGAGAGAATCGCTGCATGAAACTCATCTAAATTGACACTAAGCTGATTTCTTATAAGATTTAGCCCTATGTGATTTGAGGATAGATTTTAATCCTGCAAAATGGGGTGAGGCAAAGTTGACTTGGTTGAATATTAAAATATTAAAAAACCCAAATTCCTAACTTTTTGATTTTAGTGGTGGCATGATGAAGATATGGAAAACCAGTTCACTCCCAGGAAACGGGATGGAAATGCAAACAGTGTAATAGCTTAAGAAGCTGGTGCAGCAGTCGGCTAGTCAGCCTTTTAAAACATGCGCTGCCAGTCAACCAAGATCAGAGCTGATCATTTCCCTCAACTCCACCTTTCCACACCATCTCCAATTCGCTGAATTTCTTTTATAAAAATGAAAAATTTAAACATTGTAATAACTGACATATTTCATGTTTAGAGTTAAGTTTAAAAATGTGGTTAACTGGCTGAATTTCCAGGGCCTCAGAAACCCCAGAAATTAACAGACTGCTTGATCCAGAAGGTTTTTGAGCTTACTGATGATGCAGGATACCTGGTTTGCCTCGCACAATTGGACATCTACCCACCTACATTACCGACCACCCTCAAGAGGCCTCTTTTCTACTGCTCTGTCCCCCCAACCTGACCCATGACTCTGATCTCTGCTTAAACTTGACCTCCCTGATGTTTATTCTAACCACTGATCTCATCACTTTTTGCCATTTACTCTAATCTTCCCTTTGTCCTTCTTCAAATGATCCTCCACTACACTTACTCATTTCCAGCCTTTCCAATACCTCTCTCCTTCTTTCTCTTCCCAGGTCTCTGACAACTTACTTAATTGACAGTCAGCTAGTCTCTCAGTCTGCCTTGCTGCAATGGAGAGCAGAGTACAAAAATGCTACTCATTTCCTGTCATTAACTTCAGCAGGAACTTTGCTGATTTTAAAGCAGCACCTCCACCCTGCCACCCCCAATCTCCCATGCAAACCCACCAATATCCGAAGGGGAAAGGCTGTAACTAAAGTGCTATATACATTTTATATGTATTAATATTTGCTTGTGTAATGCAAAATCACATGCAGACTTCTTCTACAAATGCCTACAATCTACAGTAATACCAAAAAACCTTACAGCAAAGACGAAAGTGAATTACTTTTCAGAGTGCCTCACTCAAAGATTTAAGTCTAATTCCCAGACTCATTTGTCAGTGCAGTCCTAAGGAAATGCTTGGCTGCCTTTTAGAAAAGGACTTAATCCAAGGGATCCATGGGTGAACATAAAAGATCTCATAATATCATATCTAAACAATATTTATCAGCTACATCAAAGCAAATTTGCTGTTGTTCATGAGACCTTGCTGTGACCAAAACTGACTGTTATATTTCCTACATCACATGCTGTCCTCATTGACTGAAGATGTGCTAGGTGCAACATAAATGTAATGCTCCTTTGTTGCTAGATAAATATTTCCTATCAGCAACTATCTTAATTTTCTGCAGTAAAGATCAGGTTTAATGTCCTCCAAAATCAAAAGGAAATGCAAATGTAAAATCAGACATTATATTATCAGTTTTCTTTTACATTTTAAAACTTTGAAGGCTTTTGTTGAGAAGTACAGGCAGACATTTGTATCAGAAATGTTACTGGAAGTTGGTGATAAGATGGAAATCCTCTGTAGTGCCCTGCAGCTTTCCATTCACTGTTACGTTGATTATATCTATTTAAAGAACTGCTTGCAGAAGCTAGTTTCTCCTTTCCCTCAGATGCCTGCACACTAGTCTATTTTAGTGAGGTATCTGTCATAAAGTTTCTGACACCAATGCAGTTATACTATTGGGTCAACAGCAGCTCTACTCTGTATGTAAAGGAGACTGATGCAATGCCAGCTCCTCGCATTAGGGTGCCCAAGCCAGTTTCCAACAGTAACTATATTGTCAGAATCAGACAGCCGGTCTACTCTGCATGAAAGGGAGGACCTGATAAAGTGCCAATTGCTCCCACTATGATATATTGCCTAGCAGTCAAGAATTTTAAAAAAGAACAAAATCATTAAAGGCATATTCACTCAATGATCTAATAAAGTATTCCAAATGCTTAAAAGTGGAAAGTCATAATAATGTTGTGAAATTACATGGAACCAACCTTAGGTATTGCCAGTTGATTATTACTAAAATAACACAGCTGGAGTTACCCTCACCAAATAATGGAAATACTGGGTAGTCATTCAGTCATATATAAGCATGGACAACCTTCAGCACATTGTATAATTAGAGAAGATCAAAATGTTTTAATAAAGCCTTGTTCATATTGTCATTTGACCAAATCGATGAACATGGTGGAAAACTGAGAAGCAAAATGATCAGGTTTCCTGCAATAACCAAGCCCATTCCTCAAAAGCACAAAACTGCACAGACACCTCCACTATTGATTAAATGTTTGGCAGCAGAAAATTGAATTTTCAGTAAAATTGCTTGTTAAATTCCATCAGTGTCAGGAATCCTTCATACATTATCTGCTACCCATGGCAGTTAAAAGCAAGCACATTTCCTTGTTCTAGATCTTCTTTGTCTATTTCCATAGGAAACAAGATTGGACTGGTGTTCATTTCATGATCTGAAAAGAAGTGTAAAATACCAATTTCTTGGGGCTATTTCATGTGCCCCAAAAAATCCTGAAAATCATTCAACCCAATATTATTTGAACGTATTTCTACACATCCTTGATGTCTGCCTAAAATAAACTTTAGGCTCATGAAGTATGTAAATGAAGGGCCCAGTGCAGCTCTGCTCAGGATCTTCTAATCAATAATGTTTCAAGTGACTGATGGAGATTGCCGACAAAAGGTAAGCTGTTTTAAAAATACTGACCTGAAAGTGGAGCTAGATGGAGCAAGAGTTTCCTTACACCACTACCAATCATTGTAGGTTTCTGCTTAAATGGTCTCCCATCTCCTTCCTCCCACCCAGGCCTTAACTTAGGGTCACTGCCAACAAGATGTCTGACCTAAATTGGAGAACCCTGAAGTAGGTCATGTTGCAGCTGTACAGGTCATTAGTTTGGCCACTTTTGGAATATTGCATGAAATTCTGGTCTCCTTCCTATTGGAAGGATGATGTGAAGCTTGAAAGGGTTCAGAAAAGATTCACAAGGATGTTGCCAGGGTTGGATGGCTTAAGCTATAGGGAGATGTTGAATAGGCTGGGGATGTTTTCCCTGGAGCGTCGGAGGCTGAGGGATGACCTCATAGAGGTTTATAAAAGCGTGAGGGGCATTGATAATGTAAATAGACAAGATCTTTTCCCTGGAGTGAGTGAGTCCAGAACTAGAGGCCTTTGGTTTAGGGTGAGAGGGGAAAGATATAAAAGGGACCTAAGGGGCAACTTTTTCATGCAGAGGGTGCTGCGGGTATGGAATGGGCTGCCAGAGGAAGTGGTGCAGGCTGGTACAATTGTAACATTAAAAGGCATCTGGATGGGTATATGAATAGGAAGGATTTGGAGGGATATGGGGCGGGTGTTGGCAGGTGGGACTAGATTGGGTTGGGATATCTGGTCAGCATGGACGAGTTGGACTGAAGGGTCTGATTCCACGATGTATATCTCTATAACTCTAGACAACGCTGCTTCTGGAGGTAGAACAGGTACTAGCAGCTTGCCTGAATTATTAAGACAAAGATCAGCTTCATGGTTCTTGTGTGGGTGATTTCCAATGAACGGAATGTTCTAAATGGCTTCTGCTCGTGTAAATACACCAGCAAAATAATCCTTTATTATGTCTGCCAGCCAGTATGGTTGACAGGTGTGGTCACAGTAGTTAATTATTTGCAAGCTCTATACTTTTTTGAAACTGCTGTACCAAGGCATCTCTTTAGTTATTAAATCTGATCCCAAATGCATAATCTCATACAGGTGCTACATATGGAGCTCACTTGGTGTTTTCAATCTATAATCCGCGTTTGTTCAAAGTTCTTAGGTCACCTTGGCTTCTCAGTGGCCATAAATTTCAATGACTTTTGTTGGCTTGTAAGCTAAATAACAGTAAGGAATTCTCTGGTGAACAGTCCTAAAGCTACAATTTCAAATGCAAACACATGACCTGGTGAATTCAATGCTACCTCTTGCTGAGCATTTTTGACCAAAGGGACCAAGTGGCTCACCTTACAATTTCCTGGCTTGCATTAATATTTTACAACTGTAGTTGTACCATCAATAAGCTGAGTGAAATATATTAACTGTTCACCTCCCAATTCTCAGTATAAAGTGTATTACTGTTACAGGGTGTCAATGACAAAGTACAGGTACCTGAGTTGACAGATGCAGACATTCAAGCCAAGGAAAAGGGCTTGAACAAGTTAGGTAGATTCTGAAACTCAAATATTCATTAGTGCAGCATTCAATGTCTGTCAGGAGATTGTTAAAAATATATTAGTAAGCTCAAGGCTAAAAATCCTAAGTATAACACTATCACTTCCTTTGGTCTTTAGATTTTATTTGCAACACTGAATTCCTGAAAATCAGGTACTCAATGTTTTCCAATGAAATTTCAATGCTTTTGAATTATACAAAAAAATAGGAAGAGCAGTATTGTTATAATTGGAAGAACAGAATGCTGTTTCTGCAGCTGTAGACCTGACTCCTGAATACCTCTGCACGTTCTTCTGGGGGAAGGGTGAACAACTAGAAGCCATAGTCTATGCTAGTACCAATGACTTAGGAAGGGGATGATATTGTGAAAAAAAGATTTCAGGGAGCTAGAAAGGAAAGTGAGAAAAGGTCTAGCAAAGCAGTCATCTCAAGATCACTCACAGTCCCATATGCCAGTGAGTTTTGGAACAGAATTGACAGATTGAATATATGGCGAGAGAACTGGTGTAGGAAGGTGGCTTTCAGATTTATGAGGCATGGGGACTAGTTTCTGAGCAGTTGAGGTCTGTTCAAGATGGACAGGTTGCATTTTAGCAGGACCACGATTAACATCCTTGCATGGAGATTTACTAGCGCTGTTGGGAAGGGTTTAAACTAGACTGGCAATGGTATGGAAACCTGAAATGGAGTTTAGCTTTGAAGGAAACAAAACTGTTAAAAGGAAGAAGAAAAGTAGAAAGCGAACTTAGAAGACTGAAGCATAGGAAAACATCAGAACAAATAATTATGTCACAAAAGCAGAATGAAAGGCACTCAATCTGAATGAACATAGCATCTGTGAATACACAAATTAAGGAAATGTGTACAATTTAATTGTCATTATGGAATAGGGCTACAGATTCACAAGGCTGAGATTAAAAGATATTCAATATTTAAGAGGGATATGCAAAAAGGAAAATGAGGTGGGATAACTCTCTTAATAAGAGATGATATCAGTATACCAATAAGAGAGGATCTGAGGTCAAGATGTAGAATTAGTTCAGGTGAAGTACACAACAGGGCAGGGCAGCAAACATTGATGGGATTTGTTTATCAGCCACCAAATCACAGCAGTAATATAGGGCTTGGTATCAATCAGGAAATTAGAGTTGTATGCAGCATGAGTATTGCAATTCAAAACTTCAATTTACTCTGGGTACGAAAAATACATTAATGCTGTTAAGGATAGATTCCTGGAGTGTATACAAGATGGATTTCTAAAGCAGAACATTGAGAAGCCAACAAGGGACTGGATTTAGAATTGTGTAAAGACAAAAGGCTTATTAATAATAATGCTGCAAAGAGCCTCTGGGAAACACTGAGCATAATATGATTAAATTTTGCATTGTTCATATGTGATACAACTCATTCTAAAAGCAGGGTCTTAAATCTGAAAAAAGGAAATTATGAAGGACAAGATGACTGTGTGGATTAGGAAAACTGTTATGATCCCAGCTGATGGCAATACCAGTCAAGTCAAAACCCAGAATGAAATCTGATTTGATAGATTATTTATTTAATTCTTGCAGTTACTGAAACATGGTCAAATGAGGCTACAGTTGTTTTTTTTAAAAGGACTGGATATATGTTCATGATATGAAAGTGAAAAAGGAAACTACATATAGAAGACAGTTAGATAAATTTTAACACAAACAGCAAAACAAAGACTCAACTTGTTTCCCAAAGCCGTCCAAACAGAGATTCAATCTCAGACAAATATCACACCCAGGAGAAAGTGAGGACTGCAGATGCTGGAGATCAGAGTCAAAAAGTCCGGCATTGGAAAAGCACAGCATGTCTGGCAGCATCTGAGGATCAGGAGTGTCAACATTTTGGGCACAAGCCCTTCATCAGGAATCCTGATACAATTCCTGATGTAGGGCTTAGGCCTGAAACATTGACTCTCCTGCTCCTCAGATGCTGCCTGACATACCGTGCTTTTCCAGCACCACACGTTTTGACAAATATCACACCTATCACAACAGAGGGCAAACTAAATTGTGAAAATGCTTATCAGAATGTGCAAGTGATTTTGACCATTCTTTCATGGGATGTGGATGTTGCTGGCTAGACCATGCTTATTGCCCATCCCTAATTGCTCTGGAGAAGTTAGTGCTGAGCTGCCTTCTTGATGTGCAGGGTCACCCACAGTGCTGTTTGGAAAGGAGCAGTGAACTAGTGTCCAGATCTTGTGTGTTGTTAGAACTGCACTCATCAAGGCAAATGGGGCATAATGTATTACACTCCTGACTTGTGCCTTGCAGATGGTGGACAGGTTTTGTGGATTCAGGAAGGCAGCTATTCACTGCAGAGTTCTTAGTTTCTAACCTGCTCTTGTAATCCTTTTATGTACATGGCTGATCTAGTTCGGTTTCTGATCAATGGTAACCTCCAGGATGATGTTGACAGATTTAGTGATAGTAATGGCATTGAGTGTCAAGGGATGATGGGGAGATGCTCTCTTTTTGGGGAGGGTCCTCACCTGACACTTGTGATGTGCAAATGTTACTTGCCACTCATCAACTTATGCCTGGATGCTCTCCAGGTCTTGCTGCAAATAGAATGTCTCTTGAATTTAGGCAAAATGGAGGAATGAAGAGGCTCATGAAACCTGCTCTCAAATTTGACCGACAGGTAGTGCAGGTTGTTTGGTTGTTAAAAGTTAAAGGGGTAAGGGGAAAGAAGGATATTTTATTGAGAATGTGTGTAAAATGTTCCCACCTATGAACAATGAGTTGAGCAGCAGTGCTGCGAGGTTGGACTGCTAGTCACCCCATCCCAGACAGGTGTTTGGAATGTCAGTTGTTGGAAATGAGGAAGGGCTTATACCCGAAGCGTTAACTCTCCTGCTCCTTGGATGCTGCCTGACCTGCTGTACTTTTCCAGTGTCACACATTTCAACTCTGATCTCCACCATCTGCAGTCCTCACTTTCTCCTGATTCTTGTAAATGGTTATAAATGAAAATATCCATTTAATTTATACACAAGAGAGTTGTGGATGCAGAGAATTGATTATAGTAAAAATAGATCATTTTCTATCTGGAAGATGTGATTCATGTTGCCAAGGAAATGGAGAAGGGAAAAGTACATAGAAACCCACTAAAGGACCAGGTTGCAGGTTTTATTAAAAATATCCTGAACCTCACACATCACAGATAGGTAGATCTGTAAGAATCTGGAACAGTGAGAGTGCAATAAGGATGATGCAAATTGCAAGAATGCTGTCACCAGAACATTCGTGTGATTTTAAAATAAATTGTACATAGTATGCGGGTGTTGCTGGTTGAACCAGTATTTATTTCCATCTCTAACTGAGCTGGAGAACATGCTGCTGAGCCGGAGAACATGCTGCTGAGCCATATTCTTGTATCATTATAATCTTTCAGGTGTCGGTACACCCATAGTGATGTCAGGTACTTGCAGAATTCTGACCCAGTGACAGTGAAGGATATGTAGTTCGAAGTCAGGATGGACTGTTGCTTGGAAGGAAATTTTCACAGATTGCTGTTCCCATCCACCTACTGTCCTTGCCCTTCTAGATAGTACAGTTCGGAGTGCTAATACCTTGTTGCTGGTAAATAAGTGGCTGGGTTTGGTGTGTCCAAAAATGACTCCCATGAGCCCATACCCTCACACTGATAGAGAGTATGGGTATTGCAAGCAGTGGCATATCTCTAAAGTTGAAGAAACACTTTATTGGAAGTGGCTGTTGAGTTTTCTCACAATCCTCACAGCTCTTGTGGCTTAAAGAAGAAGCTAAATTGGGAGGATCTAACACAAAGTCAAACAGTGCTGGACTGAGGTGATTGACAAGCTCCTCCGTGACAGCTTGGAATTGATGGATTGGTCCATATTCAAGAACTCAGCAGCCAACCTAAAATCTCACTACCGACACAGACTTCATCAGTGAGTGTGGAGAAATTTGCATGCCAAAGAGGTTAATCAGAGTACACCCCAACCAGAAACCATGGAACAACTGGGGACCCACTCCTTATTGAAGTCCAGGTCTCAGGCGTTCAAGTCAGGTCACCCTGACTGATACAGAAAACTAGGTATGATCTTCGCAAAGCCTTCAGGGATGCCAAAAGACACTACCATGCTAGACAAGAGTCCTGGACACGTCACACGAACACACGTTGATTGTGGCAAAGCTTACACAATAGAATGGGCTACAAAGGGAAGTCGAATAGAATTGCAGAAAACGATGCATCCCTCCCCAAAGAGCTCAATGCATTCTAGGTTCATTTTCAACTGAAGGTCAGGGAAATGATGTCACCTGCCCCAAAAGCCTCAGATGCAGGTGTACCTATGCATCTATGCCACAGACATCAGATTGGCCTTTTTGAGGGCAATCACATGGAAAGCGACTGGCCTGGATGGATTCCCCTGCCTTGCACTCAGATCATGTGTGGATAGGCTGGCAGGAGTATTCAGTGACATCTTTAATCTCTCCTGACTCTGACGTGAGGTTTCCAACTGCTTCAAGAAGATCACAATCATCCTGGTGCCGAATTAACATCAGGTAGCATGCCTTAATGACAACTACCCAGTGGCTCTGACATCCATTACTATGAAGTAATTTGTGAAGCTCATGCCGGCACACACATCAAACACCAGCCTCCAAAGTGCCTTGACCTACTACTCACCTACTGTTGCAACAGGTTCATGGCAGTGGCTCTCTCTTTGGCCCTACACTCATCCCTGTAACATCTGGATAACAAAGTCACCTATGTTAGACACCTATTTACTGACTTGAGCTCCGAGTTCAACACCATAATTCCAACCATACTCATCTCCAAACTCCAAGACCTAGAACTTTGCTCACCTCTATGCAACTGGATGCTCAACTTGCTAACCCATCACCCACAATCAGTAAGGATATGCCACAATACCTCCACAATAATCCTCAACACTTGTACCTGGCAACGCTGCATACTCAGCCTCTTATTACACTCCGTATACACTCATGACTCTGTGGCCAAACCCAGCTCTAATTCCATTTACAAGTTTGATGATGACACACCAGATCTTAAACAATGATCAGACAGAGTACAGGAAACAGATAGACAGCTTAGTGGCATGGTGTAAAGACAATAATCTCTCCCTTAATGTCGGCAAAACAGAGGACTTCAGAAAGCGGAGTGGAGGACACTGCCCCTGTTTGTATCAATGATGCTAAGGTGGAGGTGGTTAAGAGCTTCAAAGAGTTATATCATTTCCCTAGGAGTAAATATCACTTAACAATCTATCCTCGTCCATCCATGTCACCACTACAGTCAAAAAAAGCACACCTCAGAAGAAGAAATTTGGCATGTCCACAATAATTCTTGGCAATTTTTATACATGCAGCACAGAAAGCATCCTGTCTGGATGCATCACAGCTTGGTATGGCAACTGCTCTACCTAAGATTGCAAGAAAGTAGAGAGTTGTGAATGCAGCCCTGTCCACCACAAAAACTAACCTTCCTTCCATTGGCTCTCTATATTTCCCGCTGCCTCACGAAAGCAGCCAGCATAATCCAAGACCCCTCCCATCCCCCGTTACACTCTCTTCCATCAGGCAGAAGATATAGAAATTTGAAAACACATACCAAATAGATTGAAGTATAGCTTCTTCCCAGCTATTATCAGACTTTTGAACAGATTTCTGATACATTAGAATTGATCTTTCTCTGCATTTTTCTGCAGCTGTAACACACCATATTCTGCACTCTGTTCTATTATTCTGACGTACATTTGCAAGGTATGATTTGCCTAGATGACATGCAAAACAATATTTTTCACTGTATTTCAGTATATGGGATAATAATCAATCAAATCAAAATTCTTAAATCTCTTAACCTGGTGGGGTTTCCTCAAGTTTCAGAAATGTGCATGACCTGACAAAGGTACTGTGAGAATGAAAATCAAATTTGCCCTAACCATTTATAATGGTGACTCCAACATCACAGATGTGTCTGTCAGACAATGACAGCCACCAACTCCCAACAAGGGGAAGATAGTGTGGGATGGAAATGGCTCTGTGGGCTTTTTTCACCCAACTTCATTCCCACCTTTTGTGAGAGGCGAAAGTCTGGACCCACCATCTACTTTGTGGCCTTACCCTGTACTACATCCAGCTGAGCAGATATTCTCAAGAATCGCATGCAAAGAACCCATCATTCATATCTGCTTATGGAAAATGAGTGCTTGGCAGTCTATTGAACTGCAGAGAAAGGAGATGTGGGATTCATGCATACTACTGGTAAACTCATATCTGTCTTCCAGCAACATAATTAACTGGGCAATGATCAGAGTGGAAAATATACTTGGGACTAGGAGGCTAATTACATCATCTGACCATTGTTCAACGGACAGACGATTAAGGCTTAAGCCTCAGTTTGCGCTCCTTTGAAAACTTCAGCTCCTCATTGTTGAAGTTAACTGTCAAATGCGTCATAGCTCCATCTGCTGCATTTCATAATAGTCATACAGTTTTACATCATGGAAACAGGCCTTTTGGCACAACTTGTTCATGCCACCCAGTTTTAAAAATTAAATTAGTCCTATTAGCCTGCATTTGCTCCATATACCTCCATACCTATTCCATTCAGGTAACTGTTCAAATGTTTCTTAAATAATGAAATTGAACTTGCCTCCATTGCTACCTCTGGCAGCCCTTTTCAGACACTCACCATCCTGTGTGGAAAAAAAAACACCTGTTTGGACCCTTCTGTATCTCTCTCCTCTCGCCTTAAATCTATGTCCTCTCGTTTCAGACTCCCCTACCATGGGGAAAAGCTGTTGGCTATCCTCCCTTATGTATGCCTCTCATGATTTTAAACGTCACCCCTCAGTCTCCAATGATCCAGGAAAAAAGTCTCAGCCTATCTAGCCTCTTCTTAAACCTTTTGGTCCAGGTAGCATGCTCGTAAATCTTTTCTGCATTTTTCTAGTTTAATAATATTCTTTCTGTAATAGGGCAACCTGAAGTGCATGCACTGCTGCAAATGTAGCCTCAACAACACCTTGTACAGCAGCAACATGACGTCCCAACTTCTCAAAGCTCTGATTGATGAAAGTAAGCACTCTATTTACCTGTGACTCCACTTTCAAGGAACTATGAACCTGTACCCGTAGATCTCTCTGTTCTCTAACACTCTCCAGAGACTGTGTAAGACCCAGTAAAATGCAACTTAGCTAAATTAAATTCCATCTCCCATTCCTCAGCCCACTGGGCCAGTTGACTAAAGTCTCACTGCATTCCCAGATAATCATCTTCACTGTCCACTATTCCACCAATCTTAGTGTCATCTGCAAACTTACTGGCATACCACCTAAGTTCTCATTCAAATCACTTGCATAAATGAAGAATAACAGTGAGTCCAGCACCGATCCCTAGAGGTTTACAAAATTATGAATGGCACGGATAGGGTAAGTAGGCAAAGTCTTTTCACTGGGGTCAGGGAGTCCAGAACTAGAGGGCATAGATTTAGGGTGAGAGGGGAAAGATATAAAAGAGACCTACTGGGCAACTTTTTCACACAGAGGGTGGTACGTGTATGGAATGAGCTGCCAGAGGATGTGGTGGAGGCTGAAACAATTGCAACATTTAAGAGGCATTTGGATGGGTATATGAATAGGAGGGGTTTGGAGGGATATGGGCTGGGTGCTGGCAGGTGGGACTACATTGGGTTGAGATATCTGGTCAGCATGGATGGGTAGAACCGAAGGGTCTGTTTCCATGCTGGACATCTCTATGACACAACCCTGATAGGCCTTCAGTGTGAAGAATAATCCTCTACCACTACCCTCTGCCTTCTACGTCCAAGCCAATTTTGCATCCAGTTGGCTTGCTCTCCCTGGATCCTGAGAGATTCAACCTTATTCAACAATCCATCATGCAGTACCTTGTCAAAGGCCTTGGCAAAGTCCATGTAGACAACGCCTATCACACTGCCCTCAACTACTTTTTTGGTCACCCCCTTCAAAAAAAACTCAATCAAATTCGTGAGATATGGTTTCCTATGCACAAAGCCATGTTGTCTGTCCAAAATGTGCCTTTCCTCTCTGAATGCCTGTAGATCTTGTCTCTCAGAATCCCTTCTAACAACTTACCCACCACAGATGCAGTTTCCAGACATTTCTTTTCTGCAACCAGTGGCTGTCGCTGACAGAAATATCTCTGCTAGGGGCCCTGCAATTTCCTCCCTAGTCTTCCACAAAGTCCTGGGTTACATTTCATCAGGTCCAGGGGATTTATTGACTTTGAAGTATTTTAAGACGTCTAGCACCTTCTCTTTTTCAAGACATTACTATTTATTTCCCCAGGGGGAAAGTGAGGACTGCAGATGCTGGAGATCAGAGCTGAAAATGTGTTGCTGGAAAAGCACAGCAGGTCAGGCAGCATCCAAGGAGCAGGAGAATCGACGTTTCGGGCATGATTCCTGAAGAAGGGATCGTGCCCGAAACGTCGATTCTCCTGCTCCTTGGATGCTGCCTGACCTGCTGCACTTTTCCAGCAACACATTTTCAGCTATTTATTTCCCCAAGCAACCATGCCTTTCTTGATGGTAAATCCTGATGAGAAAGATTCATTTAGGATTTCACCCATTTCTTGTGGCTTCGCACATAGAAGACTTTATTGATCTTTAAGAGGCCCTATTCTCTCCCTAGTTACTCTTTTGCCCTTCATGTACTTGTACAATCTCTTTGGATTCTCCTTTCCCTTATCTGACAAAACCATCTCGTGTCTACTTTTAGGTCCTCCTGATTTCTCTCTTAAGTGTACTCTGACACCCTCTATACTCCTCAAGGAATTCACTTAATCCCAGCTGCCTACGCATATTACGTGCCTATTTCTTCTTCTTGACCAGAGCTTCAATAACTCTAGTCATAATGAGTTACAATTCACTACGAGATGGGGTAGGGGTAGAATAAAGCCACCTAGAGTCTGATGAAAAATCTAAACAATACTTGCAATGCAAACCCAAGCTTCTATCATGTGGTTTTACCTTATACTCAGAAGAAACAAGTACAGATATGTTCATGCACATGGACTTGATTTCTTCACTTGATTAGTTAATACCGAAGTTTATTTTACACTCATCAGTTTGACCTTTGTTTTGCACACTGTTACCGAACAAAAAAATCATACCTGAAAACGAGCTTTCCACTAATGGTCACAAATTATGGAAAATTATGCAAATATCATGGCCTTTAAAATAAAATAAGATTATCTAATTAGCCTTCATTCAGCCCGATTTAAAAATAAATGTCGATTGTGCCAAATACCTTCAGTTTCAGCACAGAAAGAAAAATGGTCTCCACAACAAATGCACAAATGTTATCTTATCATTGAGGAAAACAGGCTGAGAAATTATCTTGAACAGCAATTGTCTAAAATTGAATTTCCTATTCTGGGGAGATCCACATGTGAAGCTTGAAATCTTGTGTATATTTGTCAACACACTGATATGCCTGCAAATGCAACTTGAATGAGAATGTTTAAAAGATCTAAAGGAAATGATGCTTTCTTTGATGTTCCATTAGAGAGCAGCATTTTAAAAGACAACTGGATCACAGTTGCATCCTTTCTGCAACTCAAAATCATTAACATAGAGAATAAACACATCCTCAACACAATTAATATTGAAATCAATTTGTAATTCCTTCCAATAAATAGAAAGGTTCAGTTTCAACCAGGTCTTTTAGTTGCAATTTTTACAATCGAATTTAGTGAACTTAGATCTGAACTTTTGAAATGCATGTAAATTGATGGCAATGATGTACAAACACTGTGATCCTGAGTGGGGCTTCAAACCACACAGCCTATCCATCACCAAGACTGCTTATTTTGACCTCCATAAGATCACCTCAACTTACTCCCTGACTTCAAGTGAAACAATCATCCTGTGATTTCTAGGTTCAACAAATCTGATGAAACACAGCTGAGTGGTAGGTCAAAGAGCACGGTTTTGACAAGGTGTTTAAAAGTAAGTCTCCTTCTCTAATGGATACTAGAGGTTTTTTTTAACAATTTTAGAAACATTTTATTTTGGTATCAGTTCACAAATTACTAGGTAGATGAAATTAATTTTTGTAGTGTACCCTTAATCTTGGTGTTGCTAATCCAGTGACATAACTAAACGATAACAGGCTATAAGTTATGTTTTTCACACCAAGACCTTCCATTACAGTCACATAATTGTCATATTCCACTGCAGAAAGGTACAGAATTTCACCGAAACAAGAATTGAGATGTTATGTAAATTTGACTGATAGTCAGATGTTTTGTGATGGCTGTGTACATACATAGTGTCATGGAATTATGTAGCACTACAATGAACCATTTGGTCTATCCTGCTTACAAGAGCTCTTTGGGAGAGCTATCCAATTTTACCTGAGCTTTGCTTGTTCCCCATAGTCCATCCATCTCCCCTTTCAAGCATACATCCAATTTCCTTTTGAAACTGTTTCCACCACCCTTTCAGGTAGCGCATTCCAAACCACAACAACTCTTTCTTATAAGTCATTCTCAAGTCACTTTTGTTGGCAACTTGCCTGTAGAGGGTGAAGGAGAGAGAATTGCCTGACGAACAGGTGGCAGGAAATGAAAAGAAAGCGTATATATATGAGTTAATCTTACTAAACAAACGTCTTCCAAATTGGCTCCTAAGTGCATTTGTTCCATTTAGTTTGTCCACATCTGCTTATGTAAGCATCACCATTGCATAGGATGAAGAAGAAAGATGCCAAATTCTGCTAAACATATAGGGCTAAAAGCATACTTAAGTGTAAATAGCCATTAAAACATTAGAATAAGATAAATAAAATTTAAACTAGTCTAGAAAACAAAAGTGATGCACTGGCTAAAAATACAAAGCTAAATTTATCTAAGAAATCAAGTTTTGATTCCAGATGCTAAAATTTTGTGGAGCCCCTGTCTAAGCATTTGGACAGATTGGGAATAAAATCATTAAACAGCTCAATTGTGTAATATAATATTACAAGTTTAAATTAGCAAAACTCAGTTTAAAAAGAACAGATGAATTTATAATGGGGAAAGAACGCTGCCACAAAAATGGGGAAAAATGTAAAGACAGGAAGTCTTGTGACAATTAGGGCATTGCATAGGTGTAAGGTTTTTAATGAGCATTTTTTGTATGGGAGAAAATTTAGCAGTTATGCTTGAAATTGATCAGTGACTAATATTGCACTAAGTGACATTAGAATTGCTTTATATGTTACTAGCAGGAGTATGTATGATCTGCAAGAAGCACAGCTGTAATTTGCCAATGTTCTGAGGAAGGGTCACTGGACTCTAAGTGTTAATGGATATTTTTCTCCACAGATGTTGCCAGACTTTCCTGTTTTTGCTCCTTAAATGGCAACTTCCACACCCATGCCTACTACAGAAGGATAAGGTTAGCAAATAAAAGGGGAGACTACTGCTTGCAAGTTCCCCTTTCAAGTTCCTGAAGAAGGGCTCATGCCCGAAATGTCGATTCTCCTGCTCCTTGGATGCTGCCTGACCTGCTGCGTTTTTCCAGCAACACATTTTCAGCTTTCAAGCCACAAGCCAACCTGACTTGGAAATACATCGCTGTTCCTTCATTGTTACTGGGTCAAAATCCTGGAACTCCCTGCCCTCCGGCAGTGTGGATCTACCTACAGTATGTAGACTGAAACAGTTTAAGATGGCAGCTCACCACTACCTTCTCAAGGGCAACTAGGACTGGGTAAAATGTTGGCTTAACCAATAGCACCTATGCCCCATGAGTAACTAAAAGGAAAGGACACAAACACATGATATCTAAAAGTGCTATAGATGTGTCACAAATGATTAGCAAGATACAAGAGTAACAAAAATATTGAAGCAATTTTTGTGGTTGATTTCCTACAACATAATTAATATTATCAGGATTGGCTAGAAGTGAATGGGAATTCATTGCTGTTCTTGCTTATTTCCCTTTTGAAGTAGAGTGTCTGGCCATTCCTTTGATAACATTTCCATTCATTACAATAGCATATGAATAAAATTTCATGCATTCATATTTTCTCCATGGTATTTCAAATGTTCTGTTGCTTGATTCTAACATATCCACTGCAAATTTTGAAGTTGATTTATGGGTATTTGTCTTTATTTGTTCTCTTTCTTTCTTCTGCTATAATTATGAGTTTGTGAAACAAAACTCTTACCTTTTGCATGAACGAATCTGAATTTTGATTTCCAGTGTCACGTTATAGTCTACTAGTTTTGTGAACATACTCATCTAATAGATAATTATAATGAGTGAAGTACTAACTACATGAAGAGGAATATTTCTTTCAGTTATATTGGCAAATTCCTGTTGAAGAATTATGTGATACTCTGTACAAACAGTAGGATTGCTATTAGAACTGAAGAGGCATTCTTAAACAAATGTACAAAATGCTGGAGAATCTCAACAAGTCTGACAGCATCTGTGGAGAGACAAACAGAGTTAAGGTTTTGAGTTCAGTATGACTCTTCTTCAGAACATTCTTGATAACTCTTTGCACATACATGATAGCTCATGAAAGCGGATCAAGACCAAGCTCATGGCTTGAGAAAGGCAACAGCTATCAAATTTTTAAAAAAAGACAAGTCATAAAAAAGACAATTGTACACCCAATTTAATCATAATGAAATATTTAGTCTTTGTTATAAACGTTATTCTTGAGTTTTAGACATTTTAGCATCTGAGAAAACAGAGGGCTGAAGAGATCTTTTGGCTGAAGTTTGGTTTCTTAAACTTCAATTGGCTTGCATGGGGCCAGGTGAGTTAGAGTTATGATTTAAGAGTTTTATTCCAGCCAGTGGAAAAATATGGTACCGCAGTGTGACAGACAGGAAGTGAATAATTATATTGTTTAATATTTAATAACACAACCAGAGTTGGCTGCCGCCATGCAAAACAATCTGATATGGAGGCCACAAAGTAGAGTTCAGTAGTCATTTGGTACATGCAAATGACTATGAGCTGACTTCTTTTTTTCTCTCAGTTTTGAGGGGATCACATTTCTAATAGGAAATGCACATCCTGCACATCACATTATGGGCTCGATAGGCCAGTTAGGGAATGGAAAACAAGTTCTTTGCAGCCAAATTTATAGGGCTAGGAGTTAAATGAATTCTGAAATTAAGTTGAAACTCTTCAAAAACTCTAAGTAGTCAACAAAACCTTTTCCCGAGACCTGAGAATCAGCACAGGTTATCCTTAACGTGCTTTAAGACTTGGTGTGGGAACAGTCCAATTCTCCTCAGTATGTTTACACACATATGTACAAATGTGAATGTATATGTCCATTTGATCTGGACTGTGAGAGACTAACTTTCATCAGATAATGTCAAAGTACTTTCAAGAGCATAAAGCCAGTGAGGCATCAAATGCAAATTATGATCAGAGCTTTTGGGAGAGAGCAGCATTTCATTGTGCACAAATGCACCTTACAACATCATAAATAAAATAGTCAGTCTGTATTGCCACAGAAATTACCCAGTATCAAGTCAGCAGTAATGTCTACCATGCAAATATCAGTTGGTTAGTATCCCTCTATTTTTGTTGGAACAAAGACCAGTTTCCACTCTGGATCCTGGCTGACTTAGCTCCACATGGACAAACACATCTGCTCTATACACAACATAATTATCTTTCTGCAATCACAAAACACAGTCCAACCACGTGATCACATTTCTGCACTCCACAGATGCATAGGGATAAACCTCACTATCTGGAGGCTGGTCTGAATCCAAGTGTTCAGAAGTATTACATTCAAATTGCTTACAAAGTAAAACTGCACACCCACCAAACCTCCGAGGTGGTGATCAACTTCAAACCAGGAGTTTTGGCAAAACATTGCCTTGGTTTCCACAGTTGAAGATTTAATACTTGATTTGATGCTGCCTCTTTTCCTTCAAAAAAGCAGATCTTTCCTGGAGACTAGATAAAGTGTGCTAAATTGAATTAAGTCATCTTGCACACAAACTTCTGGAAAGAATTCACAACAATCAATAGTTTTCCTCTGTCGAGTGAAAGGAGTAAAAATAAAATTTGAGCAATGCATTGCCAAACACAACAGTTTATTTTCCCCTTCTATATTACTGCTTTGGATGTTCATTTGATCCTTATTTAAAGCTGCATTATATCATTCAAGCAACCAATAATACAGAAAACAAATCTATGTTTTCATCTTCCATATTTCATTTCACAGTGCAAAATCCTCATTTGTATGATGCAGCAACAATACAGAGATGTTTACAAGCTCTGAGTGAAAAAAACATGTCTACAAGCTGTCCATAAAGAAAAATCTGACTCTTGTGTCATAATATCTACACAGGAATTGTATATGTGGTTGTTCCAAGTGCTATAGAAGATGCAATTTTATTTTGATTTTTTTTAATACATTCAATGTTCTTAACTCCTGCTGTGGTGGTCAATTTATAAAAATGAGGTACTGTGTCTGACTGCAAAACTCTACTTAGTGTTGTATCCTCAGTCTGTGTTGGATTGTCTGGAGACATATTTGATAATTCAAAGATCTTTGGACATAACTGAAGATTGCTTGTGAAAGAACATAATAAATTTCAGATGGCGAGGTTATTATGCTACTTTAACTGGTCTGAGTTTCGGCACAAAATTTTACAAAGTCCAACAGTGATATGCTGCTTATTATTAAGACGACAATTTTAAACTGTTATTTTTAAAGCAAAACTTAAAGAAATTTCCTCAAAAGTGCATTAATAGCATTTCTAATTTTCTGTTCAATACACAGCATTCTTTGTCAGCACAACATATTTCTAAGCTTTGTCAAGGTACTATTAAACTAAGAAAAATGAAGCTTCCTTTTGCCTTTCCAAATTCCTCCATCGTGGGGTTTGAAGTGAAAATTGTATCAAGTTTGCCTCAGTTTATTTGCACCTCTAGATCCCAAGCTTGTGGTTCAGGGTCCCACTCATAGGTTAAGCTCATAATCTAACCCAAAGCTTCAGTGGAATGTTAAGGCAGTATTGCATTGTGAGGGATTCATCTTAGATGAGATGATTAACCAAGGCAATCCTGCCTATCAAAGGTTCAAGTGGCCACTAAATATCCTGCGTGACTACAAAAAGAACCTGGAGTGTAAATGAGGAATTCTGCACATAACAGCTAACATCCTTTGAAACGGTCATCAGCAGAGTTATGTACAAATCGGAGAACAAATTGATTTGCATAATATTGAAAGCAGGATAATGAGATACAGCTTACCAATTAAAACACTTGAATAATATTTCAAATTAAACAATAAGTGCTGAATGTGAGACCCTGGTATCATTTGATAAAAGCAAGTTCACAATTAATGCCAGTAAACACAATGTGGAAATCAACACTTGCATTAATGTTCAAATTAGGGGTGGATTGAAAATTTTTAAAGTAATAATGGCTGTGATGGGTTACTCTGAAAGAATGAGCTGTACTATCTTTGCAATCTTCTGCCTAAAATTGATCTCCTCACTCTACATAAATTGGCATTTTCATTATGTTGTTGGCACAGTTATGACATAATAATTGTCCACCCACTTAAAAGAAATTAGTAGTTTGGAGTGATAAATTATTGGATAAATAAATGTACTATTCATTATTGGCAAAATCAAAAGATTTATTTAAAATAATGTTCACCATTTGGATTTTTTTTAACAAGGGGACACAGAAGCAAACTATGTTGATTTGCCCTTTGATTTCTGTTGAGGCACCTCACTCTTCTCATCAGCTAAGATTAACCATCTTGCTGTGTAGGAAACTAAGATATATTAACTACACTATTTCTTAATTTGATATGACACTTTGATGCCTGAAACTTACTGTCTGGCTGGCAAGACACAGCCATCTAATTTTAAGGGATTGCAGTGGGATAGTAGTTAATGTGCCATTGCAGATTCTCAAAGATTTTAGCATCAATGTCAGGGTCAAAGGAACATCAGCATGCCAAGACTTTGGGGTGCTGGGAAGGAACAGCTATACAGCTGTCCAACAGTCCCAAGCAAAAATCAGCATGCTGCATATGTCAAAAGAATCTAAGTGTATTACTAGGAGAGACCTACTGCCTGAAACAGGTTGGTACTATGGATAGCTGGAGGTAAGCTAATGCCAACATTGATTTCAGTTCTGTGGCAGGTTTCAACGAGACAGAAAGGACATTTTGTCTATTTTGTATTTTGAGTTAACTCCATTAAAACCTCCTGAAGCAAACTCCCAGAATCAACACAAAATAAACAATCAACTTAATTTGTTGTTTTTTTTGAAAGTGGCATTTTGTGCCTCTGATCTTTAAATGGGTGTCATTTCTGGTACACAGTGCACAGCCCACATGAACACAATGGCTCAGAAATTCTAATGGTCAGAGTTTCTGGAACACCGGACTGGAGTTGCATGTTGGGACCACGGAGAATCCCTTACATAGCCTACACTATGGGAACTTCCCGGGAAACCAGATCTTCTAAAGAACAATTCCTATGTATGTGGAACTTTAAGTGGAAAAGTTAAATTGCACCCCAAACTGACACCCCCAACTATAATCCCGAGCTCTGACAACAACTTACTGACAAACGACACTCCCTCATATCATCAGCCTTACTACTCTATCCTGCCTGTAACTACCTCCAGCCTACCTACACATTCACCCACCCAGAGGCTGGATCATTACAGCCTACCACACAGCAACTACTGCTACAAAAGGGGGTGTGCCTTGTCTGTCCCTGTCTCTATTCTAAGGCAGTGGAGTTCCCTGAGCAATACTACACTGTATATCTCTGTCATAATCGGGATCAGAAAATCTCTGAAGAAACATGCATCATTTTTACGAATTGAAGAATCTTCACATACAGAGCCAATATGCTCATGCTGTTGCTGTTTGGAAGATTTAGATAATTGGAAGCAGTTTTTGATGCACTGGTGTGGGTTGGCACAAGGTAGAACGATGAAGAAATAGCCTAAAATCAAAGATCTAATCTCATGGATCACTTTGAGATCAGTTAATGAGCATCGCTGGGAGAAGCTGAACGCAGATTGTTGACCTGATACATTATGAGTAAAGGATTCAAAGCAGAGCTACGCCTAAAAGTCTAGGGAAAACATGGTATATAACTGCAAGAGCAATTCAGTCCTCAAATGGTTATTCCACAAGAAATCAGATAAAGGAAATAAGTTAACTAGAGCAAAACAAAAATCACTGAAAATATCAACTAAGGATGTTTTGGATTACCGTGATTTTGAAATCAATTAGAGGATAAAGTTTCCATACAAAAATTTACACAACTTCAAAGCCTGCTTTGTAAACAACACAACTTGTTTGAAGTACTGCAATTACAAATGTAAGAGAGCCAGTAACATAAGGATAAGAAAGAGCAGTTACTTTCCAACTAATGTTAATTATTGCCAAAATAACCCTGCACAGCACTGCACAACTGCGATTCTGACTCATTCATTAGCACAAAACCAGAGTGTGGCACTTCATCAGTCCAATGATTTATCCAATGATCCACTGAACGCATGAAAAAGAGATCTGGGTCAGATTCTAATTTGTGTAGTGCTTCCATCACTCAACTGTGTGTAGAATTCTAATCATGGTGATACTCCTGATAAATGACTGAGGAAGAATTACACATCAATAACTTTTGAGGCAGCACGGTGGCTCAGTGGTTAGCACTGCTGCCTCACATCATCAGGGAACTGGGTTTGATTCCAACCTTGGGCGACTGTCTGTGTGGAGTTTGCACATTCTCCCAATGTCTGCGTGGGTTTCCTCCGGATGTTCTGGTTTACTCTCACAATCCAAAGATGGGCAGGTTAGGTGACTTGGCCATGCTAAATTGCCCATAGTGTTCAGGAATGTATAGATTAAGTGCATGAGACAGAGATAAATGTAGGGGAATTGGTCTGGGTGGGATATTCTATGGAGGGTCCATGTGGACTTGTTGGATCGAAGGGCCTGTTTCCACACAGTCGGGATTCTAATTCTAAAAACAAGGTCTGATATTCTTAGCACATCTAAGTGCAAGTTTTTCCTGTCCAATGTCCATTAAAGGCAATTAAGATGGTAAATATCAGCCTCATTAGCTTCAACAATGCTGTGACAAGTTAAGTCACAATACTTAATTCAATTCTGCTGGATTCTTCAATTGACTGCAGTTACATTGCACCAAACTGGCAGCAAAACCGTTTTGATGTCCATTTGGAACCTAAGTCTGCACAATTGGGGTTTGATTCAAAACTAAATTTGTTTGAAGTGGTTGATGAAAATTTCAAACATAGTTCATAGTTATAACACAAACCTGAGTTTACCCTAGCTGATTTCGGACTCATTACTGTCCATGAGTACTCTTATTTTCTCAAGTCAAATAATATCAGGAGGGTGGATGGTGAACTTCCTGTTGAAGTTCCATCACCTGCTGGACATGGGAGCGTTCAGACAGGGGATAAATTGTTTATATGATTTTCTTTTCACCTTACTTGATAGTATCTGGCATCTGATCAACATTTCTCTACGGCTGCAAGGTCAAGCATTGTATCTCAGTAAAATTAAGAAAAACTGGGTTCCTGCTCTGCTATTCAAGGTACAATGATCCCAAGATGACTTTTGTGTTCTATTCCCAAATATATGTTGTAATAAAGTGTTACATCATATGAGTGTTTTATCACATTCATATTGGGTTAAATAACAAATCCACTGACTACAAAAAATCCATATATGCAGTTGTGAAGGTGCATCGACCCAGAAGTTACACTCGCAATGGGACAGTGCATTTGCTGTTATTACTCCACTGAAGTGGACAGAATACTTGAGACTGTGTTAGATGACTACCCAGCCTATTTGTAAATGATACAATACAACTAGAGTGCTTTGGTCGATTGTTTTCCACATTTCACCCTAAATAGCCCCCTCATAGTGTTGGCTGGCTCTTCCCGGCTTTTCCCAACTTAGTCAGTCTAATGTCAAATCCTATACATTTATCTGCTTCCCAAGCCCAACTTCAACTTACTTAATAATTTGATCTATTACAAATTTACCAAATGTCTCAGATTCACTCAACAGGAAATTTGTCGACATGCATCAAGAAATTGTCTCCTGGTTTTTCTTCACAGTTCGAATACAACATTACAGGATGTGCTTTTAGCAGAATACAGCTAGGTTTATGAGATATAAAAACTAAATGCTAGAGAAGCTCAGCAGGTCTGGTAGCATCTATGGAGAGAGAAACAGAGTTAATGTTTTGAGTCTGATTTGACGTTTCTTCACAACTGCAAATTTCAGGTTCAGGCTTCAGATTTTGTTTGGATGGTCTTAAATGAAAAATATCACACCCGGATGCATTAGGATTTCAACAGCTTCCTCATTTCCCCTCCCCCACATTATCCCAGTCCCAAGCCTCCAATGTGGCATCGCCCTCCGAACCCATCCATCACTGCCCCCTCTGACCGATCACCTCCTCCCTCACCTGCATCCACCTATCGCTTTCCCAGCTACCTCCCCCCAACCCCACCCCCCTCCCATTTATCTCTCAGCCCCAACCCACAAGCCTCATTCCTGATGAAGGGCTTATGCCTGAAACATCGATTCTCCTGCTCCTCGGATGCTGCCTGACTTGCTGTGCTTTACCAGCACCACATTCTCAACTCTGATCTCCAGCATCTGCAGTCCTCACTTTCTTCTGCATCAGTTAGCTCATAGACACATCTGTTTAATCCCCATAATTTCCTGTCTATATGCCAATTTTCTTTTGGAAGATTTAAAAATACTTTGGAAATATTCTGGGTTCGAAAGATGTCATACCAGTATCAAAGCATTAACTCTATTTCTCTCTCAACAGATGTTGCCAGACCTGCTGAGTTTCTCCAATGATGTGTGTTTGTTCCAGCATCTTCTGCATTGTACCTTAATTCTTTATAAAGTTGATTCCCTTGCAAAAATGCTGCTTTGCCATTAATGAATCTAAATTCTCATAAGTGTATTGCTAAGCATGCAATCAACTTTACTTTTCCCACTGTTTTGGATTCCACTCTCACTTCCTGCTTACCGAATTCTATGGGACAATGCTGACCATCCTTTACCTGGCACCTCTACACAAACAGAAAACTCCCACTAACAGTCAAGTTAATTTTTTGCCTCTTTTGGTAATTTTCTATCTGACTTGTTGGTAGCTACCAGGGCTTCACTATTGTAAAGGCTTCTACTTCATGGCGCTCTTCATCTGTTCAATGCCCTTGTTAAGCTATGGCCATTACAGTGTCTTCCATCCCCATGTGGATTACTACTACATGACCTCTACCTCCTGCAATGAGACTTAATCTCTCAGATTTTTGATTGTTTCCTTGAACTTTGATCAGAATAAAGCCAACTATCTGAACAGATAACACATTTTCGGCTTTCCACACTTTTACTCCCTTCTATGACTTTATAGATCTGATATTCTGCCTTTTCAGTGGATATTCAGCAAGTTTTTGTATTTCCTTGTGACCTTTCCTATCATTGTGGCCATGTTGACTTCCCTCCAGACACCAGCCTCTTTTGGCATAAGTGTCAATGTGGTCCCAATTTTTAGTAGTTAATCTTCGTGATAAATGGCCCTACTCTGATTTATCATCATCACTTGGTCCACTATCATTAGCCTATTATTTGCCACAATCTGTCGCCTGCTAAGATCTGACACATATTTTTGTGAAGTGCATGATGCTTCACCCTCAGTTTTCTCTGTTTTGGTTTGATCAATGTGCATTTGGAATAAACTCTCATGGTTTGATTATCTTTTTATAGTCAAGAGTCACAGAGTCGTACATCATGGCAACTAACCCTTTGGCCCAATTTGTCCATGTCAACCAGGTTCCTAAACTGAATTAGTTCCAATTGCCTGCACTTTGTCTCTATAAAAGTCTCCTATCCATACATGTGTCCAGATGTCCTTTAAGTACTATAATTGTAGACATCTCTACCACTTCCTCTGGCAGCTGGTTCCATATACACACCAACCTCAGTGAGAAAAATTTGTCAGTTAAGTCCCTTTTGAATCTTTCTCCTCTCACCTTAAACTTGTGCCCTCTATTTTTGGAATCCCCTACCATGGGGAAAAGGCCTTTACTACCCAACTTTTTTCCCCCCTTATGATTTTATAAATCTTTATAAGGTTACCCTTCAGCCTCCTATACCCCAATGAAACAAGTCCCAGCCTATCCAGTCTCTCTCTTTTTAACTCAAGGCTTCCAGTCTTGGTTATATTCTTGTAAAGCTTTTTATCCCAATCTTTCCAGTTTAATAACATCCTTCCTATAGAACGGCAACTAGAACTGTTGGCAGTACTCCAAATGTGGCCTTATCAATGTCTTGTATAGCTGTAACATGAGTCCCAAATCCTGTACTAAGTACTGTGACAGTTGAAGGCAAGCCTGACAAACGCCTTCTTCACCATCCTGTCGACCTGTGAGGTCACTCTCAAGGAACTATGTAACTGCACTAAGCCTCGCTGTCCAACAACACTCTCCAAGACCCTACCATTAACTGTGAAAATCCAGCCCTGGTTTGCCTTACCAAAATGCAACACCTGGGCTTTATCGGAATTAAACTCCATCTGCCATTCCTTGACCCACTGGCCCAGTGGATCAAAATCCCATTGTACTCTTAGAAAACTTTCTTCACCAAATTTTGGTGTAATCTGCAAACTTACTAACCATACATCTTGTCTTCTCATCCAAATTATTTGCTGTTGCATTGTTTTGGAACTTTGGGGGAAAAAAAATCAAAACAACGCCACTTTTAAAAGGCGGAAGACGGATAAAAGGCAGTGACCACATGGTGTGTAAGGGAGAGAGAGAAAGAAACCTATACTGCTAAGTGACAGAGCAGTGAATCTGCACATTTACTGCCTTCGCTGCTTGAGTTCATGTAGCTCTGGACGTTGGAGTACATCCAGGAAAAATTAACAAATAGCAAAATTCACAGCTGACCTTGGAGAAACCAGTGTGGGAGAGCTCAACGTAGGAATAGATAAGTGCATAATTTTTAACATGTAACTTTGCTATAAGTCTACAGTAGCAAGTAGAGTGGGTTCTTTCTTGACTAAATATTTTACTGAGATCTGCCTCTTGATTAAATTTTTAAAAGTATGATCCATAAGTACTAAATTAGCCTGCGGCATTGTTTTGTAGAGCAAAAAGACGGTGCTATTTTCTGGGTTGGTAAATTGTGAAGGAGCAAAGATGGCCTTTAGCAGACTGATGTGCGTTCTTCCTGTCGGATGTGAGAGTTTAAGGACAGTTTCCATGTTACTGATGATTATGTCTGCAGGAAGTGTCTTTGGTTGCGAATCCTATCGGATTGCATGGATCAGCTGGAGTGGCAGTTAGAGGCAATGAGAAATTTACAAGAGCTAGGGTGTGATGAATGGTAGTTATAGGAAGGAAGAATAGCCACAGATACAGTCAGGTAGTTGGGTTAACTTCAAGAAAAGTAGTGGGGTAAGCAGATAGCCACAGAAGACTCCTGCACTATCCCCATTTCAAACAAGTGTGCTGTTTTGGAAAATGTAGGGGGTGGTGGACCCACAGGGGAATGTAGCACAAGCAGCCAAGTTTCTGGTATCAAGACTGGCTCTAATGTAATGAGAGCTACGTCGGTTCCAAGAGATCAATTAATGTTAGCCAACTCTCTAGTCAGAGGCACAGACAGATGTTTCCGTGGCCAGCAGAGAAAAATTAGAATTGTGTGTTGCTTCCCTGGTGCCAGGACCAAGGATGTCTCAGAGAGGGTGCAGAATGTTCACAAGGGGGAGAGGGGCCAGCAGGAGGTCATTGTCCACATTGGAACTAACGACATAGGAAGGGAAAAGGATGAGATTCTAAAGGGAGAATATAGAAAATTAGGCAGGAGTTTAAAAAGGAGTAAAATCTGGATTGCTCCTGGTGCTATGAGCAGGTGAGGGTAGGAATGGGAGGACAGAGCAGATGAATGTCTGGCTGAGGAGCAAGTGCGGGGAGAAAGTTTAAAATTTTTGGATCATTGGAAACTCTTCTGGGATAGAAGGACCTATACAAGGAGGATGGATTGCAGCGGAATAGCAAGGTGATTAATATACTGGCAGGAAGATTTGCTAAAGATGCTCGGGAGGATTTAACCAAGGGGGAGGGTTGTGGGACCCAGGGAAATAGTGAAGAAAGAGATCAATCTGAGACTGGTACAGTTGGGAAAAGGAGTGAGTCAAACAGTCAGGGCAGGAAGGAACACAGCAGAGAACAAGGTAGGGCTGATAAATTAAACTGCATTTACTTCAATGCAAGAGGCCTCACAGGGAAGGCAGATGAACTCAGGATGGTTAGGGAGATGGGATTGGGATATCATAGCATTTACAGAAACATGGCTTAGGGATGGCAAGGATTGGCAGCTTAATGTTCCAGGACAGAAATGCGATAGGAAGGATAGAAAGGGAGTCAAGAGAGGAGGGGGAGTGACGTTTTTGATAAGGGATTGCATGAATGCTGTACTTAGGGAGGATATTCCTGGGAATACAGCTAGGGAAGTTATTTGGGTGGAACTGAGAAATAAGAAAGGGATGATCACCTTATTGGGATTGTATTATAGACCCCTAATAGTCAGAGAGAAATTAAGAAACAAATTTGTCAGGAGATTTCAGTTAGCTGTCAGAATAATAGGGTGGTTATGGTTGGGGATTTTAACTTTCCAAACGTCGACTGGGACTGCCACAGTATTAAGGGTTTAGATGGAGAGGAATTTGTTAAGTGTGTACAAGAAAATTTCCTGATTCAGTATGTGGATGTACCTACTAGAGAAGGTCAAGTTTTGCACCTACTCTTGGGAAATAAGGCAGGGCAGATGACTGAGGTGACAGTGGGGGAGTACCTTGGGGCCAGCGACCATAATTCTATTAGTTTTAAAATAGTGATGGAAAAGGATAGATCAGACCTAAAAGTTGAAGTTCTAAATTGGGGAAAGGCTAATTTTGACGGTATTAGGCAAGAATTAACAAAAGCTGATTGGGGGCAGATGTTCGCAGGCTAGAAAATGGGAAGCCTTCAAAAATAATGAGAGCTCAAAGACAGTTTATTCCTGTTAGGGTGAAAGGAAAAGCTGGTAAGTGTAGGGAATACTGGATATCTAGAAAAGGTGGGGTTTCGGTTAAGAAAAACATATGTCAGGTATAGACAGGAGAGATCAAGAGAATCATTGGAAGTGTATAAAGGCAGTAGGAGTATACTTAAGAGGGAAATCAAGAGGGCAAAAAGGGGACATAAGATAGCTTTGGCAAACGGGGTTAAGGAGAATCCAAAGGGTTTTACAAATACATTAAGGACAAAAGGGTACCTAGGCAGAGAACAGGGGCCCCTCAAAGATCAGCAAGGTGGCCTTTGTGTGGAGCAAGAGGAGATGGGGGAGACACTAAACGAGTATTTTGCATCAGTGTTTACTGTGGAGAAGGACATGAAAGATGTTCAATGTGGGGAAATAGATGGTGACATCTTGAAAAATGTTCTTATTACAGAGGTGGTGATGCTGGATGTCTTGAAATGCATAAAAGAGGATAAATCTCCTAGGACTTGATCAGGTGTACCCTAGAACTCTGCGGGAAGCTAGAGAAGTGATTGCTGGGCCTCTTGCTGAGATATTTGTATCATCGATAGTCACCGGTGAGGTGCCAGAAGACTGGAGATTGGCAAACGTGGTGCCACTATTTAAGAAATGTGCTAAGGAAAAGCCAGGGAACTATAGACCAGTGAACCTGACATCGGTGGTGAGCAAGTTATTGGAGGGAATCAGGAGGAACAAGATGTAAATGTATTTGGAAAGGCAAGGTTTGATTAGGGATATGGCTTTATGCATGGGAAATCATGTTGCACAAACTTGATTGAGTTTTTTGAAGAACTAACAAAGAGGATTAATGAGGGCAGAGCAGTAGACATGATCTGTAAGGTCTTCAGGGAGGTGTTCGACAAGGTTCCTCATGGAAGACGAGTTAGCAAGGTTAGATCTCATGGAATACAGGGAGAACTAGCCATTCAAAAACAGAACTGGCTCAAAAGTAGAAGACAGAGGTTGGTGGTGGAGGGTTTCTTTTTAGACTGGATGCCTGTGACCAGTGGAGTGTCACAAGGATCGGCGCTGGGTCCACTACTTTTCATCATTTATATAAATGATTTGGATGTAAACATAGGAAGTATAGTGAGCAAGTTTGCAGATGACACCAAAATTGGAGATGTACAACGAAGTGGACAATGAAGAAGATTACCTCAGAGTACAATGGGATCTTGATTAGATGGGCCAATGGGATGAGTGGTAGCAAAAGGAGTTTAATTTAGATAAATGCGAGGTGCTGCAATTTTGAAAAGCAAATCAGAACAGGACTTATACACTTAATGGTAAGATCCTGGGGAGTGTTGCTGAACAAAGAGACCTTGGAGTGCAGGCCCATAGTTCCTTGGAAGTAGAGCCACAGGTAGATAGGATAGTGAAGAAGGTGTTTGGTATGCTCTCCTTTATTGGTCAGAGTATTGAGTACAGGAGTTGGGAGGTCATGTTGTGGCTGTACAGGACATTGGTTAGGTCACATTTGGAATATTGCATGCAATTCTGGATTCCTTCCTATCCGAAGGACGTTGTGAAACTTGAAAGGGTTCAGAAAAGATTTACAAGGATGTCACCAAGTTTGGAGTATTTGAACTATAGGGAGAGGTTGAATAGGCTGGGGCTGTTTTCCCTGGAGCGTTGGAGGATGAGTGGTGTCCTTTTAGAGATTTATAAGATCATGAGGGACGTGGATAGGCTAAATAGGTGGGACAGTACAGAACTGGAAATCATAGGTTTAGGGTGAGAGGGGCAAGATATAATTCAGACCTAAGAGGCAACCTTTTCATACAGAGGGTGGTATGTGTATGGAATGAGCTGCCAGAGGAAGTGGTGGAGGCTGGCACAATTACAGCATTTAAAAGGCATCTGGATATGTATATGAATAGGAAGGATTTAGAGGGATATGGGCCAAGTGCTGGCAAATGTGACTAGATTATCTGGTTGGCAGAGACGAGTTGGACTGAAGCGTCTGTTTCCATGCTGTACATCTCTATGACTCTCTTTAAATAAATCAATCTTTGGATTCTTTTGTCAATCATGTATCTCTTACAACACATATTACTAAAGAAACTTCTTGCTGCTGTGAGTATTGCTATAATGTTCAAATGGTCACACAGAGTGCGGAATTTCTCCTTTGTAAATTCTATATTGGCTGGGAGGAATTTAACTGGTGCTCCCAAGCCAGTGCCTATCCAGCTTTCCATTATTTTATTGACAATAACATATTTTATCATTACTGTGAATTACCATGGACAGACTAAAATTTTCTTTGTTTGTTCTGTTGTGGGATGTGGGCATGGTGGCTGACCAACATTTACTATTTTTTTAACTTGTTTTTATTATTTATTCATTTGTGGGATGTGGGCATCCCTAGCTACCCTCAAGAAGGTGGTGGTGAGCTGCCTTTTTGAACCACTGCAGTCCACCTGCTGTTGGTTGACCCACAATGCCCTTAAGGAGGGAATTCCAGGATTTTGACCCAGTGATAATGAAAGAGAATTTGCAGTGCTGATGTTCCCTTGTACCTGCTGCCCTTGTCCCTCTAGATGGAACTGGTCATTGGTGCAGAAGGTGCTGTCTGAGGATCTTTGGTGAATTTGTGCAGCGCACCTTGTAGACAGTACACATTGCTGCTACTGAGTGTCTGTAGTGAGGGAGCGGATGCTTGTGGATGTGGTGTCAATCAAACAGGCTACTTTATGCTGGGTGGTGTTGAACTTCTGAAGCATTCTTGGGACTGCACTCATCCAGGCAAGTGGGGAGTATTTCAACACACCCCTGACTTGTGTATTGTAGATGGTGCACAAGCTTTGATAAGTCAGGAGGAGAGTTACTTGCTGCAGTATTCCTAGCCTCTGATCTGTTCTCATAGCCACTGTGTTTACGTGGTGAGTCCAGATGAGTTTTTGTTAATGATAACACCAGGATATTGACAGTGGGCGATTCAGTGATGGTAACAACATTGAATATCAAGGGGCATTGGTTAGATTATGAGTCTCTTACTGGTGATGATCATAGCCTGGCTTTTGTGTAGCACGAATGTTACTTGCCACTTGTCAGCCTGGTAATTGTCCAGACTTTTTTGCATTTGAACATGGACTGTTTCAGTATCTAAGGAGTTGGAATTGGTGCTGGACATTGTGCAAATATTGGTGAACACCCCCCATTTCTTACTGGAAGATGGAGTGAAGTTCATTGATGAAGCAGCTGAAGATGGTTGGGCCAAGGATGCTACGCTGAGGAATGCCTGCAGAGATGACCTGGAACTGAGATGACTGACTCCAACAACCCACAAACATTTCCTATGAATCAGGTATGACTCCATGCAGTGGTGAGTTTGTCACTGATACCCATTGATTCCGGTTTTGCTAGGGCTCCTTGATGCCACACTCGGTTAATTGCAGCCTTGACATCGAGGGCTGTCATCGCACCTCACCTCCGTAATTCAGCTCTTTTGTCCATGTTTGTCTATGTAATCATGTCAGGAGCTAGCGGCCCTGGCAGACCCCAAACTGGGCATCACTGAGCAGATGCTGCATGATAGCACTGTTGATGACACCTTCCATCACGTTGCTGATAATTCAGAGTGGACTGATGGGTGGTAATTACCTGGATTGGATTAGTCCTCCTGTTTATGTACACGACGTACCTGGGCAATTTTCCACATTTCTGAGTAGATGCAGTATTGTAAGTGTACTGGAACAGCTTGGCTAGGGGAGTTGCAAGTTCTGGAGCACAAATCTTCCATACACATGCTGGAATGTTGTCAGGGTCCGTAGTCTTTTGCAGTATACAGTTTCCAGATATCATGTGGAGTGAATCAAATTGGCTGAAGACTGGTATCTGTAATGCTGGGGACCACTGGAGGTGGCCATGATGGATCATTCACTTCGCACTTCTGACTGAAGATTGCACTGATCTGCTGGGCTCTTCCATCATTGAGATAAAAACAAGAGCTGCAGATGCTGGAAACCAGATTCTAGATTAGAGTGGTGCTGGAAAAGCACAGCAGTTCAGGCAGCATCTGAGGAGCAGGGAAATCAACGTTTTGGGCAAAAGTCTTTCATCAGGAATAGTGGCAGAGTGCCTGCAGGGTGGAGAGATAAATGAGAGATGGGTTGGGGGGGGGGGGGGGGGGAAGAAAGTAGCATAGAGTATAACAGGTGAATGGGGTGGGGATGGAGGTAATAGGTCAGGGAGGAGGTAGCAAAGAGTACAATGGGTGAATGGGGGTGGGGATGAAGGTGATAGGTCAGAGAGGAGGGTGGAGTGGATTGGTGAAAAGGAAGATAGGCGGGAAGGAAGATAGGCAGGTAGGACAAGTCATGGGGACAGTGTTGAGCTGGAAGTTTGGAGCTGGGGTGAGGTGGGGGAAGGGGAAATGAGGAAACTGGTGAAGTCCACATTGATGCCTCTATTCCTGATGAAGGGCTTTTGCCCGAAACGTCGATTTTCCTGCTTTTCCAGCATCTTCCATCATTGAGGATGGGGATATTTGTGCAGCCTATCCTTCAGTGACTTGTTTAATTGTCCACCAACATTCACAACTGGATGTGGCAGGTCTGTAAAGCTTAGATCTGATCTTTTGGTTGTGAGAATGTTTAGCTCTGTCTATCACTTGCTGCTTATGTTGTTTGGCATGCAAGTAGCTCTGTTTGGTAGCTTCATCAGGTGGATATAGACTGAGGAGTCTGAGCATCTAAAAAAAATCACAAATGTTGTGTAATCTACCAATGAACATCCTTACTTCTTAACTAATGATAGAAGGAAGGTCACTGAAGTAGCTGGAAATGGTTGGGCCCATGACACTGCCCTGTGGTAGCCCTGCAGTGATGTTCTGGAGCTGAGATCACTGACCTCCAACAACAACTACCTTCCTTTGTGATAGCTATGACTCCAACCAGTGGAGAGTTTTCCCCATTTCTAATAGATACCAGTTTACCAGAGCTTCTTGATGTCACACTTTGTGAAATGGAACCTTGATGTCAAGAGCAGTCACTCTCAGCTCACTTCTGGAGTTTAATATTTGTCAATACTTGAATGAGGGCTGTAACGAGGTCAGGAGCTGAATGTCCCTGCTCGAAGTCTTACTGTCTTATAGAAATTTCAGAACTGAGAGAACTTCCAACTGTAAAGTGGCTTGAAAAGATCAACCTTGTAAGGCAACTGAATTTTTCATGGCATCCAGGACGTTGAAGAGATCACTCCTAGAATCGTGTGTAGAGTTTTGGTCACCCAGCTCTTGAAAGGATGTTATTAAACTGGAAAGGGTTCAGAAAGGTTTGCATTTTCAAGATAGGCTGGTACTTTTCTCACTTGAGTGTTGGCGGTTGAGGGGTAACCTTACTGAGGTTTATAAATTCATGATGGGCATAGATAAGGCGAATAGCAAGGGTCTTTTCCATAGGGTGGGGGAGTTCAAAACTAGGGGACATATTTTTAAGGTGAGAGGAGAAAGATTTAAAAGTGATATGAGGGGCAACCTTTTTACACAGAGAGTGGTTTGTACGTGGAATGAACTGCCAGAGGAGGTGGTGGTTGCAGGTACAGTTACAACTTTAAAAGATATTTGGGGAAGTACATGAATAGGAAAGGCTTGAGGGGATCTGGGCTAAATGCAGGCAGGTACAACTAGTTTGGTTTGGGAACATGGTCAGCATGGACTAGTTGGACTGAAGGGTCTGTTTCAATGCTGTATGACTCCATGATTCTACTAACTTAACAATTACTGCTAAAAACGCTCACTGGCTATAACAAAAATACTTATGTGTGAAATATTAAATGTCTTATAATGATAAAAACTCCATATTTATTATTTATAGTAGCTTACTTTTATTTCACCTCTACCTTAATCCAACCAGTACACAATAATAATCCAGTTTGCCATATGAAAATTTAAATTAACAGTGAAGAATATTAATTGCCATAAATTCCCAATTGTTACTGAATGCCAGGGCACCGCATGACCTGGGGTCAGATTTAAACCCTCATTGAGAAAAGAGAAAACCACAACACAGAGATCAATTTGTTTCGAGGGGCAGCTTTCTATAAAATCAGTGGCAAGCACTCTTGCTTTGTTGTTGACCACAAAATCTGTGTTATCACTTCAAATGTTTAAAATCTCATTTACAAGTGGCAAATGGGCTGTTCAAAATTATTTTGCAAACTGGGAAAAAGTGAATAGCTCTGACCCAGAATTAACTGCAAACGGATGTGGAACATATAAAGCCATTTACATGATGAATAGTTTCTGGCAGCTGTATCTTCCTACCTTTGCTTTGCATTATAGTTACATCATTAATGGCAGAGACCAAACATAGGAAAACATAGAAGCTCTGTAGACTTTGGATTAAATGCGCAGAGAGTAACAAAAGGACTTTGGCAAACACACAGCTTCCAAATTGGCCTATAAAAACATGTCTCTGCAATTGAATTTGAGGCTTGCATATATTCCTTCATGGGATATTGGGATCTCTGGCTAAGCCAGCATTTATTGCCCATTCGTAGGGATGGGTCCTTTATGGAGAACTGCATCAAAAAAAATGTTTCTGTATTTCTCAGCAAGAGATTTGGAAGCTAGTTTCGAAATTAGACACAAACCATTAGGCACATTGAATGTGTAGTCTCCTTCAAGGAACAAGTTCAAAGTCACAACGCTTAACCATTTTAGAAAAATTAAACATTATGAATACAAATTAATATATCAGAATTATTTATCTTACTTCATTAAGCAATGCATCGAATCATGCCAGACTGTTTAACATTTCAAAACCTCTTCCACAAGATTTTAAGTATTATTAGAATATAAATATATATATATATATATATATCAAAACAATTTCCATTACATAATGAACTAATCCATCATATAAACTTATATCCAACCAAAATTTTAATTCTGTTTTTCTTTGAATTTTAATCCCAAAAAAGCTTGGAAGAATTGGATTTGTTTAAAGAATAAATTTTTCATCAATAACTTTTCAATTTACTTTAGATTAAACCATTCCAATGAAAGGAGGTCATTTTTGTTGATCAAGTAAGAACTTTAGAGAACTTGTCTGATCAGCATTCCTGAGGCTATATTTGCTGGAATACAAAATTCATATCAGAAGAAACACAATCATCATTTGAGTTTTTCAGCAATGACGACCATTCAGCTATACATGTGTTAATAATATCCTTTGCATGTTCATATTTTCTACTCAACCCCTCACCCATAAGCAGACTGCTCCAAGACCATCAACTGATCGTGACCTTTAAAACATTTTTCTAATAAATCAAAATGTTCTGAGTTTTTTCCCAGTTGTATTTCTTAAAAGAATCACAATATTGAATCTTGTACTTTAAAGGAAACATTATACTGTCATCCAACATACACACCCTGGTTCACATATATCTATCAAACTAACACTTTCTGTCCTTTAAATACTATTTCATTTGCATAACACCACCAAATAGCTTGCAGTTGTAACACATGCACTGCAAGGCACTTTACAGGATGGTGACAAATGGCAGATGCTCAACAGGAAGGAACAAAGAGAAAATGGAAAAATAGAGGGAAGGCTGCTGGCAGATAAGGTCTGGGAGTTTTGTAACAGGACACCTTTTAAAGCTGGGAAAAAGGAAACCAAGTAGAGGGTCCTCGAGGGACTGCCAGAAAACAGTGGCATGGCGGTGAGAGCAATGAACAAGACAAAAAATGAAACAAATGAAACAGCATGTAACTGGAAGATGCAGCATCGGATAAACTTGAGGGGTTGGGCTGTGAAAGCAAGAATGACAAGGTTTCCCCATTTTCCTTAACAAATTATTACATCCAGATAGTTTATGAACTTGCTATACATTTGGTACATGGTAATTAATGGTATATGCAATGGTAGCCTACAGTTTTCATTATATTGTAGACATAGAGCAGTGAACTGTTTGGGGTGGCCAATGCAATCTGTCAATAGTCCATGAGGTTTGGCTGGATCTTGCAAATATGACGATAGGCCTTGGCCACTGTGGAGAACAGGAAGGTTTGTTGCTACTTAGTGGCCCCCTGCCCTTTGATTTACTTGATGGATGGTCTTGGGACTTTGTGGGAGGTGTCTAACTTGTGAGGATTCCTCAGAATAGGTTCCAGACTGCTTGATATTTCTAAAGCTCCAGGCAGAGTTCAAACATAGCCCATTTGACTGGAAAACATTCCACAGATGATCCAAGCATGTTAGTTGTGGACAGGATAATGTTCTATCACTGTTGGGGGAGGGGGGTGGGGGGGGGGGAAGCAGTGGAATGCATCATTTTGCAGCAAGCAGTGACAGCTGCACTAGTCTGAGTTGCAGTGGGAGGGATTTGTGATTTAATGGTTAAGCCTAGCAGGCACAGGCTCAAAATTACAAGACTGAGAGTTTTACCATGCTGTTTGTTTCCTTCAGGATTAGAATCATAGAATAGTCATGATCAAAAGGGGTTCTTTCAACCTATCAGCTTTGTGCTAACCTTTTTGAAAAGCAATTCAGTCAGTTCCACTTTCTACACTTTGCCCTTTATCTGTGATTTTTCATATTCAAATACTCTTCCAATTTCCTTTTAAAGGCTACTATTGAATCTGTATCCACCACTAATCAGGCGGTACGTTAAAAATCCTAGCAAGACATTACATATATTTTACCTCAGTTCACCTCTTCAATCACCTTAAATCTGTACACTCTTCAAATGACTGAATGGTCAAGTAGCCAATATTTTCTCTCATTTATCTCTCCAACCTTCAGGCATTCTGCCTGTATTCCCGATGAAGGGCTTTTGTCCGAAACTTCGATTTTACTGCTCCTCAGATGCTGCCTGAACTGCTGTGCTTTTCCAGCACCACTAATCCAGAATATTTTCTCTTTGTCTATTTTGACCATTTATGATTTTAAATATGTATCAAATTTCCTCTTGATATTGCTGCTCCAAAGAGAACAACTGAATCTTCACTTGTTCATCCATTTCCTGTAACCCTTTTCATTAGAACCATTCCAATATATCTCTACAGTACCCTTGCCAAGGATTTCAAGTCTGTCCAAAAGTGTAGTACTCAGAGTTTGAGTGAGGGAATAACTCGTGTTTTGTTTGTGCTCCTATTCAGAAAGCTCAGGATCCCAAATGCATAATTAACTATTTTGTATACTAGACCTGACACTTAAAAAGTTTTGTGTCCAACCATCTTCACTAGATATCCTATTGCCCTTGCACCCCCACCCCTTTAAAACTGTACTGTTCAGCACAGGTTGACTCTCCTCATTCTTCCTCCCACAGTATCATCCTGTGCTTTCAGGCATTGAATTTTAATTGCCATATTTATTCTAGAAGTATCTTGCAGTATTGTCTTCCTTACTGGTTGCTGCAGTTCCAGGAGTTGTGCCATCTACAGAATTCAAAGCTTTGCTCTCTTGTGAGAAATTGTAGGCCTACGAAGTAACCTTAATGTTAAGGTCAAAAATAAACAAGGAAGCCCAGGTCATTTATTTAATCAAAAACAGTGGTTCAAGTAGGAATCTTGGGGAACACCTGTGTATATTCTCTTTCCAAAGAACATTCTTTTACAACAATGCCATTTTCTATTTCTTTGTTGATAGAGTCATAGAGACATACTTGTTGAGGGCGTGTTGTTGGAAAAGCACAGCAGATCAGGCAGCATCCGAGCAGCAGGAAAATCAACTTTTCGGCTGGAGCTCATTCCTGATGAAGGGCTCTGGCCCGAAACGTCAATTTTCCTGCTCCTCGGATGCTGCCTGACCTGCTGTGCTTTTCCGGCAACACGTACTCAACTCTGATCTCCAGCATCTGCAGACCTCACTGTCTGCTCAGAGATGCACAGCATGGAAACATACCCTTAGGTCCATGTTGACCAGATAGCCTAAATAAATGTAGTCCCATTTGCCAATATTTAGTCCATATCCCTCTTAAACCCTTCCTATTCATATACCCATCCAGATGCCTTTTAAAATGTTGTAATTGTACCAGCCTCCATCACTTCCTCTGGCAGGACCACCCTCTGTGTTAAAAAGTTGCCCCTTAGGTCCCTTTTAAATTTTCCTCCTCTCACCTTAAACCATCACCCTCCAGTTCTGGACTGCCCCACACCCAGGAAAAGACCTTGGCTATTTGCCTTATCCATACCCCTCATGCTTTTATAAACCATCTATAAGGTCAATCTTCACTTTTGACGCCCCAATGAAAATAGTCCCAGCCTAATCATCCTCTTCCTGAAGCTCAAACCCTCCAACCCTGTCAACATCCTTGTAAATCTTTTCTGAGCCCTTTCAAGTTTCACAACATCCTTCCTGTAGCAGACAGACCAGAATTGCAGGCAGTATTCCAAAAGTGGTCTAACAAATGTCCTGTATAGCTGCAACATGACCTCCCAAATCCTAGGCAAAAGTGAAGGGTTACAGATGCTGGAAACCAGAGCATAGATCAGACTGGTGCTGGAAAAGCACAGCAGGTCAGGCAGCATCCGAGGAGCAGGAAAATCGATGTTTCGGGCAAAAGCCCTTCCATCAGGAATGACCTGCCTGACCTGCTGTGCTTTTCCAGCACCATTCTGATCTAAACTCCCAAATTCTATACTCAATGCTCTGACCAATAAAGGCAAGAATACCAAATGCCTTCTTCACTATCCTTTCTACCTGCGTCTCCATTTTCAAGGAACTACGAACGTATACTAACAGGTCTCTTTATTCAGCAACACTCCATTAAGTGTCCAAGTCCTGCCCAAAACACAGCACCACACACTTATCTAAATTAAACTCCATCTGATCAAGATCCCGTTGTACTCTGAGGTAACTTCCTTCACTGTCCATTACACCTTCAGTTTTGGTGTCGTCTGTAAACTTACTGATCTTACCTCCTATGTTCACAGCCAAATCTTTTATATAAATGACTAAAAGCAGCACCAATCCATGTGGCACACTCCTGGTAACAGACCTCCAGTCTGAATAGCAACCTCCACCACGACCACCCTCTGTCCTCTACCTTTGAGCCAGTTCTGTATCCAAATAGCAAGTTTGCCCTGCATTCCATGTGATCTAACCTTGCTAACCAGTTTACCATTAGGAACTTTGTTGAACACCTTACTGAGACCCATACAGATCACATCCATTGCTCTGCTCTCATCAATTCTCAGTGTTACTTCTTCATAAAGTCAGTCAAGTTCGTGAGATAGGATTTCCCCTGCACAAAGCCATGTTGAATATCCTTAAGCGGTCCTTCCCTTTCCAAATACATGTAAATCTTGTCCCTCAGGACTCCTTCCAACAACTTGCCACAACCTTGTCAGGCTCACTGGTCTATAATTCCCTGACTTTTCCTTACCATCTTTCTTAAATAATGGCACCATGAGAGTCAAGCTCCAGTCCTCCGGCACCTCACCTGTGACTACTGTGATACAAATATCTCAGCAAAGGGCCCAGAAATCACTTCCCTAGTATCCCACAGAGTTCTAGGGTACACCTGATCAGATCCCAGGGACTTATTCACCTTTATGCATTCTAAAATGCCCAGTACCACCTTCTCTGTAATTTGGTATTGTATACTAAATTCCAGCTTATTGTTAACTCACTTAATATTGTTTCACTTTAATGTTGTTAATAACATCAGAGTATCCATTTAATGTTGTCGTTTTTAGTTTAGCATCATTTGCCACAGACCTGCCTTTCTGTGGATTGCCTTTTCACACAATCTGTCCTCCAGCACGCACTTCTGCTCTCATCTTCATTAACTCTGCCTTCTGACTGTCACCCGGATTCCCAGCTTTGTCTCTCTTCTGCTTTGTCTCTGCTCCAAGACTTGCTGCCAGCTTTGAGGAGAAAATGAGGACTGCAGATGCTGGAGATCAGAGTTGAAAATGTGTTGCTGGAAAAGCGCAGGTCAGGCAGCATCCAAGGAACAGGAGAGTCGACGTTTCGGGCATAAGCAGATTCCTGAAGAAGGGCTTATGCCCGAAACGTTGATTCTCCTGCTGTCTGACCTGCTGCGCTTTTCCAGCAACACATTTTCAGCTTGTTGCCAGCTTTGCCTCTTCTTTGGGCCTTGCCTCCAACCCACTGCTCCATTTCTTAGATGCTAGGTTCCTTCCTGCCTTCACATCTGAACTCACACTAGGATCCTGGGCTCCATCTCAAATGGCAGATCTTGGTTAATGTTGGATGTCCTTTGATATCAGCTGCTCCCTGCACTGACTGACACCTGACTCTGGAGCGTGGCTAACTTGCAAGTATCAAGTAGTGTGTGTGTGTATGTTTTTTATTGTACAATATATTCCTTTCTATATTTAGTGGCATAGATTATCTTTTAAATCATTTTAGCTAAGAATTCACAGCACTAAATATTTACGGTACTGTATTTCAGCTTGTACATTGTTTTCTTTCCAGAGGAGTCATATCCAAAAGAACCCAATTCTGCCTTTAACATTGATTCCTATGGGGAGTATTGATTCAATTAAAGTCATTTCACTTCAAGGCATGTTTTTCTGTAACAAAATCATAACTTGAACCATGATACCCATGTTGCTACTTCCCCATTTTATTCACAGGATTCAATCTTGTTAACAAGCCTAATATAATTGCTGCTTTATTAGGCAACATTTAATGATCCTTATGCAATGAGGCAGTGTTCATTCATCCTGCTATTCATCAAAAACTCTAAGTTGAAAACCAGCATCCATTTTTTTAAAAATTTAAGCAGATGTTCCCCCTTTTTTCAGGTGCTTAAGTTTTTCAACCTTAACATTAAGATTACTTAATGGGCCTACAATTTCTCACTAATGGCTATTTGAACTACACAGAAACATACAGGAGACCGCTCACTTATGTGATGCAAAAGCCAATCGTTTCTTGCAGAAAATCTTGTTTAAGAAATCAGATTTCTCCTCACTGTTTCCTGATGTTATGAAGTCACTCGCATGTTAAAATTAATATGTTGCCCTAGATCTTACCACTTTTTGTCTCATTACATTGGTAAACCAAACTTCTGTATCCATCCCATTCCTCAATGAGTCTGGTTTTGTATCAGAAAAAGATAGATTTGCGTTTGAGCTGAAAACTATGTTTGGCAACTCACCAACACCATATACCTTCCAATATGGCTGTCATACATTTTTTTTCTCTGCAAGAGATTACTATTACTGTGAAGAAAACTGATGAACCCAGTGCACAGAGACTGTAGGTTTGTTGGGATTGGCGCCCTCCATTGCCACCAATCTGTGCACTGTTAAGAAACTGAACCAAGAGCAGCAATGTGGTCATTGAGGGCCAGGCCCATCATTGCTTCTTAATCTCCAGTCTCCATTATCCCATTAGCACCACTTGTGACATACCTCCTAAACACTAGTTACCTTTCACCCTGAGAAATTTTGTCGGAGATGTTTGATTGGTGAGTGACCAGGACTTCCAGTCAAGGGTCTGATTTCCAGCCGAAAACCCGTCGGTAATCAATTAGCTGCCACATTGCTGGACAATAGTTTCTCCATATTCAGATGGAAGATATTGGTTGTTAATTTAGCAATAATCTTGCAAAGTACAATATAAGATTCCAAAACACAAAAAAAAATGAATTTTAAATACATGCCTACATTCTATATATATATATATTATATTTTAAAAACTCCAAATTCAATCACAAGTGGTCCAACTAATCATTAGATGTTGCACAACTGCACCCACACATCTGAATTCAAATGAAGCTCGAATGGAGTACACAAGTGAATTGAGGCCTGGCAATCACAGAATGTCATTGCAGAATAAAGCAAAAGACATCCCTGAACATTCATGTTAAGAAGCTTCCCCAGTGCTATGAAATTTCAGCTAACAGCAAAACAGGTGAGGGAAATGGAAAGTAACTGCTGCCAATGCTGTAAAGCTAACAATAATACTTGATACGCTTCAATTCACTGAAAAAATCCCACACTGCTCAGCAAGATTGACTGTTCAACGTTTATTTGTTTAAAGGTAGAAAATGCTTTCTAATTCCCTTGACTGGAATCAGCCATATGTGGTCTGCCAATTGTATTAATATCTCAGTTGATGTGCCAGTAATTGATTATTAATCAAATGTCAATTTTACATAAGGTGAGAGAAAAATATGAATTGTGTTAGACCAGTTTCACACCCAGATTTATAGATAAATAATTTGAGGTATGTACATGCTCATCATTTACTTTTCGTCCTTGTTTAGGGGAAAAAGAACAATCTTACTACTTCTTGGTACTTCGAACTGTGACCTTTTGTTAACAGTGCAGATTCTTACCCTGCAAAAGTCACATTATGATAAAAAATCCTCTTCATGTAGCCGAGTAAATCATGAAATCTAAGCATTCCTGCTAACTGGTATAGGACAGGATAGGGTTGGTATTCTTGAATGAAGGAAGGTTGATGAAAAACATACCTCTAAAGAGGAAGTTTATAAGCCAGAGCTCAGCAGACAAGAGCTGTTCCATCTGCCCTGAAAACATGTTACTGTACTTCAGTGTCTGGAGCAGCTGACAAGAATTGGCTATTATTTATGAAGCAGCATTGCTCTCTGGACATTATTCAAGCTGACTAAAGCAGATCCTTTAGGCAGACTTGATGAGGCAGCAAAGATCTTTGGAGGAAGTGGGGGGGGGGGGGGGAGGAGGAGGAGGAGGAATGTGTTCCACATGCAAAGGCACTGATTTTGAAAATTACAGAATTTCCTTTTTAAAAAGCAACAAATTATTTTTTCTTCCAAAAACTGACCTTTCAGTCTCTCTGAATTAAATGCGTCATTAACACCGAAGCAACGTCAAAACAAGCTAGTTCATTTTTTATTGCCAATAGTTTTCCATTTCAACTGCACTCGTCATTTTCAACAATTTATAATTCTCACATCTAAGTACAAAACTATTGTAAGTCTCTAAGTTAGCTCACTGAGCTTGAAGGTTTGTTTTCAGAAGTTTCGTCACCATACGAGGTAACATCATCAGTGAGAGTCTCTGGTGAAGTGCTGCTGGTATGTCCCACCTCTCTATTTATAGGTCTTGGTTTCTTAAGGTGGGTGATGTCATTTCCAGTTTTCTTTTCAAGGGAAGGTAGATAGGATCTAAGTCGATGTGTTTATTGATGGAGTTCTGGTAGAATACCATGCCTCTAAGAGTGTGTGACTTTGTTTCGCTCATTCTAGGTTGTATGTGTAGTCCCAGTCAAAGTGGTGTCCTTCTTTGTCTGTATGTTTTGAAACTAGTGAGAGTGGGTCATGTCTTTTGATGGCCAGTTGGTGTTCATGTATCCTGCTAGTTTGTCCAATGTACTTTTTTTTTAAAACAGTTCTAGCATGGTATCTTGTAAATGATGTTAGCTTTGCTGGTGGTACCTATTGGATCCTTTTGGTTAATTAGTCACTGTTTAAATGTGTTGTCTCCTGATGGTCTGACCTTAGTTTTTGGATTATGCCCCAGTTCTAGAATCGCCAATCAATCGATGGAAATAGCTTATCTTATATACCCTGTATTTTCCTGTTATTATCACGGTGGCTCAGTGGTTAGCTGCCTCACAGCGCCAGAACCTGGACTCAATTCCAGCCTCGGGCGACTGTCTGTGTGGAGTTTACATTTTCTCCCCGTGTCTGTGTGGATTTCCTTCCATAATCCAAAAGATGTGCAGGTCAGGTGAATTGGCCATGGTAAATTGCCCATAGTGTTAAGTGCACTAGTCAGAGGGAAATGGGTCTGGGTGGGTTACTCTTCGGAGGGTCGGTGTGAACTTGTTGGGCTGAAGGACCTGTTTCCACATTGTAGGGAATCTAATCGAATCTTGAAGACTTTGATCAGATTACCCCTCAACTTCCTAAATTCTATATAAAACCTAGAACCCCAACATTCAGAATATAGCTTAGTCATTTGATGTTCCCTAGATGTGTTGACTTCCTGTGCTATGGCCCTCACTTCATACACTCTTCGACGTGATGCTGACTGTCTGTGTTGGGCCCCTCACCTCGCCTGCTCCTCGAGCTAATGCTGACTGCTTGCTTCAGGTTCCTCTTTTGCCTGCTCCTCAGTTACCTCATTTGGCCTGATTTATGTGATGGAATGGAATCAAAAGTGATCCGGTTCCTGCTCCACTAACTAATGTGCCAAGTTGCGAAATGCCTATGCAGCTGAAATAACTTACTAATATTCAAGTGAAAATTCACCTCGGAAAATTCAATCTTTAGAAAAGGAAAAGAGAAACTGTGAAGGAATAAAGGTTAGTGAACCATCTATAAACAGTGTCAAGTTATCTCAGCTTTGTTTCAGAGTGATGGGTGGTGTTGGGGCACTGGAAACTGAGATAATAATGCTGGAAAATAAGCATCTGTAGTACCATCTACAACCCTCCGTCCCTTCACACACAGACTCACCCCTGTAATTGGCAAAACTAATGCGAATGCTGGAAGACAGAAATAAAAACAAAGTGCTGAAGAAATTCAACAGGTCTTGCAGCACATAGAAACAAAGTTAATTTCAAGTCCAAAATGATTACTTTTAATTTATTTTCCTTTTTTTTTGCTTTATACCAAAGCTTCTGTACCTAGGTACTTTTGTACCTAAGATGGTGCCATAAGTGGTGACTTGTAAACTTTTCACTGTACTCGTGTGATGACATGTAATAATAAACCTAATTCAAATGAAAATTCTTTGGAACCTTCAAACAATGTCAAGCTGAAATGCACTACTGAGGAGGAAAGTCCCAAGTTCTCTGCCTCGTCTATGCCCAGTTAACCAATTTCAAACAATTGGCAAATATGCTTAGTCTTGGTGTGAAGGTTATGAGTATGAAAAGAAAGAAAGAGACAGGATTAGGGACAGCTTCAATGTTTTTACAGGTCTAAGTAACGTGTCAAAATTCACAAGAATAGTGGTTACCAAAGTACACCTAAACTCAATATAAATCAGTTGCCATACAGAAGAGGGGCAAAAAGTGACAAGAATTTTAAAAATTAATTTAGAAATTCACAACTACTATAATTTAAATATTAAGACTGAAATTTGCCTCAAGCCAGAGTGAAGATCACCTATCTTAGTGAGTCTGTGTGTGAGGGAATGGAGGATTGTAGGTGGTGCTTCAGATGCTTGTTTTCCAGCATTGTTATCTCAGTTTCCAGTGCTCTAACACCACCCATCCCTCAGATACAAAGCTAAGAACATTAGGAGGTGCTTGGAGGATACTGTTTAATTTTCTTGAAACCGATTTTTTCCAAAGAAAATATAATGCCTTACTTTTAACACAAACTCATCCCCTGCAATCTGGTGAAAATGGAGAAATGTGCAGGTAGTTGAAATGGAGTGAAGTGCTTTCCCATTCCAATGCGACTGAAATTTTAAATTTCAACTGGCACAAAAACATGCTCAAAGCGATGGTCTCCACTTTAAATTTGTTCCTCAGATTCTAATGAGGTCAGCAGAGCCTGATTCATTATTTTAACCTAAGGCCTGAACAAAGGAGTATCGATGACCGTGCCATTCAGCTAGAACAGGATTAAGGACAACACGAGGCCCACGTTGAACAAATTCCAAACAATTTACTTCAGCTTCTTCATGATCAAGACTAAGTCAAAATTAATGGAAAAGAAAATTATTTGTGTAAAGTGGGCTGATCATTTGCTATGCACGAGAAGTTTGGAAGACATTTTAAAAAGATATTGGTATTTTACATTCCTAATTCTCTATCTTACACTGCACCACAAAACCTTGTATTCAGCTTGCCAATTACATAAAACAGAATTTTCTACTTCATATTAACAAAGAATTCTTGCAAAGATCTTAAAAACTAATCTGTGCAATTAACATTTTTCCACAAGAACAGAATTATGAAAGTATGAAAATAGTAAAAGTGCAAATATTTGCAACCAGCATTTAGATAGCATTGGGTGGAAGACAGTCAAGACAGTGCTGCACTTGATGTATCATTGCTGAAATTGGTACATTTGTAAGAGAAACACTATTAACTGCACTTCCATGAACTCTAAGAATTCATGTGAGGGCTGGGGCTTAGATTTACACTAACCAGTTAAAATGCAACAGAGCATTTTAACTTTTTTTTTAAGACTCTGGGGTCTTTGATCCAACATGATAAGTAGCTGTTATCGGGATGTTCGGTACCTAGTAGGATTTACAATCCATGTAATGCTGATCTTTGACTTCAGGTCAGGAGATCAACAAAAGTCAGGAGATACTGCATCCAAAGGCCAGCAATTTATTTGAAGAACTCATTATTAAAGTAAAAGAATTTGAATTTTATCTAAAAATATTTGAAACCTGAAGTATTCTAAAACAATTAGAAGTTTAAAATGTACTGTATCAATTTAATAAATAGCATGCTTGATTATTTGTTGAATAGTTTTACATTATAGTCGATAGCCAAGGTTCCACTGTAACATCTGTGTTATGAAATCAAACACGCATTATGTTGATGCTTAAATCAGGATAATTAAGTGTACCGAGAGCTGAAATGACAGCATAGCTGACAACAGGATTTTTAAAAGAATTCACAAAACAAGTACCCACTTGACTTAAATACACAGTTTCTCAGAAATATTTACATACTAAAATTTGGTTTAGAAAGTTAATGTGCACCATTTAGTTTTGAACTTTCAGCCTGGGAAATCCTTTAATGATTATTAATGAGGTATTGTCACTGTGGTGTTAAAGCAAAAGATGTACTACTCCCAAAAAAGATTTTATCATTTATCTAACCAGGTTAGGTGATCCGTGAGATTGGCCAGAGCTAAGGATTAAGCATATAAGTATGATCTTCTGAACTCCCTGACTTAAAAAATTTTCGATTTATCTAAATCACTATATTGTCTGAACTCTGATGAGTAAATTATCCCAGTTTACAATACCTCATTCTCGAGTGTGTCTTGGCTTGTTTTTAAAGCTTAATATGTAATTTACAGGAATGAAATTAGCATGTAAGTCCATGTGTTTATATTTTCTCTTATTCTCACCAGTATCTGGGTTAAAATAGCCAAAGTCTAACAATTAATCCAGAATTATTTTATTTTAAAACAAATCTTGAAGGTAGGAGACAGGTGGTGGTGGAAGATTGTTTTTCGGACTGGAGGCATGTAGCCTGCGCTATACCACAAGGATTGGTGCTGAGTTCACTGCTTTTTGTCATTCATATAAACAATTTCAACATAAATGTGGGAGATATGGTTAGTAAGTTTGCAGATCACACCAAAATTGGTTGTGTAGTGGACAATAAAGAAGGTTGTCTCAGAGCAAAGCAGAATCTTGATCAGATGGGCCAATGGGCTGAGGAGTGGCGGATGGAGTTAATTTGGGTTGGGGCTTTTTCTCCTGGTGTGTTAGGGGCTGAGGAGTGACCTTATAGAGGTTTACAAAATCATGAAGGGTATGGATACTGTAAATAGGCAAGATCCTTTCCCTGGGGTGGGGAAGTACAAAACTAGAGGGCATAGGTTTCAGGTGAGAAGGGAAAGATATAAAAGGGACCTAAGGGGCAACCTTGTCATAGAGGGTGGCACACGTATAGAATGAGCTGCCAGAGGAAGTGGTGGCGACTGGTACAATTACAACATTTAAAAGGCTGGGTATATCAATAGAAATGGTTTAGAATGATATGGGCCAAATGCTGACAAATGGGATTGGATTTATATAGGATATCTGGCTGGAATGGATGAGTTGGACTGAAAGGTCTATTTCCGTGCTGTATAACTATGACTCTAAGTCAAAGTTGTATTTTGTTCCAGTCACAAAACTTTGTTTTACATGTAAATAATCTGAATCAGAGTTCTGGCCTGAATACTAATATTTCAGCACTACAATAGTTTCTCAAGTCTAAAGTAACGTAAGAAAATGGTAAAAATCTCAAAATTAGTTTACATTGATTTTTACATTAATTTTTGCAACACTACATTGTCTCCTGCACTGCCTGCTGACTCAAGTGGGCAGTGCGTAAATTCTCTTTCTGTGTCAGTGTAATGTCCCTGATCTGATTAACATTTTATGGATTTCGTTGCAAAAATTTAGATTAGGATTAAATATAAATAATGATATTTTCCCTTTGGTTGGTTTAAAAAATGATTTTAAATTCATTTAATTCATATTAAAAATTCCCATCTACCAGCTATGGGATAGAGCTGTTAGTCCATGCAAACAGTGTAAATGAAATTGATTGCAGATAGTTTTCAGTCACCTTTTCAACACCTTTGGAGCAGGTAGGACTTGAACCTGGGTCTCCTGCTCAGAAGTATAGACACTGTCACTATGCCATCAGCACCCACAAACAAACATGATTGCGATCTAATTTATTTTTGAAGCTATTTGAAGCTATTCAATGCAGATATTTATTTCAAACATGTTCTTGTGCTGTCTGTGTCTTGCTGCCTCTCATATAGGAGAAAGTGAGAACTGCAGATGCTGGAGATCAGGATGAAGAAGGGCTTATATGCCCGAAACGTCGATTCTCCTGTTCCTTGGATGCTGCCTGACCTGCTGCGCTTTTCCAGCAACACATTTTCAGCTCTGCCTCTCATATAGATCAAGTAATTAATACACAGTGTTATTTTCGAGTAAATAAAGTAGTAAGCGTCACTCCCTGTACGTAATTGTCATGTACAGGTAATGCTAATTTATTGCCAGGTTGAATTATTTTAATGAATCACATACAGCAACCTTGATATATGGTAGCCATAATAAGAATTATGCAATATTCTGTAAGATGCTGAGAAAAATGGCAATGGCTAGTTTGCAATGAATATGAACACTTTGTCCAGTCATTAAGGCTTTAGGAGATGGGTGATTGGTTAAACGAACATCAGTTAGATGTTTTGGTGATAAGTAGCCATCTGGTTGATGTTGCACTGATAGACATACAATGCACTTGGTTTTCTGCTTTTTTTTCCCTTTGATCTCAATCCTAACATTGTTTTCCTTACGCTTGATAACACAAACTGCCAGATTAACCCTTCATGTATTCTGTATTTCTCCTAAAAATGGACATATTCTGTGATTTTCACCCGATCCAAGGGAGTGCAAGATTATGTCAACAATTTAAAATATTGAAATGTGGCCCTATTCAGCATGCCTATTGCTTTATATGAAAATTTTATTTAAAAAATGCGACAGATTAATCTTTCATTAGAGGTGTCAGGATAAAAAAAAAGGAATAAAGAACATTACAATGCAGGAACAGGCCCTTCGGCCCTCCAGGCCTGCACCATTTCAAATCCTCTATCTAAATCTGCCGCCTATTTTCTAAGGATCTGTACTTCTTTGCTCCCTGCCCATTTATGTATCTGTCTAGATACACCTTAAAAGATGCTATGGTTCCCGCCCCTACCACCCCAGCTGTCAACCCATTCCAGGTGTCCACCACCCTCTGCATGAAGAACTTTCCATGTATATCTCCCCTAACTGTTTCCCCTCTCACTTTGAACTTGTGACTCCTAGGAATCGAGTCCTCCACTCTGGAGGAAAAAAAAAATTTTTTGCTATCCACCCTATCTACACCTCTCACGATTTTGTAGGCCTCAATCAGGTCCCCACTCAGCCTTTGTCTTTCTAATAATCCTAATCTACTCAATCTCTCCTCAAAGCTAGCAACCTCCACACCAGGCAACATCCAGGTGAACCTCCTCTGCACCCTCTCCAAAGCATCCACATCCTTTTGGTAATGTGGCGACCAGAACTGCATGCAGTATTTCAAACGTGGCCGAACCAAAGTCTTCTACAACTGTAACATGATCTGCCAACTCTTATAATCAATACCCCATCCGATGAAGGAAAGCATACCGTATGCCTTCTTGACCACTCTACTGACCTGCGTTGCCACCTTCAGGAAACAATGGACCTGAACTCCAGATTTCTCTGTACATGAATTTTCCCCAGGACTTTTCCATTTACTCTATAGTTTGCTCTGGAATTGCACCTTCCAAAATGCATCACCTCGCATTTGTCTGGATTGAACTCCATCTGTCATTTTTCTGCCCAACTCTCCAATCTATTTATATTCTGCTGTATTCTCTGACAGTCCCCTTCACTATCTACGACTCCACCAATCTTAGTGTCATCTGCAAACTTGCTAATGAGGCAACCTACACCTTTCTCCAAATCATTTATGTATATCACAAATAACAGTGGTCTCAGCACGGATCCCTGTGGGACACCACTGGTGTCTCCACTTTGAGAAACTCCCTTCCACTACTAATCTCTGTCCCGTGTTGGCCAATCAGTTCTCTATCCATCTAGCTAGAACACCCTGGACTCCATGTGACTTCACTTTCTTATCAGCCAACCCTGGGGAACTTTATCAAACTACTTACTAAAGTCCATGTATGACATCTACATCCCTTCCCCCATCAATCAACTTTGTCATCTCTTCAAAGAATTCTATTAGGTTTGTAAGAAATGACCTTCCCTGCACAAAACCATGCTGCCTATCATTGATAAGCCCATTTTCTTCCAAATTGGAATATATCCTATCCCTTAATATCTTCTCTACCACTGACGTCAGGCTCACTTTCCCTGGATTATCCCTGCTACCCTTCTTAAACAAGGGGACAGCATTAGCAATTCTCCAGTCCTCTGGAAATTCCCATTTTCAAGGATGCTGCAAAGATATCTGTTAAAGTCCCAGCTATTTCCTCTCTCACTTCCCTCAGTAACTTGGGATAGATCCCATCCAGGGAATGGCCAGTTTATGCAAAAATTCATGGTTCCCTGTTGAGTCTCTTTAGCTGCAACCTTCAATAACTTTTGCAACAAAGTTCTTTTAAAAATACACTTCCACATCACTACAGAACAGCTATTAATTCCACTCAATATATTAACCCTCATTTATACAACGGATCCTTCTGACACACCATTAGGTGTACATTTGCCATTTGAATAACAATGTAAATAACTAAAAATGGTGGCCACTTCTATGTTTATACCAATCTAACCAAAATAATCAGAATGTCAGATACTAGTAATGTGGTTAGACACTAACATGGCACCATGTCACTGTAGCTCAGGTGGCAGCACTCTTGCCTCCAGGTGATAAGATTCTGAGGTCCCATCCAATTTTACAGACTGAGCACAAAACAAACAAGGTGACAAACAGTACAAAGAGCTGCTGCACTGTCATCATTTGATGAGACATTAAACCATCAGCCCTTTCTGTTTGATATAAAGAGCAGAATCTACCATTGGAAGTGTGTCTCACACCTGGCAGCTGCAAAGTAGATAAGAAACCCGTGCTGGATCTTCTGAATGCCCACTGGATTGTCTGCCAGTTGGGCAGTTCTGAGGATAAAGCTGGGCCTTCCTCTGGAATATGGTTGAATTGTAACTGCCTGCTGGGAATTTAGGCATGGGCAATAAACACTAGCTGTCCAATGACACTTACATCCTGTGAATAAATAAAAAAAAGTAATGTCCCTGGGGTAGAGGTTCCTTCCGACAGGTGTTGAAAGCCAGAGGTCAGCAGGTCCTGGACTCGGCAGTACCATACAGGAGGCCATGGCTGCTGTCCAGAGAACAACTCCAGAAACTAAGAATCTAGGAGCAAGGAGAGCCAATGGTGGGGGGCAGGGATCACACGCAGAGGAAAGTAAACTCTTTGGAAGCATAGATTGCAGTGTGGCTCTCTGTGGGCAACCTTCTGCCATGTGTCCATGCTCTCAATAAATCACCAAATGCCTTTGATCACAACTCCACCCCAGTCAACAAACTGACCCCCTTATTTTCCCTCTGGGACGGTTGTATGTCAGCAGATCCACCTCCATCAATTGGCTGTGGCTCTCAAGTAGTCCTTAACTGACCACTGATGAGCCTTAGCTAGCAATGGAGCTGAAGGTGGGCAATGGAGCTGAAGGTGGGCAATGGGCCTTCCAACCCAGAACTTAATTCAAGTGAGGATAGGTGAGGTGTCACGGCCTAACTAAAGTTAAAAGTTGCCCTTTTAGTGCAACCTGGGCAGGACAGTTAACAGGAAAAAATAAAGACCAACATTGTAGAGGTATTCAAAGGAATGTGGTGGAATAGAATTGATGCTTCCAATGCAAAAGCCCTGCCTATGAAATTAAGCAATCTTCTAAAGCCAACAGTAGAAGATTGTTCTACTAAACTAAAGCCAACAGAAGATACAGTATCAAGCTAATATAAAAAAAGTACAAATGCAAAGTTGAAATCCTCTGACAGGAAGAGCTATAAAAACCAACAAATACAGAGGCAGAAAAAGGAATAGGAGAGAAAATTGCAGGGAATATCAATGCTATTGGTAATAATGATTATTATTTTAAGAGTTGAAGGGATATATATGAGGATATATATGAAGATATATATGATAGATATAGGAAAATAAAGCACTGCTTTGGTCCTCACCAAAAACTCCATAAACTGTGAGAAGGCTTCAAATATGTCAGCAACTTTGACACTGGAATTTTCTTATCAGCAGAAAGACTTTCAATAGGAAATGGAGAGGCTTCATAATTAATAATAGGAAAGAAAAATTACAGAATGCTGTCATTGCTGTGAATATCATTATTCTTTCAATTTGTCAAAATATTACAAGTTGTTTTACTGTCCAATTCATTCCCTTACATTTGGCGTAAGAAGATGAAAACTTTGAAAATTCCAACTTGTACAGCTACTGGTTGATCATTTGCTGACATCACCACATCAGAGCTCAAATGGTCACTCTTTGTAGGATATTGAGTGTCAGCATGTTATCTGACTACAGATGAATCATCTTGTTCTCACTTGATATTCAGTTCTTGAACCCTGGAGTATTTATGCTTTTTACCATCAGGCTTTAAGCACAAACACAAAGGCCCTGAACACACTCTTTGAGCTTTGCTAATCGAGCACAAATTACAGGTAAAATATAAGGCCCTCCCAGTGTAACACATTTGTCAGGATTGGTTGTTTACTCGCCAAAGTAAAATTCACAAATGGTGAGATCCAAGAAGCTTCCAACAGGCATTTTAATTGCTCACCCACCTGGTTTCCACCAGAAATAGAGTTAAAATCATCCTGCATTTAGTTTTGTTGTCCACTGTGTACTTTCCACGTGCTGTCTTATATACTTGGCCAAGCAACATAGAGTCATAGAGTCACAGAGATGTATAGCACGGAAACAGACCCTTCGGTCCAACCTGTCCATGCCGACCAGATATCCCAACCCAATCTAGTCTCACCTGCCAGCACCCGGCCCATAGCCATCCAAACCCTTCCTATTACTGCTGCTTCACAGCGCCAGGGTCCCAGGTTCAATTCAGGCCTTGGATGACTGTCTGTGTGGAGTTTGCACATTCTCCCAGTGTCTGCGTGGGTTTCCTCCGGGTACTCCAGTTTCCTCCCACAGTCCAAAAATATGCAGGGCAGGTGAATTGGCCATGCTAAATTGCCCATAGTGTTAAGTGCAATAGTGAGAGGGAAATGGGTCTGGGTGGGTTACTCTTTGGAGCGGTGTGGACTTGTTGGGCCGAAGGGCCTGTTTCCACACTGTAGGGAATCTAATCTATTCATATACCCATCCAAATGCCTTTTAAAAGTTGCAATTGTACCAGCCTCCACCACTTCCTCTGGCAGCTCATTCCATACACATAACACCCTCTGTGTGAAAAGCAAGATGACTTTGTCAGCAATACAAAAATTTGATGTATATCCACCAAACAATGCATCTTGAATTGTGTTAATGAAGGTTAGCATTTAAGATTTGTTTCACACTATGTAAACCTTTAACATCTTATGAGGTATAAATATGATCAGTGACACAAATATCACAATGTTCAAAAAAATGTGAAGATATTTGCTAAAGTACGCCAGAAACCCTACTAAAATATTAACTGCTTGCAACTGTTCTCAAATCTTACGTTTAACAGCTTTACTTTACTGATTTCCTATTGGAAAGGTCACAAATCCATAACATTTTTTGTTGCCATACAAAAGTGCAATTTAGAAGAAATTAAGATTTTGAACATAAATTGTGCACTTCTTACCTTGTATTAAAAAGGTACATTTAATAGAAGTACTTACAAAAAGCCTTAAATAAAACTACTAATTTTGTTTTTTTTTAAATGAAAGCCTATAAAATAAGTTAGTTTGAAACAATAAGATTTTCTTTATGGTTCACTACTCTGTTTACTGTGATTTCCTCACATATTTGGAGACGCAGATGATGAATTGTTTTGTGAAACTAGGTAGGGCAATGTACCACGTTAACACAATGCTTAACACTTGAAGTATATGTGCCTTTAATAGTTCAGAAAAAAAAAAATCATGAATAAAAATGGGACAATACCCAAATGAGAAAGTGTAGAGTTCAGTGAATGGCAAGAGGCTCAGGAAGACTTTTTAAAAATATAATATTCTTCATATTTACAGAGATCAATCCTCTCCTAACAGCGTAAGGAAGAGATAAACTGTCAGATCAAAACAAACTGCATCTTGTAAATACAAAAAGAATTTACAAAAGCACACTGGGCTTACAATGTAAACATGGTCATATAATCAGGACGTGCGGGCAGTTGAAAAATTAAAATACATGCCTCCAACATATTAAACATTTATTTACCTTGTTTACCTCAAGATATAAACAGTTGAGCTGTGTATTTCCAAATGATTGCTATACACTTGCTGTTTAGTTTCAAACTAAACCACTAATGGAGTCCTCAGGGTAGAGCTGTACTTCCTCTTTAGAGTAATGCTAAATGTCCATAAAGTGTTGGTACACTTTAGTACTCCTTTTAACATTTGTCACATACACATACAACAAATTAAGCTCCATAATGCTATTGAAAAGGAAGTGCAATGCAAGAGAATAGAACAACAGTGCAAAGAAAAGCAGCTTATTTTTGTCCATAGAGCAAATTTATGAAATTGTCATTTTAAAAAAAACGATGGTAACTATGGGTTCAAAGAAAATAAGCTCATTCTAAAAGTATGGCTCAGTTTCGTTAACTATGAATATTTGGCTGAGATTTCTACAGTGGTTTTCTTGATTGTCTAATGCGATTTTGGCAGAAAATATGGAAAATGAGCAGATATCAATTCATTCACCACAGTAATGGAAATCTTTCAGTTTCACATAATAATAAAACAAAGTTAAGTAATTATATATATTCAAACCAATAACATGGCAAAGTAAATTTGTACTACCAAAGAACCAGACAAGGTTGGGTGGGTAGGCGATAAGAAAAGTCACAGCCCAGAAATAAGCCATTTAATCAATTAATATTGCATTACCGCATTTCTCCACCAGCTACCTAGTCGAATAACAAATATTCTTCTTTTTCCAATCAAATAAGCATTCCTTGCTTATATGTGAACAAAACAAAGGTAATTGTAACTCTCAATATTCAACTTCCTGTTTCATCCTTTTTCTGGTTATTTCAATGTTTTGCGCTCATTAAGCACCCACCTCTCTGATTCAGCTCTTGGCCAACTTTCAATATCTCTCCTTCCCTGATTCTACATGTGTTTTCTTAATGTTTATCTCTAAAATATCATGGGTTTGGCTTAAAGTGCCACATAAACGTACCTGTCATTACTATTCTGGAGTACCCTTTTGAAGAACTCAAAAACTTGACATAATTTTAAACCATCAGCAGATGTCCTGAAAGATCAATGACAGAGGTAGGAGAGCAGGAAAAATGGAATTAGCTTGGATTTCTCTAATGAAGTGCCACAGCAATGCGATGAATTCCATCTCTGCCATAAAAATCCATAGTTGTATAGTAATTTGGAGTGATCTTATTAGTTTATTAAGAAGCTACAATGGGTATGTTTGTAAATAGGTTTCCTGTGATAAACATTGACATTAAACGTAATGTCAAAGGCAAAGGTTTATTGCCTGGACTTTCAAGACTTTTTTGATTAAAGATTTCAATAAAGACCAGGTCTTGTTTGCCTTATTAAAATTTAAGAGTATGTAACATCAGCATGGAGAGGTGACAAATTTCTGTGATGTACCCCTGTGTAAACTTCATTTAATCAATGTTAAAATGCACATGCAAGATTTTTTTTTTCTGATGATACATTAAACCAAGGCCCTATCAAGCCTCTCACCGTACTACTTAAAGTACAACAGATTTCTTCTGGTTTCCTGCCAACATTTATCCTTTGCTCAGCACTACCAAAAAAAACTTAAGAAGCTTGAGACCATCCATGACAAAGCAGCCAGGTTGATTGGCACTACATCCACAAACATTCACTCCCTCCACCACCGACAATCAGTAGCAGCAGAAATTCAGAAATAGATATCCTTCACTATGGATGTATAATTATGAAGAGAACTGTAAAAAACATAGCTTAAATACAGTTTGCCTCCCTCAATCAAATAAGTCACTTTACGTTAGGAGTCAAAGAAATATACACCATGAAGGTGTGATCCATAGAATATAAAATGTAATTTCATTGGTTGCTGCTTGCATTTCTTTTAGAAGATCGAATTTACCTGAAATTAAGGACATTGCCTGAAATCAAAGACTGTTGAAACTAATTTGCTTCACTGTGTAGCCACATAACATTTTGCTGGGTTTGAGGCAGACATCTTGACAGAAATAATATCTGCCTCGGACTCCTTCTTACCTCATCAAGATGGAGGATACATTATTCAAGGAGTTAATGATCAGAAAATTTAAATTCATCATCTCAGTTCTCTTTTGGCAAAGTTGATCATCTTCCTTTAACAGTCCACAACATGTGACCCAGCAACATATGTATGCGAATGCTGGCTTTGAATTTGCAGACTAAGATTAATACAGGGCTGCAGAGACAACACACCTGGTCCTTTTTCTCTCAGAAATCTCTTTCAAAGCTTTGATCTCTAATTTGTGGCAGGAACTCTGCCAAACAAACCTCTTGCTACAAACATGCAGAATTTTAAAAGGAAGATTTCAACTGAACAACAGCAATTCCAAGAGAAGGACATTTAACAGCTGCATAACAAGTATTTGAGTGACAACCAAAACATTCAACACAACCAGTGAATTTATTGACTTCCCTTAATTGAATTGTCTTTACTTGGCCAAGTTGGTCTGTATTGTGTGTATATTTGTAGCTTGATGCATGCTTGGAGTTTGCGTTTGTACTTGCATGCATTCACAAGAAATAGTATGATTTAATACTTTTATCAAAGTGGGTTTTAACAATAAAAGTAACTTATTTGTTTAATCAAGAATAACTATTTGACTTACTGGTTACACAACTACATACCATCAAATAAAGACTGAACAGACAATATTTCAAAATGGTATGATGAAATAAGGAGTGGCCAAAAAGGAATATCAATCTACCACTCCTCACAATATATCTTAAATAAGGTTAATATAGTTTGTATAAATTTACATAATAAATAATAATTATATTCATAGAAACTTACTACTTAGGAGCTAATTCAACCTGACTTGCCTATGCTGGCTCTTTGAAAGAGCAGTCACATCTACTCCTATCCCAGCTTTTTGTCTGTAAATGGAATCATTCCCTTTGTGCTGTACTACATAGAAACTTTTCAAGGTAGCCATTAGTTGGTCTCTACCAGTAGGGCTAACTCCGAAGGCCAGAGTGGAATTTTAAACAAGAGTTTAATCAAATGTCAGGTAACATGTATGTGAGTATTGCTGAAAAGACACATTTAGTCAAATGTTTTTGTCTTATACTCATCAGGATAATTTGCAAGAATATGCATCCAGGGGAATACCAACATGTATGCAGTACTACACGATAGGAGATCGCAGATTGATTAGTGGAAACATTATCATGGAGAATGCAGAAGTTAATGGCAATTGACAGGGTTTGTTTAGATTTTAAACAGACTCGTCTAACTTTGATTGGTCAGGGCATTAAACTGAGAAATGAGCCACAGAATGGCTGTCACAGATGCAGTGAATGTGCATGATCTGTCTGTCTACAAAGAACAGGGCCCTGTATAAATACATGTAGCGTTAGTATATACAAGTGTACCACACTCTGCATCTGACTGACAATCTTAAATTGGCTGTCTACCAGAATTCATCTCACACACAGAATTATTCAGAAAATATTGTCCAATTGTAGAATCACATTTAATGTTGGACACTGTGATGCAGCTTTTGTAAAGTGTGAACTGATTGGGTATGCTCAGTATTTTGCTGTTGCATACAGCTGAAGGGATCTGCTGTTTGATACAATCCGACAGTTTCTGGGATGTACAACCTATTTACCTGACATCACATTGACTCTGAACTTCATATACCGCATTACTCATTTATGTGACAGACAAAGTTTCTTTCTGGCTTGATGACAACATTCTGTTAGAACTGAACACCACTTATACTACTGCAGCAGCTAGTTTCTGTTGCTTAAGCTTTTGAGATAACTCGCCCTTTCAGGGTGATCGGAGATTGACTGGGCACTTTATAGAACCAGGAGTGAACACATCAGAGCTTTTCATGAGGTTGCACCATATAGTGCAGGAAATGATCAGATAATGGTTGCCATTACCGCAGGATGGCTTTGACGTGCCCTATTTGAGATGAAACCTGCACAATCAACAAATGGTTTGGATGCTATTTATTATGTTGTTGATAAGGCCAATTTCATGTGCTATAAGTTTGACCTTATCAACAGCCTCATAATTTAGTATATGCACTTCAGTGCCAGTGTGAAGCTGGGTAGGTTGTACATACATCTTAAAGATTACATCAAACAGCATGTCCTTTCAACTGTTTGCAATAACAAGGTACTTGCCATACCCAACTAACCCATGCTTTCCAATCTTGCAATAAAGTGTTTCAATAGGATTCTCCAATAGATAGGATTCTCCAATGTCAACATTTCCAGGGTAACACTGAGCATGTGAAGAATTATAATGGCCACCTATTTAGGATTGTCTGTCAGTCAGTCAGTCTCACAGCGTAGCACACTTACATACAGTGGAAGCCACACATATTAATACACAAGGCTCTGCTCTTTGCAGACAGAACGAACATGTACAAGCCCCACCAGTTCCAACTCAACAGAATAGGAAACAGCTATTTGCTGCCTTATTTCTTCGGGTAATGCCCTGGCCAGAGTTAACTTATTTGGCTTAAAATCTAAATAGAGCTTGGTGGTTAACAGTCAATGAGCATTAACTGTTATATCTTCCATGACAACTCCTCGAACAATCACAGTCCTCTTGCCAACCAATCAGCACCCTCCTCTCAAACACTTTTGTTGGTCTTCTTGCACATTGTTTTGATGAGTTCAAGACCAAAGGCTTTAACAAAATGTTTCAATTTTCAGCAATACTTAAATTCTGCATGACCAAATGACTGTGTGTAAAATATGTTTATGTTCACTGTTAGAATATCTGAGCTTCACAAGTTATGAGAAATAAAGCAAAAATGCCAGAGAATAACTCAGCAGGTTAGGCGTCATGGGTAGAGAGTGAAACAGTTATGATTATAGGTTTGTGCCTTTTTATCAGAACTGGGAAAAATTAGAGATGCAATAGGTTTTGAACAAGGGATGGATGGAACAAAAGAAAAGGTGATCTCTGTTAGGGTGGAAGACAGGAAAGATTGAATGACAAATGTTAACCTCTCAGGGCCACAGGGAACAGAACTAGGGCAAGAAAGGGAACAAAACATGTGCATGGAGCAGGTGTGCTACTCACCTAAAAAGGGAATAAATGAAACAAGGAAAGAAACCAAAACTAAGTTTAGTCTGAAATTGTGGAACTCAATATTGAGAACTAAAGACTATAAAGTGCCTAACTGAAAGGTGAGCCTCAATGGAACAGTTCAGTTGGCCAAGGGAAAAATGTCAGTGTGAAAGCAGGTTGATTATAAAGACAGGCCAGTAGAAGTTTGGGATCATACCCTTTTTATTTTTGCATTGGATGTGTATGTCACTGGCATGGCCAGCATTTGTTACCGATCCTTATTTGTCTTGAACTGAATGGCTTGCTTGGCAATGTAGAGTAAGAGTCAACCATATTTCTGTGGAGGAATCAGGCCATTCAGGCCAGACCAGATAAGGATAGCAGATTTCCTTTCCTAAAGGATATTAATGAACCAGATGGATTCTGGTTGAACTGACAGTGGTTACATAGCGTGTAATCTCACCAGACCCTGAATGATTTGGGCTATAACAAGACATTTTGAAGAATTGTGTGCAAAGTTGAGTGAGACCTTCATTGATCGAGGGAGCAACAAGTCACAATTTCCTACTCAGTTCTGGACATTAAGATGAGATTCTCACTAGTGAGTGACGAGATGCCAATTGATAGAGATCGTCATTTGCTGTCACCATCATGACCATGCTTTCTCCTATTCTAACACCCACTCGTTAAAAACAAGTTGCTGAGAATTCCTGACATGACATTACTCATCTGACTGGTGAGTCCAGCTGGTCACTTGTTCCTTTGGACCACTATCTTGAACAACCAGCACAAATATATCAGAGCATGCTCCATAGGCAGTTGCCACATGCACTCGCATCCATGGATGCTGGCATCCAATATGTGCCAACTTCTCCATGCCAACATTGCACATCTCTGATCCACATATAGTCTATTGCTGTAGTGTCGTGCTGAACCGACAGCTATCACTGGAATGCTGCTGTGTGCAGCAACTCGGACCCAGCTCACTGATTGGACCAGGCTGCATCTCCAGGTTGCTCACTTGCTCTCTTAGTGCTCTCTCACTGCGCTTAACTGGATGCTCACATCTCTGCCTTGCATTGCCTTTTAGTGTTTTGTTCCTTTGGCTGCTCTTTAATAGTTCATAGCACGTATATCTTGCCTTAGTGTTTAGCGCAGTAAGAGCCAGGCAGTTTGTCATGTTGGTCAGTAGCGATCAGTGGATATGTTGCTTCAGGGCACAGTGCAACAACAATCTCACACCTGTACCTTGTGCTAGTTACCTATGAAGCCACACAATGCAATGCATTACAATGCATTACATGTCTGAAAGTCTAATCCTCAGTCACGTCCATGGAGATACCATTCAGCCAGCACACTAACTCATGGGCAGCACCTAAAATCGCTCTAGCAGCTTAAGCACAGTTAGTTTGCTGCTCAGAGCTATCAGGGTCAGAACCCTTGCCACGTAAGGGGTGAGAAGTTGAATGTCGGGCACCTGAATCGGCTTTCTTTTGCCCTATTCTAGTCTGTTTTCTCCTACAATAAGAGAATAGAATGGATCAAGTGAGTTGAAAGTGGGTGGCACAGCTGTTGATTAGATTAGATTACTTAGAGTGTGGAAATGGGCCCTTCGGCCCAACAAGTCCACACCGACCCGCCAAAGCGCAACCCACCCATACCCCTAACCTAACACTACGGGCAATTTAGCATGGCCAATTCACCTGCCCTGCACATCTTTGGACTGTGGGAGGAAACCGGAGCACCCGGAGGAAACCCACGCAGACACGGGGAGAATGTGCAAACTCCACACAGTCGCCTGAGGTGGGAATTGAACCCGGGTCTCTGGTGCTGTGAGGCAGCAGTGCTAACCACTGTGCCACCGTGCCGCCCACATCTGTTGATGTTGGTACAGGTGGGGAAAAGGTAGTAAGGTGTTCTGGATGAACATAGAACATAGAACAATACAGCACAGAACAGGCCCTTCGGCCCACGATGTTGTGCCGAACTTCTAACCTAGATTAAGCACCCATCCATGTACCTATCCAAATGCCGCTTAAAGGTCGCCAATGATTCTGACTCTACCACTCCCACGGGCAGCGCATTCCATGCCCCCACCACTCTCTGGGTAAAGAACCCACCCCTGACATCTCCCCTATACCTTCCACCCTTCACCTTAAATTTATGTCCCCTTGTAACACTCTGTTGTACCCGGGGAAAAATGAGTGAGGAAGCAATGCAGGGTCTACATAGGTTTAGTCATGTGCGGAGAATGGGTGGGTGACAGCGAGTAAGGTCAGATGTCACATGCAATGGTGACAGGAGTAGAACATGAGGCTGGAAAGGAGATTGGAGTAGGTGCAGCAGCAATACAGTGAGTGCGAGATAGCAGAGGAAAGTTGGTGGCACTTACTCTCCTGGAGTGAAATGGCCATTGTGCTAGACAGCTGAGCCCATGCTGACCCTGGTGGCAACCTCAGACTAGGCTGGCAGGATCTGGTGTCTCTCTCTGCCTGCTCTGTGAGAAAAGGATAACATCCCTCTGCACCGCTCTCTCCACCAGGAACACGAGGTCCCTGCCCACAAACTGGGATGTCAATATTCCCTTATCTGCAATATCCAGGTCAATATTAAGAACCATGCAAAGCAGCTCCAGACAGTGCCTGATGACATTCACAATGGCCTTTTAAAGAGCCAGGAAAGTGCCAGAGTTTCCAGGATCTCCTGGAAGTGAGGAATATTTCTGCTACAGTGAGTGGGAAAACTAGGCTGGCATTGGAAAAGAGGACATCTTCCATGGATAGTATTTTGCAAATGGTCACCCCAAATTATGCTTAGTTTCCCCAATGTAGAGGAGGTTACAGAAATAACTGAATAGAGGCTGTTGGTATCCCAGAAATCATCCTTTATTGACATATGCATAGTGCATGGGCTCTGAACAGCCAGCTCCAAGCCAGTCCCTTGAATTAGCTGACTCTGAATCCCATGTTTATATCTGTCAGCCAGTGCTCCCTGATTGCCCCAGCTTAACAACCCCAATGAAGGATCTCATAGGCAATGAGATCCACTTAGCCCTTGCTCCAATCACTGCAACCATATAACATTTTAAAAGATTTTAGATGTACACTTACAGTGCCAAAGCATTCAAGGTTATGTGGCAAGTGCTGGAAAATCTGATTCAAGTAGTTAAATGGTTATTTTGACCAGTGCAAATGTGAAGGGCTGAAGAGCCTTTTCTGTGCTGCAGGTCTCTCCAACTTTATCACACAGTGAACAGTGAATAGAGTTGATCTAGGAGACTCATTTGAAAGAGATACATGTAAATAACACTTCACCAGGAAGAAGGAGTGTTTAAGACCTTGGAACTGTGAAGCAGGAAAATGCAGAAGGTCAGCTGTTTGAATGGACAGTTGCCATGGGAAGGAGAGTGTATTGGTTATGACTGGGAAGTAGACCAGGATAATAAGGAGAACATAAGAGCATAAGAACTCGGAGCAGGAGTAGGCCGTCTGGCCCTTCCTGCCGCTCCGCCACTCAATAAGATCATGGCTGATCTTTTCATGGCCTCAGCTCCACTTATCCGCCCTCTCACCATAACCCTTAATTCTTTTACTGTTCAAAAAAATTATCTATTTTAGCTTTAAAAACATTTACTGAGGAAGCCTCAACTATTTCACTGGGCAGGGAATTCCATAGATTCATAACCCATTGGGTGAAGAAGTTCTTTCTCAATTCAATCCTAAACCTGCCTCCCTAATTTTGAGGCTATGCCCTCTTGTCCAAGTTTCACCCACCAGTGGAAACATCCTCTCTGCTTGTAGTGTATCTATTCCCTCCATAATTTTATATGTTTCTTAAAGATCCCCCCCTCTTTCTTCTCAATTCCGATGAACAAATCCCAGTTTACTCAGTTGCTCCTCATAAACCAACCACCTCAACTCTGGAATCAACCTAATGAACCTCCTCTGTACCCCCTCTAGTGCCAGTACATCCTTTCTCAAGTAAGGAGACCAAAACTGCATGCAGTACTCCAGGTGTGGCCTCACCAGTACCCTCTACAGCTGCAACATAAACTCTCTGCTTTTAAACTCAATGCCTTTAACATTGAAGGACAAAATTCTATTTGCCTTCTTAACTACCTGTTGCACCTGCAGACCAACCTTCTGTGGTTCATGCACAAGGACACCCAGGTCCCTCTGCACAGCAGCGTGCTACAAGATTTTACTGTTTAAATAATAGTACTTTTCAACTGTTATTCCTATGAGTAATAGTAAAATGTACTATTATTGGATGACTTCACATTTATTAACATTATACTCAATTTGCAAGACCTTTACGCACTCACTTAAACTATCTATGTCCCTCTGCAAAGTTTCATAGTCCTCTGCGCACTTTGCTCTACCATTCATCTTGGTGTCATCCGCAAACATTGACACAATACACGTGGTCCCTTTGGAATGCTGAAGGAGAGGGGTGGAAAGGTATTTGGTACTGAAGGTATCAGAAATGGTTCTGGAAGTGAAGGGAAGGGAAGGGGTGAAGTGAAAGCAAAATTAGGTGAAATACATTGGAGATGGTGGACAGCCTTGTCAACCATTATGGGAAATACTCAGGTGAGAAAGACAAGACATCATCCCAGAAGCATTGTTGTGGAAGGGTGCAACACAAGATACTTGGATCATTTAAAATATTAAAATTATGTTTTTTTTAAAAAGATCATGAACATCAGCATACCAAGTCATGTTTTCAAAACAGTTAACCTGCAATATATGTGAAAAGAAATGTGATATTAAAATGGACTTTTAAACAATGTACCAATTCCGCAGTACGTGACAGATAGACATCTATAAACACTGTCTGAATAAAGATAAACTAATTTCTTACACAAAATTAGTGGTGATTATATTGAACAGTTGCAGCAAACTTTAAACTGAGACCATATTATAAAACAGAAAAGGCTGGAAAATGAAGGCTTAAGAGGCAGTTCTGGAAACTTATGCACCCAGCACAGAACACTGCCTGCCACAGAGAGCATATGTTCTGTTCCCAGAGTGTGTGTTCATAAACTATCTCTTATCGTTTCAATCAGTTGTAGATCAGAACACTGAAGATTCTGTCATTTACCTCCTGGTTTAAGCCGTAAATCCAATAAACATTGTGTGTGGGCACTAAAAGTTTACATAACATTTCTCCATTCTGACATTCTCTATAACCAATATGCTTAAAATATTTTATTCATTTTGAACTTTAGGTCCAACTTTTTTTATATAAAAATGGCTACATTGATCCTTTCTGCTGATGAAGAATGCTGATTTTGCTGAGGAAATACCTTTTCTGAAGTAGTGTTAAAACAATAGACATTTTAAAAATGTATTTGAGATGTACAATCTGGGACATATGCAGTCATGTTTCCTTGTAAACTTCGAATTTGGTTTGCTATTGTTTAAAAACTGGATCGTTATTCATTTGGATCGTTATTCATTAGGCTCAGGGGAAGTGCTTCGCTTCAATGTCTGGACAAGAAAGGGTCAATCACTGCAGAAACCTCATTATTTTCGAAGACTGTCCCATAACTCTCCCACTTAAACTACACAGGGGAATATTGCTCAGTCAGTGGGCACTAATTGGTTGCTCACAAGTGGTTTGAAAAAATAACACAGGAGTCTCAGCACACACTGGTAATTATTGTCCACTATTTAACAATAAACAGCAGAACTAATTGCTTTTGCAGACCAACAAACCCAATTTAAATCACATTTTTGACATTTTTATTTGGATAGAGTCCATTAGGAATTGCACAGCAACTCCCACTTGTATTCCACCACTAATAAAATAGGAACATCCAACACCCACAGATAGAATTAGTTGGGATATTTGTTTCTTGCATAGATTGCAGCTGCATTATCATGAGCATGAGGGTGTGAAGACCTTTCAGTCCCACAGCAATCTAATGCAAAGGTAGCAGTATAACTTAGGTGAATTCAGTAAAAATGTGGAATGCATATTACCATAAACTTATCAGAATGAGAAACTATATTTTGAATGAAGAGCTCATGCTATTCCCATTGGAACTAAAGAAGTCAACAGGAAACTTAGTTTTTTTTAAAATAATGCTCGATTTTGTTCGGGTGAATAAGGGAGGAGGAAGAGGAGACTTCTGATAGGGGACCCTGTTTGGAGGTGGTGGCAGAGGTTTGAGTGTGGGTGTTGTGTCATTAATGTGAAATGGTCAATGAGGGAGAAAATAGTAAGGCTGGACAAAACTGCTATACGCATGACGGCTGGAACATTTTTCATTGCATCACAAATATGTAAAAAAGTTGAAAGACATTTGGCTATATGAAGATACAACAGCTTAGGATATAGTTTTAGATTGCTTTCAGAGAAACCCCATTGACATGATAGAACTTGCAAATTGCTATGGCTCTCCATCTCACCCCCCCCCCAAAAAAAGAGATTCTTCAATATCTAAAAGTACAATTGGAACCTTTTTCTTAAATCCAGAGTTTTAAGGATGCTGCTAAAATATCAGCGTCAGCTTGATCTGAAGCTAACTGCTGACAGTGAAGCATCAGTTCCCCAGTATAAGGAACTGTTTTAGGGGTAAAGGTGAAGTAGGAGTACTTTACCAAGGCTTCAGCCTTTGCTAGCTCAGATCGGTAACTCAAATAGAGGGGACAGAAGAGATGGAATTTAATGTAAGGCATTCTCTCTACATCAGCCTTCTAAATAAGACAAAATTCAGCATATTTACACCTTATAAGATATTTCTAATGACTCAGTCTGTGATAAGTTGGAAATGTTTTGTTGGCCAGCATACATTTACTCAGTTGACATATATGATTGGTATTTCTGACCGACTTCCATCAAAGCAAACTAACAGTTATTCCTCCTGGCATGCAATTAATCTTGTTTTCAAAAGGAAATTAAACATTCAGCGGGGATGAAATGGGTCTTCAATGCTAGTGCAAAAAGGAGATGACAGACCCTGTGTTACACACATCAGAGAACAGTCTATACTGTTTGGAGAATAAACTTGCTGAAATTCATTCATGTATCATGGGTATTGCGTGTTTGGCCAGCCCAAGATTTATCCCCATTCCAAATTGCCCTTGAAAAGGTGGTGGAGAGTTCATGCCTTCTTGAACCATCACAGTCCTTTTGGTGTAGGGACACCCACATTGCAGTTAGAGAGGGAATTTCACGATTTTGACCCAGTGATGGAACAGTGGTACAGATCCAAGGTGGGTTGGTGTGTGATTTGGAGGGAAACTTGCATGTTCCTGTGTACCTGCTACACTTGTCATTCTAGTGATAAAGGTCATGGATGTAGAAGATGCTGATGAATTACTGTAGTGAATCTTGGTGATAGTACAACTGCAAGAATACTGGAGAAACTCAGCAGGTCTGGCTGCATCTGTGGATAGAGAAACAGAGTTAATGTTTCAAGTCTGGCATGACTCTGAAGTAGAGTTCCTCCATTTTTGCAATACGGAGGAGCACTCATTAATCAGTCAAGGAGGAATCAGTATATGGTAATCAGCATGAGGTTTCCTTGCCTCTATTTGACCTGGTACATGAGACTTCAGGGATCTGAAGTCCATGTTGAGGGTTCCCAGGGCAACTCCCTCCCAACTGTTTATTGCTGTGCCACCAACCCTGTTGGCCATGTCTCGCCAGTGGGGCAGGACATAGCAAAGGCATCATAAGCACTGCATCTTACCTTAGAGACAAGGTTAGGGTATTGCTTGACTTGCCTGATTGGCAGCTGTCTCAATTTTGGCACTAGGGTACAGCATTCAATTCTGCTAGTGGAGGAATGTTGCTAACCTTGACCAGATTTAACAAGGATGTTACTGGGATTGGAGGGCATGAGCTATCGGGAGAGGGTGAATAGGCTGGGGCTCTTTTCCCTGGAGCCGAGGGGTGATCTAATAGAGGTTTATAAAATCATGAGAGGCATGAATACGGTGAATAGCCAATGTCTTTGGCCTAGGTTGGGGGGAGTCCAAAACTAGAGAGCATACGTTTAGGGCGAGAGGGGCAAGATTTAAAAGGGATCAAAGGGGGAACCTCTTCAGGCAGAGGGTGGTCCCTGTATGGAATGAGTTACCAGAGGAAGTGGTAGAGGCTGGGTCAATTACAATATTCAAAAGGCATCTGGATGGATCTTGGAATAGGTAGGGTTTAGAGGGATATAGTCCAAATGCTGGCAAATGGAACTAGATTAATTCAGGATATCTGGTCGGCATAGACAAGTTGGACCAAAGCTGTACCTCTCTATGACTCTCCTGCTCATGCATCATCACTAACAGCTCTTCCACTCGTTTCCACTATACACAATCCCTCCTTATATCTCATTGCAGGAAGAACTGGCTTAGCACCCAGCCCACTATCCCACCCCTGTGCTTCCAGCACCTCAATTGATGAACTCTTAAGCCTAAATTGGCAGAGCAGCCAAGTATTCAAATGTTCTTTGTTCAATGCTGTCATAAGCTTGTTTCTGCTGCTTACTGAAATTAGCTTAAAAAATGGACTGTTGGCTCATGAAGCTATCCTCAACAAAGAATGGGTCCTGAAGGTGAGTGTGGTAACACTAAGATGTGAAACAATATGCAACTAAAACTGAAGAGTTCCCATTTGGCGACAAGCAGACGAAAGATTGTTCTCTGATGGGAGCAACATTCACATCAAAACAGTTGTCTTTGTGCAGAAAAAGTAGTTTTTGAAATGAAAGAAACCTGTTGTTAGAGAGCAAAGCTTAAGGATCATCAGCTTAGCCCCCCAGTTAAAAGCTGTGAACACAGTAAAATATACATCATCAGCTGATGTATTTTTTGATAATCAGCATACAGCCACTCTTATATACAGATGATTTCAATCAAATAATATTGCTAATATTAATCCTTATTTTAAGTAACAGCATTTTCAGAATATTTTAAAAAATGTTATTTTCCATGGAGTCATACAGAATGGAAACAGACTCTATAGTTCAACTTTCCATGCCGATCATGTCCCTCTCAACCTTTCCTATTCATTTACCTATCCAAGTGTCGTTTAAATGTTATAAATGTAACTGCATCTCTCACTTCCTTTGGCAGTTCATTCCATAGGAGGTTGAGGAGTGACCTTACAGAGGTTTATAAAATCATGAGTCGCATGGATAGGGTGAATGGACAAGGTCTTTTCCCTGGGATGGGGGGAGGATTCCACTACTAAAGGGGATAGGTTTAGGATGAGATGGGAAATATTTAAAAGGGATCTAAGGGGCAATGTTTTCACACAGAGGGTGGAGTGTGTATGGAATAAGCTGCCAGAGGAAGTGGTGAAGGCTGGTGCAATTGCAACATTTAAAAGGCATCTGGATGGGTATATGAATAGGAAGGGTTTAGAGAGATATGGGGCAAGTGCTGACAAAAGGTTGCGTAAATACCCACAACTACAGGGACTAGATTAATTTAGGATATCTGGTTGGAATGGACGGGTTGGACCAAAGGTTCTGTTTCTGTACTGTACATCTCTATGACTCTATATAAACCACCTCTGTGTGATAAAGTTATTCTTTAGGTTCCTTTAAAATCTTCCTCCTTTCACTTTAAAACTATGCCTTCTAGTTTTGCACTCCCCAATTGTAGGGAAAAGACCTTTGCTATTCACTTTATCTATGCCCCTCATGATACTATAAACCTCTACAAGGTCCTCAACCTCCCATGTGACAGAAGTCCCAGCAGATCCTTAAAACTCAAACTCCAGTTCTGCTGACATCCTGGTAAATCTTTTCTGCATCATCTTCAATTTAATAATATCCTTCCTACAGCATGACAACCAGAACTGTACACAGTACTCCAAAAGTGGCCTCACTAATGTATTTTACTACCACAACATGATGTCCCAACTTCTAAGTTCAATGGTCTCAGCAATGTTAGCATTGGAGAAAAATAATGACTCCCCTGATCCCATCCAATACTTCCACAACTCCCAATTCCCTGATCTTTCTTTTTCATCAATAAATCCTCTATGGTCTATTTCCAGCAAATAGAACTGGAACCAGTTCTATGTCTGATTGCCAGTCTCTAAATTCTTTAGAATCCATCATCAGAAACCTTAAATGAAAATTAAAAACTGGTTCAAGGTTTGTCTGAATTTTCTCTAACCACTTACAGTAACATGTGGATTAATGTTTTATACCTGGTGATTCCTGGATAGTCCTGACACTGGCTGTGAAGTCTATCATGATCATATCAAGTTTACAGTGATATGATCTGTGGTAAGCAAAACTTTCGTACTCATTATGTAAAAAAAGCTTTAAAATTAGAGGTCACCCTATTAGAGAAAATAGGAAGGAGCTCAAACGGGGAGTGAAGAGGGCTAAAAAGGGCTATGAAATGTCCTTGGCCAGCAGGATTAAGGAGGATCTCAAGGCATTTTATAGGTATATTCGGAGCAAAAAGGGTAGCTAGGGAAAAAGCAGGCCCATTCAAGGATAAAGCAGGGAGGTTATATAAGGAGCCAGAGGAAATCCTTAATGAGTACTTTACATTGGTATCCACCAAAGAGAGGGACATTGAGGTTAGGGAACGTTGTGTAAATGCTCTCAGGCAGGTCAACATATTGAAGGAGGAAGTGTTGGGTATCTTGAAATGTATTAAGTTAGACAAGTCTCCAGGGTTAGATGAGATTCCCTACAGTGTATCGCACACTTATCTTCATCAATTGGGCATTGAATACAGAAGTTGGCAAGTTATGTTACAACTGTACAAAATTTCAGTTAGGCCATGTTTGGAATATTGGGTGTGATTCCCTTCATCACACTACCAGTAGAATGTGGATGTTTTGGAGAGGGTGCAGGGAAAGTTTACCAGGGTGTTTACCAAGGGGCAGCATGGTGGTTCAGTGGTTCGCACTGCTGCCTTACAGCGCCCAAGGATCCAGTTTCGATTCCAGCCTTGGGCGACCGTCTGTGTGGAGTTTGCACATTCTCCCAGTGTCTGCGTGATGCTCTGGGTTTCCTCCCACAGTCCAAAGATGTGCAGGTTGGGTAAATTAGCCACGCTAAATTGCCCATAGTGTTCAGGGATGTTTAGGTTAGGTGCCTTTATCAAGGGTAAATATAGGGGAGGGGAATAGGCCTGGGTGGGTTACTCTTCGGAGGGTTGGTGTGGACTTGTTGAGTTGAAGGGCCTGCTTCCACACTGTAGGAATTCAATTCTATTCTATTCTAAGATGTTGCCTGGTCTGGAGAGTTTTCTTTGAGAAGTTGGATAAACTCGGATTGTTTTCACTGGAAAGATGAAGGCTGAGGGGCACCCAGACAGAGTCATACAAAATAATGAGGGTGGATAATTCAAAGCTTTTTCCCAGGTTGAACAGGTCAACTACAAGACAGCACAGATTCAAGGTGAGAGGAGAAATTTTAAGGAAGAAGTGTGGGGAAAAAAATTTTCAAACAAAGGATGGTGGTGCTTGGAACACACAGCCAATGGAGGTGGTAGAAGCAGGCACATTAGCAATATTTAAGGTGTATTTGATGGACACAAGTGGGAGGCGAACAGAGGGATAGAAGCCGTGTATGGGCAACAAGTAGAAGGTCTAAATGAGAATTAAGTGGACTGAAGGGCATATTCCTGCCTTGTATTATAAACATACACACAGAACATCCATTATAACTTCCAGGTTTCTTGGATAATTTCAACAGAATATACCTCTCCTTACTATCTATTAGTGACAATGTTTAAATTTATTTTTTAAAATAAGAAAAAGATTTTTGATGTTCTTCATTTCAGATATTTAAATTTGCAGCAATTATGCCTTTTTAGTCTGGAATTATTTTTCTGAAACCCATCCCTTAACCTTTAGGCACTTCACCAAACTTTTCTCACACTTCTGTTTAACATCTCTCTCTCCATACCATCCTTAGTATCTGAGTAGGATCATGAAAACAATGAAAAGGAACAGCTTGTCTAATTATGAGGTCATAGTTCTACATAAGAATGTGAGAAAAACCTTGTCATGGTGGATAGTTTAAGACACACTACAATCAATTAACTAATTCATCTTTTAATTCCAGAACAGAAATATAATTTTAAAAAAAACAAAATACCATACTCAATCCCTATTAAGTGCCCTTTTCAAGGTTCATGAATAGATTGTATTGTGTAAAGGTGTAAAGGTGAAATATTTTAGCTATCTTGTCTAGATTAGATTCCCTACGGTGCGGAAACAGGCCCTTAGGCCCAACAAGTCCACACCAACCCTCCGGAGAATAACCCACCCAGACCTATTCCCTACCCTATATTTCCCCCTCACTAATGCAGCTAACACTACGGGCAATTTAGCATGGTCAATTCACCTAACCTGCACATCTTGGATTGTGGAGGAAACTGGAGCACCCGGAGGAAACCCACTCAGACATGGGGAGAATGTGCAAACTCCACACATACAGTTGCCCGAGTGGGAATCGAATCTGGGTCCCTGGTGCTGTGAGGCAGTAGTGCTAACCACTGAGCAACTGTGCCACCCCTTGACATGTTCATAATTCAAATATAAAGGAGATCATCCAACTTTGTAAAAGTTGTGTGGTCACACTTCAAACAATCACTTCAATCTTTTTTTTAAAAGAAAAGAATACAGTGGTAGAATAACGTGTTAGTTCCGTTCTACTGCAATCCTGTGTTATGAGACAATTGCATCATAGCAGCACCATTTAAACTGATGGGGCTGGAATCCTAAAGAAAGGCTTATGCCCAAAACGTCAATTCTCCTGCCCCTTGGATGCTGCCTGACCTGCTGCACTTTTCCAGCAACACATTTTTCAGCTGGAATCCTTTATAGCCAATACACATTTCAAAAGTTCACACATATTGCCCTAAGGCATGACATTCTTTAACTTCCCAAAGTGTAATGACATTCAAAAGGGTTGTGGTTAAGGTTAAGGCAGTATATTTCAGACCAACCTGTTATTTCCTGAAGTAGGTCAGATAAATTAGGTTCATCGCATAATGTTTGCAGCAAAGCTTTCTTAACGTCACATTCAGCTTTATCCACCACGTTGTCTACCTTGAGCTCTCCAACGACAGAATAGATGTAAACCAATAATACAAGAATTTCTTCGAGGTTGTAATCAGAATTGTCTCTCTCCTCATAGGACTTAATCATAGGCAGAAATTGAGTCAAAACTCTTGACAAATCACAATCTCCAAGTGCCTAAAAACAGAAAATATGTTTTCAATTTTACTGCAAAAGAAAAGCAACGAAATTCAAATATTTTTTCAAGCTGGAATAAATTTCCTTTTTCACTATTCCCACAAATCTAGATTTTTAATGCCATTCAGTATCAACAACAATAAAGATCTAGAAAACAGCTGTGAAGAAAAATGAAGTATTTATTTATGTTTCAAATAAAATGAAACTGACTACCAGTAAAAATATTTTGTAAAATTAGTAAATCATAAATTACAGGCATGGGGTTGGATTTCCTATGATATCCAAGATATTTTTAAAAATTCCCGAACTACAACCATAAATGACAAGTCACTAACTAAACACTAAATGCTGTACTTAACTCTAAGTTGCAAGCCTGCATAATGAAGAAGCACTGTTTCAGTTATCCAGGATTATGTCAGAGCATCAAAAGCACACATATTTCTATTTAGCAGAGAAGCGAAGCAACATTTTGACTCAGATGAACATCACTTTCTTGTGCCAGAAAAATCACGACTTAAGAGTTTTTTCATTTTTTTCCAATGTACTCGGAAACAAGAAATTTAACTGTCAAAGCTTTGTTTCAGACAAATTTCTCTTTTCTTCATGCTGTATACAAGTTCAGCAACATTCAATCTTTTCAGAAAAAATAGACTTTAAAGATTGTTTATATTAAATATTTTGAACATGCGTTCTGGAGCAATTTAGTTTTAATTTCTTTCTGACTCTTTTTAGCCACTGTCCACAAGGAAGTGTATGCATCTCTCTCTTGAAAAACAACTGGTTATAGTTTGAACAATGTCACTCCACATCAAGACTGCCTGAACAGGAATCTCTTCTCTTCGATGCTTTCTCAGAATTTATACTTTTAAAGAAATTATGAATGAGCAACTCTGTAATCGAACCCCAAATGATCAAGGCAGAATGGAAAAGCAATTGACTATAGAAGTTGTGAAATAGGACTGGGGAGTGGGAACACACTAGGAAGCACTGGAAACAGTGACGCAACAGACAAAAAAGTTCACTTGCCTTACTTGTAAAATAATACATCGGAGTGTATGTACTGGAGTTGTGCACTATTTGAATAAGTATAACTGAACAAAAAGTAGTCAGAATAGATTCAGTAGAGAAGATCACGCACATGCAACCTCCTCAACATCTGACGAATTTACTATCCAAGTTAACTATAGAAAGCCCAAAGGCATGACACTCTCAAACTTCCCAGAATGTGCTGACCTTCAAAAGGGTTGTGGTTAAACTAAAGGTTACGGGTTAGATTTTACTCATATGTCAGAGATTTCATGTAAAGACAAAGTATGTAATACAGGAGTTACGTTGGGATAAGTAAAACTCCTGGAAATCCATCCCTTATAGCACAGTATGTACATCTACATGACATGGATTTCAGCCGTTCAAGAAGGCAACTCACAACCATCTTCTCAAGACTAATTAGGGAATGGGCAATAAGTGAACACACACATCTCACAAATGAACTACAAAAAAAGCTACTGAATTGGATGCCCTTAATCTCTCTTTGGATCATTATTTTTAGTTTACATAAAGAAATTTAAAAATTAAATGAAACATTATTAGAATTTGCAGATGATACCAAAGGAGAAAATATAGATTTCGAGGAAGAAGCTCAGACAGTTACAGTAAGAGTTGGATAGAATGCTTAAATAGAGTAAACAGATAAAAATAATTCATACAAATGTGAAGAAATGCAAAAAAGAAGAGAAAGTAAGTGGCTTTCTTACTCACACGAAGGTGCTGAAATCTTTTGAATCGAACAATCTTATCAGACTCAATATTCAACATTGTAGCAATACAAAGTAGAAAGCAACATGGGCGGCACGGTGGCACAGTGGTTAGCACTGCTGCCTCACAGCTCCAGAGACCTGGATTCAATTCCCACCTCAGGCAACTGTCTGTGTGGAGTTTGCACATTCTCCCAGAGTCCGTGTGAGGTTTCCTCCGGGTGCTCCGGTTTTCTCCCACAGTCTAAAAATGTGCAGGTTAGGTGAATTGACCATGCTAAAATTGCCCGTAGTGTTAGGGGCAGAGGTAAATGTAAGGGAATGGGTCTGGGTGGGTTGCGCTTCGGCGGTTCGGCGTGGGCTTGTTGAGCCGAAGGGCCTGTTTCCACACTGTAAGTAATCTAATGTAAATTCAAAAGAATATTCAATTCCATAGACTGATCAATCAAATATATGCCAGAGGAAATCCTGGTCAAACTCTGGGGTATTTTGATCAGTCCAGTTGTAAGCACAATGACAATAAGCAATTTTTAAATGCAGGTGAAAGTGCAGAAGAGAGCCACAAAACAAAACTTCATATTGTATGGATGAATGGAGAAACTTAAACTTTACTTCCTGGAACAGAGTGTTACAAAGGTGATCACACAGCCATATTAAATCATTAATATTAAGCTTTTCACATCATAAGCAACATTTTTATATTACCATTTTTATATTTATCAATTTAACTTTTATCCTTACCAGTTTTAAACCTTCAAATAAATATCAAGATGCTGTGCAAGATACACTAAATTAAGTTGTATATCTGGTATTTGGTAGGATTGGATACGTAGCCTGGTTTAATAGCAGTGTAGAATGGCTTCAGGTTCAGTTCATTCAACATCATTTTGGTCAGTGAACCAGAGATTCAGCAGAATTGAGGTTGGAAATGCAGTTTGGCTCACTGACTGATTCCTGAAGGAAAAAGAAGTGGAGGCCATATCAGGGATGCAATCTACGAACTGACTGGCTAAATGTTGGATTAGTGGTGCTGGAAGAGCACAGCAGTTCAGGCAGCACCAAGGAGCAGCGAAATCGACGTTTCGGGCAAAAGCCCTTCATCAGGAATAAAGGCAGAGAGCCTGAAGCGTGGAGAGATAAGCTAGAGGAGGGTGGGGGTGGGGAGAGAGTAGCATAGAGTACAATGGGTGAGTGGGGGAGGGGATGAAGGTGATAGGTCAGGGAGGAGAGGGTGGAGTGGATAGGTGGAAAAGGAGATAGGCAGGTAGGACAAGTCGCCAACATTGTCTTGATAAATTATGCTTATTGCTCATGCACTGAAACCAGCTTGCACTGTCATAGTTCTGTACAAAAATAAAATAATGCCTAATCCCAGAAAGCTGAGAGGTAGAAACCTTGTGGCATAAATATGCAGCCATGGTTTGGTCAACACTGTATATATTTCTCCATTTGTTGTTTTGGAGAGAAATCAGTTCTCTCATTCTTGATCGAGAAGACTTCTGTGCTGAATCCCCTCAGTCCTAGGTTGATGATTATCAAGTGTATTGTGTTTTTATTTGATTTTTTTCAACAAAATCATGAAAACATCATTTCTGTCTGCTGAAGGAGCAAACTGAAGGACTGTTCTAATGGCAACAAGCTCTCATTGCAAATCATCCATTGTTCATTTGTAAACCTAAGCAGTCAAGGCCAGCATGCTAATTAGTATGTTAATCCTACCCAGTTCCTTGAATACCATCCACACTTGCACACACTGCAACAAAAGTTACTGGAAGGTCTGCCTAATAACACCCCCAACATAGCAGACATGACAACATCATTTGAAGCGTACGCATTGCAGTTTAGAGCTCAATCACTGCCCCAAACTTACTACCAATATTATTAACCTCCAAATGTTGGGCTCCTTTGGAAGGGCTTGTTATAAAGGTCCAAAAAATATTGAGACAATTTAAATATTTTTTGTCAAAAAGAAATAGTTCTTCTGTATTGAACAAAGCTAAACAGAAAGTTAGAGTTCCCACTTTAGTCTGGCAATAGTGTAAATTTCACTGTTCAATTTTTTTTAATGTTTAATGTTTACATCCATTAAAATAGTCCAAATGTTGACCATAGTACTCAATGTAACCAACATTCATTTCTGCCTTCATTGATATCCTTTCATACAAGTACTGTACAACATTAACTAGCAGAAAGAAAACTATCAGACAGGCAATTTCTAAATCGATTGATTATTCACAAGTATAATTCAGGCTTTTCAAATGCAGAAAGGTGAAAATGAATGTGTGATAAGAAATCTTATTGCTTTAAACTCATCATTTTTACCTTTATTAGATTGTTTGCTTTTCAATGCAAAAATTATTTGAATTTTAAATTAGCTTAGAGAGGCTTAAAATATGATTTCTATCCAAGCAGGATTCTAATTTTGTGACCTTAGACATATTCCTCTCTTTCATGTACTCAACATGCACTCAAGTTCAAAGCTGCATCAGTTCATCCTCTTTTAAATAAAAACTAAAAATAGCAGTAAACTGTGCTTTGAAAAATATTTTGGAGACTACGATTGGTTTCTTTCAACGGATTGGTCAGATAAGCAGATCAGTGGCAGACGGAATTTAACCCGGATAAATGTGAGATGATGTACTTCAGAAGAAGGAATAAGACAAGGGAGTATTCGATAGCAAAAATGGGTAGGATGCTCACAGAAACTGAAAGTGGCATAAAAGGTAGTTAAAGTGGTATACTGCTGCCTTTATCAATTGTGACATAGATTATAAGAGCACGGAGTTCTACAGAACTGTTGTTAGACCAGAGCTGCAGTGCTGTACACAGTTCTGGTCACGACCCTACCAAGACCTGGTCTTTGATTCCCCTGGAGGGGGTACAAAGGAGATTCATCAGGATGTTGCCTGGGATAGAGCATTTTAGCTTTGAAGAGAGAAAGGATAAGCTCAGGTGGTCTCCTTTAGAGCATTCAAGTTTGAGGGAGGACCTGTTAGAGGTGTATAAGATTATAAAGGGAATGGACAGGATAAATAGAAAGCAACTGCTCCCCTTAGTCAAAGGGCCATTAAAAGTGTTGGGGGGGGGGGGGGGCACAAATTTAAAATGAAAGGCAAAAAGGTTTAGATGGAGTGCGAGGAAAATGTTTTTCACCCAGAGGGTGATGGGGGTCTGGGATGCACTACCTGGAAGGTGAGTTGAGGCAGGAAACTTCACAACTTTTAAAAAGAACTTAAGATGAGCACATGAAGTTCCATTATGTTCTAGGTTTTGGGTCTAGTGCTGGAAAGTGGGGCTAGTGTAAGTAGTATATATTTGGTGGTACAGACTTGATGGGCTGAAGGACCTTTTCTGTACTGTACAATTCTAACACTATCTACACTGGCTCATTCCTCAAGCCTGGGAGTATCGGGGACAGGTCTCATCTTATCAAATGGTCAAACTACCAGCCTCTGAGTGGCTGACTGTACTTTTTAATGTGGGGTCTTCAGTCAAAAGGAAGGACCATCGACTTTCACTTAAGTGTCGTAAGGGCAGAAGATCAGCCAGCCTTCCTTCTGAGAGTGAGCATAGAGTACCACCTAAAAGAGGATATTGTACCTTATATATTGTCAGAATATCTCATTATTTGTACTCAAGATGCTGGCTAGCTCAGTGCATTGGGATCTTGTCCAGCTTATTTTCTCTTCAAATCTTGCACTTAGCATTGTTCCGGACTAATTAAAAGTTAGTTTTTGCTTGCTGCTAATAGTGAATATCAGCAATAGAATATAGATTCATAGAAAGCTGTAACGGAGCAAGAGACCATTTGATCATTTATAAACCAGTCAAAAACAAATTAACTAGTCACTTGGTTTAATTCCACCTACCAAGACCTGGTTACAGCACTTCCTACCCAGGTATCAAATGTGTGGTGCTGGAAAAGCACAGGTCAGGCAGCATCCGAGGAGCAGGAGAATCGACGTTTCGGGCATAAGCCCTTTGAAACGATGATTCTCCTGCTCCTTCCTGGTGAAGGGCTTATACCCAAAACATCGATTCTCCTGCTCTTTGGATGCTGCCTGACCTGCTGTGTTTTTCCAGCACCACACACTCAACTCTGATCTCCAGCAACTGCAGTCCTCACTCTCTCCTTCATATCTAGATACGTTGACACAAATCAAGTTTCTGCCTTCACCACTAATTCAGGAAATGAACGCCAAAAGATAATGGTCACTCTCAATATGCAAAAGATTTCAAACTAAAGCAACAAATTCATTTAACGTAATGGAAAATGTGCAGCAAAACATGACAGAATGCAGTCTTACACAGGGGAAAACAAAGACTCATAGGTTTGATGTACTTATAGATAGATCAAAGACTTCACATTATGCAATATTTGGAGCTAATGAATAACACGAAAGAGGGTGGGGCAAGAATCTTTCAAAATAGCAAAACGTGTAATTAGCTGCAGTGCAAAATATAAATGGTAACTTAGAAAGCTATTAACTAAATTCTTGAATATTGGTGAAACTCAGGTTGGGAATTTTACTTATTTGGAATTGAAGCAGGATAAGGAGAGGTGTACATCATGAAAATGAGAATTGATTCTTAGGTCAAGAAATGATCAGTAATCTATTGTGATTATAAATGAAATGGAATTGTGTCTCAAATATAGTGGCTTTATTATTTTGAGTTCACTAACTTGTTCCTAAGAATGTCAAGTTAGATTGCTTATTCAAAAAAAATATTTTTAATAAGCACAAATCAAGGCTCTTAACATATCCATTACATAATTTTTCTCATCATTCTTTTAGGAGTATGGAAAGGTCATGAGAGCTTTCCACGGCAATATTTTGATTCAGCAACATGTTTCACTTATACAACTAATTGTGCAGGAAAAACAAATACAGTAAAATTATAGGGAATTTGTCAGAGCCTGAACAAATCTTCCCTTGGCATCATCAATGTGCTGAGTATTAATATGTTGAGCCTTAGAAAGAATCTTCTCAAAAGCAGTTTCCAAATTCAAATCCTACATTACAAAAATGCCCTGTGGGTTTGAGTTCCAGTTACTGCCAACTCCATAGTAACTTTTATTTTGAAAGTACTGTTGTGGAATCCAAACTAGCAGAATGCAAGATAGGCCTGTAGAATCATTGGTTAGGAAGGTGAGAATCCAAGCTGGACAATTGTAACTGTGTGGTTAACGAGTAAACAACCGATGTAATGCTCCTGCTCTCTCACACTGATTCACAACTGATCAGCTGCTCATAATTATGAGAAATGAACTTTTCTTTCACACTGCAGGTAGAGAAAATGTAGCTTCCGCTGAATAATACTTCCTGTTAGATAAAGAAGCCTATTAATGGTCTTATTTGTCTAACATCAGGGGATTCAATAAAACAAAATAAAAGCAGGTCAGTTCAAATACACTATAAAACTTCATTTCACTAAGTTGGCGCCAAGTGAGGAAATTAGCTGTTTAGTATGACCCAGTGTTGCGAAAATAAACATTAGTTACGGTCATAAAAAACATAGATGTTTCACACAACTAAGGACAGTATGTCATTCTCTTGAGAAGAAATATACATTAGTTGACAGGAACTTAGTTGAAGTCTTAAATGTACTAGACTTTTGCTGGTTAAAATGTATGACAAAACACAAGAGTCAAGATAAACTGCCTGGTGGAAGCTTGTTGTTTGGTGTAACACAAGACAGATTTCCTGTTTCAACCTATGAAAAGAAAACTAATAAAAAGTAACAAAAATGAAAGTTGTTATCCACCTTCAGTTATAGAGACGTAGGTAAAGGTGGTTTTACATTTAAAACAGCTGTAAAACATGCTCTGCCAACTAAATATAGGAATTCTTGCAGCTGAAATGCAGCTATTGTTTGAAATCTTTTTCTCGCTTTTTTTACAGAATGCAGGTAATACTGACAAATCTACTTTTTTTTAATGACTCTGTTTCTGTTTGAACAACATAATTGACCAGTTCAGAGATTATTAACAATCAATCACAATTATTAACATGATGTGAAACAGGAGTCACATAAAGGTTATACCTAGTAGGGGTGAAAGATTCTCTTCTTTAAACGACGTCAGCAAATTATTTGGGATGACACAACCAACATCTTTCATTGTTATTTTTGGCTGCTTCCAAGTGACAAATTACCATATTTACAGAATTGCAAATTCTGAAGTTACCACGATTGGATTAAGGTTCTTAATTTCTGGAATGATAACCAAAATGCAGGTTATAACCAAAACATAACTGCTTGTGTTATTTATATAGTTTTCTGAAAGGAATCTGGACTGATTAGTATTACAATCTCATCCCCCTCAAAAATTACTCTATATACCAATAATGATGACAAATCTGCGACAAGCTGTTCATGTGTATCAGCACAATTCTTACTCAGAAGTGACGATAACTTGATGGAGGCAACTCAAAAAGCTTCAATTGTAATTGCCAATTTATAATGGCATAAGAATCAAAGAAAGACTTGAAAAGTAGTCGAGGGTGAGAACAGGCGCATTTATTTTTATTGATAAGTGATGCTATTTTGCTTCTTATATATTGAGAAACTAAACTGTGGAAAAGAAATATTGACAAAATTGGAACTAAATTGTTGCCCCATGAGAGAGATTGTAAAAATTAGATGTGTGTTGTTTAGTATAGAAGTATCAGCAAAGCTTTGGGAAACTTTCACAGGGACTCCCGATTTCTACCTAAGTATTGTGAAACAAGAATAAGAATCTGCAAATCTGTATTTTTGAATTTTCGAAAAGATAGCTCTTCCAAAAAGAAAGAAGAAAACCTTTTATTTGTAGACCATATTTCGTGACCTCAGGATTTTCCCAAAATGCTTTTGCAACCAAATCTCACAAAAATAGTATGACTGCAATCTCTCTCACACACACACACACTTTCACATGCATCCTCTCACAGACTTAGACCACTCTACACTCTCTCTCAGACACTCACAACACCCCCACTCCAGATACACACACACACACTCACTTTCATATGCACCCCCTCACAGACTAAGACATTCTACACACACATATACACTCTCTCACAATCACAACCCCCTAACCCGGACAGACAGAGACACACACACAAAGACCCACATGCACAAATATACATATACGTTTGTAGGATGAATTTGTATTTTGCTCAAAAACTACATGATTTTATGTAAGACTCTGTTAACTCACTTTTTCGATAAGAATCGGTCTAAACATTTTGGCACAGACAGAACACAGGGGGCTAACGCCTTCAACATATTATCTGGCTAACACCAATTGTTACAGTTAACCTGAGAATGTAACTTTAAAAAAAAAAGTTTTGTGATTTATACATGAAAGAAGTGAAACGATCATGGTATCCAAACAGATGAAAAACTCAACAAACAATCAAGGTATTTTTCAATGTATAATTTCAACACACTGTAAACTTTTGCTATAAATTCTGTGTCTTACAATTGTGGACTCCACAACCACCTGATGAAGGAGCAGCGCTCCAAAAGCTAGTGCTTCCAATTACACCTGTTGGACTATAAACTGGTGTTGTGTGATTTTTAACTTTGTGCACCCCAGTTCAACGTCGGCATCTCCAAATCATGCAATCAAATCATTTGTTTTAGAGATGATGGTTGAGACACAATCTTTGGCCAGGGCACTGGAGAGAAGTCCCCTGATCTTCAGATAGGATAACAAGACCTTTTACTTCCATCTGAAGGGGACAATAGGATCTCATTTCCTTCAGCCGAGCATTCCCTCAATAGCGTACTGGAGTGTCAACCTAGATTTTATGCAAGTACAACTTGAACCCACAGGCTTCTGGCTTGACTGCAATCTTGTGAAAACTATTCTGAATGTCTGTTTTGATTTCCTTTATTTTAATTTTATTTCCTTTCTTAAGATAATATTAAGGAAGTCAAGCATGTCCTGATGGATGTTTTAAGGAAAATACAACATCCAGAAGTTATGTCAAAACTGAAGGAGGAAATATATACAACATGCATTATATTGTGGCTAGCTGACAATGGGTGAGTTGGCAAATCTTTTAGGCTCTTTCAGTCAGTCGTTTGTTTTTTAGCACATAGTCACATCACAATTTATTTAAAATGTACTATTAGTCAAAATTTAGGGAAGGCTTTCTTGAGTGAAAGTAGAATTCTAATACTTACTCACCCCAACTCACACAGAGGCATTCGGTTTTAAAAGAGAAACATTTCAAACACAACAGGAAAATAAAAGAATATGCTGTTTTAAAAATTCTTAAAAGTCTCTGATTTATAAGAGTTCACCCTGAAATAACGGCTGTTTAGTTGATGGATTGCATCCTTACCCAATAGCAGAATTCAAAGAATCCTTAAGTTCTTGATGAAGAGATGTTTCTCCAATTTGTTTCATCATTGGTATTAGTTTCTAATGTCAAGGAGGAGACTGAGAGGGAGACAGTCTTCCATTTCTTGTTGTTACCAAGGCAATTTATTTCTCCTCATCTGCTGCTCTTGGAGCAGAGGTACTGAAACACAGTTTATGGACCATACCATAAACATGGTATTCCAGAGTCTGGTTTCATTGGCTTTCCAAGCTGGATAGTTGCACACAATTTTCATGTTCAATATGCAGAACTTAACAGGCAACTGTCAAATGAAACAGGGAAAGTGAGTTTCTTCATGCCCGACATGGTTGACTGGTTTCAATAGCTTTGGATGAAAAGTTAGTTTCATTTCAGATACTTTTGTTCATTCCACATTGAGATGACCTTCATGGGAATCAATCTGTCACTGTAGCCATTTTGGGTCCATGTTTCTTTATTTTTAAAACCATTTTAGTCCATGAAGGGATCAGATATTAAAATCAGATGTTGTCAAATTAAAATTTAATAGTCCATATTTTACTACATTCATGACCATGATATGCTGCAACTCCTTTCTAATTATAAATCTATTACCTGTAAGCAATGCCAAACATATCTATTCCTAATGTTATAAAAATTGTGTGTCATGCACTTTGTGCCATTATGTTTTGAATGCCTGTGCTGTACTGGGGGTATATTAAGTAGGAAGAAACAAAGGCAGACATTTTGAATATACAGATAAATTCTCCACTAACTTGTAAGACCTAGCTCAGTTGTTCTTATTAGGTTTTTCACACTTTAAATTTAGCAATGTTTAATGTGTTGTTCCTATCCTTACAGTACACTGCTTTTTTCATTATATGAATAATGCAACAATAGCTTTCTGTTAAATACCTTTATATGTCGACAAATGGTATCTCTATCAGTTTGCCATTCAACTATGGGCCAATTAAGACACTGAAGTTAGCATGCACTTCACTCACAGTGAGATTAAAAACATTGCTAAATGGAGTGTAACTAATTGCATGCTTATCTATTGTAAAAACCAGCTGGTCTTTCACTCTGACAGATTTGAGCAGAATATCACCAATTCAGAAATCAATGGCCTAAAATCTTTCAATCAAAGTCAGAACCTCTGCATTAAATGCTGATCTAACATAAAACTACATATTTGCCTGGTTGCAGACTTGCAATCAATGAAGCAGAACTCCTTCAATGCAAGTATCCATTCACAGAACTGTGAAGAGGATCAGCACAGAACAAAGGTTCACCCAAAGAGCGGTGAGCCTGTGGAATTTACTAACACAGAAAGCAATAAGACCATAAAACAAAGGAGCAGAAATTAGGTCTTTCAGCCCATCAAGTTTGCTCTGCCATACAATCATGGCTGATAGTGGGAAAATGGAGTTGAGGAACCTTTCTCCCCATAACCTTTGATCCTCCTGGCAATCAAGAACTTATCTATCTCTGTTTTAACTATACTCAATGACCTAGCCTCGACAGCCTTCTCTGGCAATGAATTACACAGATTCACCACTCTTTGGTGAAAGAAGTTTCTCCTTATCTCCACTCTAAAGGGTTTTCCCTGTATTGAGGCTGTGACTCGAGTCCTCATCTCTCCTGCCAATGGAAACATCTTCCCAATATCCACTCTGTCTCGACTGTTCAGTATTCTCTAAATTTCATTCAAATCCACCCTCTCCCCCCATCCTTCTAGACTAAAACATTGTATAATTTCAAAGAGCTGACTATAGCACTTGCAACTAAAGGGATCAAAGTATACAGGGAAAAAGCAGGAACAGGGTATTGGGTGGATCATCAACCATGATTATAACGAATGGCAAAGCAGGTTTGAAGGGATGAATGGCTGACTCCTGCTCCTATTTTCTATGCATTTTTCCGTTTCTACAAGACTTACTCGCTTTCTATGTCATTAGCTATTGCTTTCTGGGAAATACTTAAAGGCCTAATTTCTTAACAAATGAGTTACTTAATGGATGAGTGAAGTGGTGAGGTGGGTAGGTGGGTGAAACAGTGAGATAGAGGTGGTGGAAAAGCTAGGTGGGTGAGTGGGCTGCCGGGAAGTAGGTACTTAGTTAGACCTGGTTGGGGGTAAAGTTAGATTATGGGCTAATTGAGTGGTCTGGGATCGTTGAGCGAGTGGCCTGAATTTGGATGGAGGGTTTGGGGTAGTCAGGATCATTCATGGGGATGGTGATCAGACATGATCGACAGTGTTGTTGACCAGATGTTGAACCAGGTTTTAATATAACACTACCTATTACGGTATCTAATATTACCTGCTGCATAAACATCCAATTAAGAATAGCAGACTTGCTTTAAGACTCCATAGTTGGAGACATATTTGCAGATCAAGGTTTGAAACATCCCATCAATTGTCAGGGGAACAGTGGATTAGGGCTATTATTGACTAAATTTAAAGCCTTGGCAAACGAAGGGTCTGAGAAGGAAAATGATGTTCCAGGTAAAGTTTTAGCATTGGTCGCCCATTGAAATAATGCATTATGCACTGTGCGGTGCATTGCTGGTGCCATTGCAAAACAGTATGAAAGAATGCAAAGCAATCTTTTACCTTATTAAAAGGTATTTGTATTGGCTATCTTTATGGGAAAGCAATGATATAACAGGAAAATGTGCACAAATTCATATAAAAAATTGCAGTGCAGTATTATATATATTTGTAAGTGAATTTCAATGCTTAACAATTTTACAAACCATAAAAACCATCAGTTGTAGTTCAGGATTTCATTTTAATCCCCTGATTGCATGTCAGTCTGTCAGCACCCTTTCAGATATCTAATATTTTTGATGTGCTGGGCTGCAGTTTGGATCAATAATTCTCATTTCTGAAGTTAAAACTAAAAGTGAAACATATTTGTTTCAGAATATCTGTACCCAATTAACACAGGGAAATAACTCCTACAGCAAAAGAAGAAAGCTTATACTTGGCAGTTTACCTATTAGTAAACCCAAGGCTTTGCCATTCTCAAAGAAAAGCTCTCATGTGCATGTGCAACCATTCTCATATTGGAAAGAAAAATCCACCTTAATGCCAAAGTTAGCTAGTCTCATACTGGAAAATGACTAATTGAGTGAGAAATTATATTCAAATACAAGAAATTACAGAAAGTTAAGAACTTTACAGGGGCAAAACAGAGAATTAACCAAAATATATGTTACTAAAATTTTACAAGGAACAATAATGATTATTGCAAAATGAAATAATACACAAGTTTAAAATCTGAAAAAAAGACTTTCAGTATCCAAATTATGACTAAAAGTGCGTCAGCAGCATGATGGATATTATATTCTATACTGTTTCAATTCAAGTGAAATAACATTTAAAAAGAATACTCAACCATAACCATATTTATTTTCTCACTGCTAAAAACATTACTATTTTAAATTATCATTTCGACTCACTTCTTGCAGTCAAAGTTTTTGCTGTAAACGACTATACAATTCTTCCCAATAAATGATGCTACTCAGTAATTCAACTATCTTTAAAGAAATATTCCAGCCACCATTTACTGCTGAAGAGGGACACTGGGTAACTTCCAAGATGACGTATTATGGAAATCTTTCAAATTCAATTCCACACTACTGAACTCCAGAATAATCATAAATCACAAAAGAAAATGCTGGGAAATCTCAGCAGATCAGGCACCATCTGTGGAGAGAAATAAAGTTGATGGGTGGAACCTTCTGTCTCAGAGGTCATGAGATGGAAAGCAGGAACAGTACTTAATGAGAGTGGGTAAGTGACAAATCTGAACCCTGTCCTCCACCAGAATTGAGGACTACTCAAGGGTCTCAGCCCAATGCCGTCAGGACTAATCCAGCTACAAGTGACCTGTTGCTTTGAGGCATTACTGATAGGGAGCTTCCCATTTCAGAGGGGCTTAATCAAAGGCAACCACAACCTGATTGAAAGATTAGACATATGATTTAGAGTCAGAGAGTTATAGGGATGTACAGCATGGAAACAGACCCATCCAGGCCGTCCAGATATCCCAACCCAATCTAGTCCCACCTGCCAGCACCTGGCCCATATCCCTCCAAACCCTTCCTATTCATATACCCATCCAAAAGCTTCTTAAATGTTGCAATTGTACCAGCCTCCACCACTTCCTCTGGCAGCTCATTCCATACCCATATCACCCACTGTGTGAAAAAGTTGCCCCTTAGGTCTCTTTTATATCTTTCCCCTCTATGCCCTATAGTTTAGTGGCCTAACCAATGTCCTGTACAGCCGCAACATGACCTCTCAACTCCTGTACTCAGTACTCTGACCGATAAAGAAAAGCATACCAAACGCCTTCTTTACTATCCTATCTACCTGCAACTCCACTTTCAAGGAGCTATGAACCTGCACTCCAAGGTCCTTTGTTCAGCAACACTCCCTAGGACCTCACCATTAAGTGTATACGTCCTGCTAAGATTTGCTTTCCCAAAATGCAGCACCTCACATTTATCTGAATTAAACTCTATCTGCCACTTCTCAGCCCATTGGCCCATCTGGTCAAGATCCTGTTGTAATCTGAGGTAACCCTCTTTGCTGTCCACTACACCTCCAATTTTGGTGTCATCTGCAAACTTACTCCCTGTACCTCTTATGCTGACATCCAAATCATTTATGTAAATGATAAAAAGTAGGGGACCCAGCATCAATTCTTGTGGCACTCCACTGGTCACAGGCCTCCACCCTGAAACAAACCCTCCACCACCACCCTCTGTCTTCTACCTTTGAGCCAGTTCTGTATCCAAATGGCTATTTCTCCCTGTATTCCATGAGAACTAACCTTGCTAACCAATCTCCCATGGGAACCTTGTTGAACGCCTTACTGAAGTCCATATAGATCACATCTACCGCTCTGCCCTCATCAATCTTCTTTGTTACTTCTTCAAAAAACTCAATCAAGTTTGTGAGACATGACTTCCCATGCACAAAGCCATGTTGACTATCCCTAATCAGTCCTTGCCTTTCCAAATACATGTACATACTGTCCCTCAAGATTCCCTCCAACAACTTGCTCACCACTGAGGTCAGGCTCACCAGTCTATAGTTCCCTGGCTTGTCCTTATCACCCTTCTTAAACACTGGCACCACGTTAGCCAAACTCCATTCTTCAGGCACCTCACCTGTGACTATCGATGATACAAATATCTCAGCAAGAGGCCCAGCAATCACTTCTCTATCTTCCCACAGAGTTCTCGGGTACATCTGATCAGGTGCTGGAGATTTAGCCACCTTTATGCGTTTCAAGACATCCAGCACTTCCTCCTTTGGAATCAGGACATTTTGCAAGGTGTCACCATCTATTTCCCTAAAGTGGGCGGCACGGTGGTTAGCACTGCTGCCTCACAGAGCCAGAGACCTGGGTTCAATTCCCGTCTCAGGCGACTGACTGTGTGGAGTTTGCACATTCTCCCAGTGTCTGCGTGGGTTTGCTCTGGGTGCTCCGGTTTCCTCCCACAGTCCAAAGATGTGCAGGCTAGGTGAATTGGCCATGCTAAATTGCCTGTAGTGTTAGGTGAAGGGGTAAATGTAGGGGAATGGGTCTGGGTGGGTTGCGCTTTGGCGGGTCGGTGTGGATTTGTTGGGCTGAAGGGCCTGTTTCCACACTAAGTAATCTAATCTAAAGTCTAAATCTTCCATATCCTCTTCCACAGTAAATACTAATGCAAAATATTCATTTAGTATCTCCCCCATTTTCTGTGGCTCCACACAAAAGCCGCCTTGCTGATCTTTGAGGGATCTATTCTCTCCCTAGTTACCCTTTTATCCTTAATATATTTGTAAAAACCCTTTGGATTCTCCTTAATTCTATTTGCCAAAGCTATCTCATGTCCCTGTTTTGCCATCCTGAATTCCCTCTTAAGTATATTCCTACTGCCTTTATACTCTTCGAAGGATTCACTCAATCTATCCTGTCTATACCTTTCATATGCTTCCTTCTTTTTCTGAACCAAACCCTTAATTTCTTTAGTCATCCAGCATTCCCTATACCTACCAGCCTTTCCTTTCACCCTGACAGGAATATACTTTCTCTGGATTCTTGCTACCTCATTTCTGAAGGCTTCCCATTTTCCAGTCGTCCCTTTACCTGCGAACATCTGCACCCAATCAGCTTTGGAAAGTTCCTGCCTAATACCATCAAAATTAGCTTTCCTCCAATTTAGAACTTCAACATTTAGAGCTGGTCTATCCTTTTTCATCACGATTTTAAAACGAATAGAATTATGGTCGCTGGCCCCAAAGTGCTCACCCCACTGACACCTCAGTCACCTGCCCTGCCTTATTTCCCAAGATTAGCTCAAGTTTTGCACCTTCTCTACGAGGTACATCTACATACTGAATCAGTAAATTGTCTTGTACATACTTAAATTCCTCTCCACCTAAACCTTTAACACTATGGCAGTCCCAGTCGATGTTTGGAAAGTTAAAATCCCCTACCATACCCACCCTATTACTCTTCCAGATAGCTGAGATCTCCTTACAAGTTTGTTTCTCAGTTTCCCTCTGACTATTGGTGGATCTATAATACAATCTCAATAAGGTGATCATCCCTTTCTTATTTCTCAGTTCCACCCAAAAAACATCCCTGGATGTATTACCAGGAATATCTTCCCTCAGCACAGCTGTAATGCTATCCTTGATGGGAGCTGTTCCCCTTACTTTGCTTCCAACCTCTTTTCCTCCATTTCTCTGTAACCTCCATCCAAAGGGACACACCTCCTCCACGAATCTTTTATCTCTATGCTGGGCTCTCATCCAGGGGCTCTTCCACCAGCAGCCATAGACTCCTCTATGTGCTACTGAGTACATGAGATAATAGGCTCTAACTGGCCAGTAGCCATCACTAAGAAGGGGCTTATATCTTGGAGTCTTGATTTCAGGTGAAGGTCCACTGGTGGCCTTTCCATGTCCTGACTGGCATATGGGTCAAGTTGATGAGATTACCAACACCTCAAAAGGACTCTAGCCACTGTTTAAAGGTGATGATATTTCATTAGAACAGTTCAAAGGATATTGACCTGAAATTTAACTGTCTCTCTCCAAAGATGGTGCTTTACCTGCTGAGCATTTCCTGAATTTTTTGTTCTTATCTTAGATTCCCAGCATCCACAATGTTTTACATCACAATGTCAATTTCTCTGCATCTTTCACTCACTCTAACGTGCCTTTCTCTAAACATCCTGCACAACATTTTCTGAGGTCTAATGCTAGTACTATCATCAAACCTGCTAACAGCAGCTTTATTCCCATAACCCTTGGATTTCCTTATTGATTAGAAATCTGTCTATCCCAGCTTTGACCATAATTAGCGTCGACAGCTCTCTGTCATAACGAGTTCGACAGGTTCATTGTTCTCCAAGATAAGAAATACTCCTCCTCATCTGTCTCAAATGGACAAACCCTACTCTGAACTTGCGCCTCGAACCATTGAGCCTTTCAGTCTTTCAAGGAGATTACCACCAGTGCATCCATGGTCTCTCTGGCTACTTCCTTCAATATCCTCTGATGCAACTCATCAGGGTTAAAATTAGATTGGTGCTCGAAAAGAAGCAGGTCAGGCAGCATCTGAGGAGCAGGAAAATTGATGTTTTGGGCAAAAGCCCTTCATCAGGATGCTGCCTGACTTGCTGTGCTTTTCTAGCACCACTCTAATCTTGACTCTAATATTCAGCATCAGCAGTACTCACTTTCACAACTCATCAAGTCCAGGGACTTATTGGTCTTGAGCCCCATCATCTCCTCTTGAACTTTTTCTTTGGTGACATCTATTGTATTAGTTTCTAATCCTCTTTTTTCCCCCTTTCTTACTTGATATTTTAGGAAGATTGTTAGTGCTTTCCACCATGGAGATTTGCATTTGCAATGCCAAGGCATACAAGGCTATGGGCCAAACGCTGGCAAATGGGATAGAAATAGTTAGGTGGCTGCTTTTGACTGGTGCAGATGTGGCAATCCGAGGGACTTTTTTCTGTGCTGTGGACCTCTACGGCCTTGGTGTCCAGCTTCTTTCACAAAACACAGCAGCAACACATTGCCTGTCTGCCATCACTATTGCATTTTATTTCATTTACTAATTAAGATACAACATTATAAAAAAAATCCTTATGAAACATAGAAACTGCTCATGAACCGCTCAGGCTACATTAGATATATTTTCATGTTCAATTTTATAACTATAAAGCCCAATTTAAAGGCTGAAGTGGTTCGCCTATCACCTGTATTTACAGCTCCAACCAAGTGCTGACACTGTCTGAAAGTAACGAAGGGTGGCACAGTGGCTCAGTGGTTAGCACTGCGCCTCACAGCACCAGGGACCAAGGTTCGATCCCAACCTCCAGTGACATGTCTGCACGGGTTTCCTCCGGGTGCTCCAGTTTCTTCCCACAAACCAAAGACATGCAGTTTAGGTGGATTGGCCATGCTAAATTGCCCATAGCGTCCAGGGATGTGCAGGCTAGGTGGATTAGCCACGGGAAATGCAGGGTTACAGGGCTAGGATAGGAGGGTAGGGGTGGTGGCATGCTCTTCAGAGGGTTGATGTGGATTCGATGGGCCGAATGGCCCGTTTCCACACTAGCAATTCTACTAACTCAATTTCTGTAAAATAATCACAGAGCAAATCCAAACGGTGTTATTCAGTCACAACACAAGAAAATGCTTTACATCTGGCATGAAACTGACTCATGTGGAGTAGAAAGGGTTAAGAGTTGCTATGCTAATAGTTACAGTACATCATCAGGATGTCGTGAAACTTGAAAGGATTCGGAAAAGATTTACAAGGGTGTTGCCAGAGTTGAAGGATTTGAGCTATAAGAGGAGGCACTGCTGCCTCACAGTGCCAGAGACCCGGGTTCAATTCCCGCCTCAGGCGACTGACTGTGTGGAGTTTGCACATTCTCCCCGTGTCTGGTGTGGGTTTCCTCCGGGTGCTCCGGTTTCCTCCCAAAACCCAAAAATGTGCAAGTTAGGTGAATTGGCCATGCTAAATTGCCCATATAGTGTTAGGTGACGAGGTAAATGTAGGGGAATGGGTCTGGGTGGGTCGTGCTTTGGCGGGTCGGTGTGGACTTGTTGGGCTGAAGGGCCTGTTTCCACATTGTAAATAATCTAATCTAATCTAATGTAAGTAATCTAATCTAAAAAAACAATCCATAGATGATGTGAAATTTACACTGTGGCAAGGGTCTGTGAATCGAATATAGAGGTTCACAACCAGTGCTCATATAGGCTGGAAAGTGAAATGTCAACGACCTGTCAGAACACAATGGACTAAATGCTCACCACAGTAATCCAAGCAATTATTTGTTCCAGATTTCCAGAGCCGCTGACTGGAAGTACACAAAATGATGCAGAAAGACTTGCCACTTCCAGATCCTCTGGATTTGGAGGGCCTCAACTGTAGCAACACATAGGATATCACTGGCATTACAATTTCAATCAATACCATCCCATATTGGAACTTGGAGAAACCTGACAAAGTTCAGATTAGTGTCTTGTACGCAATTGGCAGCAAAGTCAACACCATTTTGATTAGGCAGAGGATCAAAGAGAAGACCATTGAAGGAAATGCCCATTCTGCATCTACATGGTCTATCCCTAGAAGAATTCTGTATGTTTCCATGATGTTGCTTTCTAAACTCTGAAGAATACAGACATTGATTCCTTGAAGGACAGTCCCACTATTCAAAATAGGGAGATGGTTGAAGAACTTGGCCAGAAGGTTCTTGCAACTTTAAAACTCCTAGAGGCCAAAAGGACAGTATGAATTTTTCAAGGAATCTATTTGCTTTTTGCAGACCCATGATTCACAATGATGGAATAATGTCAGATCCACAAGAAACAAAGGCTGTAAAAGACTTTCCCATTCCAAAATCTATTCATGAGTAAGAGATGTGTGAGGTATGGTCAATCAATTGGCAAAAGTTTTCACTGGCTTGGCAACTACAACGAATCCTGAGGCAAATCCTGACGAAGAGCAGAAATAGTGTTGGGATGTGCAGTTGAATGATACTTTCCAAAAGATCAAAAAAATTCTGACATCCATACATGTTCTGGCTCAATTCAATACATGGGCAATAAATGCTGTATTGCCACCAATACCCATATTCCAAGAAGGAATGATTATAACAATTCATATGCTACAGATGTGATGCAAGTCGAAACAATTTCTTAGAAGGGTCACTGTTAACTGAAATATTAACTTTGCTTTCTCTCCACAGATGCTGCCAGACCTATTGAGCTTTTCCATCAATTTTTGAATTGTTTTCTGATTTCCAGCATCCACAGTTCTTGATTTTTGTTAAATGCCTAAAATGTACAGTTTGATAGATCGTGTATGTATTGGGAAAAAAATGGTAGCAGAAATAATTTCGGTCAAATCATTCAAGAAAAGAGTGTGTCATAGAGATGTACAGCATAGAAACAGATCCTTTGGTCCAACTCGTCTGTGCCGACCAGATGTCCTAAATCAATTGGCACCACTTGGCCCACATCCCTCTAAGCCCTCCTATTCATATACCCATCCAGAAGACTTTTAAATGTTGTAATTGTACCCTCCTTTGGCAGCTCACTCCATACACTCACCAACCTTTGCATGGAAAAGATTGCCCCTTAGGTCCATTTTAAGTTTCTCTCCTCTCACCCTAAATGTATACCCTCTAATGTAGGGACACCCCCACTGTAGGGAAAACACCTTGTCTATTTACCCTATCCATGCCTCTCACAATTTTATAAACCTCTAAGGTTACCCCTCAGCCTCCAACGCTCCGGGGAAAACAGGCCCAAGCCTATTCAGCCTCTTCTTATATCTCAAATCCTTCAACCCTGGCAACACCCTTGTAAATCTTTTCCGAATCCTTTCAAGTTTCACGACATCCTTCCTGTAACAGGGAGACCAGAATGGTACACAATATTCCAAAGGTGGCCTAATTAAAGTCCTGTACAGCCACAAAATGACCTATCAGCTCCTATACTCAATGCTCTGATTAATAAAAGAAAGCATACCAAATGCCTCACTATCACATCTAGCTGTGACTCCACTTACAAGGAGCTATGGACCTGCACTCCAAGGTCTCTTTGTTCAGCAACACTCCCGAGGACCTTACCATTAAGTTTGGGCGGCACGGTGTGGCACAGTGGTTAGCACTGCTGCCTCACAGCGCCACAGACCTGGGTTCAATTCCCGCCTCAGGCGACTGACTGTGTGGAGTTTGCACATTCTCCCCATGTCTGCGTGGGTTTCCTCCAGGTGCTCCGGTTTCCTCCCACAGTCCAAAAATGTGCAAGTCAGGTGAATTGGCCATGCTAAATTGCCCATAGTGTTAGGTAAGGGGTATGGGTGGGTTGCGCTTCGGCGGGTCGGTGTGGACTTGTTGGGCCGAAGGGCCTGTTTCCACACTAAGTAATCTAATCTAATCTAATCTATGTAAGTCCTGTTAAGATTTGCTTTTCCAAAACATAGCACCTCACACTTACGTAAATTAAACTCCACCCGCCTCTCCTTGGTGCACAGGCCCATCTGATCAAAATCCCACTGTACTTTGAGGTAACCTTATTCGCTGTCCATTACACCTCCAATTTTGATGTTATTTGCAAACTTACTAACTATATCTATGTTCACATCCAAATCATTTATATAAAATGACGAAAAACAGTGGAGCCAACACCGATCCTTGTGACACATCGGCAGTCACAGGCCTCTGGTCTGAAAAGCTACCCTCCACCACCCTCCGTCTTCCACCTTCAAGCCAGTTCTGTATCGAAATGGCTAGTTCTCCCTGTATTCCATGTGATCTAACCTTGCTAACCAGTCTACCACAGGCAAGCTTGTTGAACTCCTTATTGAAGTTCATATAGATCAGGTTCACTGCTCTGCCCTCATCAATACTCTTTGTTACTTCTTCAAAAAAAAACTCAGTCAAGTTAGTGAGACATTATTTCCCACACACAAAGCCACGTTGGCTATCCCTAATCAGTCCTTGCTTTTCCAAATACAGATAGTGCCCTGGCACCTCACCCGTGACTATCAATGATCCAAATATCTCAGCAAAGGGCCCAGCAATCACTTCCCTAGCTTCCCACAGTGTTCTCAGGTACACCGATCAGGTTCTGGGGATTTATCCAACTTTAATTTTAATACATCCAGCCCCACCTCCTCTGTAATATGGACATTTTTCAAAATGTCACCACCTATTTCCCCACATTACGTATCTTCCATGTTCTTCTCCACAGTAAACACTGATGCAAAATACTTATTTAGTATCTCCCCATCTCCTGCAGTTTCACACATAGACTGTCTTGCTGATCTTTGAGGGATCCTGTTCTCTCCCTAGTTATCCTTTTATTCTTAATGTATTATATAAAATGCTCTTGGATTCTCCTTAAGCCTATTTGCCAAGGCTTTCTTATGTCCCCTTTTTTCTCTTCTGATTTCCCTCTTAAGTATACACCTACTTCCTTATACTTTAAGGATTCACTCGATCTCTCCTGTCTGTGCCTGACATATGCTTCCTTCTTTTCCTTAACCAAAACTTCAATTTCTCTAGCCATCCAGCATTCCCTGCAGCTAACCACTTAGATTTTTACCCTAACAGGAACATACTGTCTCTGGACTCTTACCTCATTTTTGAAGGCTTCCTATTATCCAGCCGTCCCTTTACCTGCGAACATCCACCCCTCTAATCAATCATCTCTGATTAACATGTCACGTGATTAATTACTTTTGCAACAGAGAATATTTTGACAGTGGGAATTGAGAGTAGGGGAGAATTATCAAAATAGCATCTCCGGAAAATGTGATTTTTCATACACAAAAGGTATACAGACTTTCAAGAGATCAATAGGTCTTCACAAGAAATATTCTTCTTCAGATTCAACTGTAAAGTGATGGAATTTATTGTAGTAATGCATGTTACATAGCAACATTTTGCAAAACAAGCCTTTCTTTAAAAAATGTGCACGTGTGAATATTGTTGTATCCTCTGACAAGCTGTTGGTATCAAATAGCTTCATGTCTTTTTTTGCATATGTAGCACTGCAGACTCAAATACACAGTAGATTCTCAAAGTGTGTTGTTTGGTACTGTTCAATATATTAGGAAAAGTTTCAACCTTACAGCGCTCAATTATTAATAATATATTACTTAATAATTAATGACCACTTCAAATAAAATGGACTGGGGAGATTCCACTGACAAATGTTTAGAAATGTAGTCAGTGATGCTAATGTAACAGCAAAATATTGTGGATGCTGAAAAACTGAAATAAATGTTTGAATTAATTAATACATGTACTTCAGCTCTTTGCTTAGCATCTGTCTCCTGCTCCCATTTATATTTGTTTTACGTACTAAGAATTTTTCCAAACAAAATTAGAGAAAAAAAAGACATACACGTATTTGCCTCTCACTTATTTTTCCCACTTGATTATTTTAAAATCAATTCTTCATCCATGTGAAGTGGCTGGCTGGGAAGATTATTAGCTGCAAAAACAGAAATTTCTGGAATAGCTCAGCAGGTCTGGCAGCACCTGTGAAGAGAAATCAGAGTTAATGTTTTGGGTCTGGTGACCCTTCCTCAGTTCTGTTGAGCTATTCTACCAACTTCTGTTTTTGCTTCTGATTTACATCTGTAGTTCTTTCGGTTTTCATTTAAGATGAATGGGCTTCTGCTTCATTAGGTTGGAATTAAAATGAAACTAAAGAACATGTATTTTATCTGCCACTTGCAAAAAATTAAATGAAATAAATTTCAATAGTTCAAGTCCAATGTTGTTGAATTGGTACCACAATAAGATCAGACATAATTCGGTGAAAATGAGAAAGAATGAATCTTTTAGCTGTGAAAACGATGATAAGAGTGACAGGAATGTTGCTTTATTAGGGCCAAGATATAATAGACAGAACTAACATTGAACATAAATGGAAGAAAATATTTCTTTATTAAGAATCAGTTTCATTTGAAATTAATAAAAAGGTAACTATATATGTAATAAATGCAAAAACACTTCTAGTATCATTTTTCAACCATACCAAACTTTTTTTGTCATATTTCAGATTTAAACATGTGTACGCCCATATTGCTTTGATTCACTGGAATTGTAAAACAGTATCAAACTAGAATTTAGCAGATATGAATCATACATTCCCAGGAAATTGGCTAATAAACTACTAATGAGGAACCACTAAAATAAGAAAACAACAAAGGAAGAATGAATAATTGCAGCTGCCAATAAACTCCAAGAGCAATGTAAAGGAGAATCTGAACCAACTCTTAATTTGCTTTCTGCTACCAGTTTGCCTCCTTTACCAAGCTGAACCGGACATAAACCAAAATGTAATAAGAGTCTTTTTTAAAAAAAACTTGCAAGTCATTAAACATCTGTGCGTTGGCATTTTGTAAAGTAATTACAAAATGATGGCAATAATTCATAGTAAGGAGCCAGATGGAGTCGAAATAACTCAAACATAGCTGGACAAAAACAGGACCGGCAGCACCTGAGCTATCAGAGCCACGGACCTCTTCCAACTCCACAGAATCCGTAAGGAAGAAGAGTGAGAAGTGTGACAGAGGATGTCAATCGAGCTAATCTACAAAATACCAAGTGAAGAGAAATGAATGAAGACCGACGTGAGCAAAACAAAATCAGAAAATGTCCAATGTTCACAGAAGGTTTTAACCACTCCCAAGTGAAGTGGCAAGAAAGCAGGGAAAGGGGCAAAGGGCATGGAGACTTTATACTGACCAATTCCTCGGTATACATAAAAACTATTAGGAGAAGGGTCACTTTTAGATCCAATGTTAAAATGAGCCATAATAGCTAAGAGGAAGTGCAGGGGAACATCAAGGCAAGTGATCAAAAAGGAAGAGCAGGTGAGGTGAGGTCCCAAAGGCAGACAATCAGAATTACAGAGAAGGAAGTAGTCTGAGAAGTTGAAAACAGCATGGAGACTCTTTACTGAGAGATACCTCCTGTACTTGGTTTGTACTTAAGTGTGTGCGAGGAGCTAATTGGTGAGTACTGGTAAGTTGTTCAAAGATTCTTATTGTAATAAATAGTTTTAATATTGTGGAATGGCAGTTCAGCTTGGTCGCATGAAGAGTATATCCTGCTGTATTTATGAAGCTGTGAGCACATTGACTGCCCCAGACAAATAAATCTACATGAAGTGTCATGGCTGCACAAGCTGTTTTGGAAGTAGAAGGGTGTCTCAGGTCATTGCTGTTTATCCAAGAAGCAGAGTTCAATGTGGATAGCGAGTTTGGAAAGTGGTCACACCACATATACAGGCAGCGAGGGAATGGGGGACCATCAGACAATCTAACAGAACTAGCAGGCAGTGCAGGAGTTCCCTAGATCCTTTGTACTTATTAATCAGTATTCTATTTGGGATGCTGATGAAGGCAATAGAACCAAGATGGTGGCACCAGCAGTATAGAGATGAGGTAGGGAAGCAGGGATGTATAATGAAACAGCAGTAATGACAGGATTTCAAAAGGCACACAATCCGGTAAGCTTTTCCGCAGGTGTCAACATGATTCCCGTATGCTATGTTGCCTGCCTGCTGTTGAACATTCTTCTCAGAGACAGTGATTGGCCTGAGGTCATGGTTAATATCGGTTCCAATGACGCTAATAATATTGGGGATGAAGTCTTGAGAACAGATTTCAGAGAGCTCAGTCTGAGATTGAAGGCAGGACCTCTGAAGCAGTGCTTTAAGGAATACTCCTGGCTCCATGTGTAAAGTGAGCATAGGAATAGGAAGATTGAGTGATTAAACATGTGACCGGAAAGATTATGTAGATTTCTGGGTTATTGGGACTATTCCTGGGGAAAATAAAACCTGTATAGTCTATGCCTAAACAGTTTGGGATAAATAGTTTTTGCAGGATTCTAGTAAGAATATGGAAACCTGACAACAAATTCTGAGCAGTGAACAGGAGACAAAAACTTAATGGACAACTTAAATTAAGGAGGAAGCAGAAACTAAAAAGTATAGAGCACAGAAAATAGGCATTGTTAAAAAGGTATATCTGCAAATGTGAAGAGCAAAGTGCATAAAATCAATGAATGGAGGGCACAGATAAACATATGGCAACATTATATAGTGGAAACTTTGCTCACAGAGGGGTAAAGATGGCAGAACAACATCCCTGGATATAGAATTTTCAGGGAGGATAGAAAAGGAAGTGGGGTCATTGTATTATTGCAGGATTCAATTACAACGTTGAAGAGAGATAATACATTAAATGAAGCAGCAAATCAGATCATTTGGGTTAAGAAACAAAAAAGGACAGCCACACTACTATGTGCACACCACCAGTCACATAAGTAACAGGAGAGAGTTGGAGGAGCAAATATGTCGGCAACTTTGAGTGGAAAAGCAAAAGGACAGTTACACTTGGGGCCTTGAATGATCCAACTATCATTTAGGATTTAAATAGTGTGAAATGCGCAAGAGGTCACAAAATTCTTGAACTGTATTCAAGAAATTTTGTTTTAAACCAACATGTCATAAATCTGTCAAGAAAGGGCACAATTCTAAATTTAATCTTAGGAACGGGAGCTGGACGTGGGTAATTATTTTGGAGCATGTCACCACAATGCAGTAAAATTTAGCATCACGATGGAAAAGGACAAAGATAGAACTGGAATAAAATTTCTAAATTGGTGAAGGCAAACTTTATAAATCTGAGAGACGATCTGACAAAAGTAATCTGGACTGGAAATAGCAACGTGAAGGCAAGTCAGTGGGAAATCAGTGGAAGGCATTTAATGGGAAGATTCTGTGAGCACAGTGTAGACATGTCTCCATAAAGTAAAAGGTAAATACTGCCAAATCTAGAATACAGCTTCTTATGAAATTGTGACACTTTAGGAAGCTTAGAGGAGTATAGAAGATACAGCGGTGAAGCGAAAAAGAAAGTTAGGAAAGCAAGGATAGAAGAAGAAAAAATACTGGTCAGTAAAATTGAGAAAAATTTAAAGTTTCATCAGTATATTAAGAGCAAAAGGTTAATGAAGGAAACTGGGACCTATCAGAAATATACACGGGTAATTTGCGCATGGATGCAGTAGATGTGGGCACGATTCTAAATGAGTATTTTAATCTCTTGTTTTCACAAAAGAGAGGGATGATGTAAGCATTCTAGTCGAAGAGGAGGAGTGTGAAGTATCAGGTAAAATACGCAAAGGGAATTAAGAGAAGAACTGACCCTTTTGAAAGTGGATAAACTACCAGGAAAAATTAAGTTGAATCCAGAACTGTTAAAGCAAAGTCAGGAGGAAGTCCCTGGCCATGCACTGGTATAGACCAGTTGGTAGAGGTATTCACTGACATCTTCAACCTCTCCCTTATACAAGCAGTCGGCACCAGTTTCAGGAAGACCACCATTATACCAGTACCTAAGAAAGCACATGCAACATGCCTTAATGACGACCGCCCAGTAGCCCTGACCTCCAAAATCATGAAGTGCTTCGAGAGGAGAGTCATGGCCCACATCAACTCGTGTTCCTGCCTGCCTCAATCCCCTGTAATTTGCCTACGATGTAACAAGTCCACAGTAGATGCCATTTCCCTAGCCCTACACCAATCCCTGGAACATCTGGATGACAAAAACACTAAAGTCAGACTTCTTTCATTGATTACAGCTCCATTTTCAACATAATTACCCCCTCAAGACTGATCTCAAAGCTCCAAGACCGTGGATCATTGGAATCTCTTTTGGGGTAGAAGAGACCTGTACAAGAAGGACGGATTGCACCTAAATTGGAAAGGGACTAATATACTGGCAGGGAGATTTGCTAGAATTGCTTGGGAGGATTTAAACTAGTAAGGTGGGGGGGATGGGACCCAGGGAGATAGTGAGGAAAGAGATCAATCTGAGACTGGTACAGTTGAGAACATAGGTGAATCAAACAGTCAGGGCAGCCAGGGACAAGGTAGGACTAATAAATTAAACTGCATTTATTTCAATGGAAGGGGCCTAACAGGGAAGGCAGATGAACTCAGGGCATGGTTAGGAACATGGGACTGGGATATTATAGCAATTACAGAAACATGGCTCACGGATAGACAGGACTGGCAGCTTAATGTTCCAGGATACAAATGCTACAGGAAGGATAGAAAGGGAGGCAAGAGAGGAGGGAGAGTGGCATTTTTGATAAGGGACAGCATTATAGCTGTGCTGAGGGTGGATATTCCCGGAAATACATCCAGGGGAGTTATTTGGGTGGAACTGAGAAATAAGAAAGGGATGATCACCTTATTGGGATTGTATTATAGATCCTCTAACAGTCAGAGGGAAATTGAGAAACAAACTTGTAAGGAGATCTTAGCTATCTGGAAGAATAATAGGGTAGTTATGGTCAGGGATTTTAACTTTCCAAACATAGACTGGGACTGCCATAGTGTTAAGGGTTTAGATGGAGATGAATTTGTTAAGTGTGTACAAGACAATTTTCGGATTCAGTATGTGGATGTACCTACTAGAGAAGGTGCAAAACTTGACCTACTCTTGGGAAATAAGGCAGGGCAGATGACTGAGGTGTCAGTGGGGGAGCACTTTGGGGCCAGTGACCATAATTCTATTTGTTTTAAAATAGTGATGGAAAAGGATAGACCAGATCTAAAAGTTGAACTTCTAAATTGGAGAAAGGCCAATTTTGACGGTATTAGGCAAGAACTTTCAAAAGCTGATTGGAGGCAGATGTTCGCAGGTAAAGGGATGGCTCGACTATGGGAAGCCTTCAGAAATGAGATAACAAGAATCCAGAGGAAGTATATTCCTGTCAGGGTGAAGGGGAAGGCTGGTAGGTATAGGGAACGCTGGATGACTAAAGAAATTGAGGGTTTGGTTAAGAAAAAGAAGGAAGCATATGTCAGGTATAGACAGGATAGATCGAGTGAATCCTTAGAAGAGTATAAAGGAAGTAGGAGTATACTTCTTAAGAGGGAAATCAGGAAGGCAAAAACGGGGCATGAGATAGCTTTAGCAAATAGAATTAAGGAGAATCCAAAGGGGTTTTACAAATATATTAAGGACAAAAGGGTAACTAGGGAGAGAATAGGACCCCTCAAAGATGAGCAAGACGGCCTTTGTGTGGAGCCACAGAAAATAGGGGAGCTACTAAATGAATATTCTGCATCAGTATTTACTGTGAAAAAGGATATGGAAGATATAAACTGTAGGGAAATAGATGGTGACATCTTGCAAAATGTCCAGATGACAGAGGAGGAAGTGCTGGATGTCTTGAAACGGTTAAAGGTGGATAAATCCCCAGGACCTGATCAGGTGTACCCGAGAACTCTGTGGAAAGCTAGAGAAATGATTGCTGGGCCTCTTGCAGAGATATTTGTATCATTGATAGTCACAGGTGAGGTGCCTGAAGACTGGAGGTTGGCAAACGTGGTGCCACTGTTTAAAAAGGGCGGTAAAGACAAGCCAGGGAACTATAGACCGGTGAGCCTGACCTCAGTGGTGGGCAAGTTGTTGGAGGGAATCCTGAGGAACAGGATGTACAAGTATTTGGAAAGGCAAGGACTGATTGAGAATGGTCAACATGGCTTTGTGCGTGGGAAATCATGTCTCACAAACTTGATTGAGTTTTTTGAAGAAGTAACAAAGAAGTTTGATGAGGGCAGAGCAGTGGATGTGATCTATATGGACGTCAGTAAGGTGTTTGACAAGGTTCCCCATGGGAGACTGCTTAGCAAGGTTAGATCTCATGGAATACAGGGAGAACTAGCCATTTGGATACAGAACTGGCTCAAAAGGTGGAAGACAGAGGGTGGTGGTGGAGGAGGGTTGTTTTTCAGACTGGAGGCCTGTGACCACAAGAATCGGTGCTGGGTCCTCTACTTTTTGTCATTTACATAAATGATTTGGATGCGAGCATAAGAGGTACAGTTAGTAAGTTTGCAGATGACACCAAAATTGGATGTGTAGTGGACCGCAAAGAGGGTTACCTCAGATTACAACAGGATCCGGACCAGATGGGCCAATGGGCTGAGAAGTGGCAGATGGAGTTTAATTCAGATAAATGCGGGACGCTGCATTTTGGGAAAGCAAATCTTAGCAGGACTTATGGTAAGGTCCTAGGGAGTGTAGCTGAACAAGGAGACGTTGGAGTGCAGGTTCATAGCTCCTTGAAAGTGGAGTTGTAGGTAGATAGAATAGTGAAGAAAGTGTTTGGTATGCTTTCCTTTATTGGTCAGAGTATTGAGTACAGGAGTTGGGAGGTCATGTTGCGGCTGTACAGGACATTGGTTAGGCCACTGTTAAAATATTGCATGCAATTCTGGTCTCCTTCCTATCGGAAAGATGTTGTAAAACTTGAAAAGGTTCAGAAAAGATTTACAAGGATGTTGCTCAGGGTTGGAGGATTTGAGCCATAGGGAGAGGCTAAACACTCTGGGGCTGTTTTCCCTGGAGCGTCAGAGCCTGAGGGGTGACCTTCTAGAGGTTTACAAAATTATGAGGGGCATGGATAGGATAAATAGACAAAGTCTTTTCCCTAGGATCGGGGAGTGCAGAACTAGAAGGCATAGGTTTAGGTTGAGAGGGGAAAGATATAAAAAAGACCTAAGGGGCAACTTTTTCACGCAGTTGGTGGTACATGTATGGAATGAGCTGCCAGAGGATGTGGTGGAGGCTGGTACAATTGCAACATTTAAGAGGCATTTGGATGTGTATATGAATAGGAAGGGTTTGGAGGGATATCCGCAGGGTGCTGGCAGGTGGGACTAAATTGGGTTGGGATATCTGGTCGGCATGGACAGGTTGGACCGAAGGGTCTGTTTCCATGCTGTACATCTCTATGACTCTATGACCAAGATCTCGGCTCAGCCCTCTACACCTGGATCCTCAGCTTCCGGACCACAGACTGCCAGTGAAGATAGAGAACTGTATCTCCTCCATGATAACACTCAACACTGGAATCCCCTGAGAATGCGTTAGAGCCCCTTACAGTATTCCCTATACAGCCACAACTGTGCAGCCAATTCCAAATGAATGCCATCTACAAGTTTGCTGACGACACCAGCACTGTAGGACAAATATCAAACAATGAAGAGTCAAAGTACAGAAAGGAGATAGAGGGCTTGGTGCAGCCTCTCTCTCAAGGTCAGCAAAAAAAAGAACTGATCCATTAACTTCAGAAAGAAAGTACGAGAACACACCCCCATCTACCTCAATGGAGCGGAGGTTGAGAGGATTGAGAGAGTCAAGTTCCTCAGAGTGACGATAACGGACAACCTGTCCTGGATTTCCCATGTAGGTGCGACGGTCAAGGGGGTATAACAACACCTCTTCTTCCTCAGGTAGCTCTGGAAATTTGGCATGTCCATAAGGACCCTCGTCTAGGTGACATCCTCAGTGCTTGGGAGCCTCCTGTGAAGCGCTTCTGTGATCTTTCCTCCGGCATTTGTAGTGGTTTGAATCTACTGCTTCCGGTTGTCAGTTCCAGCTGTCCGTTGCAGTGGTCGGTATATTGGGCCCAGGTTGATGTGCTTATTGATTGAATCTGTGGATGAGTGCCATGCCTCTAGGAATTCCTTAGCTGTTCTCTGTTTGGCTTGTCCTATAATAGTAGTGTTGTCCCAGTCGAATTCATGTTACTTGTCATCTGCGTGTGTGGCTACTAAGGATACTAAGGGAATTCCTAGAGGCATAGCACTCATCCACAGATTCAATCAATAAGCACATCGACCTGGACCCAATATACCAACCACTGCAACGGACAGCTGGAACTGACAACCGGAAGCGGTAGATTCAAACCACTACAAATGCCGGAGGAAAGATCACAGAAGCGCTTCACAGGAGGCTCCCAAGCACTAGACAGGGGACGAAATGTCTGCAACGCAAATTCCCAGCTCGGATAACAGAACCACAACAACGAGCACCCGAGCCACGAATCTTCTCACAAACTTTGGACCCTCACCAACTTTTACAGACAGAAATCATACTGTCCAGGTGCATGCTGGCCTGGTATGGCAACTGCTCCACCAAGGACTGTAAGCAATTACAGAAGGTGGTGTGTACAGCCCAGACCATGACAGAAGCCAACCTCCCATCCATGGACTCCATTTACACCTTGTTACTGCAGAAAGGCTGCCAACATCAAAGACCTCTCTCACCCTGGTAATGCTCTCCTACTACCGCTTCTGTCAGGCAGAAGGTGCAGAAGCTTGCACACATGCAGCAGCAGGTTAAAGAACAGCTTCTTCTTTGCCATTATTGGATTCTGATGAATGGACTCTGATGACCAGGGAGAGGTGACCTCATTGAAACATGTTAGTGTTAATCTTGCCTCATGTATGCCCTATATGGTGTAACCTGTATGCCTCACTCCGCTTAAGTTTGTCTCATCCTATGATCTGTTTGCCCTTGCTTACTATGATCTGCGTGGACTGCTCACAAACAAAAGTTTTCACTGTACTTAGGTACACGTGACAATTAATCAGATCAAATCAAAAGGAGCAGATGTTTTCAGAATCACATTCCAATTCCCAATGCATACAGTTGAGGTATCAGAGGCATGGAAATATGCAAATATTGTACCAATTTTCAAATAGGTTGCGAACAATAGGCCAAATAATTATACGTCAGTCAAATTAAACTTGGTGATGGGCAATTAATGGAATCAATATTGAGAGACAGGATTAACTATTAGTTGGACAGGCATGGATCAATCAGGGATTATCAGTATGGTTTTGGTAAGGATAGGTTATGTCTTACGAACTTACAAAAAGAGTTTCATTTTTTAAAGGAAATAACCAGGAGTGTTGGTGAGAGTACTAACGCGGATATTGTCTGCACAGATTTTCATAAGAAATTAGACAAGATTCCATTTGGCAGACTGTTAATAAAGAAACATTTTTTAAAAATCCAAGCAGGAGTCGGCTATGAGAAATTTGAGCTATTCAATATGATCCAACCCAAGACTCTGTTCCTCCTTCTCCCAGAACCCACTAATCCCTTTAGCTCCAAGGTTATAGCTAATGCCTTCTTGAAAACGTTCAATGATTTCGCCTCAACTTTCTGTGGCAGAGAATTCCCCAGGCTCACCAATCTGGGTGTAGAAATCTCTCCTCATCTCAATCCAAAATCACCCATCTCATAGACTGTGGCCATTGTCATCAGAAACATCCTTCCTGTATTTGCCCTGTCTAGCAGTGTTAGAATTTCACAGATTTCTATGCAATCCCTCCTTCATTCTTCACAACTCCAGCAAATATAGTTCTAACCAAGACAGTCTCTCTCTTCTTACATCAGCTCTGCCATGCCAGGAATAAGGCTGGTAAACGTTTGTTCATAGGGACACAAGACATCGGAGCAGAAGTACTCATTCAGCTCATCGAGTCTGCTCAAATATTCAATGTGATCATGGTGATCTGATAATCCACAACTCCACTTTCCTGCCTTTCCCCATGACCTCTGATTTCATTACTGATCAAAAATCTGTCTACCTCAGCCTTGAACATACCTAATGATTCAGCCTCAACAACCTCGGAGATAAAGAATTCACTATTCGCAGAGAAGAAATTCTTCCTCATCTCAATTTTAATGTGCGACTCCTTACTCTAGGATTATGACCTCTCCCACCAACCTTTCTGCATGTACCCTATCAAGTCCCTTAAGGATCTTGGCTGTTTCAATAAGGTCACCTCATTCTTTTATATTTCAATGAGTGCAGGCCCAATCTATTCAACCTCCCCTCGTAAGGCAGTCCTTCCAAATGTGGTATTAGCTTAGTGAACCTTCTCAGGACTATCTCCAGTGGTCTTGGTAAAGAGCTCAAAACTGTTCATATTATTCCAGCTGTCGGGTGACCAATGTCTTACACTGTTCAAGAAAACCTTCACCATGTTTAAACTCCAGGCCCTTTGAAATAAAGGTCAGCATTCCATTTGCCTTCTCTATTTCCTACTGAATTTAAATGCTTGCTTTTTCTGATGCAGCAACAATTTAAATGATTCAGCTCCTCTATTCTTCCCCAGGAGTCCTGAAGGGTTAAACCCAAAACGTCACCTTCTCTACCTCATGATGCTGCTTGGTTTGCTGTGTTCTTCCAGCCTCCTGCTTATCTACTGGATTCCAGCATCTGCAGTTTTTTTGCCTCTATTCTTCCTGCCAGAGTACGTAACTTCTCAGGTCCCCACATTATATTCTATCTGCCAAGCTTCCTCCCTTTTGCTTAACCTGTGTATATGCCTTTGCAAACTCTATCATCCTCACCACTTGCCTTCCCTCTATTTTTGAGTCATTCACAAACATGGCTATAGGACATTCACTTTCTTCATCTAAGTCAATAATAAAAAAAGCTCTAAATAATTGTGACCTCAGCACTGATCCATGTGGCACACCACTAATTACAGATTGCCATCCTAAAATCACACCACCTTCCACCACCACCCACCTCCCAGCCCAGTTTGTCCCAACTCTGTCTTCTGTTTATTCTCCAACCTTCTATCCATGCTAATATACTGCCTTCAACCCCATGGGCTTTTATCAAGTAGGATAATGTGACACACCTTATCAAATGCCTTTTGAAAATCCAAATATATTACACTGCTTCCTGCTTATCTATCCTGCTTGTTACCTTCTCAAAGACTTCAAATACATTTGTCAGGCATGATTTGCCCCTCATGAAGCCTTGGTCACCCTGCTTGTTTATATTATGTAATAATAAATACTCTGCTATCACATTCGTTATAATAGCCTAACATTTTCCCAATAACAGACTTTGAACTTACAGACACCTATGTTTTTGTCTCCTACCCTTTTTAAAATAAAGATATTAAATTGGCTGTACTCCTTCCAGAGCCAGAACATCCTTCCTCCAAGGAGACCAACACTGCACACAATACTGGAGGTGTGGTCTCTCTAAGGCCCTGCAGCAAGATGTGCTTGCTCTTGTATTCAGTCCTCTCGCTATGAAGGCCAACATACCATTTTTACCTTCTTCACTGCCAGCTGCACCTGGGTGTTTACTGACAGCAAATGGTGGAAAAGGCCACCCAGGTCTCAATACACTTCTGCCTTTCCCAATCAAATCCAGATGCAGACAATAACTTGCCCTCTTATTTTTGCAACAGAAGTGGAAAATCTCATATTTATTCAAATTATACTTCATCTTTGTGGGTTGAAGCCCATTTATCCAACTTGTCCAAATCACACAGAAGCATCTCTGCAGATTCCTCAAAGTTCACCTTCCCTCTCATCTTTTTCACAAAAAAAAAGCACAAAGAACGCAGGGGAAATGGGGTGAGATGGATTCAAAATTGTTGTTTCAGTGACAGGAAACAAAAGGGAGGCGATGGCCTAATGGAATGTTCCTGCTGATTATCATGGCAGATACACTGATTATATACTTTGCACCTGTCTTTATGGTAGAAGGCACAAAATATTCTGCAAACAGACTTTGCAATGAGAAATTTGTAAAATAACTGGAGAAATTAATAGTACTGAAAAGTGACAAAGCACTGGTAGTTGGTATCCTAAAATTTTAGGAGAGGTTGACCAAGATAATGAATGCACTGGTTTTGATATTCCAAAATTCATAAGAACCTCGAACATTCTTTGTGGGTTGAAGCACACTGTTCGAAAAGGAAAGATGAAATAGGAGTTATAGGCCAGATAGTTTAACACTATTAGAGGAAATTGCGGGAATCAACTAAGGGCATGATAATTGTGCAGTGACAAAATCATAATACGATTGGGAAGAGGCAACAAAAGCTTACATGCTTGACAATTCTATCAACATTTCTTGAGATTATAACCAAAAGGATGCTATGGAAGATCAGTGTAAGCGGGGTGACTGGATTTTCAAAAAGTATTCAATGCCACATAAGAGATTACAAAAACATTTGGGGTAATGAGATTGGGGCAATATATTAACATGGATTGAAGATGGTAAATGGACGAAAAACAGTAGGAATAACCAGGACATTTTCAAGGTAATGACCAGTAATAAGGTATATACTATAAAGATCAGTGCTGTGGTTTTAGCTCTTTATAATCTTTATCAATGACTTAGTCAATGAAGTGCAACAAAAATTCACTATACTGATTCCTGGGATTCAGAGATTGTAATATGGGAATATTTTGAGTTGACTAGGTTATATTCATTCATTAGAGTTGAGAAGAATTTCATTAAAAGGTCATATTCAACCAACCTTAAAATCTTTTTGCAAAAGTAATGCAACAAAAGGACAAGGGTAAGGAAGTGGATGCAATATCTTTGGACTTTCAAAAGGCCTTTGGAAAGGTATTGCAGAGTAGTCTAATGATTATAGTCAGAGTATGCAGAGTCAGGGTGAAATAGCAGAATATGTAGCAAGCTGGCTAAAATTATACATTTCTGCAAGTACACAAGCCATGGTTAAAATAAATGTTGTGAAATGCCTACTTCAGCAGAGTTAAAAATCCTGCTCCACAGCTACCCGATGAAGGAGCAGTGCTCCGAAAGCTAGTGCTTCCAAATAAACCTGTTGGACTATCACCTGGTGTTGTGTGATTTTTAGCTTTTCTCTCTCCACCCCCCAAGGCTCCCAGCCTCATTCCTGATGAAGGGCTTTTGCCCGAAACGGTGATTTTCCTGCTCCTCGGATGCTGCCTTACCTACTATGCTTTTCCAGCACCACCGTCTTGACTTTTAACTTTGTCCACCCCAGTTCAACACTGGCACCTCCACATCATACTTAAGCAGAGGCAGAGCAATTTGACAGAGAATAAATCACTTTTGACTGCATCCAGAAAACCGATAAAAAGAAATCTCATGAATATCTTAGTTTTCTACTTGGTGGCTAAATAAAATATTGTGGGAGAGTATGTAGCATAGTGATACTTTCATGAAATAGGTAACCCAGCTAGCCAGGCCACAGGCCATGTTCTGGGGCCCTGGATTCAATTCCCATCATAGCAGATGATGGAATTGGAATTCAATAAAAATCTGACATTAAAAGTGTAATTATGACCATCAAAATGTCTAAGTTGTATAAACCTATATGGTTGTTTTAAAGGAAAAAAAATTGCCATCTTTACCTGGTCTGGCCTACATGTGACTCCAGACTTAAAGCAATACAATTAGATCCGAAATGCCCACTGAAATTGTTTACTGAGTCACTCAGTGTATCAACCGCAAAGGAATGAAATATGGGAGTCTATCTAGATCAAGTGAACTGCAGCAGCTCACCACCACCTTCTCAAGATCAATGAGGGATGAGCAATAAATGATGGCTCAAGCAGCAACACCCACATTCAATGAATAGAAAAAAAGTTTGGATTTCAGACTTCACAAATGAAGTGAAAGGAAATTATGTCAATGCCAGATTATATAATGGCATTGGATCTCATGGCAGATGCTCTAGAGATTTTGTTGTCAGATGAAATAACAAGGCTGCAGTTATTGCCAATCCCTGATTACATTGACAAACTGACTGTTTTTAGAGCACTGAATCACACTGTGGGAGGCAAGTCACATACAAGTCATACTTGCATAGTACAAGCAGGTTCTCTTCTCTAAAGACATTAGAAAACTCACATTGCTTCTGACAGCAGCTTTCACAAGATTCAGTTCTCCGTTTCAGAATTTACTTTGGAGTGGCAGAGGGTTGGGGGTGGGAGATGAAATGATTAGCATAGAATACTGTATCAGTGATTGTTCTTGTACATTCTGTCAGCTTTATAAACACTGCAGCATAACTTCGTTGCTGCTGCAATAATGAGTGCGATATACTTTGCTAAACTCAAGAGGTCTGATAGATGGAACTATTTAATCAGGCCTTCTCAAACATTTTGGCATTTGAAACTGGAACTAGATTAAAAAGGAAAACAATGAAATTGACCCTGTTATGAACAGGATGACTGCATGGATTATCCTGGCATGCCCTTTCTCCCAAAGCGTAAAAACAAATTACTATTACAAAGCTCATGTTATAAAAGTTAACACTTTGCATGTGATGAAAAATTTCAAAGCTGGAGATGTATTTTTTCCACAACCGAATTTCCCAAGTAGAGAAGACGCTCTGGTGCTACATGAACATTTAGAAGTAACAAACAAAAGTGCCAAAAAATTCATCTCACGGAGTCCCAATACACAAATATCAAAGTAGTAACATATATTGCGTCTATTCTGAGTCCAAGCCAATGGTTTCAACTGACAAACTGGCTGTTGGTCATGGTACCAAACTCAGCTGTTTCCAATTTCACTCTGTGAAATATAAAGGACCACTTGATTTAAGCATTACAGTTCTACCATGACAATTAGCATATACAACCAACAAGGTATATACACAGAAGTTATTGCACAGGTGATATAGGAAAAAAAACCACAAAAAATGGACAACGTAACAGAATAGTTATAAGACTTTTCACATATAAATTAAAATAGCACCACAACAATGAAGATTGGGGACAATATTTCATCCTCACTAACACGCAACACTGGAGCCCCCCAGGGCTGCATACTCAGCCTCCTACTGTACTCACTGCATGCCCATTACTGTGTTGCCAAACACCAGACTAATGCAGTTTACAAGTTCACTGGTGACACCACCATAGTCAATTGAATCTCAGATGACGAAACAGATTACAGATGGGAGGTGGAAGACTTGGAAAAATGGTGCACTGAGAATAACCTAGCTCTCAATGCTTGCAAAACCAAGGAATTCATTATTGACTTTCAGCAGGATGTTACTCATGCCCCCCTACACATTAACAGCACAAAGTTGAAATGAGTGGAGAGCGTCAAGCTCCGAGGAGTGGTCATCTACAATGAGTTTTCATAGACTCTTCATGTGGATGCACTGGTTACAAAGGCCCAACAACATCTCTTCTTCCTCATGCAGCTGAGGAAATTTGGCATGATGGCAAATAGCCTTGGAAACTTTTATAGGTTCGCCATCGTAAGCATTCTGTCTAGATGCATCATTACTTGGTATGGCAACTGTATCGTTCAAGATGGGAGACGGTTACCGAGAGTGGTGAATTCAGCCCATACAATCACAAAGGCCAACCTCCCATCTATAGAATTCATCTACCAGGCTCGCTGTCAAGGAAAGGCCACCAGCATTCTCAAAGATCCATCCCACCCTGGCAATGTTTTTCTACAACCTCTACCATCGGGGAGAAGGTACAGAAGCCTGAACACACGCACCAGCCAGTTTCAAAACAGTTTCTATCGTACTATTGTGAGAACACTGAATGGACTCTCAAATGCTTAGCATTCGCCCGTACCTGTGTTTTAATCTTTGCCGCTGTTTACCTATTATTTACTATCTATGCTACTCAACTATGTGAGCTGCCTATATTGCTCACAAGACAAAGCTTTTCATTGCGCCGCGGCACATGTGATAATAAATTCGATTCAATTCAATTAAATTCAATTCCAATGTATTTATATCCTTGCTTTGACAAAAGACCAAAATTACTTTTTAATTTTCCCAACATTCACTTAGTGTTAGAGGATTGGATTGAACAGAATTTGAGCATCCAGGAGGGTTTTCTAGAGCAGTATCTATGTCGTCCAACTCGTGAAGGGGCCATACTGGACCTGGTGTTAGGAAAAGAGCCTGGCCAGGTGGTTGAAGTTTCAGTGGGGGATTACTTTGGGATCAGTGATCACAATTCCATAAGTTTTAGGATACTCATGGACAAAGATGAGAGTGGTCCTAAAGGAAGAGTGCTAAACTGGGGGGTAGGCCAACTATACCAAAATTCGGCAGGAGCTGGGGAATGTAGATTGGGACCAACTGCTTGAAGGGAAATCCACATTCGATATGTGGGAGGCTTTTAAAGGGAGGTTAATTAGAGTTTAGGAGAGAGATGTTCCTGTGAAAATGAGGGATAGAAATGGCAAGATTAGGGAACCATGGATGACAGGTGAAATTGTGAGACTAGTTAAGAGGAAAAAGGATGCGTACATAAGCTCTAAGAAACTGAAGTCAGACAAAGCTTTGGAAGAATATCAAGAATGTCGGACCAATCTGAAAAGAGTAATTAAGAGGGCTAAAGGAAGTCGTGAGGGGTTAAGGAAAACCCCAAAACTTTTATTCACATATCAGGAGCAAGAGGGTAACAAGGGAAAGGTTTGGCCTACTCAAGGACAGAGGAGGAAAGATATGCGCGGAGTCAGAGAAAATGGGTGAGATTCTTCATGAGTATTTTGCATCAGTATTCACTGAGGAGACAGACATGGTGGATTTTCAGGTTAGGGATAGATGTTTGATTGCTTTTGGTCAAGTCAGCATAAAAAGGAAGAAATGTTGTATATGCTAAAAGGCATTAAGGTAGACAAGTCCCCAGGACCAAATAGGATCTATCCCAGGTTATTGAGGGAAGTGAGAGAGAAAATATTTGGGGCTTTAACAGATATTTGTGCAGCAAACTTGAACATAGGAGACATCCCAGAGGACTGAAGTATTGCTAATGTTATCCCCCTGTTTAAGAAGGGCAGCAGGGATAATCTAGATAATTACAGACCTGTGAGCCTGACGTCAGTGGTAAGGAAGCTTCCAGAGACGATACTGAGAGATAGGATAGATGCCCATCAGGAAGAAAATGGCTTATCAATGACAGGCAGCATGGTTTCGTGCAGGGAAGGTCATATTTTACAAACCTAATAAAATTCTTTGAAGAGGTGACAAAGTTGATTGATGAGGGAAGGGATGTAGATGTCATATACATGGACGTAAGGCGTTTGATCAGGTTCCCCATGGTAGGCTGATGAAGAAGGTGAAGTCTCATGGGATCCAAGGTGTTCTAGCTAGATAGATAGAGAACTGATTGGGAAACACGGGACAGAGAGTAGTAGTGGAAGGGAGCTTCTCAAAATGGAGACCTGTGACCAGTGGTGTCCGACAGGGATCCGTGCTGAGACCACTGTTATTTGTGATATACATAAATGATTGAGGAAGGTGTAGGATGCCTCATTCGCAAGTTTAAGGATTACACTAAGATTGGTGGATGAGTAGGTAGTGAAGGGGACTATCAGAGAATACAGCAGAATACAGATAGATTGGGCAAAGAAATGGCAGATGGAGTTCAATCCAAACAAATGCAAGGTGATGCATTTGGAAGATGCAATTCCAGAGCGAACTATAAAGTAAACGGAAAAATCCTGGGGAAAATTGATGTACAGAGACTGCAGGGTGTTCAGGTCCATTATTCCCTGAAGGTGGCAACGCAGGTCAGTAGAGTGGTCAAGAAGGCCTACTGCATGCTTTCCTTCATCGGACGGGGTATTGAGTACAAGACTTGGCAGGTCATGTTACAGTTGTATAAGACTTTGGTTCAGCCACATTTGGAATACTGCGCACAGTTCTGGTCGCCACATTACCGAAAGGATGTGGATGCTTTGGAGAGGATGGAGAGGAGGTTCACCAGGATGTTGCCTGGTATGGAGGGTGCTAGCTATGGAGGAGAGGTTGGGTAGGTTAGGCTTATTTTCATTGGAAAGGAGGAGGTTGAGTGGGGACCTGATTGAGGCCTACAAAGTCCTGAGAGGTGTGGACAGGGTGATCAGCAAAAACACTTTCCCAGAGTGGAGTACTCAATTACTAGGGGTCCTGAGTTCAAAGTGAGAGGGGAGAAGTTTAGAGGAAATATATGTGGAAAGTTCTTCACGCAGGGGGGTGGTGTGTGTCTGGAATGCATTGCCAGCAGAGGCGGCAGCGGTGGGAATGATAGTGTCATTTAAGACGTTTCTAGACAGATACATCAGATACATAAAAGGGCAGGGAGCAAAGGGGTATAGGTCCTCAGAAAACAGACGGCAGATTGAGATAGAGGATATGGATTGGCGCAGTCTTGGAGGGCTGAAAGACCTGTTTCTGTGCTGTAACGTTCTTGGTTCTTCCACATAGAGTATTCAAGATGTGGTCTCATCAAAGCGCTTTTTAACTGAAGCATAATGTACTTTCTATGAAGTTAAAACCATTTACTGTCTAAAGAGATTTGGGGGCTTAGGTGCAAAGATCTTTGAAATGTCACAAACAGGTGCAGAAAATAATTAAGAAAGCTAATGGAATGTTGGCCTCTATATTAGATTAGATTAGATTAGATTAGATTAGATTACTTACAGTGTGGAAACAGGCCCTTCGGCCCAACAAGTCCACACCGCCCCACCGAAGCGCAACCCACCCATACCCCTACATTTACCCCTTACCTAATACTATGGGCAATTTAGCATGGCCAATTCACCTGACCTGCACATCTTTGGACTGTGGGAGGAAACCGGAGCACCCGGAGGAAACCCACGCAGACACGGGGAGAATGTGCAAACTCCACACAGACAGTCACCCAAGGCTGGAATCGAACCTGGGGCCCTGGCGCTGTGAGGCAGCAGTGCTAACCACTGAGCCATCATGCCGCCCTTATCTCTAGGACTGGAGAACAAGGATGCACAAGTTAAGCTGCAGTTACAGAAAACCCTGGTTAAACCCCTCTTGGAATAGTGTGAGCAGATCTGGGCACCATTCTTAGGAAGAATGTTGGCCTTGGTGGGAGTACAACATAGGTCTACAACTTCTAGGCTCAGGGGTTCAATTATAAGGAGAGATTATAAAATCTTACCTGCTTTCTCTAGAATTTAGAAGATTAAAGAGTGAACTGATTGAAGTCTTCAAAATAGTAATAGAAAAAAAAAGTTGATAAGATAAGCTATTTCCATTGGTTAGGGATTCTATAACTAGGAGACATAGTCTGAGAATTAGGGCCAGACGGTTCAGTTGTTAGGAAGCAGTTGTACACACAAAGGGTGGCAGATGTTTGAAACTCTCTTCCACAAATTAATTTTAAATTTGAGATTACATAATTTTTTGTTAAACAAAAGGTATTAAGGGACATGGGCCAAAGGCAGGTATATGGAGTTCGGCCACAGATCAGCCATGAATGCTGGAAAAAGCTTGAAGGGCTGAGTGGCCTACTCCAGTTCCTATGCTCATATGTAACATCCTTACTCAATAAATATCCTGTTGTGTTCAAATCCTCTCATAAACAAGATAGCATTCTATTAGCTTTCTTATTTACTTGCTCGAAGTGTATACTAACTTTTTGTGACTCATGTGCGAGTATATCTAGATCGTCAACCTCAGTTCTGCAGTTAATTCGTCTTTGTTCCCTTCAAGCCATTGTTACCAATTTTAAAAAGTTGAGGCCCCAGCACAGACCCCTACAGGACTCAACTCATCCCACTGTGTTATTTTAAAAAAAAACACGCATAACTTGGGGATCAATGCATACCTTGCTAAATCCTGATTCAACTACACAGAGATTTTTACACCAACAGAAGGTGAACCATAGGGACAAAGGGCCTCAAATCATCAAGGCTAGTTTTTCTCTCCCTCCTAAATGTCTATGGAGTAACCAGTCCACAGCACTGGTTAGTCAGTTTTAAATATCCTCAGGTCAGTCAAAATGTTGAGGGCTGAATGATTAATGACTCAGCAATGGAAGCCGTGGGCGTCACTGCAGAATGTTAGCAGAGTAAGGCCAAAGATGGGAACATCTGCAAAGTTGAGATTTTGCTGACATTGTGCAAGATGTGAACAATTCAACTGAATTTAAGTGAACTTGTTACATGGAAAATTCCTCTGTTTTCTGATGGAAATACAATCCACTTTATTTCACACAGAGATGGGTAGAGCCATATGGAGAACACCAAATACAACAAAATGGATTCTTCAAGAACATTTAGAAGCAAGGGCAGAAGTGACACAATTCGGAAAATATTTTAACATGAACGTATTTATCCAAAGTTGTTATCAAACTACATCTATTTCCATGTCCCTCGCAAACACACAAATCTTCTCAGTATGTACTGAACTCACGTACAATCTCTAACACATGACTAGACTTTTAAAGAAATATAAATTTAACAATATGAGAAGGGTGGTAGGATAAAAATGAAACAGCGAAGCAAAAAAATTACACTACTTTGAAAACTGTCAGCAGCTAAACAGACATTAATTATGGCAAAGCGCAGAACATAGTTTGTAGGCCTCATGGTGTTTAAAATGTGAACTCTGTTGTACCGACGAGCACATTGCTCATTAAGGGAAATGCAGCTTTTCTACCAGTGTGGTTTACTCATTTGATTTCATTGTTTAGATGAATGTTTTGAGGTTTCGGATTCATATCATTTCAAGCCATTTTGATCCTTGGGAGTCTGCCAAGGATCTTATTCAGATAAAATGCCAGCCAAAAAAAAACTAAATCACACTTATTCAGATTGAAAGCAAAAAAGGTAAAAAAAAAACTATGACTCCATAATGAACTTCACATTTCTCCTGGGACCTGACTTCTGACACAAGGAGTGGGCCAAATAAGAACCAGAGCGTGGGCCCCGACATCAGTCTGGTTTTAATTAGGCTATGTAAAGGAACTCTTCGACAGAAACCCATCAAGTTGAAGAGTTCAAACACACAACCTCATGTGGGCCTAGGCAAAGTCAATACTGTAAAGTAGTGTCTTTGAAATAAATATTTCTGTTATACCAGGAGAAGAGAGTCATTTATATCGAACATTAACCCTTTGACATTCAGTATAACAAAATATTATTCATGGATGCTCCCGTGACATAAAATGGAACCAAATCACATTCGTTACTGGTGCAATTTCAGACCCTCTCCACTTAGTTATGATAGATATTCCAGAATCCTGTTTATATGAGGAACCTGATCATTATTTTTAAATCATGCCAATCCAATAGAACTAACTTCATTTCACCTTATTCAATTTTTCTAAGGGCAACAGTGTGTGGTATAGTATTTTACCTGTTGCTTAGATCCCTGTGTGAGATACACATCGAGGTAGATGAGTGACTTTGTCAGTTTGCTTTGAAAAGGTTAGAAATGAGGTTACAAAAGCAATCCTAAACAATTTCCCAATGAGTTTCCGTTCTCTATGAGGCAATGGCCATACTCGTGTTACCAGGAAGTTAGAATGCAAAGACCCCAAGTTGCTTCTTACCATTTTCAGAAAGGAAGGAAGATGAGCATTTATGTAGTGCCTTCCACTTCCTCACACAGCTAAAATAAAGTACTTTTAAGGCATAGTAATATTATTATGGCTGCAATTCACCAATCAATTGTTGAGCAGCAAGGTGCTACAAAAACAACAATAATAAACAGTGACAATGTCACGAGGCGAGTTATCCAGAGGCCTCCTCTTTCAGAACATGGGTACAAATGACATCTTGTCAACTTGTGGAATTTAAATTTGACGAATTAAAATCTGGAATAGAATGCTCATCTCATGAAAGTGACCATGAAAGTATCAATTGCAAAACAAAAAATCTGGCTTACTCATGTCCTTCAGGAAGGAAACCACTGTTATTCAGTCTGGCCTGACTGTGAATCCAGAACCACAGAATTGTGATTGATTCCTAACTGCCCTCTAATGTGGGCCAGAATTTAAGGGCAATTAGGGATGAGCTATAAATGTTGGCCTTGCCAGTAATACCCACATTCTACAAAAGAATAAGAGAAGTATATAAAAAGCAATAATAATCAGTCAATTTGGTGTTGGTGCAGGTGTGGTATAAGATCTGGCTAATTACTTCAAAAACCATTCATGTTTGGGGCAGGGGTGATATACAAAAGGAAGAAAAATAAACCTCAGTGTCTGAATTAAGTATTTAAACAAGTATATCAAATCGAAGTGAAATCATCCAGTATGTTAAGAACCCACTGGATTTGATGTTTATACAGTGTATCTAGTAGACAACAATTCATTCAATTGGATCTTGCAATGAAGGGATTGTCCTATGATGAGAAGTTTTATAAACTGGATTTACCTTCTCTGGAGCTTAGAAGAATGAGGGGTGAAAGATACAAGATTTAGACAATGAGGCTTTATTTCTCCAGTCTGTGAAATCTAAAACACAATGGCATAGCCTCAGGTCCAGAGAGCGGTCATGTAAGAGGGAGTGCTATTCTCTCTCCCAGTAGTTCTGCATGCTCCATAATTGCACATGTTTAAAGCCAAAGTACACAAACTGTTGATCACAGGGAATCAAGGCCAGTAGGGAGCAGACAGGAAAATTGAATTGAAAAAGATTGACCATAGTCTGATCATGTAGTCCTTTACTGCTCCTATTTTTATATCATAACTCCCATATATTGGCTTCATTGAGGAAACAGAATGACAAATAAAAATCAAAAGAGAAAATGGTGGAAAATCTCAGCAGGTCTGGCAGCATCTGTAAGGAGAGAAAAGAGCTGACATTTCGAGTCTAACTGACCCTTTGTCAAAACTCTTTTGGTTTCAGACTCCAGCATCCGCAGTAATTTGCTTTTGACAAATAAAAATGTTTATTGAGTTTATCATAGATTACATAATAGAATATAGCAAATACAAACAGTGAGTAACAGTTAATGAAGATGACAGGGTTTTGACCTTAGACTGGAGTGTGGTGAGAGTTACATGTCATCTATTTTCAGGAAGGCTACTTGCATCTTGTGCCATTGACAGGGTACTGACAGGAGGCTTTCCCATGGGATTAGAGACCGGATGCAAAAGTCCCACAGGCTGAGGGCTTCTGGAAATCAAAGGTGATGGCTTCTATTGGTATGGTATCCACCCATGGTCTAAGATTGTTACTGGATCAAGTGCGTGGTGGCAGAGGACAGGGTTGGGGGATGGTGGTAATACGAACGAGAAGCAAATTGACCATTTTAGTAACTAAACATAGAAAAAAACCCTGCATTTTTTGTATATCTTGTGGAGTAGTTCTGCTTGATTACCAGTGCATTCTTCCTGTTAGAGTCATAACATTTGTTTTAATTGCACTTTATCCATCTTTTACACTTTAACATGAAGTCACAAAATAAAACATGTGGACGAGGACTCTAGATATTTACAACACAGAGCAGAGGATATACAAAAATGAATAAGTCTGGGATATGCTGAGCATGAAATATTGCCACAGGAAGTTAACTATACTTGGCACACTACCCTATGTGAGTTGCTTCCTTATTACGTCTTGAAAGCTCGTATGGACAAAATGAGAGGGGAGAGAAAAAGAATGAAAGAGTCACAAAGTCATACAGCATGCAAACAAACCATTCCATGTCAATCATAAACCCAATCTAAACTGCTTCCACCTGCCTGCACTTGGCCCATATCGGTCCAAAAAATTCTTATTCATGTACTTATCCAAATGTCTTTTAAACGTTGTTACTGTGCACATATCCACTACTTCCTCTCAAAGTTCATTTCACTTATGAACCAAGCTGTGTGTAAAAAAACAAAATTGCCCCAGACATTCATTTTAAATCCTCCTCTGCTCACCTTAAAAATGTACCCTCTAGTGTTGAAATTCCCCACCATAGGGGAAAAGACATCAGCTATTCACCTTATCCATACTTGTCATGATTTTTAAAAAATCACTATAACATGTATCCCTTAACCAATGCTCCAGCAAAAACATTGCAGCCTATCTAACCTCTCCCTTTAACTCAAACTTTCCATTCCGGACAACATCGTGGTAAATCTTTTCTGAACCCTCTTCAAATTAATAATATCCTTCCTATAACAGGGCGACCAGAACTGGACACAGTATTCCAGCAGAGGCCTCACCAAATTCCTGTACAACCTCAATATGATTTTCCAACTCCTATACTTAAAAGTTCTGAGCAATGAAGGCAAGCATGCAGAATGCCTTCTTAATCACAGATCCATATGTGATGCAAATTTCAAAAGAATTACGTAGCCAAACCCCTAGGTGTCTCTGTTTTATAGCACTACCCAAGGCCTATTTTTAATTGTGTAAGTCATGCCCTCGTTTGAATTACCAAAATGCAATAGCCCACATTTATCCAAATTAAACTGTCTGCCACTCTTCAGCCCATTGACCCTGCTGATCAAGAAAAAAAGAGAATAAACAAAAGAAAGAGAAACAAACATACAAAAGAAAGACAGAATCATCACCACAAAGCCATGAGAAACAAGTGAAAGAAAGTCTGATGATATCATTTACTGTACTATACAGTCATGAGAATGATGACTGCATGTTATTTAAAACATTACTTTTATTGCATCTCCCCTAAACAAACTATAGCTTGTTTTTGATCTCCTTTATATTAATATTCCTTTTGAAGATTACATAGGTAATATCTTGAAAAACATTAAAGGTCAATAAAGCCTGGGACCTACTGGGATCTATCCCAGAATGCTGAGGGAGCAAAGGGAGGAGATTGCTGGAGCCTTGACTGAAATTTTTGGATCCTCTTTAGCTACAGGCATGGTCACAGAAGACTAGAGAATAGCCAATGTAGTTCATTTGTTTATGAAGGGCAAAAGGGATAATCCAGGAATTTATAGGGCCTGGTGAGCCTTACATCAGTGGTATTGAAATTATTGGAGAAGATTCTTAAGGATCTTGTAAGTTTAGTTCCAAATTTACTCACATTTGGAAAGGAATGGACTTATTAGTGATAGGCAGCATGGCTTTGTATGAGGGAGGACTTGTCCTACAAGTTAGATTGATTTTTTTTGAGGAAGTGACAAAGGTGATCACGAGGGTAGGGCAGTGAATGTAGTCTACATGGACCTTACTAAGGTATTTGATAAAATCCCTGATGGTAGGGATACAGAACATTTTGTCACATGGGATCTATGGCAAGTCGGAAAGTTGGATACAAAATTGGCTCAAATCACAGAAGATAAAGAGTAGTTGTGCAGGGGTACTTTTATGACTTGAGGTCTGTGATCATTGGTTCAACAAGAATTGGTGCTGGGATCTATTTGTAATATTGATTTGCATGAAAACTAAGGTAGCCCAATTAGTAAGCTTGCAGACTACACAAAATATGGTGGATTTTTGGATAATGAGGAAGCTTGTCAAAGGATACAGCAGGATAATGTTAGTTGGAAAACAGAGTGGAAAAATGGCAGATGGAGTTTAATCTGGGCAAGTGTGAGATGATTCATTTTAGGAGGTCAAATACAAGAGGAAAGTACACAGTAAATGGCAGTACCTTTAGGAGCACTGGCATACAAAGGTGCCTTGGGGTGCAGGATCATAACTTCCTGAAAGTGAAAAAACACAAGTGGATAAGACGGTAAAGAAGGCATACATAATTATTGCCTTCTTTGGTCAGGACACTGAGTATAAAAATGAACAAGTCATGTTCCAGTTGAAGAAAACTTTAGTCAAGCCATATTTGGAGAATTGCGTGCAGTTCTAGTCACCAAACTATAGGAAGATTGTGGAGGCTTTGGAGAAGGGTGCAAGAGGTTTACCAGATGTTGTATGGATTGGAGTGTATAAGCTAAGAGGAGTGATTGGACAAACTTGGATTGTTTTTGCTGTGGCACTGGAAGCTGAGGGGCAAGCTGATAGAAGTATATAAAATTATGAGAAGCATAGATAGGATGGACAATCAAAACCTTTTTCCATACAGAGTAAATGTCAAATACCAGGGCACATAGGTTTAAGGTGAGTGAGAAGAGTTTAAATGAAATGTGTTAAATGGGAAAGACTTTGAACAGATTTAGCAACTCAGTACTGCACATCCATGAGAACTAAGAACTATCAACTGCAGAATTGTACTCCAACACAACCTGCAATCTCATTGGTCGACATTTCCTATTCAACAATTACAATTAAGCCAGGGAAATCAACCCCGGATCAAAGGAGAGTGCAGGAAGGTATGCTAGGAGCAGCACCAGGCATACCTAAAACCTACGAGTCAACCTGGTGAAGTACTTGCATATCAAACAGCTAAAGCAGCAAATGATAAAGCTAAGCGATCCCACAACCAATGGATCAGATCCAAGCTCTGCAGTCCTACCACATCCAGTTGTGAATGGTGATGGACATTTTAACAACTTACTGGAGGAGGTGGTTCCAAGAATATTCCCATCCTTAATGATGGAAGAGTTCAGCACATCAGTACAAAATAGAAGGCTGGAGCACTCAACAATCTTCAGCTAGAAGTGACAAGTGGATGATCCATCTGAGACCTCTCCAGTGATCCCCAGCGTTACAAATACCAGTCTTCAGTCAATTCAATTCACCCCATTCCACATGATATCAAGAAATGGTTGGAGGTCCTAGATACTGCAAAGGCTATGGGTTCTGACAATGTTCCAGCAACAGAACTTGCCATTCTCCTAGCCAAGTTCTTCCAGTACAGTTACAACACTGGTATCCATCAACAATGTGGAAAATTGCCCAGGTATGTCCTGTACACAAAAAAGTAGGTCAAATCCAACCCAGCCAATTATAGGCCCATCAGTCTACTCTTGATCATCAGTAAAACAATAGAAGATGTCATCAACGGTGCTATCAAGCAGCACTAACTTACTCAGTGATGCCCAGGTTGAGTTCCTCCAGTGTCACTCAGCTTCTGATCTCATAACAGCCTTGGTTCAAACATGGACTAAAGAGTTGAATTCCAGAAGTGAGGAGAGTATGACAGCCCTGATATCAAGATTGCATTCAACTGATTGTGGCATCAAGAAGTTTTCGCAAAACTAGAATCAATAGGTATTGGGGGCAAACTCCGTACTGATTGGAGTCATACAGGACACATTTTCCTTCCAGCATAAGGTCAGAAGAGGGGATGTTCACTGGTGATTGCACAAGTTTGTGACTTCTCAGATACTGATGCAAACGATGTTCAAATGCAACAAGATCTGGACAATATCCAGGCTTAAATGACAATAGCAAGTAACATTTGCACCACAAAATACCAGGCAATGATCATCTTCAACAAGAGACAGAATCTAACCACTGTCCCTTGATCTTCAATGGTGTTACCATCATTGAATCCACCACGATCAACATCCTGAGAGTTACCATTGACCAGAACCTCAACTGGAGCCACCTGGTTATAAGAGCAGGTTACAGCTTGGAATACTGCAGCAAATAGTTCACCCTCTGACTCCCTATAGCCTATCCATCATCTACAAGGGACCAATCAGGAGTATTATGGAATATTCTCCACTTGCCTGAATGGGTGCAGTTCCAACAAGAGTGAAGAAGCTTGACACCATCCACAGGACAAAACAGCCTGCTTGATTGGCACCACATCCAGAAGCATCCATTCCCTTGATCTCAGGCACTCACGCAGTAGCATGGACTATCTACAAGGTGCACTGCAAAAGTTCACTAAAGATCCTTACATAGCATTTTCCAAACTCATGACTACTTCCATATTAAACAATGTTGGGCAGTAGTTACATGGGAACACCACCACTTGCGAGTTCCCTCCAAGCCACTCACCATCCTGACTTGGAAACATATCACCATTCCTTCATTGTCGCTGGATCAAAATCCTGAAACAACCTCCCAACTGCATTGAGGGTCAACCCATAGCATTTTGACTGCAGCGGTTCAAGAAGGCAGTTTGCCACCACCTTCTCAAGGGCAACCAGGGATGGGCAATAAATGCTAGTCAGGCATCGTTGCCCATATCCTACAAATGAATTTTTAAACAGTGCAAGCCAAGTGTTTTGTTTTTTGACACAGAAGGTTGTAGGTGCCTAGAATGCACTGCCAGGGCAATTTGTAGATGAGATAGCAACATTCAAGAAGGATTGAGACAGACATATGAACATACAGGAAATAGAGGGATATGAACCACATGCAGGCAGATGGGATTAGTTTAAAATGGCAACATGTGGTCAGGGGTAAATACAGGATAAATGGATAGGGGAATGGGTCTGGATGGGTTACTCTTTGGAGGGTCAGCGTGGATATGTTGGGCCAAAGGAGGGATTCTATGGAAACAATGAGCAAAGTCAAGGTGGGCCAAAGAGCCTGTTCCTATGCTGTGCTATTCTAAGTTCTAATTAATACTATCCCAACAGCCGTCTGAAAAACAAAACTCAAGAACTTAGCAATTCAGGATTTGCCTCAATACCAATTAATTGCTCTGGCCCTTCCAAAATCCATACCATCACTGACAAACTGTGGCAATCCTTGTACTGTACCAGAACAGGCCACTAGCAGATCAAAACCCTTTCTGTACAAACTCATGATTCCTACATGAACCAGAAATTCCAAAATATGCAACTGTTCCATTCCCCTAAAGAGCTCCCATTATCACCACCATTACATTGTACTTCCTCCGAACTTTATTCTTTTAATAACCGAACCTTCTGGCATCTGGTTGTGATCATGCCTTTTCCAGAATTTGTTATAGTGCCATTGCATTTTAAGACTAATGTTCTGCATTTACAACACAAATATGAATGTTGTAAATCAAGTTTGGAGAAAAGGGAGAAGCTTAATCAGCTGCCTATCTTATTGCTTGTAAATGATGGTAGGGCAGACTATTTTTGGTGAACATACATCCACCTCATTTCTGCCAATAGAAAGGATGGTTCCCATGGTGGTAGAAGGCAGGTGCAAGCAATACACAATTATCCCTTCAAATTAACCAAGCGAGCAAGTTTACTTCCAGGAATTGCCTCCTAATTGTTGAGAATCTACAACATGCATTCATAATTTCTTTAGTGTTCAGTTGCCCCACTGGTATACCCATGACTTTTTGACTTGAAAAGCAAGTTCAACTCCAGGATTTGAGCATATAAACCTGGATGATATTTTGAGTACATTAATGAAGGAGTCCAATACTGTCAGAGATAATGCCTTTGAGATGAAATGCTGAACCGAAGCCCCATCTACTTGTCCAGTTGGACACAAGACACTCCAAGATAATTTCCTGCTTGAAGAGCAGAAAATCCTCCCAATCCCAGTCAACTTTCATCTCTTAGTCAACAACATCATCATCATCATCACAGAATCATAGTATAGTTATGGCAAAGAAAATAAACACTGAATCAATTATGTTTGGGTTGACATTCCACAGATATAATTACTCAGACATACAAACATGGAACTGGACTAAGCCATTTCACCCTTGGAGCCTGCCTACACCATTCAGTGTGATCATGGCTGAATGAATGCCATATTTCATTTTTGTCCCTTACCTTTTGATGTCTTTAAAATCTCTAACTTGAAGACATTGTGGCTTTAAGCCTTGTGTGGTGGAGAACTCCACAAGTTCACTGCCCTTTTTGGCAAGAAATGTTTCTTCATCTCAGTCCTAAATGGTAAACCTTGTATCCTGGTTTTAGGCTTCCCAACCATAGAAAACATCCTCCCTGCATGTAGCCTGTCCAGCACCATCAGAATTGTTCCTGCTTTAATCAAATTCCTCTCATCCTTCTAAACTCTAGCAAATATAGGCTCAGTCAAAACAGGCTCTCCTCATGGGTAGTCCTGCATTACCCAGTATCAGAGCTGAAAATATGTTGCTGGAAAAGCGCAGGTCAGGCAGCATCCAAGGAGCAGGAGAATTGACGTTTCGGGCATGAGCCCTTCTTCAGGATTCTCCTGCTCCTTTGATGCTGCCTGACCTGCTGCACTTTTCCAGCAACACAGTTCCAGAAACCAGAACTCTATCAACAAACACATCGAGTTAGACCCCATCTACCACTCCGAGAAAAGGAACAGGAAGTGACTTCACCACAGGAAATGGCATCACCAATCCAAAGAAACCCAAACATATAAATACAAAGCAGGATTTTTCAGCATTGCTTCACCTGAGGCCCACTGAAGATGTTACCTAGTAGGGTAACAAAACGTCTGGAAATGAACCTTCCAGCTAAGCATGCAAACCTACATCCAAAACCTCAACCTGTCCTACAAATCTTCTCAAAACTCACTAAGTGAAGGCCAATATACCATTTGTCTTCCTAATTGCTTGCTTTCATTGGTTTGTGCACAAATACACACTTTGTACATCCACAATTCCCAATAAACCTCAATTTAAATAACACTGTTCCTTTCTTTGTTTTTCACACTGAGGTGTCTAACTTCACAGATAGCAGATGCTGTACAATGTGGCTATGTGTTTGCCAACTCATTCAACTTGTCTAAAGCACCTTGAAGCCTCCCTATATCTTCCTAACTCTCAATTCCATCTAGTTTGGTTTCACCAGCAAACTTGGAAATGTTGCACTTGGTTCCCTTGTACAGGTCACTTACATCTCTATTTTGAGTAGCTAGGGTCTAAGCACTGATCCTTACAATATCTGACTGGTCAGAGTCAGCCACTTGGAAAAAGACTCATTTAATTCCCACTCTCTCTTTTTGTCATCGCGTCATGGAGCTGTGAAGCATGGAAACACAGACTCTTTGATTCAACTTGTCCATGCTGACCAGATTTCCTAAACTGATCTAGTCCCATTTGCCAGCATTTGGCCCATATCACACTCAACTCTTCCTATGCACGTACCCATCTAAATGCCTTTTAAATGTTGTAATTGTACCAGCCTCCACCATTTCTTCGGGCAGGTCATTCCATACACTCACCATTCTCTGCATGAAAAAGTTGTCATTTAGGTCCCTTTTAAATCTTATCACACCCCCACCCTCCTCACATTAAACCTATGCCCTCTAGTTTTGGACTCCCCTACCCTGGGGAAAAGACCTTGACTATGCACCCTCCCAACCATCATTTTGTAAACCTTTATACAGGGGTCACCCCTCAGTCTCTGACACTCCAGTGAAAATAGCTCCAGCCTATTCACCCTCTCCTCGTAAGCTCATACCCTCCAAACCCAGCAACATCCTTGTAAATCTCTTCTAAACTCAAAGTTTCACAACCTCTTTCTTTTGGCACGGAGACCAGAATCAAATGCATTATTCTGAAGGTGGCCTAACCAATGTCCTGTACAGCTGCAACATGACATCCCAATTCATCTAGTCAATGCTCCTGCCTGTCACTCAACTCTCAATCCATACCAATATATTATCATCATCCCATGTGCTTTAATATTACCTACTAACTTCCTATGAGAGATCTAACAAAGCTTTTTGAGGAATTAATTTAACTATTAGGTGAAGAAATGCAGCATATCTGTTGCAGATGCTTAGGAAAAGAACTTGATGGTCTACTTCAAATCAAGTGTGGAAAGTCAAGAAGTAACCATAGGACTCTAATAACATAATTTAATTGAAGTGGCAGCATTCCAAATGATTTTCTTAATTCTCAGGATGGCTGCCAGAGTACAGACCTCTGAATATATGTGGAGAATGAATACATTTACAGTGAATGAATATCCCACTGAAGAGATAGGAATTTAGTATTTCAATTTTAAATTTACTGCAAGATTTATTTCATCTTAAGATGACCAGATATTTTTTCTAAACTTGTCGATCTATGGGCCATCTCAAATCGCAAACTGCATCTTAGGCCACAAGACTATTATGATCATGACTAAGAGTAGACACGTAGTTTCCTGAATATCCTTGTAACATCCACATAGAACATGATCTGATTAGCTACAGAAAAATATTTTATATAGTTTCCTTACTGAACAACCAAGGATGATGATACGCACAACTGGACCACCAGTCAGATACAACAGTACAAAGGGCAGGAGAAAACCAACCATATTTCCAGTGAGTTGACGTTACCGATCAGGTAAAGATGGCAGATTTCCTCCACTCAAGGGCATTAATGAACCAGATGGGTTTTTAAAACCATCAGCAGTGGTTATTTGGTCATCATTGGGCTATCTTATAATTGAAATCAAATTTCACAATCTGCCATGGTTGGATTTTAATGGGGATCTAGATTACTAATCCAGTGATGTTAACACTACTTCATTGCTTCTTCATTAGTTGGTTTAACTTTACAATGTATTTTCTACAAAAAGCAACTTATAAAATGTTAACTTATAAAAAATGCAACTCAGATTACACATCAGATTACTTCTAAATCACCCAACTGAAATTTATTCCTTCCTGGTATTAAAACAATGTCATTATCAAAGTTCAGTGTGTAATACTTCCATGATTGCATAATTGCGCCACTGCAAGAAGAATGTTATCTCTGCTACGGTGTCAATTACCTGAATTCGATGCTTTCAGTTCTCATCCTTCTATCAATAGATACAGTTTTATCCTATCTACTCTGTCCAGACCCCTCAAGATTTGAACACCTCTACCAAATCTTCCCTTTTCTACTTAAAATTGTCTGTGTTTTTCCTATCAAAATGTATAACCTCACACTTCTCAATGTTAAACTGCATCTGCCACTTACCCACCCATTCCATCATTTTAACCTATGTTCTTCCGAAATCCACAATAGTGCTCAAAATTTTTTTAAAGTTTTGAATTAGCTGCAAGTATAGAAAATTGTGCCCTGCGCAACATGGTCTCAGTCATTAATATATATCAGCTCAAGCAGGAGTTCTAACACAGCACCCTTCGCAAATTCGAGTGATAACCTTCCTGCTGTTCAAAAAACTATTCCCCAAGGTGTCTGTATCCAGTTATTCAGCAAAGTCCGTATCAATGTTGTTATTGTCCTTGAAATCCACAAGATCAGGCTTTGTTCTCAAGACTGTAATGAGACATTTTCTCAAATGTCTTTCATAAGGCCACATACACTACATTAACATCGTTACCCTCACCAATTCACCCTGCTGTCATATCAAAAGGTCTCAACTAAGTTTGTGAAAACATGATTTACGGTGAATAAATTCGTGCTGGCTTTTCTTAGTTAACCCACATTTGCCCAAGTGACTTAATTTCAAACCAAATTATTATTTCTAAAAACTTTCTCACCTTGGAAGTTAAACTGACAAAACGGAAGTGAACAAGATGAAATATCAAGTGATTAATTGAGATTAACTAACCCATTGCTCATGGGATTTGGATATGCTTATTTGACAAGACAATAGTGACTGCATTTCAAATGAAATTTATCACCTGAAATGAAATAGAGCCTTCAAGGCAGCTTGGCATTGTAAACTTGTCTGGAAACACACACAAGCTTATTTACTTTAGTTACTTTGCGATTTTTAACATGCTCTTTGATGGACAGAACGTTTTTTTCTATTTCAGAGTATCTCAGAAAAACCATTATTGAAAATTGTACTTCCCTTTCCAAATTCATTCAATTGTTGGGTGCATTTCTTTGTCATTACTTATATTTTATCAGTGTCACTGTTACTTGATAAGGCTTTTGATGAAAATGACAAACTGTCATGGATCACAGAATCATGACCCAAACAGATAAATATTTTGTTGGGCAGGCAAAAAAAACTGCAAGTCAATTCTGAATAACATCAAGAAACCTGCAACTGGAGCTGATAACTAGAAACAGGTTTAATGGGAAGGGGTGTTGCTATGTTAGAAGATTTCAGTGTTCTTTGACTCCATATTTTTGTTAAGAATTCATGATCTAATTATAAAGACAATGATAAAATATGAACTGTTGATTTTTGAATTCCAGAATCAGATTTTAAAACTTGGACTTTTATAGACTTTCTTTCCAAAAATGCAATAAATAAAATGGCCTAACCATGACGGAAAATAAACTATGCTGGAGGTCTCAGCTGGTCAGGCAGCCTCCTTGGAGAGAAAGCAAACTACTTTTCATTTCGATGCAAAATGTTAAAGACAAAGTCTCTCATAGGTTAGAGGACAGCACTGATGTTGTATGAGGTCTACAGCACAGAAAAAGGCCCTTCAGCTCATCGAATTCATGCCCATCAAAAACAAAACCACCTAATGATTCTAATCCCATTTTCCAGCACTTGGCCAATAGCTCATATACTTTAGCATCAAAATACTTCTTAGTACTTCTTATGAGGGTTTCTACCTCGATCACACTTAGAAGGTACTGAGTTCTGGATTCCTACCACATTCTGTGAAATACATTTTTCTCAATTCCTTGCTAAACCTTCTGCCCTTTACCTTAAATCTACACCCCTCATCATGAATCCCTCCACCAAGTTCTTTCCTTTCTTCCCCATCTGTGTCCCTTATAATTTTACACATCTCAATCATGCCTCTCCAACCCCTCTCAGGCTCTCAGGAAAACAGCCTGTGCATCCAATCTCTCTTCAAGATTAAAGTTCTCCTCTGCAGCGTGTCCGGCACAATCACATCTCCTCTTCTATAATAGGGATTCCACAACTACATACAATAATCTAGCTGTGGCCGAGCCAATGTTTTATACAGTTCCAGCTTAAGCTCCCTGCTTTAATCTCTTTACTTCAGCTAATAAAGGCAAGTTTCCCTTATGCTTTCTCAAACACTTTATCTTCCTGTTCTGCTATCTTAAGGGACCAATGGACATGCACCCAAGGTCCCTCTGATGCTCAGTATGTCAGAGGGTCCTGCCGTTCATCACCTAGCCTTGTTCATCCTGCTCGTGCATTACCTCACACTTATCTGGATTGAATTCCAATTGTCATTGATCAGCCCATCTGACCAGCCCATCTATATCTTTGTGTAGTCTGAGACTATTCTCCTCACTATTTATTACACCATCAATTTTTGTATCATTCACAAACTGGCTGATCAACCCTCCTACATTCAAGTCTAAATCAGCAAGGGCCCCAATACTGATCCCTGCAAAATCACAATGGACAAAGAGTCCACACCCAGCCAATTCTGGAGCCAATTACCTAAATTTTCTTGGATCCCATAGGTTTCCAGCTTCGTTATCAGTCTCTCAAACAGAATCTTATCAATAGACCTGCTGAAGTCTAAGTAGACTATATTAAATTCATTGCCCTCATCAATACATTCGGTTACCTCTTCGAAAAACTTGATCAGCTGGTCAGACATGGCCTCCCTTTAACAAAACAATGTTATTCTTGATTAATCACTGCCTCTCCAGTGCAATCACATCCCTCCTACAACGTGGTTTCCACAAATGCACACGATACTCTAGCTGTAATCTAGCTAACTTTCGATACAATTCCAACTTAAATTCCCTGCCCTCCAACTCAGATTAATTTTGCCCCTCAGAATTACTTACAACATAGCTTCCCCACCACAGATGTTAGACTGACTGTAGTCTCTGGGTATGCCCCTTGATCCCTTCTTTAATAATGGTACCACACTGGCTGTCCTCCAGACCTCTGGCACCTCTCCTGTGAAGAGGGAGGGACGGAAAATTATTGCCAGCACCCTTACTATTTCCCCTCTTGTTTTATTCAACAGCCTGGGATACATTTCATTTGAGATTTATCTACTGTGCAGTCTGTCAACCCACTCAGAACCTCCTCTCTATGTTAATTTCCTTAAGTATATCGCAGCCCTTCTCCCTGATTTCTATACCCATACCATCTTCTCTCTCGTGAACATCTATACAAAGTATTCATTTAGAACCCTACCAACGCCCTCTGGCTCTGTGCAGAGAGAGACAATGTTCAAAAATAACCAGCAGTTATAGAAGAAAATTCGAGGATGATAAAGTAGAATAACATTTTTAAGGAAAAACATAATTCAACAAGATGTTTTGGTTTCTTTGTATATTTCTGCATTTTTTTAAAAACCAGGACTACAAACAAATGGGTTATTTTTGAACAGATAACATTCCAAGCTTTCTTAAAGAAGTGTAACATGATATCATCTGTACACATCTGTACTGTTTACTTGCATCAATACCTTATGTGTATAAACACAAATGTTATTAATTATATACAGATGCACCCAAACTGAATATCATGCTTATAAATAAATTCCATCACAAGTAAAATAAAGTATTCAAACCACAAGGCACTTGCACTACAGATTGAAAAGTCGTCACTATGTCTGCCACCAATAACACTCTAATGGAAAACATCTCCACAACTACAGTTTGAAAAGAGGAATTAATCTTCCATTCTTCAGTAAATATATTGTTTAAGGATGCAATACATTTGACTCCAGGTAAGAATTATTCTGATTCAAATTCAATTCTAAACAAAAATGAAGAATTTCATTTTTATTAAATTACTACTTATACACAGCGATTATATACATAACTCCAGATGTGGGAAAAGTATTCTGCTGAATAGCAATGCAACTGTAAAATGTGATCCAATTATTCTCATTGTTTAATACATTTGTATATGATTAGCCGAAAACACATTACAGTTTCTATAGAAACATGAACTTGCAGGTAACATTTTAGAAAAAATTCACACCAAGTGTAAATTTCAGCTGCCAGTTGATACCCTGATGAGCATATTATTTGTAAAAGTTTCTAGTACTATTGAAAAAATATGTGTGGCCCTTTTGCGAGGGCATCAGGTTCTGATGTGAAGCTCCTTTACTCCCTCACAAGCAACTCTCGATCATGTCTAGAATTACTTACTAAAAAGCCACTGGATGAGATACTAGATACTGCCAACATTTGTGCAATCAGGTCCAGCGGGAGTCAATGGTTGTGTGGCTGCTTACATTTTGTCATTTGCTTGCAGTAAGTGACACCAGAAAGGGAATTGTTGTGTAGGACCATTAAGTAAAGAAAGCAATTTCTGGCAGGGCCCTGGGCAGATAGGTATATCAGGATCCTGTAATTGGGGCCTATGACTTTTTTTTGCTTGGGTCAGGGTGGGCTCTCTAGGCCACTTCAGAGGGCAGTTAAGAGTCAACAATCTTGCTGTGGGTCTGGAGGTCAGACCAGGTAAAGATAACAGATTTCCTTCCCAAAAGGATGTAAGTGAACCAATAGTTTTTATGACAGCAGTTAGCATTGGACCAGCAATTTTTCTAAAAAAAAAACCCAGATTTTCACTGAATTCAACTTTACTGCTGTCCCATGTCCTGTGTCTCCAGAACATTTGCCTGGAGCTGTGGATTCCGAGTGCAGTAACATTACCACTCTGCCTCCACTTGTTACCCATCCTTGACAGGTTCTGGTTTTCAGAAATAGTCCACTATTGTTATGACATGGCAGTGAACCCCTCTGTTAATTAAACTAAACACCTAGAAAGCTCATCATGCCTCGTATTCTGTTCAAATATATGAGTGACAGAGAACTCCCAAATTCGACTATTTTTAAAAAATTATTCTTTAACTCTAAAAGTGAACATTAAACAATTATACACATCTCTAAGCCCTCCCTTTCCCTTAACTGCTTATTTTCTGCCTCCAACTCTATATACTGTTCCAATAAAATACTTACTAAAAATTACATCAACTTAATTTCAAAACCACACAGCGCCAGTCATCGGTGTCTTCCTTCTTCCTGTTGAAGATTTTCCTGGGTTGTCTTCTTTCTTTTAACTGTGAACATGTTTCATTTGAAAAAGGTACCTTTGATAGAGTGTTACAATATTTTGGGTCTCTCTCTCTCTCTCACACAATGGCAGTTACTCTGTTTGACTTTCAAAATGCCTGTTTTTTTTGTACCCCCAACATCAGACTGTCTCATTGGTTCGAGGTTGGCAAAACAATAAACTCAAACTCGAATGGGTTTTAGCATCCTGAGACATAATTTAAACTGATTGGTTAAATTCAAATTGTTGCTAAAACAGCAACAAACTCTGGTATCCATTTCATAGCCAAAGTGTTACATATTTTCAATTTTCCAGTGCACTTCAAGATTGCTTGATAGTCATATGACAGGTGCTTGTAAGCTCTCAGTGCAAAACAACATCCACACTCTCAAAGGTATAGTACACGCCTTCAACTTCATAACACTTATGTACCAGTTTAACTTAGTGAATGTCATTTATTCTAATCATTCCATCATTACTTCTATCATCACTTTCTGTTTTATTCACCATATTGACCACTGTTCAGTTTGGATCACTGAAATATAATTTTGGGAAAGCAAATAATTCGAATTGAATAGTGGAGCCTGTAGTTGATGACCATATAGATTGTCAGGGATTACATTTTGTAGAACATGACCTCACCAAATAAGCAGCCCAAGATATAGCAGGTCACATGTGTTCAAAGGAATTGATCCAATAGACTTAGCTATCCTAATCTCTTTAGTTATGAAACACAGATTAATTTCTATAATAGCATTATAATGGAGCAATAACCTATTGATTCCAGAACTGGGCCTGTTCCTCTTAATTTTGCCTTCAGTTAGCTCAAGCTGCTATAGTACTGCCTTAATACAGAACATTTCTGTGAGGGAGAGCCATTTACAACCAATTGAATACTTTTAAAGTGCAACCACTACTGTAACCTCAAGAAATGTCATTGTGTGCACAGCATGAACCCACAACAGGCCAATTTACTAGATAATCTGTTGGCTGACAGATACTTTTTAACTATATGTTTGTTGAACCTCTGCTCTTATTTCTTGAAGTTAAAAAAAAATCACACAACATCAGGTTATAGTCGAACATGTTTGTTTTGAAGTACAAGCTTTTGAAGCACTGCTCCTTCGTCAGGTAACTAGTCATGCAAGCTACCTGACAAAGGAGCAGCACATGAAAGTTTGTACTTCCAAATAAACCTGATGGAACAGATCTGTTCAAGATCTAATTGAAAAGACTGCAGCGGCATGACGATTCCCTCAGCACTGTAAAGTTAATGTCAATCAGGACTACAAACTCAGTTTCTGGATAGAATTGGAACCCATGACTTGTGAACTGAGAAATCAGAGTGCTACTGTGGAGATAAATTTGGAAAAAAACATGATCACAGATTGTGAACAAGGGATTGCAAACAAGGGATAAAACACTCATCACTTTTTTCTCTCTCTAACAGGTACCTGAGACTAACTGCAATACCAAAATACTCCTGTGTAATATTTGCTGACTCAACACAAAGCAAAAATCAAACCTTCAGACCTTCTTGCCCTACTGACAGAAAAATTATAAGGCTTATCAAAATGTTGATGAATTACTCCATTAAATTTTGTATTACTTCATAATTTGAAAAGGAGATAGTGATGTATTTCAACATAAATTACAATCTCAAAATGCATAATTTTATCTAAATATTTCAATGAAACCTTGCCAGATTCACTTTGAATAAGGATAAGCGTTACTGTTAAAGATATAACTTCTCAGAAAGGACGAGATAGAGCTCAATTTATGAATACTGCTCCAAACTATTGATTTAAACCATTCCAGTTTCTATTGTATTAAAACAAAAATAAAATTAACATTCACGAGATATGGATGTCATTGGCTAGGTCAACCCCTAATTGACTGGAGGGCTGTTAACAGTCAACTGCATCTATCAGTATCAGAAAACACATGTAGGCCAGGCCAAGCAAGGAAGACATGCAGGAGATTGGAAGAACACAGCAAGCCAGGCAGCATCAGGAGCTGGAGAAGTTGACATTAAATGTAACCCTTCTCCAGGGCTGGGGGTGGGTGTAAGGGGACCTGCAGAAAATGGGGGGGGGGGGGGGGGGGGGGGGTGCGGGAGTAGGGTGGTGAAGTGGGGATACATGGAGACAGATAGAGGGTATGACCTGGTTGGTTAAATGGGAGGAATGAATCCGGTTGGTGGCAGGGATCAGTGGAAGGGAGAGTGAGGGGCTGGGAAGGGAGTCAGGGGAAGGGAAGGGCGGTTATTTGAAATTGGAGAACTCAAATGTTGAGTCCTCCAGGCTGTAGGCTGCCCAGGAAGGTGAGGTGTAGTATATTAACATGGATAGAAGATTGGCTAATTAATAGAAGACACAATTGGAATAAGGGGTGGTCATATTCACGATGGCAGCTTGTAAGTAGTGAAGTGCCACAGGCAATGATTAACTGCAAATTATATTAATGACTTGGAGAGGGGAAGGGAATGAACCAGTTTGTCAACACCATCACGTGCAAGTTGCCCCCCGACTCCCCAATCTACACACCATCCTGACACAGAATTACTGTATATCACTTTTCCTTCATGGTTGTTGAGTCAAAATCTTGGAACTGTTTAAAAAGGATACAGATACAAATCATCCAAAGGGCACAGATACACAAATCACTAACTCATTATATGGCACAGAAGGTTACTTTCTTTAGCAAACATGTTGAATTTTGAAATCATTTCAGATGAACATGGTGAGTAACATTACTGAAGTTTGATGAGAGAACTCCAAAATGTTAAGTGAAATAGTTAGCTATATCATAGGTCAGTAGGTACATGATGCATTTCCATGGCAGAGATTCAAAATAATTCTGAATTGATCTTAGTATAAACAGGATGCAGACAACTCTTCACTTGTTTTTATTACATAATAATTCTAAGACTTTTCATATTAATCAGATTGGGAAGGGGGGCAAGAATAGTGTAAGAGTACAATTTCATGGAATTTCATCTCAAGTCTACAATAATTTATCAAGTACTGAGGAAAAATAACTATTACGTCCTCATCAAGAATCAACCATTAACTAGCAAATCGTGCAAATTTTGCAGTGCAGGCCACTAAAGTTTTAATTGTTATAACTTTTCTTTCATAGGAAGTGCGGACATTGGCTATTTTTGAAGCAAGTGTTGGGTCACCTTTGTTTCGAATGAGACACAATTAAAAGATTTGAAAGAAGCATTACATATTAATCTTCATCTGACATAATAAATCTGATTTTATTCTAGTTATTTACTTTATGCACATACTACTTCATACATTGGAGCTCAATACAAAAAGGTTTAAGATTTTTTTTTAGAAATGGCTTCCTGTAATTAACATGAAAAAGACAATCTGGTCAATCTAGTTCATTCCATTATACAAGGCACAGTCTGCATATTATTGGTCCACTCCATTAGTCAGTAAAATAAACAGTTTTTAGGAAAGCAAAATCTCAGTAAAAACAAAGTCATTTAACTCCATAAAATTGCCCCTTCAATGTTTGCCATCCGTCATCCCCCTACAACCTTCAGTCTGTCCAAAGCAATCAAGCAAGTATGATAATTCTGGAAGCACAGTTACTCTAGTCAACTCTCAAGCGTGGAAAATCCTTCTTTATTTGAAACTTCTTCAGCTACCACTTGGAAGCCTGCAGTAAATATACAAACACAAAGATAAATTGTTGAAAAAAACACAGCAAGTTGGGCAGTGTCTGTGGAGAGAAAACAGAATCAACATTTTGAGTCCAGTAATCCTTCTTCAGAACTTCTGAAACGTTAACTGTTTTCTCTCCACAGATCCTGCCGACCTGCTGAGATTTTTCAGCAATTTCTGTTTTTGTTTCAGCTTTCCAGTATTCGCATTTCTTTATTTTTTTGTTCAGTTGTTACTCATTGCCACATCTCTTCCAGGTATGTCCACCTTGAAGATGTTCTGTCCCTCTCTCTCTCTGACAGGATTTCCACTCTAATCATTTTTCTTATTCACTGTCATTAATTTTATTGTCACTCCTACAGATTGACAAGGTATTTGCCAAAACTCACTTCCACAGCCACATCACGTTCCGCAGTGACTGCCTCCTTCAATCCCAATTGAAGTTTAGTCCATTGTGTTTTGAGTCGACCCAAAATCACAAGTATCTCCATAGTGTACAATGCTCCTCAGACAGCTACTCCCACTGATTCGGAGATCCACAAAAGCATTCTGAAGCAGGGTCACTGGGCCTGAAACATTAACACTGCTTTCCCTCCACAGATGCTGCCAGACCTGAGATTTTTCAGCAATTTCAATTTCTGATTTCTAGCATCCGTAGTTCTTTGCTTTTTTTGGGTGCAGTAAATTTATGTTGCTTTTTTTATTTTTGGCTATCTGCTCCAAAGGATGACACCACTCAAAATAAATACTTGGCAACATACAACCTACCAAGGACACCATCACACAAACTGGCTAAAGAACTACAACAGAAACTGAAACACTGACTCTATACAGTCAACACGGAAATTCTTGGACATCATCAGAAATATACACATGAAACTATGGTCTCATTCGATGTAATGGCACTGTTCACCTCGATTGACAAAACCCTAGCCAGAGAAATAGCCAACCTGCTGGACATACAGAACAGACAACAAGACAGGGAACCTATCAACAAAAACTGCATGGTCAAACTACTGGACCTGTGCCTCACAACATACTCCACATTCAACAACCAAATATATGAACAAATCAACGGCACACCCATCTCTGGACTCCTAGCAGAAGCTGTAATGCAAAGATTAGAACAAACAGTCTTACTGCAAATTCAACCCAAACTCTGGGTCAGATATGTGGATGAAACCTTTGTAATCATTAAAAACACAGAAATAGAGAACACACACCAGATCATCAACGCCACACTCACAGGAATCAGATTCACTAGAGAGTAAGAAAAGGACAACTAACTCCCATTCCTAGACGTGATGGTACAGAGAATACCGAACAGAGAATTCACCACAAAGGTATACAGGAAAGCCACTTACATAGACCAAGTCCTGAACTACGAAAGCAACCACCCCAACACACACAAAAGAAGTTGCATCAAGACACTATTCAAAAGGGCCACAACACACTGCAGTACACTAGAACTGCAAAAAGAGGAAGAAGAACACCTATACAATGTATTCGCCAAAAACGGATACCCCTGCAATTTCATCAACAGATGCCTAAGGGAAAGACAACGGAACGAGGACATGCCACAATCCAAAGGACTAGCCACGTTAGCATACATCAAGAACATTTCTGAACTGACAGCCAGACTACTGCGACCACTAGGACTAATAACAGCCACTCTCAGGCAACAACTCACCAGGATGAAAGACCCGATATCCAGCATGAGCAAAACCACGTAGTGTACAAAATCCCATGCAAGGGCTGCACAAAACCCTACATAGGACAAACAGGAAGACAGCTAACGATCCGCATCCACAAACACCAACTAGCCACGAAACGACACGATCAGCTATCCTTAGTAGCCACACACGCGGATGACAAGCAACATGAGTTTGACTGGGACAACACTACTATTAGACAGAGAACAGCCAGGGAATTCCTTGAAACATGGCACTCATCCACAGATTCTGTCAACAAACACATCGACCTGGACCCAATATACCGACCACTGCAGCGGACAGCTGGAACTGACAACCAGAAGTGGCAGAGACAAACCACTACAAATGCCAGAGGAAACATCACTGAAGCGCTTCACAGGAGGCTCCCAAGTACTGAGGATGTCACCTAGACAGGGGACAAAACGTCTGCAACACAAACTCCCGGTGAACAGAACCACAACAACATACAACCCAATTTTCACAAAGGTTTTATGGACATATCACCACATTATCCATCCATATCCACTTCAAATTGGTGATCAAATTTAGTAGAATCCAAGTCTTGCATCACTAAATTCTTCAATCAATCATTTTTCTCCTAAGCCTGTATTTTTTTCATGAAAATAACAAATTCCAAGCCTGTCATGCTAATTCATTAAAACTGAACAATCATTTTGATTGTCCTCTTCTCAAACTAATTTAGAAGTTCTTTTTTTTAAAATGATTCATCACGGCTGTTGACAATTCAGTCAGCATTTATTGGCCATTCTTAATTCCCCTGCAGAAGGTAGCCAGTGAGCTGCCTTCTTAAAGACTGCATAGAGACACCCAGAGTACAACTAGGCAGTTCCAGGATTGTGACCCCAGCAATAGTGAAGGCTGATAATTCCAAATCAGGATGGTGTTTAGTTTGAAGTGGAATTTGTAGGTGATAGGTTCCTAAGCATCTGCCAACCTTGTCCTTCCAGATGGGTAGAGGTCCAGTGTTTACACAGTGACAAAGGAACTTGGTTAACTACAGAGCACCTTGTAAACTATAAGCACTACTGCCATGCTGCATTGGTGGTGTAGGGAGTGAATGATGAAGTTGATTGGTGTGATGTAATCAAGCAAACTGCTTTGTTTTCACAACGTGTGTGGGACAACACTGTACACTTGTATACACCTATATCTAGGTATTGCATTGCTCAAGTAAAGAAGAGCAATATAACCTAAATCAAACTTGCTATGCTAGTACTTTTGGACCTTTAATGACTTATCAGCTAATATTCATTCTCCAGATCTAATATTTGATAGATACCTTGGCATTGCATATAAAAGTTCAGAGTTTCCCCTTCCCTTCATCACATCACACTTATCCTAGAACTGCCACCCACAAACCTAAATTTTAATTACCAACTATGAGATCCAGGTCAATTTAGAACTAAACGCCTAACTCCAATGCTAATATGATGTGGGCCAATAATTTCAGCATAGAGGCTGCAGGATTACATTTGTGACCTGGCCCAATTTATAGCAGCTTCCTGACAGAAGTGTCATCAATTTCCTCTTCAGAATAACTTTTGACAGCCAATATCACACCTTGAAACTATTTATGAATAGTTACATTGCTGGTTATGGGAAGGTTTCAGAAAATCAGTATTGAGCCTGAAAGACTGCTATCATGCACAAATTTTGTCTCCTCTCAGTATCCTTATCAGAACCCTTCTTGTTTCTTCTCAGCAAATGATTTTAGAGGAACAAGTTGATAATTCTAAGGCACCAATTTCTTCCCTTTAAATATAGTCCACACAACTATTGCTCCATCCACTGCAAATAACATTCCACAGATCAACGGTCAACTAAATACAAGTGAATATTTCACAAACCACTGCCATTTCAATCAACAAAGTGGCTATGCAGCATGAGGTCCAGATACCACATTTTGGAAGTTATAGCAATTTTCAGAATAACCCTACCCACAACTATGTGAACATCCTCATTGATAGTGAAAGCAGAAGCATATTACCATTTTATTATTATATCCATAACTTGGGTCAACAAGCTTAATCAGCCAAATCTCTCATAAGATACAAACAATCCTCATTTCAGGGCTTCAGTTTTAAATAAAAACCTTTGCCACCACTTTTACAGGTGACCAGAACCTTTTTTTCATTTTTACAGCAATTTTAATAAGATTAGTTTTCTGCAACTGCCTCTTACTCTATGTTTTTTACAGTTTGCATTAATCAAAATCCAATTTTTTTTAAAAGTTCTATAGAATCTCCATTAAGTTACATAAATTTTACTTCATAACAAATACTATCTTCTTTGAGGGGAACATAGAAGATTCCTGCCACTCACGTTGATTTGTGGGTGGCATGGTGGCACAGTGGTTAGCACTGCTGTCTCACAGCGCCAGAGACCCGGGTTCAATTCCCGCCTCAGGCGACTGACTGTGTGGAGTTTGCACATTCTCCCAGTGTCTGCGTGGGTTTCCTCCGGGTGCTCCGGTTTCCTCCCACAGTCCAAAGATGTGCAGGTCAGGTGAATTGGCCATGCTAAATTGCCTTTAGTGTTAGGTAAAGGAGTAAATGTAGGGGAATGGGTGGGTTGCGCTTCGGCGGGTTGGTGTGGTCTTGTTGGGCCGAATTTTAAAAAAATTGTTCACAGTCAAGATTTGAAAAAGCAACACAGATGTACAGAAATAAATCAACAATTGCTGGAAAAACTTAGCAGGTCTGAGGAAAGAAAGCAGAGTTAACATTTCAGGTGCAGTGACTCTTCTTCAGAATTGATTGTAGCTCAGAAAAGATTTGTACACATGCTGGAGAAGGGATGAGGTAGAGGAGGAAGCTCTAAGTGGAGATGGAACCCAGAGTGAGAAAAGCACAGTTGGGCAGACAAAGGAATGGGTAACAGTCAGCCTAGGGGAATAAATAGCTGCTCGTGGTTGACAATGGGTTGTTTATGGCAGCAGCCCATATGACGACAAGGCTGTATGTGTAGGGGTTGGGATAAGGCCATTGGAGGTGGTGCTTAGGCCCAAAAATTACTGAACTTAATATTGAGTACCTAAGGTTGCAGGATGTAAAGCTGAAAATAAGGTGTTGTTCTTCCAACTTTCAATGAATTTTTTTGGAGCACTGCAGCAAGTCTGACACAGAGATGTTGGCTAGAGAACATGAAGAAAACATGAAGCTCGGTCATTTTTGAGAACAGAACTTGGGCCTTCTGCAAAGCAGTCTGCATTGTGACTTCCCAGCGTACAAGAGACTACATTGTGAGCAGCGAATACTGCAGACAAAATTGAGTAAAGTGCAGGTAAATCACTGCTCCACCTGGAGGGGGTGTCTGGGGCCTTGTATAGTGAATGAGGAGCAGCAAGGAATTAAATTGGCAGGAGTTACATCTTCGGCGATTGCAGCGGAAGGTGCGGTGGGGCTGTGGGGATATGTTGGAGTGGAGGAGGAATGGATCAAGGTGGTTTGTCTCTGATTTCCAGCATCCGCAATTTTTTGCTTTTTTTTTGTTTACAGATACATAGTATAAGGACTTAAAAATAAATGAAATGTTAAAGAAAATGTTTATTTGGAAATTAACTCAAGGATCTTCATGCAATTTTAAAACAGAAATTTTGAAAAAGGTAAACAACATATAGCTTATATATTCTCATTATAATTCTAGAAGACCATGTTTGAAAAGTTTCTGATCCATCATTTTTAAAAGACATGCAACAAATGAAAGTGATCTGTAGCTTACAAGCATGTTTCCCAGGTGGTCTTTGCTGAAGTTTGAAAAGTTACAATTATTTTAAAAATAAATTAATCAAGAAATGAACTGAAATAATAACTGAAGATATTTGAGAAACTCAGCACGTTCGGCAGCATTTGTTGGGAGAGAAAGAGGGTTAACGTTGAGTCCGATAATGCTCTTCTTCAAATTAGGAACATTAACTGTTTTTTATGCATTGGATTGTTTAGGATGCAAAGTACAAAAACAAAGCATTCAGTCCAACCATGGTGTGCAAATATTCAGGCTTCATTCAAACCTTAGATTGTTTTTCTTCATCATCACACAATATGCACAATCTGAACTTTAGTTAACTAAATGTAGTTTGCAATGATATATTGAAAAAAAAATGTATTTATTTTGATTGTCTTCATTGTACTGGTCTGCTTGAATTATCTTGGTCACAATGACCAGACAAGTTTCCTTTGAAATTCAGGCAATATGTACTTGGTTGTTAATGTGCCAGTTCCAGAACAAATGGGAAGACTGGAATCATATAAACTAGGCAAGAAAAAATGTTGAACAATTATCATTTTTGTTATCTCAGACTCTTAGCAGGTTAAGGTCACCAGCTCAGAGGTCCTGGAGTGTGCTAATTCCAAGAGCATGCACTCTTCACGCAGCCAGTTATGTCTTCACAGCTTGGCCATGGTCATCAGACAGATTATAGGTACATACCAAAGAACTACTGTAGATGAACTGGTTATTGGTAAAAACTTCTTTGTCATCTCGACATTCGCTGCAACAAGAACATGTGGAATTTGATGGTAAAATTCAGAGACAATTGCCATAATTTCTGAAGACTGACTGTTTGGAAGGCATTGAAAGAGATGAGCAGAAATGAAAATTTGTCAACTGAGACAAGTGCCCAGCAAAAAAAAAAGTCAGCAAAGCATGCACTCTCTCAACTGTCAATTTGTCAGTAGGAACAAATCTGTCACACAAAGAACAAAAGGTCAGAAATATTAAATCAAAAAAATGAGAGAAAAAAAGCTACTAAGCAAGAAACCAAGAAGTGATTGTGATTACTAAAATAAATAGGAATTCAGCTGCAGTACCATGACAGTATGACTTAGGATGACTGTGAAACTTACGAGTCGAATGAATAGGAAGTAATAAATGCAAAGTAGGTACATTTCTAAAGTTAAAGAATATTCAGAGAAGGAGCCAACCCAATTCCTCAATTCACATCTTTTTTTCTGACAGAACTAGTTTGGCATCTAAATGCTAAAAAGGAGAAAAATCATTGCCAATTTTTCATTGTTGTAACTTTTTTGCACATATTTTACATTAGTTTATTTCAACATAAACCATGTTGGATGATACTGGTGACGACTTAGTATGCTAAATTCACGGGAAAATAACTGAATCAGCCTTGTCAGCATTAAGCAAATTTTCTTCCGTGCTTTCTCTTCAAACTGTATCAGCAAAATTAACTTAGATTCCTTTCTCCCTTATATGCTCATCAAGATTCTTCTGAAATGCATCTATATTATTTGCCTCTTCCTGCATGTTCTGCATTTTAACCATTTCCTGAGGAAAACATCCCCTTTCCTGATCTTTTGATCAAAGGCCAGGCCTTAATAGAGGAATTGGTTGGGGCCTTGGACACTAGTGGATGCCACCATTGCAGATGGGCTCAAAGGGTTTGGCAACAGGTGCATTGTAAGAAATGTGTCTTTCAATTTTTGTGTCTTGAAAACTGCAAGGAGAAAGAACTGTTGTTGGATTTGTCAGGATGGTTACATAATTTCACAAGAAGGAATTCGATACCAATTGCAAACTCTATTTTCTGAAGCTGTGTGTTCCTGTGATATGTAACTGATCAAGAGTTGAAGAGTTGTTTACAAGTGAAGCTGATTAGTTCTCAGATAACTGAGTAGGTTGGAACTGGAAATAAATTACAGAGGTATAGACACACAGAAAGAGAAAGTACAAAAGGATGCATTGTTGTTCTCCTCCTCAGCAGAAGTTGCTTGTTCTCTGGAGAAAGAAATCTTAGTTTAAACTTGAAGAAAACCAGTAAACTTTTATCCATCAGTAGTTTGTGAGCTGTGAATTCATCATAGATATTTTCCAAGTGAATCAATCAATCACTCTGTACTTCTTGCAAAATCAGTAGAAGCTTCTGAAGTCAACTGAGAACTAAAGGGCCTAGTTTGCCAAAGAAGGATCATCACAACATCAAAATCAGAAAACAAAGACAATTGGATTGACTTGCCAATCTTTCTCTGCCTCTTGTCAATAAGCCATTTACCAACTACACGGAATCAATGTGGATTTCACCAGTTCCCTCATTTCCCCTGTCCCCACCTTATCCCAGATCCAAACATCCGACTTGGCACCGCCCTCTTGACATGTCCATCTTCCTTCCCATCTATCTGCTCCACACTCCTCTGCGACCCGTCATCTTCACCCCCTACTGCATCTACCTATCGCATTCTTAGCTACCTTCCCCCCCGTCCCACCTCCTTCCCATTTATCTCTCAGCCCTCTTGGTCCACCCCTTCATTCCTGAAGAACTTATGCCCAAAATGTCGATTCTCCTGCTCCTCGGATGCTGCCTGACCGGCTGCGCTTTACCAGCACCACACTCTTCAATTCTGACCTCCAGCATCTGCAGTGCTCACTTTCTTCCATTTGCCCCCATTTGTCTGTGCGCAGAAGAGAGACAGTGAGTGTTCACAGGGGTGTTTATAAGGGAATTAAAATTTTAGTTTGTAATGTTAGATGCCAATGACTTATATCTTTTTAAAATTTATTCACTTGTAGGACATGGGCATCGCTGGCCAACATCTATTGCTTGCCTCTAGTTGCCATTGTGAAGATGGTGGTGAGCTGTCTTCTTGAATCCTGTAGTCCATATGCTGTGCATAAAAGCACAATGCCCTCAGGGAGAGTATTCCAGGATTTTAACACATCGATACTGAAGGAATAGCAATATATTTCCAAGTCAGAATGACTGGAAGCTTGGAGGTGCTGGAGTTCCCAGGCATCTGCTGCCCTTGTTCCTTCTAGTTGAAAGTGGTCAAAACAAAAGAGGACATCATGGGATTTGAGCATCATTGGCAAGGTCAGCATTTCTGGTTAATTGCTAATCACCCTCATGAATATGGTGGGAAGGCACTGACTTGAACTGCTACCGCTAAGGGATCTTGCTGTAGTCAGGAGGCAAGTGGCAGTATATCCCCATTTGAATAATTATTCAAATTGCAGGACCTTCTCAATTACTCTTTATTGTGATGTATTCTAAGGCTGTCACATTGTTATGTGACAAAGTGCAACAAAGTCCAATCATTTCTCCAGTTTATTCCAAATAAGGGTGGCCATTTTCAAGCCTAAGCCCACACAAGTTTGGCAGTCAAGTCAATGAGAAATAAGAGAATAGAATATTTACCATAAATATAAAATTACATACACAAATATTTTAAATGTAATTTGGTTAATTGCTCCTACTCAATTATTTCAGTCACATTGTTGTTACCCGAACAGTAATTCTTTTGCAAAA